>NC_092137.1:108592645-109870511 GCF_043159975.1 Macaca nemestrina | reverse complement strand
CTGGATCTTGGTGCTTCCCAGTCTCAGACGCTGTGCAGGCTCTGAGGGGTCTCGCCGGGAAAACTTGAACATTCGGCCCCCAGGGTGGAGTGGGGCTGCAGTGGGTCTTGCAGAAACTGGAAGTGGGGGTGAGTGTCTCGCAAGCGGGACCTTTCAAATGGGCCCAGCAGGCTGCATCTGTGGATATGGTGCCGCCTAACTCAGGGCTGTGGCCAGCAGGGCCTGAAAGGCTACAGCGGGCTCTGTTTCTGCTCTCTCTTGAGAGAGTCTCTGCACGGTTTTCCTTGGTCTTTGTCTATTTGGAGGACGCTTCCCCCTTTCTTGGGCTTACCAAGCCTTCTGAGCTGCCTTGTTGAGTATGACAAAGCCCTGAGAAGGCATTTTTATCGCATAATTATGTTATCCTGGTGGCTGGATAAATGACCTGCAAATGTGGGTGACTCAGTAGCTCTGAGGGTGCTCAATATTCAAGACAGGTGGGAAGAAAATGTTCAGGCAGGTGTCAGAGAATCTGTTCTCTGCTTCACACTGGGGCCCTGGTTTGCTGACAGTCTTCACACTCGATCCAAAATGGGGATAATGAAGTCTCACGGATTCGCCTTCAGCTGAGAGCTGCCTCCAGCACAGTCTTGTGTGAGTAAGAGTTTATAGGTTGGGTGCAAAGGGCGGGCGTCAGTTAATCTTATTTGTGGTGGTGCTTATGGTGGCTTTTCCGTAAGGAATTTAGACTTTATTAGCTTTGGCAAGGGAATCCTGAGTGATAAAGTGGAAGAATGCTTCAGGAAATTCTGGAACCTGCAGTGAGTTTGGAATCTGTATGAAATTGAGATTTAGATTCTCACGATTTCCTAATGCTACCCCAAAACCCAGTAGTTGAGACAGTCGTAGAGCTTCAGTTGTGCTGCCCCGGTTCCCCATTTTAAAAGGAACACGTTGCTTTCATCTAGAATGTTCTGAGCTCTGAGTGCTGCCAGCGGAGTTTCCAGCTCTCTGCATCAGAGGGGAAGCCAGGACTGTGCTCACGGTGTCGCGGCAGCTGGGAGCTGAACCTGGACCTCAGGCACGTGTGATGCTGACCATTTTCTATAAACTCCGAGGGTGCAGTGGTCTCCTTGGCACTTTACAGTCCTCTGAAGCTTTTGATGTGTCTGTACTTTATAGATTTTTCAGAAGTAGACGGCCTTTTCCCACACCCTTGGGCTGAGTTTTGTCAGAGGCTGGTGTGTGGGAAGCACCACACCCACATTCTGACAGCGAAGACTGGTGCCCAAACGAGGTCAGAGTGGAAATTTGTTTTTCCTTCCCTCCAGTCTGGTCCAGCTGCTCCCTGCTTGGCCAGAAGAAAATCATGCTTATCCAAGTCATAGGCAAACCCCCGAAGTCGAACATTTGTCTTTTTTCTTTAATATACCCATTGAGTTTTTATGGGACGATAGATGGAGAAGTGTTTTTTAGGGGAAAATTAATTTCTTTAATTACAGAGAACTTTTTGGACAAACTGTAATCAAGAAGCTATTGTGTAATAAGATCTAGTTAAATACTACAGTTGAAAGCTCTTTATATTTGATCTTAAACTTGGGCCTGGTATGCATGTCCGCACGCTCGCGCTCATGACGCCAGGCTCCGCTGTGAACTACAGGCACGGTACAGACTTTCCGGTTGCTTTTTTGAAAGTCTTACTGCTTGGCCTCTCGGACTCAAATGTTGAGTTAGGTTGATTCTGTTCAGAATGTTCATCCCTCCATCTAGGGTCCAGTCATCTTTCAGGAAGGAACCGTCTTCCTCATCTTTGTCCCCTACAGTATTGTATATTTAATAGTTAAATATTTATAGGTTACATGGGTGACTGATCTGTTCATTAGGAGGAAAACAATGCCAATTTTTACATCATTATAATGGACTTGTTAAATGACTGTTAGTATAATGAAGTTTACATGGCAAAAGAGGCTTTGCAGATGTGACTGTAACGGACAGTGAGATGGGGGAGGACCCTGGGTTGTCCAGGTGGGGTCTAGCGTCCTCACATGTGCATTGATGAGAGGGAGTACGAGGGTCTGCCTCAGAGGAGGAGACCTGAGGATGAGATAGAGGCCAGAGGGCTGTGGGGCTGAGGGCGGGGGTGGGGTAGGGGCCGGAGGGGCATGGGCCAAGGGTGGGACAGGGGCCTGAGGGGTGCAGGGCTGAGGCTGGGGCAGTGGTCAGAGGGGTGTGGGGCTGTGAACCAAGCTGCATGGTGGCCTCTATGAATTGGGAGACTCCAGGCAGGAACACAACCTACTGACCCCTTGACTTCAGCCCTGGGACTCCTGACTTTCAGGGCTGAGAGGAGGTTTGCGTTTGTGGTAATTTGTTGCAGCAGCAATAGGAAGTTAATGCAGTGTATCTGTTCTTCACCTCCAAACCTTTGAAAAGTAACCCTGTTGTATCGGCCTTTTGTGTGCCCTAAATTCTAATGAGATGGTTTGTAGGAAATAACGGACACAAACGACGGCAGAACACAAAGTTGGACAGAAGCAGTGTCTTCTGTGGTTCTGTAGTTTGGGTCTGTGAAGTTAGATTTCGGTCAGAGAGTGTGTGGTCTTGTTCAGTGTATACCTGGAGTACTTGTTCAGAGCTCCTGGGGGAGTGGTCTTTAACACTGTTAGCATTAAAACTCCAAGCACATCAGGGCCAGAGTTCCTGAGTCAGTGTTAGGCGACCTTTGAATAAGAGTTGGCATGTAGAATCTGCCCACTTTACTAGCATGAAGCAGCCAATTTTTTTGTTTGTTTGTTTCTTTTTTGAGACCGAGTCTTGTTCTGTCACCCAGACTGGAGTACAGTGGCTCGGCCTCGGCTCACTGCAACCTCCGCCGCCTGTACTCAAGTGATTCTCCTGCTTCAACCTCCAAATTGCATGATTTACTTTTCTGTTTTATATACTTAGTATATGACAACTCTGCAAACTTTATCAATACAAATGACATGCCAGAACTTATGAGAATCCAGCATTTTCCCATGCAAATTAGTAGTGATGTGGAATTCCTGGGCTGGTTTGGTTTTATAAGACGTAGGGGCGGATTCTTTGCCTAATTTCTGTGGAGCTAACAATTGTTAATCACCCAGCACTCTTACCTCCCCCAACAGCTCAGGTGAGCGGGTTACCCCCGCTGTCATGATGAGAGGCAGGAGACTGAGGCTCAGATGAGCAGGTGACACATTACTGTCCAGCCCCACCCACCCCGTAGTTTCCTGCCATGGCTCAGCTATCTTCCTACGAGAAAGGACAGACACCCTGGTGCTGGGTAGAATTCCTTGTGAACCCCTTTGCATCCTCCAGGGAGTTCTTGCTTTACAGTGGTGGCTCATGGGAAGGCCTCTGGCCCACTGAGAAAGCGACTCATGTTGTGACATTACTGTCTCTCTGTCCGGCTACTGTCGATTGGGTGATTTGTAAAGAGACATTTATTGCTCACAGCTCTGGAGGCGGAAAAGTCCAAGGTCAAGGCAGTCCAAGGTCAAGGCACCTGCACATCTGGTGTTCCAGGGCCTGTGGCATACAGACGGCAGCACCTCACAGGGTCTTGCGTGGCAGCAGGCGTCTCATCGGGACTCACATGGTGGAGGAGCAGGAGGGCTCCTCCATCTCCCAACAAGGACACCAACCCCAGTCCTGAGAGCAGGACCTCCCAAAGGCCCCACCTCTTAATGTATCCCACCGGAGATGGTTTCAGCATGAGGTTTTGGGGACATTCAGGCCAGAGCCATTGCTCTGCTGTGGTGTTAGGGCTGCATGGCATCATTACTGCAGCAGAGCCACAGCCTTCTCATCTGCATTTGCTGCAGGAGGAAGACGAAGGTGCCTGTGCAAGTTGTGGTTCGGTGCAAGAAGTGGAGACCCTCTGGGGAATCTTAGCAGGAGGAACTCGAGGCTTTGAGAACTGACACCTTAGGACTGTACTTTTCTTCAGACTGTAAAAACCTTGGTGTGTGATAATACTGAATATTTCCTGAGCCCTGTGATCCTGTAAAACAGTGGTGGTTAAGACATTCCCCCTCCCTACAACTAGGCCCCCACTTTTACTGCAAGAAGCCCCTTCCCATGTGGCTTAGGCTGACTGGCGGATGACCATTTACCGAGGACAAGGCCAGACACAGGCCTTCAAACCCCCCATCTCTGCCTTATAAGTGATTAGCTAAACTGCCTGTTCCCACTGATCAATCACCTCCCACCTTGAAATGGTTCTTCGTGGTGCAGTTGCGCCTAGGGGGGTGGACTTGTCTTTGACTGTTGCCTTCCACAGAGGACGGTTAGGATGGGCAGGAAAGAATTCTCTGCTACAGGTCTGCATTCCAGGCTGTTTCCAGAAGTGGGAATTCTTGTGCCCTGGAGTCTGGGAATGGATTTCTAGTGTCCCAGCTTCAGGTGGAGTTGAAATTGAGTGAGGCAACCCACCACACCCATCTGGAGCCAGGAACTGGAGCCATTTTTAAAGTGGCAGTTTCTCCATAAGATTACCCAAAAAATGCGCTCAGCACGTTTCTTTCTTTCTCATATGCATTTGGCCATCTAAAATGGGAATGGTGGTTTTTTGAAGCATGGATGTAGTTTGAAATTTTGAGTATTGTAAAGCTTAATGTAGCTTCTTAAAATGTTTGCCTGATTATCTGGAGATTTACTAAACCTTTGGAGTGGTAATTATGAATTGATCTCTATGACTTTGCTTTCTATGATGCAATGAAAGTACTCTAATGAACACCTCTGCAGTTGGGTCAGCAGGCGATTGGCCAAAACAAATTCTGCTTTTTGGGTTTCTTTAACCAAACAAGGGAGTAGAGTGTAGGCCGAAGTGGCAAATTCATTTCAGAGCACGCCAGAGCCCTCAGTGATTGAGCAGCCTTCTCAGGTGAACGTGTAATGTGCCGTGAGTCTTGGCAAGCCTGGCTACTGATGTGTGCACGTGACACCACGGAGCCACACCTAGGAAGATGTGGTTTCTGTAACAAGCTTTGGAAAACCAAAGTTCAACTTAATTATCCAACTTTGTTATAGAAAAAGCTTAGACCAGATGGCCAAAGACCTGATTGTTTCATGGTTGAGACATGGTTATAAAATTGCCCTTACTTGGTGCCAATCAGTGTTGGTCCACAGTGATACGCCTCCAACCTCACTGAATAGTTTGGAGACTGATATGAGACTGTGAAAATCTCCTTAAGGTGAAAAGGGCTCTGGGGCACCCGGGAATATCCGTACACCCGTGGCCATTCCCCTATAAGGTGGAAAGGACGGCTGGGTCACGCGGGAGCATCCGCACACCCATGGCCGTCCTCTTTAAGGTGGAAAGGGCTGCTGGGGTGCCCCGCAATATCTGCTCACCCGCGGCCATTGTTCCTGTCCCCCTTTCTGCTCAGTCACCTCTGTGTTCCCGCATTCAGGCTTGGGAAACTCATGAACAGCTTGTCCCCTGGGCTGGGGAGGAAGGAGTGGGAGGTTGTTCTGAGGCTCTGTCACTGTCTGCCCTGTCATGAGCTGGGCAAGGCAGTGGCAGTGGCAGTGACCCTGGAGGAGTCTGGTCAGTGAAGGCTCCGGCAGGAAATGCTGAGGCTTGAGGTGGCTCTGCCAGTCATAACCAAATGTCTTCCCTCTTATTTCCATGATTCCTTCTAGTTCTGCACCTTGCACTGCAGAGTCTCTGTGTGTCTATAAATATACATAAGTTACGATACAGGTGTCTCTTTCCCCTCTGTCTGGGGCTGGGCCCAGGGAGTGAAGTGCAAGACCCCCTTACTGCTGGATGCCTACCAGCACGAGGCACTGCCTACCCTGCTAACGAATGCCTCCAGCGAGTCCTGGAAGCCTCCTTCTGAGCACCTGGCCTGTTGACGGTGTATATGGGAGACAACTGAGCTCCCCTTGCCCCACCCTGAGCAGAGACTGGGGAGGCGGCGGCAGCACTGCCCCCATGGTGCATCCTTGGTGCATGGAGGAAAGTCTGTTCATGCTTAAAACACAGCCCATCCTCTCAAAAGCAGGGTGACAACCACATTTACATCTGGAATCTTAAAAAAGGGCCCGTCTCCCTGAGAGAAGAACGTGGCATGTATGTGTGTACCTCCATTGTTTTCTTTGAGACAGTTTCCCTGTCACCCAGGCTGGAGTGCGGTGGTGAGATCTCACTGCAAGCTCCGCCTCCCGGGTTCATGCAATTCTCCAACCTCAGCCTCCCGAGTAGCTGGGACTACAGGCACCCGCCACCACGCCTGGCCAATTGTTTGTATTTTTAGTAGAGACGGGGTTTCACCGTGTTAGCCAGGATGGTCTCGGTTTCCTGACCTCGTGATCTGCCCACCTCGGCCTCCCAAAGTGCTGGGATTATAGGTGTGAGCCACCGCGCCGGGCCGTATGTGTGTACCTCTTTACAAGTCTTGCCCGACCTTTGCATTTAAAAATTATTGAAAAACTTAAGGATGTAACTGACAAGAACTTTATAGGTTTCTCCAAGTAAAAATTTGGAAAAGTTAAGTGAATCCATAGTGTGTTTTACTTCTATGAGTCCCACACTTGGATTTTTAAATGTGGGCAAAACATCTGTATGTTCTTCAGCCTGATTTCCGTGGAATCGTGAATGAAACGTGCTGAAGTTGCCGTGCGGATTTTGTTATGTGGCGGTGGCAAGTGGGGCTGGTCATTAAACAACTGGAGGGACCCCTGTCCTTTCTGTGCTCCTGTTGGACACTAGGCACGTGCTTGGGTGTTTTCTGTGTGTGTGGACAAGATGAGGACAATTTCCAGATTCACATGGTGGTATCTTCTCCCTTTTCTGTTAAAACGTGTCTTCTGCTGCTTCTACGTAGACCAAGTGTTTCTTTCTCTTGCCTGTCTACATAAACGCTGTTTAACAAAAACCGTATTGTAGACATGTGAAACTGAATTCCACATGATACAGCAGATAGAGATGACTGAGTATACTGTTTTGTGGAAGGAAGGTTTAAAATGATTTTTAGCTTTTTCCGTGAAATAGGGAATAATTTTAACTTTTTCCCTGAGATAGGGAATAATGAAATGGGAAAATAATTAAATTTTCCCATTTAATTGTTAGATTATATTTAATTATTAGATTATTCATGTATTGCAAGGGAAAAAGGAACTAGATCACCCCATGAACCCAAATGAAAATTTAAAGGGTATGGGCGAGTTCATTTGAACTCCTTTAATTTGTTTTTGTTTGTTTTTGACAGTCTCACTCTGTTTCTCAGGCTGGGTGCAGTAGTGCAATGACAGATCACTGCAACCCCAAACTTCTAGGCTGCAGGTTCGGGAGTGGTCAGAGGAGGCCAGAGGAGGCCCTTGTGATGCGAAGCTAAACGTTTAATGATGGCGTGCTGAGTGCATGAACCGCGTCAGCCCAAGAGTCTGGGTAGGAGGAAACGGCGGGGTGGAGAGAAGACTGGACAGATGGGTGCTTTCCTCGGCCCCTGGGAGCACGGTCAGGTCCATGCTCAGACCTCCTGGTTTCTTCCACATTGCCATAAATAGCAAGGGAAGGACTCGGGGCACCCAGGGACCTCAGGGGTATAAGCTGTGTCCTCGCGTGGCCCCAGCAGTGGCCAGTGATGTTGTTCTCTTTAACCTCAGGCTTATTTTCTATAAAAACACAAAGGGACAGAAGTAGTTCAAGGGCCTCTAAAGACTTACGTAATTGTTAATAGGCCTACTTTTATGCTTTCTTATGTATTAAGAGCAAATCATGAAACAAACTCATTTCTGTTTGAAGAAATCTTTACGGTTCTCATTGTTGTGGCAAGCAACATTGATTCTATGCTTAGTGAGCGTTAGTGCCCTCCTGCCCAGTGCTGCTGCCTGGCGTGTCCTCGCGCACAACTCTGTCCATTGGTCTCCATTCACCTTTCCGCCTAGAATTGTAGGAGGGGCGCTGGGATCTTAGGGCTAGAAAGAAACTCTGAAGACCACTTTTAGGGGCGGCTTTTAGTCAGGGCTCTCCAGAGAGACAGCCAGCCGGGTGTGCGTGTGTCTCCAGAGGGAGGGCTGCTGCAGGGGCTACAGAGTCCAAGAAGCCCCAGGACCCACAGCCTGCAAGCTAGAGTCCTGGGAGGGTGTGGCTTGAAGACTTGAGAAGCTGAGGGTGCAGATCCCACCCGGGTCTGAGGAGCTGAGACCCAGGAGCACGGGCTGCAGAAGACAAATGTCACTGGCCCATCAGCCAGACAGGTGGAGTGAACCCAGTTTTCCCTGCCTTGCTGTTTTACTCGGGCCCTGGGTGGATAGGGTGGTGCCCCCCACACCGGCGAGGATGGGTGTCCACTCAGTCCAGAGGCAAACATGCATCTCACACAGAAATAATGCAGAACCAGCCATCTGGGCACCCCGGGCACGCTCAGGTTGATGCACAAAACCAACGCCGTGCGTCGCCCTGACGTCTGCGTGTTCGCATCACTCCACGCACATTGCTCGGTCATCGTCTCGGTGAGTTTGTAAGCTCGTTGTGTGGTTCTAGGGCTCTTTGTCCCGGGTGGTGGTGGTGGTGATGACAGGCTCCCCACTACCCCAGCTCAGGTATGGAAGGTGTTGGCATCAACGGCTCCTTGTTTCTCAGACACTTGAGTGGGTGCTCTGTGCAGCCAGTTCCACCTGCAGCGGCATCTGTTCCCTATGCCGATTCCATTCGGAGGGTGTGCCTCCCTTCTGTTGAGGGTGCAGCCTTCTTTCAGAGAAGAACTGTGTCCTGTTCGCCTATATCTCCTGTGGTGTATCTCAGGGCTGAATAAGTAGCTATAGTATACCTCGGTGTCTGAATGATAGGTTCATTGGAAGGAAAACTTTATAATTTTTTTTTCTTTTTGGGATGGAGTTTCACACTCAATGCCCAGGCTGAAGTGCAATGGCACGATCTCGGCTCATTGCAAACTCTCCCTCCCAGGTTCAAGTGATTCTCTTCCCTCAGCCTCCCAAGTAACTGGAGCTACAGGCGTCTGCCACCATGCCTAGCTAATTTTCGTATTTTCTTTAGAGACGGGGTTTCACCATGTTGGCCAGGCTGGTCTTAAACTCTTGACTTCAGGTGATGCACCCACCTCAACCACCAAAACGGCCATGAGCCACCGCACCCAGGAAGTTAATATCTTTTTTTTTTTTTTTAAGTCATAATGGGCTTGTTAAATGCTTACGTTAACGTTTATTTTTAAAAATGTTATCTGTGACCTTTCAGCTTTTCATAGCACTTCTCGTGTGAATATTTAAAAAAGGCCCTTTACTCGTGGGGGAGGAGCGGTTATCCCTTTCAGCAGAGGGAGATGGAGGAACAGGCCCTGGTGGGTCTGAGCACAGGCAGTCACCCCAGCCTTGGTGCTGGCTTAGGTCTGTTCTCCGTTCACCGTAGCCGCGTCCACTCTCATTGTCAGCTTAAAAATAAGCTTTTTCCTCTTTCTAATCAGAACAGTTAGTTTGTTAACCATCACGTTAAGGTATCGAGAATGATGGCTTTCAGGCCTCAGATACGACACAAGTAGTAAATGCAGCTGACCCTGAACAACATGGGTTTTGAGCTTCGAAGGATCACTTATGTTAATTATTTTCCAACCAACCCTTACTGAAAAAACCTGGCTTTGTGGAGGGCTGACGTTTCCTACATGCGGTTCCATAGGGTGGCCGCAGGTCCTGTGGATACATAGATTTGGGTAAACTCGGGGGGTGTTCTGGAATCCATGTCCCTGTGTATACAGAGGGACAACTGCAGCTTTTTAAAAGTTTGTGTCCTGCCTTGTCCTAAAAAGGCTCCAAGGTGGATGCGAAATTATTTCATCCTTTTGGTTTTCTTGGTGGGATATTGATGTTTATTCTTCAGTGTCTAAAATCCTGAGTGAACAGAGTTAGTGCTTCAGGAACAAAGCCCGTCTGGAAACACATATTGAGATACCCACCTTTTCTTCATGGTTTCACTAAAGGCCATGATCATATTTTATTCGGTTGAACTGTAGGAAACTGCCAATATTTGCTGTTTTTGGTCTACAAAATGGTAAGTTCGTACGATATTAAAAACAAAGGCTTCCTGGATGGGGAAAATAGGAATCGGTGAGAACCTGAAGTTGTGTGTCATGGCCTCTGAGTCACAGGTAAATGAACCTGCGTGAGGGGAAGTTGGCTGTACAGTATTTTCCTTCTGTTTTGAGACTGTCAGAAAAAGGACAGTTCCATTGCATTGGGTCCCTTTTCCTCACCTTTGCTGCAGAGGGGACTTGCCATTATTCCTCTTGTTTCCAGTGCCCAGGAGGCTGATGCCACATAGAAGACCTGCAGGTCGATGGATGTGAAACAGGCATCGGACACGCTGTGCACCTTGGGACGCATCTGAGAAGTACGTGCTTGCAGCAGGTCTGAGGTGAGGGCGTGTTCCATCTCCTCTCCCTTCTCTGGCTTTGCAGGCCTTTGAAGTTGGTCCTGGAAAGTGAAATTAGTTAATGCTGATTAGCTCCAGGTCAAAGCCAGGGGGCCGAAGACACCCGCCCTTCACTAGGGGTGTGAAGCATTGGGCCCTCCCATTAGGAGGCAGCAGGGACTCGAGAAAGCCCCACATGCCCTCCAGTTCCCTTATGTTGAAATGTTTTGTACTCGACCATGCCCGGTCATTTTGGGAGGTAAATGGGGGATTCACATGGGGGTGTCCAGTATTCTTAGGTGTCAGGTGCAAGAGTTGAATTTGTAAAAGCTGTGGGGATAGGAAAGGGCCTCAGGGAGTGCTGTTTACACGGAGCTAATTTAACGCGAGATCTGTGCTCTGCCTGGGTCCGTGTCTGACCGGTGTCTCCCAGTCTGCAACAGGACGTTGGCGTGACTCGGCGCCATCGTCCCACTCTGTGTAGACGTCTGAGGATCTGTGCGCGGCTGCTCTGTGAGAATGAGTTGTGATAATGAACTGAGAAACAGTGAACAAACCCTGAATTGGTTACTACTGGTTCCACGGCCACTTCTGCCGTGGTTGGGGTCATTCATAATAAAATGTGCTGGACTCCTATGCAGAGCTCTGAATTTCAGAGGCCCTTTAACTCGGCAGCTAACCAGTGGCTTCCTTCAGAAGACATTTGAGTCCCCTTTACCTACCAGGGTGACCCTGGGAGTTTGAAGATGAGTGAGACAAGCCCTCCCTGTCTTGTGGATTTTACTGTCCAGAGGGGAGACAGATGTGGATGGTGAAGGGGGCCCTATCAGAGGTCAGCGCACGTCAGTTTGATTTCTTCAGCACTTGCTGTGTTCAGGCGGTGCCCTGGGCCATGTGCAGAGCATCTGGGGACACTGCCCATGGCATCCCAGGCACAGCTAGCATCTGCGCCATCTTCATACTTGGCCTGAGTTTTGGGGAAATACCGAGGACGGCTTCTGCCCTTGCTGGAGAGAGTTGGAAGTCAGGGCAGCCCTCCACAAGGAGATGATCGCCAGCTGATTCCTCAAGAAAGAGAGGTGGTCCCAAAGTACTGAGATCACAGGCATGAGCCACTGTGCCTGGCCAAGTGTGTTTCTAATTTCAAAATTAAGAGGACCCAGAGTCAGTGAATGGCGTCTCTACTGGAACATGCTGCTTATAGTACATTAGGAAAAATCATCCAGAACTTGGAAAAGGGGCTGGACAGACACAGCCCTTTGAGGTTGTCTGATGAATCCCTGGGGTCTTTGACCATCTGGAGGGATGTACCGTGTCAGACTCACTGTTGTCGACGGGCTGAAGCCCAGGTTTCATGACGTTATGTGTCGGCTTGTAGTACTTTCTCTGGCAGAGATGCAAGTGACTTCTGCTCACTGAGAGGCTCATCTCAGGGACTTCATGGCCTGAGGGACAGCAGCCTGTTTGAGCTAATCGAGCAATCTCGCACTACCCTTATTTTCTGAAACGCCTATGAGTGACTTCTCACATGGTCTTTGAAGCGGCTTCATGCCCGCGCTCCTTGGTAATGATCGAATGCTTTTTTTGACCCCTCGTCCCCTTTCTTTGGGGTGTTCCAGTCTCAATTCTCATGTGTTCTGCTTCTACGGGAATTTCTGAAGCTGCTGAGTGTAGAAAGCACTGAGGAGGCTGTGCTCCCACCCCTGTGAGTCTTCCAGGCATCATCCTCTCCGAGGCTTGGCGAGGTGGCGTCCATGGCACACCGAAGAGGCTGTGCTCCTGTCCCCCATGAGCTTTCCAGGCGTCCTCATCTCCCCTCCGGGGGGACAGGAGGAACCTTTCAAACACTTCTTAAACTTGTTTTCATGTCTTTGTTTTAACAGATTTCTTTGCATCGTCTCCCTTATCCAGAAGTGAGGGTGAACGCTGAGTTATTCACGGGAGTCAAGAAACCACACGCAGCCCAAAGAGACGTTTGTTTCCCTGAAATGATTTGTGTGTGTTCACCTTAAAATGCAACTCAGTAAAACAGGTGTGTTTTGAGGAATGACTTTAAATTACCCAGGTAAAAATGTGACAGTTAAATTTCATCATCTGTGCGGGTGTCCACAACCCCCTTCTGTGATTGCGTGTGAGTTTGTGACTTGTGGTTATTTTTGAAGAAAGAAAATCTGTTGCTGAGGACTTCAGAGGGTGTGCTGGGATTGTGTAGGGTTGACATCGGGGGCTTCAGTGTGTGGCTTCCTTGAAGAGGTTCAAATTAAGGCTGAGAGTCCCTACTCCAAAATGCTCTGAAACCTGAAACATTCCGAGCTTCCCCATGACACTCGAAGGAAATACCCTTCAGAGCACTTTGGATTTCAGTCTGGGGATGCTCAACTGGAAAGTGAAATATTGCAAGACCCTTCTGGCCCCAGGAGCTTGGATAAGGACATGGAGGGGGCCTGTGCCGGGTGTCCCTGGAGTGTGAGGCAGCCTGGGCTCGCTGGACTGGTTTTTGTAGGAGCCACAGAAGGGAAAGAGGGTCAAAGTGGCCACGCCTGGGTCCTGAGAAGGCTGAACCAGAAGGAGGTGGGTGCCAAGGGCAGCAGTTGAGTCCCCAGCGTCCGGGTCTCCTGTCCCTGGTGGAGTTGAGAGCCTCCTCTAGTTGTGGCCTCTCCCCTGTCAGCAGCCACTGAGGCCTGAAGGGAGAGGGGGCTGAGGAGAGGAGGGAAGGATAGACCTGCTTCTGGAGAGGGCCGGCGTCGGCCTGTGCTAGCCTCATGTGCTGCTCCGGCATCCAGGGTGCACGGCCGTGCCTCGTGGTGTAGTGGTTCCTGGGATGCACAGCACTCTTGTCTGCAGTAACGTCTTTGTCTCCAACCCTTGGAGGCAAGTTACCTTTTTCCCCAGTGAAAAGAGGTAGAAAATCTTATAGAAATGCATTTGCTCTAATGTCTGTTTTCCTATAAGAAATGGTCGCTTAGGCTAAATCTTTGGGAGGTCAAGACAGGAGGATCACTTGAGGTGAAGGGGTTGAAGATCAGCCTGGACAACATAGCAAAACCCCATCTGTATAACAGAAAAATTAGCTGAGTGTGGTGGTGCGTGCCTGTGGTCTCTGCTACTCTGGAGGCTGAGGTGGGAAGATCACTTAAGGCTACAGTGAGCTGCGATTGCTCCGCTGTACTCCAATCTTGGCGACAGAGCCAAGACCCTGTCTCAGAAAGAAAAGTTAAAAAAAAAAATCCAGAAATGTCATTTTCTTTTTAAATCATCCCAAAAGAAAAACCTTTTTTTCTAAGAATGTGAAGGGTAACTGATACGATTCTTTCCTTGCATTGTTTCTCCTTTTCAAATATTTACAGTAGTCCGTCCACATCATCTCTCATCTCTCATCTCATTACAGAGCAGCAGGTTTCTTTGAGGTTAGTGGTGTTTCTCTGTGTTGCACCTTGGAGAACAGCCAGCATGAAAGCTCTTACCACGATCATGCGCATTGTTTGTAGTCCCAATTAAAATCCTCTCCAGAGACGCCTGTGCTACTTATTATAGCAGAACTTTGGTTGCGGTGAAATGTGCATTCAGCTAACGGTTTTAAGTTCATATCTGAGATGATGCTGTATAATTCATGAAGCATATGGGATCAGTAATGATTGATGATAATTCTGGCTGATGTCATTTAGAGGATATTTTTCACTTCAAATTAAAACTTCCTTCGCGATAGTCATTTTGGGATTCATTTAACTATGTGCTTTATTTCATAGCTCAAATTTTCATTAGTCATTTCATAACACAGGATTTTGAAAGCAGACTTGGCAAAATCTTTCTAACAAAATGTTTGCTTCTGACGTCCCAAGGAACAGCACTCAGAATTGCTGGTAACTGTGGTACATTTTAAGGCTGATGATAGAAGTCACTTGAACGGGAAGGGCTGCTTTGTGAGGCAGATGGGGTTTGAACCCCAACCCTCCTGATACACCAGGCCTGATCCTGGCCTTCTCTCCTCTCCACTGGGAGATGAGAAGGGTGCCAGCATCCACCTCACAGGCCGTCCTGAGAACCTGGGACTAAGGGCTTGTGTTCCTCTTGCAGGTGGCGCAGATGTGGGAGCTTGACGATATACACACTGCAGGCTGCCAGTGTCGGGGTAATCCAGTTTTAGTCATAAAGGTGGGATTTGCTTTGCTCCCCTGCAGACCAGGTGCAGTGCTGCTGTTGTAGCAAGTGTGTGGATCCTCTTGGGTGGTCCTCAGGTGGACAAGGAGTCACCGATTCGGATTCCCAGTGTTAGATATGAGGGGACCAAGGACCTCATGTGTTCAGAGGGGAGGAGTAAAAAGCTTCCCTTGTAATTCCAGGACTGTCTATCCCAGGAATGCCAAACCACTGGCTTTCACCTGATGCTGCCATAGGTGACACTGTATGGAAATGAGGACTCATATTTCGCATACCTGAGCCAGTACCCATCTCCCTCCAGGGCCGTGGCCGAGCCCTCCTGATTTTGCTGGGTTTCCAGCCTGGGGATCTGTAAGCCCAGTGACGTCTCCGATGTCGGCCCCCGCTCCCCGTGGGGACAGGAGATGGCTTCAGGAGGCTGGTGATGAATGCCTGAATGAAGTCGACTTGTGACTGCAGTTCTAAGGGCCCCCCCGGGTGTTAGATGTCAGTAAATGACACCTGTGTGTGGATCTCATGTGATGAGAGAAACAGTGGGGGACACCAAAGCTTGTGGAGTCTGCAGGTTCTGGACTTGGGGTTGTGTGCACCTGTGTACTTGGTGAGGGGTGTGATGTCTGGAATGAGTGTGCAGGTGTGTCACGTTTGTGCGTGTGTGGTGAGTGTATTAAGCAGGTGTGGGTGGAGTGAGCATGTTCATGTGTGTCATATGTATTTGAGGGTGTGTGTGGAGTGTGTACACGCATCATATTTGGTGAGTGTATTTGAGGGTGTGTATGGAGTGCATACATGCGTTTGCACGTATAGTATTGGGTGAAGGGGTGGCATGTGTGGAGTAAGCATGCACACGTGTGTGCTGTGTGTGGGGTTTCTACGTGGTCCTCCCCTGAGCCTGCTCCTGGGCCCTGCTGTCCTGGCAGCTTTACAGTTAGGTGTGTCTTTGATTCCAGAAGATTCTGCAACCAAATTCTGAAGCTGTGATCACAAACTTGCAGCCCTGGAGGACGCTGGTTCATGGAGCCAGCATGAGGGTCTCTGTGCTGGCCTCACCCTGGGCTCTGTCCACAGAAGAGCATGTCTGATGATTGAGCTGTGCGGGTCTGTGGCTCCCCAGCCTCAAGTCAGCCCTCAGTTCTGTCCCGCCTCTGTTTTTCTTGCTGAGGGGCTCCGGGAAGTGGTGCCTGGGATGCCGTTTTCACCCTGGGGTTGCTTCGCCAGCTGCCCAGGTGCTGGCTGCCTGAGGCCTGCTGCCATCCTGGGTGGACGGGGCTGTCACGGGGCCATGCCTGAGCACCTGTGGGAAGGCAAGGTTAGGAAGTGCCAGAGGTGAGTGGCCTCATCCCACACTTGATTTTTTGGAAAGTTCTGGATCTCATATTTTTCCCTAAGGGAAGTTAGAAACTGAGTTTCTCTTTAGGGGAACGTCTTTGCAGCGTCTGTTGTTTGAATGTTCTCCAGGTGTGGAATACTCGGGGCCGTGTGTGTTTGGGAACATCCGTGTCCTGAGCGAATTCAGTAGGGAATGGAGAGAGGCCTCCTGTCAGCTTGGCCTCTGTTTCCAGCTTGTTGAGGGTTGATGGCTGCTGGTATCCCAGGGAGAGTAAAACACTGGGCCGTGTGGGATGGGAACGTTCCCTCTGACAAGGTCAGTGGGAAAGCATCTAAACAAACGTCGCTGTTCTCCGGGCTCCTCGGGGTCGAGCTTGTTTTGTGGTGTTGAGGGAAAGCTACCCTTGTTCCTGTTCCTCACCATTTGAAAGGTGTCCAGGGCTGGTTCTTCTGGAGAGGTGATGTGCGTGAGTGAGGGCCAGGTCGCAGGCTCCGAGGTTATTTGGGACCTGTCAACTGATTTCCTGAACACACAGGTGCTTGGTAAAGATGTTCCTGATTAGCTAAAACATGTCAACAGGACGTGATAGCTGGTGGTTGTTTAAAGCCTATCACAATTTTCCTGATACTTTTTAAATGCCTGTTGAATAAGGGAGGATTCACGTATTTTTGTTTTCCCATCTGCATACTTGATATTTTGTTTTTTGTTTTTTATGTGGATGTGCAGTTAACAGGATTTAGAAGCAGTCTCAGCCCTGGGGAGACTTCAGGGCCACCTCAGTCAGTGCTGAAGGGAGGCAGGGATTTGGGGGCTACCTCCTCCATAGGACAGACACCAAGGGCTAGAGGTCAGCAATCTCAGTGAGGTCACAAAGACGGGCACACCCAGCACCCTGGCCTATATGCCTCTCCTTCACATTTGTCTCTGCTCAAACTGCTCTCCTGGGTCATCACGGGTGATCTCTAGGCGCGTGCTTGCTTCTTGCAGAAGTGGTGTCTGGCTGTGGTCAGTGTGGGCCCTCAGGACTTCCATGTTTTTGGCTCACATCAATATTGGAGAGTGGTGTTTGTTTTGGAGTGGTAGATCCGGTGGATTTTGGCTTTACCAATTCATTTCATACCTGTTCTCGTAGATATAATACCTGTTCGTAAGCCGCATGTTTTCCTAGGTGCTGGGGCCCTATCATAATCCGCGTGTTCTCCTAGGCGCTGGGACCCTCTTGTAAGCCGCATGTTCTCCTAGGCGCTGGGACCCTATTGTAAACTGTATGTGAGGGATCTCGGAGGTGCTCCTTATGAGGATCCAATACCTGACCTGAGGTGGAACAGTTGCAATTCAAAACCAGCCCCCAGAAAAATTGTCTTCCATGAAACCCATCCCTGGTGCCAAAAAGGCTGGGGGACAGCTGGTCTAACGCGGGCTAAGATGTCAGTAGATTTTTGGACTCGGGCCTCAGTTGAAGAGGATTAGATTTTGAAAGGTGGGGATTGAAGGCTTCTACAGGGCAGGTTTTCATCTCCAGTGGGGCCTGGGCAGAACTGGGTAGAACTGACCCAGAACATGACTATAGTCAGGCTGGCTCACTGCCTGCATCCTGTGTGTGCAGCCTTGCTGTTTATTCAATTGTCTCGTGGTGTGGATTCCATCCACAGCCTCAGAGTAGTGGAACCCATTACTTCAAGGCTGATCTTATTTAACTTTATCAAAAAGACATGAAAATCATTTAGTATAAATCTTCCAGATAGCTGTATCCTTTCTTTTCCCAGAGGCTTTTAAGTATTGCAACTTAAAAATCTTCAAAAATAACTTTAAAGGAAAACCTCTAAGTACATTTTTGATGAGCACCCTTGACAGCTTTAATATGTGGAGTAAATTCCCTTGACTTTTGTATTCCTAGAAACTCGTTCATGTTTGCAGAAGACTTTGCATTTTGTCAACAGTGGCCACTGTTCGGTGACCATCATACCTGCCGTGTCTCATTTAGAAAGTTGGATGTGGATGTATTAACTTTTCAGACACAAAAACACATGGGCTGTTCGTTTCTGGTTTTGATTTTTTTGTTTTTTTTTTTCCCCTCAGCTGAATTCAAGAAAGGGAAACAAGCAGACAGAGTAAGTACCAGAAAGCATCTAAGTTCTTGGGTGGGGGATCCTACTATGGTGTTGGATTGTGTTCTGCCAGACATCACTCCTCAAAAAGTTGACCCTGAAAGGGCTGGCATTGCCCTCACCCTGTGACATTCGTCTATCTCACCAGAGAATGAAGAATCTGCCAGAGTACTGTGAGTCAAATTCAGTCAGAACTCGATTAAATAAGAGGCTTTGTCTCAAAGGCCAAAACATGAGGACACATTTTTAATTTTATTTATTTTTATTTTTACTTTTATTTATTTTTATTTTTATTTTTATTTTTATTTATTTATTTATTTTTTTGAGACAGAGTCTTGCTCTGTCGCCCAGGCTGGAGTGCAGTGGCGTGATCTTGGCTCACTGCAAACTCTGCCTCCCAGCTTCACTCCTCTCTTCTGCCTCAGCCTCCCGAGTAGCTGGGACTACAGGTGCCCGCTACCACGCCTGGCTAATTTTTTGTATTTTTGGTAGAGACGGGGATTTCACCGTCTTAGCAGGGATGGTCTCGATCGCCTGACCTTGTGATCCGCCTGCCTCCTCCTCCCAAAGTGCTGGGATTACAAGCGTGAGCTGCCGCACCCGGCCGAAAACATGTTTCTTTACTGCCTCAGTCCTCAGTTGGGTAGTATGTTCTTTGTCTTGAAAGGCGCGCTCTGCGAGATGGGAATCTTCCGGTTGCTTACTTAGGGAATCCTGCCGGCTGTCATTGACTGGAGAGCGCAGCTTCCTGGCTGCCCTGGTCTTTGAGGGGAGGGAAACTGAAGGATCATTTTCCTACCTGGACCAACGTGTTTATTAAACCTGGCTTGTGGATCCTTTGGATCTTTTTATGAAGGAAAAGCCACATCTGTGACTTTCAGATGAGTGGAAGTCATGTTAAAATAAATAAATAAATAAATAAATAAATAAATAAATAAATAAATGTATATATTTTGGCTACTATGGAGAAGTTTTGTCCTTGTGACCTCTGAATACAGTCACGGGAGAGCAGAATGTTCACGGTGTGGGTGCTTACAGTGTACATGTAGAGTCACATTCTTCGCTAGTATTACGTTAAAAAGTGACAAATAAGAGAAAAATATTTTGCTCATTACAACCTCGGTAAGAAGCTGGCAGTACTCTTGTTTTTGGAAGGGTGTGAAGGGAATATTGAGAAAGTATCATCAACGTTAGACTCACCCACTCTGCAAATCCTGGGCCGGCTCGCGTGAAGACCCCGTGATGGAAAGATGCACCCTTCTGCCCGGAAGGAGGTGAATCTTTGTAGCACTCAGGACGCATGGTTCATCTCTATATAAAGGCAGAGTGTGAAACGCCATGGAGGCTGGGAGAAGAGATGTAGTTAGCAAGTATGAGTGAGAAGTTTGGGGCTTGTTAGCACCTGGCGTGTGTGCAGCAAGCTTTGCTATCTGCACACGTGTGATCCTTAGAAGCCTGGCGTGTGGAGCCATGAGGCTGTCGAGGGCCCCAGCTCCCAGCAGGCTGAGGAGTTCCCTGTTACCACCAGGAGAACCGTGATTGAAGGCTGTCACTCAATCCCAAGTCCCAGAAGGGGCTCCTTTCAGAGAGGAAAACACCCCTAGAGCCTCGGACAGAATTCAGTGATTTTTCTTATGATGTTGCTTAGATTTCGCAAACATGAAACCAAGAACATATTTCAGAATGCTTATGGTTCTTTTGTAACCATGGAAACAAAGTAATTTGCAGTCCATGGACAGTTTGCAGAAGCTGAACTGCCTACAGCATGAGCACAGCGCTCTCCCTACCGCCCTGGGCCTTGCTCCGGTTTGCTGGGGAGGCTTTGCAGAGCCTTTTGGCTGGGATACCTCTCCCATGTCCCATGTTGCTACCCCTGGTCACAGCCATACTACTGGGCACCTGTGCCGTGAGGACACTGAGTGGACACGGGGCCGCGGGGCAGCAGTTGGTCATGAGGTGGCATCCACATGGTCCGAAACAGGTTTCTGTTCATTAAGAATGATCGTTGCAATAAAAACATAGAGTGAAAGAAAACCCTCTACTGACCTGAGAATGCGTCAGCTGAGTTGGATGGGGAAGTGCAGTGAGGAAGGTGAGGACTGAAAGGAAATGAAGGAGGGAGAGGAAAGGAGAGAAGGGAAGTGAAAGTGGGAGAGAGGATGGGAGTGAAGAGGGAGATGGAGGAGGAGGAAGAAGAGAGAGGGCGGTGGGCAGGAGCCTGGGAAATGAGTCCCAGAGTCGGTTCCTGACCGTCATGGGTGCCTCAGAGCTGGTCTTCCAGGAGAGGTGGCCTGGGAGGGCTGACCCTTAGGAAGTTAGGGCTGGGGGGAGCTGATTTTTTGGCCCTCAGCGGGGCTGTTTGCTGACCTGAGATGCAGTCGATGGTTATCCCGAAGAGGTCGTCTGCACAGCCACCGTTTGCTGCCAGGTTGGAGAGAGAAGTGCTCCCCATGGGTTCTATTTTGTGGAGTTTTCCCAGTTTAGCTGAGCAGCCTGTCAGTGGAACTGTCAGTGATTACTAACATGTCTGCATTCTATAGAGCAGTCGGCCAGCTTCCGATCCTGTAGTTGTTAGGGACACCACTCCCATCGTGTCAGTGCTGGCCTAGCATGGAAGCCACAGCCGGAGGCACTGGGAAACCTGCGTGGCTCTTGCTGCCGGGGTTCTGATGGGAGTCGTGCGCTGGAAGAATGATATCCTTTAGGCAGAGCCTGGCGAGGAGGGGGTGCTGCTGTTGCAGCAGTACATGGAATTTCAAACGACGAACGAAACAAGCTTTTAATTATGACCAGAGTTCTATGCCCTGCTTTTCTTCAAATGGAAATGTTGTGCTGAAATGAATTTGCTGTTAATCGGTTGCCTCATGCAAGACGGAATGCTGGGAGCAAAGTAGAATGTGGACTTCTCTACGAAGCTTCCTCCTCTCAGACTATAATCAGCTGGATGGTGCTACACAGGAATATGTGAGAATTCATCTGAGAAAGGCGATGGGTGCAGACCTGTGTGACCGGCAGGTGTTGGGGGAGGTTTGAGAGAAGCTTTTGGCTGAAGTGGTGTCAGGTGCAGGTACTGAAGCCTGATGTCTGGCTGGATGGAAGAGCACACTCCTCTGGGCTGGGGGAAACAGATAAAGGAGGAGGTGGGCAGACATGAGTCGTGTCTTAGGAATGGTAGCAATTCAGGCAGATTCAGGATCAGGCTCCCACGGGGGAGGAGTGGACATCAGGACCCAGGGAGCGTGGGGCGGGGGTCATGCCCAGGCCTCTGCGGAGCTTGCTGCTGTGTCAGCAGGGCCCTGTGCTTGCCCTCCTTAAAGCTTTCCCGATCCATAAAACGGGCACAACAAAATCCACCTTGTGACATTGAAGCTTAAATGAGATGATCTACATGGTGTCTTCCTTCCCTTCCTGACACATCCTAGACTCACAGCTATGGTAGCAGCGACAGACTGGATGGAATGCTGGAGCCGCTTTGCGCCCGGTGAAGCCACATGGACTTGTGCAGTGCTGGCGACTGTCTCTGAAAACCTTTAATCATGGCAGTGGCAGCCTCGAGTGGCTCCTGGCATACTTCAGTTTGTGGAGTGCAAGGTTGACTGGATCTCCGTGGCCATTGATACTATTCAGGGGTGAGCTGATGGGGCCCTAAAACATGGGGGAAGGCCAAGAGGACTTGGCGGCCAGAAGCATTGTAGATTTCTGGCTTCGAGAACTTGCTGACTTATGGACATAGGAAGGTAAACCCAGATGGCTCCAAAATTGTAAGTCCACAAGAAAGGTGGGAGGGTACAATTGCTGAGTAGGTCATGGTTGCCCTGTCCCTTTCTTTCTGGCCATCGTTTCTGCTCCCTCCCCCTGCCTTTGTGGGCTGGAGGGCCTGAGCCTGCACAGTGGTCTCTTTCATGGTGACGATGGCTGATTATTACTCTGCACTAAGAAGTCTCTCCACTTTATTTTGCAGCAGTAGGTAAATACATTTAAGGAGTGATGGTTTAGTGGTATTTGTTTTGTTTTTGCTTTTTTTTTTTTTTTAAGTATCATTTAACTGAATGTTATTCCCAATTTCACTGATCACTTTGAGATGCCAAAACATGCTTTGATTTGTTATTTTTTGTTTCAGCTAGTTTATTGGGTCACAGGAATGCCAATTATTCTGTTGTCACACATCAGTAAGTATCTCAAATTGTGTTACTATAATACTTAGCTGAATTACCTCCCTTATTTTGGCTTTTAAAAAACTAAAATCTGTGTGAAACACACAGGATGGTGCATGTCCATTGAGGGTTGTTGAGAAGTGTGACTTTTCCTGGCATGCTTGAGAATCAGTGACATTATTTTATAGAAACATTTTGTGACTGACACCAAACCTAGAAGTTCCTGTAAAGGGCAGGGTAGGCAACGTGTTATGTTTTGTGTGTCACAGAAGTCTCTGCATATATTTCTTTTGTTAAAACTTCAAAGGGTAAAAACCACTTCTGGTTCCCTGGCCAAGGCTCAGTCGGGGATCATGGTTTGCAGACCCTTGACAGCAGCTGAGGGGAAAGCTGGTCTCCCATGCGGTGAGCAGGAGCCCACCTCATTGCTTCAGCCCGGAAGATGCTGCCCTCATGCTGGAATTTACTTCAAACAAACTTGAAAGCTCTGGCACCGCTGCTCATTTCCATACTGTTGCAGGCTATCTAAAATATGGAGCATGCCTTGGCGTTTTGATTTTGTTACTCCTCTTGAACGGCTCTGCGATGGCTCATCGCGAGTTAGGCACTTGCAGAAATGATCAAGCGGAGCTGCAGTCATCTTGCAGATCAAGTGAAGTTTTTTCTGAAAGCTTGTTACAGGCTTAAATTTCTGATCCCATTCCATCCACTGATCTTGTATGATTGGTTTCTTTTTGCACCCATTTGGGCTGTGAAGCGTCTCCCCACCGTGGTAGAACTTTAGCTCTGATTTCATGCATAAGCCGGTATCCTCACTCCTCTTCTGCGAGGAGAAAGCGCTGCAGGTCCTGCGTGGTGTCCGTCCCCTCCCTGCATGCGGATGGATTGGGAGGTATTTGTGGTGTGTGAACTTGCTACCCCTAGAGGCTCCTTGTTCACTCCCCTGGATCATACTCCTCCCTACTCCCATAGACTGTACTCCTCCCTCGTGGTTCATTCCCTGGACCTCATTCCTCCCTCCTCCTTCCTGGCTCACTCCCCTGGACCACACACCTCCCTCCTGGTTCACTGCCCTGGGCCCCCACGCCTCCCTCCTGGTTCACTGCCCTGGGCCCCCACGCCTCCCTCCTGGTTCACTGCCCTGGGCCCCCACGCCTCCCTCCTGGTTCACTGCCCTGGGCCCCCACGCCTCCCTCCTGGTTCACTGCCCTGGGCCCCCACGCCTCCCTCTTGGTTCACTGCCCTGGGCCCCCACGCCTCCCTCCTGGTTCACTGCCCTGGGCCCCCACGCCTCCCTCCTGGTTCACTGCCCTGGGCCCCCACACCTCCCTACTCTCCTGAGCCGCATTCCTCCTTCCTGGTTGACTCCCCTGGGTCCCCACTCCTCCTTCTTTTGGGGGCTTGGTAGTTTCTGCTGTGCTTGTGCCAGCACGATAAGGCTGAGTGGCAGCTCCAGGGCTGTGGCTGCTCACGCAACTGTGGCATTAGTGCAGAGAACTGCGGGGATGCAGCTGCCCTTGCTGTGATGCTTCGAGTGTCATAGTCGATATGGGAAACTGGGTGGGATGTGGATGTCCCAGGAAGGGACAGGAGCCTCCACTCAGCCTCTGTCAAACACTTCTCAGCCAGGCGTGGTGGCTCATGCCTGTAATGCCAGCGCTTTGGGAGGCCGGGGCGGGCGGATCACCTGAGATCAGGAGTTGGAGACCAGCTTGGCCAATGTGGTAATTTTTGACGCATTAAGGATTAAGGAAAAAGACTCACGCTCGTTTGCCTTGCTTTGTAATTGACGATTGGTGTAGCCCAGTAGCGTGAACTTGTTAAGCAACCATTCTTACCGCAAGACTAATCTTTAAAACTCTCTTCCTCTGGACACGTCTTTGGCTGCTGTAATCAAATGCAATATAATCAGCACTGGTTAATGGCTTTCCTTGCTGGGCTAACAAATGCTCCTCAGAAACGTTGGTTTCTTGTTATTTTCATTTATAAGTATGTTTTAAGCCCTCTAATTTTTCTAGCTTTCCTGCGAGTTAGGAATAACTGTGATGGGTGCTTAGTTTGGGATGTTGACGTACACTCTATGCCCAGCTACTATGCCATTGAGTGAACACTGATTTGTCACTTGCTCATGAAGACTGATTTCACCTAGTTTGGTAAATTCTATTAATTTTAAGGAAGGGGGTGGAATGCAACTGCTGTTAGGAGGCTTTTTTAAGGATCAAGGAAATGTTGCCATGATTATTACCATTACAGAAGGAACATAAAAACACGTGCTGCCTTCAGTCATGATGAATAAGTAAGTCCGCATCTGTGACTGCAGAACACGGCAGCCCTAAATCTTAAAATCGTGTGGATGCACCAAGCCCATCTGCAGGGCACTGTGGAGCAGCCTGCGTTAGCCGAAGTTGGCCCACAAGCCCTGAGGGATGGTGTCTGAGTTATGATAAGGCTCTGACTTGGGATTAAACAGGCCTCCAAATACTGTGATATTCTAAACAAAGACACGATACTGCCCAGGGAGCCCAGTGGACACCTGTAGGCAGTGTAGGTGAGAAAAGGCTCCAAGGAAGATTCCTGCAGCTCAGCTAGGAGGATTCTGTAAGGCAGTAGACACATCAATGTTCACATAGGAGTGTTGAGCTATATTCATTCCTTTTAAGCAGCCAGGCTTGTGTGTGTTTTCAGGGGCACTCACATGGCGCCCCTTCCACCCTCACTGCTGGTCAGGTGAGGTGTTCAAGACTAGCCTGACCAACAAGGTGAAATCCCATCTGTACTTAAAAATATAAAAAATTAGTCGGGCGTGGTGACAGGCGCCTATAATCCCAGCTACTCAGGAGGCCGAGGCAGAAGAATCACTTGAACTCGAGAGGCAGAGGTTGCAGCAAGCCGAGATTGAGCCACTGCACTTCAGCCTGGGTGACAAAGGGAGACTCTGTCATAAGAAAAAAAAGATTTAAAAAAACCCTACATGCCCCTAGTTGCTTCTGTAGGAGACGGCATGTTCCCGAAGGTAGACTTTGTGTTGAGGACTCTGCAGCATCAGGCTGGAGACAGTCTCCCTTCCTAGCAGCGTGGGCCCCTGGGCTGCTCTTCTACCAGAAGAGATGGTGGCATCTCTGGGAGGTATCTGTGGACTCAGATCTGTGTGGATTAGTGACTTGTGTTACTCGCAGATAATTTTATGGGTAAATGAATACCTGGACTGGCTGCAACTTCAGGACGAGATTCGGAAGTAGGGAGTGAAAAGTGAGGACGGAACCCTGGGCTTGTCTTGCCGCCCCCAGGAGCCGATCGGGGCGCCTTCTCATCTGAAGTCCCAGCACGAGGTCACGGTGGCCCTCCCCTCTGAAGCCCCCAGCAAGTGATTGGGGCATCACTCCCCTCTGAGGCCTCAGAACCTGGTCGGGGCACCCCTCCCTTCTGAATCCCCCAGTACCTGGTTGGGGCGCGCCCCTCCCTTCTAAAGCCCCCAGACCCTCCTGGCCTGCGGTGCTGCTTCTCCAAATGCTGCCCTTGGCTGTTTTCCAGGAGTCACCTGCACCCGAGCAGGCTGCCTGTTTCACTTCTCGGATCTGGGGTGTCGGTGAAGCTCATTTATCTTGTCTTCCTCCTCATGTGCCATATCTCACCTATTGTCTGTCAGAGTTCGTGTGAGTACGTGTTGTGCGTTCTCAGGCTGTAATCGGTGCTTAGGTGACAAGAACGTCTTAGAGCAACGGACTGTCTGCTCTAAAGGACGCTGTGGATGAATCGAGACACGGTTTACTTGTGGGGTTTAAATTTCCTGGGTGTTGGAAGCAATTGGGGAAAAAAGGTCTAAAAAAGCCCCTGGGGATGAGGAAGGCAATAATGAAAAGAATTACTCTATACACACTTAGCAGTTGATTTAATTTGTAGGTGAATTTTGCATTTTGGGAACTACTAAAGCTACTGTTTGTAGGGATTCCTTGATGAGCTTCTTGTTTTCTGTCATGTGGAAGGTAAATTGGATCGGTTTTGTCTTTAATTCTGACTGACTAGGATCTACTTTCTTTTTCCCCCCATTCACGTTAGAGTGGGGATTGGACTAGAAGAGCTGTAGGATCTCTTTATTTCTGATCTTAAATAAATTTTTTTTTTACTCACCTTTTTTTTTTTTTTTTTTTTTTTTTGGTGAGCTGCTATTTTTTCCTTTAATGCACTGTTCTTTGGTTTGGGAAATGTCTATTTGTATCGTGCTTTAAATGTACACAATGGTTCTAAATTGCTATTTTTCATTAAAGTTAGATATAACATCTTAATTAAAATGTCATCTAAAAATCAGGCACAATCTGAGGCCTGGAGACCCCTCTTGTCACTTCCAGCCGTGTCTCCTTCCCTGGCCACGTTGCCTCTGGCCACATCTCCTCCCCACAGCACGTCACCTCTGGCGACATCAACTCCCTCCTGGCCACATCACCTCTGGCCTCACTGCCTGCCTCCCTCCCTCCTGGTGGCCTCCGTGGCTCCTGCTGTCTGCCCTCCCATGGGTGTGTTCGAGGCTCTTTCCCCATTTTCTGCTCCTGAGTGGGTCTCGGGGCCTGGATGTTTCACAGGATGCAAGTTTCTTCCCTTCCAGCCACGGGTCTCTGAGTGACAAGTCCAGAGAGGGCACTAAGCTCTCCTTACCCACCTGGGGGCCCCGAGCCCTGACCGCCGACCATCAGGGCTTTTCTGTAGGGTGTGGGGCAGACTCATGCGTGAATTGGGCTAAAAAGGTGCTTCCAGGAATCCTTGTTTTAAGTGCACTGGAGCAGAGCTGGGGAGCGGGGACCACCTGGTTTGCTCAGAATTTGGTCCTGATCACAGCCAATGAGTCAACATAAGTACCTCCTGAATGAAGCATTCCACAGACTGATTTTACACATGACGGCTGTGATGGCTGGAAAAGGCTTCTCACACAATGAGAGAGTTTGAGCTGCATTTGAAGGAAGAACAGGTCCCTGTAAGTGGAAATGAAAGATAAGGGTGATCCAAGCCCTCAGCAGCAGCGGGGTTGGGGTGGTGCAGACTCCCCATGGATGGTGGGCATGGCTGACATGCAGGAGAGGGCAGGGGTGCGAAGCAACAGCAGGGCGGCATTAAAATTCCCCTGCAGAGAGGGGACGTGACTGAGATACTATCACATGTATACAACTGAGAGATGATTTGAGAATGATTTCTGGGAGCCTGTGGGAAGAGCACGCGGTCATCATCAGTTCTCGGGATCTCTTTATGAAGTGAAAGAGCCGTGCCTCTGCCTATCTTGTGAGCTGTTAAGATCAAATCGGATAATCTTCAGTGAGCCTTGTAAATGCTAAAGCTTATGACAGGCTGTTCCATCCCCCTTGTCTTCACCCTCCTTTCCTCCTCGGAAACGTGAACCCTGCTGGGTACCTCATTATCTGCCTGGCTTCCTCATCCATAACGTGAGCCCTGAGTACTTGCTGGGTATCTCGCTGTTCACCTTCCTTCCTCAGTAACATGAACCCTGAGTATTTGCTGGGTACCTCGCTGCCTGCCGTACAGCTGGTTGTATCCGTCTCAAACGCACTTAGCTGGCACATAAGCAGAAGTGCTCGCCGGGCTTTGGGAGGGCTTTCTGACATGTGGGTGCCTGCTTTTCCCTGTTAGGCTGGAGCTGCAGGAGCCCTCCTAGACCAGACAGAGGACCAAGGCTGTGGCCTCGGGGTGGGGGCTGGGGGAGCTCGCTGGGTTTATTGTGTGGGTGAGAGTAAACTTCAGTCCCACTGCGGCATCGGGATTCAGGGTTCCTTCTGGAATGTTCTGAGTGAGAAACAGGAAGTGTGCACAGGTGCGTCTTCTGCGGATTTTATGGTTATCTTGAGAGAGCACTGGTGCCTCTGAGCTATGAACCTGCAGAACCACTTCTTCCGCTAACGGCCGCCTTTATAGAAAGAATGACTTGCAAACGATGCCACTTCAGATGGAGGTATTTGCAGGTGTGGCCTGAAAAATGAACAAAATGACTTTCATCTCAAGGAAAGTACCTTACATTATTCCCAATGATAGACATTTGAGCTTTCCAATGAGTATTAAAATACAAAAATCTTGTGTCCACCACTTTCTCATGTGATCAATGGTGATATTGATGTGTTTTTGTTTGTTTTTTGATATAGAACGAAATGTGGAAGTTGCTCATAATTCTGAACCAGTGTTTTCTAACCAATGTGTGATTACAAAATCGTGTGCTGGTAAAAGCCATTCAAGTGCAGGACGGACCAGTCGACTTAGAAGGAATTGGGGCAGAAAGGCCCGTCGACCAGAGCGCAGTCTCTGCGTTGCAGACAGCCTGTGCGGAAGTGCCACTTGTTACATTTGGCAACAGAGAATACCTAAAATGATCTGAAAACACAATGAAAATACTGCTTCCTACTTGTATATCAGCGTGGGGTCGGACTTCTTTCATAAACTTCAGCCACGGCTCTCTAGCCCACTGAACGTAGATGCAGGCGTGAGAACCCGCTGTCTGAGGTGCAGAGATGTTAGGTGTTTTCACAGCAGTACAAACTGTTGCCACGCTGCTACTTATTTTGGAAAATGGTTTCTTCTTGAAGACTGTGTTAAGATGTAATGACTTTATCGTTGTAAAATAAACTAAATTGTTATCTTTTTTTTTTTTTAGACAGATTCTTACTCTGCCACCCAGGCTGGAGTGTAGTGGTGTGACCTTAGCTCACTTCAACCTCTGCCTCCTGAGTTCAAGTGATTCTTGTGCCTCAGCCTCCCTAGTAGCTGGTACTACAGGTGTTTGCCACCATGCCAGGCTAATTTTTGTATTTTAGTAGAGATGGGGTTTCGCCATGTTGGCCAGCCCAGTCTTGAACTCCTGACCTCAAGTGATCCACCTGCCTCTGCCTCCCAAAGTGCTGGGATTACAGGCATGAGCAGCCACCACTCCCGGCCTGATGAGAAAGCTTTTTTGTGATCTTGAATAAAGTGCAAAGGGTTCCTGAGACCCAAAAATTTGAAAACTACTGGCTTAAACTGAGAAAATTGTCCACGATTTTTCAGTGTATCTTCTAATCTCTTGATGGAGAAAGGACGGTAAGGGTTGCTTTACTTTTTTCCTTTCAGAACTCAATGGTGCTGGGACAGCTAGGGTATCCACATGGAAAAGGATGGACTGGACCCTTCCTCACTCTACACGCAAAGCTCAAAATGGATCCAGCGTAAGGAGTCGACTGTGAGACCCATTCTGTCAGTCTGCTGGGTACCATAACGGACACCACAGACCGTGCGGCTTAAACAACAGCATCTTATTTCCTTTTATCTGGAGACTGGAAGCCTGGGATCAAGGTGCGGGCAGTGTTGCATTCTCTGGGGCCTCAGCCCGTGCTGTGTAGACGGCGTCCTCTCTGTGTCCTCAGAGGTTTCTCTTATGTGCATGCAGCACTGAGGACTGTGTCTAAATTCTCTCAAAAGAATACCAGTCATACTGGATCAGGGCCTACTCTTAAGATCTTATGTGACCTAAATTTCCAAGTTAAAGGCCCTGTACACTTAGGTACAGTGACATTTTGAGTTTCCGGGGTTGTGACTTTAACATGGGAATCTTGAGAGGGGGGACAGTTCAGCCCATGACACCTTTAGGGAAGAATCCTGGTGAAACTGCTACGTTGGATTAGGCAATGTTTCCTTGGCTGAGACGTCTAAAGCTGTAACAAGCAACTGAAGGGAAAAAGACGGGATCAAAATTAAAAATGTTCATTTCAGAGGATACTCTTAAAGTAAAAAGACAACCCACAGAACAGGATACATTATCATGATAAGGACCTGATATCATGAATATATTTAAAAGCTCTTAGTAAAAATCCAATTTAAAAATGGACAAGGGATTTGAATAGACATTCTCCAAAGAAAGACATATAAATGCCTTAAAAAGCACATGAGATGTTTAGCAGAATTCATCATCTTAGAAATGGAAATCAAAACTACCGTGAGATACCACTTCACAACCACCGGGATGGGTAAAACCCCAGTATTGGACAGTGACATGGTGGTGAATTTGGGAAAACTGAAATCTTGATATATTGCTAGTGGGAGGGGAAGTAAAATGGTACAGTTGATTTGGAAAAGTCTGGCAGTTTCTCAGAAAAGTTAAGCATGAAATCACCGTACAACCCAGCAATTTCACTCCTAGGCATACGCCCAAGAAAATGGAAAATATTTTTGCCAAAAAAATCTGATGCAAGAGTCTTCATAGCAGCATTATTTGTAGTAGTAGAAAGAGTCCAGGTATCTGTCAACAGGTCACTCACTGTGAGATTCCACTCTCCTTGGACGTGAAAGATGTCAGCACCGAAGGTCACGCACTGTACGATTCTCCTCACAACAGGTGTCCAGAATGGGCAAATCCAGAGAAACGGAAGTGGGCTGGCGATTGCCAGGGGCTGGTGGAAGGAAGGAGCAGGTGCTGACTCTTAATGGGTTCAAGGTTTCTTCCGCCCGTGGTGAAAAATTCCCGGAATTACATACTAGTGGTTGACGTACAGCTTTGAGAATATGCTAAAAAGACTGAATTGTATCCTTTAATATTGGGGCTTTTATGGTTTGTAAATTCCTTTCAATTTCAAAAGGAACTCAAGAACTTCTTTGGTGTTGATATTTGGATTGTGAAAGAGACAGTATCCAAAACAAGTTACTATGTAACTCACGTCCCCAGAGTTAAACTTCATTTTCTGAGGATCTTAAAGGAAGTGTGTGAGCCTAGGAGACACAACGATCCTATACTAGATGTTACACCCCATCCTACTGATTTCTATCTCACATAACCATATTCAGGGAAAAACGACATGTAAACGTGAGCTGAATGCTATGCAGAGACACATTCCTCTTACCCGGATGATCTTTAGTGTTGCAGTAAGAGATGAGGTCATAGCAACGTTAGTTTAGCTAGTTTAATTTCCATGGCAACAGGAATTTGGCACATCTCATGAGTTAGGTTCAGAATTAACAAAGTTTTGTGGTGGTGGTTCTTTGCTTTGACACAGATTCAATAAAATGAAATGTGTACCACCTTTAGGCAAAATTGAGACCAACAGAAGAAAAATGTAACATGGAGTCTTGAAGTTGTGCCAATAGAAGAATTTTAAAACATATTTGCTTTTTAAAATTGTTTTATGGTCATATAATTTGCATTCAATAAAGTGCACACAACCTAAAAAAAAGAATTAACTAAATGAAAGAGCTTCTGCACAGCAAGAGAAACTATCAACAGAATAAACAGGCAACCTGCAAAATGAGAGAAAATATTAGTAAAATATGCATCTGACAAAGGACTAATATCCAAGAACTATAAGAAACTAAAATCAATGAGATAAGAACAAATAAACCCACTAAAAAGTGGGAAAAGGGAATCAGCAGACACTTCTCAAAAGAAGACGTAGAAGCAGGCAACAAGAATATAAATTCTCAACATTACTAGTCAACAGAGAGATTTGAGTTAAACCACAATGAGATACCATCTCACACCAGTCATAATGATTATTATAAAAAGTAAAAAAAAAAAAAAAAAGGTTGTTTTCAAGGTTGTGGAGAAATGGCAACATTTATACATTGTTGGTAGGAATAAAAATTAGTTGAGCCACTGTGGAAAGGAGTTTGAAGATTTCTCAAATAACTACAAACAGAAATATCAGTCAACCCAGCAATCTCAGTGCTGAGTACACACCCAAAAGAAAATAAATTATTCTACCAAAAAGACACATGCACTCATATATGTTCTTCATAGCACCATTCGCAATAGCAAAAACATGAAATCAACCTAAATGCCAATCAATGGCCGAGAGACTAAAGGAATGTGGTACATACACATCATAGACTACTACATAGTTATAAAAATGAATGAAATCTTGTGCTTTGCAACAACTGAATGCAGCTAGAGGCATTATCCGAAATGAATTAATGCAGAAACATAAAACCAAATATTGCATGTTCTCACTTATAAGTGGGAGCTAAACATTGGGTATACATGAACATAAATATGGCAACAGTAGACACTAGGGATTCCACAAAGGGCGAAGGGGGGAGGTAAACAAAAATTGAAAAATTAACTAGTGGATACTATGTTATCTACTTGGGTGACAGACTCATTAGTAACCAAAACGTCTGCATCATGCAATATATCCACATAAAAAACTGACACATGTACCTTCTGGATCTAAAAATAAAATATTTTTAAAAAGATATTCCATGAACATGGAAAGAAAAAGAAGAGGTAGCTACATCTATTATTTCAGGCAAAACAGATTTTATGTCAAAAACTGTAACAAAGAAGGTTATTATGTAGTGATGAAGCAATTAACTCCTCAAGGGGATATAAGAATTATACATAAACATGCACCCTAAATTGGGAGCTTCTAAATATATAAAACAAGCATTAAGAGATCTGAAGAAAGATATAGATTGCAACATAGTAATAGTAGGAGATTTCAGTTCCCCACTTTAAACAATAGATTATCCAGTTAGAAAATCAATAAGGAAGCATTGGATTTCAACTATAGAGCAAATGTATCTAACAGATATACACAGAGTTTTCCACACAACAGCAACAGAATACACGTTCTTTTCAAGTATACACCTATCATTCTCCAACTTAGATCATATGTTAGGCACAAAACAATTCTTAATAAATTTAGGAAGATTAAATCATGTTAAGTATCTTTTACAACCATGATGGTTTGAGACTAGAATTCAATAATAGGATGAATTATGGGAAATTAACAAATGTGGACATTAAAGAATGTGCTCTAGAACAAGTATTGGGTCAAAGAATAAATTATAGGCAAAAATTAAAAATATCTTTAGCACCTAAAAATAGAACACAGCATATCAAAATTTATGGGGTACAGCAAAAACAGTTCTAAGAAGGAAACTTACAGCAATTCTTATTTTTCTTCATAAAGAAAATGAAAAACAATCCCATGGGTAATGCTGCATGCCTGTACTCTCTCCTACCCAGAGGGAGGATCAATCGAGCCTGAGTTCAAAGCCAGTGTAGGCTATGTTGTAAGACTTTGCCTCTAAAAATACTATTTTTAAAAAAAGAAAGATCTGAAAAACCCAGTGTTACACCTGAAGGAACTGGGGGAAAAAAAGGAATAAAATAAGCCCAAAGTTAGCAGAAGGAAAGAAATAACAAAACCAGAGCAAAAATAAATAAAATAGAGACTTTAAAACACCTAAAGAAATTGAAGAATCTATGAGTTGGTTTTTTGAAAAGGTAAACAAAACTGACAAACCTTTAGCTACACAAACTAAGAGAGGCCTCAATAAAATCAGAAATGAAAGACATTACAATGGATAACACAGAAATACAAATAATCATCAGAATAATATAAACAACTATATGTCAACAAATTAAATAATCTGATAGAAATGGGTAAATTCCTTGAAACATAACCTAGCAAGACTAAAACACAATAAAATAGGAAATCTGAACAGACCAATAATGAGTAAGGAGATTACATAATTAAGTCTCTCATCAAAGAAAACCCCAAGACTTCATAGCATCATGGCTGAATTCTACTAAACATTTAAAGAAGAGCTAATACCAATCCTATTCAAATTCTTGCCAAACCTGAAGTGCAGGAAGCACTGCCAAACTCACTTTACAAGGCTGGAATGATCCCCATGCCAAAGCCAAAGAAAAACACTATAAGAAAAGAAAACCACAGACCACTATTCCTAATGAACACAGATAAAAATATTGTCAACAAAATACAAGCAAACCATATTCAACAGTACATTTAAAAGATCATTCACCATGATCAAGTGGGATTTATCCGTGGGATGCAAGGATGATTCAATATATACAAATCAATAGATGCAACATAATTTAATAACAGAATGAAGGACAAAAACATATCAGTATCTCAATCAACACACACAAAAAGCATTTGACTAAATTTCACATCTTTTCATGATTAAAAAACTCTCAATAAATTAGGTATAAAAGGAATGTTTCTCAACATGATAAAGGCTATATTCAAAAAGCCCACAGCTAACATCATAATAAATGGTGAAAAGTTGAAGGCTTTTCCTCTAAAACCAAAAACAGGTCAAAGATGCCTCTTCTCACCACTACGTTTAACATTGTACTAAAAGTTCCAGCCAGAACAATCATGCAATAAAAATAAATAAAAGTCACGCAAATAGAAAAGGAAGAAGTGAAATGTTGTGTTTGCTAATGATATGATCTTATATAGAGAAAATTCTAAAGACTCCTCACAAAATCTCTGAGAACTGCTAAAGAAATTCAGTAAAGTTGCAGGAAACAAATTCAGCTTACAAAATCCAGTAGCATTTCTATACACTAACAATGAACTATCTTTTTTAAAAATGAGAAAATAATCCAATTTACAAAAGCATCAAATATAAAATAAAATACTTAGAAATAAACTTAATCAAGAATGTGAAAGATCTGTATACTGAAAATGGTAAAACATTGATGAAAGAAATTGAAGATGACACAAATAAACGGAAAGATATTTTGTGTTAATGGATTAAAAGAATATTTTTAAAATATCTGTACTACCCAAAGTCATTTATAGATTCTATGCAATCTCGAAGTCTCAAGGTCATTCTTCACAGAAATAGAAAGAGAAGTTATAAAATTCATATGAAACCACAAAAGGCCCCAAATTGCCAAAGCCATCTTGAGCAAAAAGAACAGAGCTAGAGGCATCATGCCATCAGATTCCAAAATACTTTACAAAGCTATAGTCATCAAAACAGCATGGTGCTGGCATAAAACAGATACATCATCCAATGTACTAGGATAGAGAGTTCAGAAATAAACACCCACAATTACAGTCTATTAATTTTAGAAAAAAGTGCCAGTAACACACAATGGAAAAAGAACAGTCTCTTCAATAAATGGTGTTGGGAAAATTGGATATCCACATACAGAAGAATAAAAGTAAACTCTTTTCTTACTCCTTATACAGGAATCAACTAAAAAAGGGCTAAAGACTTAAAATATATGAGCTGAAACTGTAAAACTGCTAGAGGAGAACATAAACATAGTGGTAAAGCTCCATGGCATAGGTCTGGGGCTATGTGAAATCACTGTGATGGACAAAAGTAGACAAGTGTCACTGCATTGATCTGAAAGCTTTGTACACATCAAAGGAAACAAATAACGGATTGAAAAGACAACCCACAACCTGGGAGAAAATATTTGCAAATCATAGATTGGATTAGAGGCCAATATTTAAATTACACAAGGAACTCATGCAACTCAATAACAAAAAAACAAATAACCCTATTTAAAAATGGACGAAGGATCTAAATAGACATTTCTCAACAGAATACATATAAATGGACTACAGATATAGGAAAAAGTGCTGAACCTCTCTGATAATCAGAGAAATGAAAATTAAATCCGCAACGATATATCACCTCACACATGTTAGATTATCTATTATCAAATAGACAACAAATACCAAGTGGGGGGAAGGTATACAAAAAAGAGAACCCTTGTACTGCATCACTGGCATTGTAAATTAGTACAGCCACTTTGGAAAACAATATGAAGGCTCTTCAAAAAACTAAAAATACAATCACTCATGATCCACAGGTTGCCAAAATGCCAGGGGTTCAGTATAGGTCCTGCAGCTCACCATACAGAAAGTCAATGATTAGCACAATGAGTATAGCCAGGAAGAAGGATTTAACAGGGTGCTGCAACTAAGGAGACAGGATATCAGTGTCAAATCAATTTCCCTGACCAACTTCAACTAGGGGGTTATATAGCAGGGAAGACATGTAACAATGTGTTAAGAAAACAGGAACTAGAGAGGGGCAAGAAAACAATCATGACAAATGAGGAAGCCTGGATCGCATTGTCTGGATGTGGTGATGGGTGAGTTTCAGTTCTTTGATACTTTTGTTTAGAGGCCTGGTGGTCATTTCCTGGGGAAGGAATGCAGAAAAAATGAATGTAAGTTTCAAACTTTAAGACCAGAAAGGTCAATTTCCATGTTTGTCAAAAAAACTGTCTATGGGACTATTGGGTGGGTTTCACAGCTCTGCCACTACTGGGTATACATCCAAAGGAAATGAAATCAGTACGTTGAAGAGACAGCTATACTCACATATTGATTGCAGCATTAGTCACAAGAGCCACAATATGGAAACAACTGTAGTGCCTGTCTGTGGGTGAATGTATACAAATATTTGGTATTTCTACACAATAGAATACTATTTAGCCTTTAAAAACATGAAATTATGCCATTTTCAACAACATGGATAAGCCTAGAAGACATAATGTTGAGTAAATAAGTCAGGCACAGAAGGACAAATACTGCATGATATCACTTATACATGGAACCAAAAAATCACACTCAGAGAAGTGCAGAGTAAAATGGTGGTTACTAGGGCTTGCGGGGAGGGGAAGTAGGTGAGGGAAAAGGGAGGCTTTAGTTGAAAGATACAAAGTTTCAGTAAGACAGGAGGAATAATTTGTAGTGATCTATTGCACAACATAACTATACTGAATAAAAATGTACTCTACATTAGCTAAAAGAGAGGATTTTAAATATTCTCACCACAAATAAATAATAAATATTTGAGGTGATGGATATGTTTGTTAGTCTGAATTGATCATTCCATAGAGTATACATATAATGAAACATCACATTGTACCCCAAATATGTACATAATTATTAACTGTTGACTCAAAGTAAAGCTTCAAAAAACAAATTTTATAATATATGAGTTATATTTCAATAAACTGATATTTAGAAACACACACACACACACACACATAGAAGAAAGGTTACAAACTATCAGTGTACAACCCAGTGAATTTTCACAGTGAATACGCCCATGTAACCCGCACCTAGATCTGGAGCTAGAATTTTTCAAGTGTGCCAGAGGCAGCTTTCCTACTAGTTCTAGTCAATACTTCCACCCTCTCCTGGCAGCATAAAGTAGTTTTTCCTAATTTGACCTTCATATAAATAGAATTATAAAGAATATACTTTCTGTCTGGCTTAGCCTATTATTGCTCAACAGTATATATGTCAGATTATTTCCGACTGCAGCATGGTTCATTCATTCTCATTGCTTTGTATTATTCCATTGTATAAATACACCAGACATCATGCATTCTACTCTTGATGCATATGAAGTTGTCCCCAGGTTGGGGCTATTGCAAATAGTGCTGTTATGAATGTTGCTATAAGTATATGTGGCATTTTTGATGAACATGTGTATGTACTTCTCTTCGCTATATTCCTGGGGGTGGAATTACTATGACCAAGGTTACACATATGCTCAGGTTTGGCAAATGCTGCCAGTTTTCCGAATTGGTTGAATTCAGACATTTATGTTCTGGCAGGAGTACATGAAAATTTCCATTGTTGCACAACATTGCACATGTTTTGTTGTGTTTATCTTTTTAATTTTTATAATGCCTTTGGGTGCATAGTGGTTCTTGTTGTAGTTTAAATTTGTATTTACTGCTAAAAACGAAGCTGAGAATATTTTATGTAACCATTTCCCTAAAAATTGCAAAATCAGCTCATCAACACACAGACAGACACGCTCTCTCTCTCTCTCTCACACACACACACACACACACACACACACACACACACAGAGGAAATCTGATCAGAATTGCACTGGATCAGTTTTGATAAACTGACATCTTGTCAGTACTTACTCTTCTAATTTATGAATATGACATATCCCTCTGTTTAGGCCTCTTTAATTCCTCTTAATAATAAATTATAAAGATTAATATTACTCTAGTTTCTTTTATTCGTTAATTACTAGGTGTTTAAAATGCATTTAGTAACAACATTCCTTTCTGAGAGAACATGTATTAGTCAGAATCTCTGACTAATGAGAGGGCATACTCAAAAGGGATAGGATAAATAGGTTTGGGTATTTTTTCTTATTTATTTATTTTTAACTATTATTATACTTTAAGTTCTAGGTTTGTTACATATGTATACATGTGCCATGTTTGTGTGCTGCACCCATTACCTTGTCATTTACATCAGGTGTATCTCCTAATGCTATCCTTCCCCTGCTACCCCACCCCACGACAGACCCCAGTGAGTGATGTTCCCCTTCCTATGTCCCAGTGCTCTCATTGTTCAATTCAAACCTATGAGTGAGAACATGCAGAGTTTGGCTTTTTGTCCCTACGATAGTTTGCTGAGAATGATGGTTTCCAGCTTCATCCATGTCCCTACAAAGGACATGAACTCATCCTTTTTTTGGCTGCATAGTATTCCATGGTGTATGTATGCCACATTTTCTTAATCCAGTCTATCATTGATGGACATTTGGGTTGGTCATTTGGGTTTTTTCTTACAAGATTTTTCTACAGTGGTGTGAGTATGTATAGAGGAACTTCAAACATAGTACAGTAACTGAGAGTCGTTACTTTTGTCAAAAGATAATATCACAGAGTGATTCCAAGTATCTGAGAAGAGAAATTTGCCATAACTCAGGGGCAAAGATCTTTGGTCCAGGGACACAAAGCTGACTTCTTTGTGAGGCACATCACCAACACATCTCTTTCCACAGCCCTGCTAATGGATATTTTTTTCCTGAATCTCATCTCATTTCCCTCGTTATCTCTCATGCTGAGTCTTGGTTACAGAATGATGTCTTCCTTTCTTGTTTCAGCTCAGAATGTATTTACAATTTTCCCTTTAAACTTTATCCCAACAATGCATAGTCGGTCTCCTCTTCCTTGAGGTTCTATTCTAATTTCCCACATTTCTGCCCTGAAACATCATCACTGCCTTCTGGATTTCAGTAGCTAAATGCCAGTGGTTAGTTGCATGGTAAGGCTGGTCAAAACTATCAATGGTGTAATAGCACACACACTCCCAAAGTAAGCATGGATAATTTTATTTAGTTCTCCTAGCAATGCTATGCATTAGGAAGGATTATTTTCTTTATACAGAAACTGAATCTAAGAGTTTATTTTGTTGGCGATGGATAAACAATTATAAGAAGCAGAGTCAAATTTTGAACTCGAATAACACTGATTTCAGCACTTAAATTCTTGCTCATACACTATTGATTCAAAGAATTTACAGACTTCTGTAAAATGTTGCACTACACCTGGAGGCAGCAAGAGTGATAAAACAGCAGCAGAAGGAATCTAATGCCAGCAGGTTTAAGGACTAAAGGTACTTATGGTAAATTTATCACTTATTTCTAAATATCTTAAATTCAGCCTTCTCTTAAGTGTATGTGAATTAAAAACTAACTGAAGTTTCTCTATTCCTGCTGCTCATATCTCACACGCAAAAACAAAGCTAGGTAGTTTCACCAACAACAGCCCAGATGAATTTTCTAACCTCTTTCAGCGCTAGAGTGCTATAATCAAATATGTGGGCTTACAGAGATTTTCTAATCTTGAAATTCCTAACACATTTCGATTCCTACTATCTTGTATTTTTGCCATGGGCTCCTTGTTAGTTCCCTGTCTCCATTCTTATTTGCATCTAATCTTCTTTTTATACTACAGCTAATGCATTCTTTTTAGAGTGATATCTCATGAAGCCAGCATTCTATTTAAAACTCTTCCACCAGGAGCAGTATAATTCAAGATCTTTAACAATAGATACCAGCGGAAACCAATCAATCAGACTGGCTGTGCCACTCAGCTCTCCACTCAGAGTTGACTTACAGCCCCAGCTGCCACACCTTTGGATCCAATTCAGAAGCCAGCCACATCACCTTGAGCTGATCTCAGTCAATGAATGGGCACAGCAGAGGTCCGAGGGCTAGGCCACTTCTTCCTTCCCTGCCTCTTTTCACAGGTGTCAACCTTACATCACAGACTGAAAGGTCTTACAACTGTTCTCTCCTCCTTTATCCTTTATCTGCACATCTCTCCATAATTCTCTTATACATCTAATCATGCCTTTCCATCTACATCTTGAAGGACCCAACCTGGTGTGATGATGAACATATTGAAACTGAGTTATTGTGTTTCTTTGTGTGCCAGAACATAAATTTTGAGTTACTTTATCAAGTGGAATCTGGGAATCTTGGGGGAGGAGGATGGGGCATACAAAAGGACTTGGGAACTTGGATGGTATTTATGAAACAAATGGTACAGAGATATTCTAATATTTTAACACAAGGAAAGCCAATGCCAGGTACACCAATGAAATATCATCACCCCTTTCAGTAATTTCCCATTAACTTATTCATTCTAAAGGCATCACATTTATTCATCAAATGCTTTCAATAAAGCTCTCTGACCTCCGGCAGAGGGACCAGTATCTACAAAGTCATGAAGAGAATGGGGCTTAGTAAGTGGATTCAGGAAGAGCAAGAATGGCAGTGCTGAGTAATGCTGAGCAGGAGACAGGGCCAGAGAGGAAGCCATGAACCTGATCAGATAGGACACTGGAAGCTGTGGTAAGAACTTCCAGTCCTATGCTGAATATCTTGGGAAGCCAAAGAGGGCTTTGAGCATGAGAATGACATGACATAATTCATGTGAAAAGCTTACTATGCATAGAGAATAAACAAAAGAGCAGGAAGAGTGCAAACTGGAGGAAAATGATGGATTGCAATAGACAACATAATAAATGATAGTGATCTTAATTACAATGTTGAACTTTTAACCATGCAGCTGAATTATTCTGATAAGACAAAAAATAAACAATAATCAAAACAAAACAGAAAAAGTATAATCTCTACTCCCACTTCAAGCTAGAAGATTTTCTCTTACGTATGTGACTGTAAGAATTCTTTTCCAGAAAGTGAGGTTCTTCTACATTTCAGGACCCTAAAGGACATCTAAAAAGTGCGCTACACAACAACAAAAGAACACACATTTTTCTCAAATGCATAAAGAACATTCTCCAGGATGGGTCACATATTAAACCATAAAACAAGTTTCAATAAATTTTAAAAGATTGAAATAATACAAGTATTTTTTTCTAATCATAGTGGATTCAAACTAGAAATGAGTAACAGAAGAAAAACTGGAAAATTTACAAGTATTAAACAACATACTCTTGAACAACCAGTGGGTCAAAGAAGGGACCACAAGGGAAATACATTGACATAATAGAAAATAAAAATAGAGAATCCAAACTTACAGGATACAGTGAAAACAAGGATAAAGGAAAAATTTATGACTACAAAAATATATTAAAAAAGAAGAAAGATCACAAATCAATCATGCACTTATATATATTAAGAAATTTTAAAAATAAAAGCAAACTAAACTCAGAACTAGCAGAGGGAAGGAAATAATGATTAGAGTGAAGATAGATAGCATAAAGAAAAAGAGAAAATCAATGGTGACAAAATTTGGTTATTTGAAAAGATCAACAAAATTGACAAATATTTAGCCAGGTTGACTAAGAAAAGACTCAAATTACTAAAATCAGAAATGAAAGTGGAACATCACTACTGATTTTATAGAAATAAAAATGATTATGGAAGAATACTATGAACAACAGTACATCGACAACTTGGATACCCTAGACAAAATAGACAAGTTCCTAGAAACACACAATATACTAAACTGACTTGTGAAAAAATAGAAAATATGAACAGACATATAACTAATAAAAGGAACAAAGAAAAGCCTAGAGCTAGTTAGCTTCAGTGGCATATTCCACTGAACATTTAAAGGGGAACAAAAACCCCACTCAAACTCTTCAAAAAATTGGAGACAGAAAAATAGCTCGTTCATTCTATGACTCACCTAGAGTAGTCACATTTGTGGAGACAGAGAGTAGAAGTTACTGAAAGGAGCTAGGCACATTCCTCAGCCCCGGGCTCAAAACTCCCTGAGCCCAGTACAAACACATCCCATCCTCCCATCCCACCACATACCGCCATATATCTCTCAAACTCCCTGAGCCCAGTACAAACACCACCTGGAAAGTCTCCGATAAAGAGACAGCCATTCAAGGTTACTGAAAGCGCGGGAGCCAAAAGAATTTCTTTGTTCCCCTGCAACTTTCGGGCTATAAAAAGCAAACGCTCGCATTGTTTGGGGCCCTCTTGCCCTCTTGTATGCTGTGGAATGGAGGGACCAGGTTCGAACTTGTAGTAAAGATCCTTGCCGCTTGGCTTTGACTCTGGACTCTGGTGGTCTTCTTTAAGGAACAAACAGTCTGGGCATAACATCTGGGGGCCCGTCCGGGATTCCCCAAGCCCACCAGACCCCTGGTCAACGGATCTGGTAGGATCGATCTACTGATAGGTGAGCTGGCTCGTCTCCGTTTGTCTGTCTGTGTCTGTATGTCTGTTCTGAATCTGAATGTGTGACTCGCGAGGTCTGAAACTGGAGCTGGCACAGTCCTGGCGGACGCACTATAGGACGGCCAGTGGAGGCCGGTGGGAGACGTCCCCTGGCTCTCGTCTGATCTAGCTGTCTCTGACCCCGGTTCCCGGGCGTGCGCGTGCGATCTGAATTGCCCCGGTTCCTGGGCGCGCGCGTGCAGTCTGAATTGCCCCGGTTCCCGGGCGCGCGCATACGGTCTGAATTGCCCCGGTTCCCGGGTGTGCGCGTGCGGTCTGAATTGCCCCGGTTCCCGGGCGCGCGCGTGCGGTCTGAATTGCCCCGGTTCCCGGGCGCACGTGATCTGAATTGCCCCGGTCCCCGGGCTTCCGGCTTCCAGCGCGCGCATGTGGCCCCGGTTCCCGGACTTCCGAAGCGCGCCTGCGACTAGATATCATTAATAAGTCAGATCAGATTTCCTTTACAGGGATTCTAACCCACATTCCTTTACAGGAAGAGACACAGAAAGTGAGAATGAGTGAGAGAGAGACCATAAGAGACGGGAGAAGGAGAAAGGGAGAAAGTGAGAATGGAAATCGGAAAGAGAAAGGGGAGAAAACGGCAGACGTGGAGAGTCAGAGAAGGAAATCAGAAAGAGAAAGAGACTGAGTGTAAAGGAGAGAGGACACGGGATGACAGAGGGAGAGAGCAGGCGGACGGGAAGCGGCCGCCGCACCCGGACCCGCCCCCCGGGCTGAGTCGCAGGAAGGAGCGGGCGGAGGGGAGGCGGCCGGCACTCACGAGCCCGCTGAAAGGGAAAGTAACTTTGAAGGGCCGGCGGGGCGGACGCGAGGGTGCACTTCGCGGACTACCCCCCCCAGCCACCTGACTCCACGGTGGCTTTACCCCTTCGGGGAATAGGACCCCCAGATGACACAGGAATCCCCAAGCTCCAGTACTGGCCATTCTCCACCAGTGATCTCTATAACTAGAAGACTCAGAGTGCTCGGTTTTCAGACAACCCCAAAGATTTACTGGCTTTACTGGATAGTGTCATGTTCACCCACTTAGGATGATTGTCAGCAGCTCCTCCAAATCTTGTTTACCACGGAAGAGCGAGAGAGAATACAGGTAGAAGCTAGAAAGCTGGTCCCGGGGGGATGACGGTCAACTGACTGCCAACCCTGACCTCATAAACGCGACTTTTCCTCTGACCAGGCCGGCGTAGGACTACAACACGGCAGAAAGTAGAGGACGGCTACACCTTTATCGCCAGACTCTAATGGCAGGTCTCTGGGCAGCTGCTCGCAAGCCCACTAATTTGGCCAAAGTATATTCTATTCTACAGAGAAAGACAGAGAGCCCAGCTACCTACTTAGAGAGATTAATGGAAGCTTTTAGACAGTACACCCCCATAGATCCAGAGGCTCCAGGAAGTCAGGCAGCTGTAGTAATGTCATTCGTAAATCAGGCAGCCCCAGATATTAAAAGGAAACTCCAAAAATTAGAAGACTTGGAACGAAAGCGGATTCAGGACCTCCTTCAGATAGCCCAGCAGGTTTACAATAACAGAGATACTCCAGAGGAAAGGCAATTTAAGGCCACTGAAAAAATGACCAAGGTCCTGGCAGCAGTGGTACAGAAAGAGCATCTACAGCCAGAGTACACCCAACCCAGGCGGCCCCCTAGGCAGGATAATCTGAGAAAAGACCAATGTGCCTACCGCAAGGAGACTGGCCACTAGGTAAGAGACTGCCCCAAAAACAAACAACGAGGACAGGGACCCCCTAGGTCTACACCCATACTAGTCACTCAAGATGAAGACTAGGGAAGATGGGGTTCGGATCCCCTCCCCGAACCTAAGGTAACTTTGCAAGTGGAGGGGTCCCCGGTCCAGTTCTTGGTTGATACGGGAGCACAGCACTCAGTTAAAACTAATGGAAACTTATCCTCCAAGTCCTCGTGGGTACAAAAGGCCACAGGAGTTAAAAAATACCCATGGACAACACAAAGAACAGTAAACCTCGGAGCCGAGAATGTAACCCATTCTTTCCTGGTCATCCCTGAGTGCCCCTGTCCCCTATTAAGGAGAGACCTGCTAACTAAAATAGGAGCACAGATCCATTTCCTACCTGAGGGGCCCGTCGTGACCAACTCCCACAATCAACCCGTGTCCGTCCTGACTATAACCCTAGAAGATAAGTACCGGCTCCACCAGGAGCAAACGGCCCCTGATCAGGACCTGGCAACCTGGCTCCAGCAATATCCAGAAGCTTGGGCGGAAACAGGGGACTTAGGACTAGCAAAACACCGTCCTGCTTTATTTGTTGAACTTAAACCTAGGGCAGACTCCGTGCGGGTACGCCAATACCCGATGCCCCTAGAGGCCAAGAAAGGAATTGCCCCGCATATCCGCCGGCTCCTTAACCAAGGAGTCCTTCACTCATGCCACTCACCCTGGAATACTCCATTGTTGCCGGTACGAAAACCTAATAGTGGAGAATACAGACCTGTACAAGACTTAAGAGAAATCAATAAGAAGGTTGTGGACATACATCCAACTGTGCCTAACCCATATACCCTCCTGAGTACCCTAAACCCTAAACATCAATGGTACACTGTTTTAGATTTAAAAGATGCTTTCTTCAGTTTGCCTTTAGCCCCTCAGAGCCAAAAGCTCTTCGCCTTCTAGTAGAATGACCCTGATAAGGGCATAAGTGGCCAACTGACATAGACCAGACTGCCGCAAGGATTCAAAAACTCTCCTACCCTGTTCGATGAGGCCCTCCATGAAGACCTAGGTGAGTACCGACACAAACACCCTGAAATAGCCTTACTACAGTATGTTGATGACCTCCTGATTGCTGCTGAGACCCAAGAAGCTTGCATCCAAGGGACCAAGGGTCTCTTACAAGCTCTAGGAAATCTAGGCTACCGAGCCTCGGCAAAGAAAGCTCAAATCTGTAAGCCAGAGGTAACATATCTAAGGTACCTACTTAAAGAAAGGCAGCGCTGGTTGACAGACGCCCGGAAACAAACTGTTCTGCAGATCCCCAGGCCGCAATCCACCTGACAAGTGAAGGAATTCCTGAGGTCGGTGGGGTTTTGCAGACTATGGATACTTAGGTTCGCGGAACTGGCTAAACCCTTATATCAGGCAACACGGGGGCAGCAGCCATTTAAGTGGACAGACGAAGCCGAGTCGGCTTTCCAACAGATTAAAACCACCCTACTCTCTGTGCCTGCACTAGGACTACCTGATGTTACCAAGCCCTTCCATTTATACATAGATGAAAATAAAGGTGTCACCATGGCGGTAATAACTCAGAACTTAGGCCCCTGGCGGAGGCCAGTTGCCTACCTGTCAAAGAAGTTAGACCCAGTGGCTGCCAGGTGGCCCCCTTGTCTCTGAATGATTGCAGCCACGGCTCTGATGGTGCAGGATGCTAATAAACTTGTCATAGGGCAAGAATTGCGGGTCGTTACTCCACATGCCATCGAAGGTGTACTCAAACAGCCACCTAATCGATGGATGAGTAACGCCCGACTCACCCACTACCAAGGACTACTACTAAATCCTCTCAGGATAACATTCCTGCCCCCAACGACCTTAAACCCTGCCTCGCTGCTGCCCAACCCGGACCTGGACGCCCCACTCCACGACTGCACCAAGATACTAGCTCAGGTGCACGGAGTTCGAGAAGACCTGCAGGACCGCCCACTTCCTGACGCCGACCTCGTCTGGTTCACTGATAGGAGCAGCTTCATGCATCAGGGCCAGAGGTACGCTAGAGCAGCAGTGACTTCAGAGACTGAGGTAATCTGGGCGGAACCCCTGCCCCCGGGGACATCGGCCCAGAAGGCCGAACTGATAGCGCTCACCCAAGCTCTTACCTTAAGGGCGGGGAAAAAGCTGACGGTATATACAGACAGCCGATATGCTTTTGCAACGGCGCATATACATGGGGCCATTTACAGGGAGCGGGGGTTACTGACGGCTGAAAGAAAAGAGATAAAAAACAAGCAAGAAATCCTAGCCCTGCTAACAGCCCTATGGAGGCCAGAAAAGTTAGCCATTGTGCATTGCCCAGGGCATCAGAAACTAACTACTCCAACTGCTCAAGGCAACTTTATGGCGGACCAGACTGCAAGAAACGTGGCGAAGGCTCCCAGCCAACTCCTTGCACTCCAGCTCCCTGACCCGGGCCCCCAGGATTTGCCATATTTCCCTGATTATTCAGAACAAGATCTCCAGTAGATTGACAAGATTCCCCTAAAACAGATCCAGAATAGGTGGTAGACTGATACTAATGACCAAACCATCCTACCAGAAAAATTAGGACAACAAGTGTTAGAACACATCCACTGAACCACCCACCTGGGTGCTCGGCGGATGATAGACCTGATCAGACGCTCTAAACTCAAATTCAGACATACAGCCGAGATGGCCAGCAACATCGTGACAAATTGCAAAGTCTGCCAGCTTAACAACGCCTACCCCCAATCCCAGGCTACAACAGGAACAAGGCTCAGGGGAACCAGGCCTGGTATCTACTAGGAAGTAGATTTTACTGAGATAAAGCCAGGAAGATACGGGTATCGGTACTTACTTGTCTTTGTAGATACTTTTTCAGGGTGGACTGAAGCATTCCCCACCAAGAAAGAAACTGCTCAGGTTGTAGCAAAGAAAATCCTGGAAGATATTCTCCCCAGGTATGGCTTCCCCGTCCAGATAAGGTCAGATAATAGGCCGGCCTTCGTCGCTAAGGTAAGTCAGGATTTGGCTTCCATCCTTAAGGCAAATTAGAAACTACATTGCGCTTACAGGCCCCAGAGTTCAGGACAGGTAAAGAGAATGAATCGGACCTTAAAAGAGACCTTAACTAAATTAACTATGGAGACTGGCGCTAATTAGGTGGTCCTTCTCCCCTACGCTCTGTTCCAGGCCCGTAATACCCCTTACAGACTAGGCCTTACCCCTTATGAAATTATGTATGGCAGACCCCCACCCTTAGTTCCCAGCCTAAAAGATGATCTGCTCAAATCTGAAACAGAAAATGTCTCTGAACTCTTATTTTCCCTACAAGCCTTGCAGAAAATTCATCAAGAAATCTGGCCCAAGCTGAAGGAACTATATGAGACCGGTCCCCCGCCGACAACCCATCCATACCAGCCAGGAGACTAGGTCCTGGTCAGGCGACACCGACAAGAGACCCTAGAACCCAGGTGGAAAGGACCACTCCAGGTACTCCTAACCACACCCACCGCCCTAAAGGTAGAAGGCATCATGTCGTAGATCCACTACACCCACGTCAAGCCGGTGGACCCAACCTCCGACCTCCTAGGACCAATCACGGCGGCGGCTGAAGCACCAGACACGTGGACTGTGGACAGAGCTAAAAAACACCCCTTAAAACTTACCCTGCGCCGGCAGCATAGCTCACTGCAAACATGCAGTTAAGTAGTCTAACCCTAACGTTAGTCGCCCTAGTGGCCGCTGGAGAAATCACAAAACCAGCTCTTAATCCCTTTGTCTGGAGACTCTGGCTTTATGAAAACCGAACCCACCCTGGGCAACCTCATAAGCCCGGGAAATTATTGGCCAGTGCTGATTGCCCCTCCTCAAGGTGCAACAGCCCAATTCTACTAAATTTTACTGGTTTCCAAATAGCCAAACCTATGACACCAACAATATGCTTTGAGTTTGATCAGACTAAATACAATTGTAAACACTATTAGTAGCACCAAAATGCCGGCTGTCCTTATAACTATTGTAACATCCATAGACCCCGTTATTAAGGAGAAAGAAAACAGTTAGACCCTAAGTGGCCCTTCCATCGTAGACAGGATAGAGACTTTTCATATACATGGATAGTTAGAGACCCCTGGAACTCCCGCTGGACCACGCCTCAACATAAGGCTGTATACTACTCCCCCTCCTCCACATGGCCTAGCAGTCACCTCTATCTGTGGCAAGGCCTAGTGCAAGTACTGCCCCTGGTCCACAGGAATATCCAATGACAAGAAAACAGACTAACACAAGACTTACGTCCTTTCTCCTGGTTAAAGTTATTACAGGAAGGACTAGAACTTGCTAACCTTACAGGACTTCACAGCCTGTCTGGCTGCTTTCTGTGTGCCACTCTAGGGCGTCCACCGCTAACCGCTGTCCCTCTGTCATAAAGATCCTCTACCTTTGCCCAAGCTAACAACCTTCGAAACCTCTCATATGCTCCTATCCTAAACGTGCCCCTATACCTAAACCCCAGTCAAGAGAAGTTTCCCTACTGTTTCTCAGGAACCAATTCCAGCCTCTGCAGCATCACCGCAACGCCCCCTAATATCACCTTAAAGGCTCCATCAGGCATATTCTTCTGGTGTAATAGAACCTTATCTAAAAGCCTATCAAGCCCCTCTGTTACCAACCTACTGTGTCTTCCTGTCACATTAGTTCCCCGGTTGACTCTACTTACTGCCGGCGAGTTCCTAAGGTATACCGGTAACTGGACTAGTGCTGTTATTCACCCAGACCCTAGACCGAGACCTGCACGAGCCATATTTCTCCCCCTCATTGCAGGAATCTCCCTCACCGCATCCTTCATTGCGGCCGGACTGGCGGGGGGAGCCCTAGGTCACACCCTCATAGAAAGCAACAAGTTATACCAACAATTTGCCGTTGCTATGGAGGAGTCGGCTAAGTCCCTTGCCTCCCTTCAGCGACAGCTCACGTCCCTAGCTCAGGTAACCTTGCAGAACCGGAGGGCCCTAGACCTACTCACTGCAGAAAAAGGTGGTACATGTATATTTCTAAAAGAAGACTGTTATTTCTACATAAATGAATCAGGACTTGTAGAGGACCGGGTCCAACAGTTACGCAAGTTAAGCACTGAAGTAAAAACACGGCAGTTTGCTTCAGCTGCAGACCAATGGTGGAATTCCTCTATGTTTTCTCTGTTAGCCCCCTTCCTTGGACCCCTGCTAAGTCTACTATTTCTGCTTACTGTAGGACCTTGTGTTGTTAACAGAATTTTACAATTTGTTAAGGAGAGATTTGACACCGTACAACTCATGGTCCTCAGAGCCCAATACCAACCTGTAAACACTGAGACAGAATCAGACTTATAAGACCCAAGATTGGCTCTAAAGATACCTGAAAAGAAGGGGGGAATGAAAGGAGCTGGGCACATTCCTCAGCCCCGGGCTCAAAACTCCCTGAGCCCAGTACAAACACATCCCATCCTCCCATCCCACCACATACCGCCATATATCTCTCAAACTCCCTGAGCCCAGTACAAACACCACCTGGAAAGTCTCTGATAAAGAGACAGCCGTTCAAGGTTACTGAAAGCGCAGGAGCCAAAAGAATTTCTTTGTTCCCCTGCAACTTTCGGGCTATAAAAAGCAAACGCTCGCATTGTTCGGGGCCCTCTTGCCCTCTTGTATGCTGTGGAATAAAAAGACCAGGTTCAAACTTGTAGTAAAGATCCTTGCTGCTTGGCTTTGACTCTGGACTCTGGTAGTCTTCTTTAAAGAACAAACGGTCTAGGCATAACATCACCAGAGATTGGAAGAGAAGGTAATAGAGACATTTTTAGTGAGTATAGTTTCTGTTTGGGATAACAAAACAGTTCTGGAAATGGATAGTGATGATAGTAACATAACATTGTGAATGTACTTAAAGCTACTTAAGAGCACACTTAAAAGTAATTAAAATAATAGTGAATTATATGTTACATACATTTTACAATTCTTAAAATAAATGTAATCTTTGTGGTTGTTACTCCACTACCACAGAATACACACACACAAACACACACACACACATATACACAAACTGTTTCAGAAATGTAATACTTCAGTTTTCTAAATTTTCTGTCTGATGACCCAAAATTGATACTATGGCAAAATATCAGGAAATTTCATGTTTGTTGAAATATAAAAATGTAATAAAAAGTTTAAATAGTAATGAAATGCTCTGGTATTTAACGATGTGTGTGACTTTTAAAATGTGTTTTCAATGGACTCTGATAATTTTATAAAGCTACACAAACCCATACAAATTGTTCCATGCTGTCCAGTAATCGATCGATTGCTTCTCAGTCCAAATTCACTGTCTGCCTGCTCTGGGAAACTGAATCGGAACCTTTTCAATATTTTTCCTTTGCCAGCTGGTGTGATGTTAAAATGTTGTCAGCAGAGAGCAGTGGAGAGACATTGCAGGAGGAAAGAGTTTTGCTTCCTGGTTCAGGGTTTTCACTGGCCAGGCTCCTGTGGTTTTTCTCCCCTGTGACAGCTCCTGCAGGTCTCACTCCTGCAGCACACATGGTTTCCCCAGCATCCAACTTCTGCAGTAGGGGCATCCAGTGCTTCCCCAGCTTCCCCCCAGGATGGTTTTGTAGTAGGATGCCTCCAGGGAGACACATCCTTGTGAATAGCTTTCCCCACACCCTAGAGGGTGGATTTCCTGCAAGTTTCAGAGGATAGAGCAAGTTCTTCCAGAACTGAACCGCAATAGCTTCTCTCTTGTCCCATGAGTCATGCCACATCCTCTCCCATAAGGTCTGGATCTCAGTCCTGGTGGGCATGGGAAGACAGGTTCTTTTTGAAGAGGCTCTTACTCTATCTCAGCCCTAGAGGTAGTGGCTGCGTCTTATATTTGATATTCCTATATTCTTCAGAGTTTTACTTCTTAACTAGCCAACATCTCATTACTCCAATCTCTTGTTATAGTTAATCATTCTCTATCATAAACTTTTCTTGTTTAAATTAGTGTGATTCTTCTCTCCTGTCTCCTAAAAGTCCTGTGTGAGCATTTCAAATGCCTTTATTTGTGATACATATCTTCTAAATTTTCACAGAAATTTGAACATGCTTTCTGATATTAATAATTGATTTTGAAATGTAAACTAATACGAGGTTTGCATATTCTCCAATACTATTAATAATTTTTGAGTTATGTTAAAGATTTACAGTAAAACATTCAATGTTCATCCCAGATAACTTTGTGATTTAGTTCTAACTAGCTTTATTGTTTCCAAATGCAAATATGGAATTTATTTCTTGGTCCATCAGCTGTTAATATTTTTGACCTTTTCCTTTTTATATAGCAGGAGGTTAAAATAACGTTTCATAAACACTAAAATGTACCTTTAAATGCTGGGTAGGTCGAGTGGCCTGGTGGAATACAGATATTGAGGAACATTCTTATGTGTTTTTGTAAAAATAGAGAGCGAACTCATTAGAATAATGTGGCAAATAAATTTTTAAAATGACCTTAATGAAAGAAACATCATAAAAACAGAAAAAGGCTTACATAGTATTACAGCTTTTAGGTTACTTCTGCTTTCTATCTCTCCTTTCTCTGGCTCGCTTCTTAGATAATCTCATTCTCTCGCATGGATTTTATATGTCTTCTACATGGTGCCATCTTCCATACTTTTATCTCCACCTCAGATCTCAACCCTGAATTCCTAAATTGTCAATCAAACTGCCTACTTCATATCTCTGCTCGCTTGTTTTATACACATTTCAAACGGAAAAGGTCAAACCCACAAACCTAATTCACCCACAGTCTTCTTCATCTCAATGAAAAGGCAACTCCGTCTTTTCAGTTGCTCAGCCAAAGCTTATTCTGTTCTCTCTTACACACTACATCCAATCCATACATCATTTGGCTGTGTCTTCAAACTACATCCAGAACATGACCACTTCTTATCAACATGACCGTTACCACCCTCCTCTGAGTGACTGGCATGTGTTCCCTGAAGAATTGCAATCACAACCTAATGAATATCCCTCCTTCTATGTCATAATTACCCAGTCACCATCTGATCCTAAGTGGGTCACATCACTGTGCTGATCAAAATGCTGCAGCAGTGCCCCATCCCATTCAGTCTAAGCTGAACTGTATCACAGCCTTCAGTCCTACACCATCTGTCCCCAGGTCCCTTTCTAACCACCTACCCTCTGAGCACTCAATTCTCTTCAGACCTAGTGACTTTCCCACTCTTCCTTGAACTCACCTAGTGTACTCCTGCCATAGAGACTTTGGCCTGGCATTTCCCTCTGCCAAGAATGCTGTTCCCTCAAACAGCTACATCACCCACTCCTCGTCTCCTTCAATCTTTACCTAGAAAGCATCATTTCAGTTATGTCTCTTCTGATCATTCTACTTACAATCCAGTGCTTCCTGGTTCCCCTTTTACTGCCCTAATCATTTCCATCACAAGTAACATCTCTTCTAGCACACTCTACACTTTGCTCACTATGATTACCTGTCCCTCCTAAATGGGAGGCTCCAGGAAGACCATTCTCAGCCTCTGGTCAGTGCCCAGCAATCACATGGCCATGAGTAGAGATGATTTACAAAGGCAACATTCCAGGCCTCCCACAGGTGTCCAGTGGACTGAATCTCAGAATTCTACCATCATGTTTTTCTCATAAGATATGCCTAGGTTATGGTTGGATCTCACATAGAAAAATATACAGGACGAGTATTTCTGGGAAAGAGATTGCTGTGGTTTGGTCATTTGTCCCTTCCAAACCTTATGTTGACCTTTGATTCCGAATGTTGGAGGTGGGGTCTACCAGAAGGTGTTTGGGCAATAGTGGGAGATCCCTCAGGAATAGATTAATACCCTCCCCAGGCCTAAAGACAGGCCTGGTGATAGAAATTCAAGCATCTTTCACCATAATCAATTGAATGTGTTGTTCATGAATGAGACTCTGAGGACAATCTCACTTTTGGCCTCTTAGGTAAAAGGTACACAAATTTAACCTTAATCGTTGCATTTAATGGCCAGACTTTTTTAAACCGTGAGTTTAAAAGTGTGCCTTAGAAGATTTCATAAGTCACTGTGACAATTGTAAAATATCACCAGCACAAAGACACAGCATAAAAATTATATACAAATACATGTCCTTAAAGGAAATAAATTCACTACTTTCTTGTCCCAGATTATGGCTAAAAGTACAGGTCCTTGGCACAGATTTTATATATGTGTGTGTGTATATATATGTATATAATGTATATAAAACATGTATATATAAAACACTGACGATACTGAAAAACTTGGAACAGTATCTGATCCAAGGTAGGTGCTTAATAAATGCCTAATGAATTGAATGGAAACTGGAAGACTATCATTTATTATGTGAGTCTTTAGAGTAACAATTAAGTTTCTATTTAAATGTTTTATTTATTTATTTATGTATTTTTAATTATTATCATTATACTTTAAGTTCTAGGGTACATGTGCACAATGTGCAGGTTTGTTACATATGTATATCTGTGCCATGTTGGTGTGCTGCACCCATCAACTCATCAGCACCCATCAACTCGACATTTACATCAGGTATAACTCCCATTGCCATCCCTCCCCCCTCCCCCCTCCCCGTAATAGGCCCCAGTGGGTGATGTTCCCCTTCCCAAGTCCAAGTGATCTCATTGTTCAATTCCCACCTATGAGTGACAACATGCGATGTTTGGTTTTCTGTTCTTGTGATAGTTTGCTGAGAATGATGGTTTCCAGCTGCATCCATGTCCCTACAAAGGACACGAACTCATCCTTTTTTTATGGCTGCATAGTATTCCACGGTGTATATGTGCCACATTTTCTTAATCCAGTCTGTCACTGATGGACATTTGGGTTGATTCCAAGTCTTTGCTATTGTGAATAGTGCCACAAAAAACATACGTGTGCATTTGTCTTTATAGGAGCATGATTTATAATTCTTTGGGTATATACCCAGTAATGGGATGGCTGGGTAAAATGGTATTTCTAGTTCTAGATCCTTGAGGAATCGCCATACTGTTTTCCATAATGGTTGAACTAGTTTACAGTCCCACCAACAGTGTAAAAGTGTTCCTATTTCTCCACATCCTCTCCAGCACCTGTTGTTTCCTGACTTTTTAATAATTGCCATTCTAACTGGTGTGAGATGGTATCTTATTGTGGTTTTGATTTGCATTTTTCTGATGGCCAGTATGACGAGCATTTTTTCATGTGTCTGTTGGCTGTATTCATGTCTTCTTTTGAGAAATGTCTGTTCATATCCTTTGCCCACTTTTTGATGGGGTTGTTTGTTTTTTTCTTGTAAATTTGTTTGAGTTCTTTGTAGGTTCTGGATATTAGCCCTTTGTCAGATGAGTAGATTGCAAAAATTTTCTCCCATTCTGTAGGTTGCCTGTTCACTCTGATGGTAGTTTCTTTTGCTGTGCAGAAGCTCTTTAGTTTAATTAGATCCCATTTGTCAATTTTGGCTTTTGTTGCCATTACTTTTGGTGTTTTAGACATGAAGTCCTTGCCCATGCCTATGTCCTGAATGGTATTACCTAGGTTTTCTTCTAGGGTTTTTATGGTATTAGGAATCGAACTTACAAAGGATGTAAAGGACCTCCTCAAGGAGAACTACAAACCACTGCTCAGTGAAATCAAGAGGACACAAACAAATGGAAGAACATACCATGCTCAAGGATAGGAAGAATCAATATCGTGAAAATGGCCACACTGCCCAAGGTAATTTATAGATTCAATGCCATCCCCATCAAGCTGCCAATGAGTTTCTTCACAGAATTGGAAAAAACTGCTTTAAAGTTCATATGGAACCAAAAAAGAGCCCGCATTGCCAAGACAATCCTAAGTCAAAAGAACAAACTGGAAGCATCACACTACCTGACTTCAAACTGTACTACAAGGCTACAGTAACCAAAACAGCATGGTACTGGTGCCAAAACAGAGATATAGACCAATGGAACACAACAGAGTCCTCAGAAATAATACCACACATCTACAGCCATCTGATCTTTGACAAACCTGAGAAAAACAAGAAATGGGGAAAGGATTCCCTATTTAATAAATGGTGCTGGGAAAATTGGCTAGCCATAAGTAGAAAGCTGAAACTGGATCCTTTCCTTACTCCTTATATGAAAATTAACTCAAGATGGATTAGAGACTTAAATGTTAGACCTAAATGTTATTTTTAAAGTTTAGTAAATTCTGTGGTCAATACTGACAACAATAAAATAACCAAGAAATAATATGAGCGCTTATTGAAGAAATAAATCAAATGCAGTCCAATTAGGTACCAAATGAGAAAATAATGGGCTTATATTTCTTATGAATATTATAGTAATGTTCAACCAAAATACTTCCACTCATCTCCATAAGTACTGCCATGAATACCACACATTGAATTCTAAATAATTTCAACATTCTTGCACCAAGATCAAAATAAGAAAATGCAAAAAATCATGGTCTTTTTTTCCAACTTCATGACAGCTTAAAAAATGTAGCTCACCCTTAATGCACTGTAACCATGGGCCAGGCTCTGGTGCTAGAGTTCCTACACACACAAACTAATTAGTCAACACTTTATGTATTGGATGTTGGATTTTGAACATAGCAGCTTTTGGTACAATCTGAGAGATTTACCTAAGGCAGATGCTGAGAAATATAACAAATTAAGCTTTGAATAAGTCAGTATTAAACGGATGACTCACACTTTTTAACAACTGTGAACCGAAGCCAAGCAGCAAATCTGAAAAACATCTAAACTCTTGTTTAGAGAAGAGATTAATCTAAATCTGCTGGGAGGGAGGACAAAAGGGGACTCCGAGTTGCAGAACCTGGGAAGAATCTGGGAAGGTCTCCTGAGGCATAGGCCAGTGTCCTATGCTTCAATCCGACCTTTTTAGCGTATGTGGCATAGAAACACCAAGGACCTGGTCAATGGCTCCAAGGTCTTTCCTGCTTATTCCCCCTCACTTCCTGCTGGATGCAGCTATCAACAAACCAAACTCTGGCTCTGCCCCAACCTCCACCAGACTTCAAACCAGTCTTGCAATGGAGCAGTTTAGCTCCAAAACACATTTTAAAACTTTTTGCCATATTTTTTACCTCCCTCATCTCAAGAAGTAAACTTGAAGCAAACTGATGAACATATTCACAGGTTCTGGTGACTACACTATGAATATCTTTGGGGGTCATCATTCTGCCTGTCACAGGTCTTCAACTATAAAATCTCAATAAAAATATTCTAGATTTAGAGATAAGGCTTGTCCCAGGTAGACTTGGACCAAGTCTAAGGTGCAGAGTGTTCCTGAGGGCAGAGTGTTTTCCTTTCCTCACTGAAAGGATACAGTGTTCATTGGACAGGTACACAAAGAATGGTGATCCATTAAAGGTCACGTGTTGTCAGGTGATTGTGCTCCAGCGTCTAAGCAGCTGGCATAGGAGAAGGGAGAGACCTCCACCTGTTCCTGGAGGACAGCACAGCATGGCCTGGCTGTTTCGGGCTGAGACTTTGGTTTGAGGCTAATTTTGCTGTGCCGTATACCAGAACTGTGACTTTGAACCCACCACTTCATCTCTCTGAGCCACAGCTGCTTCACTGGAGACACAGGAGTCATGATATTAACTGCTTTCTCTAGCTGTTGGGACAAGTGAGGTTGTGTAGGTAAAATCCATTAGGTTAAGCATTTCAATAGACCTGACATATTATCGTTATAAATAATACAATAGGAAGCAAAATTAGTCCAATTTTGATTTCAAGAAGAGCCTTTTATTAATTCAGGAAAGGGACCTGCACTGAACCCTGAAGCGTGAGATTCAGAGCAAGTCTGCAGAGTGTTGAAGCAGCAGAAGCAAGGCCCTGTGGAGAGAGTCCCAGGTGTGCGGGTCAGGAGGTCGGACTGGAAGGATAACTCTCTTCTCCGAAGAAATGCGGAAAAGGCTTGCGAAAAAGATTCAAATTTGGTCAGACCCCAGTGAAGCACATCAGTATGGGATTTGAAAAGACAGTGTCCTCAATGGGACACGAAGCCCAAGTTAAAATGCTGCACACTTCACATTTAGAATGAAGGAACAAACTGTCACCTCAGCTTGGAGTAAAATCCTCCAATGGTCCCAGGTCAGGGAAGGCTGCCAAGCACTTCTGGGCATAGCAGCACACAGGGTTCCCAAGGCGAGGGTAACCAGGCTGCAGACTCTGGGGCCCACAGAGAGATCAGACCTAGCCTGGGCACAGCGGGCAGGGCAGCCAGCAGGAAGGGCTCCGGGCAGGCTCCTGCTCTAATGCTCCTTTCTGGAAGCCCAGGCCTGCCCACTCTGTACAGTTCTGGGCCTCTAGGCACCCTAGTGGTTGTTGCAAGTTGACTTTCCTCAGGACACAGGGAAGCGACAGGTAGCACAGGGCGTGCATGGCCACAGGCAGGCCTTGGGCTCCATCCCTGCCGTGGGACCAGAGCTGATCCTGGCCAATTCTCAGAAGCTACCTGAGATGCCCTCTGCAGCCTCAGGAGCCAAAAACACGGTTCCTATCCCAGACACCCCATGGTCCTGGGCCTGAAATTAAGTTCACTCCTTCTTAAAATAGGGATTACTTTTTAAAATCCAATTAAATAATACAGGTGAAAATGCTATCTTTATTCTGTTAAATACTACAAAAATGGGAATTTATTTTTTTTATTAATAATAGTTCAAAACTTAAAGATTCTGCTATTTCATCTTCTTTGAAGACCCATGAAGTCTCATTGTTGGTGAAAAGCAGTACAAATGATTAAAAGCCTAGCAGTGCAGAATAATAGTCATAATTTATATTTGTCTACTGGTATTTGCTTACCAAATACTTTACCTTCAATGATTATCTATCTTATTGAGTTCTTGCAATAACCCTGGAAGGCATAGTTTGCACAGTTCTCCTAATTCACTTAAGTTAAAACTGACATTGATTCCTCTCTAGTTAATATTGGGCAGGCTAGGCTCTCTGGATGGATTTTTTCTCCTGGATGCTCTAACCTTTTGCCTCAGTTGACCTCCCATTCTCTTCTTTCCTCTTAGTCTTCCCCATCCCAGTCCTCCAGTTTTTACCTACCAGGATTCTGTGTCAGAGCCTCAGAATACAGAAAACGAGGGATCATAATAGGACAATTTTTCCCAATTTTCTAAAGGTGGTACAAAATTAATACCATTCTCTGCTACATAGGAATGATGTCAATGTATTGCATATAATGGATGTGTTAGGTGTATTGTTCTCAAAGTGGGGGACTCAGATCAGGAGCTTAGGCATCACCTGGAGACTTCTTAGAAATGTTAGAAGTGCAACTTCTTGGGCATACCCAGTCCCACCTGAAGAAGCTCTGATGGTGGGGCCCAGAATAAACTGACATTTATTCTTCTCTAGTTTTGAATAAAAATACTTTGGTTTTACACTACATATTGGCTCCATCCTCTGAAGTGTGAGAACATTAATTTACCTATTAATCTTCTGCCTCCCTACACCCATGTCTCAATATCTACTTATAATATTGTGTGTGCAATGTCTATGTTTAAATCATTTACATTTTCTCTTGTGATTCCAACTTGAATTTAATATCATGACTATATGTCAGTGCACTCGAGGCTCACCTCCAGCTTCCCTCTACCCAGGTTGATAATGGCTCCTCCCCTGTCAGGTTAAAATCAGCCTGCTTGTGCAGGAGGTTCCACAATAACTCAATGGCCAATTGAATACTCTCTGAATTCACAGTGTATTGTGAGGACACACCAAGAGTCAGGCAAATATATTCAACACACATAGGCAGAAATAAGGGAAGGAAAGGAACCACAGTGAGTAGAGTAGCTCAGGAGACCAGCAAGCTGCCTGACCAACAGGTCCAGTTTTCCCTTTCAATGCACAACACTGACCACTGTGAAGGGTGGGGGGTGGCTGCTGTCTTCTCAGAAGAGCTTCCGGCAGTCCAGCCAGTCTTTTCCAATGGAAAAGAGGTCTCAGAGTTCTCAGGGACAGAGAATCTGCAGATGCCTCGGCCATGAAGAATTTCTTTGTTGTTTTTATTGCCCTCTGCAGGAGTTTCTGTGATCTTTCTCCACATTTTGGCTTCACTTTCTTGTCAGGACTTGGTGCCTCTCCACAGGAGGCAACATCTTATTGTTGTAGGATGTCCTGGCAACTGCAACAGGGTGCCACCCATGGGTGTCAAAGTGGCTCTCACCCATGTTAACAGGGGGGCCTAGGGAGTGGGAATATCCACACTTACCCATGCACACCCTATCTCCCCTGCTGTTAGTAGCCTTCAAATTCCCTACACCTCATTTATACCATGGATGCCAGCATCACCTTTGTCCATGATTTGGAAGGTTTGGCTTATTTAGGAATTAGTCATGTTCACCTGTGCTGTGCCTTTTAACTTGTATTATCGTCTGCCTCCAGATCTCTCAGATCCAGTTTTCTTTCCTAGGGCTTTCACCCGAAGACTGGAATTGAGTGTGGGACAAAAATGTGTCTCGGGGTGAGGAAGGGTTGCAAGGACTCCTTATTACGAATGGAATGCTAAGCTGAAACTGGAATTGAGTCCTCCACCAATGAGAGATGTGAGTCCGGTGACACACTTAGATAACTGGTGACTATAATTATGACACACTTTCCTCTACCCTCAGAAGAAGTCAAGGACAAAATGGCTTAGAAACAAAAGGGAAAAAATATTTTGATTTGCATCTTACTAATCCTTCCTCATTTCCCCAGAAAGGCCACCAAAATCATGCAGGATTTTTTCTCCTTAGTTCACCTAAAACCGGGTTCTTGTCACACCACCAGGAAAGATTAGACATACAAACCCACTGAAGGTGAAGAGACAAGAATTTATTAAATAAAGAAAGTTCTCAGTGAAAAAGGAAGGGGTCCTCCTAACAGTTCCCACTTCAAATACTGAATACAAGGCCACCACACATCAGCTGAAGAGGCCAGGCTCCTCACTCCTGCACAATGTGCAAACTTCTTCCCAGTGCATAGGTGGGTCCCCAGTCCATTGCAGGCTTTCACAGACAAGATCCTGGGTAGGTTCCCTCATCTTCACAAAAGCATCAGATGTAAATGCTTGTGGGGTGGGTTGGAGATTCTCCAAGGACCCCTGTCCCCTTTTCTGCCTCCTGCATCTATCATTATTACCTCAGTGCTTGTCACTAGGAAGGGTCAGCATTTTCACTGTGGGCTGAGTCACTCATCATAAGTGACTCCATTTGGTGATGTTCAGAATCCAAAAACATTATTATATATTAGCTGTTCTTTGATTGACTGACTCATTGTTTATGATAAGAGCTCATAACCATTATTTGTCTCAAAGTAGTAAATGTCTGAGAAGTTCTGTTTCTATGTGGAGATCTTTTTTTGACATAAAATTCTGGGGTCACTTTTTAAAAATGTTTCATGATGGCAAAAAGTTTTCTACCTTTAAGAGACCATAAGTAGTAAATTGAGGCAACAGTTTGTCACACCTGTTACCAAAGCTGATGCTGTTGGTTGCAGACCAGTAGAGTGTAAATCATACACAGTATAAACAGACACAGAGAATCATATGGTGAATAGCTGTAGAAACCAAAAGTAAAATGCTAAGCCCTCCCATGACTGAATGGACTCACTTTTAGCCAAGGGAACCCTAGAGAAATGTGAAAAACTAAATTTCAGGCCATAACAGGTAGGTAGGCTGGACACAGCTTGTTGTACCTCATCCCAGCTGGAGGTTAGCCACAATTGACTAGTATTAGCATTAAAACAGAGATATTAAGACTGACCAAATAGACCCTTTGTAGCACTAAGATATCCCATCCCAATCTGACTCTGGAATAGCATCATGTGACAGATAGCAGGCCCTAAAGGAAATCAAAATATTTTATCCCAAAATAGACTCCCTTAATATACTTTGAAATGGCACTGCAAAGCCATTTTTGATGTGGAAATTTGCATCTGTAGAAAATCTGCTTACATTTCTAGGTCTTTCCTGTAGTTAAGAGAGATTAAATGAGAATCTGACACCTTTAAGGTCTAAAAAGGGACATTTGCCATCTATTCTTCTGAAGCCTGCTACCTGGAGGCTTTATTTTTATAACAAGAACCTTGGCTTCCACAATCCCCCGTCGTAACTCAAGCATTTCTTTCTACTGACTTCAAATCTTTAAACAAATCTTAACTCTATCCCCCATCCTTACCTTAAAACATCCCGCTGTTTCAGGCCAAACCAATGTCTACTTTACATACATATTGATTTGTGTCATTGTGTGTAACTTCTGTTTCCCTAAAATATATAAAACCAATCTGTAATCTGACCATTTCAGGCACATTTCCTCAGGACCAATTAGGATTGTTCCCCTGGCTGTAGTCACTCATATTGACCCAGAATAAACAGAGTTTGACTTTTACAGCTTCACACTCACCACCCAGTTAAAGATGTACAATATTACGAATATCATTAAAGCAGTATTAAGACTATCATTTACAAATCATGTTATTAATCTAAGAGTTAAAGAAACAGGAAAGAAATATGAAAAGTGGTTCAACAGTCAACCTGGTTTATTTTGGAGAATAAACTAGAGAAGGGCTTCTGGCTGATTTCATTCAGAAGTGCTCTCTCTCTTACAGACTAAGAGTATTTATGGGTTTTAGGGTGAGAGAGATTATCTTGCAACCCAGACTTGGAAAGTTTCTGTGTGCAGGAGAAGTTTATGGAGCGGTTCGAATGCCTCTGGTTGGAAGGGAGGTTATCTGGGGTCTGGCATGTCTCTGGTTGGGGAGGGGATTGGAATGTTTCTGGTTTGGAGATGTCATTTGTGGTTTATGGTCATGCTGACCTTAGTCATTAGGTTGATGCCCTTTGGATTTAGGTGGTTTGTGAGCAAGGGGAACTTTAAAATGGCAATGCTTGTCCAAGATGGCAATACTCCTGCTCTGTCACTTAATCCTGAGGAGCTCCTTCCCATCCCTCTCTCTGACATCGGTTTATCATGTCCTTGCTTTTCATCTTAGTTTTATTTTACATTTGTTTTTATAAACTATGTAGTTGTACATTTAGTGTTTGTTCAGGACCAGCTTTTTCCACACTCTGTCTCTGAGGTGCACTCGTGTTGAAGTTAATAGCCATTGTTTGCTTCTTTTTCATGTATCATATGAATAGAATATGTTGCATTGTATGTACTTATTCTGTTGATGGGGAAGCTCTAATATTTTATATTGTAAAAATGTTCCTCTAAATACTCTTATACATGCCCCCTGGTGACTTTTGAAAGAGCTTTCTAAGTAATGTACAGAGATTTGGCATTCTTGGGTAACAGGGGACATATCTCCTCAATTTTACATGAGAAGTCTGGACTGTTTCTAAAGTGATTTTTACTGATTTTTCAGTCCCATCATCAGTGGGTGTTTCTATTGATTCTCATTCTCACCAACACATAGAATTGTTTCATTATTGCCAATCCAGAAACTGTAAAATAGTCCTCCACTGGGGTTTTGATTTACATGTCCTTGTTTACTAGTGAAATTGAGAATCTTTTAAACATCACACTCCACTCAAGTCTCCTCTCCTGAGAATTATGTGTCCACATCATTGGCTCATTTTCCAAGTGGGACAGTGCTTCTTTGTGTGTCCTAACAATTGAATTTCTCAACAACTATAGATATGATATGTATCTTCTTCCAGGCTCTGGCATGCTTACTCACTTTTTTATCAGTTTTTTGAATAAACAAAAGCTCTCAGTTTTATTGACGCTGAATTTGTCAATCTTTATTTATGGTTTCACGTTGGTTAAGGAGAGCCTGGCTTTCTTCAAGGTCAAATTCTCCTCTATTTTCTCCCAAAAAATGTTAATTTTGTACAAGTGTTGATTCATGGGGAATTTATTTTTGTGTATGCTCTAAAGTAGAAATTCCATGTAACTTTTAGGTAGGTAGCCAAACATCTCAGTGCATATGTTAAATGGTTTCTCTTTTCCCTGTTTGTCTGTGGTATGTGCTCTTTTATAACTCAGGCGTGTATCTATGGTCATGTTTCTACTCCATTAATCTACTCGCCTATCACTGGGCCAATACCATATGTCTTAATTATAATTTTGTTCTGTTTTGTTTTGTTTTTAGACAGAGTCTCACTCTGTCACCCAGGCTGGAGTGCAGTGGCACAATCTTGGCTCACTGCAACCTCCACCTTCTGGGTTCAAGCGAGTCTTCTGATTCAGTTTCCCAAGGAGCTGGGACTACAGGTGCCCGCCACCACTCCCAGCTAATTTTTGTACTTTTTAGTAGAGATGGGGTTTCAGCATCTTGTCCAGGCTGGCCTCGAACTCCTGACCCTGTGATCCACCCACCTCAACTTCCCAAAGTGCTGGGATTAGAGGTGTGAGTCACCGTGCCTGGCCAATAGTTTTATATTTATTTTTTATGTTAAGATGTGACTTCTTGGTATTTGGCAAAACAAGTTGGCTCACTTTGTTTTCAATCAGGGGAAGCTAATGAAATTTTTTTATGTGATCTCAGTTTCTCCTTCAACTTTTATCAATTTTGCTTTATACATTTATTAACTACATGTAATATTTCAGCATCTGTATTATCTTCATCAATTTACTCTGTGATCGTACTACCATCCATGGAGTACATCACTATAGAATCCCTTTTCCTAGAATACTGAGCCCAGCATGTAGAAGCACTGGGCCCGTAAGAAGCAATAACAAAGATGAGAGAACCAAGGACACAAAAAGGGCATCTACATGGGACTGACCAACTGGTGAGAAAAAACAAGACAATGGGAAGTAAGAAATAGTTACATCAAAATTTTTGGAACATTTTAAGACACTGGAAAGGGAACCCAAAGTGAATAAAATCAAATGTAGGTGACAAAAAGATAAAATCTGGAATTTTTACACCCCACATTCACACCCACTCACAGACACACACAGATCCAACCTAAAAATAAGGATGCAAGCTGAAGTATGGGCAACTGAATAAGCCCTAATCTCCCAAACCATCCCAGAAATAATACACAATTGGAAAGACGGACACACACACACAAAAATAGTAACAAATACAGCCATACAAGACCAAGAGCAGAACAATGGTTCCCAGAATCTTGGCAACTGAGGAGATGTTGATAAAAATACAAAATTTCAGTTAGACAGAAGTAAGTTCAAGAGATTTGTTGTACAACATGGTGACTACAGTTAATAACAAGGTATTCTACAGAAAATCACTAAGAGGGTAGATTTAAGTGTTCTCATCTTTAAAAAAATAGAGTTGTAAGGTAATGCATATGTAAATGAGCTGAATTAAGCCATTCCTAAATGCATGCATATTATAAAACATCATGCAATACATGATATATATATATGTAAAAGTTTCTATTTGTCAATAAAAATTAAGTTTAAGAAATGATCAGAAGACCTTTTACCTTCATCGTAGCCTAGAAAACAGAGAATCCCCAAACTTCGAAATGCTTCTAAGTAGAAAACCCAACAATACAGGTCAATGAGCTGTCTCCTGCACTCTGAAAAATGCTGTGTGTGAGAGAAATGAGTTAGTGGGTGGCCTAAGAATTGACCTAAAAATCACTTGATGAAACATTGCCTGACTTCAAACTATACTACAAGACTACAGTAACCGAAACAGCATAATACTGGTACCAAAACAGATATGTAGATCAATGGAACAGAACAGAGGCCTCAGAAAGAACACCACACATCTACAACCATCTGATCTTTGACAAACCTGACAAAAACAAGCAATGGAGCAAGGAGTCCCTATATAATAAATGGTGCCGGGAAAACTGGCTAGCCATTTGCAGAAAACTGAAACTGGACCTGTTCCTTACACCTTATACAAAAATTAACTCGAAGTGGATTAAAGACTTAAACATAAGACCTAAAACCATAAAAACTCTAGAAGAAAACCTAGGCAATACCACTCAGGACATAGGCATGGGCAAAGTCTTCATGGCTAAAACACCAAAAGCAATTGCAACAAAAGCCAAAATTGACAAATAGGATCTAATTAAACTAAAGAACTTCAGCACAGCAAAAGATACTATCATCAGAGTGAACAGACAACTACAGAATGGGAGAAAATTTTTGCAATCTATCCATCTGACAAAGCACTAATATCCAGTGTCTACAAGGAACTTAAAACAATTGCACAAGAGAAAAACAAACAATCCCATCAAAAAGTAGGCAAAGGAGATGAACAGGCACTTCTCAAAAGAAGACAATTATGTGGCCAACAAATATATGAAAAAAGCTCATCATCACTGGTCATTAGAGAAAGGCAAATCAAACCACAGTGAGATACCATGCCAGTGAGAATAGCGATTATTAAAAAGTCAGGTAACAGCAGATGCTGGACAGGATGTGGAAATTGGAATGCTTTTATCATTGGTGGGAATGTAAATTAGTTCAACCATTGTGAAAGACACCTCCGTTGTTTTTATTCTTTAAGACAGGGTCTGGCTCTGTCACCCAGGCTGGAGTACAGTGGTGCAATCTGCAAACTTTGCCTCCCAGGTTCAAGCAGTTCTCCTGCCTCAGACTCCCAAGTACCTGGGATTACAGGCACATACAACCACGACAGGCTAATTTTTGTATTTTTAGTATAGACAGGGTTTCTCCATGTTGGACAGGCTGGTCTTGAACTCCTCACCTCAATTTATCCAGCTATTTTGGCCTGGCATAGTGCTGGGATTACAGGCATGAGCCACTGTGCCTGGCATCACATGCAGTCCTCTGGATTGCACCCCCCATGTCTCTTAGATTTCCTGTCCTCTGGGCTGGTGTCATCTTCAGATTGGTCCTTGCAACATGATGCTCTGCCCCAGCATACCAGTAACTGTGACATAAAAGAGACCCCAGCACTCTGCCCCGTAAGTTCTGGAAAGCCACTTAGGTAACTCTTTCATGAAGGAAAGCACTCTGGCCACTGGCTGATTGCAATGTGGGGAGTTCAGAAGGGGTGCTCACAGCCACTTCTTCATTTTTACCATCAATTCTTGAGTCTTTTTCAATTGAGTAACTGTTCCCCAGCCCTCACTCTTCCATTTTCCCTTTTCCCTGCACGAGCAATTTGTCCTCTTTTTGCTGCCACATTCTGTGGTTGAGGGTGGGTGAGATTGCAATTGCTGGCTCTTAACCGAGAGTGCAACGGTAGATATTAAATAGAGTACAGCACCTCAGAGGAAAACAATTTCCTTCCTTGCTAATATTTAAAACATCTCAATATCAGCCTGTGTTCAAGTTATTCATTTTAAAAATAAAAATTTTATAAAATAATTCAAGCATATTGACAAGTAGAGAAAACACAAATTTATACATACCACTATTCAGATGCAAGCATTATTAGCATTTTTCCATAGCTGCATTAATTTTTTATAAGAAGGAAATTAGATATTTCAAGAAAATTGAAGGCCTAGCTGCCACATCTTGGTTTCTTCACCTTGTACTTCCCTACAGTTAAGGAAATCTAAGCAAGTAGAACAAACAAGGCATCAAAACTTGTATGTTTATGTTCTTACTGGATTTTTATAACACTGACACATATGAATATAAGCATAAACAATATATAATATTACACTGATTTGCCAAGGAGTTTCTTCTCCATCCCTGAACAAGCCAAGCAGTTTATCTCCCCTCTTCAGCATTCACATCTTTTGGTGAAAAAGAGGATTTCAATTTGAGTATTTCTTTATCATTCCCACAGCCTGTCAGGGCAATTTTGTAGAGAAAAAAATCAGGAAAAAAGAATGCTCGTTTACTAACAAAAACTACACATAAGAAATAAAACTTTGAAAAGGAAAGCCTTTCCCAAATGTGTGCTTATAAAGACTCTTTCTGTTGCCAGTACCCATTCTCAGCACTGTAGTGGAGTATGAACGCAGCTATTACTGCATTCATAGGATCCGGAGTAGAGGTAGGCCCACCTTGCCAGGTGTTTCTTCCCAGTAGCACCCACTCTCACTTCCCATGACGCACTGAGTGTGGCGCAGAAAAGGAAGCACGGCCATTGTGTTCTATGTACGCAGAGCATGCAAACACTGATAGAAAACCTGTCTCCAGGATCAAAAAGCAAGAAGGTAATGGAAGTGGGCAATGGTAATGGAAGTGGGAATAACAAACGACCTTCATGGGTCTGAGCATTTAGGACAATGTTTGTGCTATATGAAAAAACTCAGCTCCATATATTTTATATTTTCATTTACGTGAACGTGTTAAAGAAGCTATAGGATTTAGCAAGAAATTGGTTTGGAAGTGAATATCATGATACAGGTGCCACCCTTTTTAATTTTTTTCTTAATTTAATACTGGACTATCACAATGCATACCTGCTCTGTTTGATGTATTTCACCATCTATCACCAGGACATAGCTTTGGACCACAGCCTGGAAACATCCTGTGTCCAAAGGATGAGAGATCATCATGGCATAAATCCCAATTCTCCAGCCCAGGGGGAATGTTGCATTATTCAACACTAAGTTTTTGCTCGGTCTGATAGAAATGAGGTCCAATATTATGATGCTTTTTTTTGTAGAAATAAATTAGTACTAATTAGTAAATTAGTACTAGTATTAGAAATAAATTAGTACTTTCTGGTTACACAAAGGAATCAGTAAAGGGGATCTACGAGTTCCTGCCTATGATTTTATAGGTTTTTAAGCATTTAGCTGGGACCAGTGTTCTAAGGGCCACAGAATGACAGGCAACTTGGGTCATACCCATTCTTCAAGTTATCTAAATAATGGTCTACATTTACAATTTTCCTCACCTGAGCAAGTGCAGCACTTCATTACAGCTTGCTTACTTTATGAATCATTACTTAATTTCTAAATGCTGACATTGACACAGTCCTACAGCATAAAGTTCCTGTGCACCACTCTGTATCTCCTGATCCTTAAGGAAAAAATGTGAGGTAATGAGAAAAAATAGAGAGTCTACCTCTCCTAGATTTCTGTATTTCTTTATGGCATGGTCACCTACACATAACACTTGATTCAGAATTTCCAGTTTTTTTTAACAAAAAGATTTTTTTATTTCTCAGAAGTTTTGAAATGACTTGTTGTAAAACAAAAAGGATAATTTAGAGGAATGCTAATGTAAAACTTCCTGAAAAACAGTACCAGTTCTGAAATTCATTGAGAAATGAGTAATTTGAGACTGAGTGTAGCATACTAAAATAAAGACTTTACGGCAAAAGATGGAAGAGCACGATTGTCATCCATTTATGTTTCTATGCTGTAATTTCAGACAAAATTTAGTTAGGCAAAATGGCCTTGTTTGAGCTGTAAAATTGGATCCTCTTTACCTAAGGTCTTGAGAGACAGACATTTCCTTTATAATCCATGACTCTAATCCCCTGGGATCCTTAAAGTGCTTATTACCCACAGCCCTGCAGTATCCCCTTCATTGTATTTCTTTACTCCATTCAGGCCATCCAGTGTCTCCTGTATTTAATATTTTTATGCTTACAAAGCCCTTACTTGGACTAAGAGCACAGCATTATCTACTTGAAGGTTAGATCTATATTTTCCCAACACTAGAGAGTAGCTCTTGAGCAAATGATTGCTGTACTACTTAATCAGTAAATAACGATCAAATATATGCAGGCAGGCATGCTTAAAACCACACCTGAAGTTATCACCTTCTCCAATCAAAATATTGAAGGGTGAATGCTGTGTTTAGAGAATCATCAATTTATGTCTATTATATGATACTACTTCAACTCCTCCAAAAGTGAACGAATTAATCCTAGCCAGAAACTTCCCTATAATCCTAGGCATCTAAAAATGGAAGAATATTTAAAAGGAAACATTTAGAGAATAAGAAAATATTCTTTGAAATAAAACCTTGGAGAGCAGAAATGAAAAATTAAAAAACTAGGCTATAAGAAAAAATTTTTTAAAAGGAATAGAAATAAGAAATTCTCCGAAAAATAGACAAGTCAAATAAATGGAAATTAGACAAGAAAAGTTAGAAAGGGATATTATCAATTCATCATGTTCAGAAAAACAGTTAAGAAGCCAAAGAATAAACGAAAGGGAAACAATCAAAGAAAATATACAAGAAAACACTGAAGGATAAGATTGTACTGACTGGAAGACATAGAATGACTGGCATCCTAAAGCAAATAATCAACTTCAGAACTCCAGAAATAAGAGATGTTCTTAAAAGCATATATATGAAGAATATATTTAGGCATCAAGTCTAACACAGGATGTTTTAACAGTAATGCAGAAAGTTAACAGATAGTGAGATGATGATGACTTCTGACCAAGAATTCTAGTGGCTAAACTCCCAATCATCTGTAAGGCAAAGGCAGGCTAAAAGAAAAGCTTGGGAAATTTCCAGGAGGATATCTGTGCAGCAAGCTTAGAGAGCTGCCCACACAGACAAATGAAGGATATATTAAAATTAAGAAGTAGAACTGATAAAGTGTGAAATACGTTTAATTTTTATAAGAGTCTTAGAGTTCTGGCAGAGAGTTTGGCAATGAATTAGTGAGAGATACATAGAAATGTAAATAGATAAAAAGAAAGTGAAGCAATAACTAACTATAGGAAAAATGAAAGTCTAAAAATACAATGAAAGGTGATCATGTTTTTCTTTGGGGTTTAGGTAGGAAGAATGTGTAAATAGTTATGATTTCTGAAAATATGATTCAATTATTTTTGTAGGATATGGGAAGGGAAGTGGTGTGTGTGTGTGTGTGTGTGTGTGTGTCTATACACTTAATAAACTGTACCATTAATAGAAGTACATTGCATTCTATTTACTATAAGGTTAATGGAAGTAAATTCTCATTGCCCAGAATGGGAAACCAGGTGATGGTATTTAAAATATAAAAAAATTATCTACTAAGTGGAGAAGAACATTAGTCCAAATGATGGAGACAAATAATAAAGGTACAAATCTTCCCAACTCGGAATTCACATTATTTACTCACTGAGGATTATTAATATAGACATATTTAGGACTTTCTCCAGACTTGCTGATACTCTTTACTTGATGATCTTGGTATATTTTTGGTATGCTATTTAAATATGCATGGTATAGTATATCTCAGGATTATAATAAAATATTTCTCTGTAAGGATTATGTTTAGATATTTTATCCCCAAAAATTAGATGAATTTTATTTTATTTTGCATGCCACAGGAAAAAAACACACTTCCTTCTCAGTTGCATTATATTGTAATGAACTCTCCTCAGATATTTCAACTTTGAAAATTGTCAGCAGTAAGGTAATCACAGTTGTTTTAAGTCTTTGTCATTACAGATGGGCTTTTTGTTTTGTTTTGTTTTGTTTTGTTTTGTTTTTACCCTGAGGCTTCCTTGAAAACACTTGCAAATCACCAACAAGCCAGAGTCTTCATCTTCAGCAAAAAAGAGCTTTCTCGGGGGTCCATGGTTAATAACTATACCAGGTACTCATAGGCACAGGCATTTGATGGCATCATCAGGAAAAATTTGAAACTATACAGTGGACTGGGTCAAGATTTCCAGAACACTAGTCAAGAAGCAGAAGAATTTATGAGACTGCTAACCCAACATGAGCAGAACAGTAATTAATTACATAGGACTGAATGAACTGATGAAGAATGATCGTGGACTTTGCTTGGAGTATTGCTGATGCTTTAATGGTACACTTTCTAAATACAAGGAAGCTTTTATCTGCTCTCGTAGGACATCTATAACTTAGCAATTTAATGGACTTTGATTGTGCTAACAAAAATGAATCATTTATCCTTTTTTCCCTGCCTGACCCTTCCGGAACCCAGCAATTCTTATTTTCATGGCAATATAGTTATTTACATACATTTAGTAGGAATCTGTTCTGGTTAACAGGATATAATTTAAAGCATTGGTTCAAGGTCCTGCCTGAGACATTATATTTTAAAATGATGGTCACTTACTCAGGTATGACCAGATATTTTTAAGGAACTAATGTTGACTTGTTAGAGTCAGTGCTTTCAAAGCCATCTTGGAAAAGCCATACATGACTTCTATGTTCCCAAATGTATAGGTAAAAAACCGAGATCATTTCCTGGCAGCTTTAATAAATTTAACATATTTTAGGTCCTTGAGAAGAGAAGAATTCATCCAAAACTAGAAGTGCTGCTGCTGAAGTGTAATGGCTTGCTTTCCAAGAAGGTTTACAAGTCTAATCTAAGATTCCTTATGGAAACTTCCTACCAAAAAAAAAAAAAAAAAAAAAAAAAAAACTTTAAAATGCCTATATGGCAGATTGTCCTTTTTCCTGTATCTGTGAAATAATGAGGCCAAATCTAATGAGACCAGCCATGTGTTATTAGCTTGTGGCCCAGAATGTTCTCTCTTTGAGATTGCCTTTGATCAAAATGAGGAATGGGGGTGACTGTAGGGATAAATGTTGTCTTTTAATAGAAGACTCTAGCAAATTTGCATTCATTTCCTAAGGATGCTGTAACAAGTACTACAAAGGGAGTGGCTTAAATTTATTCCCTAACAGCTGTGAGGACTAGAAATCTGGAATTGTGTCAGCAGGTCTGTGCTCCCCCTGAGACTTAGGAAGAATGCTTCAGTGCCTCTTCTAGCTTCACATGGTGGCCAGTAACCCTTGGCTAGCGTGGCTTGTGAGATGCATCACTCTCATCTCTGCCCATCCTCACAGGGCCTTCTGCTGTGTGTGTGTGTGTGTGTTTCCCCTGTTTGACCTTCTGTGCATTTGTGTCCAAATATCCTCTTACTTTAAGGACACTAATCATTGAATTATGGACCATTCTAATTGATATGGTCCCATTTAACTTGATTACATCCCACAAAGGCCAAATTGTAAGCTAAATCATGTCTCCCCACCAATTTCATACTTTGAAGCTCTAAATACCAGTGGAGCTATATTTGGAGGAAGAAAGTGATTAAGGGTAAAAGTAGCCATAAGGGTGGGCCCTTGATCTAATGGGGTTAGTGCCAGTCTAAGAAAAGACACCAGAGAGCCTGTTCTCTCTCTTCACAATCACACAAGGAAAGGTCATGTGAGGACACAGCAGGAAGGTGAACATCAATAAGCCAGGAGAAAGCCCTCATGGGGATCAACAAAACACTGATGATTTTGGACTTCCTAACTTGGACATGGATCCAACTTTTCCTTCCTTTCAAACATCGATGAATATCAGCTTAGAATAGAGTTCTTATGAATGTTCCTTCAGGCAAAAGGGAACCTGCTAACTAGTCAGTTCCAATACCTGATGTAAGATCATCTTCTGACCATAGCAAACCTATCAAGCTTGCTGTTTTCTCTGACTGAGTGGGGCATAGACCTCCTAATTGCTGAATAAATATTGCTCAGTTTTTTTTTTAAGTCTGTGAGATAAGTTTGCAGAATCAATAAAACACTGTCACAAAGTAGGTATTTCATGATGCTATCAGCTTGGGGAGATATATGATCTTTGAACTGCCCTCTTCCCATTTATTATCTCCTTATCCATACTGGCTTTTGAACTTTCTGAACTCCTTAGCAGGTAGGCACAGTACCTTCAATGTGACTTCCACTTCTCTTCCTCAAGAACCGTAAGAATTACATTTCCGTTGTTTACACCCCCTAGAGTATTGTATTTTGGTGCAGACTTATACAGACACTACTTCTAAATGGGATGATGTTTATAGTCACCAGAGGTTAGGATTTGAACATATCTTCTGGGGCACACAATTCAACCCACAGCATCCCTCAGGGATATCAGATTCTGATCATATTCATTATCTTTAAGCTACTTTGAATATCTTTAAGAAATGTAAATACATGATGGATAAGCAAACTGTCTTGATTTCTTCCACTGTGAAAACAGAAGACAGTTTTATTTCCTACCCATCACCTTGTACACACTGTCAAGCTTTACCACGTTTTCAGGTCTTCCGGTTTCCTTCAATTTCTGTTTCCAGCCCTCCAGATCAATATTTTAAATTTTTCTCTCTCCCTCCTAACTCAGCATTACTGAGAACCACAGCTTGACCACACAGATCCCTATCAAGAGTCTAAGTTACCCTGAGCTGGCCTTTTCCTCAAGATCTGAAGAAGTTCCGAGAGTTGAAACCTGACAACTTACTGAACCTGGAAAAACTGAAAACCACTTAAGACTGTGCTGGATTCTCCGACATACAATCCACTGTGTGAGCTACCAAGGCTGTCTGGTGAAACACTGGCTGTTTTTCAAAAAGGAAACCATACTGTGGACAACGTCACCCAGAGCATCGACTCTTCACTTCAAGAAACTCAACAAGCAATATGTATAATCCAAAGATTCCCATCCAAAGCCGTCCTGGAATCTGCTAGACTGGATACCCTTGGGGTTCAACTCCTGGCTGTTTATGTAATACAACATTTTATGTTATATTTATGTTTTTCACTTTAGGCATTCCACTTTTAAAATGCCTCATCTTTGGGACTGAAAACAGCTCACCATTGCCAGCATGCTCCACAGACTTTTCCATTGGTTATACAGGGACAACACTCAGGAATCTCTGGCCCTGAAGACTATTGCACTCAGCCATCTCCAACTTCAAATTTCCCTTATCCCTGAGTTGTTCAGGGACAGTTTTTCTGAGCCTGTATTGAAACAGAGGAGAGACTGACAAGGCTAATGAAACTACATTTGACATAACTTGAGGTTGGATATACTATGATGGCTGGCCCTCATCTTTATATGGACTTCCCTCATTGTAACTGTTTTTGCTCTATCTCAGGTCCAAACCTCTGCCCATGTACTTAAATGAAAATGTACATTCCCTGCCTTCCTGTTGTTGCAACATTTGACACAGTTCCTTAAGTATCAAGACAACTCAGTGTTTTTTAGTTTTTCTCTTCGCACAGTCATCTGTCTCATGTCTTTGCATATAAAAGCTTTGCTTGACCACCTATTCCAAGAGGTTTTTCTGGCATAGAGCCTGAGCATCTCTCTGTTGCACGAACTGCCCTTAATAAAGTATCTCCTTTATTAAGAAAGCCCCGAGACGTGTCTGTGTTTCCTTGACAGTAAATACAACTAATAGTTCTCTTCCTAAGCTGCTAAGGGTGTACTGGGATAGGGTGGGCAGTTAGTGGGGGAAGGAGTAACAGAGTGTGAACATGGTAAATGATGTTCCCAAGGCTACAATGCTAATAAGTAATTGATTTAGAATTTTAATTGATATCTCTGACTTGATAGCCCATCTTTTCTCAATATATTATGAGGAAGGAAGGAAGGAAGGAAGGAAGGAAGGAAGGAAGGAAGGAAGGAAGGAAGGGAGGGAGGGAGGGAGGGAGGGAGGGAGGGAGGAAGGGAGGAAGGAAAGGAGGAAGGGAGGACGGGAGGAAGGAAGGGAGGGAGGGAGGGAGGGAGGTGATTGTCATTCCCTGGGCCATATTACCTATATTGTTTCTATAGTTGGTATGAGCCCCCTCATTAAACTTTTGAGCAGCCGGTCTCACTGAGTTTCCTAATGAAGTGATGAGTCTCCCTCACAAATGATAAGGAATTAACCATAATCACCGTATCAGAGCAGCCAGGAAACAGAAACCGCAGCAGCAGCATTTTAACAGAGGGATTTTAATGTAAAAGATGACTAACTAGATGTTGAAGAACCAGAAAGCAAAATAAAATAAAACACTGGGGTATTCTAAAAGTAGCAATGGCAAGAAGCAGCTGCCACTCCTAAGGCTGTTGGAACAAAAAGAGGGAGCTGAGTTCTTAAAATTTAAAAGCTTAGAGGAAAAGTCCCCCGACACAGTAACCCAGGGCTGGGCAGGTGTTGATATCTCCGAGCAGAGCCACGAGGAAAGTGTGCACATATTGAAAAGCCCACCCACTGGGTCTAACTGCTGCTACAGGAAGGCCCTACTTCAGATGCAGTGACCAAGATATTTGGGTATCACTCACAGGTTTGGACGAAAGTTTGTCCTCCTTGCTGCAGCCTCCCAATATCCTTCTCTGCCTGTGTTGGCAGGGCCTCATTGGAGCCAGCTGGCAAGCATAATGTAAAGTGCAGAGTCCTAGCTCTGACCTCACAAAGTGGAACAGATGGGTGGGTTGGAAGCTAAGAAATGATAGGTTAATAACTGGCACCTTCACATTCCCCAATGGGTGAGCCTTCAATGAACTGTACACACTATTCCCAGAATGTAGTGGCTTATAATGATTTACCATATTTTATCATGATTCTGAGAGTTGGCAATACGGGCAGTTCTGTTGGCCTCACCTGGGGTCACTCATGCAGCTGATCGGGATCCAAAGAAGCCTGATTCAGACTTTGGAACGCTGGTGCCAGCTGTTGGCGATGGCATCTCAATTCCTCTCCTAGGGCGTCCCAGGCTCCCGTGGGTGTTACTAGGCTTCTTCCCAGGAGGCTGATGGGGAGCTGATGTCGGCATTGGAAGAGGTTCTAAGCAGAAGCTGCGAGGCCTCCGAGGCCTCCAGCTCACACACCTCTCCAGCACCTCCTATCAGATAAAGCAAGCCACAGGCCAGCCCAGTCTCAAGGAGCTGGAGAAAGAGCATTTATCATTTGACGAAAGGGGCAGGGAAATCATTCTGAAAATAGAAGTGATCCAGGAAGGCAGACTCCTGGGAGCTGTGACTGCAACCAGTCACGCTTGTGGGAGAGCCTTTTCTTCCTTTAGGTCACCTCCTACAGGACTTTCCTTTTCTCATCTCCTCAGCCCACCATCAACCTAACTCAGCATTTGAATGGAGAATGATGCCTCCTTAACGCTCCTAAGTATCAGCTGGTCTCAAACACACAGTGTCTGAGCACCTGAAGCAGTCCGTTCTTTTTGTTTGTTTTGTTTTGTTTGTTTGTTTGTTTGTTTTTCTAGCATTCTTACTCCTCCATATAACATAAAAGCTCCTCTCTGGCTGACCTTAGAGACACTTGCCAATCTCATGTCTAGGGTCCTCCCTGTTGCAAAAGTCCTCCTCCTCTCTCTCCTACAATCTGTTTGAATAGAGGCTCCAAGCCCAGATTTCTTTTAATTGGGTAGTGACTGCTGGTTATTCACAGCCCTGACCTTGAATGTACCGTTTCCAACCTCCAAAGGAATGCTGGGTGGCCTATTCACTGTAACTTGGTAAATGTGTCAGACACATAATGCTCAATTTCAAATGCATGGACATATGCACCCTATGGCCAGCCATTCCAATCTTACCTGGGCCTAGTAGTATGCCCGGATCTATGTCCAAAGGGGTGGGGGGAGGGTAATTTTCAGCAGCACATAGCATGGACTACCTCTATCCCCAGAGCCAGTGTTGTGTTTCTCCCAATGCATGTGCACTCACTACTGACACCCCCATGGGGAGTGTAGGTTTCAAAGACCATGTGGCTGGGAAGCATCCACTACAGAATCAACCTACTTCAGAGCCCTTTCCTGTCCCAAGGACCTAGCTGCCCATGGTCTGAGTCATCTGGTGTAGAAGGTGTTATCTCCAGATCCCAACAGACCTATCCAAGTGATCAACTTCCTTCTTTGTGGCAGGAGATGCAAGATGCAACAACAATTTGCTTGAACTCTGTAAGAAACATTCTACAAATCCCCTGATTTCTGGACACCAAAACTTTATTGAAGTGACAAATCCCTGAATCTTCTCAGAGTTTAGCCCCTGCATCCACTCTCTGGAGTGCATGTGTCTTCCCAAGACCTCCATGGCTTCTTGCTTATCCAGCCTGATCAGCATGACATCTCGACAACTTGGATCAGCATAGTGTTCTACAGATGCACCAGATGGCTTTGTTCTCTTATATAGCAGAGTGCAGTGGAGTAACCATAATTGTAGGGCAAGACTAGTAGTAACTATTGTCCTTGCCACATGAACTCCTACAAGACTTCTGTTCTGATCAGAAGAGAAGAGTATATTTAACAATTCGGAGCTGTGCACCATGTGCCCAGTTGGCTGTTGGAATCGATTCTAAAAACAACTCTGTGTCTGGAGCTGAAGCTACCATCAGAGCAGCAACGTAGTTGCTTGAGGTGAACTCCGGTTCTCCTTCAGGATCCAGCTTGCTACTAAAGAGGCTGCACTGAAGTGTTAAGAGGAAATATGATTAAAAACTCCACCACTCCGTGTCCTTTCACAACCTTAAAGACTTTAAAATGACACTCATCTCTTCAACACAACTCCAGCCCCCTACGAGCATGCAATATTGTTATCAATTTGCTAAGTAAGTGATTTGGTTGGCAGATTCAGCTGGTTCCACATGTCCTTCTTACTTGACAGGCCAAGGGCCCAATGCAGGACCTATCCCAAAGGTCAAGTATATTAATCAAATTATCCAGTCAGGGACTGGGAAGAGAACTGCTGGGTTGGTATGCAGAATTTAACTGGAATTCACCCAGGACAATAATTATTACATAACCCTATAAGCTCCTACTTTAACAAGGGTCAGTGATGATGCTTTGGCTCTTTGGGTATCAATGTCACCTTAGACCCATGTCCAACTGTCCTCAAAAGGTCAAAGGTCAGCAAACATATTTTATAAAATGTTAGTTGGTAAATAGTTTAGGTTTTGCAAACCATAACAATTAGGAGTCTGCTACTGTAGCATGAAATCAGCCATAGACAATATGTAAATGAATGGAGACTGCTGTGTTCCAATAAAATTTTATTTGCAAAAACAGGTGCCTGGCTTGATTTGGTTCTCAGTCCATAGTGTGCTGCCCCCTGTTCTAGGCAATCTCTTCCTCTTCATATCAAGTCACCCAAGTAAATGTCTCTAAGTTATCTTTGAAGAAGAACTGTGTACACACAGGATACCAGAGAATACTTCAAGGTTTCAAATTCCTTTCTGCTAGCAACACAAATATTTCTTCAATCATTGTTTTCCAGAGATGAAGACACAAAGACATTATGAGAAAACAAAACTACAGACTAATGTCTCTTTTGAATATAGGTTGAAAAATCCTCTACAAATACTAGAAAACAATCTAGCAGAATCATTAAAAGAATTATATACCATGAACAACTGAGATTTATTACAGGATTTGACAGAGGTTCAATAAATGAAAATTGGCCGGGCGCGGTGGCTCAAGCCTGTAATCCCAGCACTTTGGGAGGCCGAGATGGGCAGATCACGAGGTCAGGAGATCGAGACCATCCTGGCTAACACGGTGAAACCCCATCTCTACTAAAAAATACAAAAAACTAGCCGGGCGAGGTGGCGGGCGCCTGTAGTCCCAGCTACTTGGGAGGCTGAGGCAGGAGAATGGCGTGAACCCGGGAGGCAGAGCTTGCAGTGAGCTGAGATCCGGCCACTGCACTCCAGTCCGGGCGACAGAGCGAGACTCCGTCTCAAAAAAATAAAAAAATAAAAAAAATAAATAAATGAAAATCAATCATTATAATATTCTACATCAATAGAATAAAGGATGAGAACTACATAATCATATTGACTAATTTACAAGATACATTTGAGAAATTCAATATCTCTTCATGATAGAAACACTGAACAAACTAGGAATAGAATATTCAGCAAGCATAAATCCAAAGAGAACCACACCATGACACAGTATAATTGAATTTTCTAACATCATTCACAATGGGAGAATCTTTTTAAATTGTAACTTTTGTTTTTATTTTATTTTAAAAATTAATTTATTTTTAATTGACAAAAGGTATATATTTATTATGTACAACATTATGTTTTAAAAATGCATACATTGTGGAATTGCTAAATTGAGTATTTTAATATGTGCATTACCATGTGTGCATATATTTATTATTTTGTATGTGTGTGGTGAGAACCCCTAAAATTTACTGTCAGTGTTTTCAAAAATACAATCTATTGTTATTAGCTATGATCCATATTGTACAATAGATCTCTTGAACTTACTCTTCCTAGCTAACTGAAAAACCTATAATCTCGGAAGTAGCAAGACAAAACAATTTGCTGCATATGAAGGGCTTCCTTAAGATTATCATCCAATTTCTCAGCAGAAACATTCTAGGCCAGATGGAGGTGAGGTCATATGTTACAAGTCCTGAAAGAGACAAATTGTCACCAACAATGCTGTGCCTAGCAAAAATGACCTTCAAACATGAAGGAGAAATCAAAGCTTTTTGAAAATTAAAAAAGCTGAGTTTGTTACCACTAGACTTGCTCTGAAATAAATAATATAAGGAATCCTTCAAATTGAAAAACTGGATGCTAGAAAGTAACATGAAGCTGTATAAAAATATAAGGTTCTGTGGTAACAATAAACACGTTGACAAATATAGTAACAGAGTTTTATGTATTCACAAAGATATGGTTTGGAATTCCTTATTTTTAGAAGAGAAGCAGAACAGAAAATTTTGTAAAATTTCAGAGCTGCTCTGCTCAAAGTCAAGGAAATCCACACCTTATATCAATGTGACCTGGAAATGAGACATGGAGTCAAAGGGGTTCATTTTGGAGATGTAAGCCTTGACTATCCTGCTGAATTTTGAACTTGCATAGGACCTGTAGCCCCTTCGTTTTGGTCCATTTCTCCCAGTTGGAATAAGTGTATTTACCCAATCCCTGTATCCATATTGAACCTTAGAGTAATTAACTTGCTTTTGATTTTACAGGCTCATAGGTGGAAGGGACTTGGCTTGTCTCAGATAAGACTTTGGACTGTTGACTTTTAAATTAATGTTGAAGTGAGTTAAAACTGGAAGACAGTTGGGAAGGCAAAGTTGATCTTGATATGTGAGGACATGAGATTTGGGAGGGGCCAGGACAGAATAATATTGTTTGGCTGTCTCTCCACCAAATATCACTTCAAATTGTAACAATCCTCACAGGTCAAGGGCAGGGCCAGGTGGAGATAACTAAATCATGTGGTCAGTTTCCCCCATACTCTTGTCCTAGTAATGAAGAGGTCTCAGGAGATCTGACGGTTTTTTAAATGGGAGTGGCCCTGCAAAAGCTCTCTTGCCTGCAGCCATGTAAGATGTGCCTTTGCTTCTTGTTTGCCTTCCACCATGATTGTGAGGCCTCCCAGCTGTATGAAACTGTGAAGCCATTAACCATCTTTTCTTTATAAATTATGCAGCCTTAGGTATGTCTTTATTAGCAATGCAAGAACAGACTAATACACTGCATGAACTCTTTATATGTAGAGTCTAAAATAGTGAAAATCATAGAAGCAGAGAACAGAATGATGTTTGCCAGGGGTGGAAGTAAAGGAAAATGGGAAGATCTTGGGCAAAGGTTACAAAGTTTCAGTTATGCAACATGAATAACTTCTGGAAATCCAATGAATAGTGTGTAATTTTAGTTAATAATACTGTGTCATATACTCAAAATTTGTGAAAGGTCATTCTCACCACACAACAAAGAGAGAAACAAGAAAATGGTAACTGTCTGATGTAATGGATATATTCATTATCTTGATAGTGTTGATTTTTTCAGTATATATTCTATCAAGACATCAACTTTTATACATCTAAAATATATGCAATTTTAATTTGTGAATTATACTTCAGAAAAACTAAAGTAATAAAGATCTACATGAAAGACCTAAAACTGTAAAAAATCTAGAAACAAACATAAGGGGGAAAACTCATGATACTGAATTTGGCAAGGATTTCGTGGATATGACACTAAAAGCACAGTCAATGAAAAAAAAATAAGCAAATGGAACTACATCAAGCTTAAAATCATTTGTGTGTATCAAAAGTTATATTCAACTGAGTGAAAAAGCATGGGAGAAAATACTTGTAAATTATATATGTCATATGGAATTACTATCAAAAATACATAAAGGAGACCTACAAATAAAATACCCAATTACAAAACAGACAAGGGACTTGAATAGACATTTCTCCAAAATGAATACCAATAGCCAACAAGCATAATAAAATATACTCAATTTCAAGCAAAACAATGAGATATCACCTCACACTCAGTAGAGATGGAAACCATAAAAACAAAACCCAAAACAGAAAAATGACTCCTCAAAAAATTGCAAATAAAACTAGTATATGATTCAGCAATCCCAGTTCTGATTAGAATTGGAAAGCAGCGTCTCAAAATAATCAAAAACGTGTTCTTAAAGAGATATTTTCCAACCATTTTCAAAGCAGGATTATTCACAATAACCAAATGGTGGAAACAACCCAATGTCTATCAAGGAATGAACGGAGAAGCAACATATGTTATACACATAAAATAGAGTAGTTTTCAGTTTTTAAAAAAAATAATCCTATCACATACTTATGCGGATGAGCCATGAGGATGTTACTCTAAGAGAAATAGGTCAGTCCTAAAACCACAAATATACTATCATTCAATTTCTGTAAGTTATCTAAAGTAGACAAATTCATAGAATGAGAAGTTAAAATTGTGGTTCCTAGGAACTGGAAAGAGAAAGAAAATGGGAATTACATTGTACACTTAAAAATGGTAAAGATGGCACATTTCTTCATGCCTTTGTGTAACCAAGAGATTAACATAAGACTCAACAATGCTTTTCCTAGGTATATACCCAAATGAATTGAAAAAGAGTTATGAAATACTTAAGCACAAATGAACTGTTCACAGCAGCATTGCTCACAATGACCATGAGCTGTAAACAGCCCACATTCCTGCCAATGGATGAATGAATAAACAAAATATGGCACATGCATACAAAGAAATGTTTTTCAGTCATAAAAGAATTAAAGTGCTATAACACAAAAGGTTACATATTGTATGAAACATCCCAAATAATTTGATTGATTCCATAGAGGCATAAGTTACACAAGTTTCTACTTGCCCAAATTGAGGCAGGAAATTAAAGGAGTAAAGAAAAATAAAATTTAAAAAAAAAAAAAAAGAAAAGAAAAGCAAGTCTTCTATATTAGGCTGACTCATCCCAAAGGCAATAGCAGGCAAAGCCGGGACCCAGGCAAAGTCTCGTTAACATCATCAAAGAAGCCAGGGCTCAAAGGAATGCACTCTAGAGACTCTCCCAGCACTCCTTCAACATAGGAAAAAGAAAACAAATTTTCTTTTCCCCTATGATATGGTTAAAGTTATGAGTTTATCGATTCCTGTATTCTGTAACTAGTAACTTCAAGTATTCTGTTTTATCTAAGCAGCACATTGAAGGTTATAAGACATGCCTGAACAGGCCTGTGCTACAGCCATCTAGGCACCATAGCGAACATTATGAGATAAGCCCATGCAAGGCACTAGAGCAAGCCTAGATAACAGTCATCTGGACTGCATAGAAAGAGTTGCATGTAATCCTGGCTTATGAATCTATCACAATTTGATTAAGAGCCTATGTTCTACCTCCATATTCTTGCTTTTGCATCACTATGCTTTGCACCATTGTAAGCTTGTTTCTAGCTAGCCCACACCCTTTTTGAAGTGTGTATAAAAGTCAAGGGCTGTCTTTGTTCTGGCCCCAGTTTTTGGATTTTAATCCACTGGTTCTGAGTGCTCTCAATGAAATCCTCCACTTTCACCATGTCATCTTTCTGGTCCTCATTAATTCCCACAACAAGATGTTCACCAACACCTGGCAGTTATAGAAGTGTGTCAATTTTTCCAACTAAAATAACTGAACCAAGGTTGCTCGGCCCTTGGGTCTGAACACATGCAGTTCCTGCCTCCAAAAGAAGACCAGAGACAGCACAAAACAATGGGGCATGCAGAGATGGTTTTGTGACAATTAAAGCATCTGTTCAAGTCAAGCGGACTCTATCTAAGAAAACAACCCAGTTCTGCCTGCAGCAGCCCCTGGGCCAATTATCAAAATTGTTATTGGCTCAAGTCTGTCTTGACAGGGTGACCAAATGATCCAATTGGATGGGGACTGTCCTTTTAGCTGGAAAAGTCCCACTTCTTACCTTAACTGTCAATGTAATCAGCAGAACCTCTTTTCACACTCACATTTTTCCTGTTTTGATATGTTCACACCTTCAAGAAGGCCTGTAGCAGGAGTGGTCATGTTTCACACTGAGAACAGTCTAAATCATGCATATGCACTGGCAACTATAAAGGGAGCATTTCAATCCTCCTCCTCCACCAGGAGTTTTCACAAAGATACTTCATTTAGGTTTTCCACAAGATATCAGCTCAGCAGTCAAGTGTAATCATGAGATGAACCACCACATGCCCTGTATCCTTTGTCCTGGGCACTGTTCTGATGCTTTACATAATTTACATCACATGATCCTTACAACCAGCTTGTCAGACAATACAGAACCCAGCCATATGGCTTAAAAGTCATGCTCTAAAGATCTGTGTTCTACCTCTCCAACATCAGGAACAAAAGTTTAGAAAGAGATTTAAAAGCAATGAATTTGTCTGAAAAGTATAACTGAAATTGTAGTTTGAGAATGGTGTCTGGGAGTCTTGAAAACGAGGACAGACCATGCAAACATATGGAATTTTAACAATGAACTCTGTACAATATTTACTTCACTCTAGCATACTGAGTGTTATTATGTATAATGAGAAGAGTAAAATCAACAGTTAGATCAGCTCAACAGATGGAAATGTTGTTAAGAACCAGGTGAATGGTGCAAGGTCAGAAGCTCTGGAGACTGTTCTCCCCTGCCCACACTCACTGACAACCACAGTGTTTCCCACTGCATCCACTAACCCCAACATTCTTTCCCTGAAATACACACACACACACACACACACACACACACACACACACGGGGGAGGGGAGACATGGAGGCTTCATGGTTTTATTATAGGCCTTGTAGTTTCCTAAAATGAACTTTCTTCTACACCAATTTTAACTATGAATTCAGTGAACAGGCAGAAGAATATGTTTTCTACTGCGTCAAAGGGAACAGGATGAAATAATTGTGCAAGTTCCCGTCCTGAGAGCTGGTCTGGGAAGCACTTCAATAAAAATACAGACTCACTGGGATAATTAATAATGAATTATTGGTTTGTATTTACTCATGTTCAACCTGTTCATTTACATTCTGAGTAGCTGGTATCAAAAGGAAAGCAGAGACCCTCAACTTTGTGGTATCTGCAGAGAGCAAAGCCAGGACTAGATTTGTACCTTGGCAAGTACATCAGGATCCAGTGGAGGCAGGACACAGCAGCAGGTGCAAAATCCTGCCCTGGTATCCACCTACTGTAAGTCTTACCCCAGCCTGACGCAGCCACCCCACCCATCCTCCCAGATTTATAAGCTCCGGACAGTCAGCATCATCCTCACCTGCTGTGCTCTTGCTTGCGCAGTGTCCAAGAGCTAAACCTGGCTCTGGGTTTTCAGGAACCGGTTTGACTAAAGGCAGCAAGCTGCTTCCTCTGGTCCCTGAGATACCAGGTAAGCCTTGCCAACTTAGACAGTCTCATCCTAGTGTCTGACGACCACCAGACCCTAGAAAAGGGTAGGGATATTCAACCCTTATTAATCATATAAAAAATAGCTTTCGGGTCTTCAGACTTGGTGGCTGCAAATAAAACTCAGGTAAGTTGTAAATTGAATGCTTCATGCATCTTCAGAAGGTGTTGGGTCCTGAGGTAACACTGAAGCAGAAATCTAACTCTATTGATATCTTTCCCTGATGGGCTGAGAGAATGAAGGAGATACTAAACGCATGTCTGTGTGTACAACTGTGTTATGCTGCTGCAGCAGACTAGAGCTGAAACCCATGGGAAGTGGACACTGCATAGCTATTGAGGCCTTTTCCTTCAGAGGGTGACGGGCCAGGAGACAAGTCTCAGATTTATTTATTATTCGGTGAATGACTTTAGCCCTCTAAGCCTCAGATTCACTATCTCCAACATAATTACCTACTCAAAGTTATGAAAATTAAAATAAGAATTTCTGTAAACTATTCATTACAGATTAATCTTTTATAAAATATACCTATTGTATTGTTAATATCAATAAGCAAAATAGCATGATTTTTAAAATTATATATATTTTTTTAATTGACAACTAAAAATTATATATATTTCTTATGCGCAATGCAATGTTTTCGAATATGCATACATTCTGGTATGGCTAAATTGAACTAATTAACATATGTAAATCAAAGAAAATTACTGAGTCATGTCCCAGTCATTTCTTTTGTGTGTGTGTGGTTTTAAGGACTGGAGAGTTTAACAGGAAAGAAAGAAGGGAGAAGAAATAAGGAAGAAACTGCCCTGCACACAGGCAGTTCGGGGTGCAGGGAGCTCCAATGTTGATAGAGGAGACCCCACATGCAGCAGATACCAGTCAGTTACATGAGGAAGCTGGAGGAAGAGGTGTCTGATTTCCATAGGGCTCAAGAGATTAGTTTGACCATGCATGTCATTCACAAAGTCCACAAAGAAACTGATCCTCCCACCCTAGCCTTTCAATACGCAAATTCAGGGTGCCATGATGTTCTACACACGTGGGGATATGTGGGGGCAATCATCCTGCCAGGCACATGTGAGTCAAGGCCAAGAGGACAATGGTGGGAATCGCCATATTGGTGGACCCAGTATCTAATGGCTGGCGTTTGCATAGCAAAGGTTCTCAGACTGGTTCTAAGAGCCACCGCTTTCCTGCTAGAAAAGAAACATTTCTGGAGCTGCTCTAAAGGAGACAAAAACTCTCCTAGGACCCCTTTTCCTCTCTATCTGCCTAAAATTATTTCTTAATAACTCCTATAACACTGTGTCCTGTGGAGATCTCACCCTAATTGCTGTTAGGACGTTTTGGACGATGACTCTGACTACTCCCTGCTGAAAAGGGGTGTCGAATGGGGAACAGCAGCTAAGGCTCCTCCTGTGGTCGATCTTAGGATTCTCGGAAGAACAGCGTGTCTATGCGTGTTTCAGTTTGTGGCACCATTTGGAGTTTGATTGCTTGTAGCTGAGAAAACACAATTCAAGTTATAATTTGAGTATATAGGGTCAAAATATTAACACAAGTCATATAAGCAAGAGGGCTAAATAAGGGAGTTAACCAATTCCACAAAGAAGACTGGAATTCATTAAAAGAGGGATGGTAGCCACCTGGGGCTGAAACCTGCATTTTCCCTGAGCTTCTCAATAATTTTGATCTTTAAATACTTGTAACCCTATTGCAAATAGTAGAGTGAGTACAGCAATTCCCATAAGTGTGGTGGAGTAGATAATTTCCATCTAAAATTTTATGTACCAAGATATAGAATTTCCCTTTGTGGGTCTATGAACCTTCTTGGTTTTGTTTTCCCAAACAAAGAAACCTCCAGGTTATGGGCACCCTACTTAATTTTATTACCTGGCAGAATTTGCAGGATCATTGCCCAGAACTGGAATATTGATTCATATTTTTACATTAGCCATCCCTTTTTGTTTCTTCCAAGCTATAGGAGATACAGCTTGATTCACAGGAATAAGCAGAGTTAGTCTAAAATGTAGGCAAAAAACTTAAAAACAATGAAAGAGACTGGGATTTAATGACAAATGTATGAGGACATTTGGAGCACAATTCCTCTCTCCAGTCCTCATTTTTGGTAAAAACAAATTATGATGAGACCACGTGTGCTGTGGGTAGAATAAATTTTAGTCTTATACTTGGCCTGATTGTTTGTATAATGTGCAGCAAGAATGGTTATTTCTACATAGGCCTTTTGGACTGACTTTGATGAAACTCTGTTCCACAAGGAATTTCAGGTAAGAACTTTAAAGCCGAGCCCAGCCATGGGTTTGTATCCTCCAATACCTGTGAGTTGTGTGAGTCTCTCTCTTGAGGTCCCAAGATAAACAAGGGGTTCCCAAGATAAACAAGAGGTGCCAAGATAAACAAGGGGTTCCCAGACCTGTTACAAAGTGACATTCTTGACTGACCACAGGTTAGGAAACCTGTGCCAGACTGTGTAGACAAGGTATGAGGCCAGTTCTCCCTAAGGGGCTTTATTGGTTCTGCATGTCAAGCTTGATTCCTTAAAGGGAAACACACCCTTTCAGTCAAAGCATGTGTAAAATAACCAGTTTTTCCAATTGTGTCATGTTGACAAAGAAAAATGGATTATTATTGCACTGATGCAAGCAACTGTATTACCATAAGTTAAGAGTACTCACAGATAGTCTCCAAATTCTAGAGGAAGCAGGCAGAGAAAAATAAACTTGCTCCAAATTTGGTTCATAGTAGTGTACGATACTCAATTATTAAAGGCCATAAATAGTTAAAAATAAGTTTCCTTGATGCTACAAAACAAAACAAAGATCAGCAATATTCCAAGCAAAAGTTAAAAAGCTTGTTTTAACTTTCTGAGTGCAGTCCACTTATTTAACTCTTGTCTTGCTTGATATTTGAGGAACAAAGCAAGACAACTATATGCGAATGACAATATTTCCAAATAGTTACAGTTAAAAACATGACTGAGGCCAGGAGTGGTGGCTCATGCCTGTAATCCCAGCACTTTGGGAGACCAAGGTGGGTGAATCATGAGGTCAGGAGATCAAAACTATCCTGGCTAACACGGTGAAAACCTGTCTCTACTAAAATTACAAAAAATAAGATGGGCGTGGTGGTGGGTGCCTGTAGTCCCAGCTACTCAGGAGGCTGAGTCAGGAGAATGATGTGAACCCAGGAAGTGGAGTTTGCAGTAAGCAGAGATGGTGCCACTGAACTCCAGTTTGGGTGACAAAGCGAGCCTCTGTCTCAAAAAAAAAAAAAGAAAGAAAAAAAAAATCACTAGAAAACCTAGTTAGTAAGCAATTTTAATTATACACCAGGTGTGGATTCTAGGACCCAGATAGAAATGCAGACAAAGCTTGACTTTTCAGGATCTGGCTCCATGTGTCCCAGGCCTTACCCATTTGTAAAGCAGGCAGTATACAACCTGGGAACATTTAGCAACCCTGGTATCTAAGTTATATGATTCTGACCACCTATTTGCATTTGGACGACACTTGCATTCTACCAATAATTCTTAAGAGGATTTTTATTTCTTACAGCCATGTGAACTAAAAACCTATTTGATTTAAGCGATTATTTTTCATTAAGCCAATCAATTAGAGCTCTTTTTATAGACATTACACACAATACATATATAGCAGCACAGACAGAAGATTTGGCACTTGTTAAAGATTTTTCATTTGCCAGTTTTTTAATGGGATTACCGGCTTTAGGGTGGAACCCTTGGAGGAGCAGGGTCAGGTACCATGCAATTTTTAGGGCCTAACAAGCAGACACAGCTGAAGGCAATTAGCCCATCGTCCATCAGAGTCTTATTTTTTAGGGGAGGGTGGGGATGTTTTCATATCTTTCAGGTGGCCAAGAGCATGCTTCTCTGATTTATTACTACTATTAGCCTTCCTTACAGAGTATTTTCTATCAGGTTATTAAACAGCAAATCTCTCTCATAATGTGAAGTAATGTGAAACCCCTAAAACAGAAGCAGTATATAACACAATACATAACAGAACAGAGATTCTGATTTTGAGAGGAAACTATCTACTTTTAATTTAGGGGATTCATGGGAAAAACAGAGGGCTTTTTATTTTCCCAAAACAGGATCTGTGGCACCTCCTGTTTTTCCTAACGAGTCCCATGCTACTGGAAGTTATCTTTGGGCCTCTCATGCATGCGTTAGGAGTGGTAAGACAAAAATTGGAGAAAAATGATTCAGTTGACTGAGAGGAAAATAGGCTTTTCCCAGGAAAAGTTTTAAATATACCTATAACTTGAATATCCATTTTTAATTAAGCTGAGCACTCTTTAAGAAAATCCTTTTAAATCCCTTTTTACTCGACTTTAGCCATGCCACGCAGTTAAGATTTTCGACTTTTCAATTTTACAATTTCACTTACAGGTGAAACCACTGAGCCTTAATTAGGTTTTGATTTAATCCTGAGTGTGCAAGGTATTTTCAAAGGGGGGATAAGCAGCTTTTGAAACTATCATTGCAAAACTGTGACTGAGACAGTGAAAAAGATCTGACCCAAACAACTCCATTTTTAATTCCAGTGCCCAAGCTGTCCTTCCCCATCCCTGGGCATAGGCTTCACCAACTTTGGAAGGAGCCTGGTTTACAGTTTATAGTTTAAAACAAAGATAGTAACAGCTCCTTCTTAAGATGTAGTTCCCTCTTGTCTGGGGACCAGACCAAGAAACGAGCCAGAAGATTTGAAACCATGACTTAGGAGTCATGCACCTAGAGACTATGAGATTTTGACCCTCTCTAAACTGCTTTCAAGATCAGTGCTAAGATATTTTGTAAAATCGTCCCTTGATGAATCAGCTGGCACCACTCAGATTGACAAACTGGCTTACAGGATTTTTTGGCCCTGAGTCAGGAACTGACTTAGCACAGGAAGACAGCAACCATTGTAAAATGGCAGAGAGTAAAATGTACTGTTGCCATGTAGTTACAGGTCATGTTTACAAGGACATGAAACAAGATGGAGGCCTGTAGCCAAGTTTGCTACTGACTGCTACGTTGTGCTGGCTTGAACAGCAGGCTTGTGGGGTCCTGGGTCTGCATCCTAACCCAAGGTACCCTTTCTTTGACAGAACCATACAGAAAGGCAGGCAAAGCACACCAAATTGTCTACAGCTTAAGACCAACCTCAAGAATCCTTTTTCATTCATTATAAATTCACGGAGAATATAAACAATGATCCTTATTATCCCCTTTACTGGCTTGCACAGGGAGAGAGAAGCCAAAAGCCCCACTGATGAGAAATTTTTACCCTTTTGCAAGCTTATCAGGCTTCAGGTTTCCCTTTCCCCAGCTCAACTCTAAGGCAAGCATTTTAACGTTTGGAAAATTAGCTTTTCTCAGGTTAGGAGAACATTATAAAAGAGACAGAAGCCATTATAAACCACAAAAGAAAAAAAAAATACCATAGAAAGTGGTTCCAATTAGGGTTGTTACGAGGTATTTCCTCTCTTGCTATTGAGAATGGTGTTTCCTCTATTTTTTTTTTTTTTTTTTTTGCCTTCCCTATTTTTTTCTTTTCCATTTTGGCATACTGTAGGAGACATATTACTATTTCCAGAAATCTCTTTTGCTTGCAGGGCTGCCTATTTTAGCTGCAGTTAGGGTTTGCCTTAGGAGCAGCATAACTTTCCTCCATGAGAGGGCAAATACCTGAATTAAATTTTGCCAAGCTGGTATATAGCTATGAAGTGGTCAGAAAATTGACCTAAGTCTGCCTTTACTTGTCTAAAGTCCTGCAATGAGAAGGGAACCTGAAGGGGCCCCAAATAAGAGAATCCTCAGATGGTTCCCCTGGAACTTGCTTTTCTGCTTTTGGGGAATTCTTCTCTTTGGGCCTGCCTGATATGATTGCTAAAAGAGCTGGGTTGATTTTGCAACACTTGCAAAGGTCTAGTAAAAAGGCCATACTCTTGTGCAATAGGAAATAAGCCATTTTTTCCTCAAAGTTTCAAGGTTGAAGGAGTCCCAGGGCTTCAAAATATACCCCAGCGGGGTGCATGTTGAAGATGATCTGTTACCCGTCTAGAAAGAGAAGTGGGAATAAAGGCGTCCTTTCAGTCTCCTTCCTCTCAGTATGTGATCCAGGATGGAGAAGAAAACAGTAGAGGGCATTCCCCAAATATTTTCTCTCTTTGGCTCCTGAATCCTGGCACCCTCTTAAATGTACCAACCATGACAGTAGACGTGACCCTCCAAGTCATGGCCCTAGAGGAACTAAACTTTTAGGCTTTAGCCTTTTATTTCCCTTTGACCTCCTACACTTGCGTGGCCTGTGTGCCCTCCAAAAAAAAAAGAGTTTCAAGAAAAATCACATAATTGGGCAAGGCCCCTTTAAGTGAGGGAGCATGCGAGATTGAACTCTATATCCTGTTATGATGGCTATGCTAAATCATTTACCCATAGAAAAGGGGTTCTAGTTAACTTCTGGACTTAGAATCCCCACTAATTAAGCATTGTTTGAATAGGACACAGAATAGGTGCCTTAAAGGAATGCAGGAACTGAATGTCCATTTTCCTGCCAATGGGGCAATATCAAGACTAACATTTGGCTACAGAAGACATTTTACTGCTAACTGCTGAAGGCAGAAAATTCCCATTCCCAGAAGACGCCTAGAGCCGGATTTCTAACAGTGTGAAAGGAGGCTGCAGTCTCACTGTGAAAAAAGAGGAACAGTGTGCCTCATGTAGAGGATTTTTTTTTTCACCAGGTGCCTTAGAAATATCATGTGTTCACCAGAGAAATCATAGAGAGAGACGTTTACTGAGTTCCTGTCTGCTGTGATTCATGATCTTTTCCAACATACCTGTTTCCCTGAATTGTAAATATTCTTGAATATTAGACACACAGAGAGGGGGTAAGAGACCGTGGATAATAAAAGAAAGAAACTTTGGCGATAGGATAGCTGGACAAGAGCCTTGAAATTAAAGGACAGATTTGAAGTTGAGATTCACTGCATGCTTGCCAGCCTGATAAATAAATTTCCTTTCCCAGCCAATGCACCAAAATGATACAGCTCCAATGAGTGGAGGAACACCAGGGCTATTGTCTCACATGAATTAAAGTGACACGTACACACCTGGGGTGGATTTAAGGATCAGAGAGTTTAAATAGGCAAGAAAGAAGGGAGAAGACAGAAGGAAGAAGCTCCCCTGTACAGAGAGAGAGGGAGGGAGGCTCCAATTTTGAAAGAGGAACCCCCTGCCACCCAATTATTTCTGAGAAGTTTCTTTTGCTAAGATTAAGGATGCATCCAGGAAAAAGGGACACATAACCACAGGTAACACCTGTTGACGTGTGGTCCATGCTTTTTCCAGAGAGGGTTTTGGGGCTTCAGTATCTAAAGAGAAAACAGCAGGCAGTAGGGCAAATAGGAAAGAGAAAAAAAGGAGAGTAGATAAAAGAAGCAAGAGTTGCATTCCGTTGAGTCTTTTGATTAGTTTCTCAGAATCCACATTGTTCAAGTGAAAGGAGCAGGTGGCAGAATAGTCAATCATGCAGTCATTTCATGAATCTGCCTTTTTACATAAGTTAAACGAGTGAATAAAATGATGAGTGAATAAAATAATTATAGAGTGTAGGGAGCAGTCAGATATACATTTGTTTCAGGTGAGTGAAGGGATGACGTTCAGTTATGTCCTTTGCCTGTGAAGGTAACGCTTCACTGACATTTTCAGGGTGAAGTTCAACAGACCTGCCATAGGGTAAAGATCTTGGAGACCACAGGGAATTTTCTTCTGAGGAAAATGTGAGGGAAGTATGTAACTATCTGCTCAGGAACAAAAGGGGCGGGAGGTTTGTCTGACCCATTTTCCTTTGCCTGATTTTTCCCTTTGGCTCAGTGACTTTGAGATTCTGAGGTTTTCTTTCCATTTCACATTTTCTCCATTTTTTTTCAAAGTTTCACTCTTTTCGCGCAGGCTGGGGTGCAATAAAATGGCACAATCTTGAGCCACTGCAACCTCCAGCTTCCAGGTTCAAGCGATTCTCCTGCCTCGGCTTCGCAACTACAGGTGTGCACCACGATGCCCGGCTAATTTTTGTATTTTTAGTAGAGACGGGATTTCGCCATGATATAAAGCTTATGAACTTCTCTATTTGCTTCTCTTCTTTGGTTAATATTTGGTTCATCCAGCATTGTGCTAACTTCTTTTCATTATTTTTTCATGCAATCATTTTAAATCCTGTGAGACGCAATAAATACTAGCCTCACTTATAGATGAGTAAAATTATCCTTAGAAATATTAAATATGGTGAACTTCTAATTTCCAGTCCAAGATAAAAGAAGCTTGAAGGACACTCCTGTCTCTAGAACAAGAAAAAGATTGAACTGAATATCCTCATAAGTTCTTCAGATAATCAAGTTTATGGGGCAAACAGCTGTGCCAAATACTAGCCAGACATGTGAATACAGAGAATCTCAGCTGAACAGAAGAAGCCCACAGCTGCAGTAGGTGTAGGGACAGAACAACTTAAGTTGTAATGAATGAATTGTTGGAAGCTCAGGAGGCACTAGCTTGAGAGTTAACAATGTTAGTGGTGCTCAAATGTGGGGGTGCATAGAGAATACATTCATGAATTTCACCTCCTAGAGCCACACCAGGTACTCACTGCTAAGACTGGAGAAAATCCTGTCGTGTTTCTGGTAGAAATGAGGGAACTAGAACCATTTTTTGAAATATGCCCAGAGCATTCGATTTTCACTAACAAAGGCCTGCACTCAAGAGAAACTGTTTTATCAGAGCCAAACCAACATGGGGAAGAATTATGCTCATACAAATTCAACTCCATCTCCTCTCGTCCTCCTGTCTCACCTAAATGAGGAAGAGAAAAGTTGGAGCAGTGTGTGAAGGTCAAAGCACAGCAGCCAGGCCCTCTGAAAGCCTGAGACCTGATCATAGACCTATTGGATGTTTCTCCTTCTTCTGCACCTAACCACATTAGTGGACTCCTTTATAATAACAGGGGATGACAGCTAAAAGAACTTCAAACCTCAGATCAGAATAAGATGGAGTCACTGGGGAAACACAAAGACAACAAGGGAAATAAAAATAGGGACACCAGAGGAAATTTTGTCCTCTGACATTACAGCCACAGCAAATAAGAATCACAGTCTAACTCCTAGCCAGATAAACAAAAACATCACAATGAAGTCCTATTGATTTCAGCTTCTTATACACAATACACCATGCAGAGTTCAACAAAAAATTACAAGGCATACTACAATGTAAAACACAGTCTGAAGAGATAAGCAAGAATCTGAACCAGACTCAGGTAGCATAGAGATATTGGAATCACGAGACTAGAAATTAAAATAAGTATAAATAAGTGCTAAAACTTGTAATGGAAATGGTGAACAACAGGCAAATAGAGATGGACAATGGCACACAGAGATGCAAATTCTAAGAGGTAGTCAACCTGAAATGCTAGCACTAAAAGTCAAAGATGAAAAGGTAAAAGAAATCAACCTGATATTTGCACCCAGAGCTGACTTACTGTAAGCAAAACCATACTCATGAAATGCCAGATTCCAGCCTCCTCTCAAAGTTTAACTGAAAGGGTGCTGCACATGGACACAACTGAGAGCAGGAGACACAGGGTGAGCCCATATTGCTAGGTTCCCTGTCAGCATCAGCTTGGAATTTGTCACTTTTCAATTTTTTAAATTCAAATCCTAATAAGCAAATTCGTCCTCGATAGTGGCAACATTAAAGGATTTTTCTTGCCCACTGTGTAAAGTGAATGGTGCAGCTCATTGCCATGCAAAGTGCCCTCTAGATCTCAAGTCCAGTGACCCCAGGTCCAGCCCCTTGGGTCTCCTAACTTCAAAGCTGCTGTCACTGAGCACCCAGCTTAAGACAAAGGCACCAGGACAGCCTCCGCCTCAGCAGGAGGAACAGTACCCTGGTGGGTCAGCACCAGGTCCTGTGACCTGACAGGGAGCCTGAAAGGCTTTCACACCTTCTTTTTAATCTGAGAAAAGTACAGAGGAAACCAAATTAATCCAACAGGAAATAGGCAATGTGAAATAAAGAAATGTTAGGACCTCAAGTAAGTATGTCTTTACCACAAGTACTATTAGCTCTTAAGCAGCTGCTGCATAGCTCAAAAAGGTAACCATCATTCACAGCAAACTATCGCAAGAACAGAAAACCAAACACCGCATGTTCCCACTCATAGGTGGGAATTGAACAATGAGATCACTTGGACACAGGAAGGGGAACATCACACACTGGGGCCTATTTTGGGGTAGGGGGAGGGGGAGGGATAACATCAGGAGATATACCTAATGTAAATGATGAGTTAATGGGTGCAGCACACCAACATGGCACATATATACATATGTAACAAACCTGCACGTTGTGCACATGTACCCTAGAACTTAAAGTATTAAAAAAAAAAAAAAAAACTTATTTGACCAACTCTGTGTAACTGGGCTCTGTTCCATTTTCTGTTTTAAAAATATAGTTTTGAGTATCGAAAGAGCTAATTAAAGAATGTCCATGTTCTCAAACTGCTTTCCTTGTCCTAAGAATGTGTTAAGCCAACATTGATTCCGTCTGTGCTCATGGAATCTCCAAGGGGGCACAGATGAGCTATGGACATCCTGCTGGCCCAAACCCTATTAGTTTTTTTCAGTAGCATAGTAGTGCCCTCCACAGTGCTCTCGCTGCTCTGGGAGGAGTCAGGGATACAGATGGCCATGGGGACCAGGCCCACCTGGAAAAAGCAGGAGCAAAAGTTCGTGCATGACTGCCTGTTGATCCTTTTATATAGGAAGATTATTAGTGTTTTTATTTGTTTGTTTTTACAGTTATGTAACATATTTTTCAACTGGCAAACTGTTGTAACATACAAAACTGTAGTTAACAAATTTCACATTCACCCACAGTTCTGAGACCTATATATAAGTGTCATCAAGATTTGTTGAGCATCACTCCAGCTATGTCTCTAAGTGTATAACGAGAGTGAAGGAGAGCTATAAGTAGATACATTCCCTTACTTGACAAACCTTTAGTGAGCACCTGCAGGGAGCTAAGCACTGTGCTGGACAGAGGACAAAGGACAAGAAAGGACAAGGCAACAAAGACCCTGTCCTCATGCCCTTAACATGACAAAACCAGGTTAATGGATGAATATGATATTTAAATGGCATATTAAGGGGGTGCTGTGAGTACCTTGGCTTTCACTTAGAATGAGAACAGAAGTCACTGGAAGGTTACATCAATGGAGAGATATAACATAACATATACTTTCATGATTATTCTGATCGTCCTATGAAGAGTAACTATAGAAAGGCTGAGTGGGCCGGGCAGGAATTATTGAGGCTATTGAAATAGTACATAGAAAGATGACAATGACAGAGGCTTCATGGGAGGTAATAAGGTGATCATAAGGGAATTTTTTTTTTGAGACAAAAGTGTTACACGTGGAACTAATATCCCTTCAGCTTCAGAGACACCTAAGGATTTGACCACAAGTTGAACTCCTTGTAATACTAAGCTGAAGAAGATATAGAGTCTACCAGGTCACAGACAGATGAGGGCTGTGCTGATGTCACTGTGTGCCCAGTGTCACTATCATGCCACACTCTTCCTGGATTCAGGATAGTTTACTGTGTAACTGGTAATGCACGAGATGTAGCTACACTGAAGAATGGGGATAAATCACTAGCAAAGTGCTAAAACTAAGGGCTCACTACCTAGTGGCTTCCCTGAGCTAAAATGGTGGACACTTCCTTACTTAATCTCACTTCTTGTGGCAGGCGTATACCCAGGCATAACAACTGGGAAGATCGGAAGCTCCCCTTGGATGTCACCAGACCTATGATGCTGTTGCTATACAAACCCTGTTCTATGTTCTGTGTTATTTCTCAATGCTAAGAAAGACTGATACTTGGAAAACCTATTGTGTCTTGTGAGTTTGACACAATCTAAACTTGAAACCCTCTTTGTTGTACAATTTTGTAGGTAGGTTTGGCAGAGTTTGATGATGGATTGGATGAAGGTGTGAGCAAAAGGGATGGGCCAGGGATGATTCCAAGGTTTTTGGCATCAGCAACAGAGAGTACAAAGTCGACATTGACCAAGATGGAAAATACACAAAAGAAATAGGGAAAGCAGGGCATGGAAATCAAGATTCCACGTCCATCTGTATTAAACTTGTCCATCTAAAGTAGTGAAAAGTGTCAGAATCGAGTTTAAAAAGAGTTTATTCAAGCGGAAAGTTTCAGAACAAGTGGCCCAGTAAGCACAGATTCCAAAGAATGGAAGTCAGTGTTGTGAAGCGTAGATGTTAGGGATCGTTTATATAGACAAAGTTTAGGGAAGTTTAACAGAATTCCCACCTCTTTGTATGTAAGGCTGAATGCATAGTTACAATGATTTGATTAGTCAAAGTAGTCTATTTCTTCCGAGAAAGGTATATTGAATATTCTATAATAAAGATGCAGCAGTCATGGAGTCTTGGGCACCATCTGGTATAGGACAATGAAAAAGACAGTTATAACAAAGATTAGTAACTGGAAGTGTGGAGGTCTGGTCTGTACTTCTTCCTAGAAATACATAGAACAAGAATAACGAGGAAGATAACTAAACTATAAGTTGAGAAGCTGAATACCAAACATGCTATGTGACTCAACATCTAGAGATTAACTCACCTCTTGGCATAATAGAGTGTCCAGAAATTTTATTTTCTTTTACATTTCCCTCTTTCCTTCAAAATATTGTGGAGAAAGCATTGGAGAAGAATCATGCATATAGCCTGTATATTTAGGTAAAAATCCCACATCATGTGGGAGGCTCATTCCTAGGAATGTATGTCCCATACAGGGGGAAAAAAATGGAAAGTGCCCAGGCCAAATTTTAAAGCAAATAAGGGAGCAGTGATCGCCGAACCTGATTCAGGCTACATGACTATCTCCTCAATCAAAACAATTAGTTGAGCCACCATTATTCTAGCCTTTTCAGTTGTGCTTTGACTCAATTGCAAACAGCTATCATAAAAACAGTGTTGACAGAAACAGGACAAAACACAGTGAATGACTGTGTACTTCTTATAATAGTAATAGCTTTTGCTGCCAACTTTCTCAAGGCCCAAAACAACTACCCAACCAATTGTTTCGGGAAGGTGTTGGATCTGAATGTTTAGTTATTTGGGTTTTTGTATCAGTCCCTAATTTAGTGACGTTATCTCATTCATCTGAGATATAGACAGAAGCTTCAGTTTTTATGGTAGAGCAGGTTTACACTTGGGCTGCAGTGAGGATGTCTAAAGCAATATGGTTCCATTATACAGCCTGCCTTAAAAGAGCAACTTCATTATTTAATAATGAAATACCCATGTGGCTATCATTTTGGGCCTTTTGTGTATAATTGGGTAGAGTCTCTACATGTCAAGTGACAGCCTCAATACCTAGTTAAGGTACAAAGATGGAAGCTAAATGATCATATCAGAGAACACGGAATTAACCCAATGCGATTGTCAATCAGAAAAAGTTGCAGGTTTTGATAGTATACAACCTAATCAAGTTTGTGCCCACATATAACCCAACCCAAGGAATACTGTCCTAACCATCATGAGGGTAAATATGGCCTTTAACTAGTGCCACATAGCCAAAGGTTTTCATCTGGAACAAACCAATAAACAACTCAGTTGTTACGGCATGCCAATCAGTATGTTGTAATATAATGGTGTGGCTATATCATTGTTTGAGTATCTGTCCCATATCTCTACTGCTACTGGTCCAAGTATCTTTGGTATGATTTCTCTATTCCTAATGTAAAGGAGCAAGCTGACTGAGCTGACCAAAGCAGTGGGTAAGCTAGATGAGACTACCCCCAATTTGTGTTAAACCATTCTGAAATTGAATTATCTTATCTTTCAATTCAGGCATTGTCATTCCATCTCTCAGTTGGGGCAGTGACTGTGTTAAAAAGCTAATGAACTAGTGTCTTTGACCAAGAAGCTCTTCCGATGCCCTTTATTCTATAAAGTGTTATTAATAGGCTGGTGATGTACATTATTCTTAGTCATACTAGTGTCAAGCACCAATGACTAGTTTAAAGAAATGGATTAATCAGGTACTACCTTTAAGAGCTTTTGTGAGTCTTCATTATTCAATAATTTGGTGTCTTCTATGGCAATAGGAGTTGCAATTTGTGAGTTTAAGAGGATCATATTCCAAAACATTCATTATATCTGGTAATTCAATTTTGTCTTCTAATTCTAATCACCTTTCCTATTTTTTGAAAAAAAAAAAAAAAGGATGGGCATTATGTAGCTGTAAGAAGTCTCTTTCTATCAAATGAATGGGGCTGAGGAAACTAATACAAAAACCTGAGTTCCTTGTAAAGGTTCTAACTGAAAAGCTACAGGGTAAGATGTATATGCCAGTATAATGGTATTAGTGACATCCACCATTTAAAGTGTCTGTTTGATCCAAGGAATGAGGCCTTGTAATAAGGTGGGATTTACTACAGCTAACATAGCTTCAGGGTCAACAATAGCTTGTGATTGATCTCCATTTTGAACAATTTCTATTTCTCTCATAGTGCTAGTAAGGAGAAAAAGAAAATCTTTCAGTTGATTAGAGAAACCACATTCTATCTCCTCTTCCTTTGCCTGTCATTGTTCCTTCCACTATAGTTTCTGGCAATCTTTCTTAATCTGTCCAGGTTTTTTACAGCAATTATACAGCAGAATTTGAAGTCCACTCAGAGATTTATTGGAGTATTTTAAAGATTCAGACTGGGTGGATAGTTGTTTTAGTTGCAAGTTCATATTTGTTTGGTTGTTTACCTTTTCTAACTCACTCCTTTAGTTAAGGCATGAGATAATTTATCAATAAGAGTATCCAAATCATAATTTTGGGACTTAGCCCAATTACGTTGTTATCATTTTATTATTAATGCCAATTCTGTATATAACCTGTTTAAGAAATTGGAATGGAGGAGAGTATCATTTTGATGATGGGCATAGCTCTTTTCAGAGAATCTTCAATATTGTTAGAATATTTTTCAAATCTATCAAAGTATGGCATTACTGACTCACCTGGCTTTTGTTGACATTATTGTATTTTATCCCAGTCAACCACCCTTTGGAATACTAAAGGGATGGCTTGGAGCAAAGCCTTTACAAACTCACAGGTATGCCATTGATCTTCTGAAAATTTACAAATGTCCTTCAACAAACTTCTCCAACTTTCCTTTACTATCACTATCCGGACTCCTACCACACCCATCATTGCTTTGTTTCCTTGCTTCATGCTTTCCATGGTACTTCTATTTCCAGGGTATTTCTCTGTCTTTATGCAATTATTTATTCATTGTCTATCTTCACGACCAGACTATAGGTTTGGTGAAGGTGGGGGCCAGGTGCCTTTTGCTCACAGGTCATCCCCAAAGTCTTTCTTAGTTCTAACATACATCCGTGTTTGCACGGTGTAGCTGCTTAAAAATATCTGTTGAAAAGAAAAGTGAACTGGTATAACTATCAGGAACATCCTGAATCCCTAGTAATTACTAAGGCTGTTGATGATTTCTCTATCATGAAAAATGTCAGTTTAAATTACCAACATTCTTTATGCCATTGACTTTAAAATATTATAATTAATTAGCTGATATCAACAGGAAAAGTCAAAGTTACTTCAAAAGTAAACAGCACTGTTGGGTCTAATTGATTTTCATTTTATGAAATGAGGATAAATTAAAATATTTTACTAACGTATTGGATCTCTTTCTTAGAAAATAACCACATGGTTGTAAATAATAATATGTATATATGTGTGTGTGTGTGTATATATATATATATTTTTTTTTTTGGTGTCCTCAAAAGGGTTGATATATCCTAATGATATATAAAATTTATTCTTTCAGGCAACTCTAATGCCCAATTTGTTTAGCTTTAATACTGCTGTTAACTAAATTCCAGACACTCATCTAATTATTCTCTTGTTTCTTTTACAATCACATTTTCAGTGACTAATATCTTCTATTAGACTCCTCAAAAGACTTTTCTCTTGACAAAAAAATAGTTACCAAATTTGAGCTGGCGATCTAACCTCCTTTGATATACTATTTTACCCAAGGCCCAAAGTATTAATCTTATTGTTCATTTCAGTAACATTATAACCAAGCAAACTTCATTCTTTGCCTGAAGAGGAATCCAGTGGTTACTTAGTTTGCCTTGTGATATTTACTTTAAAAAAAGTCAACTCCAAAAATTTCCAAACTGGCTATGCTATCACAAATTTCAATTAACCTTTGAAATTTAAAACTTCTCACATACATTGAATTAGTTCAAATGTTTACATTAATTGATGGAGCCCAAACCTGCTAACCAACAATAATCAAGGAATCACGATCTACGTTGATAGGAGAACTAGGATTTGGGAAAGTCCACATCTTCCAAAAACTTTTTGAACAAGGATTCCCTGGCTCTCAGGAAATCCTATAAAATAAATGTCCAAGTAGAAGACCTTCATGTGTTTTACTATTATATTATCCTAAACGATAGCCATTATTCAAGCAACAAATTGCTTCACAAGATTGCCCATGTGAGCAGGTACACATTGTCCGTGATACTGAAGGAGCATTGATGGGTAATCTTAAGCATCTGGTCAAAGATGCTTCCACAGCACGTCCTGCCTGCGAATGAGACCACCTGGGCAGGACTGTAAACATGGGACACAGGCAGGAAGCCAAACTTCCAGGACTCCGAGCCCAAGTAGGCTGCATACATTCTCTTTATTCTGCTTAATGTATATTCCCTGGTGGATTGAGCCTTATGCTTGATGAAGGAGAGTTCCTAGTGTAATGGTGGAAAGAACATTTTTTTTTATTATTATTTTGCATCCCAACTTGGGAAATTAAGCAAAACGGACACTTGGTTCTGCTTCCAAAAATGATTAAGCATCGCAAACACCACATTCATGGAAAAAGACACTTTGCACCTTGAATTGAAACCTGTAACAGGTCATTCCACCTGATTCTGGTGCACAAAATAAGTGAAATTATGCAAATTTCCTTGGATTGGATACAAGACGAAAGGTTGGCTGAGTATGAGGCCAGGAGGCCACCTCAGGACGGCAGCCATCCATTGCTTTTACATATTCACATGGTCAGAATTACCCACAGTGTGTTTTCAATAATTCAAATACTATGAAAACTCTCCTTTTAAAAAATAAAAGACTTACAGCACTTGAAAGTGGTACCAACTACATTCTTTTTCTAAGGATTCAAAATCACCACTGATGAATTTAATGATTCAAGACATTCTGCAGGAAGGAAGCCTGTTTCACTGTTTCTCAGAAAGCTCTCAAGTTCATGTCCCCATGGAATCTACTTCTTTCAGAACACTGATTAACAAACTATAGAAATACATTCCTCCGGTCATTTTGACATATTTTTTTTATTTTCTCTCACAATCAAGAATGGGGGATTATCATTTGTTCAAAGTCAACTACATTACAGGTATAGTACAATGACAGTTTATGAATTTTTGCATTAATAAATGTCACTCTCACCCTAAATACTTCTTTAATCTCAATGCATAACTTCTTTTCTCCAAACTAATATACATCTGATCCTGAAAGGATTTCGTTTCCTTCCAAATTGGACAAAGAACCTCAACGTGTACAGCAAGATTAAATGTTCCACATATTTACTGTATTACTCCACTTTCATGCTTCTGATAAAGACATACCCGAGACTGAGCAAATTACAAGGGAAAGAGGTTTAACATCAACTTACAGTCCCAGGTGACTGGGGAAGCCTCACGATCATGGCAGAAGGCAAGAAGGAGCAAGCCTTGTCTTATATGGATGGCAGCAAGCAAAGAGAAAAAGAGGTTGTATACGAGAACTCCCTCTTATAATCCATCAGATCTAGTTACACCCACCCACCACCACAAGAATTCCAAGCGAAAACCTGCCCACATGATGCAGTTACCTTACACCAGGTCTCTCCCACAGCACGTGGAAATTCAAAATGGGATTTGTGTAGGGACACAGCCAAACCATATCATTCCACTCAATCTCATGTCCTCACATTTCAAAACCAATCATGCCTTCCCAATAGTCCCCCAAAGTCTTAAGTCATTTCAGTATTAACTCAAAAGTCCACAATCTAAATTGTCATCTGAAAGAAGGCAAGTCCCTTTCACCTATGATCCTGTAAAATGAAAAGCAGGTTAATTACTTCCTAGATACAATGTAGGTATAGGCATTGATTAAATACACCCATTCCAAATGGGAGAAATTGGCCAAAACAAAGGGGCTGCAGGCCCCATGCAAGCCCTAAATCCAGTGGGGCAGTCATATCTTAAAGCTCCAAAATGATCTCCTTTGACTCTATGTCTCACATCCAGGTCACACTGATGCAAGAGGTAGGTTCCCATTGTCTTGGGCAGCTCCAACCCTGTGACTTTACAGGGTACAGCCTCCCTCCTGACTGCTTTCATGGGCTGGCCTTGAGTGTCTACAGCTTTTCCAGGTGCACAGTGCAAGGTGTCAAAGGATCTACCATTCCTGGGTCTGGAGAATACTGGTGGCCCTCTTCTCACAGCTCCACTACGTAGTGCCCCAGTGGTCTGTGTGATGGCTCTGATCCCACATTTCCCTACTCGCTGCTCTAGCACTGGTTCTCCATGAGGGCCCAACACCTGCAGCAAATTTCTGCCTGGGTATCCAAGTGTTTCTATACATCTTCTGAAATCCAGGCAGAGGTTCCCAAACCTTAGTTGTTGACTTCTGTGCGTCCAAAGGATCAACACCGTGTGGAAACTTCCAAAGCACCCGCTGAAGCCATGACCCAAGCTCTGTGTTGGATCTTTTCAGCCATGCCTGGACTGGCTGGGAAGCAGGGCACCAAGACCCTAGGTTGCAAACAACATGTGGACCCTGGGACCAGTCCACAAAACCATTTTTTCCTCCCAGGCCTCCAGGCTTGTGATGACAGGTGCTGCCATGAAGACTTCTGATGTGCCCTGGAGACATTTTTCTCATTGTCTTGGTGATTAATTCAGCTCCTCATTACTTATGCAAATATCTGCAGCTGGCTTGAATTTCTCCCCACAAAATAAGATATTATTTTCTATTGCATTGTCAGGCTGCAAATTTTCCAAACTTTTATGATCTGCTCTCCTTATAAAACTGAATGCCTTTTACAGCACCCGAGTCACCTCTGGAATTCTTTGATGCTTAGAAATTTATCCCACCACATATCCTAAATCATCTCTCTATGTTCAAAGTTCCACAGATTTTTAGGGCAGGGGTAAAATGTCACCATTCTCTTTGCTAAAACATAGCAAGAGTGACTTCTACTTCAGTTCCCAAGAAGATTCTCATCTCCATCTGAGACCACATCAACCTGAATTTCATTGTCCATATCATTATTGGCATTTTTGTAAGGGTCATTCAACAAGTCTTTATGGAGTTCTAAGCTTTCTCACATTTTCCCATCTTCTTCTGACCCTCCAAAGTATTCCAACCTTTGCCTGTTACTCAGTTCCAAAATCAATTTTACATTTTCAGGTATCTACAGTAACATCCCACTCTACTACTACAAATTTATTGTATTAGTCCCTTTTCATGTGACTGATAAAGACATACCCGAGACTGGGCAATTTAAAAAATAAAGAGGTTTAACAGACTTAAAGTTCCATGTGGCTGGGGAAGCCTCACATTCATGGCAGAAGGCAAGGAGGAGAACGTCTCATCTTATATGAATGGCAGCAGGCAAAGGAAAAAAGAGGTTGTGCAGGGAAACTCCCCCTTATAGAGCCATCAGATCTCATAAGACCTGTCCACCAGCGTGAGAACTCCATGGGAAAGACCAGACACCACAATCCTGTTATCTCCCACTGGGTCCCTCCCACAACACATGGGAATTCAAGATGAGATTTGTTTGGGGACACAGACAAACCATATCATACCTGAACGTAATTCCAAGTTTCCAGAGTTAATAGACATGAGAGTTTTTGGGCATGAGAGTTTTTTATGCTGTAACAGAAGCCTAAAATTTCAAAAATGATTCAGTGATTGAAAAAAATCTTTATATAAAACTGTTTTATGAAGATTTTCCCTGTGAAAACTATTCAAGCAAATTGAGTATAGAATGTACCTTAAAAGCATTGTTTTGAATTTTCTTCAATGTAATGGTCTCACTTCTAACTGTACAAAATAATATCTTGAAGATGATGAAGCAATATGTGACACATAAGCCATTATATTCCCTATTAACAGGTAATGTGGTTGTTAGGTCATGCAGTAGAAAGAAGACTATACGGGTATAAATCTCAGCCCCAAGAGGTATTGATTATTTTACTTCTGTCAAATTAATTAAACTTATAATTACTCAAGTTTCCACATCAAGAAAATGGAGGAAATATTACCTATTTTATGTGGTTGCTATGAAGATTAAATAATTAAGGTACATACAGTCACTTGTTAGCATGTTATATGTTAGCTTTCATTTATTTTATATTATTCTAATCAACACCAGTAAGACAATAGCCCATACTATAAGCCATAAAACAAAATTTTTAAAAATTTTAATTAGTATTGATCATACCCTTCGCAGATTCCCAATGGCCATGATTGAGAAAAATGCTCCCACGATGGAAAAAGAGCTAAAACTATTTAGCATCTGGGAAGTAGATGAAGTCCCTTTGCCGGGATTAACCAAAGAATTGTGGGATCAAATCTATAATTTCCAAGCCAAGCCTGATGATCTTATTCTGGCAACTTACCCAAAGTCAGGTAAGGGTATCAAAACATACAAATATTCAATATTTTCACAAAAATTGTTTGCATAATCTTATTGACTAATGAAGCATGATTGGGATTTGGAGAGAAAAAATTCCTCATTATGGATATCTGTTCTTTAGTGTTGCAGGACATTTAGCATTCCTGATCCCTAGGGCAACAATTTCCAATAGCACTCTCTGAAGAGAACAGAAAAGATTTCTAAATGCCTTGGGAGTAGGTCAGATAATGCTCCCATTCCAGAACCCATAACATACATCAAATATAAGGTCAATAAATAGAAAGACATATGACTTTTCTAAACCTAAAGGCTGCCTTCTAAAAACATGTCATACTCTTAAGTATTAATCTATTATCCCAGATATTAAACACAAATTGATTTTCTAATCCTCTAAAGTTCTTGGAGGATGTCAGTCATGAATTTTCTGCTCTGTACCAAATAAGTGGCATTCAGAAAACCTCAATGATTGACTTTGATTTAAAATGCCTTAGAATTTCTAATTCTTCTCTAAAAATTCCTAGACTGGAATACATCCTAGGAACAATAGGCACACCTAATGCCCAGAACTCACTTCTGATAGGCCGTTCTCCATTAAAAGGAATCGCAGATATTAGAAGAATTGATGATCCCACTCTTGGGAACAGAATATGAAAGGTGAATGTTCTCCATCTTCTTTTTGAAGGAGTAAATGAACAGTATACATTCCCAGAACTGTTTGTTTTTATTAAGTATCTGTGAAAATAAAGCACATATAATAACCAGAAAAAAAATTAATGGGGACATGTAGAAGCATAAAAGAACCAATGTGAAAGGCTCACAATAACAACATCTGGGACAGTTTGAGCATCAAAAAGAATAATCTCTAACTGACTGGGAGAACATTAAATAAAATCCTCCTGGTCAGCCATGCTGAAGGGACAAGATTGGATGTGTCCTCTAACCATAATAAAAAACAATCCTGGATAAAATATATGAAACCACGAGTTTCTCTCATTGGATTTCAGTTGTCTCCATCTTCAGACTGAAGATGCTTTCTGAACAGGGTTTAGTTTTAGGGAGCAAAAGAAAAAGTCATAACAAACTCATTGAGTTCAAGAGCCAGATATAGGAGTTCTGAGAGATTGAAGTGGCTGCTATTGGCAGGTATGAGTACCAGAGAGAATGAACTACACAAATAAACACCTTTAGATATCTTTAGAGAGGACCCTTTGAGTCTATTGTTGAATGGTAGATGGCACTTGCATAGAGCCCAGCTCCATGAGATCAGTCAAGGAGCTACCAGAAATCTATTAGTCATATAATCCCTAGAGATTATACAAGGGTGAGAGACATTTGTGCTCCAATCAGGACACGATGGGCAGAATTTTGATCCCCATGACATTAGCCCTCTGTTATTACTTGTGCAGTTATTCATATTACATTCCCAAAGGGATTTTGCAGCTGCTATTAAAGTAACTAATCAGCTGATATTTAAATAGGGAGATTATCTTGGACTATCTGGATGGACCCAGTGGAATCACGTGAGCCCTTCAAAGAAAAAGAGGAAGTCAGAGTGATGTGTTAGAGGGGAAAGTCTGAGAAAATTAAAGTATAATAAAAGTTCACTGCATGATTAGAGACTTAAAGATGAAAAGACACAGTACCGATGAAACAGTTATCTCAATACTACAGCCACAAGCAACTGAAATCTCTTGGCATCTAGGAGCTTGGCAAAATACTCTGAAGTCCCAGATGAGAATGACAGCCCTGGCTGATACCTGGATTTTAGCCTAGTGAGACCCTAAACAGAGGACCAGCCATGTTAAGCCCAACTTCTAACCCATCTTGTAGTAATTTGTTACCACAAATTTTTCAACCTGAAACTCCAATGACACAGTAAAAGTAACATTTTAAAATATTTCTGAAAAATAAAGGTGAAATAAAGACTTTTTCTGAGAAAGACAAAAGCTAAGAGAATGTGTTGCCAGCACAGCTGCACTAAAAATAAATAAATAAAAAGTTATATTGAAATTTCTTCAGTGTAACAGAAAATGATAGTACTGAAAACATAGATCTGTTACACAAAGTAATAAGGAATGTCAGAAATAATAACAACATGAGAGGATATAACAGACAATTTTTCTCATTCTTAAATTTCTTAAAGGATAACATATTACAGAGTTTATAACATAAGTGCAAGTCAAATGTATGACCAAAATAAGGCTTGGAACAGAAGAAAGAATAAAAAATACTGTTGTAAAGTTTTCACATAACACATGAAATAATATAATGTTAGTTAAACATAGACTGGGATAAGATAGAGATGCATACTGTACACCCTAGAGTACCTGTTAGAAAAAGAAAACCAAGTGGTATTACCAGATATGGCAAATGGAATTCTAAAATGCAGTCAATCCAAAAGAGGCAGGAGAAGAATAGCAAAGGAATAAAGGTGGAAATATAGAAAATAAATAGTAAGGTGGAAGATTTACAGCCAATTATACAGACAATTGTAGTATAGTTCCCAATTATTTGTAAAAGGCAAATTTCAACATCCACATTGATACCTGAAATTACATTGTACCATTTTATACACTATGTGTTATACATATCTATGATGAAATTTAATTATAAATTAGAAATGTTAAGAGATTACCAACAAATAACAATAAAATATAATCTTTGTAAAAAAAATGCAGCATCGCTACTCTTGCACTTTAGGGGCATTATTATGTAAAATAAGGGTTGCTCAAGAGCACAAGCCCTACAATACCACAAGAATCAATCTAATATACTAGATAGCTACTAAGCGACTAACGAACAGGTGACATAGAAGCCAGGAAAAGGAATGAGTCACATCCCAGGAGGGATGGAGATGGTGGCCCAAAATTTCATTATGCTACTCAGATCAACATGAAACTTAAAACGTATGAATGGTTAATTTCTGAAATTTTTCATTTTATGATTTCAGACCACAATTAGCCTCAGATAACTGAAACCACAGAATGCAAAAAAGTGAATAAATGATTACTATTTTATTAAATAAAACATTTTAAACGACCCCAATTAGAGTGTACTTTACACATAAACCATGATAGGTTGAAAGGAAAAGAATAGGAAAATATATACCCAACAAATAATACATATACCATAGCTAGAATAACTATATCATAAGGGAACAAGTATTTTACTAAGGATAAGGAGAAACATTTCATAATGATAAAAGGGTAATTCATCAAGGCAAAATATTCCTGCATGTGTGTATACTTAAATAACAGGACTTCCAAATACATAAAGCAAATATGTGAAAATTAAAAGGAGAAATAGATAAATTCATAATTATAAATAAAAGTTTCAATACTTCTCATTCAGTAATTTCTAGAATAAGTAGAAAAGATATGTAAAAATTTTGAAGACCTTAACCATATTATCAGCAAGCTTGATCTAAAGATATTTTTAGAACCCTAAAAAATACTACTCTACTCAACAGTACCAGAACCCACATTCTTTCCAAGTGCACATGAAACGCTTACAACTGTAAACCATTGGATGGGATTTAAACAAAAATTCTCAAATATATCTAAAATAGTTGGAATTATACAGAACATGCTATTTGAATACAATTAGAATTAAATTAGAAATCAACAACAGAAATATATGCACAAATATTTAGAAATAAAACAATATAATTCTAAATAACATATCACTATAAAGAATAGTATAAAATACTATAAATGGAATGATAATAAAAAGAGCCTATTACAATTTGTGAGAAGCAGTTAAATTAGCACTTGACAAAAGATTTTTTAAATGAATTTTATACATGTTATATATGTAGGTAAGTATAACTTACACTTATAGTGGAAGTGTATGTAGGTATACGAAAGATCTACAATAAGTAATTTAAAGTTCCAACATAACAAGATTAAAAAGTAGAGGAAATTAAGCTCAAATTGGGAACTTTCTCTACCTGATAAGGGACATCTATAAAAAAATCCACATTATTTAGTAGTGTAATGGAAACATCATAGATTTCTAAAATACGAAGGAGCTTAATAAAAAAATCACTTAACCTACTAAGCAAATTTAGTGAGGTCACAATAAGATACATAGTCAATATACAAAACTCTATTATCTTTCCACATTCCAGCAACACACAATTGAACATGACATTTTAAAACTACCATTGATAAAATAAATCGCACCTGAAAACATGAAATATTCAGAAGTAAATTTAACAAAGCTGTGCATGATTTCAAAGTGAAAACACTTACAGGGAGAAGGTGTATAAGTCTTAAATAAATAAGGAAGCATACCATATCTATGGATCAAAAGAATTAATATTTTTAAGATATCAACTGTTTCTAAATTAATCTATAAATTCAATCTCAATCAGAAACTGATGAATTGATTACAATATTTTATATATATATGAAAATGTAATTGTCATTAAAAGCCAATTTTTTGAAACAAAGAACACAGTGGTAAGGTTTATATGAGCTGATTTCCTGACATTTAACTCAGCTTCAGCATTCAAAAGACTGTGATATTTTTGTAAGGATAGACATAAAGAATTGACCCTTACTTGGTGGGGCATGCAAAAAAGTCAAAGTGCAATGCATCAGACCTCAAAATATTAAAATTAAATCTATAAAACCATGGAAGTATAGATAGGAGAATAGCTTCAAACTTTAGGTTAGGCATCAATAATTTGGGGAAAAAATGGAAAGCACTAACAGTTATGGTTTGCATTTAATGTAAGTTGAATATAAATTAGACTTCTTCAAAATGAAAACTTCTGTTCTTCTAAAGACCCAGTTATACCACCTCATACCAGTTAGAATGGCAATCATTAAAAAGTCAGGAAACAGCAGGTGCTGGAGAGGATGTGGAGAAATAGGAACACTTTTACACTGTTGGTAGGACTGTAAACTAGTTCAACCATTGTGGAAAATGGTGTTTTCCAACCTTGAGGAATCGGTGGCAATTCCTCAAGGATCTAGAACTAGAAATACCATTTGACCCCGCCAACCCATTACTGGGTATATACCCAAAGGATTAAAATCATGCTGCTATAAAGACATAAGCACACGTATGTTTATTGCACCACTATTCACAAGAGCAAAGACTTGGAATCAACCCAAATGTCCATCAGTGACAGAAGGGATTAAGAAAATGTGACACATATACACCATGGAATACTATGCAGGCAAGAAAAACGATGAGTATGTGTCCTTTGTAGGGACATGGATGAAGCTGGAAACCATCATTCTCAGCAAACTATCACCAGAACAGAAAACCAAACACCGCATGTTCTCACTCATATGTGGGAAGTGAACAATCAGATCACTTGGACACAGGAAGGGGAACATCACATACCAGGGCCTATTGTGGGGAATGGGGAGCGGGGAGGGATAGCACTAGGAGATATACCTAATGTAAATGACGAGTTAATGGGTGCAGCACACCAACATGGCATATGTATACATATGTAACAAACCTGCACATTGTGCACATGTACCCTAGAACTTAAAGTATAATATAAAAATAAATAAATAAATAAATAAATATGTGACACACATGGAGAGAAGATATTTACAATACATATATCTGGCCAGATGGTATAAAGAACTATTAGAACAGAAAACAAAAAACTAAATTTATTAAAGTGGGCAAAGATGTAAAAATGTATCACCAAAAAGGTTCACTATTAACCAATAAACACAAAACAAGATACTTAGCATCACTTATGATGAAAAAATGTGAATTAATACTATAATGAAATACCACTACACACCACTTCAAATGGCTAAAAACCTGAAAATAACAAGTGTCGATAAGGACACGGAGCAACTGAAATTCCCATGCACTGTTGGGGAGGATGTAACATGGTATTAATGTTGAACAGTTTCTTATAAAATTAAACATGCACCTAACAAACAACCCAGCAATTTCAGTCCTAGAGATTCACCCCCACCCCCAAAATAAAAATCTATGTTCACCCAAAAACCTGTACACAAATATTATAGCAGACTTACTCAAAACTAGCCCAGCACTGAAGAAAACCTAAATTTGTATTATCATACAAATGAATAAACAAATCATTGCTTATCCATAAAGTTGAACTGTTCTCAGTAATAAAAAGAAATGAAAAACAGATATATACAAGAACATAAAGGAATCCCAAAATAATGAGGGTGTGTGAAAAAATTCAGACATATGAGGACATGCTGTATGGTTTCATTTATATGATATTCAACAATTTACAAAACTAATTTATATTGACAAAAAATAAATCAGCAGTTTCGTGGAGTCAAAAGTGAGGAAAGGAATAACTGAAATAGAAGGTTCTACTCTTGACTTTTGTAATGGCTACATACAGTTGTCAAATTTCATTAAACTATACATTTCTAATAGGTTCATTCTATTCTATGTAATTTTTACCACACTGACGTTTATTTTAAAAAACATGATGCCATAATGATGAAAAAAACAAAAAGAAAGAAAAACTTCTGTATTATGATTGAAGATAACTATTATTCTTCTCTTAGGCTAAAAAGAAGTAATTAAGCAAAAGAATTTAGAGGAATTGTAGTTCTTCCCTAATTTATGAGGGAAAGTTCCTTATATGAAGACCTACCTCGTAAATAGAGGAAAAAATTTTAACATAGGTCGAGTACCTCATGTTATTAAGGATTTATAATAAACTAGATGTGATGAGAAACATTTAGCAACCATGATAACAGAATGTCATATTGGGAGATACAGCATTTTTAGGCATGAAGTGTTATAATATAGGAAATGCAGAAATGGTTCACTCAAACATGATAGTTGAGAGACTATAGAGTAAAAAGGAGATAGACAGATATATACATATATACATACATACATAGATGCATAGATAGATACTTAGATACACAGAGAGATAGATGATAGATAGAATGATAGATAGATAGATAGATAGATAGATAGATAGATAGATAGATAGATGGATAGATAGATAGATAAAAGTGCAATACAACAGCTTCATTTTTTGCCTTGGCAACATTGATCTAATTTCCAAGTGCTCTCATGTTGCTCCCTTTCTTCAAAATATTCAATAACTTAGAATGAAAGATCAGTTGACTAAAATTAAAGAACTATTTCAAATATTTTCAGGGACACATTGGATGCAAGAAATTTTAGACATGATTCAAAATGATGGTGATGTGGAGAAATGCAAAAGAGACCATTCTCTACATAGACATCCTTTCCTTGAACTGAAATTTCCCCATAAAGAAAAACCAGGTGAGTAATAAGCACCAAAATAGAAAGGACTTTCACTTCAAGATTCCAGAGCAATGTGTACTGTCTTCAACAGAGCTTCCGTGGTAGCCAGAAGTAGCCTGCATCTTTCACAAGGTGAAATTGTTCACAGGCCAACGAGTCAAACCCTAGACTGGGTCTTCAGGGCTCCCTCCTGTTCTAAGCTGGTGGCCTTTGGCTTCCCAATAAGATTTTCATTATATTTCTCATACTTCTCCTTCCCAATTTTACAATAAAGAACACTCCCTCTCCTTTGTATTCACCTTCATATGTTTGAATCAGTGGAAAGGCCAGAAATCAGCAATCTGCTATTGTAAAAGGACAGGTGTGATTTCTGAAGAAAAAGGAGGAGAAGTAGGGGGGATACACCATAGACATGCAGAATTCACTGTGGGAGCTGAAAAGGTTTCCTCAGAGTGTAAAACCTGGTGAGTAACATGAAATAAAGAAAGATCTCCTAGAAGGCTTTCAGAAAGAAAAATGCTTTACATGTGTTTGTGGATAGACAGCTAATATTTCCCATGGGAAAAAAAAGTGAAAAGAAACTAAACCAATTTTAGTTGAAGAAAGAAATTTAATTTCTTTTGAGAAGTGTCTGTTCATATATTTTGCCCACTTTTTGATGGGGTTTTTTTTTCTTGTAAATTTGATTGAGTTCTTTATAGGTTCTGGATATTAGCCCTTTGTCAGATGAGTAGATTGCAAAAATTTTCTCCCATTCTGTAGGTTGCCTGTTCACTCTGATGGTAATACAATTCAGAACATAGGCATGGGCAAGGACTTCATGTCTAAAACACCAAAAGCAACAGCAACAAAAGCCAAAATTGACAAATGGGATCTAATTAAACTAAAGAGCTTCGGCACAGCAAAAGAAACTACCATCAGTGTTCTCACTCATAGGAGGGAATTGAACAATGAGATCACTTGGACACAGGAAGGGGAACATCACACACCGGGTCCTGTTGTGGGAAAGGGGGAGGGAGGAGGGATAGCATTAGGAGATATACCTAATGTAAATGATGAGTTAATGGGTGCAGCACACCAACATGGCATATGTATACATATGTAGCAAACCAGCACGTTGTGCACATGTACCCTAGAACTTAAAGTATAATAAAAAGTATAGAAAAAGGAAAACAAAAAAGAAATAAATTTAATTTCAAAGATCTTCCAAGAATGGCAGCCTATTGTAAAAGGATGGGTGTGATTTTTAAGAAACAAAAGAGAGAGAAAGAAGAGAAAGGAAAAGAACAACCAGATATACAATGAACACTCCCAGAATAATTTGAGGGCAAGAAAGAGCTTTCCTGAAAGTCTAAAAGCTGAGAGAATAAGGAAATAAGAAAAAGTCTCCTAGAAGGTTAGACAGGACTGAATGTGTTGTATGTCCTTGTGGAAAACAATTACTCTTTCCAATGAGTAGAAAACAAAATGTAATCACTCTTTAGACTAAGATACAAATGGAAGTCAAGTATTTTGGGAGATTGGCAAGAATAAATAAAGAATGTAAATTGTTTCTTGCTAGATTGGGTGATTGCTCTTGAAATGTCCTCACCACGACTGATAAAAACACATCTCCCTTCACAAATGATTCCACCATCTATCTGGAAAGAAAACTGCAAGGTAAAAAGAGTGGGTATTTCAAACTTCCCCTAACTTGGGGATATAAACTATAAAACTGAAGGTATTTTTCAAAATAATATGCTTCCAAATACATTTTCCAAAATATAATTTGCTATTTTTCTTAGACAAAGTTCTTGGTATCATGGATTACGTAAATTTGAAATCTGCAAACGTCTATGTTTTCTAAAATTCTTTTCCCTCTAAATATATTTCATGAAAAATTCTTGGTCAAATTTTCCAAAATTGAGTCTCTGTTGCTCCAAATCAGAGAGTGGATCGGGAGCTAGAATGGAGGGAAACACATTGAAAAATAAAACCATGTTGCTTTGCTCTGCCAAAGTACTAGAAGATACTCTCCTGGCCTCAGAAGCAGAAGTATAGAATCTGCTCCTTGTTAAGGCTTCCACGCCTCCATAATCTACTCAGTGGACTAAGCTCAAACCTGTCTTCATTTTTATCCCCCTCACCTCTATATCTGATCTGTCACAAAGTCCAGTTCATTCTTCCCATCCTGTAATCTGTGCACTACCCTGCATCACTACCACCTGTACCCAAGTCAGCTCACTGCTCTCTTCTCCTCCCACTTTGTCAGCCTGCCTCTAGACCTGCCCCCTCCAACCCCTCCTCCCTATAACCGCTATTCTTCTGAAAACACAAATGTGACTAAGGCATTTCCCTACTATAAACACTTCCACAGGTGGATGAAGATGCCTCCATATCCCCTATATGACTTCAATGCCCTTGACAGTCTGCACCTTGCTTCATCTCCTCCCCAGTGTCTTCCCATTCCCTGATCGTCACTACAATCCTCCTGAAATCCTACATGTCCTTTCACACGCGGAGCATCCCCACACCTTCCACATGCTCCCATTAGACTCAAGCATCTCCTCATCTTTACTTGAATAATTCCTTCTTGCTCTCCTGGTCTTTTCATAGAGACCTCCTATAGGATGCTTCTCTGTCTCCATGGCTGGGTGAGTTCCATGTATCTATATTTTTGTATCTGTGCAAGGGTTTACCTCATCATTTGGTTCAACACATTACATTATAATTTTCTCTCTTCTTACATCAATGATCAGACTGTGAGTTCCTGACAGGTGGGGACTTGATTGTACCCAATACCTGTCAGGTTAAACATTGTCTGGCACATAGGAAGGGTTAACGTCTCTGTTCTGCATTTGTTGACTGAACAATACTGAATTTCCAGTCATCACATTACTATGCTCCTTTGTCCTAACAATGTTATATGTGTATGTGTCTGTGTGTACACACATATATAGTTATATGTATAACCTATGTAACATATAATATATCATACACACACACACACACACACACACACATATCAGCAAAGACACTCTAATCTTTGAGAACCACTGTCTGCAACATTCCTCCCTGTGAGTCTCATACAAATATCAAGGAACTAGCTCTGGACTCAGTGTCCCAATTATTGTGACTAGGCCTGACCCATTCATGTACTAAGCAGGAATCAGTGGGAGTCCCTCCAGTTCTCTGAAGGTCATTTACTTCTTCTATTGAAAGATAATACCTGTTTTCTCTTTACCTCACACTAACCCTAATAGGAGCCAAATGAGATGGCATGCACAAAAATGTTTTCTCACTCTCTAGTCTTTCCCCTGTTGTAGGAGTCTGGAAAATTTCTTTCAATTAATTGAGACACAGTTGAAACTCACCATTTCATGGACTGTTCCCTGAATGCCCGAGAACGCTTTGCTTGTTTGGTTCGTCAAAACCACTCTGAAGTGGGGCACTCTCCTTTGTCTTAGCGTTCTCCGTGGCTATCAGGATTGCAGAGTCAAAAAGGTTCCCTTTATTTAATATTTTAATTTATAACTAGCGTATCTAATGCTATAAACTTACAGGATAAAGTTACCATGGTACTGAAACCCTCGCTTAGACTATTTCTCCTCAGTCTGTTTTTCTCTCCCTGGCTTCCTTCCCTCCCCTTGATTTCAGATTGTCTATGTGGCCAGAAATCCCAAGGATTGCCTGGTGTCTTACTACCACTTTCACAGGATGGCTTCCTACTTGCCTGATCCTCAGAACTTAGAGGAATTTTATGAGAAATTCGTATTAGGAAAAGGTGAGTGCAAACTGGTTTTTTGGTACCCTCTTTCAGGAGACTCTAACAATAAGCACCTCTGTAAACTGGAGGGGAAAGGTACAAAAGACATCCTGATTGACGAGGTCCTATCTTGATGATCTGGGACTGGAGAAGCCAGGTAGAAGAGGTATTTTTCCAAAATAGAATACAAATGTACATTGAGGTCAACTAGGGTCGTAAGATTTGAGATAAACGTAAAAAGCCCAAAATCCTTGACTTGAGATTCAAACAATCAACTTCAAAATAAGAAGAGGCAACATTTCCTATGGAAAGACCTGGCAGTGCGAAGGCATGAGATGATATCCTGCGGTTTAATCTAGCAGTGTCATTGGACTGCCGGGCCACCACGTATAGTTACGAAAGTCACACACCACACAGCCACAGAGAGCCTTTCCCATAGGTCTTAGTGAACAATCTTAGACCTGTTCACCTGCAGAAACTTCACATTAGAATTAGCAGCCATAACCCCTCATCTGCTTACTAGCAAGATCACACCATCCAGAGAACCAGTGAACACATGAGGGCCACACTTTTCAAAACAGCAGTTGACTTCATTGTACCAGGTGTCAAATCAGATTGGCAAGGATGTCAAACCCTTCACAGAAGAAGAATGTCTCATGGAAACAGCAATCTCTAGACAGAAGAAAGACAAGATGACTACATAAGGTGATTTAGGATGTAAGGACCATCTTTACATATTTGTATGAGCATTAATACAGAAACATGATTATAGTATTGCATTGTAACAGCAGTGAGCAGAACCTAGACAAATGTATGAAAATTACATGGTGTCGCCTCCATTTCATTAATGTCTCTCAAATAATTAGAACTTCCATAAGTGAAATGGCTGAGTTGTAACGCTAAGAGCTCCCGGTCCTTGAGCAACTTAACTATCCTTGAGGAACTGTATCAGGGACCTGAGCTTCATTATAACCAGTCCTGACCACAACATTCATATTCTTTTGAGGGAAAAGAAGAATCAAAATGAAGTGACTTCCACAACATGACCTGAATAAAAACAGGTATCTGTGGAAAAGTCAATAAATAATAATTTTCACCAAGCGTGTCTGTCCAGTGACAATCAAGAGAAATAACCTCATTAGAACATTTTCTCTAGAAACGTAAATAAAATTGACTGACAGATGCCAATAAGAAAAAAAACAAATCTAGATTGCACCCCAGGTGAATAGATTTCCAATGTTTATGCAGAGAAGTTTTGAGAGCCGGAAAAGTAGAAGGAAGCAGAGGAAGAGGAGATCCAAGCTTCTTTTCTTATATGATTTTTCCCAAGGCCTGGGTTGTCTTACTATTCTTTGTGTCAATTTGGCTGGACTGTGGCACCTACTTATTTCAGCAGACACCAATCCTGGTGTTTCTGTGAAAGTATCAACTTTGTAATTGTGATTTACATCTATAATCAGTTGACTTTAAGAAAAGGAGATAATGTTAAATATTAATAATATGGGTGTTCCTTATGAAATCAGTTGAAGGTCTTAAGAGAAAAAAAACTCAGGTTTCCAAAAGAAAGGATTCTGCCTCAAGGTTGTTATATCAAATCTTGCCTGACTTTTCAGCATCCCCTACAGATTTCAAACACACTAAGCCCCACAATTGCAGGAGCCAATTCCTTTAAATAAACCACATATACATAATTAACATTATATATGTACATTTAACTATATATACATAGGATAAAACCATTGCTTAAAATAAATTATACAGGTACACATATATATAATGCACATAGATAAAACACACACATACATACATATACATGGATGAGTCTCCTTTTTACTTAGTTTCCCTTTCTACAGTTTCAGTCACCCACAGTCAACCCCAATCCAAAAATATTACAGAATTTCAAGAGAAAAAAGGATAGAGAGAGGGAGAGTACATTCACATAGATGTGAATATATTTCAGAATATTGTTATAATAGCTCTGTTTTATTATTAGTTTTGTTGTAATTCACTCACAGTGCCTAATATATAAATTAAAGTAACATACAAATGTGTGTAGAGGAAAAAAGACATACACTATTATAACTTGGTGGTACCTGTGGTTTCAGGCATGCGCTGGGGATTATGGGATATATCCCCTGTGCATACAGGAGGAATAATGTATTCTCCTCTCGATTTGCCTATTGCTCTGTTTCTCTGGAGAACCTGGCTGACACAGATACCAGTCACCATGAGACATGCCAAGGTTCGAGTCACTGAAAATGTACATCGCTGTTCGTCCTGATTCAAAAGAGAGCATTTCACACACTTGCTCACTAGGTCTGTGGTCATTTTCCTCTGGAGAATGTTTTCCATCATCCTTCAGACAAACCTTCACGTCCACTTAGCACAATGCTTGCAACATAGCTCACACTGAATAAAGATAATTCCTGTGTTTATAATGACTACCCAGAACCAAACCGGGAAGCTGCCAAAAGTTACAACCTGTCAGGGAACTAAAATATTCTGGGATAAAATATGCTGCTGGCTAACTCAGGTGTGCATGCATTCTCTTACCAACTGGTGGAAAGAAAATGCATCCCGTGTTTACCACGTAGACGCAGTCTCAGCTGGAAATAGATGTTGTCCTCGAGGGCACCTTTCTTTCTGCTGCTGCTGTGTCTCTTTCGGAACAGGAACTTACAAACTTCATAGCGCAGCGATACAGGGAAAGCAGCAGGAGGATCCTACCCCTATATCTGATGGCCTGAATTAGTTGAGTCTGAAACTAAACACTGTTTACCAGGAACAGGGGAAGTACTTTATTGTCTAATGTTTTAAGGCATGTCACAAGACATAGTCAGTGTGTGCAAAGGCACGTATAATAAATGTGTACTATAAATCTCTGCTTTACACCATATAGACAAAGTGTATAGTAGACAATTACTTCCACTTCATTAATTAACCAGAATGAAAGTTACAGAAGATTATTTCAAAGCAGCGCTAATTTATTTTATAGCCTTGGGTTTTCTCCCGGTAATTGGAACTAACAGTGCTTTGTCTTCTTCCAGTTTTCTATGGGTCCTGGTTTGACCATGTGAAAGGATGGTGGGCTGCAAAAGACACGCACCGGATCCTCTACCTCTTCTACGAGGATATAAAAAAAGTAAGTGGCACTGAGACTTATAGGTCAGACCCAGAAACCCTCCTGACAACGTTATTCTGTTAAACGAGCTGTTGCTTTAATTGGCCGAGCTCTTCTTCTCTCCCCTCTCTTCACAATGCCTTTTTCTTCCATGGTCAGAATCCAAAACATGAGATCCACAAGGTGTTGAAATTCTTGGAGAAAACTTTGTCAGAGGACGTTATAAACAAGATCGTCCACCATACCTCATTTGATGTAATGAAGGATAATCCCATGGCCAACCAAACTGGGATACCATCTCACATATTCAATCACTCCATCTCAAACTTCATGAGGAAAGGTTGGTGGCATTTCTTTTCCTTAGCTCAATTCTAAAAAATATTCTGCCCTCTAAGCTAAGATAATTTTAAACCTAATTTTCAGGAAGAAGTGACTCATTTCAGTTAAATTTTGAATCTCTGCTCCCTTCACACTGCCTGTTTGCTGAAAGCCAATGTCAGTGGTTCTGAAACTTTAGTCACATTAGAATCTCTGAAAGCCTTGCTAAAGCTCTCATTGCTGATCTCCACTCCGAGATACTTATTCTGTGGGTCCAGGAGTTGCCCTCAAATTTGCCTTTCTCTCAAGTACTCAGGTGATGCTGATGGTGCTGTTCACTTTGATTAGAATACCCAGCTCAACCATGAACACCCCCTTGAAGGCTCGTGCATCCTCTGAGCAGCTTTGAACTCTTATCTTTTGTCTCTCCCTGTTGTTCAAAACCCCAGCTAAGCACTTAGTACTCAGATTTGTAACTATTGGCATTCATGTCTGTCTCCAAGATAAGATAACAAGCTGCCTCGAAGAGAGAGCTGTGTTCAGTTTTTTTCCACTAGAACCTAGTACAGAGACTCACACCTCAAAATAACTCAATAAAGGTCTGTTGTGTGAGTGTACTGATGAATGAACAGTTTCTGTCCTCAACAAGCTAACATTCTAGATACATGAAGAAATAGCTGCAAAAAAATTACAAACAAGAAAGTAAAATGGAGGCTATACTAGGAATTCCCCAATACCAGTTCTCCCGACTGTATCAAAATTACCTTTAAAAACAGTGACCCCATTCCTGAAGATTCCAGTTAACTTGTTGAAGTTGGAATCTAGAATTTGATATTATGGTCAAGCATTTCAGATTAACTTTTTCAAAGGGTAGTAAACCAGTAGAAATAAAGCACTAGAATAATTTAGAGAAACAAACAAATAATTTAGAGAAATAATTTAAATAAACCAGTAGAAATAAAGCACTAGAATAATTTAGTACAGCTTTTGTTGGGCTGACAAGGTACAACAATTTGCAGAAGATCACTGGTATCTAAATGTCACTTCTGGTGCCTTTACTCTTTAATTTTACTCCGCAAGAAATATCCGCTCCAGTGAGGTTACTGACATCTTATAAGGTCCTTCACTGTCCCTGGGAAAACAAGATAGGATGTCCCCAAGGAAGTCCATGATGGTAACGAGCTGTAGACTTTGGGTTGGGTGCACTAGAGCCAGGAGTGTACCCTGGAGCAGAAGATTCAGCACAGTGCGGCACCTCAGTGGGGCCTGCAGCATTTGAGGAAGGAATATAAGGATGCTGTGTGCCTTGTGGTAAGAAAGCCAAGTGGAGTGGATATGAGGGACCATTCATAGTGGAAAGACCAGGTGGAGTGGGACTGAGGGACCCTCACTCATGGGAAAATCATGTGGTTAGGCTTAGGAACCATTCACTGTAGAAAGGTCAGGTTGAATGGGTGCAGAGTCTGTCATGAACTTCTTTGATGTCCTACAGGGATGCCTGGAGACTGGAAGAACCATTTTACTGTGGCTATGAATGAGAACTTCGATAAGCATTATGAGAAGAAAATGGCAGGATCCACACTGAACTTCTGCCCTGATATCTGAGAGGAACAACAACAAAATAAGAGACAGAGACTATGCCAACTATTTTGCCTTTTATTCTGTTGGGCAAGGAACTGTGACTGAATATGGAGCGTATGAGCCTCAGTCCGTCTCCTATAGGGTGGCTAGTCTGCTATACTATTAAAACATGATTTAAAATATCAACGAACCAGCTATTCCAGTAAAAATAATAAAATAGAAAATTAGAGAGCAGAGTCTGCCTACATGAGTTTTTTATTTTCTTAAGTACAGGGTATATTTTATTGCGCATGACAGATACAGCAAAAACAAACAATTGCGTCATGCCTTCCCATGTGTGATCCCAAGTAGACGCCACAAGAAAATCATGCATAGGTATCAGAAGCCACATTATTAAGAGAAAATGCAACACCTTGGAGTGAACATTCTGTACTTTTATGTATAAATAATAACTTCCAAGATTAAAGAACTCATAAGTAGGTTTCAGAGTCACCATTTATGTAATAGAATGATATAAAAATAAATTTACTACTGCAAAATATCAATCAATTGGAAAATGATTAGTCTTCTAAATTTGTCTTGTAACTAATTTTCTTAATCAAAAGAGTTTGAGTTGGGGAAATCAGGCAGTGACTATTCCTGAAAAAAATCTTCCCATGAAATAAATAAAATGCATAATGTATCTCATCTATAAATTGAGATCTGGGACAAATGCACCATGACTATGCATTGCCATTCTCTTAATAATTGCATCACTCTAACAACAGGTATGACCTCAGATTTAACATAAATTTAGGGCTTCAACCATGTGCCAGTGAAGACCTGACTCTTTATATGACCAAATACAATTGTCTTATTAGAAGACAAGGTCCTGAGAGGCCTTAGCGAGTGGGTGGATGCCAACAGGGTGATGGCCTCAGAGAGGACCTCATGAAACATGTCAGAACGGGGGTAAATTTGGAAAGACTTAAATTCAGTGATAAAATTAAAGATATGTAAAAATATATTTCAATTAACATCTTGAAAGGGAATCAGGAACAATATACAGAGCTCCCAAGGCACAGAGCAAAGTATCCTGCCTGTGGAGGTTATCATAGTAACAAAGCAGTGCTATTGTCACCCCAGGCAAAGGGGAAATGACATCCTATTCTCTAGCCAATGGAATGAAAGACAAACTGAAAGGTAAAGAATAGATGATGAGATTTTAAGAAAAGACAGCAGCTAGTCCCTAAGGCCTGCTGTAAGGAAACAGAGAGGATGAAAATTGGGGCATCTAAACTAGCCCAGAGGGGACCCTCGGATAAAAGTTCCCCATCAGCCCTCACCCCACTGCCTCCATCCAGCCACGAAACCCGACCACCTGAAATACCATCCTCATATTCAGTTGGTGATCCAGAGAAGAGATTCCTTAAAGTTATAGCAAGAAAAAAAAGAGATTCATTGATCACCCTTGCCTTGTCAATGCACTGAAAAACTGGTTCACAGGGCCACTGTGCTTTTCAATTGGAGACATCAGAATCCATAAAGACTAAAGAGCGCTGGGCGCCAGGTACTGTCAGAGTGCAAAGTGGGCCTCAAAGAGGAGGAGGCAGAATAAAGGAAAAGCAAACATTATTTTCCTACTCAGAAATGATTTTCCACTATTTGAAAAATTATTGAATGTTGTCAATAAAAACATTTCCTGTACTGTCCTTGGACTCAGAGTATTGATGACCAACTACACAAAGATTATTTCCTTCATGCAATGGATGATACCTGCCTGTCTTTGCAGCTATTAAGGGGTATGAGGCTGACAGTCGAGGTGTAGATGATGGGCTCATGTGTTTTGGGCAAAGCATTTTGGCTATATAATAATAATTCTAAAAGCTACAGAGTTGCTGTGCATTTCTGCAAGGAAGATGTGAACGAGTCTTGATCCTCTAGAGCCATAATTTGGAAACAGGCTGCTGGGATTCAGAAAGTTCACATATATAATGTGCCCCATGGCCTCTCCTGGAAATGTCGGCAATGTGACTGTTCCTGGACCAAACTGAGGGTGGGGCTGCTATTTCTCGTGGCCCAATAACCAGATGCAGATTAACTGGGGAGGAAGAGACTTTTTATTTCTGTAACCAGTTACAGGCAGAAGGCCTGGAAATTATCACCAGACCAACTCAAAATTACAAAGTTCTTCAGAACTTACATACCTTCTTTTTTTTTTTTTTTTTTTTGAGACGGAGTCTCACTGTGTCACCCAGGCTGGAGTGCAGTGGCGCGATCTCGGCTCACTGCAAGCTCCGCCTCCCGGGTTCAGCCATTCTCCCGCCTCAGCCTCCAAGTAGCTGAGACTACAGGCGCCCGCCACCACGCCCGGCTAGGTTTTTTTTGTATTTTTAGTAGAGATGGGGTTTCACCATGTTAGCCAGGATGGTCTCGATCTCCTGACCTCGTGATCCACCCGCCTCGGCCTCCCAAAGTGCTGGGATTACAGGCTTGAGCCACCACGCCCGGCCTGAACTTACATACCTTCTAAGCTATATGTCTGTATGTAAGTGTGCATTCATCTTAAAGACTTAAGTAATTCACTTCTTCAAATTTGTAACTAAGATCTGAGTCCCGAAGACCTTCCTCTGGAGCCTCATGAAGTTTGCTGAATTTAAATGGGTCTCTAGGGGCTGGGGTGGTCACCATTATCTTGTCTCCTGTTAAACCACTGAGGATTGGGGAGTTCCTTCAGACCTCCAATAAACTTGTTTGTGGAGGTCTGGGGAGTTTCTTCAGAGCCCCAATAAAACTTATATAACCCTAAATGGGTACTGTTAAGAACTCCTTCATTATTTTGTCATGCATTAAGGCCCAGGTAGGCCTAAGCAAAACTCTTGATGAACTTTTGTTACATTCCAGGCGTTGTATAAGGGCACTGGCTTCTTTTAGCTTTTAATGTTCAACTTAATCACTCATTGAATAGTGAAACAGCTGTGATGGAGGCCTGCATTAATGAAACCTGCCTGCCACAATCCCCACTGTCAATTTGTGCGGAATTCCTATCATACTGTATATTTATTTGTCATGAGAACTGCATGGATATGGGGCATTGTAATATTTCCGGCTACTTCCTGCTGAGAGATGGTCATTGCTATGAGGCACTGAATGCAGAACTGGAGTGAGGAGGTCTATTTGTTCCCAGTAGCACTCTTTGTTTCAGGGGCTTAGAGGCAGCACCTGCTGAAACATTTAGTCTTTAGTTCACAGGGCTTTAAGAAACAACAGCTTAGGTTTCAGTGATTTCCAGTTAGGAAAAATGGCGAAAAAGGAAAAGAAAAAGAAAAAAATTGAAAACACTGCCTTGGAGACTTCTAGCCAGAAAATCAGAATTTAATCCAAACTGTAGAAAATAATAAAAACGGAAAAACCTTAGGCAAGACTGGAGTTTAACAACAGGTGTACTATAATTTTGAAACATAATTTTTTTCTCTCCAGTTTTCCATTTTTATAAAAAGACAAATTATGGTAGGACTGGTTTGCTTTATTATACTTTGCCAGATTATTAGTTTAAAGTCCATCAAGAATAATTACTGTTCACATAGGCCCTTCAAATCGGCTTTGATGAAACTGTTTCATAGAAGGAATCTCAGATAAGAACTTTTTAAAGCCAAGCCCAGCTATAGATTTGTACCATTAAATACCTATGGGTTTGGTGAATTCCTCTCCTCTGGAGGTTTCAAGTTAACTTGGGGATCCCGGTCTGTGAGAAAGTGGCATTCTTTACTTACCACAGGTCAGAAACCCAGTACGGGGACTGTGTACACTAAATACGTGGCCAGTTTTCCAAGGGCGTTATTGCCTCCGTGCATCAAATTTGATTCCTTGAAGGAAAGCATGCCATTCCTATCAAACTGTGGTTAAAAAAAAATAACCAGTATCTTCTATTGCGTTCTGTTACAAAAAAAAAAAAAAAAACACATTTATTGCACTTGTGCAAATAACTATATTGCTGTAACTTAAGAATACTCACAGATAGTTTCCCATTTATGGAGAAAATCAGAGAGAGAGAAACAAGTACGCTCCAAATTTTGTTCATGGGAGTCTACTAAATTGTTCAAACTTGTTAATAGCTCAACAGAAAAGTTTCTTTGACTTTGAAAAACAAAACAAAGGATTAGCAATATTATAAAGTAAAATGTCAAAAAGATCACTCAAGTCTCCTACTAGTTCAGTTCAGACAGTTAATTCCTGTCCTGCTTGACACTAACGAATATTTTAACTCTTCACATGTCCTGAATGTTTTTCCTCTATTCTGATGTCACTATCTCCAAAGTTATCAGAAAACTGCATTACACCTGTTAGAGCTTTATAGCTGATTCTGAAACCACCTTCTAAAGAGGACTGAAGCAAGACAACAATTGTTTATGGGTGACAAAAAGCTTTAGGGTAGCCATATTGCATTAAAGACACACTTGAGAAGGAAATCTGTTATCCCTGTGGCACACAATAACTATAACATAACAATTATAATTATTACTAATAATGTACACTAAGATATATCAGAATTACAGGAGTTTCCCATAACTTTAGAACACATACAAATAACATATTTATACAAATGTAGCCCAAGGAAAGCCAAACTTCATTTTATATATTTCATTTTAACCCTACACAACTTGCGGAAACCTTTATTTTCATTTTATCCAACTTAACCCTTTTACTTTTTAATCTAGGCAAAAATCCACATTCTCATGTCTTTTTATGATGTTTTTACTAAAACTATATTTTACTTTCCTTATACACCTTACATGTAAACTTTTCTTTAATGGTCATAAATATACACTACACAGTTAACTCTTAGGAACCTTTGCATTTGGTGAAAACCTTGGTACTTATGGGATTTTAATTATGTACTAGGTGGGGAGTCTGGGACCCAGACAGAAATGGAGATAAGGTCTGGCTTATCACAGCGTCCAACTCCCATGTGTCTCAGGCCTTACCTAGCTGAAAGCAGGCAAGTTGTACAGCTAAGAATCATAGTAGCATTTTGTAAAGCATTTAGGAGGCCTAATTGCCTTTAAACTGTGCAACATTTCTTGTATAAATTCCCTTTCATATGCCCTTTTATGACTTACAAAATCGTTGACATGCCTTGACTTTCTGACTTGCCTTAAACATCCCTCTCTTTAAGGAACCAGTTATTTTACTTTAGGACAAGAATTTACCATACAATGTATATCCTTTCTTATATATATTATATATATATATTCTTATATATATTCTCTTTTTTTAATATCATTTTGCATAGCTAAGGGGCATGGCTAATTTAACATCTCCCCAGGCCTTATCTAGAATTTAACACTGCAAAATAAATTGAATAGTTTTTAAGTCAAAGAAGCAGTTTATGACCTAAAGCATTTAGGAAACCTAATATTTGACCGGCATAATTTAGACCAAATGTTTACATTTTTGAAGATAGTTTTATTTTACCCATAATCTTTAAAACCCTCTTCATTTTTATAACTTTCTTTGTATCTCTTTCATGTCCTGGTTTCTTTTTCCTTGTTTTATATAGAACCTTGAAATAAGCTTTGAAGTAGACAAAAATTAGTTACTCTTATAAAAGGACATAATTTTTAGAAGAATGTTTTCCTACAATGTATTTTTACTGGAAAATACACAAATAATGAAATATATGTTGTTTAATATAACTTTAGATTCTAAATTATGACAAGTTTCTTTATGAGCATTTATCTCATTATATTTTTTAATTATTTATTTTAACCATTTCTCTAGATTATTCAGGAAAACTGATAGTCATCATTTAAAGTTGTGAAACTGCCATTGCAAAATTGTAACCAAGACAGTGAAAATGATCTGACCTAACTGACTCCATCTTGCTTCTAATTCCAAGCTATTCTTGTTTATTAATTAGTTTGTGGTTTTGCTTAGAAACGAAGATGATAATCGTCTTTTCCCAGAACAAACTTTATGCCTGTGGACTAGACTGCCTAAGGCCACAAAATTAGAAGTTAGGGTATTTCAAGATATAGTTATCTTCATTAAGCCAATATTAATGTTTCATTTATTAAAAATTACATGAGCAAAGATTATTCTGTTTTGGGCTAAGTTATAGTTTTGTAGCCTCTGTGTCACATTTTGACACATTTTTGGCAGAGATAAGTATGAAATTGCTTGATCAATGAAAGCAAACAAAAATGCATGCTGACAACTCTTAGGACATTTCTAATATTACGTTACCAATAACTTTTCTTTGTTTTTTGTTTTTGTTTTTTGAGATGAAGTCTTGCTCTATCCTACAGGCTGGAGTGCAGTGGCACGATCTTATTCCACTGTAAGCTCCACCTCCCGGGTTCACGCCATTCTCCTGCCTCAGCTTCCTGAGTAGCTGGGACTACAGGCATCCGCCACCACACCCGGCCAATTTTTTGTATTTGTAGTACAGATGGGTTTCACCGTGTTAGCCAGGATGGTCTCAATCTCCCGACCTCGTGATCCACCCAACTCGGCCTCCCAAAGTGCTGGGATTACAGGCGTGATCCACCGCACCTGGCATTTACCAATTAATATTAAAACTAGCTTATTTATTAAAGATTTTACTTAAGTTACATAAACATGAAAAAACATTTGACTAGTCTTTTATTTTTCTCTGTTAAAGTATTTAAGTGCTTTTATTTTTCTTTGAGCCAATTAATTAGAACACTTTTATATTTTTCAGTAGTGAAACATGGTGTAAACAAGATATAAATATACAGACATATCAGGAAAGCCAATAGAAGTACATTTTATAGAATCATAAGACCTCCTTTTTCCTATTGTTTTAATTGGATTTTTTAGCTCTGGGCAGAACCCACACCAAATCCTGGGTTTTCAGAAATGGAGAGTGATTATGAGGCTAGTCCATGTGATGCTTTCACAGTGCACTTAAAAAAAAAAAAAAGTATTTTCCAAACAAAGACATTCCTAAGTGTCTAAATTACACTTTTTTCTTAAACACCCTAGAGTATCTTCTGTTGCAATTGCTATTAATAAAGAAAACAGAATTCAGTCAACTGAGATGAAAAAAACCTTTGCTCAAAAAGACAAGGTCCTAGGAGACAAATGAAAATAAATACATGAAAGCCTATAAATACAAACTGAACACATACATGTACACATCTTGGATGTTAGCTTTTAATTGAAGTGACTTTTAACCACTGAGCTCCTGAAAACATTATTTTTCCTTCCAAGAGGCCTCTCAGCAGGAATGGACCCAATACTTCCCACTTTCAAGTTTACACTGCATTAAAAGGAGGAAACAGATACATAAATAAGTGGAGACAAATTTCAGACAAACACAAGGGGGAGTGCACTCCGGCAAAACAGACTCAAAACCAACTCAAAACCAGATCTCAAGTAAAATGCAAAGTGGGCCTAGGGACGAGCCTGATTGCTTCCCTTGGTGGTACCGGACAAATGGCTTAACAAGCCCAGATAGGAAAACAATAGGCTCCCAGCATATAATCCGGTTAACTCACCTTTTGAGCATGTCTGCTCCTGATCTCTGTTCTTCCCCAGTAGTGAAAGGGACATGCAATTTTGTGCATGGGACAGCCTTTGAGAGCTTTCTGGGAAATCTCACCGACATCTGCTGGGGTACTCCTGAAGACTGTCTCATTGCAAGTAGCTGGCCACTGAACACAGCGCCATCCCAGTGTCTTCCGGCTGGCTCACTGAATTTGTTCCTGGAGCCAACTGAGGGTTGGGCGGCTATTTCTCTGGCATAATAGAGACGTAGATGAACTGGGGAGGAAGAGAGTTTTTATTTCTGTAACCAGTTACATTCAGACCGCCTGGAAATTATCACCAAACCAACTCAAAATTACAAAGTTTTCCAGAACTTCTATACCTTCTAAGCTGTATATCTACATGTAAGTGTGCATTCATCTAAAGACATAAGTCATTAACATCTTTTAATTTATAACTAAGGTCTGAGTCCTGAAGACCCTCTTCTGGAGCCTCAGGAGTTTTGCTTAATTTACATGGGTCTAGGTGCTGGGTGATTGCCCTTATCTTGTCTCCTGGTAAATCACTGAGATTTTGGAAGTTCCTTCAGACCTCCAATAAACTTGTTTGTGAAGGCCTGGAGAGTTTCTTCAGACTCCCAGTAAGACTTGTATAATCCTAAATGGTTACTGTTAAGAATTCCTTCATTATTTTGTCATTCTTTAAGGGCCAGAAAAGGCCTAGGCAAAACTCTTCACCGGCTTTTGTGACATTCCAGCCTTTGCATAAGGGCACTGGTTTTTTTTTTAAGCTTTTAATATTTAATTTAAACACTCATTGAATACTGAGACAGTTGTGATGGAGGCCTGCATTAGTGAACCCTGGCCTGCCGCATGGCCTCCCATGAGGAGCAAATGAGAACACCAGTTTTCCCATACCATTCCCATGCCAGCAATGAATATTATCAATGTTATTTAATTTTTCCTCATTTGAAAGTCAAAAATATTTACTCATTTTTGCTTTGTGTGCATATTTTTTGTTTTACTGGTATTATTGTGCACCATTCCTGCTTTGGAGTTTCTGTGCATGTGGGTGCAAGTGTGTGTGAAGAATCTGCCTGTTCATACCCGTTACCTCTACCCATTGGAGATGGTCCTCTTTTATATATTGATTTATACAGTACAAATATGTTTATATATTATATTTATCAGTGTGAATACATTTAATTTCACCTAATTTTCTTTCTTTATATTTTAACTTTGTTTATCCTACATATTATCATGCAAATAATTTTCTTTTTTCAAATTTTCAGAATTTAAAATCAGATTCTAAAATCATTTTCTTTTATGGCTTTTGGTATTTATTTCAAGATTAAGAAAACAGAGGGGGGCAGAGCAAGATGGCCAAATAGGAACAGCTCCAGTCTCCAACTCCCAGCGCGAGCGACACAGAAGACAGGTGATTTCTGCATTTTCAACTGAGGTACTGGGCTCATCTCACTAGGGAATGCGGGACAATCGGTGCTGGTCAGCTGCTGCAGCCCAACCAGTGAGAGCTGAAGCAGGGCGAGGCATTGCCTCACCTGGGAAGTGCAAGGGGGAAGGGCATCCTTTTTCCTAGCCAGGGGAACTGAGACACACAACACCTGGAAAATCGGGTAACTCCCACCCCAATACTGCGCTTTACCAAGGATCTTAGCAAACGGGCAAATCAGGAGAGTACATCCCATACCTGGCTGGGAGGGTCCCATGCCCATGGAGCCTCCCTCATTGCTAGCACAGCAGTCTGCGATCTAATGACAAGGCAGAAGCAAGGCTGGGGGAGGGGCACCTGCCATTGCTGAGGCTTAAGTAGGTAAACAAAGCCACTGGGAAGCTCAAACTGGGTGGAGCTCACAGCAGCTCAAGGAGTCCTGCCTGTCTCTGTAGACTCCACCTCTGGGGACAGGGCACAGCTAAACAACAACAACAACAACAAAAGCAGCTGAAACCTCTGCAGACACAAACGACTCTGTCTGACAGCTTTGAAGAGAGCAGTGGATCTCCCAACACAGAGGTTGAGATCTGAGAACGGACAGACTGCCTGCTCAAGTGGGTCCCTGACCCCTGAGTAGCCTAAGTGGGAGACATCCCCCACTAGGGGCAGACTGACACCCCACACCTCACACGGTGGAGTACACCCCTGAGAGGAAGCTTCCAAAGCAAGAATCAGACAGGTCCACTCGCTGTTCAGAAATATTCTATCTTCTGCAGCCTCTGCTGCTGATACCCAGGCAAACAGGGTCTGGAGTGGACCTCAAGCAATCTCCAACAGACTGACAGCTGAGGGTCCTGACTGTTAGAAGGAAAACTAACAAACAGGAAGGACACCTACACCAAAACCCCATCAGTACGTCACCATCATCAAAGACCAGAGGCAGATAAAACCACAAAGATGGGGAAAAAGCAGGGCAGAAAAGCTGGAAATTCAAAAAATAAGAGCGCATCTCCCCCTGCAAAGGAACGCAGCTCATCGCCAGCAACGGATCAAAGCTGGATGGAGAATGACTTTGACGAGATGAGAGAAGAAGGCTCCAGTCCATCAAACTTCTCAGAGCTAAAGGAAGAATTACGTACCCAGAACAAAGAAACTAAAAATCTTGAAAAAAGAGTGGAAGAATTGACAACTAGAATAATTAATGCAGAGAAGGCCATAAACAAACGGACAGAGATGAAAACCATGACACGAGAAATACGTGACAAATGCACAAGCTTCAGTAATGGACTTGATCAATTGGAAGAAAGGTATCAGCAATTGAGAATCAAATGAATGAAATGAAGCAAGAAGAAAAATCTAAAGAAAAAAGAAGAAAAAGAAATGAACAAAGCCTGCAAGAAGTATGGGATTATGTAAAAAGACCAAATCTACGTCTGATTGGGGTGCCTGAAAGTGAGGGGGAAAATGGAACCAAGTTGGAAAACACTCTTCAGGATATCATCCAGGAGAACTTCCCCAACCTAGTAGGGCAGGCCAACATTCAAATCCAGGATATACAGAGAACGCCACAAAGATATTCCTCGAGAAGAGCAACTCCAACACACATAATTGCCAGATTCACCAAAGTTGAAATGAAGGAAAAACTGTTAAGGACAGCCAGAGAGAAAGGACGGGTTACCCACAAAGGGAAGCCCATCAGACTAACAGCAGATCTCTCAGCAGAAACTCTCCAAGCCAGAAGAGAGTGGGGGCCAATATTCAACATTCTTAAAGAAAAGAATTTTCAACCCAGAATTTCATATCCAGCCAAACTAAGTTTCATAAGTGAAGGAGAAATAAAATCCTTTACAGATAAGCAAATGCTTAAGAGATTTTGTCACCACTAGGCCTGCCTTACAAGAGACCCTGAAGGAAGCACTAAACATGGAAAGGAACAACCGGCACCAGCCATTGCAAAAACATGCCAAAATGTAAAGACCATTGATGCTAGGAAGAAACTGCATCAACTAACGAGCAAAATAACCAGTTAATATCATAATGGCAGGATCAAGTTCACACATAACAATCTTAACCTTAAATGTAAATGGACTAAATGGTCCAATTAAAAGACACAGACTGGCAAACTGGATAAAGAGTCAAGACCCATCAGTTTGCTGTATTCAGGAGACCCATCTCACATGCAGAGACATACATAGGCTCAAAATAAAGGGATGGAGGAAGATCTACCAAGCAAATGGAGAACAAAAAAAAGCAGGGGTTGCAATACTAGTCTCTGATAAAACAGACTTTAAACCATCAAAGATCAAAAGAGACAAAGAAGGCCATTACATAATGGTAAAGGGATCAATTCAACAGGAAGAGCTAACTATCCTAAATATATATGCACCCAATACAGGAGCACCCAGATTCATAAAGCAAGTCCTTAGAGACTTACAAAGAGACTTAGACTCCCATACAATAATAATGGGAGACTTCAACACCCCACTGTCAACATTAGACAGATCAACAAGACAGAAAGTTAACAAGGATATCTAGGAATTGAACTCAACTCTGCACCAAGCAGACCTAACAGATATCTACAGAACTCTCCACCCCAAATCAACAGAATATACATTCTTCTCAGCACCACATCACACTTATTCCAAAATTGACCACATAGCTGGAAGTAAAGCACTCCTCAGCAAATGTAAAAGAACAGAAATTATAACAAACTGTCTCTCAGACCACAGTGCAATCACATTCAAAAGCTAGCAGAAGGCAAGAAATTACTAAGATCAGAACAGAACTGAAGGAGATAGAGACACAAAAAACCCTCCAAAAAAATCAATGAATCCAGGAGTTGTTTTTTTGAAAAGATCAACAAAATTGATAGACTGCTAGCAAGACTAATAAAGAAGAAAAGAGAGAAGAATCAAACAGAAGCAATAAAAAATGATAAAGGGGATATCACCACTGACCCCACAGAAATACAAACTACCATCAGAGAATACTATAAACACCTCTATGCAAACAAACTAGAAAATCTAGAAGAAATGGATAATTTCCTGGACACTTACACTATCCCAAGACTAAACCAGGAAGAAGCTGAATCCCTGAATAGACCAATAGTAGGCTCTGAAATTGAGGCAATAATTAATAGCCTACCAATCAAAAAAAGTCCAGGACCAGATGGATTCACAGCTGAATTCTACCAGAGGTACAAGGAGGAGCTGGTACCATTCCTTCTGAAACTATTCCAATCAATAGAAAAAGAGGGAATCCTCCCTAACTCCTTTTATGAGGCCAACCTCATCATGATACCAAAGCCTGGCAGAGATACAACAAAAAAAGAGAATTTTAGACCAACATCCCTGATGAATATCGATGCAAAAATCCTCAATAAAATACTGGCAAACCGGATTCAGCAGCACATCAAAAAAAGCTGATCCACCATGATCAAGTGGGCTTCATCCCTGGGATGCAAGGCTGGTTCAACATATGCAAATCAATAAACATAATCCAGCATACAAACAGAAACAAAGACAAAAACCACATGATTATCTCAATAGATGCAGAAAAGGCCTTTGACAAAATTCAACAGCCCTCCATGCTAAAAACTCTCAATAATTCAGTATTGATGGAACGTATCTCAAAATCATAAGAGCTATTTATGACAAACCCACAGCCAATATCATACTGAATGGGAAAAACCTGGAAAAATTCCCTTTGAAAACTGGCACAAGACAGGGATGCCCTCTCTCACCACTCTTATTCAACATAGTGTTGGAAGTTTTGGCTAGGGCAATCAGGCAAGAGAAAGAAATAAAAGGTATTCAGTTAGGAAAAGAAGAAGTCAAATTATCCCTCTTTGCAGATGACATGATTGTATATTTAGAAAACCCCATCGTCTCAGCCCAAAATCTCCTTAAGCTGATAAGCAACTTCAGCAAAGTCTCAGGATACAAAATTAATGTGCAAAAATCACAAGCATTCTTATACACCAGTAACAGACAAACAGAGAGCCAAATCAGGAATGAACTTCCATTCACAATTGCTTCAAAGAGAATAAAATACCTAGGAATCCAACTTACAAGGGATGTAAAGGACCTCTTCAAGGAGAACTACAAACCACCACTCGGTGAAATAAAAGAGGACACAAACAAATGGAAGAACACACCACGCTCATGGATAGGAAGAATCAATATCGTGAAAATGGCCATACTGCCCAAGGTAATTTATAGATTCAATGCCATCCCCATCAAGCTACCAATGACGTTCTTCACAGAATTGGAAAAAGCTGCTTTAAAGTTCATATGGAACCAAAAAAGAGCCTGCATTGCCAAGACAATCCTAAGTCAAAAGAACAAAGCTGGAGGCATCACGCTACCTGACTTCAAACTATACTACAAGGCTACAGTAACCAAACAGCATGGTACTGGTACCAAAACAGAGATATAGACCAATGGAACAGAACAGAGTCCTCAGAAATAATACCACACATCTACAGCCATCTGATCTTTGACAAACCTGACAAAAACAAGAAATGGGGAAAGGATTCCCTATTTAATAAATAGTGCTGGGAAAATTGGCTAGCCATAAGTAGAAAGCTGAAACTGGATCCTTTCCTTACTCCTTATACAAAAATTAATTCAAGATGGATTAGAGACTTAAATGTTAGACCTAATACCATAAAAACCCTAGAAGAAAACCTAGGTAATACCATTCAGGACATAGGCATGGGCAAGGACTTCAGTCTAAAACACCAAAAGCAACAGCAACAAAAGCCAAAATTGACAAATGGAATCTAATTAACGAGCTTCTGCACAGCAAAAGAAACTACCATCAGAGTGAACAGACAACCTACAGAATGGGAGAAAATTTTTGCAATCTACTCATCTGACAAAGGGCTAATATCCAGTACCTATAAAAGACTCAATTAAATTTACAAGAAAAAAACAAACAACCCCATCAAAAAGTGGGCAAAGGATATGAACAGACACTCCTCAAAAGAAGACATTCATACAGCCAACAGACACATGAAAAAATGCTCATCATCACTGGCCATCAGAGAAAAGGAAATCAAAACCACAATGAGATACCAACTCACACCAGTTAGAATGGCAATCATTAAAAAGTCAGGAAACAACAGGTGCTGGAGAGGATGTGCGGAAATAGGAACACTTTTACACTGTTGGTGGGACTGTAAACTAGTTCAATCATTGTGGAAAACAGTGTGGCGATTCCTCAAGGATCTAGCACTAGAAATACCATTTGACTCAGCCATCCCATTACTGGGTATATACCCAAAGGATTATAAATCATGCTGCTATAAAGACACATGCACATGTATGTTTATTGCAGCACTATTCACAAGAGCAAAGACTTGGAATCAACCCAAATGTCCATCAGTGACAGACTGGATTAAGAAAATGTGGCACATATACACCATAGAATACTATGCAGCCATAAAAAAGGATGAGTTTGTGTCCTTTGTAGGGACATGGATGCAGCTGGAAACCATCATTCTCAGCAAACTATCACAAGAACAGAAAACCAAACACTGCATGTTCTCACTCATAGGTGGGAATTGAACAATGAGATCACTTGGACACAGGAAGGGGAACATCACACACTGGGGCCTGTTGGGGGGAGGGGGGAGGGAGGAGGGTTAGCATTAGGAGATATACCTAAAGTAAATGACGAGTTAATGGGTGCAGCACACCAACATGGCACATGTATGCATATGTAACAAACCTGCACATTGTGCACATGTACCCTAAAACTTAAAGTATAATAATAAAAAATAAATAAATAAAAAATACATAAAACATAATCAATTTGAGCCATAAACCATCCTATTACTATGGGAACTTTTCCAGGAAAAACACAGTATATACAGATATACATATAGGATATATATTGCAATATGGTTTGTAGTATAGTGGCTATAATCTGTAAACTATGCGAGTGCCTATGAAAAAGGAAGGAGGTAATAAATTGTCAGACATCCTGTTTGGTTTTTCATATTTGTCTTCATTGTTCATGAGAGATATTCCAGATAAGGAATGGATTTCTTATTAATTAACTTACTACCATATTGGAATGTCATCCTCCCTCAAACCCCCTAACACCCAAGCTCAGACCTATACCTGCACTGACACTATGAAAGTCAGATGGAAAACCTTTCTACACAGCAGCCAGATATCGCATAGGCCAGGGATGAGGAAATAAATGCCCTGGTTACAAATGGGAAAGAGGCACCTGTCTCCCTCTTCTCCTGAAAGGGCCTCCTCCTTAATCCAGCCCTTTTTTATATAAATAAAATTTCTCTAGGAGCAGGAGCACCTCTGACCTAGAGATGTCACCAAGGTCTGGGGCTCGTTCCCCTTTGAAATGCAATCACCTGGGAAGATAGCTACATTAGACTCCCAGGCATCCTGAGGCTTAACCTGGGGACCTATCGTAAACCATACATTTTGGCCCTCTGGAAAGAGCTAAGGAGAAGTTTTATTATCTTCTTGAATCAGAGCAATGAACTAAACAAATGGCTGCAGATTCAATCTCATTAATGTATACAGTCTCTAGAAGCTGGAGTTTCTTCCACAAGCACTAATCCATCTGGGGAAGTTCGCTGCAGATCTAATCTCATTAATGTAGACAGTCTCTGGAAGCTGGAGTTTCTTCCACAAGCACTGATCCATCTGGGGAAGTTTTATTTCCCCATCTGTTCACCTTATAGAATATTATTCAGCCAACAGAATGTTGTAGAATAGAATATTATTCAACCAACAAAATATTATTTCAATAGAATACTATTCAACCAATTCAAACTTAGTCAATGAGTTGGAAGGGTTACGGCTAGGGTGAGGATTTTAAAAAATGAATGAGTATGAACTATTTATCAGCTATCTTAGCAGAATTTACACAGGGATGAAATGCTGAGTAGTGTATAAAATGTGATCTTCTTTTAGCAAAATAAACCATAAACATGTACATATACACTTCACTCACATGTCAATTACCTTTGGAAATACCCTCACAGAAGCCCCCAGAAACAATGCTTCACCAGCCATCTAGGCATCCCTCAATCCAGCCAGATTGATACATAAAACTAACCATCACAATATGTAAATATAAATATTTGTAGATATAACATATTTATAAGGATAGATGTAAAATATTTATATTTGATTATATGTATGGATGTGGAAATGTACAAATGAAGGCCACCAATATATTATTGGTGATTTTTTTTGCATGGTGAGATTTCCAGTGATTACCACTTCTGCGTATATATCTTGATATATTCCTAATTTTTGAGACAATATATAGTAATTACACTATTTACGCTAGTGAAAATCTAGTATTTACACTGTTCCTAGTGTTTATTTTTATCTTTGAAAATACCTTTACTTTGACTGCCTTGAGGTCGTGTACAGTCTGTACAGTTCACCACAGGTCCTACCAAACCTACCCCCTCCCACAATAATTTTACCAGTTGGTGCTTAAAATATTTTAGTTTATTCCCTGCTGTACACCCTTGCTTATTTTTAATTATGTGATTTCCCAAATTCAGAGAAATATGTAACAAACTCTACCATGAAACAAAAGATTTATTAAACTATCAATTTTTACTTTGAATGATTTAATCCAATGCACTTTACTATGCAAATATTCATGTTTGTTACATCTCTTGTATTAAAAACTCTGAACATTAAAAAAGATTTAAATATTTTTTATAATATCATTGTTTTTGGTAGAAAAGACTTAATATTGAAATCTGTCATTCAATTCCACTTAAATTAGCCAATTTAATTGAAATGGTATTATGATTTATTTTTTGCTGTTACTTTTTCTTTTCTGTCTTTCTTTTTTCTGGGGCAAAGGATTCCTTTTCTTATTTTTTTAAAATATGACAAAGCAATACTTTATTAATAAACATGTAAGAATAGATGAGGAAAAAAGAAGAGTCCCACCAACTCTTCCTCACACACTGCCTAGGACTGCCTTCTCCAAACTAGTACAAAAAACAGACACTGGGGACATGCAGATAAGCCTCACCCCAGATCTCAGGAACCTCAGTCATTACAAAAAAGTCTATTCAGGAAATCAATGGTGGGGCAGCAACTTTCCTGGGGGTGGGACGCCATCTCTCAGGAGAAAGTGTACTTTTTTCACAGGGGTTGTTATTTTTAATTCTTTTTGTTGTTTATTTGCTTTTTTCCAAACACAGATTTACCTAAAATTATAGCCCTGTCACTTTCTGAGAAGTGAATTTTCCTCCACAGCATTTTCCCTCTTTAGGAGGAAGGAGGAAGTCAGTGGGAGGTCCCGTCAGACCCACTGCCCACAGCCCACACATCTGTTCACAGGCACTAACGTGCTCTGCCTCCTCAGGAGAAGGTAAATAATTCTTTAATCCCTTTGTAGTCACACACGATTGAGCCTATTTCCACCAATGATGAAATCCTGTAAGTCCTCCAGGTAACTGAGTGTGGGGAGTCTGGCTTCCGCTGAAAACACTTCTATTATGGAGAGTGATAAATGATCCCTGCAGGTGTCCAAGTGGTAAGTCAATACACTCCAGCAGGTGTTCCCTCTGTAATTGGGCCAGCAGGTAAGGCAGCTGGGACCCTTAACTAGTTCTTTCTCTCTGGACAACTTGGGTCTTTAATATTAACCAGAGCACATGTTCCCATCACCACTACCAAAACATTTAATCCATAACATGCTCAAGGCCGAATAAATGCCAGTGAGCAATTATTTGTCTGCAGAAGAGTCTCTGAGCCAGCCTCATCATTGGAATTCTTGTCCTCTACAAACGATTCTCCAACAACAACCAGTGCGTGTTCTGTGTTAATTGGGTTAGGACGTCAACACATCAGTAAAATTTCCAGCTTTGATCCAAACATTATTGTGGTCCCTTTGTCAAAAAATGAAGTTAAAAATGCCTTTTCAACATCCTTGTGCTGGCAGACTAATCTGGCTGACTTCATTGGCATTATTGATAATCGTTTGCCTAAGTCAAAATTCTTTCAATTTATATGAAACACTTCCTAGATTCTACCAAAACTTACTCGTTCATCACCACTAGAGGCAGCCATTACCATTTTTACTGATGGATCCAGTAATGGAGAGGCAGGGTATGTAGGACCAAAAGATAAAGTCATTTCTACTCCACACACTTCTGCTCAAAAAGCTGAGTTGTTTGCTGTTCTCTATGCATTACAAGATTTTGATCAGCCTCTTAATATTGTCTCTGACTCAGCTTATGTATTCCATGCCACTAAGGCAATAGAAACAACTACCATCAAAAATATTACTGATGCTAATCTGGTTTCCTTGTTCTCTTTATTACAAAAAAACTGTCAGAAGGCCGGGCGCGGTGGCTCAAGCCTGTAATCCCAGCACTTTGGGAGGCCGAGACGGGCGGATCACGAGGTCAGGAGATCGAGAGACGATCCCGGCTAACACGGTGAAACCCCGTCTCTACTAAAAAATACAAAAAAATAGCCGGGCGAGGTGGCGGGCGCCTGTAGTCCCAGCTACTCGGGAGGCTGAGGCAGGAGAATGGCGTAAACCCGGGAGGCGGAGCTTGCAGTGAGCTGAGATCCGGCCACTGCACTCCAGCCTGGGTGACAGAGCAAGACTCCGTCTCAAAAAAAAAAAAAAAAAACTGTCAGAAACCAAAACCACCCTTTTTTCCTCACTCACATTCGAGCTCATGCTAATTTGCCTGGACCTTTATCCAGTGGTAATCATAAAGTTGATATTCTAGTTTCTCTAGCCATTACAGATGCAGAACAATTTCATCAACTCACTCATACTAATGCCTCAGGTCTTAAACATAAATATTCTCTCAGTTGGAAACAAGCTAAACAAGTTATACAACACTGTTCTCAATGTCAGGTTCTTGTCTTAGCCACACAATCTCCTGGAGTTAATCCCCGAGGCCTTTCTCCTAATGTTATCTGGCAAATGGATGTTACTCATGTTCCTTCTTTTGGAAAATTAGTTTATGTGTCTGTCACAGTTGACACATTTTTCAATTTCATCTGGGCTTCCTATAAACCGGAGAAGCCACTTCTCATGTTTAAAAACATGCGTTTTCATGTTTTTTGGTTATGGGAATTCCCAGTGAGCTCAAAACAGACAATGGCCCAGCATACTGCAGTAAAGCTTTTAAAATTTTTCTTAATCAGTGGCGTATTAAACATAATTACTGGCATTCCTTATAACCCACAAGGTCAAGCTATTGTACAAAGAAGTAACAGAACTTTAAAATCACAATTACTTAAACAAAAAGAGGGGGATAAGGAGTTGTCTACCCTCCACATACAACTAAACTTGGCATTGCTCACGTTAAATTTTCTTAATATTCCTAAATCTAATTCTGTTACTACTGCCAAAAAACATTTCTCTGGTAACCGTCCCACAGTAAACCAAGGAAGGGAAATATGGTGGAAAGATGTTCAATCTAATGTATGGTCAAAAGGTTCTATTTTAACATGGGAAAGAGGCTATGCTTGTGTTTCCCCACGTGAACATCAATCTCCTGTTTGGATTCCTACTAGACACCTGAAATTGTGTCCTGAAGATGCATGCAACGACGAGATGGAGAAATTTGCTGAAAAAAGTCCACTGCAAAAAACAACTAACACATCCAACTATCAAAAAAAAAAGAAAAAAACCACGCTAACTCCTTTACAACAGACAATCCAGTCAGCCATCCTGAACAACTTGTCTCCAGCGATCCAGATCCAGCTCAATCTCTGCCTCCTCCTGATGACACTGATCCTTCTACCCTCTGTCACTCCAGACTGTTAAAAACTATATATATTGGGCCTATATTCCTTTTCCTCCTCTTATTCGAGCCATGACATGGATGGACATTCCTGTCGAGGTCTATGTTAATGATAGTATTTGGATGCCTGGTTCTGTAGATGATCATTGTCCTTCCCAACCTTCAGAAGAAGGAACCCCTTTCAATATCACTGTAGGTTTTAGGCATCCACCTTTGTGCCTGGGACCCACTAATGGATGTCTCTTATCAGATATTCAAACTTTGGTGGTCTCACTACCGTCTGTTCACTCTGTCCCTCTTTTGGGACACTTGGTATCAGGGCTCTCATTAAAACCTCTAAGGCAGATCAAAATAGGAATCGCTGATTATATTCACACATCCCAATATAAGCCTTTAGGACCTCCGTGTCCCCTCAATTTGTCTTCAAATGCTGACAAATTAATATGGAAGGATTGTGTTAGTCCAGAAGGAACTGTGTTATTTAATTCTTCTCACTGCACCATTGTTGATTGGGCTCCCAAATGTCATATTACTAGTGATTGCGCTCAAGGTCATAGAAATTGTCAACATTTTCTCTATGATATTACTTATCAAAAAAGTAGTGATAACCCTCCCTATTGTATCATAGATTTAACTCCTTTTCTCCTTGTAAGTGGAAAGGGGCAAGGGTTGCCCCTCCAAAGCCAAGGCTCGTTGTTCCCCATTTAGGACCTGAACATTCAGAATTATGGAGATTAACTCTAGCTATGACTGGTACGAGAGGTTGGGGTGGAGAAAGCATTATAAGTAAATTTACCTTGTCATCTCAAAAACCAAGACAACAGATTGATTTACACTACTATTTCCACACAGTCAAAAATATCACTATGGCAATCATCAAAAGGTCAATTCAAAGATGGGACAGTAAAGATTATGAGGACTTATACCCCCCCATTACTAATGTCCCCCCAGCACCTCTCATACAACCTATTCCCCCCACCCCACGTTCACAAAAAAGAGTACCATCCCAAAGTATGTAAACTTTCTATATGGAGTCCAACAAAACTATACCACTTAAAAGTTGTGTTAAACCACCATATATGTTATTAGTAGGAAAGATGCATATTAATTCAAAAACCAACATAATTACCTGTGTTAATCATTACTTGTATACTTGTATTGACTCATTGTTTAATCAATATCATAGTATTTTAATGGTCAGAGCCAGAGAAGGTATTTGGCTCCCCACAGCCTTACATAGGCTTTGGGAATCTTCCCTTTCTATCCATGTTACTAATAACATTCTACAGAAAATTCTTAAAAGGAGTAAATGATTTGTTTTTATATTAATTGCAGTAATAATGGGCTTGATTGCTGTTACAGGGACTGCTGCTACTGCTGGAGTTGGTGTTGTATTACATCAGTCTATTCAAACTGCTCATTTTGTGGATAAATGGCAAAAAAAAAAAAAAAAAAAAATTCTACCCAGCTGTGGAATTCTCAGGTATTGATCAAAAATTGACCAATCAAATTAATGATCTAAGACAAACTGCTATATGGATGGGAAATAGAATTATGAGTTTAGAACATAGATGGCAAATGCAATGTGATTGGAATACTTCTGATATTTATATAACTTCATTTCAATATAATGAGTCTGCTCACAATTGGGAATCAGTAAAATGCCATTTACAAGGAAGTGAAGATAATTTAAGTTTAGACATAAGCAAGCCAAAAGAAGAGATTTTTGAGGCCTCTCAAGCACACTTAACTGCTTTACCCGGTGCTGAAGTTTTAGACGGTATATCTGAGGGGTTATCTAATCTCAACCCTGTTCAATGGGTAAAATCTTTGGGAGGATCCACTATCATTATTCTTATTCCGTGTATCATTTGTGCTATTGGCTTATTGTTCATGTGTAAAATTGGAAAAAATATTCTTCAATCCAATCGTGATCAGTGCCACACCATAGCAATGGTTCATTTAACCATTGCTATGCTTCATTTAAATCATACAAAAGGGGGAGATGTAGGGAGACCCCCGAAACTATTGCTACAGAATAAAAGATGAAATGTTCCTGATTATTGTAAATACAAAATTGCATGCAGGATTGTGTAAAGACAACGCCAGTTTGGACTGCAAGAATGAGCCAACAGCGTGTGATATGCTCCCCGTTTCAGAGAGCCTACGAATGAACGTGCAGTCAGGGAGGTTTCACATCACCAAGATTCCTATCCCAGAAAAGCAGATGTTCATAGCGCTGGGAATGGAATGCAACCCTTGTGGAGAACCTATAAATGGACACATGAGGGGCGCCTGTTCATATGGATAAGATAGGGCTATAAATGCCCTCATCTTGCCACAGCTCTTCTAGGCCTCTTTAGGGTGAATGCATACTCCCTTCTGAGAATTTCTGGTCTAACCGGTTGTCTAGCTTCACATCCTGTTTCTATGGATTGTTTGTAACCAGCTTTTGCTGCAACTGTTACTGCTGATTAATATCTTGCTAATCATACGTTATGGAAAGACTGTGTTTGTGTTCTAACGCTCTTTTAGAAATTACTGATGCACACAATATATTGTAAATTCTTATCTCTGTATACTGTACTTCTGCATACAGATGTAATGTTAAAGAATTACTTCATCCCCATGTGACCATCTCACCTCATAATCAAATGACCCTAAATCCCTCACTAACCTACCCCCGCCCTCACTAAACTTAATAGTAAATGCTGGTATATCCAGTGCATTGGTGGCGTCGCGGGACCAGAAGGCGGTGACCCCCTGGGCTCAGCTTTCACTATCTTGTGTGTGTCTATTATTTCTCGACCTGCCGATCTGCCTGGGAACAAAGAAAGAGCCCTGTTGCATTGCAGTCTGCTGGCCAGTTCCCGCAATACTCTGCCCAGTGGAAATCAGAATCTTGATTTTAAGAAAGAGATCTAAACCCTTCAAAGGACCCACCTTGAGTTACAATAAAACCCAAATTCTCTCACAGTCCCAAAGCCTCCTTGATCTCTACCTACATTTCTGATCTCATTTGAACCACTCACCCCTGATGACCACATGGGCTCAAGTCCCCTGTTGCCTCCAGGAGCAGGTCAAGCCCCAGGTCTTAGAACTGGAACTCCCTCTGCCTGGTATTCCCTTTCCAAGGGTCTTCTCTAGCCTGGCTCCTTCAGTTCTAAATTCACTTACTTCAGAGAGCATGTTCCCAATTTCTTGGCCACCACCCCATCTATTTTCATAACGAACTATCCCTTTTGTCATAGCATAGCGTCAGCTGCAATCTTCTTTATTATTTTATTATGTGTCTCCTCATACCTGATTGGAAAAAACCACTCCCAACAGTTAAGCAATGCCTAGCATGTAGATAGTGTCCAGTAACTATTTGTTGAGTGGATGGATAGTGGGTGGGTGGATGGATGGATGGATGGGAGGATGGATGGATGGATGGATGGATGGATGGATGGATGGAGGGATGGATGGAGATGGATGGTTGGATGGTTGGATGGTTGGATGGTTGGGAAGCTGGATAGACAAATGAGAACCACCTACCTACCTATAGAGTTCAGACCAAAAAAAGAAACTCCATAGTTATCTTGTCTGGAATTATCCAAGTAAGTGCCTGTAGTCTGTATTTCATTCCACAGTAACCATAGACTCACTTATGATTTTCAGATGTTGTTGTGGTTTTCTAATGACCAAAGGACACAGATTGCCATTCATATCGTTTGGTCATTTCCCCTTTAGGATTCTATCCCTACCACTGGCTGGGTCCAGTTACGGGTACCAAGGCATTTGTACATGGACAGCATAATCAATACAATTTTTTATGTTTTATTGCTGATTCACAATTAAAGACACATCTTTTAGATAACCATCATTGAAATTCCAAATGTGGGCCTCAAAAGTTGATGAATATTCATAGTGTCACTGAAAGTCTGGAACATAAAATTTCTAGAAACCACAAAAAAAAAGAAAATATACTATTTCTCCAACTTCACCTTTTTCTCATAGAATAGAAATGTGGAGCAAATTGACATCAAATGCATAGTATTTAAAAATTTAAAGTTTTATAGCTTAGAGCAAGCATTGTTAGGAGACACCTGATTTAACAACATTTTTAAATGTGTTAATATACATATATATGACTTGGTGAACTTCTAAGATTATAGATTAACAGATAAAATTTTGAAGTTCAGTTTATTTTGATAATTATATATTTGCTAATTTAACTTCTTTCAAAGTAATTGCTTCAAAATCTGGAGAGCCCAACAGACTAAATATTCCGTATATTTAAAATGAACCTCCTGGCACTGGACCACATTAACTTCCTTTACATTAAGATCTCTCCACCATAGGAACAATCATGTTGACCTCAACTGCCGAGGTTCCCAAATTAGCTGTGTAACTCTGGGTGGATTACTGAAACTCTCTAGGCCTTACATTTCTCACCTGTAAGATGGGGGCAAAAAAAGATATATTTATTTGGCAGAACTGTAGTAAGGATTTTCATATCACAAATGACAAGTAAAGCACTTAGAAATTGGGCTCAATATATATTAGCCTTTAATGATGGTTTGCTATTTATTGTTTGGTTTGTTTCATTTGGGGTCCCACAGGTTCTTTGCATGGTAACTACCATAAATGAATAAAAATTAACAATTATTATCATTAATGTTAAACCATTAATTAATATTCATGAGGCTTCATTTTAAGCCTCATTAATATAATAAAATATATTTAAATCCCATTTAAAATGCAAATAGAATAAAAATATGCAAAATAACTTTAGGATAAAAGTAGCTATAACTTTATGAAATACAAACAGATAGTGATTTTAGCAAATGTGCAAGATAAACATGCAGTCAGTATGTCCACAAGGACATTTTATAAGAGAACTGTTTGAAGTATCAGGGTAACTAAACCAAACAAGTAAAACCAAATAAAAATGCTGAGTTTGCAATTATCAATAAATGAAAAAAAGTAGAATACTAAACAACAAGAAAAGACTTCTATGGCATTTTAAACCTTTGACTTTAATTCCACCAGAACATTGGGTACACTATAAACTAGGGATAAACTAACAGGTCTTATCTTTTAGCCAGTTCTTCTCGGTTAAAAGTGACTCTCTGGAAAACTATGTTAAGGAGAATTCTGAGCACACATATGGTTTCGTTGGGAAACAGTTCCCAGCTCATTTCCTGATGTACACTACAGGTACAAGAGGGAATGTGATGCTGCATTTGACTCCTAATACTGCCCCTTGTCATTTCAAACTTGTACTTTCAAAGTGGATTGCCACTGCCAAGAAATAAGTGGCCATGGGACAAAACAGCTTGGAAGCAAGGGTCAGGCTGTGCTGCTGGGCTGATTGGCTGGAGTTCATCACCAGGGCTTTCAATAGTTACTATCTTGATCTCCTCTTTCAGTTGTTAAGCACTTAGACGCAACCCAATCCCTAATCTGCCTTAAGCAGGTCCTATATCAAGGGAAGAAAGGGACACGATTAATGCAAGAACCTCTCCACAGGCCCTCCTCTGTATGTCAGGGCTTCAGAACTCATGAACCATCCTGGAGGAAGAGACTAAAGTCTTCAAGACTCCACAAACAGAAAGCAAAGATCAAGGCCCTGAAAAACTACTTTCTCTTGGAATCTTGTGAGTACTGGCTAAAAATCCTCCCAGTGAATTCCCAGGTTAGATTCCTTCAAGATGAACAGATAGCAAACTTAGGGAAAAAAGGGAAAGAATTGGCCACTTGCTCCAGCACAGAAGAGAAAAAAAATTTTTTTCAAAGATATGAAGGAGGAAAAAGATGTATTTTCCTCCCCTTAGTCCCAAATTTCCCAAGGCCTCTGTCCTTTGGTTCTATGGTGGCCTTATTAGATTAAAGAGAGACCCTTTCCTAGAGGATTAACTTAAATTCACTCTGAGCAAGCTACTACCAGGTCCTTCCCCTCCCTGCAGGTGGGAGGCATCTTGACCCACCTCCAAGGTGTATGCTCCCAATTTCAAACTGTCTGTACTAAAACAGGGCCAGGATCTTCTCAATGGCGCCCACACAGACCAAGGACATGCACAGTCCTGCGTTCTGTGGCCAAGGGTGTCAACTACAGAGCCATCTTTCACTGTCCGTTCACAGGAAATTGTTTTGAAAAGAACGGAGGAGCAAACTGGCAGCAGGTTCAGGGGTCCTGGCAAGGAGGCTACAGCTCCAGGGCAGGGATGTGGAGCAAGGCCTGAGCACACAGGCTTCCGTGCCTTTCCTTTGGCTGCACACAGGATTTTCTCCTCTTAACTTATCATCCTCACAAAGGACTCAGGCTACACAACTACAGACACTCAGATCTCACAGTCTGTATTCACACACAGGCCTCAAAAAGCCCTATACCCAGGCGGCAGGGGGGCAGTGCACAAGAGGTGAGTTCCAGTCACCCTGGAGCTGCAGCCCAGATAGTCATGACATTCCAAGAACACAGGAGAGGAAGAAGGAGGATCTTCTGCAAGTACCTGGACCTCAGATTAACCAGACCCAGAGGTTCCATGAAAGCTTTGCCCTTCACCCCAGTAACAGGTGGATGTTTTACTGAAGGCTCCCCATGTGCTAGAAACCCTTAGACATGAACTCGAGCAGTGGAGACAGCACCTGTGTGCCTGGCACCAGCCAGGCAGTGGACTCCACTCTGACCTCTTCTCTGGCCCCTCTGCACCATCGAGGCTCCACCTGAATAAGAACCTCAGAACTTAGCCGCCTTCTCAGGTGGACACTGGTAATGAGCATGGAGGGGCCAGGCCCCCAGTGATCTCCTTGAGACCACTCTACAAGGGCCTCTGCAGCGGTATTGGCTTCTGGGCCCTTCACCTTGTTTTGGAGCCCAGCAAAAGTGCATGAGGACACATAAAATGTGTAGCTTGGGATAGAAGATACATCCCTAGCCTGACAGGGTACAATCCCATCCGCCAGGGCAGGCGACTGGACCAGGTATCTGGGGGGAACACTCACATGCTGGTTTTCTGGGCAAGTCCCATCTCACACTTCCCCAACAGGCTTGGCTGTGGTAGAGGCTGGGTGCAGAGGGCCTGGATCTCCCTTGGGAGCCCAGCGTGAAACCCTCTCCTTCCCCCAAGCATGGGAGAGCTGGCCATGAGCCAATTCATTTTGCACAGGCTGGGGCTGAGTCTGTACGTAACAGTAATGACCGTGTGCCATTGGTTAGCACTAGGAAGGAAGCAAGCTCTAACTCAAGAAGAAAAGTATGTCTTCCTATCTCAGGTGGATAAGCAAGTTCAAAGTCACTCAACAACAACAGAAATACAGCACCCACTCTGTATCACTTATCACCAGGCATGGAGGCATGAAGGTGACTAGATGTAGTTCCTGCAATCAGAAGGCTGAACCTCATTTATTTGTAGGTTTTTAGAGCAAAGTCTGCTTAAGTATCACTGTTTTCCTATGTCATTGAAATTGTTTTCACTAAACTTAATCTGTTTAGCTTAGCTTTTTAAATGAAGAAAATATTTGCTTTTTAGGTAAATGTTTTTATTTCCAGTCTAGGTGTAAGAACTTTAAAAAGTTTAAAACATGTATCCAGGGAGATTCTTTCTGCCAGTTTACAGAATAAGTACCTTTTTTACTTAAGCCAAAAATAATAGATTAAAAAACTTCCAGTACTGGTAACAAAACACATCAGGTTTCTTGAAAACCCTCCCAATATAAACACAAGGATTTCTAGATAAATACCACCTCTCCTTTTCTTTTTAAATGTGGAGCTGAGCATGGAGGGAGTAAAGGACATTGCATGGTGCCCTGAAAGAAGGGACTACAGCCCAAGGCCCAGCATGGTAACCGCCCGGTGGGTTCACCTTGCCCGCTGCCTAGAGAGAGCTGATTTATCAAGACATGGGAATTGCAATGGAGAAAGAGTAATTCATGCAGAGCTGGCTGTGTGGGAGACTGGAGATTTTTTATACTCAAATCAGTCTCCCCAGCATTCGGGGATCAGAGTTTTTAAAGATAAATTGGTAGGGTAGGGGCTTGGGAAGTGGAGAGTGCTGATTGGTCAGACTGGAGATGGAATCATAGGGGGTCAAAGTCAGTTTCTCTTGCTGTCTTTTGTTCCTGGGTGGAATGACAGAACCAGCTGAGCCAGATTACCAGGGTCTGGGTGGTGTCAGTTGATCCATTGAGTGCAGGGTCTGCAAAACATCTCGAGCGCTGATCTTAGGTTTTCCAATAGTGATGTTATCCCCTGGAACAATTTGGGGAGGTTCAGACTCTTGGAGCCAGAGGCTGCACGACTGCTAAACTAATTTCTAATCTTGTAGCTAATTTGTTGGTCCTGCAAAAGCAGACTGGTCCCCAGGCAAGAAGGCGATCTTTGCAGGAGAGGGCTGTCAGCAACTTTTTTCAGTCAAACCACTAAATTCCTTCCCAAAGTTAGTTCGGCCTATGCCCAGGAATAAACAAGGACAGCTTAAAGGTTAGAAGCAAGATGGAGTCAGTTAGTTCTGATGTCTTTCGCTGTCATAATTTCTTCAGTTTTTAACTTTGCAAAGGTAGTTTCAGCATGGCAATCAGAGTTGCAGGGAATGGTAGTGCCCATTGCTGCATTTTCACACGTGGAAGGTCAGGAGAGGAGAGTCTGAGGAAGGGAGGTAGAATTGCACAGCCCTAATCCTAGCTTGGATTTTTCAAAGGGCTCTGGAGGGGACTGTTCATCATCAGGGAGACAGTGGAGAAGCTCGACAGGGCCATCCTGGGCTGTGGGTGAACGGGAAGCTTCCCTTGGGATTTGCAAGTGTGGGCCTGTGCAACAGAGCAAAGTATGCAACTCACTTGCCCACCGCCAAGACAATAAATGAACATAAAAATAAATCACAAGTTAGTAATATTCTGGACCACCTGGCAGGGGCAGGTTCAGAACTTCTCTGGAGAGAGAAGCCCTCAACCAGGCTGCAGAGGTTTGTGATGAACATCCTTCCAGAAAGTACACTCATCATCCAAAATGGAAACCCCACTCAGAAGGAATGAGCAGAAAGCCTTAGCAGCATATTAAAACCTCCCACAACTTCAGGTAACAGAGTATGAATACATAGCCATTAATATTTCAAACTATAGATTAGACATAACAGAAAAGGGAATCATTAGTACGGAAGAGGAAATATCCTCTGCAACCCTATAGCTGCAGAACGTCTTTCTCGAAAGCTGGATAAAATATGGTCTAAAGTATATCTTCTTAACTGTGTTGCTGAACTGGCAAAACTGTAAGGGAAATCCAGAAAAATGAAAGAGAAATGAAAGCTCCTCTGAGGTACGGGAAGGCTCTCTTTCCAGCAGCCAGAGGGGCTGGGGGCCAGCACACAAATTCCAAGACCACAGGAGGGGGTTCTGAGACAAGACCAAATCCAGAGAAAGCACACCCTGAGAAGAAGTGCAGAAGACAGTTCCCCTGCTTGGCATAGGTATAGGAGGAAGGAGAACAATGCTCACTGTGATTATGAAATCAGAAGCTGGATGTCACGTGCATTGGCCACCCACATCGCATTACATAAGCAGTCTGACAAATGAATGAGACATTTTTCTCTCAAGAGAATTTTAAACCTACAGAAAAGTTGAAAAAGTGTGCAAAAAATACATTCGAATCCTCTTCTAGAATTGCCAACTTAATTTTGCTGCATTTTCAACTCAATTTTGCTGCATTTTCAACTCAATTTTGCTGCATGTACACTCCCCCAAATGTAAGCATATGTGGGTGTATATGTACTGTACATGCATAGGCATGTGTACAGGCCCTGTAAATGCACAAATGCGTGCATAGGACCTGTATATGCATAGTCACATGTATATGCATTGTATATGCATATGTGCATGTGTGTGTTCTGTATATACATATGTGCATGTACACACACATAAGTGTACTGTATTTCACTGAGCTATTTAAATGTAAGTTAAGGTCACTGTGACACTTTACCACAACATAGTTCGGCCACTACCTCCTAAGAATGAGGACATTCTCTTGGTATCAGACCAATTAAACTTTAACCACAAAAGCAATATTAGAAATAAAGATAGCATTTCATAATGTTAAAAGGGAAAATTCACCCAGCAGGGGAAACTTTTCTGAACTGGTATGCATGCATTAACAGACTCAAAGTTATAGTGAGCAAAAATTGAGAAGATTACAAGAAGAAATTGATCAATTTTATAATTATTTTGGCTGTTCTATGTCCTTCTGCACTAAATAATGTATCAGACAATATGGCAAATCTGTTGAGAATTTTAACAATGCAAGCAACAAACATCAGCCAAGGAATGAGGAAAGGAACTGAGTTTATCATATAACGAATCACAGCACAGTGATTAGGATAAATGAACTAAATCCATGAAGGACTGTCTCACGTAACCATAATCCCACTAAACATCGTCAACAGTCACACTCCCCCAACTGTCTCAACAGTATCTCATACAGCTTTAAAATAAAAAAGGATCCGTTCAAAGTATTTCTCTTTAGTCTCTTTTCATCTAGAATAGTCTCCAGCCTTTTTTGGTTTTTCATGGTATTAACCTTTTTGAGGAATTCAGGCCAATTGCCTTGTAGAATGTTCCACATTCTGGATTTAAATGATTGTTTCTTCTGTTTAGATTCAGATTAAGTAATTTTAGCAAAACGGTCGAATATATTAACCAGATATTAATTAAATTAATAAATCTTTAAAAATATAAGTGAAAAAATCAAAAAGATGTGTACAATATTTTTATGTCCAAATTTTAACTCATAGAAATTGTTTATTATAAATAAAAATAAATTAAAATTATAAAAATATGAGGATGACACACAATCAATTTGTATTAAATTGTGATTACAATCTATTATATGATTACAATTTTTACTCTAGGGAAAGAAAACGGGATAGCAATTGGCAAAAGGGTTTTAGCTATCTGTAGTGTTGTGTCTATTTAACCAAATAAGGCAAAATGTTAACAGCTTCTGAACTTTACTGGTATATACACAAGTGTCTGTTAGATCTCTCACTGTTCTTTTGGTATATGTGCCTTATTTCATAATTAATAATTGAAAATATAAAACATAAACCCATAATAATTTCATTCGTTTGTGCAGTGGGGACGGGGGGAGATGTGTGGAAACAGACATGCGAGTCAAATCCAGTATAACCTTCCATGGGGTCTCTGCTGGATGGGAGCCATTACCACAGATTTCCAATATTCATGTTAACATATGACTAATGCCCTTCCTGAATTTCCTTTTCTCAACGGAAGTTAGATGGGAAGTGGAGTAATTTTCCTCTCCATTGTCAGACACTTCAGCCTTGTTTGAACCAAATTATTTAAGGAGGTGGAAAGCAACTGGTCTACTTTTGGCTGCCCTGGCCGCCAGAATCTAAAGTAGGTAGGAGGCCAGCTGGCCCAAGATTCACATCTAAAGAGAATATTCCTGCAACGATGAATCAAATCCACCAAGAACTTGAGAACAGCTGAATCCACTTTACATAACAAGGACTACCTATTTCTAGCCCCAAACCACAAGGAGGAGTGTCACCACGTCCTCTGCACACAGGATCTGACTGTATTGCGAGTCTGGTCTGGGTCTTGTCCCACCAGCTCCTTGTCACGCTCTTGTCCACAGGGACCATCCATTCTATACCGGGAAGTCTTACAGGTGCTTCAGGGATATTATCTCTACAATCTTAACTCTTTTACCAAGATGTTTTTCACGCAGTCTTTAATACAGTCCACAGTCACTTGCCGGAAAGCCCCGGGTCCAGACATTTCCAGGACTAGAGTGTATGGATGTAAGAAAGGTGACAGGACAAGTGTACCACATATTACGCAATCTGGTAATTGTTTATTTTATTTTATTTTATTTTTTTGACGTAGTCTTGCTCCGTTGCTCAGGCTGGAGTGCAGTGAAGCGATCTCAGCTCACTGCAATCTCCACCTCCTGGGTTCACGCCATTCTCCTGCCTCAGCCTCTTGAGTAGCTGGGACTGCAGGCACCCGCCACCACGCCCAGCTAATATTTTTGTATTTTTAGTAGAGATGGGGTTTCACCGTGTTAGCCAGGATGGCTTCGATCTCCTGACCTCGTGATCCACCCAGCTCGGCCTCCCAAAGTGCTGGGATTACAGGTGTGGGCCACCGTGCCTGGCCAATTGTTTAATTTTTTAAAGTATCAATTGATTTTTTTTTAATCAGGGCAGAAACCTGGAATGGTTCATATATAATATTTTAAAGGGGCTCAATTTGATTCTACTTTGGGGACTCATTTTAATATATAACAGAGAATCAGCAATGTCTTACCTCAAGTCAAAGTAGTTTTTTAAAAACATTTTGGCAATTTTTTTAAGTTTTTTTGTCAATTGTGGTTATTAAGATGACAATCTAAAGGCTGTAGGAAGGTGTGAGTCATAGTTTCTCCTGACATCTTTGTAATTATCATAGTCTTTTCTGAATTAGGGAATAAACAGGTGTTAATTATAGACTATATGTCTCCCATATTTATAAGAAAGTTGGGGCCGGGTGCAGTGGCTCACACCTGTAATCCTAGCACTTTGGGAGGCCGAGGCGGGTGGATCACGAGGTCATGGGATCGAGACCATCCTGGCTAACACGGCGAAACCCCGTCTCTACTAAAAATACAAAAAATTAGCTGGGCGTGGTGGCGGACGCCGGTAGTCCCAGCTACTTGGGAGGCTGAGGCAGGAGAATGGCGTGAACCTGGGCGTGAGCTGGCAGTGAGATCCACCAAGGGTGGCAATAGAGAGGTGACTGACAATCTGAGAGCCAGCAAGGGTCTGAGGAGGTTAAGAACGTTTTTGTCTTTGACCAGGTCACAATGTTTTACAAATGTTTAAAAAACATAGTTGTTAACATAACTTTTTTTAATCCCAGAGTTAGTTTTTAAAACTTCGTGATTGTTTTTTATATATTATCTCAGTACTCCAAAATTATCTTAGCCTACATATAAAATGAGTTAAAGGCCCCTTCAACAATAGTTAGTTATATTAATTCTTTTGCTATTTCACTATTACATGACCTCCTGCCTTCCTCTTATAAGAACACTTCTGATCACATTGGGCTCACCCAGATAATCCAGGATAGTCTCCCCATCTCAAGATTTTTTCACTCAACCACATGTACAAAGTCCCTTTTGCCATGAAAGGTGACATATTCACAGTTTCCAGGCATCAGGACATAGACATCTTTGGGAGACATTATCGTGCCTGTTGCTTCATTCTTCCCAGCGCTGTGTGATTGCAGAGGAAGTTAGTGAAAGGGCTCCTTCCTGTTCAGAGGCCTCTGCAGGTGAAGTGTGTCCCTCTGAACACACATGGATGTCTTGATAGTCCCCAGCAACAGGATTCAGCTGCAGCTCCACATTCCCTCAACATAGCACTGGTGGCATCCGGCCTAGGTCACAGGAGCTACAGGGCTTTGCTGAAGAAGGGGTGCTAGAGGTCCTATTTCTGGTCACACGGGCTCTGCCTAGTTCCATTCATAAAATACCACAAGGAAATATGGTTTGGTACAAAAGTGATGAACGAGTAATAGGTGTATACTTTCCAATTCATAGGATAAGCTCTTTATATATTCTGGGCTACCTCCCTGGAACAGATAACATCTATTTGACTTTTCTTCGAGCTAAATGAATGACTTAATCTTTTATCTTCAAGAACATAGTGTCTAAACTGGAAATAGAGATTTTTCCAAATGATAACCATGCATTAAAAGACATACAGTCAAGGTTTAGTAGAGTTACATTTTAGAGTGTTTTAAAGAATGTTACATTTTAGAGTGTTTTAAAGAACGAGTTGAAGATTGATTACCTAGGAGCATGGGCATAAAGACAAAAAACAGGGTCATGAAAGGTCTAAGGTTGTTCAGGAGATTAAAGTCAGTTCAATGACGAGGAAACACAGGTCATGGGGGCAAGGGAGTGACGGGAGATGAAAAGGAATGCCCATCAAGGACCAGATTCTCTCTTCTTTGAGGCTTCCTTTGGAATAGTTCATAGATCACACTTCTGCACACTTGGAAAATCATGCCATCTTTTTAATATCTCAAAATTCTGCCCAAACTTAGAACAACTTCTAAAAGAACTCATTAGAACACGTCTTCTATTTAGGAGGAAGCAGCAGCACTACTGGGTACAGTGTTAACACCTGCCATGATTGACTCCATTGGCCTGCAGAAACTTTCCACCTTTGCAATTGCTCCTTTAAGTTAAGACCTACATCTCCATGGCCCTATTAAAGCTATCCTACTAGGTACTGGAAACCCATCAGTTTTGTTCTTAAATGAGATCATGAATGCCACAGAAAATATGTGTGCTGGAAGCACATTACATATTTCTGAAATTTTTTTTTTTTTTCTTTTGAGACAGAGTCTCACTCTGTCACCCAGGCTGGAGTATAGTGGTGCAATCTTGGCTCACTGCAACCTCCGCCTCCCGTGTTCAAGCAATTCTCCTGTCTCAGCCTCCCAAGTAGCTGGGACTACAGGTGCGTATCACCAAGATTGGCTAATTTTTGTATATTTAGTAGAGACAGGATTTCACCATATTGGCCAGGCTGGTCTCAAACTCCTGACCTCGTGATCTGCCTGCCTCAGCCTCCAAAAGTGCTGGGATTACAGGTGTGAGCCACTGCACCTGGCCTGAAGCATCAATTGTACTTGTACCTTCTGGGTAGAAGGAAATTATTTTTATATGAAACATTAATAAGTATATACTAAGATTCACTATGGTGAACTAAAGTGAACTACTCTGGGAACAATGATGACATCCCAAGCTCGTTAGAGTTCCTCCCCCAGCAAAGTGAAGTTCCTCCATAGCTGCCATATTGCTCTTCCCCAGAGATTTGGGCAGGCTGTGAGATCTAGAGTTGTAAACATGCAGGGATATTTCTATGTAACCCAGACCGCCAGACTGAAACCTTCTGAAGATCACTGTCTTATAGAGACCCAATATGAGTTAATGAAGCCTGTTCTGTGCCTTCTCCCAGCTCTGTAGTAGACTGGGTCTGGGTCAGATGCAATCTAGAGGGCCCACCCCCCGCCTGCTTCAGTACTGGTTTGCATCCAACCAGTCTAAGCACTGACTGCATGAGAGCCTTCCTTTCCTTGCTCAAACTTGACAGAAGTCTGTGAACTGAGTGGCGCCTCTGTCCCTGGGCTCCACGCTAGGGCCCCTGCTTGTGGTTCAGGCCTCAGGCGTCTCTGATGAGCTAACACAAACCAGCTCTTGGCTAAAAAATCTCCCAGGTTTGTGGTCCTCCCTAGCGTCCATCCCCAGCAGAGGTGCACTTGTTTCTTTACCATCTTTCTTTACCCGGAAACAAAGCTATTTGCAATGCTCAGGCTCCCATGGTTTTTACTTCTCTCACTTAAATTCACATGAAACACAGCAATAAATTCCCACCAGATGTCTCTTCTGACTGTCTCAGACAATAATCTTTTTTTAAAAAAGGACTGACAGTTCTAAGTATTAGAAATGACACAGCACACCTTTGTTTTAAGCAGCTGTCAAGTCCTCCCAGTAAGATGTCCTTGGAGAAGATGAAAGAGCTTCAGCTGGAGGAAAAATTTCTACACCCAGAAACTAGAGAAGTGAATGGAATCCTCATGGCCAAAATGATTAGTGATAATTGGGACAAAATCTGGAATTTCCAAGCAAAACCTGATGATCTCCTCATTGCAACCTATGCAAAGGCAGGTGGGTGTGAGGAAATGGCAGGAAAGCCAGATTTAGCAGAGCACTGACACCTGGGGTGAGTTTCCCAATTGAAAAATGCAGGTTGTCACCAGTGCTGGCCCTGGAAAAAAATGAAAACCAGACTTGCTCATGATCTCCAATCCTCTACAGTCCAAGATCTTCCTTTTAGTTGGTCCCTGTAGAAGAGACTGCCAGAATCCCAAATTCCCAAAGGACTGAAAGAATTACATACAGAGCACAGAGGTTCTTACAGTAAACTTGCCAGCCAGCCAGTCCCTGCTCCCATCTGCTAAGCCCTCCTGGAATTAACCACAGTTCTTGCCCTTAAGAAGCTCCTCCCAGTGGAGACATGTGGAACTGAACGCTTTCACCCCACTATAAAAAGCACTGATAGAGTTGGGGCCAAAATGTATGTGAGCATGATGGGGAAGATGTGAGAAAGGGAAGGTGGCATTTACCAGAATCTTATGAAAGGAAGAGGAGTTTGTGGGAAAAGCAAGAGTCAGAAATGGCAAAGAGTGTCCTAGGCTTGTGCAGGGTGGAGGAATGGGAACATCACCACCAGCAAGACTGTGATGATGACTCATAATCCCCCATGTTATATGAATATATAATTTCAGGCAGTGTGACCAAGTGAGGTAAAGGACTTTAATGAGTTTGGGAAAGTCAGTGGCCACTTGACTCAACATGAAGAACACTAGGTACTATAACCGAAAGATTTCAGAAAAGGGTCCCTTCACCACAGTTCATGGAAATGTGTTTCTGTCCTCTTTGGCTCCAAACTCCCCTCCTTAACCTCACTGCCTTCTTATTAACTCAGCATTGGCTGGCCAGGGCGTTCTTAATAAACTTAGGTAGGGGTTTGCTATTAGTAAGTTTCAGTTTCTCTAGAATCTCCTATCAGTTTGATTTGCATTGGACACTTCTCTGTGTCCAGATGTGAAGGTAAACCTGTATTACCTAAGGGCAGAAATTTTGTTTCAGTTTGCATGGGAAATTATGCAGTTGGCCCCAAGGCCCTCCATCCCAAGGCCTCAATGCTTCCCCAGTCTTACTCCCCCATCTCTCCCAGCACCTCTCAACTTCCTGCGAGCCCTCCTTCCTTCCTAGTGTGGAATATGCACGCCTTTGTCTTAGCTCCTGAGGCTCCTTGCCTAGGATGCTGTGCCTCCTTTGTTAACATGGACATTCTATTCCCACTTCAGCCCTTCATTTCAGAGCTACCATCCCCTTCCTCTACGGAGCCCTACCAACCCCTTTCTCAGTGGGTCCACCCTCCTGTGAACTCCTAGACCACTTTACACATCTTTACAGCCCTTCCTGGAACAGTTTCTCTTTTGTTTATCTGCATGTGTCTCATGCTTCAGTTAGCATGAGGTTTGGCTGCGAGCCACAGAGCCATCAAAAGTAGTAAGAAGAAAATGGATATTTGGTGGACAATTAGCTCTCTCTGCTTCAGTCCACCTTTTTGCCTACCCACATGTCCATTTACAGGCCTCTTCTGTATCAGTTAAGATTCTATTTGACTACAAGTGTTAGAAAACCCAAAATAACACAAAGAGAAAAGCAGTCAGGAGACTGGTAGCCTGGGGCTGAAACAGCGGCTGCCTTGGTCATGAGCCACCCTGGTTCCTTCTAGCTTTCTGCTCCACTATCCTGAGGTGTGGCTTTTGAGTTTATGGTCCAGTATGACTGCTGGGGCTCCAATCACCACCGGCACATTCCAAATACCAGCAAGGAGGTAGGAAGGAATGAAGAAGGTCATGCCCTTTCCTTTTACGACAGGTTCCCAGAATTTACTGGCATGGCCACATTTATCTGCAAGAAGTAGTAGAAAATATAACCTTTAAGCCCAACAGCTATATGCCAAGCTAAAAATTGAGAATCTATTAATTTGAAAGGGAAGGGAAGAATGCATAGTAGCTATGGCAAGAAGCACTCTCTGTCACATCTTATCTCCTCCCAAAATATTGTAAGCTTGTTAGAGCAGATATAATGGCTAATTCATCTTTGTATCTCCCTACTTTCATTTGCTTCAGTATTCAACCATGAAGCTATATTCATTAGGTGCAAAGCCCCATGGTATGTACTAGGAACAAAGGAAAAAAAAAATGAGTTCTTACCTCCAAAGAGCTCTTAGTGGCAAGGAAGCAATATATAAGCAGACTATGATAATCAAAGAGTGCAGACGGGGTCTGGTGCTCAGAGGAGAGGCCCCACCCACTCTGGGTGGTATGCGGAAGCCCCACTCACCTTGGGGTTCATGTGGAAGAGAGGGCGGGTGAGCTGATCCTGCTCAACACTCAGCAATTGGGAGATTAACTAAATACATGAGTAACCATGAAAATAGAATTAAATTGTGCCACGAATAGGTGAAGATGAGAATAACCAATGCTTCTAGGCACAACCTGGACACAGGAGATTGTGGACATGATCCAAAATGATGGGGATGTGCAGAAGTGCCAGAGGGCCAACACCTTTGACCGCCATCCTTTCATCGAGTGGACACTGCCCCCACCCCTCAACTCAGGTAAGTTTGCCCGAGTGAGTCCTACGGGGTTGGGACCACTGTCCTGGGTCAGTTTTCACCCAAGAGGAAAATCATTTCTGCAGTTAGCCTTTTAGAAACTATGTCCATAAGGAACTGGGAAGGAGTTCGAAGGGGGTTCATGTCAAAATACCTGGGGATAAAAGTACTACCATAAATGATTACACTTTACACCAAATATACTAAGAATGCAAGATATAGAAGGCACCCTTGAAGATTCTGTAATCAAGTTGGGAATAAAGGACATATTTTTATAAAGCCAATTGTAATAAATAGTAGTTTTCACAGTAGGAGACAAGCCTTTGGAGAGAAGGCATAGACATTAAAATCACACAGTCAAGCTTCAAATGCTGGTATGGATTTTTTATCTGGGTACCTTGAGCAAGTCATTAAGCATTTCAAAGCTTAATTTTTCTTCATTTGTAAAATAATAATACCTAATATGTATTGAAACCCTATTATTGATTGGAACAATTATTTCAGCAACACTTATTGAAAAATATTTTTTAATCTTTCCTCCCATTGAATTGTCTTGACCCTTTTGCCAAAATTAATTAACTGTTTATGTATGGGTATATTTCTGGATTTTCTATTCTGCTTCATAATAATTGTTGAAACACTGTTTCATAATAATTCCTGTAGTCTTTATAATAAGTTTTGAAGTTAAGTAGAAGACCTCCCATTTCTTTCTCTCTCTTTTTTTTTTTTTTTTTTTTTGCTTTAGCTATTCTAGGATCTTTGCATTTTCATATAAATTCTATAATCAAGTTGTCAGTTGCTACTAAAACCAACAAAGAACCAACAACCCCCTCATGTTTTGGTTGGCATTGCATTAAATCTATACATCTGTTTGGAAAGAATTAATACCCTAACAAAATTGGTTTTTCTGGCCTATGAAAGTGCTTTATGTCTCCAATTATTTAGAACGTTTTAAATATCACTCAGTAATGATTTACAGCTTTCATTGTATCTGTCACATCTTTAGTCAAATTTAATCATAAGTATTTTTGTTTTATTATTTTGTTAAAATATATTTTAATATTGTTATATTTTAATTTATATGTTGCTGATATGTTAAAATATATTGATTTTTTGTTTGCCCTTGTATCTTGCAACTTGACTTATTAGTTCCAGATTTTTTGTACTTTTCGATTGCATAGTGGATTTTCTACACAGACAATGATGCCTTCTTTGAATGAAGACAATTTTACTTCTTGCTTTCTAGTCTTGATTTCTACTATTTCTTTTTCTTGCCTTATTTCACTATCATCTGGAGTCTCCAGTGCAGTGTTGAATAGAAATAATTAGAGCAAAATTCTTGCCTTGGGCTCTAATCTTAGTGGAAAAGGATTCATTCTTTCATCATTAAGTATTATATTAGATGCAGATTTTTTTAGATACCATTTATCAGACTGAAGAAGTTTCTTTTTATTCCTTGTTTTCTCAGAGTTTTTAAGAATAAACCACGGTTGCATTTAGTCAAATATTTTTTGACTCGGGAATTCAATTAATGTATTTAAACTTATTCTTTGTTTAGGGTTATCAATTTTTGTCTGATCATCGTGTTAAATGTACTTGTTTTTAATATGTAGTGTTTTCTTACATTTAATTTCACTACATTTTTCAGAATTTTTGTAATTTTATACCAGAGGTGTTTAGTAGAAGTTTTTAATTTCCAGATGAAAGTGCTTCTTTGGTTTTTGTCTTTGTGTTTGATTTCTAGTTTTATTGCATTGGAATAAGAGGCTATTGTTTGTAAAATGTCAATGCTATGAAATCTACTGATGTTTTACTTGTGCCTTAATATATAATTATTTTGTGGATTTTCTATGTTTGCTTGAGAAGAAAGTATATTCTCTATTACCCAAAAGATTTAATATATTATGTTGTTTAAATTCTTTGTATTCTTCTCTTTTTTTCCAGTTAACTTATTTTGCACTGAAAGTTAAAATATCCAATTATTAATGTGTTCTGTTTGCATCTGCTGTGGTTTCTGTTTTGTGTAAGTGGTTACTTGATTATGTGGTACATAGATATCCATGATTACTATATTTTATTAGTATAATGGAATCTTTCACATTATGAAGTTTCTTCTTTGTGTCATACATATTTAGGGTTGAATTCTAATTTATCTTATAGCATCACAATCCTTGCTTTCTTTTTTTAATTTTTAACATTCGTAGGTTCATAGTAAATGTATATATTTACAGGATACATAGATGTCTTAATACAGGCATACAGTGCATAATAATTACATCATGGAGAATGGGCTATCCATCCCCGCAGGCATCTATGCTTCATGTTACAAACAATCCAACTATACTCTTTTAGTTATTTTAAAATTTACAATTAAATTATCATTGACTATAGTCACTCACTCTGTTGTGCTAACAAATAGTAGGTCTTATTAATTCTTTCTAACTAATTTTTGTACCCGTTAACCATCCCCACATCCCTCACACACACCCACACTACCATTCCCAGCTTCTGGTAACCATCTCCATGAGTTAAATTGTTTAGATTTTTAGTGAGAACATGCAATGTTTGTCTTTTTGTGCCTAGCTTATTTTGCTTAATACAATGATCTCCAGTTCCATCCATGTTGTTGCAAATGACAGGATCTTTTTTTTTTATGGCTGAATAATACTCCCTTTAATACAGCAAATTCCCTTCTGGCCCAAAGTGTGTCTATTCATTCATCTGATGGAGACTTAGCTTGCTTCCAAATCTTGGCTATTGTGAACAGTGCTACAACAAACATGAGATTGCAAATAATTCTTTGATATACTGATTTCCTTTCTTTTGGGTATATACCCAGCAGTGGGATTGCTGGATCCTATGGCAGCTCTATATTTAGCTTTTTGAGGAATCTCCAAAGTGTTCCTTATAGTGGTTGTACTAATTTACATTGCCAACCACAGTGTAGAAAAGTTCCCTTTTCTCTGCATCCTCACCAGCATTGTTTATTGCCTTTTGGATATAAGCCATTTTTACTAGGATGAAATGATATTTCACTGTAGTTTCGATTTGGATTTCTCTGATTATCAACAATGTTGTGCACCTTTTCATATGCCTGTTTGCCATTTGTTTGTCTTCTTTTCAGAAATGTCTATTCAAATCTTTTACCCATTTTTTGATTGGATTATTGGATTTTTTTCCCATACAGTTGTTTAAGCTCCTTATATATTCTGGTTATTAATCCCTTGTCAAATGGGTAGTTTGCAAATATTTTCTCTCATTCTGTGGATTGTCTCTTCACTTTGTCGGTTGTATTTTCAGCTGTGCAGGACCTTTTTAACTCGACGTGATCCCATTCGTCCATTTTGGCTTCTGTTGCCTGTGCTTGTGGGGTATTACTCAAGATATTTTTGCCCAGACCAATGTCCTGAAGAGTTTTCCCAATGTTTTCTTGTAGTAGTTTCATAGTTTGAGATCTTAGGTTTAAGTCTTTAATTCATTTTTATTTCATTTTTATATACAGTGAGAGATAGAGGTCTAGTTTCATTTTTCTGCTTACTGATATCCAGTTTTCCCAAGCACCATTTTTTGAAGAGACTGTCTTTTCCCCAGTGTATATTCTTGGCACCTTTGTCAAAAATGGTTCACTGTAAGACAGTGAATTTGTTTCTGGGTTCTCTATTCCATTCCATTGATCTGTGTGTCTGTTTTTCTGCTAGTACCATGGTGCTTTGGTTATTTGAAGTCAGGTAATGTGATTCCTCCAGTTTTGTTCATTTTGCTTAGGATAGCCTTGGCTATTCTGGGTCTTTTGTGGTTCCATGTAAATTTTAGGATTGTTTATTCTATTTCTGTGAAAAAATGTCATCAGTATTTTGAGAGAGATTACATTATATATATAGATTGCTTTGGGTAGTATGATCATTTTAACAATATTGATTCTTCCAGTTCAGGAACGCAGAATATCTTTCCATTTTTTGATGTCCTCTTCAACTTCTTTCATCAGTGTTTTATAGTTTTTATTATAAAGATCTTTCAGTTATTTGATGAAGTTAATTCCTAGGTATTTAATTTTATTTGTAGTTATTATAATCAGGAGTACTTTTAAAACTTCTTTTTCAGATCATTTACTGTTGTCATATAGAAATACTACTTATTTTTGTATGTTGATTTTGAATCCTGCTGTGTTACCAAATTTTTTCATCAGCTCTAATAGTTTTTCTGTGGAGTCTTTAGGATTTTCCAAATATAAGATTATATCATCTGCAAACAAGGATAATTTAACTTCTTCCTTTCCAATTTGGATGTCTTTTATTTCCTTGTCTTCTCTGATTGTTCTAGCTGAGACTTCTAGTACTGTATTGAATAACCGTGGTGACAGTGGCATCCTTGTCATGTTCTAGATTTTAGAGCAAAGGCTTTCAGTTTTTCCCCATTCAGTATGATACTAGCTGTGGGTCTGTCATATATGGCTTTTATTATGTTGAGGTATGTTTCTTCTATAGCCTGTTTTTTTGAGGATTTTCATCATGAGTTCCCACCTGCTCCAGAGGTGCCATCTGGGAGCCAGAGACTACAGTCAAAAACCTTAGAAGTCAACCTGGTATTCTACTGTACTGTGACTAAACCAGCATTCAAACCACAAGATGTAGTCCTGCCCACTCTTCCTTCCCCTTTCCAAAAGCAGAGGAGCCTCATCCCAGGGCCACCGCCACCACAGGCCCATAGGGAATGCTGCCAGACTACCACTGATGTTCCCTTAAGGCCCAAGGGCTCTTCAGCTTGTGGTGAATGTTGCCTGGCCTGGGACACACCCGTTAGGGAAGTGGTCTCCCCTCTGCCCCAAGGAAGGTTCAGAAATGTCATCCAAGAGCCAAGTTCTGGAATCAGAGTCTCCAACAGCCGACTTGGTGCTGTGCCCCACTGTGGTCAACCTGGTACCTGAAGCCAGCATATCTCAAGGTCTCACTCAAGGCCCTCAACATAGTACCTGAATGTTGCTGTTGGTTATTCAGGACCCAAGGACTTTTCAGTTAGCAGGTGATGAATGCTGCCAGGACTCTTTTTTTTTTTTTTTTTTTTTTTGAGACAGACTCTCACTCTGTCAACCAGTCTGGAGTGCAAAGGTGCAATCTTGTTTCACTGCAACCTCCACCTCCCAGGTTCAAGCGATTCCCCTGCCTCAGCCTCCCAAGTAGCTGAGATTACATGTGCATGCCATCACGCCCAGTTAATTTTTGTATTTTTAGTAGAGATGGTGTTTTACTATAATGGCCAGGCTGGTCTCAAACTCCTGACCTTGTGATCCGCTTGTCTCAGTCTCCCAAAGTGCTAAGATTACAGGCGTGAGCCACCATGCCTGGCCAGGACTCATTCTTAAAGATCCTTCCCTTTAAGACAGCGGATTCCCTTCTGGCCCAAAGTGTGTCTAGAAATGTCTGGGAGCTAGGTCCTGGAAGGGAAGCCTCAAAACTCTTATCTGTGCCTTATCCTGCTGTGACTGAGCTGGTATCCAAGATGCAAGACAAACTCCACCCCACTCTTCCCACTTCTCTCCTCAGATGGAAGTAACAGATCTCTTTTGGGCCTATGAGTTGTGCGGCCTGGAAATAGGGGAGGGATGATGCCAGGACTCCCTTAGCCACACCCGCTGGTGTCTCAGTAGGTCTTGTACCCTGACCAGTCCATTGTCTCTGAGCCCAGTTCAGCACTAGGACTCTCCTAGAAGTGGCAGTCCTTGTCGCCTAGACTGCCTTTTGAGTTTATTTATAACCCCAAAGCACTTTGGACCTCAAAGCTTGCAGGAACTCAAATTTCAACCACTGCAATCAGTGACTCCCCTCTTATTAGCGCTGGTTTAAATGCTCCCTCTGTGGGCAGACACCTGCTGAGTTTGGTCCAGTTTTGCTTTCTGCTGTAAGAAGATAGCACTGAGTTCAATGCCTCACAATTGCTGAGCTCTCCCTACCCCAGTGCACAGAAACGCTCTCAGCACCACGCTGCCACTTCATGGGGGAGAAGGAGGGGTGTTGTTGGCAATTCAAGAGTCATATTTTTTTTAAACTTCTTCGGTGACTCTTTCAGGGATACAAAGTTAAAACCAAGTACTGTGAGTGCTCATCTGATTTTTGGTTCTTATGAAGAAGCTTCTTTGGTGTAGATAGTTATTAAGGTGGCATTCCTTGCACGGCAGAGGGGGCAGAGAGGTGGCATGATCAGTGGAGCCTTCTATTCATCATCTTGCTCTCCACAATCCTTGCTTTCTTACAGTTTTCATTGTGTTTTATATCTTTATCCATTCTTTTATTTTTACCTTATATTAATTATTATGCTTCCAGGTATTCACTTGTATAATGCATACAGTTAGGTTTTCCTTTACAAGCCAATTTGAAAAATATTAATAGGTTATTTAAGCCACTCACATTTATTGATATGACTGATATGTTTGGTCACAATTATGTCATATTATCATTTGTTCAAATTACTGTGGTAATAAGTAATATTTACTGTGTTTCTTTCCCTATTTAATGTATCCTTTTTATTTTCCTTTTTGTTTTAAAAAAAGTGGGGGATTGTTTGTTTTGATGGTGTATTTGGTATTTAGAAAAGTTTGTATTTTCATCATAGTGGTTACTTGTGTATTATTTTACACAAATAACAAATTGTTATTTGTTTTACAAAATAACAAATTTGTGTATTATTTTACAAAACCTTAATTCCTCCTTTCTCTTACTTAACATTTTACTATCTGATCTGCTGGTTTCAAAGGAATCCCGTGACTCCTCCTATTAATTATACAATAGCAAATAATTATATTTCAAATATTAAGTTGTATGATTACTACTTTGTGGAAACCTATAAGGTTTACACATTATTTTTCTACCCTTGATCTACCCTCATTAATTTAGTTGTAATATTATATAATGTGAAATATTCACCATCGATCCTTTTTGCAAAGATTTCCAAACCATTTATTGATTGAATGGAACCTATTCTAGCTAATTCATCAGGAAAGGCACATGTGTACTGTATTGCCTACTCCTTGCACATTTAAACCTTTTTTTGCCTATCCTTGATACTTGAAGCACAGCCTGCCTGGGGATAACATCTTTTGTTCATATTTTCTGTCCTTAATTTCTTTACAATGCTGATCAACAGTTTCCTTGCTTTTGATGATGTTTTCAGGAGTCTCATGGTCTGATGCCAATTTGGTTCTATTGACCTTAAGGATTATTTCTTCTTTTGCATGAGGCATGAATTTTTTTAATCATAAAATATAATAATTTTACCATATATTTCAGAGTTGATCATTATGAATCAACTTTCCCGATATCCCATGGTTAACATATAAATTCCAGGCTTTTTCTCCAGAAAACTGTTTCAGATTACAGGTTTAAATACTAGTTTTATTCCACTGTTTTCATTTTATTCTCAGGGACTCCAACTTCTACTGGTGTTAGACCTTCTTTACCTGTCTTCAATGTCAGCCACTTGCTCTCTGAAACTTTTTACTTCTTTCTTTTTCTTGTGTCATTGTCTTAATTGTTTTAGTGCTTTTCATCAACAGCATTTATATTTTCACTTAAATCTATTCCCCATTATCCACTTTATAATTTAATTTTTAATGTTATTTTGCCTTTTTCTTCTACTTCTTCGTTGAGTTCAATCAAATCTTTTTCATTTTCTTTTGTCCACGTTCTTCCTTACTTTTTGTACTTGTGATTTCAGATTTTATTTTCGTATTCTCAAATGTTTGTTTCAAGATATTTAATTTAGTTTAAAATGTTGCATTTTCATTTTCAGCTTTGTAGTTGATTTTGTGGGGATTTGATTTATTTTTTGTATTTGACTCCTTGATCTTTGTAATAGCTTTGTGTCAGTGAAATCTGTGGGGTTTTTTCTATTTTTATATACTTCATGAACATAGTTTCTAGCTTGAAAACATCCTCTTCTGTCAGTTCTACCTTCTTCTGTGCAGTTTTGTTTATAAGTATTTAGTACTGGTTAGTGGGGAGGAGAAGAAATTGGCATGCTTTTTCTTTCTCTCTTTTATGCAAAAGTTTTACTTTAATTTTCTCCCTCTTGCTTCCTTCTATCCCTTTACTGCTGTGCCACCAAGGAGAACCTCCCTTTCCTTACATATCTCATTCTCCACTAGAAGCTACCTTCTCCATTACTGACACTTATGCTTTACTTGCAAGCCTTTCCCCTGAGGTTGGTGCTGCACATGGCTACATCCAGCTTATATTCAGCATTTTAACAGTTAGCGTTGGATTTTCGATTTCCAGGAATGATTTTGTCTGTACTTTATCTAAGTCCTTCTTGCCTCTCTACTATTTTTTTACAAAGTTTCTCTTCCTTGACTCTCCACACTCATAGACTCACTGATTTCTAATCCTGGCTTTCACATTTACTAACTTGGAAAAATTACTTGATCACTATAAGGCAGTTTTTCAACTAAAAATACTTCCCAGCACAATTCTTGCACATGTCTGATAGCTGTTGTGGTTCTTGTCCTTGAAAGTAAAAGTTGAAAGAAAATCTAGCATGCTTTAGAGCTACTGGGGCTATTATAGAGCTGTTCTCACCAATCTCAAACATCTTTATCTGCCCACACAAGTACACAACAACGCCTAACAAGCAAGGGAAGTAATGTGTCCCCATAGTTTTCAATATTTCATCAGTGCTTTCCTCTACCAGAATGAGCAGTAAAGTTGTCATCAAAAAGGAAACATAGGCATAAAAATTATTATTTTAGACAGAGAGCTGACTATTGGGTCAATCTGATTTCAAATAATTGGCACAGTAGTAATATCAAATCTATGCAGCTGATGAGAAATGTTTGGCTGAATGATGTGGCCTTATTTCCCAGGTCTGGATCTGGCTAACAAGATGCCTTCTCCTAGAACTCTGAAGACTCATCTGCCTGTTCAGATGCTACCACCTTCCTTCTGGAAAGAAAATTCAAAGGTAAGAAGAGCCAACTCTTCAAACTGAGTTTGATTGGCATGGCCAAATAATGTCTCTAAGTAGAAACAGTCAAAGATACTAAAAGAAAGATAGCCCATGGAGCCATAGGGCAGATGGTGGCATTACCCCACATTCCCATACACTCCATTCTGGATTCATCTTCCTTCAAAATATTATTTTTGGGTACACATTGGGAAATTTTCAGACAAAATTATTCTGACCATCTGCCATCTAAGCCACATTCAAAGAAGGTGATCAATGAAACAAAGCAGGTATTTCCTGAGGAAGAGTGATCTCTTAGATTGTGTCCTCTAAGGAGCTGGCAGAGTCAGACCCGAAAGATAACTATTTGGAGGAAAACCTGTGAAACGAGGAGTAAGACAAACAAGTATGGAGAGCAATAAGACCATGATGCAAGTCTGACCCCTATGAAGGAGAGTCAAGGAAGGAGAGTTGAAGACTCAGACTACAGTCATGAGTCATGATTCATCCAAGCTGATGGGGAGTCCTCCAGCCAAAGTCAACCATCAGAGAGTCCCATATCTCATAAACTGCACCTGCCTTAGCATGCCTGCTGTGCTTACTCATTAGCCAAGAGCAGTCATTTGGGAATGTGGTCTTATAAAGAACATGATAGTGGATTCAGAATACAGCAGCTGAGGTCATCCATCACTTACTTTCCATATCCAGAGATCTGAATAGCCCATGTTCATGGCCACCATTTGGCTGCCCTGATGAGATTATGTACACCTTGGTATCCAAAATCTGCTCCTCTTCTTTTCAGGATGAGAAATATAACTTTGTCTTATTTTGATCTGGCCCACCCTTAATGCTAACTGAGAGATCAACAGACTCTCAGAAAGCATATCTCATGAAGCAAGATCCTAGGTACTGTTAGACCTTTATTTCCTTCATTTTCAAAAAATATATTTTTATTTTGACACTTTCTAATTCAGATCCTATAAGTGCAGTGTACATTGAGTGTAGCGGGGTTTCCTTTTGATTTCTGCTTTATAAGTTAGTCTTAAGTTAATGAAATGTGTATAAACAAAATATCAACTTATACATTTGCAATGAAAAGTATAGCCACTCAGCAGAACCAAATGCTTGTATCAGCTAGACCAGCACATCATCTCCTTGTGGGCAAGCTGCTTTGTAAACACAGTTGTCTGAAGATTGCTGAGAAAGTGAGTTGATGTTAAACAGTGTTTTTCAGCTATGACAGCTGCAATCTTTCAACCTTCTAGACTAAATTTACCAAGGAAACCATAACGGTCAAGTCTAACCAAAACTATCTCTCCTTGGTGCAGTGCTCAGATACATGATGCGAGTGATTGCTTTTGACTTCCTATTTTTTCTGAGCTTCCATGACTCACTAGCTCTTTATTTTGTCCATCTCCTATCTCCAAATAAGGTACAATACAATTGAATAGTTTTCCAAGTATCTGTTTGCTTGGCTCCCCCAATTTGCTGATTTGCTTCCCTGAGATCATGCCCAAATCACCTGGATTTCTGAAAACTTCTTGGTTTATTCCCACAGATAAATACCTTCACTTATTGTATGTTAATTTTATTCCTCAAGAACCAATATTATTTCCAAATCTTGTAGACTCATTGTCAGAAGACACACTAACACTTGGTTAGTCATCATACTAACATCTTCTTTTTGTAAAATCGGGTCTTCTAAATAATGTAAACATCTTAGTGGCAGCACTTCCATTTATCCACTTAGACTTGGTGTGAATTATTTGAGTAGTAAAAGACTGTAGGGAGCTTAGTCCAAGTTTTTCATTTTATCATGGTATGGTAGGCTGAATAATAGTCACTCCAAGATAGCTACATCCTAATCACCAGACCTGGGAGTATTAACATATGTTGCAAAATGGACTACACAGAAGTGACTAAGTTAAGGATCTTGAGATGGGGAGATTATCTTGGATTGTCTTGGTCTTAAATATCAGCACAAGGGTATTTAAAAGATGGAGACAAGCATATCAGAGGAGAAAATAGGAGCTGTGACAACTGAAGCAAGAATTTGGAGTGATTCAAGGAAGGGGTCAAGAGCCAGGAAGTACAGGTGGCCTCTAGATGCTAAAAACAAGAAAATGAATTCTCCCCAGACCCATTAAAGGAACCAGCCTTGCTGACACCTTGACTTTAGCCCAGTGAAATCTGACCTTCAGAACAGTGAGAGAATAAATCTACATTGTTTTAAGCCATTTGTGGTAATTTGTTACAGCAGCAATTGGAAATTAATACAGATGAATCAAGAGGTTCTCAGAAATTTTATTTGACATTGGATCCCACACCTAATGTATATTTGAATATGTTCCCTGTTTATCCTAGGACTTCCCATTTCCATTTAGGCCTAGAAGGCAATAAGCAACATAAGCATTAAGGAATATTACACAAAATATATGTACATAATAATAAGACTTTGTACTTGCATCATACTTTTTGACACCATAAATGCTTTCATAAATGCTGGATGGAAAGCCAGCAGCAAGAAAGGGGGCAGAAAAACAGAGTCATGCCAGGACTGTGTTCATCTGAGTGAGCAAAGATGGAAAGCAAGAACCTAGGGCAATTCATTTAGAGTAAAATAAGGCTGGATGATTGGTTGTGTTGGACACAGAAGTTCCGTAGTGAGACACAGGACAAAAATTCTTGAGAAACCACTGAGAATGGTTCTTCCCAAGCCCTGCTAAGATAGCATACAGCAGGGCAGGATGAGATGGGAGCCAGAGTAATGAGGGGAGGAAGGGGTCACCAGGACAAGAAGTCAAGAAGTCAGCTCCTTCTCACCAGACAATGCCTGCCCTATGAGAAGACCATCACACACAGTTCCAAAGATGGACTTAGCACTGCCTCAAGCGTCCTTCAACCTAGTCAGCAAATGAATGTAGGAGTGATAATTCATCACTAAGGCTGGGATTCATATCATGGAAATTAAACCAAATGGCTAGCTGCTTTAGCTCCTCCCAGCCTAGAACTTACTTTAGATTCCTTGCTTAGTGAAAGCCAAGGGGAACCTTCACACACTGAAAAATATAGCACATGCTGTTGTCTACATTTGTCCCTTCAAAATTCATATGTGAAATTTTAACCCCAATAGTGATAGTATTAGGAGGTGGGACCTTTGAAAGGAGATTAGGCCATGAGTGGAGAGCCCAGGACACTTCTATCAGAGAAAAGGGGTGCTCTTAATGATCATGCTAAGACCACAGCTATAAATTGGAACTGCACCTAGACAAACTGGAAGGGATAGTCACCTTTGATCATAGAAAATGCATGAACATGCAATTATTCCAATAGGATAGTCCAAGATTCTACAAAGAGGCTTTCTAAGATTATGGTCCTCTGCACTGAATAATGATATTTCTCTGTCTTGTTTTCTCTCTGCGTCTCATTCCTCTTGCTGGCTGATTCCAGATTATCTATGTGGCTAGAAATGCCAAGGACTGTCTGGTCTCCTACTATCATTTCTCAAGAATGAATAAAATGTTGCCTGACCCTGGTACATGGGAGGAATATGTTGAGACATTCAAAGCTGGAAAAGGTGAGTGGAAGAAAACTGTGAGTTCATATTTCCTTATTCATTCACCTGCTGACAGCAGAAAGAAAGATAATTTTCACTGAATGGCTGCATCCATCAAGGTCTTGTGAGGAAGTAGATGGCACTCAAACTGGGTCATCTGGAAGACTCTAACAAAGAGACTATTTCCAAGGCTATAGCAGAGTTTAAGGAAACTGACAAGGGCTAGTGCAGTATTCTGGGGAGAGTACCAGCAAGGAGCCATATCTCTCCAGAGACAAAAGAGGACCCCTTGACAGGAGCTAAAGCCTTTGGTGGGGGAAGCAGTGAGCCAACAGGAATGGCATCAGGGAAATAAACACAATGTCCTCCTCTCCTTCTGCCTCTAAATGCCTTCCTACACCTCTTGCTGACACAGTCCATCTGCAATCCTGAGGACAAAGGAGGTCATTGACAAAGTCCATGCAGATTGCTTTGCAGGGCACCAAGCAGAGCACAAGATGATGGAAAGTGGAGTTGGCAGAGACAACAGAAAATACCCCGTGAGCCTCTCTATTTACCATCAGAGAGTGAAGGTGCCCAAATATCCAGTACTTATAAATTTTTCACAGTAAAAGTCTTCTTTTTAAAATCAGCCTGTTCAGAAACAATATTTATTGTGTAATATTGACCAATGCACTATGTGATGATGCAAGGAAAATAAAGGTGTTGAATCCCTGGCCACAAGACAATCTTTCATGGAGTAATAAGTTCAAGGTTGGAAATATAAACCAAGGGATCCAGAATACTTTTTATCATCACCCTACTTAAAAAAAAAAAATCCCTCTCTTCTGCAAATAAGAATTCTGCCCAAGGTCTTTGTCTTCTGGTTGTATTTATTAAATGTCCCCATTTATTTGAAATATTCATGTTTGTTTTACAAGTTTCCTGCTGGCATTGACATCTCATCTCTCTCCTTCCCCTCAGTGCTTTGGGGTTCCTGGTATGACCACGTAAAGGGATGGTGGGATGCAAAAGACCAGCACCGCATTCTCTACCTCTTCTACGAGGACATGAAGGAGGTGAGGGCAGTGCCATCTCCATCAGATCCTCCCACATCCTAGGATACATCAATCCCTGTTTAGAACCCTAGTGCATGGGCTTTCCTGCAGAAGAGCCTTCAGTGCAAGTCCATGACACTGTTTGCAACTCAGTTTTATCCTCAAAAGCTCTAACTACTTTTTTGGCATTCTAAATTTGCTTTGCTTTAATTCACAGTTTTCAAAATATTCTTCTTCTTCAGGAAATAGCACATGCTTTATAGTTGAATCAATCTGTTGGATCCTGACACTTATAAGCCAGATATCTTTATCTGCAAAATGGTATCATGTCTATCTCATGAGATCATTGTAAAGATTTACACTATCATATTTGTAAAGTGTACATAGTTGTGTTCAAGAAATTTAGCTTCCTTCTCCCTCTTGCACACCTCAACCTCACATCATAAAGCAAAGTTTAATCTGTATAAACACTGGTAGGATTAGTCCCACGTATTGGGACAGTGGACTGATTTCTGAATTTCAAACCATTGTGTATGAGTGGCTGCACAAATTCACTCTCATGACCCAGTCATCAGCATCCTAGAATTACAAAACTAGCGTCTAAAATGTCCTCAGAAACTTAATCAAAAGCTATAGCTTTCTCTCTTTCTGTATCTCTTTGATCAAAAAGATTCAAGAAATAAGGATCCATATTTCTGGGTCGACTTGAGATTCCTTTTATTCCTCCTCTTAGTGACCTTCTGTTAAGTTCATAGGTTCTTTTTGCCATCTGTTGTAGTCCAAATACTAGAGTTAGTCATACTATGCTTCACCACCAACATTGTTCCTCCTTCACACAGCCTTCCTTGTTCTGCCGCAGGAGATACTGTTGCTCCTTCCCACCAAATCTCCTGGCACTCTGTCTGTACACAGGCAGCATGTACTTTCTCAGCCAGCTGTGCAGTTGTTTGTGTTTGTGTTTAATTCCTTTCCTTCAAGGTAAGCCTCTTGAGGGCAGGGACAGCCCTCATCTTTGTGTTGCTACAGTATCTGGGACAGTACAGTGCCTGGCAGTAGGAGTCACTTGAGAAATATTTTTAAAATGTGTTTGAATTGATCCTTTAACCCATTTCTCTCCAAATCCTGTCCAAATGGAACATCATCCCCAAGGGAGGCCCAACATGATTTGTTTGGTGTGACTGTTCCACATACAGGACCCAAAGCGGGAAATTGAGAAGATACTGAAGTTCCTGGAGAAAGACATATCAGAGGACATTCTGAATAAAATCATCTATCACACCTCGTTTGATGTAATGAAGCAAAACCCAATGGCCAACTATACCGCTTGGCCCACCAGCATTATGGATCATTCCATCTCCCCTTTTATGAGGAAAGGTAGATAAGCTTTGTAGTCTAAGATGTCAAATGGAACTCTGTGGTCCCCATGGTCTGCTTAGATTTTCCAGTAATGTTTCATGCTCCATTATTTATTCTTTCCAGCAGCACCACTGTACAACCTTTGAGAGGCAAGTTGCCTGTTTCTCCCCATTCTTGGTGGGGTCCTAAGGGTGCATGCTTACCTCTCCCTGTACTCCTGCAGCAATCATTGAGATTTTGCCTTGTTTCAGGGATGCCTGGAGACTGGAAGAACTATTTTACTGTGGCTCAGAATGAAGAATTTGACAAGGACTACCAGAACAAGATGGCAGGAAGCACCCTAACCTTCCGCACAGAGATCTGAGAGCAGTCAGGGAGTCTGCCCTGGACTTTCTTACCAGATTTTTGCCATTTGAGCCTCATGATCAAGGATACTTAAAACAAAGACATGCTTCCTCCAGTCTGAAGCTGTCACACACTAGCTGTAGATCCTATGCCACTGTGATAATACTTCATCAAAATGTAACCAAATCCTGGGTAGAGTTTTTAATTAAGATACATGATCTCTCATTTAGACACCAAACACCTAATGTACTCGCCTGTCCTAAGGCAAAATAAAGGCAACTTAGTTCCATCACTAGTTTACAATAGTGAAATAAATAAAATGATAAATAAGAGTAGAATTTATACGTAAGAGAAAGTGAGCAAGAGAAGAATGAGGATGAGAAGTGGGCACCAGGGAGAATGTGAGGGGGAACTGGTTTTTATTTTTAAATGTCGGGAATGAGAGGCAGAGGATAGTCTTACTCTTGAAGATATTAGATTAGGAGGTGCAGAGCGTGGCATGAAGGATGGAATGCTGTGAGCTGGGTTTGACTTAGGTGGCTTCAAGCTGAAATGGTCCCCCAAAAAAAGACAAAGGCCACAGGAGAGCGATGAGGAACACAAGAGGAACAAGAAACAGCCTACTTCCGTGGTCAACACAAGGCTGGAAAGCAGAGAAAGATTTTATCTTTCAGATGGACTTCTGAGAGAGAGAGGAAGTCTTCAGTGAGCTCAAGAGAAAAATAAAATAAAATATTCAGTAACTCATGCACATTAAGAAAACCTTAAATTTGACATCTCTTTGGAAAATCGTTTTTTATACTTTTTTTAAAAAGGGCTCTTAGCGAAACTGTCAGCATTGCCAAGTTCTTCAGCTGTACTAATGATTATGTTCTTTTCCTTCTTTTTATTAAAACCTGTACCAAGAAAATATCTGCCATCATTTATGTGAGCTATACAAAGATCCACGTATTATTATTTTTTTAATGTCAGGAAGGTACATTTTGTGGGACAGGTGATTTCCTTATCATTAAACCATAAAACACAAAAAATTATCTACTCCACCCAGTAACAAAGTATACCCCTTTGCATTTTTTTACCATTCCCTCTCTAGGGTAAGCATGCAAATCATTAACCACATGACAAATATCCCAGTATAGTATTTATGTAGAGTTCCAGCCCGCGCTGAGGAAAGATATGGTGAACTGAACCAGCGTGATTCAATAGCAAATAAATTTTTATCAGGAACAACCACTCCAAATGTCTTGGGTTCATGTTCTAAGAGCTGCCTAACAATTTAGATAGCAAGCACATAATCACATAATGACTCCCTTTGTGACTATGATAGAAACTGGACACATGGGCAGTATTGATCAGAATACAGGCAATAGGTCTAGAGTTTACGACTAGACAAAACTTGCTTTTCTTCCTTTATAAACTAATTTTTTACTTTAATTGTAAAAATACATCCCATTCTTATATTCTCTATAAATTTCAGCCACAGAAAATATTTCTAGACTCCTCTTTTACAAAACTCTGCTATGTCCTTTTAAACAATGCTAAAAGTACCATGAAGAAGAATTAATGATTTAATTCAATCTTAAAATATCTTTGGTCCAGCTGCATAAAATAAACATGATGAAGATGACCCTCCATGTATCCTAGATAATCTTGTGTTCTGATCACTTATTACATACTTAGAGAGAGAGAGAGACTCCTAAATATACCACAGTCATAGAAGATCAAATTGCAAATGTTCAATTTACTTTGGAACCCTTCACATAGAAGAAAATGAAAAGCAGCAATGGGAAGTTAGACTCATAAAATTTTAGAGTGAGAATTGCAAGAGTCAGAAAGATCACATCATTCAACAATCTTACTTTTCAGATGAGAAGACTAAGAACCAGGGAGAGAGGGATGGCCCCCACAAACAGGTCATGCAGACACGCTTAAATCGGGATCCCCCAGCCCCTGGCTAGCTCCCCACACACTGCAGGAGTCACACAGATTGTGAAAGTCTTCTCTGCAGACTTCATCTTGCACTCACTCACTTCCTCTTAGCACTTGGAACTGCTTGGGTGTTCTATGGATTCTTTCTGATTACATAAGAAATTCCAAAACTTTTCTAATGACCTACTTAGAAAAACAACAAAGCCTGATGGGAATCCACTTAGAAAGGCAGCTCTTCCAAGAGAGGGTCTCTGCGTCAGAGCGTCTTGGAGATGTCTGTGAGCAGGAGGGAGCCCCCAGCAGAAACTGCCCTTCCCCAAAGCTGAGTAAAGCCCAGTTCTGCCCTCCACCCCTGTCGAGGCTTCTGGGATTTCTTTGGCTTGTAGGTACCAGGCAGATACCTCCTGCATCCTGCCCAATCTCACCACATCTCCCACAGGGCTTGCTCTCAGTGGTGTGGACCGAGCTCCCTATGCAGCCCCAAAGGCTATGTTCTACTGCTCTTTTCCTCATTTTACCCTTAATAATCTAGTGAGGGTTTTGTTGTTAAGAGAACTTCAAAACATCTGAGGCAAATTTTACTCCAAATAAACTCAAGTATGGGGAATTCCAGGAAACAAATGACAGAGAGGAGAGTTAGGGACTGGAATGAAAATCCTTAACCCTTTCTAGGTGTTGTTAAAATGATCACCTGGGAGGCCATCGGACCTGAGTGCCTCAAGTGTCCCGGGTTCTTATGGAAGCAAAGCAAGACCCAACTCAGTTTCACTGAGGATTCAACCAGTCAGAAACCACCAGTCAATCTCAGACTAGGGACTTTTCAATTATTGCTCCACTTTGACCAATTAAACATTTCCCCTACCCTGCTTCCCATTCACTCTATAAAAGTCTCCCCACATGCTCCTTCAAAGGAGGCCTGAATCATTCTGGCTTGGAGTGCCAGATTCATGAATCATTGCCTGCTCAGATAAACTCTTCAAAATGTTAACCGGTCAGAGTTTACCTCTTAACAGCTCCTATTCTATTTTTTTCCAGCTTGGTAGAATTAGAGTTCATACTTGAGGAGTCTAATGATCAGTCTTCTCCAAAGAGGTTTTCCATCAGTAGAAGACCCTCCCAGCCGTTCTCCGTTATCAGTGCCCTTTCTCTCTCTACATTCGTGGATTGTTGGTCTAGGCTCACAGAGGTTGATCTAGGCCACAGAGGTGTCCTGTGGGCCAAAAATTCCAGCCATTTAGTATTGCTGAGAGCTATGAATAAACTGTTTTTATACTTTTAAACAGTTGTTATAAAAACAACAGAAATGACAAAGAAGAATATGTGACCCACAAAGCCTAAAATATTTGCTATCTGATCCTTTACAGAAACTATTTTCTGAGCCCTATCTAGGAGAACCCCCCAGCAGGCCTGTTCTGGACACAGAGTCCCTGGATGACCATCAGCTCAGCCCTGCTGTAGGCACCACAGCCATGCAGGCACCACTGCTGCACACCTGCTCCATGGAGAGAGGGCAGAGGAGGAGAGAAGGGAACAAAAATTGAGTAAAGCCAAATTTGGTTTTACAAATGAATAAATATTAACAAACACCCTAGGCCCAGCCGTGGCTGGAACAGAGCATGCTGCAAGACCACCATGCATGGCTGGCACAAACATCCAAGCCCTGGAGTCCTCTCTTCCCTCACAGCCTGCCCTGTCAGCTGTGCTTTCTCCAGTATGTACATCTGGGCTCTCTCAGCACATGGTAATGTCTTGCCTCTCACTGGGTGCTTCAGAATCCCTCCTCAGGAAGAAGAGGCAGTGCTCCCCAGAGACCTCTTTTCATCAAGGAGGGCTAAGCATTGGGCTGAAGGCAGCAGGAATCAGGGACCCTCCGATGGGTCTAAGACAATCAGGGGTCCTCAGCTGTCTGCAGGCCACCCTGGAGTGCTGCGTCTTTGTTGGCAATGTGGACTGTTTCCAGCAGGGTTGTCTCCTTCAGGGTCATCACTCTTGTCAGTCTCTGGGCACCACCTTCCACCCAGGGGCACACTGGGAGAGTAGAAGTGAAGTGGTCGCCCCTCCTCGGTGGTGCCGCTTCTCTTCCTTCTCGCCCTCCACCCAGCCAGCCCTGGCCCATGATCAGTCTCTGCATTTCAGTGACTCCCAAGCACGCTGTGGCTTCCACTTTCCTCATTCTGAAGCCTCTTCATGAGAACAATCAACCATTCATGTTCCATCTTCACCATAAGCCAAGCAAGCAAGAGAGCCCTTGCCTTTCATGAGATTCTTGGCAGTCCTCTGGGAAATCTCCCTCCCCACGCAGCCTCTCTGCATGTGCCCAGGGCGACCACATCTTCTTGGGGACACACTCACATGGCCAGGTCCTGGAATTGTCTTACATTGGCAGCTGGTTCTTGGAAACCCCATGGAATGTGTCACACCAACGTCCTCCAAACTCTACCAAGCAGAACTCAGGGATTTTAGCACTTTCTGTAAATCTCTATCTGCCTTGGTTGACCGTCCCTGAATTGACTCATCTGCGCCTTAACTGGGGTTAAGTGAGGAAGGCCCAGTCAGAGCAGAGAATGGTTTGAGTTCAGACAAACAGAAGATGTGTCCGAGCTACCCCAGCTGACAAAGGCAGCCGGCCTCAGTCGGCTCAAGCTGAGTTTGTGGGTTGGCTTGCACTGGGTCTTATGTGGATGAATGAGAAGGCTCCTGAAGATCCGTATTTGTGAATACAGGTGTCCTGGGTGAGGATCGCATGGGAGTCCCAGAAATCCAGACGTCATCAGACCCTCCCAGCCTTCTTCCCAAAGAGTTCTGAGGAGCACTCCCAACAGCGGGAGCCTGTGCATGGTAAAGGGCCTGCCTCCCTTTGAAACTTGTAGGGGAAGTACGCCCAGCTCTCCAAGCCAAGAGAGGTCCCAGGCCACCACAGCTCTCATCCTCCCGAGGCAGGAGTTTTTCCTCCACCCACCTTCCCATCTGGAAGCAGTGTACATGTTATGGTCCCAGGAATAAGCAGGTGGGTATAGATGGGACCAGTGGTTTTGTGGGCCATGATGGCAAGGACCGTAAAGTAAGTGCAGGTGCAGTTTTCACATGGTGACCTAAACATGGCCTCCAGCCAGAAGGTGAGGATCAAGAAGGGTTATGCTTGGCTGATGGACAGCTCTCCACAGGTTAGGTCATCCCCAGTGTGCAGCTGGATTGCTGTGGGCTTGTGGGTCATCAGGCCTCCAGGAGCAGTCATTAGTGATGTCCACTCACAGAGTTCAGCCCTAGGTGCAAAGTTTAGCAGAAAAAGGTGGACTAACTGACTAGGGTTTGGTCTACCCCTAGGTTTAAAACTCTAGAGTCCAGCATGTTCCTAACCAGAAGGCCACTGGCTGCCCCCCTAAGCTCCAAACTGATGGAGAACATCCCCAACCACCACCAGTACCAATCATGGAAATTAGTGAACAATACAGGTGCAGGGAGAGGCAGACCAGGCTGGCTTCTGACACAAGACTCAGTGTAGAATCAGCTGCAACAGCCAAATAAAAGTTCAGATGCCCTCCCCAGCAACTCATGTGGACATGAGCCTAAGAAACTAGCACAAAATATCTCCAGTCATGCCCCTTGAGGTCCCAGGGAGCTGGAATTTGAGGGAATGTCAGGTCACACCCTGGTTGTCATCAAGCAGGAAACTGCAATCAGTCACAGCACTTTGGCATAACTGCACGCCGGGCTTAATGTCCAAAAGCTGTTTGCACAGGCAAAGCCTTAGGAGCATCCTGCTAGGGGCTGGTGTGCCAGGCAGACATCATTGTGAAATCCCACAGTGTGCAAGCAACCTGTGCCATCCTGTATTTGGGTTTGGGTTGCCAGAAGCAGATCCTGGTATGAGGGTTTCTGTGCAAGTGATTTATTTAAAAAGTCTTCCTAGGAGAGAATTATCAGGGTGTTGTGAGGCAGGCTGGAGAGGAAGTAGCCAAGCAAGGGTATGGACTTAGCATAGTCCTAGGTGCAGCGTGATCCTCAGGGGGGCAGTGCAAGGATTGTCCTTACTTGAGGAAGGGAACTGGGCTTTCCTGGGGCATCTCACAGTCACTCCCTTTGAGATGCCCCAGAGCAATGTCAGCTCCCAGACCTGTGTTCTCTGAGCCTGTGCTCTCTAAGCTTCTGGGCAAAGCCACTCAGTCCCCAAGGTCCAGGCTCATAGAAGAAAGAGTAGGGGGTGAGGCGAGGACTGGTGGTGGGGATCCGAGGGCATCTGGGCGGAGCACTAGGAACTCAGCTTCATTACGAGGGAGCATCAGTGAGGATGAACCCACTTCTGAATCCCACATGAGAAATCCAGCACTGTGTGAGTGCCACCGAGAACCTTGAGCTCTGTATGGTTGAAAAGCTTCCTTCTGAAGCTGGAGCTGAGTAGTCGCTGAATACAGGGTGCACATGGGGGTTGAGGATGGCGATGAACTACAGTGGTGGCACATGTGGGATTGACTGATCTGCCAGGTCAGCATTGATCTGTGAGCTCTGCCCTGGTCTTTGCCAGCCAAGCTGGGGGCCTTCAGCCTTAAGGGGAAGTCCCCCTTCTTATCCCACCACACCCTGCTGCCCTGATACGGAGTGTGGCTACCTAGGTAGGAAACACCTAGAATGTGAGATGCAACATCCTAGCCCCTTTCCACGGGGCAGGGGGTACAGGTCCAAGCCAGGGAGGTCCTAGGACAGGGTGTTTCCCACTCAGGGCAGCAGGCCCTCCTGTAATTGAGAGACCTGGAGTCGGAGTCGAAAGTCACAGAAACGAAGATGGAACCTGAGACCAGGAAGCTGGAAAAGACACTCTGGGGAGGGCTCGAGGCATGTCTCATGATTCAAACACAACACTGAAGGCACAGGGGATGCAAAAGAAACAGGAGGAACGGGGAAAGTAAACAACCAGAAAGGATCCCTGGGAAAATGCCTGACTGCTGGGCTATGATGATGACAAAACTCATAGACAGACTTGCTCCACTTAAACTAAAGGGACAAAATAATGGTTTGTTTTTTGAGTATATTAAATGGATCTTTACTTAATTTATGAAAGAAAGCTGAAAATATAAAACTGCTATACTTTTCCAGTGATGTTGAATATTATAATGAAATCTCTGATTGTGATATATCGATGATAGATAGATGATAGAGATAGAGATAGATAGAGATATAGCAATAGAGATAGAGATAGTGATAGAGATAGAGATAGTGATAGCGATAGAGATAGAGATAGAGATAGAGATAGAGATAGCGATAGAGATAGAGATAGAGATAGATATATACAGACAGAGGAAGAACTGGTTTTCAGTGTATTTAGCTATGTGAGTACACCTTGATGCCCGCACGCCATGGGATTTCACAGAGATGTCTGCCTGGCAATCAGCCCCCAGCAGGATGCTGCTGTCTTCCAAGGCTTTGCCTTGGCAAGAAGGCTTTGGACATTCAACCCGGTGTGCGATTATGCCAAAGTCAATCTAAAGCTGAAAAACTACTTGGAAATAATAAAGCAATCTGAACACCAGGCTTTACATAGTGTGCCTGTGAAGGTCTGTGATTAAAAGCCTTGAATTTCAGCCTCGTTTCTGGAATGTTGTCATAAATGTTAGTCGACAATCTATAGAACTGGAAGTCTTTCATTTCTCAGGCACAGGGACCTGACTCATGCTTCTCAAGCACACTTATACCTCTGTCAACCCATCCAAGGGCATCTCACTTTAAATATTTTTCTGATTAAGAGATGGGGGTTCAGGCTGGGTGCAGTGGCTCATGCCTGTAATCCTAGCACTTTGTGAGGCCGAGGCAAGCGGATCACTTGAGGCTAGGAGTTCAAGACCAGCAATGGCCAACATGGTGAAACCCTGTCTCTACTAAAAGAAAAATACAAAAATTAGCTGTCCTTGGTGGTGGGTACCTGTAATCCCAGCTACTTGGGAGGCTGAGGCAAGACAATCGCTTAAACCTGGGAGGCAGAGGTTGCAGTGCGCCAAAATAGCACCATTGCGCTCCAGCCTGGGCGACAGAGCAAGATTCCATCTCAAAAAAGAGAGAGAGAGAGATGGAACATTATAAGCTTCCAGCTGAGTGGGAGATGGAAATAAGAAAACACTCTAAGGCTCCTTCCAACCTAGAGCCTATGAACTTGAAATTCAAATGTGAATAGATCATCTTCTCCCTTCAAAAGCTCCAAATGGCATCTCTATGTGATTTGCTCCCACATCTAATTCTCTAGTTCCAAATATTCTGCAGGATTATTATGTTTTCAACTGCCCAGTAGATCTTCCCATCTCCACAAGTAATATCCCTCCACAGTACCTCTGTGTTGGAAATGTTTAAAATGACCCTCCTCCTGCTGCTTCTTCTCCTCCTTAACCATTTATTCCTTGTAATTTCTGATTTCCAATTGCTGTTTATGAAAGCAGTATTTTATTGGGTATCTTTCCCCTTGATGTCCAGCAACTTAAATACTATGATATAAAAGTAATAATACTTAAGCATTATAATTTAAAATCAATACATCTTCTGTTACTTGATGGGGATAAGAGAAGGAAGAAAACAAAGACTTTGCTTAATATACACTTATATATACACATTCATAACAAAAAATACTCATGACAATTACAGCCCTCATTTCCGTAAATGGTCATGTGGTCATAGCTGATATTTATAACTACCTTCTTCCACTACCCATTCCATATTCCCATGCTTTCAATGAACACCTCAGCTAGTCATGCACCATTACCTGGTAAGGTTACCCAAGCCTTCATCCTGAAGGGTCTGGACCATAAGTATTCCTGCCCGAATTCAGCTGTAGTTTTCCACTGAACTTAATCACAAGGCATGGTATACAAACACTCAAAGTTATCTCCTGGATTCCAGACAACTCTTGCTTGTTTCTATTGTGGAGCATGGGGGCCATGGGCATTTGGGACACTTCTTTATGTAACTTACTTGTGCCTTTAGGGCCTGCTCAGGCCCAATCATATATACATCACTTCTATTTCATGGTGAGTTGCTGCTCTGCACGCCCAAGTTTATGACTTTGTGGATTAGATAATTCATGATGGGTATCTCAGGTCACGTGGTAACTTGGGGGGTCCATGGTTAAGCATTCAGTCTCTACCTCGGCCCAACAGCAGTCCAAGAGCTGTCGCTCAAAAGGAAAGTAGTTATCTGTGGAAGATAGCATTGGCTCACTCCAAAATCGTAAAGACCTGTGCTGTGATTCACCTGCCAAAGATTCCACACAGCATCCCTGTCTGCCACTGACACCTCAAGCACCATTGGATCTGCTTGGTCATGTGGCACGAATGGCAGAACAGCTTGTGCAGCAGCCTGGACCTATTGCAGAGATTTCTGCTCTTCCGGGTCCTTCTTATAATGAATTTTCAGACTGCTCAGCAAATGGGCCGATGTAAGACACACAAAGAGGAAGATGATACCTCCAAAATCCCAAGAGGCCTACTGAGCATTGTGCCTCATTTTTGGTAGTGGAAGGGAAAAGATGCAAGAACTTACCCTTCACATGAGAAGGGATATTTCAACATGCCTCATACCACTGGACCCTTATAAATTTCATGGAGGCAGAAGGCCCCTGAATTTTAGTCAAATTTATTTCTTACCCTCTGACACTCAAATGCTGAACCAATAAGCCCAGAGTGGTTGCTACTTCTCGCTCACTAGGTCCAATCAGCATAATGTCATCAATAAACAGAACAGTGTAATATCTCATGGAAGAGAAAGGTGATCACATCTCTGTGAACTAAATTATAACATAGAGCTGGAGAATTGATAGAACCCCAAGGAACAATAGTGAGGCGTGGTGCTGGCCTTGCAGGTAAAAGCAAACTGCTTCTTGTGAGCGTTATGGACAGGCATGGAGAAAAATGAATTTACCAGATGAGTAGCTACATGTCAGTTCTCAGGGATGTGTTAATTTGCTCAAGCAATGAAACCACACCTGGGGTAGCAACTGTAATTAGCGTCACCATCTGGTTAAACTTATGATAATCCACTGTCATTCTTTAAGATCCATCTGTCCTCTGCATGGGCCAAACAGGAAAGTTCCATGGGGATGTGATGGGAGTCACCATCCTTGCATCTTTCAAATCCTTGATGGTGGCACTAATCTCTGCAGCCCCTCTAGAAATGTGGATTTGCTTTTGATTTACCATTTTCCTAGGTAAAGGCAGATCTAGTGGCTGCCACTTGGCTTTTTCCACCTTAATAGCCCTCACTCCACAAGTCAAGGGAATAATGTGATAATTCTGCCAGCTGCTGAATTGTGCATTTCAGAACTGGGGAAATACCCACAGGATGGGTTCAGGAACACACTGGACCCACTGTGAGAAGGACCTGAGCTGAATTCCATTGGTCGTCTGACCACCGTAAGCCCCTACTCTGACTGTGGTGGGCCACAGTGGAATTCTGGATCTCTGGAACTTAGTGTCAGTTCAGGGCCCATGTGTTTAATAGTGCCCCAAGAGTCTGATTATTTTCTTTCCTCAATGCATGTCAGCCTGGTAAAAGATAATAAGTCCTTTGGAGGAAGGCTGGAAGAAAGATTATAAATGTTGGTGGTATACTGAGGCCCATCCTCAAAGAAAGCACAAACAAAATTTAAAAATAAGTAAATGGAGCTTCATCAAAATTACAGACTTTGGACTTCAAAAGATACTATCAAGAAAGTTTAAAAAAAAAAAAACCTGTAGAATAGAAGAAAATATTCTTTAATCCTGTATCTGACAAGGGACTTCAGCCTAAACTATATAAAGAACTCTTACAACTCAAAATAAAAATGGACAAACCATCCAATTTTTAAATGGGCAAACTTTTATCAAGCCTTCATATTTATTTGGTTTATGAAAGAACACATATTGCAACATACAGAAGATCAGAGAAAGGAAAGGAGGAAGCAGAAGCTAGAAAAAATCTAGATTGTCTTCATGAGCCAGATAGAGGATGGCAGAAGCTGGCCCAAGTCTGGAGCTGGCTGAAGATGATGCCAATCTCTTTGCAGCAAAGTCCCCGAAGCAGGTGGATTGTGTGGATGGATCTTTTCACTTTCTGCCTTGTCATTTAGTCTGACAACTGAGACTCAGATAAGAGCTGAGTAAAAGGTCTCAGTCAGGCCACATGAACCACCTCCACCTCCACTAATTCAAGGAACAGGAGGGGAAAAACCCATGCCCACCTGCGTAAATGCTGCTGCAGGTTTGATAGAAAATCATGCTCAGTCACCAGCTATAGGCAATACACATGTCTCTGGGAGCTCCACCCCCACACCTCCTCCACCAACTCTTCCATCTCCCCTGTCAATGTCTTCATTAGGAGCTTCAGTGACTTCAACTGCTCTCCACCAAGACCTCCCCCACCTCTGCCTCCACCTCCAACCACTGCCTTGGGAACTCCAGCAGTGCCAACTCCTTCAGCTCCTTTCCACATTTTCCCCAGCCCTCTTCACCCAGGTCCACCTCCAGCTGCTCCTCTACACAGTCCTCTCTGTTAGGAGCTAGTGCTGCCCCAGTTCATCCATCCCACAAGACATCCAAGGCTACTTCCACCCCCACCCTACCTTCTCTGGCTCCACTTGGTATTCAGCCATCATCATCTGTCACAGTTGCAGTCCTGCTCATCCTCCCTCTGGCTACATCCAGCTTCACCTACTGCTGTCCCAAGTCCCCAAGCTCCATGAATGACTCCATCTCCTCCAACACAAGTTACTTCATGAGCCAAAGTGTCATCTTCCAGCCATACCTATAGTCTGGGTTGCCAAGAGTGTACTTCTGGAAGCAGTAAGAAAAGGTGTTCAGTTACACAAAGTAGAAGAGCAGGGTGAAAAGAAAGCTCACCATGAAGACATTGAAAATGATGTTGCCACCATCCTGTCTTGCCATACTGCTGTGGAATCTAGTGATTCAGGAAATGTTTCCAAATTTGATGAAGTAGACTGGTTGGAGAAAGAAATATGCATTGATAAATATTAAAAATTCAATGTAAGTGTCCTTTGTGGTGCTTGTTCTTTGAAAATGTTTGCTCATTCTAGGGTTTTATTTTGTTTTCCTTATGATAAATAACTTTTCCTGCATAAATTTTTATTTCTAAGAAAAATATTAGCATCTATTTCAAACTATATGCTTTACAGTGGTTCATTTTCTTCCCCTAATAAAATTCAATTTAGTCAGATAAACTACTAAGTGTTAAGCATGAACATCTGTTAGAGTAGCAGATTCAGTTTTTTGACACATTTTAATTGCGCACTTCGTGAATTTTAATTTAAAGAAAGCCACCGAGATTGAAATCTTGAGGGTGGCTATATCTGTTAATGAGTATTTGTCCATTTCATGATATTTTAAAAGAATAAACTGCCTTGATGACAGAATCATTCAAAAGGACATTTAACTTGTGTTGAACTCTCATAAAGGAATCTTGAATTTTTTTAACATAATTTTGTTTTAAATACTTAGCTCTTAGTTGAATGTTTTGTAGTACCCCCTTCCTCCTTATATACTGTGATGTTGCTAGAACATAAGAGTTAAAAATTTTCCACATTAAATGCTCTGGCTTAAACATACATGTAATTATATAACTGTTAAAAATGATTTTTGTAATGGGCAAAGGACTTGAATAGACATTTTTTCCAAAGAAGATACAAAAATAGCCAAAAGATACTTAGCTTAATGAGTCATTAAGGAAGACAAATTAAAACCACCATGAGATGCCATCTCCTACTCTTTGGGATGGCTATGATATAAAAGGAATATGATAACAACAGTTGGTGGAGGATGTAGAGAAATTTTATCCCTCATACACTGGGGGTAGGAATGTAAAATGATGCAACTACTTGGGAAAATAGTCTGGCAGTTCCAGAAAAGGTTCAATAGAGTCACCATTTGACCCAGCAATTCCACTTCTAGGTATATACTCAAAAGAAATGAAAAGATCTGTCCACACAAAAACTTACACATGGATATCTATAGTGGCATTACTCCCAAAGCTAAAAGAAGGAAACAACCCAAATGTCCATCAACTGATGGAAGGATACACAAAATGTAGCATATTCCTAGAACAGAATACTATTCAGCCATAAAATGGAATGAAGTGCGAGACAGGCTACAACACGGGTGAACCTTGAAAAGATAACGAAATTAAAATGCAAGATTGAGAATATTATGAAAGAAGCCTGTCATAAAAGGCCACATACTGTGTGATTCCATTTATGTGAGATGTGCAGACTAGGGAAACCTACAGGGATATAAAGTAGAATTGAGATTGTGAGGGCTGGGAGCAGGAGGTTGAAGGATGGCATCTAAAGAGTGCAGCATTTTGGGAGGGTGATGAAAATGTTCTAAAATTGATTGTGGCACAACTCTGAATATGCTAAAAAAAAAAAATACACTGAATTGTACGTTTTAGGTGAGTGGGTAAATTGTATAGTGTGTGAATTATATCTAAATAAAGTTGTTACAAAAAGAAAAAAAGATCAGCAATATGGGGCCTTCAGGATGACACTGGCAACTCACATGAGGAGAATGATCACAAAGAAGCCAGAGGTGCAGGGAGGAAAAAGTTTACTGAAAGTGACTTTTATGTCAAGTTCAAGAGTTTCCTCTTTATTCTATACAGCAGAGTGGGCAAGTCAAAGCTCACTGCCTGTTTTTGTAAATACAGTTTTATTGGAACACAGCCTCAACCATCTGTGTAATGTTGTCTGTGGCTGCTGTCACAAATCAGCGGCGGACTTGAGTAGCTGCAACCGACATCATGTGATTGGCAAAGCCTAAAGCAGTCACCACTTGGCCTCTTACAAAGAAAGCTTGCTGACCCCTGCTACGCACAGGGTGAAGCCTCTGGGATGTTTAGGAAGGTATCTCTGATGGCTGCTTGGAGGGTGGTTTGATGGAGAACAAGGAGAGCACACTTGCTCCAGTACCGTATTCTTTCTTCTCACAGGCCCCCAAAACTTCGTCAGTCTCTTTCTCTTCCCCAGAGCCGTCAGCTCCTGCTGGAACCTCCTGCCTTTCTCTGTGCTGGGGACTCCACGAAGGAAAGCACGGCCCAGCGTTCTACTTCCCCTGCCCCTAAGACACGGGGTTGCAGACTCTTTCATTTTGAGGTTTTTTGTCTCATCACTATAAGGAAATAAAGAGGGAAGTAGCAAAATCCACAAGTGCTAAATTCCATAAATCATATAAAGCTCTCATAAAGCTCTTATGTCTTTGTTTTCTCACTTCCTAACGCAATGCCTGGTGATCAATGAATGGTGAACGAATGAATGAATGAATGAGTGAATGAGTGAATGAATGAATGAATGGTGATCCTCACTAGTGTACTATGGAAATCTCAGTATCTCTGGATGCCTTCTCTTTTATTTCTGAGGGGAGAGTTCTTTGTGTCCTTCTGCGTGTTTTTATAGAATTCCTAGGCTCCCTCCAAGTTTCTGGCTTTCTGTAACAGTATCATGATGCCAGCATCAACATTTGAACTAGTAGCCAGTCCCATGAGAAGGAGATTTAAGGGCAGACCCCTTAAATCTCACAGGAACTGAGGAGAACACATGGCCCTCTCTCTGTGGCCTGATTTTCACAGAAGCTGTTCACTCAGTGATTTCCTCCCACTCTGGAGAATGAATTCACCCTGGGTGTGCTTATCCCCAGAGGACAAAAATCCAACTCTGATTTTGTACCTAGGTGTGGCCAATGCTATCAAAGGTAAACTCATTAATCAACATCCTGATAAGGTGATCCCAGAAAATGAGTTATTGGAGAAGAAAGCTGTAGCAACATAGGAGCTGCAGCTCTGCCAGGATGTGGCCACACACCTCAATGGTGGGGCCAATGGCAATCGGGCCTTCATGCTGCCAGTTAACCCTGAGTCAGGGTTCTCAGATAGCCCACAAGCAGGACCTGACTAATGGCCCTTTCAGCAAAACCAGGACCTGAACCCTAACTTCCTCACCTGATGATACACTACTTGTCCTTAAATGCCGAGTGTAAGTAATCAGAGAGACAGAGAGACAGACAGAGAGAGAATGTATTTGTAACTTTTCTTTTTTTGTTGTTTTGTTGGAAAAAAAATATGCATTTTAATATATTCAATCAGATTACCAAAGGCCCTTCAAACTGTACCATTTTATCTCTTACTAATAGTATTCTTTGTATATACTTTAAGTTCTGGGGTACATGTGCAGAATGTGCAGGTTTGTTACATAGGTATACACGTGCCATGGTGGTTTGCTGCACCCATAAATGAGTCATCTACATTAGGTATTTCTCCTAATGTTATCTCTTCCCTAGCCGCCCACCCCCAAACAGGTCCTGGTGTGTGATGTTCACCTCCCTGTGCCATGTGTTCTCATTGTTCAACTCCCACTTATGAGCCTTTCTTTTAGTCCTTTAAAAGAAATGGATTAAAACATTAAATATAAAATATGCTATTAATTTGATAAGTGTGTGGAATTCTCAGCCCTTTAAAAGACAAGAACAAACTTCAGATGACCTTGACCTTGGCTAGTAAGAAAAATGTCTTCAAAAAGTGATACTGCTCCACACCTTCAACCATCAAATTACCCTTTACACTTGACATGTGAGACCCCAAGGATGAGCGAACTTCCACAGAGAAGAGAGTAAGTTATAACTGTTTTAAATATGTGGCCAGAGCACCCACAGGTATTTGAGGAGGGGACTCAGGGTTAAGCTCTGCCATGAGAAAGTAGCTGAGGCCCTTTGCCTCCAGAAATGCAGCCTGGAGGCCCAGCCTTGAGAGAAATGACTCAGCAAGGAATACATCTCATGTTGGTGCCAATCCCACTACTCTGCATTCACCAGGAAACAAAGCTATAGCAGGTAGCCTTAAAATGGAGAGTGATGTGGTATTCAAAAGCCTCAATTAGAGAAGCAGCCTGCTGGGGTCCAAATCCGCACTCTGCAGCTTTAATCTGGAGCAAGGTATTTACCCCTCAGTGTCATCATGACAGGGAAATAATAATAGCAGCCATCCCACAGGGTTACTAGAGGTCTACCTGATGTAATAAAAATGTGAAATTCCCAGAATTGTGCTAGTTATATAGTAAGATATATCATCATTAATATCATACAGAGATATTTTGACTTAAAGAAAAGCTTCTAAACAGTAAAAAGCAGAAGTTTGTTTACTGAAACATGGATACCTTGAAGAACAATAACTATAGTGTCAAAATAACCCACTTGGATTGGCTGATATCTATATCTGGTACATAAATGTACAGATAAAATACTGGACTTTATAAGCCCGCTGTGTACTTGGATGGCCAAGGATTATAACAATTTCTGGAGAGAAGTATATTAGATTAGGAAGTCCTGGAAGAACTGATGCAGAAGAAATAGGCTCAGTCACCAAGACCCTGTCATTGGCCCCATGAGACTATTACAGTTCAGTGGGACAGTGAGCTACCTAATGTCACAGTCATCTACACTCTACCTGCTGAGAGGCTGCAACCCAGAGTCTGTGCCTGCTGAAGTTCTTTTCAGAAGTCAAAAATTCTGCCCCTTCAATTACTCTCTACAACCTGGTTCTGTTAATTGTCCCATGCCCTCTAAAGAACCAGTCTAAAACCCACCAGATTTATTTGGATATATCCTTCAGTTCTGCCCATCTTTTGGTTTTAGTTGCTGAGCTGGAAAGCATTAAGAAAAAAGGAATCTGCTCTGGAGAAAAATATCATTATATTCTGATTGGAGAAGAACCTAAATTGAGTAGAAAATGTGGAAAACATAGAAAGACAGAAAGAAAAAGCAACTGTAATTGAATCCTAGCTTCTCATCATCACTAAAATTTTACATATCCTGACCTTTTGATTTTAGACATTCTGGTGGTTGGGTAGTAGTGAAATAATTGTGATATAATTTTCCATTGAATTTATTTAAAATAGCCTGAGCTAGGTGAAGTGGCTCATGACTGTAATCCCAGCACTTTGGGAGGCTGAGGCAAGCGGATCACTTGAGGCCAGGGGTTTGAGACCAGCCTGGCCAACATGGTGAAACCCCTTCTCTACTTCTAATACAAAAAATTAGCCAGGTGTGGTGCTGCGCACCTGTAATCCCAGCTACTCGGGAGGCTGAGGAAGGAGAATCGCTTGAACCCAGGAGGCGGAGGTTGCAGTGAGCCAAGATTGCACCACTGCACTCCAGCCTGGGTAACAGAGTGAAACTGTGTCTAAAAAATAAATAAATACATAAATAAAATAGCTTATTTAATTACTTGATTTGATGTATTTATCTGGTAATTACTGATGTTAGCATCTTCATGTATTTATTGGTCAGATCATCATTTGTGAAGTACCTGTTCAGGTCTCTTGCCCAGTTTTCTATTTGGCTGTCAGTCTTTTTCTCATAGATTTGTAGGAGTTCTTTATATAATCTGGATACAAATTTTTTAACAACTTCTATGTTACAACTATCTTCTTCCACCTTGTAGCTTGCCTGGTGGGAGGTGGTTGAATCATGGGGGCAGGTTTTCCCCACGCTGTTCTTGTGATAGTGAATAAGTCTCACGAGATCTGGTGATTTTATAAAGGGCATTTTCCCCTTCACAGGCTCTCTTGCCTGCTGCCATGTAAGATGTGCCTTTGCTCCTCCTTTACCTTCTGCCATGATTGTGAGGCCTCCCCAGCAATGTGGAACTGTGAGTCCATTAAATTTTTTTCTTTATAAATTATAGTCTCAGTTATTTCTTCTTAGCAGTATGAAAATGGATGAATGCAATCACATTCAACAAGCAGTTCCCACATCCTTCCCCCATTCCCACCCCCAGTGACACATCCCATCCCAAGAGATGAGTACGGCTAACACAGGGGTAGAGGCTTTGGTGTGTCTTTTTCCATACAGTTGTTGATGGACAAAACATTTCTTACAAAGACTCACACAAAACACATCATTTTGTAACATGCTGTTTCGCTCACTATACGATCAGTTTTTCAGTGTCCTAACATATGTATAAAACATTATTTATTAATTTGAGAAAGCCTAAAAGTGTGTTGGGACTGTCATGGGTCTGCTTTTCTATGTTTTTGAAGGGTTCAATTATCACACATGATAGGCCCAGAAACTTGCACAGGAAGCCCCCAGTTAAAAATTGACTGTGCTCAAAGGATACTTTCAGTCTTTTGAAACTTGAAAGATATTTTCCCAAGAAACAATGCTGAAATGAGTACTAGGTTCTCAAGATTAGAGTAATATCTACAATGAACTCACAAGGTAGCTGAAACAACAGGCACTCCAAATGAAACATAAGTAAAAAGATAACACTACTGCAAAACTAGCTATCAAATAAAACAGATTATTGCATTTACTTGAATGTCTGTGCCTTAAAACAAACTGCCAATTTAGGTGGAGAAAATGGTAAATGAATTTGAAAAGTACTACGGAATTTTGAAAGAAATATCTATTTTTTCAAAGCTCCACACACTGATATTAGTGTGGTATGGGTTGAATTGAGTCCCCCTCAAAAATGTTGAAGTCTTAACTCCCAGTGCTCGTGAATGTGACTTTATTTGGAAATATGGCATTTGCAGAGGAGATAATTAAGGTGAACCCTAATCCAATATGACTGATACCCTTATAAAAGGGGGAAATTTGGACACAGACACACACAACACGTGAGGATGAAGACAGAGATTGGGGTGGCGCCTGCAAACCACCAGAAGCTGGGAAAGAGGCATGAAACAGAGTTCCCCCACAGCTCCAGAAGGAGCCCATACTGCACCTTGATCTTGGACTTTTACTTATCAGAGCTGTGGAACAAGAAGTTTCTGTACCTTAAGCCACCCAATTTGTACAGAAGCCCTAGGGAATTCATGCAATGTGATTCTTCATTATTTCTAACTTTGCATCAATCACATCTCAGGATTTCTCTCTTCTTTAATACAAATGTGCCACATCCCAACAGCCATCAGCCATGGCTGGAGTGGGGCCAAGGTCAGCAAATGGAAGGATGAGTAGCAGAATATGAAGGGAAGGAGATAGTAGAAAACGAGGGAGAAAGAGATTTGTTCCATCTTTCCCTGGGTGACTGGACAAGAATTAGATAAGAAAAGGGAAAGGGAGAATTAAAGCCAATGAGCATTGCAAAGTGAGAAAAATGGCTTGAGAGACATGTAATTATGTGAATTGTGGATGGTCAAAAACAGAAGAAAAACATTTTAAACAATAAGGGAGCACAGGCCAGCAGAATGCTGAGCCAGTTTCCTGGATAATAAGCGAGATCCATGAAGTTACAAAGGAGTCAGAGTTTGCCCACCTAGTACTACAGGACCTGCAGGAAACAACTCGTCTGCTCTCTTGCAGACTTGGTCAAAGGATCTGTGTGACTGAGGCAAGTGTTACAAAGCTTGCCCCAAGCAGTTGCAGCTGTAGGAGGTAGTGCACCCAGAAGGGACAGGAATGTCCAGCGGGGAGACCTTTGCTCCCGCTGCTCCTCAAAGCCAGCCTGCTGGAACACAGGCACCTTCCACTTTGTGCCAGTGGCACAAAGCAGCTTGGCTACTTTTCCCAGTTGTAAATCGTGATCAGATCCCTCACAAAACTCTTCCAGGAGGCAATGGTCACTTTGGTCTTTCTAGTGGACAGAGGATGCCTTGTAGACATTTCCCTAACTCCAAAGAGGGCACACTTTACCTGGTTCTCAGAAACAGCTCAGAAAGTTCCAGAGATACATGAATCACAATTCAGTGAAAATCCATGTGGATGGATTATGTATAAACCAGGGCAGGGACTAGGGGGAGGTAAGGGCACAGCATTGAAGGAGGCACTCATTGTCTTGCCCAGCCCTGGAGTCAGTGTCTCCTTACATTTTGCACCTTAGTTCCCTCATCCAAGTCCCAGTCTTGGTGAAAACCAAAGTTTTTGTTTCATTCATTTGTTTATTCATTCAATAAGTATATTAATCCAGTTGAATGAGTACACGGTGACAAACTATTCATTGAGCTCATACTATAGCCCATTCTGGTTAAAATATGTTCATTAAAAAATGGTACAGTTGGTCTTAGAGCTAGGCCCCAGTCGACACACTGGGAGGGTAGTTGATTTCTTCATTAAAGTAAAAAGAGAAAATTTGCTGTAAGAGAAGGGCAAATTAATCCTATTGACCACACACTCTATGATCCAATTTATATAAAATGTTCACAATAGACAAGTCTATAGACACAAAGTAGATTTTTGGTTTCTTAAAGCTGGACATGGGGGTAGGAAGAATGAGGCATGACTATTAATAAATATGGGGTTTCATTTTGGGGTGATGAAAATATTACAAAATTGATTGTGATGATGGTTGCACAACTAAAAATGCTGAACTGTACACTTGGGTGAAGTGCACGGTATGTGAATTTGATCTCAATAAAACTTATTTTTAAAAAAGCATATGGTAGTTCACAGTAGAGATTGCTTCCAGCTATCTAACCTAAGGAAAGGCTTCAAGGAAAAGATGGGTTTGAAGCTGAAGAATTTGACTCTGTGGAATCAGAGTAAGAATATTTTTTTAGAAATGGGATCTCACTATGTTGCCCAGGCTGGACTCAAGTAACTGAGACTATAGGTGCACAGCAGTGTGCTAGGCTAAGAGTAAGAGCCCTTTGGCAGGGAGAACAACAAGAGTGAAGCAGGGAGGCAGGAATTTACAGGATGCATATAGGGGACAGTAAGTCATTCAGCTCACCTGGTGTGTGGGGTCCACAGTGAGGATGGTGGTGTATTAAAGAAGGCCTTGAGCAAGGCATTCAGGAGGCTTGAGGTGGGAGGATCACTTGAGCTCAGGAGGTCAAGGCTGCAGTGAGCTATGATCATGCCTCTTCACTGAAGCCTGGGCAAAAGCGTGAGACCCTGCCTTATAAAAAATAATAATTAATGAATTTAGAAGGTCTTGAATTCCAAGGGGAAGTATCCAGAATCTGAGCCATAAACAACCAAAGGATAGCCTGATCTGAGCTGAGCTTAATTTATATGCTGAAAGTATGAGAGACTAGTAGGGAAGAAACGAGAAATAAGGAGACCGCTGGAAGATTGTGCAACATCCCAGTTCATCTGCCACAAATGTGGAGGAAGTAGATACTAGCAGTGGTTACTAACTGCAAAATGTAAAGACTGTGGCCCATGTAGATGGCAAAGGCAGGGAGATGCAGCATGCAGCGCAGCGTGGCACCAATAACTGGCAGACACCTTAGCAGACTTAGGGACTTTAACTGCAGAGAAAAGGTGAGGTTGCACTAAGAACTGTGAATCAGCCCTATGGGGCTGAAAATTGACAGCATTGGGATAAGTGGAACTGGGAAGACAGCAGAAGTAGAAAAATAAAGTTCAATTTATTTAAAAAAAATAAATTGGAAACAAGGAGGAAGAAGTAGTGTTGGCAAAAAGCATTATGAGGTACAGGGTCAAGGAAGACAAGGAAAGCTTTGGCAAGAAGGGCAGATGGGGTGCAGAATTATGCTTCAATTCCAGAAAGGAAAGCACGGGGGTAGATACAAGGTTGGGGCTGGCAGAAGAGTAGCAGCTCAGAGATCATTAACACCTGATCCATTTAATTTCCTAGGTAACCAAAGACACCATGGAATATAATCTGCCTCTTCAAAAGTACACCTTTTGTACAATATGGCAAGGTATAAATAAGTACACACCTAAGCTCTAGACTTTTGTTCTATCCTCTCTGCATTTCAGTGTGGATGAATACAGTTTGGGAAGAAAGGAAAGAAGAACCAGCAGTTTTAAGCCCTTACTATGTGCTATGCAAAGTGTGTTCATTAACATTGTTGCTTTCAATCTTAAAGCATGGATTGAAGACAGGCAGTATTACCCACACTTCACAGATGCAGAAAGTAAATCTCAGGCTAAGGCGGGAGGAAAAGGGAGTTCACCAAATAAGCAGGAGCCTATCTGAAGCCTGATGCATCTGGTCCTAGAGCCAGCTTTCCATTTCCCCCCAGCCTCCACCTGTTTAAGCTTCTAGACCAGCAGGAGGAGGGAGGGGTCAGAGCAGCTGAGGGCCAGGAGAGATGTGAAAAACTCTAGGTGGAGACCAAGGGGAGGGCAGAGTGTGCCCTCAGTTCGTGTGCACTGGAGGGAGCTGATATTTGCACAGTAGTCAGGGTCACATGAGTGATCATAGTACAGCGAGAAGTTCTCCCTCCCAGGGCTGGGTCACAGGGTTTGTTTCTGTTCAATCCGGATTCTTCCAGTAAAAGCTTCAACTTTCCACAGTGAAGCTGAGAGCCTCCCAAAGTGCTGGCTACCTGCTGAGCGCCCCTGTAACTCTGACACAGTAGTAATTTGAGCCTCTGCAATTGCCGTCTGCTTCCTGTGAAAGTCCCTTCCGTGCCCACTGACCCTTGAGTGGGCCTTTGAGCTGTTGACGTTCAGCTGGAACTTGAAGGTAAGAATACAGCTTAAAAGAAATTCTGTACCTAACTCGTTAATTGATTTTTTTTAACCTTTAGCCACATAGGTGTGACTTTATAGATGCATTTACTCAAACCAGAAAAGATCCTAAGAATCTGATAAAATAATATAAAAGAGCTTTGTAACCAAAAGCCTCCAGCCTAAAAATTCAGACCTAGATTCAGGACCCCAGGCAATCACCTCCAAAGGCTCTCTCCCCTATAATACTATCTCTGTCTTCCAACCCGATCTTTTCCCAGATACACTCTCTGTCGCATCCTCCTCCAGGGCCAGCTCAACTTCTCTGGCCAAGACTATTTCTTCTTCCATGAGAGTCCTCCTCTTATGCCAGCCATTGACCAAGACACATGCTGGGCCTGCAAGGGGACTGAACCAGATCCTGTGCTCCAGGGGTCCAGATTTATAAGCAAGTAACTATAGGACATGGAGTAAGAACTATAAAATTTTGCACACAAAATACTATAAGATCCCATGGAAAGGAGTGATTACTTCTGTTTACAGAGTCAGGGATGCCTTCACAAAGGAGGCCATAGTGATCTGGCCTGATAGGATGAAAAGGTTCATGCTGGCTGCTCAAGGGGAAATGTGTGTGTCTAAATGCCTGATTCTTCAAGGACAGGAACCATGTGCTGATGTGGCCCAGCAATGAGGGGCTTGGGGAGGGTGAGAAGGACTTGGGACTTCTCCTGTGGGAACCGGCAGATCCCTCTGCTCCCACTGCACTACCCAGCTGCCCCAATCTCTTGCCGCATCTCCTTCTCCCAGCTTTAGCCAGGTTCTATCACTCCCCGTGCAGGCCTCCAACAAGGGCAATACAGTGGGATCCATAGTACACTGGACAGCCAAGCCCTTAACTGCCCTAGTCCTCAGCAGCAGGCGCCCTTCTGCACACACTCACAGCCATGCCCATGCCCTCGGTCATCAGCTACCTGCCCAGAGCAACACCTACCACAGAGTTGGTCAATGTGTTGCATGAATGATTCTCAAGACATTATTTCCAGGCCAGAGCCCTAAGCTCACATGTATACCTGCCTACAGGTGTACATTGGGAAGTCCCACAAATACATCAGACTCAACCCCAGAATTGGACTCACCATTCCCCTCACCCCCACCCTATGGAGAAACTTCTCACTGTGTCCTTACATGGTCTTTCCTCTATGTGCACACATCCCTGGTGTTGCCTTGTGTGTCCTAATCTCCTCTCATTACAAGGATACCAAATAGGAATGGGTCTCATCCTAGTGGCCTCATTTTAACTTAATCACCTCCTCAAAGACATTATCTCCAAATACAGCCACATGCTAACATACTATGGATTAAGACTTCAACATACGAACTTAGAGAGACACAATTCAAACCATGATAACATCCGTCTTAGTTCATTTTGTGTTGCTATAACCAAATACCTGAGGCTAGGTAATTTATAAATATAAGAGGTTTATTTTGAATCATGATTCTGATGGCTGAAAAGTCCAAGAGCATGGTGCTGGCATCTGCTCAGCTTCCGGTGAGAGCCATGCTGCATCAAGACGTGGTGAAGAAATAGAAAGGCAAGTGAGCATGTGCAAAGGGACCAAACTCACCCACTTCTGGGAGATGGCATTAATCTGCTCATGTGGAATCCACCCTTATGGCCCAAACACCTCTCACGAGACCCCATCTCCCAGCACTGCCATACTGGCAGTTAAACCTCAACAGAGAGTTTTGGTGGGGACTAACCACATCCAAACCACAGCAGTATCCAAAAAGTATAAAATTTTGTAATTTTACATTTATATATATATACTTTTTGTTCATAACTATGTATAAATAGTTTTCTATAACTATGACTACCATAACAAATTGTCAAAAATTTAGCAGCTTAAAACAACACAAGTTTATCCAAACAGGTGTCTCTGCGTAAAATCAAGGTGTTGGCAGGGCTGTGTTCCCTTCTGGAGGCTCTGAAGAAGAATCCCTTCCAAGCTCATTCTGGTTGTTGGCAGAATTCAGATTCATGTGGCTGTAGGACAGAGGTCCCATTTGCCTGTTGATTGAGGTTCATTCTCAGCCTCTGGAGGCCATGCTTTGTCTTGTGTTCCCCTTTGTCTCTAAGCCATCAATGGCAAGTTGAGTCCTTCTCATGTTTCCAAACTCTCCAGTCACTTCTTCTACCACATGACTCTCTGACTGGTTCCTCTGCACCCTTGCCCACTTTTAAGTGCCCTTGTGGTCACATTAGGCCCACCTGGATAATACAGGACATGCTCATGGCCTTAAGGTTCTTCTCTTTTTTTTTTAAGACGGAATCTGGCTTTGTCGCCCTCCACCTCCCGGGTTCACGTCATTCTCCTGCCTCAGCCTCCCAAGTAGCTGGGACTACAGGCGTGAGCCACCACACCCAGCCTGCCTTAAGCTTCTTAACCTAAATTCCACATGCAAAGCCCTTTGCCACACAATGTAATGTATTAGGAATTAGGACGTGGACATCTGTAGGGCCATTATTCTGCCTACAACAATATACATTTGAAAAAGACAGAAATACAACTCTGTGTGATAGATGTTTTCCTTGTATATTTGGACTTTTTCCAAATTTTCTGCAATGTATGCCTTTAAATTCACAATTTAAAAAAAGAGGCAATTTTTAAAGAAGGAATATAGGATTTGTATACAGATGTTGGCTGTGATCCTGGGCAAGTTATGATCGTGTAACTCTCAGCTTCCTCACATTTATGAGGGTGATAATTATTCCTTCCTAATAAAATTGTCATATGAATTAAGAGAGAAAAAGAAAAGTCCATGCAGGACCTAACATAGAAGGCCTGCAAGAAATGTTTGTTCTTATCCCTCCTCTTCTGAATTTGATCACACCGTAATCTCAGGAGTACTGTCCAAACTCCACCTTCTTTGATGTATTATAAATACAGCTGCTTTTCATATTTGAAATTTTTCAGAAATAACTTGCCTTTCATTTTCCGAAAATTGTCTTCATCTTAAAGGGCTCAGCTCAATCTGGAGGCAGAAGCCACCACGAAAACTGGCCTCGCTAATCTGGGCACCTGGTTTTCTCATCCATTCCATGAAGCAGCTGGGCCAGATTATTTTATTCAACCTCTAGCAAGCATGTACTGTTACATTTTCTGTAAGGACCCTTTCAGCTCTGAAGTTCTATCACTCATATTCAGCAAAAGTTAAAATAAATTAATGTATACAAGGCACTCAGCCCAGCGATGGTAAATTGAAGTCTTTGATAAATGTTAGCTTTTAACTACTATTTCATTAGTAATAGTAGTAATAAATGTCTTCTGGAACCCCAGTAGCCAGTTATCCTTGAGTAATAGTGGCTTACTTCTTCAGCTTTCTCCTTTTGGTGCATTTAAAAGTCTTCCCTCAATATAACAATGACAAAACACATACACACACACACACACACACACACACACACAATGCAAAACTGGGCAAAGGAGATATTTCTCCTACAAATGGCCAATAAGCACATGAAAAGATGCTCAACATCATTAATCATTAGGGAAATGTGAATCAAAACCCCAATGAGCTATTTATCACCCCACACCCATTGGGATGGCTATTATCAAAAACAAAAAAACAAACAAACAACACAGGAAACAACAAGTGTTAATGACAATTTGGAAAAACTGGAACACTTATGCACTGCTTGTAAAATTTAAAATGGTGCAGCTGCTATGGAAGATGCTGTAACATTTTCTCAAAATATTAAACATAGAATTACCAGATGATCTAGCAATCTCTCTTCTGAGTATATACCAAAAAGAATTGAAAGCAATAATTCAAAGAGATATTTGTACATCGATGTTCACAGAGACCTAATTCACGACAGCCAAAAGTTTCCATCAACAGATGAATGGATAAACAAAATATAAGCTGGGCATGGTGGCTCACGCCTGTAATCCCAACACTTTGGGAAGTCAAGGTGGGTGGATCACCTGAAGTCAGGAGTTCAAGACCAGCCTGGCCAACATGGCAAAACTCTGTCTCTACTAAAAATTACAAAAATTAGCCAGGCATGGTGGTGGGCACCTGTAATCCTAGCCACTCAGGAGGCTGAGGCTTGAGAATCGCTTGAACCCTGGAGGCAGAGGTTGCAGTGAGCCAAGATCATGCCATTGCACTCCAGCCTGGGCAACAGAGTTGGACTCTGTCTCAAAAAATAAAAATGGTATATGCCTACAGTGAACTAAGGAAGGAAATCCTATCACATGCTACAACACAGATGAGCCTTGAAGAGATTAAATCAAGTTTGCAATTAAGCATAAGATTAAGCTTAATTAATAAGACATTCACAAAAGGACAGATATTATGTGATTCCACCTAAATAAGGTATATAGAGTCCATAGAGAAATAGAGTAAAATGGTGGTTGCCAGGAGCTGAGGGAGGGGGAATGGGAAGTTATTGTTTAATGGATACAAAGTTTCTGTCTGGGAAGATGAAAAAAATTCTGGAAAAGGATGGTTATAATGATTGCACAACAATGTGAATGTACTTAATGCCTCTGAACTGTATGCCTAAAGACAGTTAAAATGATCAATTTTGTATTAAGTGTATTTTACCACAACTTCTTTAAAAATCTCCTCTATTCTTTTCCCATAGGGACCCCCAACGCTGAGACACTATGGCCCTGACCTCAGAGTTGGGGAAACAGATAAAACTGAAAGAGGTGGAGGGGACCCTCCTGCAGTCTGCAACTGTGGACAACTGGAGCCAAATCCAGAGCTTCGAGGCCAAACCAGATGATCTCCTCATCTGCACCTACCCTAAAGCAGGTGACTGCAGGGCAGGAGGGACAGCAAAGACCTGCTGAGCCAGCACCGGTTTGTAACTTAAGTTAGAATTCCTCTTGAGAGGAAACCTGCTCCTTCTTATTGTTCCACAGTGGGGTTCAGAGCTCAGGACTCATGCAGGATGCCTGATATCCCTGGGGTTTCCAGGAAAGCTGCTGTGCTCTGCCATGCACTGGTCCTGGGTTGGGGGAGCCTTGCCTGTGCTGCTCGACTCCCTACAGAGATCCAAAGTCCATCCATCCCTCATGGACTTCCATCACTCATGGCTAACAGGATCCTGACCCGAGGGGAGGTTTATGCAAACACCAAGCTCTACATCTCCTTTGTTTACTCGGGACTCTTCAGGGAAGATTGTCTAACAGCTTTCTCCTTCTCACCCTTCCTTTCTGAGCCTCAGGGACAACATGGATTCAGGAAATTGTGGATATGATTGAACAGAATGGGGACGTGGAGAAGTGCCAGCGAGCCATCATCCAACACCGCCATCCTTTCATTGAGTGGGCTCGGCCACCCCAACCTTCTGGTGAGAGCACCTCCCTCTTTCTTTCTTCCTGCTTTCTTTCACTCTCTCTTCTGTTTTCCCCTGTCTTTTCTCACTTTTCTCTTCTCTCCTCTCTCTCTCTCCCCCCCCTTCCTCTTCTCTCTCTCCCTCCCTCTCTCCTTCCTCTTCTCTTTCTCTTTCTCTCTCATTTTCACTGTCATATGTTTCTTCCTTTTATCTTCCTCTCATCTTCTGTCTACATATTATTTAAGATTTTTTGCCAAAAGTGAATCACCAAGTGAAAAGGGTGTGCGCTAGGGTCAGATTCTGCCTTGTTTTCTTCTTAAGCCCTCCCTCTGATCATGTGCAACTGTAGAACATACTGAAGATGTGAGAAACTGTAAGCCATTTATTCCCTCTTCTCTCTGTACCCCAACCTGATAAAGCCCAGTGCAACCAGGAGAGTATCCAAGAATCAATAATTCACACACACATACACACACACACACACGCCATTGCATTTGGAACCAATTATTTCTATTCAATAGAGAAGACTTTTCAGGTAATGCTCAACCTGGAAGTGTTTCTCTTCACATCAAAAAATAAAGGAAGCTAAAAAATATAACCAGAAGGCTATATTTCAGGTAACTAGAGCTGCTGGAACTATTTTGCAAAACAAGGATAGGAGGAAGGCCTACTTCCCTAAGTTGCAGCATTGCAGAGATCCATGTGATAGGAAACTGGAAGCACAGTAGCTGAAGCTATGAAAACGTAGTCAATGCAGCTCTAGCATGAAGTCTAGACTTGGAGCAACTGTAGACAGAGGTCCGATAAATCCCTAAAAATGTCCTGAGATAGAAAGTCCCTGATCTGATGCATACAAGACACTTGTAACCTGTAAAAGGAGGTGTCTCCAAGTCAGAATAGCCTTAAAGGATTTTGCTCTCCCCTATGATCCTACCATCCAGCCCCTGTGGCTCCTCTGGCTCTCAAAGAGGAGACAATGGTCACTAGGTAGGTAACCACTGGCTTTGTAACCCAGTGCCCTGCTCTGAACTACCTGTGGGGCTCTGACCCCATAAACAGGCCAGATTCTGCCTGCTTAACCACAGTCTCACTCCATGTGCCATCAGGGCCTGCTGTTTTGTGTGTGTCTAGTCTTCTGCTCCTTGAGCAGCAGGATGGTATGATAGTTAAGGTCTACCAGGGTTTAAATCCTGACTCCATCACTTACCTCACGACGTTTAAATCTTGACTCTGTCACTCACCTCACAATGTTTACATAACCTCTCTGTGTTACAGTTTCCTTAGCTGCAAAGTGTGGATAGAATCAAGGCCTATCTCAAAGAGTTGTTGTGAGCATTAACAAATCTAATACAGGTAAAAAGCCTGAAGCATTGCCTGACACTCAGAGGATACTATCTACATGTTAGGTATCTTTACTAACCACCTCCCTAGGCCCCATGACCCCATGTGTTCCCTAATTATCTAAGACCAGCATTTTTTGTTTATTTAAAGATGGAGACTAGCTCTGTCACCCAGGCTGGAGTGCAGTGGTGCCATCATAGGTCACTGCAACCTGGAACTCCTGGGCTTAGGCAATCTTCCCACCTCAGACTCCTGAGTAGCTGGGACTACAGGTGAACACTGCCACACCTGGCAAATTTTTTAATTGTTTGTAGAGATAGGGTTTCATTATGTTTCCTAGATTGGTCTCAAACATGTGGCTTCAACCAATCCTCCTGCCTTGGCCTTCCAAGCCACTGGGATCACAAACATGAGCCACCAGACCCAGCCCAAGAACAGCTTTTGATCTTTGTTCTGCCTCCTGCCCCTGCTGCTGCCCAATGTCTTACCTCTGACAATGTGAGAGATTAAAGAAAGAGGAGAGGCCTAAGCAAGATTTCTAATGAAGTATTCTTAGCAGTAGAGAGCAGAGTGTTCAATCACTAAATCAGCATAAAAACCAGGATAGAGCTATAGAATCCGGAGAAAGAACGGTAATCAATCAGCCAGCATGGCATGTTCTACAAAGGAATCCTGGCCTCTTTATGAACGAGGGTGCCCTGTGTGAGAGTAACAAACGGTCTCAGCCTTTATAATCTGCCCGGCCACCGACAGCTGAATGCTGGCTGGAGACTCAGCTGTGCAGTGGTTGGTTGGTTGGTTGTTTGTTTGAGACTAAGTCTGGCTCTATTGCCCAGGCTGGAGTGCAATGGCGTGGTCTCGGCCCACTGCAACCTCTGCCTCCTGGGTTCAAGCAATTCTCCTGCCTCAGCCTCCCGAGTAGCTGGAATTACAGGCACCTGCCAGCGTGCCTGGCTAATTTTTGGTATTTTTAGTAGAGTCGGGGGGTTTCACCATGTTGGCCAGGCTGGTCTCGAACTCCTAACCTCGTGGTCCACCCGCCTCGGCCTCCCAAAGCGTTGAGATTATAGGCATGAGCCACTGCACCCGGCCAGTGGCTTTCTTTCACAGCAGATAATCCCTGCCAGCCGAGGTGAGGAGCACCACTGGGAGGAGACCAGGTGCTGATGTAGACTCATGGCTGTTGGCCAAAGGTCTCAACCACCCTTGGAGCATTCTGGAGTGGTCAGGCACTACTGGACAATGGATGAGCTTGTGCTCTGCATGGTCAGTCTCCCTTCCAGGCCCCCCTTCTGCTCCTCCATCAACTCCCAGCCTCACAGACGTTCTCTGACAAAAGGGATTACATCTGTGACCCACAAAGAATTGGTTTGGAAAGACTTTGAAAAGACCTGTGTGCATGTGTGTGCATGCATGCGTGTGTGTGAACTGTATATAGGTGAAATCTAGGAATGATCCACTCCATTTCAGCAAACATCTATGCTCAAGGGCCTATGCTGCTTATAAGACTTCACACCTACTTGCCCTCAATAAGTTATGGTCCCATGGAAGAAACCAATGCAGATGATGTAACAACAAGCATGAAGCGCTATTGGCAGGGTGAGGGGAACATGGCCAAAGAATAGTTTCTGGAGGTGACAACTGAAATGATAAACTGCTGTCATTACTAATTTTCTGCCTCTGTCTCCTGCCAGACCACAAACTCTGATGGCAAGAAACAAGTTCTGTTTGACTTTGTACTCCCATGGGGCCGTTTCTACAGTATTGGCTGAATTGATTTATCCCACACAGTCACATGCAATTTGGCTCAAATCCCAAGTTTAAAATCTTAGTGCAGGTGATGAAGGCCAAAAATGACCTCGTTTGCTCCCCTTCTTTCCTGCTAGTGGGCTTGGGAATGGGCCCTGCAGCCTGGGCTGTGTCATGCATACTCTCCATGCTGTGCTTCTCCACCCTGAGTCTGAGCAACTATCATGGTGTTCCTGGTGGGTGAGGCAACCCCATGGGGCTTTTCCGAATCACTGATGAGAGGTGGGGCAAGGGTGTGGTGGGACAGAATATACAATGTACCTATGTTCGTAAAAGAAAACACTGGTCAACTGCTTTATGTAAAGCCTCAGCTCCACAGTATCTCTCTCCTGTAGGGGTTTTTTGGCAGAAAAATGTGGAGCTGGAGCTGGGCTGAGTCCACCAACAGGGCTGGATCAGGAGTAGGAGTGGGGTTTCTTGCTTGTCATAGGCAGGAAGGATGACTGTGAGCCATCAGAGGACCATAATGACTGAGTACAGATTTCCTAATTAGAGGACTGGGTCTCTTTTAGGCATTAAGTGGTTACTGCCCACAGGACATTAAATCAGGTGTAACAGGAAAGAGGAGAGCCACCAGTACCAGGAAGGAAATCAACCGGCCTGCAGATCTCACTTTCTGGCAGATTCCCTGAATTTGCTCCCCAGCTTGGGACTGAGAGTCCAACTTCACCCATAACCTTCCCTTCTGTCCTCTATGTCTGCTAAGGTTTCTTATAGTTTTCATCTCTGTGTTTCTCTACATTGTGCTTCTTTAGCTCTGCTACTGTTTTTCTTTTCAGCTATGTATGTTCTGCTATTTAACCCTACTCATTGTAGGTTTTCATGTCCAAACACTTTATAAATCTTCCCAGTCTTTTTAGTAATCTCTTGTTTCCTTGATCATGTTTTCAACTTTCTCTTGCATTCCTCTGCACTTTTTTATGAGACAGGGTCTTACTCTGTCACCCAGGCTAGAGTGCAGTCGTGCAATCACAGCTCACTGCAGCCTCAATCTCTCGAGCTCAAACAATCCTCCCATCTCAGCCTCCTGAGTAAGTAGCTGGGACTATAGGTGTGTATCACCATGCCCAGCTAATTTTGGTATTTTTTTTTTTTAGAGACAAGATTTCACTGTGTTGCCCAGGTTGGTCTCGAACTCCTGAGCTCAAGCAATCCACCTGCCTCAACCTCCCAAAGCACCAAAATTACAGACGTGAGCCACTGCACCTGGTCTTCTTTGCATATTGTAAACATAGTTATTTATATTCTCTATCAGGTACCCAATAATGGAGGTCACTAAGGGTTTAGTTCTTCCACCTGTTTTTTTCTGCTCTTGTTCATAAGGCTTTTCCCTCATTTGTTTTGTAATTTTGTATAAAAAGTTTTTTTCTCCCTCTCTTAATCTCACACCTACATTGGAACATTTCCAATCTACAATAGTTTAAGTTAACTTCTGGTCCATGCATGTAGTATGAAAACAGGATTGTGGTTATGAGTTCTCAAGAAAGCCTCTTTTTCTGCACCCAGAGGTGAGGCAAGGAAATTACTTTACCTCTCTTTGTCAGTAGATGGTGTTTTTCTCTCTCACCTTTCACTGACGTAGCAGGCATTTGAGTTTCTCCTGCTAATGCATGGGTCTCTGTTCCTAATCTGTGCCTCACTAAAGCCCAGGCCTACCAGCCTCCTCCCTGAGCAGGGGTCACTGAACTGAGGACTGGGTGTCCGGTGGGTGAACCCACTCCGGGCAGCTGTCATCAAAGCCTTTGCCCACTTCTCCATCTTGCAGCTCCCTCCCTCTTCACTTTGGTCCCTGGAGGCTCCCCTGATTTTCTTATGAGCCTGATTCTGCACTTAAATGAGTGTTTGGTGTTTTCATCAGAATCTGCAGGTGTGTGATTAACAGGAAAGATCTTCATAATGTTCATGCCACCATATCACCAGCACTGAAAGTACTTGGAGAGACCCTTGAAGAGTGAGCGGGACTGACCAGATGCATAGAGATGAGGGCTGGAGGGAGGCACAGGGGCCTGGGGCAGCAGGACCAGATGTGTAGAGACAGGGCTGGAGGGAGGCACAGGGGCCTGGGGCGGCAGGACCAGATGTGTAGAGATGACGGCTGGAGGGAGGCACAGGGGCCTGGGGCAGCAGGACCAGATGTGTAGAGACGAGGGCTGGAGGGAGGCACAGGGGCCTGGGGCGGCAGGACCAGATGTGTAGAGATGAGGGCTGGAGGGAGGCACAGGGGCCTGGGGCAACAGGACCAGGGCACGTGAAAGGACCGAGTGTGAGCTGGCGTAGAGGTGGAGCTGAGGAAACAGACTAGAGGCAGGACAGCTTTGCAGGTCTTCTAAGGAATACGGACTTCAAAAACAGCTAAAGGTGGTTTTCCAACTTTTCTTTTTAGTGCCCAAACACTTTTTTATTTAACAAAAATTACCATGACTACATAATCCAGCAATTCCTCTTCTGGGAATATATCCCAAAGAAATAAAAACATGGTCTCAAACAGATACCTGTACACCCACATTCAAAATCACATCATTCACAATAGCCCAAAGGTGGAAACGACCCAAGTGGCCACCAGTGAACGAATTGAGAAACAAGATGTGGATTCACACACAATGGAACAGTATTCGGTCTTAGGAAGGAGATCCTCAGCACTAACTTGACCCAGCTCCTCTGATGTGATTTGCATGAGCCTCTGATTCCCACACCAGAGTGGAAGCTCCTTAGGGAGAAGGTCTGTGTTTTTCTCGTCTTTGTTGCCTTTTCCCCCTAACCTCAGCTTAACACCACAATTGCACAAAGTGCTCATTAAGGCTTTAAAATGAGAGAGTAGAAATCATGACTCACAGGCCAGCAAGTATATATGTTTTTAGAAATGAAACAAGTGATTGCAAACAGGCCAGGTACACGAGACAGCCTGCTGCAGACACATGGGGGTTATCTCTGGCTGGCAGGAAGGTGTGGGAGGCCTCTGCTCTCTGGTCCTAGCTGACTGTGCCTCAGCAAGACATCACCTGCCCTTTCTCAGCTTCTATCACCTCATCCTTAAAGTGACAGAGTAAATTAACTCTAAGGCCCCATCCAGGACTGAAGCTGTGTGATTCCACAAAAATGAAAATTAATAATCCCATTGTAAAATCCCAAAAGAAAGTCAAGAGACTAGCAGAAAGATAGATGGGTGATGGGATATCCTGGACAGAGCCTGGATCATGAGGTCCCCGGGTAGTGCTTGTACTACACAGATGTTTCCTCTTGAACTATTTTAAAGGTGTGGAAAAAGCCAAAGCAACGCCCTCTCCACGGATACTAAAGACTCACCTTTCCACTCAGCTGCTGCCGCCATCTTTCTGGGAAAACAACTGCAAGGTAAGATACCAACAGCTCCCTGTGACAGAAGGGAGAGTAAGCCAACCAAAGCGAGTCCTGCGGACCCCAACGCAGAACATTCGTCATCACCTTTGCCTCTCCACTGTCTCTGATGCTTACCAGCAAACAGAAAAAGTAAAGTTCTAGACTCAGCAGGACATTCACCTGAACAGTTTCAAATAGGACATGAAGGCAGAAGCCAGACTACATATTTGGAGGAAACTAGAGAAATGAGGAGGCAGTGAGTGCAGTAAGTGGAGCTGTGAAATGAAGGGGAGAAGATGGTGATCCCAGGCTGCAGGCCATGGGGAGGCGCTCTAACAGACCAGGAAGGGAAGAATGAGAGGAAAAGAGCTAAAGATCTCCCCAAACTGTAAACAGATGAACAGACAGAGCAATGCTCTTGAGGACACCCCACCTCAGCCTCTGGTAGACTCTGAGTTCCTTGTTTTATTTATTCTGTGACTTTATCTGTATGCACCACAGTGCCTAATAAGCTCCTGGCATGTAGAGGGCATTAGACACGTGCTTTTTGCATAAATACAGAAGCGGCTGTGGAGCAAGTAGAGTCAAGGGTGCAAACTGAGCTGCCAGCCTTGGTGAGAAAGTGGGGCACTGTTTTCTTAAAGGCAGGAAGGAAGGGGAAAGAAGGGCTAAGAAAGATAGTTTCTGGGGGACTGGAGTGAAGTTGGAGGACTCACATCAAATGACTTCAGTCTTTTCAGTAATGTTGGATAAGGGGACAAAAACTTCCATTTCCAGAACTATGGCAAATTAGGTATTCTGAACCCCTGAAGCACTTATATGTAAAACATCCAGGATTACTGCATTTAAAAAATCACAAGTTTCCTTTTAAATGCATAACTGAGATTAAAATAAAGTCCCTAGGTTTATAAACTGCAGAGGGAACTGAAACTCAAGTTGAGACTGGGACTCTCCTGGGGAAATTTGATGACCTGGATAATCCAACAACTTGAGTTTTAATGGCTGCACAGGGACAGGGTCAAAGCCCAGGGCACAAGGAAGCAGAAGAATGAGGAGCCAAAGCCGGGACTGCTGAAGGGCTACATCCTCAATGGATGGGTGGAGGAGGCAGAGGAAGACCTTGGGGAACCACTCCGCCTCGACCTAGGCTCTCAGCTCCCTTGAGAATGTGTAGCCACAGGTTTCCTCTCTCAGGGTTTGAAATTCAAAATTTCCCTCCTTGCATTGTCCAAGAAACTACAGGCAGAGAAATTACACAAGGTAGTCCCCACAGCCAGTGTTCCCAGGTCCTCTCTGGAGGGACACAGCCGCAACTCAGACCCCCATAGGATCCCCACTTGAGCTCACCATCCCACATTACAAAATACACAAAAGAACAAGCCACCATGAGACACAGTCTTCAGAAAGAACCTGTGGAAGAGTCAGACCTCAGGAACTTCAGACAATATAATGATCAGTTGTAGAAATAAAAGAAGGTTCAAGTTGTGTGAATCAATGAAAGAGTGAATCAAAAATAAAAAAGAAATAAGATGCTACTTTCAGACACAGAATTATTAAGTGAATAAATGGAATTTCTATAACAAAAAAATATAAGATCATGGAAATTAAAAACTCAAGCGTAGGTTAAAGTGCAGAACAGCTGCACAGAGAATTAGTGAACTCAGACAGGAAGGTTTGAGGGTAAAGGTTTGAGGAGAGAAGAGAGACCTGTGGCTAGAGCTAAGAGCCAAGAGATGGAGCACGGGAGGGATTAATAAAAGGATTACCAAGCAGCAATGAAGAGGAAGAAAACTGAGGATAAAAAATTTAGAAACTCGGGGAATTTTTTAAATCAACATTTCTTGAAACCTTCTTTACTGGTGCATGGCAGCTTGGTAAGTTGGAGAAGAGAAGATGGGCAGTAGGACTTAGTAGACAGTAATAGAGTCAGTGCTTTCAGGAGAAGTGTTTCTCAACCTTAGCACTTGCTCTAAAGGGCCTGGGACTTGATATAATCAGGCATGACAAGACACGCAGGTACAGTGGTGACTGTCACAAGGAAGAAGTGTATCCTCGCAGATCCCTACAACGGGAGGCATGGCATGTCACACAGAGCCTCACAGGGAAGCAATGGGATAGGTCAGGAGGCAGAGAGAGTGAGTAGGAGACATGGGCAAGAGCCTTGATGTGGTTTCTTTGGGAAGGAACAGATGAGACAGGGTAAGGAGGCTTGGGATTGGCCAGTTTGAACCATTGCAGCAGGCTTTCAGCCACAGGGGCTGGGCCTAGTCATCTGGTATCTGACCCTGGGGTGATCAGGGCAGGTGAATAGTGGCCCAGTGTGTAAGAGCCCAGCAGTGGAGGTGTTGGGGGTGTAGGTTCTAGGGTATTGTAGGCAGTTCCTCCAGAGTCAGCAAAACCCTAGGATGTCAAAGTATCAGATGCAGAATATAAAAGACATAATTAATACAGCACTCCTGACATTTGGGGCAGATTTTTCTTTCTTGTGGGTGGGAGCAGGGGGACCCTTCTGTGTATTGTAGAATATTGAACAGCATCCTTGGCCCCTGCATGGATACCGGTAGCACCACCACTCCAAGTTGTGAAACCAAAAATGTCTCCAGACATTGCCAAATGTCCCCGTAGTGGACACAACCATCCCATCATCCCCAGTTGAGAACCACTTAAAAGCGAATGAATGAAAAAGCACAGCATTGAAATAGCTGCTCATAGATCTGAGATGTGTAGTCAAGAGGCCCATTGGGGATTGACGCTGTTAAAATGTGAACTGAGTACTGGATAAAAGGTCAGATTTGTTGGGAGGTTGGAGGGATGTGAAGTTGTGAGCAAAGTGGAACTTGAAGGGATGTTTGTAGGGGCAGAGCTGAAATGATTAGAGATGGAAATCATTCAAGCTGAGGAGGCCAGGAGAAAAATAGAAGCTATTTTCTTGCTCTGTGACTCAAACTCTTAAACATGAAGCTTCTGTGCATCTTTGGGAGGGTGCGAGAGGGGTCATCAGTTTACGCTGATACTGTGGAAGTCTCCTATTCACGTGGCAGGTCATAGTTTATAGAGAAAGATTTTGCTCTTGATACCAAAGGGGCAATCAGGCAATCTAATCCTCAACAATCCCTAATTGATTAGCTAATTAAAAGGACTGAGTTTGAAGTAGAGAGCAGACTGATGATGAAGCAGAGACAGAAAAAGGAGAGAGGTCACAAGGCCAAGCACCACAACACTGAGCCAGAGTGCACAGCAACCTGCAGAATGGCTCCGCCTAAGGGAACTCTGTGAAAGTCCACTTTTTATACCATCTTTTACCCACCTCTTTTCTTACCCCGAAGTTCCTTTATGTAGCTCGAAATGCCAAAGACTGTATGGTTTCCTACTACCATTTCCAAAGGATGAACCACATGCTTCCTGACCCTGGTACCTGGGAAGAATATTTTGAAACCTTCATCAATGGAAAAGGTACAGGAACATCCTTCACACCCTTGCATTCTCACTCCAGCTAGGCTGGGTCTAGGGAATCACAGGTAGCCTTTTATCCCCTAGAATGCCTGCACCTCATCAGGTGTGTCCTACCACAGACTGGGACTGGGCAAAGCAAGCTGGCCACTTTCTAAGTATATGCCCACAGCCCTCAGCAAACATCTTCCACCTGATTCAAAGCCTTTAATTAGCGTCATCCTCTTCCAAGGGGTGTCCTTGTCCCTATGTGATTGCACATAATAGACAGGAAGCCACTTTAGGGAAGATGTTGGGGCAAGTAACTTCAAGGCTGTCCCCATCTACATCACCCTCAAAATCAAACAGATCAGAACTCTTACAACATATCTAACCCAGAATTTGCGTTTTCTCTCTCTAACTCACAGGAAAATCCCTAACACTCACAAGGCTTTGTACGATGCCTACATAGACCATTCTGTTTCTTGTGTCTATTTCAGTGGTTTGGGGTTCCTGGTTTGACCATGTGAAAGGATGGTGGGAGATGAAAGACAGACACCAGATTCTCTTCCTCTTCTATGAGGACATAAAGAGGGTGAGTGAAGGCTCTGCAGAAGAACCATTTTAAAGTGGTTCTTCAGGTGCAGAGAAATTCAAAGTTGTTTCAAAGGACATCCCAGAGAATTGTAGTATTTTTTTCTGATACTCTCAGCCATTCCAGTCCAATGTTACCCTTGCCACAGGACCCAAAGCATGAAATTCGGAAGGTGATGCACTTCATGGGAAAGAACTTGGATGAAACAGTGCTAGATAAAATTGTCCAGGAGACGTCGTTTGAGAAAATGAAAGAAAATCCCATGACAAATCGTTCTACAGTTTCCAAATCTATCATGGACCAGTCAATTTCCTCCTTCATGAGAAAAGGTGTGTGGGGCCTCTTTTATCATACACTCAGATTGTCTCATAACATCCTGCCTGCCTCTTAGCATACAATATTGAGTTTTATTAATTCTAAAACAATGTACTTCAACTATTCCCAATATGTGTTTCTAATAAAAGCAGGGATTTGATCCTGCTGTAAAAGAGAGCTTTCTAGGATATTGCTCCAGTATTTGGTTGCAAGGAACAGAGAGTCCCCCAAGCCAGCGCCAATGAAAGGGGCTTACTGTGAGGATTCACACTGGACAATAAAGGAAATGCAATCCCATAGAAAACTAGGAAGAGGAGCCACCACTGGTCCAGACCTCCCAGGGGCCCCTGGTTCTCAGGGTCCAGGAATCAGCAGCAGGAGGGATGGGTCTTTGCTCCAACGCTCCACCACTTACAGGACTCGGCTGCTTTTCACGTATCTATTAGGCATGGCTTCCTCTGCTGACCAGCTTCCCGTCTCTCCACCCATCACAACTTTCTCCCTCTTTATAACTTCTGATGACTCAGTTTCTGCTCATAACTTGGTCTTGACCCTTGCCCAAACCTGCTCTACTTCATGAGTTTCAACAACTACTCTTGAGAACTGCCTCATCCTCAGTATTTCTTAGTTCCTCCCAAAGGAGGAATTCTAATTGGCCCATCTAGTATTTTTTAAGAAAAAAAACTTTATCACTTTCTAATTTAAAAAGCAAAACATGTCATTGTTAAATATTAAATTGGGCTGGGCAGATTGATTCATGCCCATAATCCCACATCTTGGAAGGCCGAGGCATGAGGATTGCTTGAGGCTAGGAGTTCGAAAGTAGCCTGGGCAACACAGCAAGACCCCATCTCTACAAAAAAAATTAATTAGCTGGGTGTGGTGCTGCATCCCTGTATTCCCAGCTTCTCAGGAGGCTGAGGTGGGAGGATCACATGAGCTCAGGAGTTTGAGAATGCAGTGAGCTAGGACCTTGCCACTGTACTCCAGCCTGGGTGACAGAGCAAGACACCAGCTCTTCTTAAAAAATAAATTGGCTGGGCATGGTGGCTCATGCCTGTAATCCCAGCACTTTGGGAGGCCCAGGCAGGCAGATCATGAGGTCAAGAGATCGAGACCATCCTGGCCAACATGGTGAAACCCTGTCTCTACTAAAAATACAAAAATTAGCTGAGCATGGTGGTACACGCCTGTAGTCCCAGCTGTTCAGGAGGCTCAGGCAGGAGAATCACTTGAACCCAGGAGGCAGAGGTTGCAGTGAGCCAGGATCACGCCACCATACTCCAGCCTGGCAACAGAGCGAGACTTGTCTCCATAAATAAATACATACATACATACATACATACATACATACATAAAATCAATATAAAATTATATTTTTTAAAAGTCTCTCCACCAAAACTCCACCTCCAAGAAGTAACTACCAACAGTATGGGAAGTCCCTTTCTCTCTCATTTATAACATACACATTTTTTATTCACAACAGTGAAATCATGGTATACACACCACTTTGAAACATCTTTTCATCTTCCTCTTTGATTTTGCACGTGCTTGAATTTATGTTGTTGCATTTTCCAATCTACAACAGTGTTCCATACCAAACCAAACAAACCAAAAAAATTCTACCCCTTTTCTCTTTGGATAATCAGTGGTAATGATTTGTCAAGGTGCCCTTCTTCAGGCTCATACATAACCATCTTTCTATACACCCTACTGCTTCAGACTCATACAGACACAAAGATATGTAACCATAATGAAAGCTTGCTCCCTAAAATGCAGAATGGGGTCATATTTTATACCTTTACTTATCAGGATATGAGAAACCCCTCTAGGGCAAGGCAGATAGAGTCATACACCTCATTGATTTTTTGGTCCAATGTTATACAAAGCTAAGGATATGTCATAATTCATCCAACTATTCCCTTAATGATAGACACTATAATTATTGTTGTTTTCAATGTTTGTTTTTATGCATAATGTTAAAGTAAATATCTTTGTGCATAAATTATTATTTCCTGATGCTTTTATTTCTGTTGCATAATTTTCTGGAAGAGGCATTGGTGGGGAAAATAGTATTTCCCCTGTTTAAAATTAGTTTAAGTTGTTGTTTGGTGAAAAATAGTATCTCATTCATATTTTTCCAAAATTGTTTTTTATTGAGATATAATCAAAATACCAAAAATGCACAGATCTTAAGTATACGGTTCAACCCATTTTGATAAATGTATACACCCACACTACCAGCACCCCAATCAAGATAGGAAACATTTTCATCACCCCAGAAAGTTCCCTCTTGTGCCCCTTTTCAGTCAATGTCTACCTCCGGAGACAACCATTTTTCCTATTTCTATTACTCTAGATTGATTTTGCCTGTTGCTGGACTTCACATAAATGGAATCTCACAGTATTTACTTTCTTGTGTCTGGTGTCTTTTGCTCAACATAATGTTTTGAGATTCCTCCATGTGGTTCTGTGTCTGTAGTTCATCCTTCTTTTATGTCTATGTAGTAATCCATCGGGTAAATACACTACAGGTGGGGCCAGGTCATGCAGGTCACTAGCTGCCTTGGGTCAGTTGTCCAGCTGACTTAGAAGTCCGTCCCCTGCACAGAGTCCCCTAGGACTGCTTCTTATTGAAGAGCTGCTCACGGACAGGTGTCCACTGAAGGGGGAGTTGGGTGAGTCAGGTACGTGGACAGGCCAGATTCAGAATGGGCACTACACCACTTTACTCAGGGACACCACGTCTTTCAATCAGAGAGTGACACTCCTGTCTTGGCTTCCTTTTTCTAGGAACTGTGGGGGATTGGAAAAACCACTTCACTGTTGCCCAGAATGAGAGGTTTGATGAAATCTATAGAAAAAAGATGGAAGGAACCTCCATAAACTTCTGCATGGAACTCTGAGCAAGATGTAAACACAATTAAAAGATGGATGGCAAGAGTGCAAATACTATCTTCAATCCTTCGGTCCCAGCCAGAAGAATCTCTGAAAGCATATTGTGAATGTATAGGATGTAGTACAAACGATCTCTGTGATGATTAACAGTATGACACTACTTCATTTTTAAAAAGGGATCATGTCTAATGCCCATTTTCCAAACTATTCTTTCCAAAGTAAGATATAAGATAGCTTAATAAACTAAGTAAAACATATGACTTGAATACAAAAGGATTGTTTCAATCTCCATTATTCTGGAAAGTGTGTCCTAGTCTCCCAGTCTATAATATCATACTACCTTGAATATAAGTCCAAATATTAGGCTATATCTATATTAATAACAAAATTTCTGGCATCTGTCCTGACCATTCAGGCACCTGCAGCCTGGTTTCAATCCTGGAGTTCTGTCTGGTCACCATCAGAAGGAACACTACACTTTGAGGGCAACCCTGGTGCAGCCAGCCCTGAGGAAACATGGCCTGAGTGCCCTCACGGGTGGGTGGGAATAAAATGGAAGTGCCCAGAGGAGATGTCAGAAGACCAAAACCTGATTAATAGTTCTAGTGGTAGGTCCTATAGGAAACAGAAAGCATGATGGTGGCCTTTTGGGAACCCAAGTTGTGTCCTGGTAAAAGCAGAAAGGTGGAGACAGGGTGACTGTCAACAATGTCAGCATGGGCATGGCTCCCAGGCATGGAGGTAACTGGGTCTTGGCTTCAATGCCACCCTTTTGGGACGCCCTAAACCAAGTGAGGTGTTCTTTTCCCTCGCTTCCCATATTTGTCCCAGTTGCAGCCCTGTTGTTATGTATTTACTCAGCAATTTCTTATCTATACCTCTCACTTAATTGTTAATTTTGGGGGGTTCAGTCTCACGCAGTATTTACTCCTAGTACCGAATGCAGTGCCTGGCACACAGCAAGTGCCCTTGAGAACTTGTGGAGGGAGTAAAAAAAATGCATGGATAAATGACTGCAACAAATCACAGATTTTCAACTTTGACCCTTTTAGTCCCAAATAGTGGCATTCCATAGCTGAGGGTAGTAGGAGCAGTTCACCCTGGAAGCAGGCAATAAGAGGAATAAATGAAGCCAACTAAAATTCTGACTGCTTGTTGTTGGATTTCATAGGATATTTTTTTTAATTGGGTCTTGCTATGTTGCCCAGGCTGGTCTTAAGTGACTGCTTTTTATTATTACCATGCACTGGCAATTCCAAACAATGTCAGTGTTAAAATACTGCTCCCTGAAAAGAAAAAAGAAAAGAAAAGCAAAAAAAGAAAAGAAAAGTGAAAAGAAAAGAAAAACTCCTATTGGCCTAAGTTCTAAATAATAGCTAGGTTACTACCGAGTTTTAACTATATGCATGTGAGCTTCAAATAAGCACCTTTTTATTATGTGAATAAATAAAAGTGATCTGTATCTCCACTAGATTGTAAAATTTTTGTTGTTTGGTTTCATGTCTTATTCACCTGTGTATGGAAATTAATTCAGAAACCCCAGGCATAGAGTCTACCTCTATAATTCCGGCAGGCAGATGTAGTTCTGCCTCCTTCCTTCCAAGGTTAAGTTCATAACAAAGCTCACTGCAGGTATAACCTGTGTCTCCAACCCTGCAATATTTGGATATTGCTGTTTAAACAGTAGATTTGGCATAGATGATGGTGGCACAATAGTAGTAAAGGAAAAGAGGCAGAACACATGAGTTTGTTCAATTCTCTCATTCTCTGAAATGACTTGGGGTTTTCAGTTGTATCCAGAATTTAAAACAGTAAAATTTAAGAGTGTGAACAGCAACGTTCACACCTTTGTTTAGTAAGTACAAAGTTGTCCTCATACAGGACGTTTACTGACTTTGGATAACAACTTTAAAAACAAAATTTACTCTTTTCTAAGTGTTATTTGTTTTAAAATTTAAGAAGGGATCAAGAAAATAAAACGTTACACCAGTGGTATGATTTAGTAATTGTCTGACTTATACTTTTTGTAGACATTTTAGTTTTATTAAAATTGTCATTCTGATTTTTTTACTGACGTGAGTCTATACAAAAAGTTGAATACAAGTTTCACTGACTACATTTCTTTACTATTATTATTATTTGTCTCTATTCATGATTAATACTGAAAATAATTTTGTTGTATAAAGAAGTAATGTTGATATGGTTTGGCTGTGCCCCCACTCAAATTTCATCTTGAATTATAGTTCCTGTAATTCCCACATGTTGTGGGAGGGACCCCATGGGAGATCATTGAATCATTGAGGCGGTTTCCCCATACTGTTCTCATAATAGTGAATAAGATTGGATGATTTTATAAGGGGTTTCCCCTTTCACTTGCCTCTCATTCTCTCTTGCCTGTCACCAGGTAAGACATACATTTTCACCTTCTGCCATGATTGTGAGGCCTCCTCAGCCACGTGGAACTGAGTCCATTAAACCTCTTTTCCTTTATAATTTACCCAGTCTAGGGTACGTCATTATCAGCAGTGTGAAAATAGACTAATAAAGTAAATTGGTACTGGTAGAGTGGGGCGCTATCATAAAGACACCCAAAAATGTGGAAGTTACTTTGGAACTGGGTAACAGGCAGAGGCTGGAACAGTTTGGAGGGCTCAGAAGAAGAGAGGAAAATGTGGAAAAGTTTGGAACTTCCTAGAGACTTGTTGAATGGCTTTGACCAAAGTGCTTATAATAATATGGACAATCAAATCCATGCTGAGGTGGTCTCAGGTGGAGATGAGAAACTTGTTGGGAACTGGAGTAAAGGTGACTCTTGCTATGTTTTAGGAAAGAAAGTGGTGGCATTTTGTCCACACCCTAGAGATTTGTGGAACTTTGAACTTGAGGGAGATGATTTAGGGTATCTAGCAAAATAAATTTCTAAGCAGCAAAGCATTCAAGAGGTGACTTGGGTGCTGTTTAAAGCATTCCATTTTAAAATGGAAACAGAGCATAAAAGTTCAGAAAATTTGCAGCCTGACAAGGCAATAGAAAAGAAAAACCCATTTTCTAAGGAGAATTTGAAACCAGCTACAGAAATTTGCATAAGTGACAAGGAGCCAAATGTTAATCACCAAGACAATGGGGAAAATATCTCCAGGCCATGACAGAGACCTTCCTGGCAGCCCCTCCCATCACAAGCCCAGAGGCCTAGGAGGAAAAGATGGTTCCATGGACTGGGCCTAGGGTCTTCACTGCTGTGTGTACCTGAGGGACTTGGTGCCCTGTATCCCAGCCACTCTGGCCATGGCTGAAAGAGGCCAATGTAGAGCTCAGGCCATGGCTTCAGAGGGTGCAAGCCCCAAGCCTTGGCAGCTTCCATGTGGCATTGAGCCTGCAGGTGCACAGAAGTTGAGAACTGAGGTTTGGAAACCTCCACCTAGATTTCAGAAGATGTATGGAAATGCCTGGATGTCCAGACAGAAGTTTGCTGCAGGGGAAGGGTCCTTATGGAGAACCTCCTCTAGGCCAGTGCAGAAGAGAAATGTGGGGTTGAAGCCCCCACAAAGAGTCCCCACTGGGGTACTGCCTAGTGGAGCCATGAGAAGAGGGCCACCATCCTCCAGACCCTAGAATGGTAGGTCCACTCACAGCTTGCACAGTGCACCTGGAAAAACCATAGGAACTCAATGTCAGCCTGTGAAAGCAGACTGGGGGGAGGCTGTACCCTGCAAAGCCAAAGGGGTGGAGCTGCCCAAGACCACAGGAACCTATCTCTTGCATCAGAATGACCTGGATGTGAACATGTAGTCAAAGGAGACCATTTGGAGTTTTAAGATTTGACTGCCCCACCAAATTTCAGACTTGCATGCAGCCTGTAGCCCCTTTGCTTTAGCCAATTTCTCCCATTTGGAATAGCTGTATTTACCCAATGCCTATACCCCCACTGTAGCTAGGAAGTAACTAACTTGCTTTTGATTTTAAGGCCCATGGATGAAAGGTACTTGCCTTGTCTTAGATGAGGCTTTGGACTGTGGACTTTTGAGTTAATGCTGAAATGAGTTAAGACTTTGGGGAACTGTTGGGAAGGCATGATTGGTTTTGAAATGTGAGGACATGAGATATGAGAGGGGGGCAGGGGAGGAATGATATGGTTTGGTTCTGTCCTCACATATATCTCACCTTGAATTGTAGCTCCCATAATTCCCACATGTTGTGGGGAGGGGGCTGGTGGGAGATAATTGAATCATGGTACAGTTTCCCCCATACCGTTCCCTTGGTAGTGAATATGTCTCACGAGATCTGATGATTTTATAAGGGGTTTCCCCTTTCACTTGGCTCTCATTTTCTCTTGTCTGCTGCCATGTAAGACATGCCTTTCACCTTCCACCACGCTTGTGAATCCTCCCACTTCAGTTTCCCAAAGCACTGGGATTACAAGCATGAGCCACTGTGCCTGGTCTTTTGCATTTTAATTGCAGACACAGTTCTTTAGTACTTGCATGCTTGTGAGGTCTCCCAAGCCACGTGGAAAAGTGAGTCCATTAAGCTCTTTTCTTCTTAATTTACCCAGTCTTGTGTATGTCTTTATCAGCAGCATCAAAATGGATTAATACAAAGATGGTTAAAAAAAAGAAAATAATTCACCCCAGGGTGAGCTATGATCCCAAATGATAAAATGAGTTCTGACTTTTAATTGGTTGGTTGGTTGGTGGGTTGGTGGTTGGCTGATTGGTTGGTCCTGCTAAAGAAAAAATTATTCACTGACACTTATTAAAGCACGGTAGGCCAGATTTTAGTCAGCACCATCTCCATAGGTGTAGGGACCATGGCAATGGGGTCTTGTAGTGGAAGATATTGTGTTCAACTCTTAATATAACATGGGCAAGTGGGAATTTATAGCCATGTAGAAGGGTGGAGAAGGAAGGATAGAAAATTCCTAAGAGGAAACATCATGGGTAAGGAAAAGGATGGGTTCTGGCTACAGTGATCCAACAGGATTCTTGCTAAAGATAGACCAGGGTGATTAGATATCACCTGGGTGGTGGTGGAGGATGAAGAACCTGATCAGATGCTGAGGGTAGAGAGTTTCTTCTACATTGACTTAATAGTTTTCTTGCAAAAACAGGATTTTTCAAGGGATTACACAGAGGGGTATAGGAGATATGTTAAGAGCCTTACTAAAGTTTCATCAAGAAAATAATCTTTGTCATTTGATTTAAACTCTTTCTACTTCCTTTTTCTTCACTAGCTAGGACCTAAACATGCTGACTTTGAGGTTTAGTATTTCAAAGAGCTTTGAAGTTTAATGCTGTGAGATTACATGGGACTATGAGTTTTTCAAACACCCACAAATCACATTTAAATTCAGGCTTCCAACAACCAGTGGAAACTACGCGGCAACTGGAACACATTAGAATCGGGGTCAAGAATGAAAAGCCACCACAATGGTAAAGCACAGTGTTTTGCAACTCGACCAGTTGTCCACAGCTCAAGCAAGGAGGGACCAATCTAACAGGAACAGAGACACAAGAAATAGAACCAGCCCCAGGAAATTCAGTATTCAAGCTAACATGCAGAAGGCCCTAGCACACCCTCTCCCCACATATGCCTACACCATAAGTATGTACTAACAGTTAAAAAGAAATGATTCTATGTTTCTTTCCTCCTAGAGTTACAGCCATCCTTCATTTATCCATTTATTCATTCATTCATTGTCAATTGTACAAGTACTATGTGCCAGGTACTGTGTGAATGATGGAGATACAGCGGTGAGCAAAGCCCCTCCCCTATGGATTTTATGGTCTAGCATGTGAAGCAAAAGTCCACTAACTCGTGACACACGTCACCAATCGAGGAGAGTGCCATGTGAGATGGTTTCAGGCTTCGAGACGCCAGAGCACATCAGCTGAGACTGGGGCCTGAGGCACAGCTTTCCTGAGAGGACATGGTCCTTCCCAGGTGTGAAGCATGTGCTGGCTTTAACTAGGCAAGAGACTGGGCAGAGAGAAAGAGAGCCAGGAGCAGGCTTGGTGAGGGGGGCCTGTTTGAGGGTCAGGAGGAAAGGCTGAGGGGAAGAGCAGCAAGCTCAGGGAGAATTGACAAAATGAGGCCCCAAAGAAAGGCAGGCATGACACACGGGGCCTTGATGGTGATCGCAGAATGTTAGACTTTATCCTAGGAGCATCAGGAAGCCCCTGCAGGCTCCAAGAAAAATGGTGAGACACTCAGACTACCATGTCAATATGTCCACTGTGTCTATGCCATACACACAGCACAAGGGTGGGAGCCACACTGGTCCAGTTGAAAGGGCTGGGAATTCTTCATAAGTGTGGAGACTTTCAGGATAAAGGTAAGAGGTAGGAAGCTGGCCTCCTCCCTCAGCCTCTCACACCTGGTTACAAAAGCAGGAAGTAGAATTTCAGGTTGACCAGCAGGATACCCATTCCTTTGGGGAAAAAAAAAATTTTATATATGTGTGTGTGTGTGTGTGTGTGTGTGTGTGTGTGTGTGTGTGTATAAGACAAGGTCTCACTCTGTTGCCCAGGTTGGAGTATAGTGTCACAATCATGGCTCACTGTAGCCTCAACCTCCTGGGTTCAAGCAATCCTCCCAGCTCAGCATCCTGAGTTGCTAGGACCACAGATGTGTACCATCATACCTGGCTAATTTTTATTTCTTACTTTTTGTAGAGACAGGATCTCACTATGTTGCCCAGGCTGGTCTAAAACTCCTGGCCTCAAACAATCCTCCCACCTTGGTTTCCGAAAGCACTGGGATTACAGGCATGAGACACTGTGCCTGGTCTTTTTCATTTTAATTGCAGACACAGTTCTTTAGTACCTAGTATGCTAAGTACCACTGGTGATTCATGAGAAGAGAAAGAGTAATAGGAAGAGATAAGGGTGACCAAGCCTCAGATCAGCAAGCAAACTATAAGAGATTCACAGTTCTCTCTGAAAAGAAAAATATGGCCTGAGGTATTTAACAGATTCTCTATCAGGACTGTTTCTCATATGCAGCAATATGTCTGACCCAAAGGACACAATTTAGTTAATGTCTTAATAATACAGAACTAGACTCACCCAAGCAGGTTGTTGCAAGTCAGAGATCTCAGAGATTAGCCCAATGCTGGTCAGGTTGTCAAGTGCTTGTGAGAGTGACTGGTGTGGTATTCTCCGCCCTGCCTGTGCCAGGCCAGGTCTCATTAACAGCTGAACAGGCAGGCCTCCATAACAACTGTTTCAGCACTGACTGACTGGTTAAATATTAAAAGCTGAAAGAACCAGTGCCCTTATACAAAGGCTGGAATGTAACAAAAGCCCACAAAGAGTTTTGCCTGGGTCTTTCCTTGGCCTTGAAGCATGACAAATAACGAAGGAATTCTTAACAGGACCCATAAAGGATTAAACAAGTTTTTATTGGGGGTCTAAAGAAACTCCCCAGACCTCCACAAACAAGTTTTATTGGTGTTCTAAAGGAACTCCATAAACCTCCATGATTTAGCAGGAGACAAGATAAGGGTAATTACCCCAGCACCTGGACCCACCTAGATTAAGCAAATTTACTGAGGCTCCAGAGGAAGGTCTTCAAAACTCAGACCTTAATTATAGATTAGAAGATGTTAATCACTATGTCTTTAGATGAATGTACACTTACATGTAGACATATAGCTTAGAAGGTATATAATCCCCGGAAAACTGTAATTTTGAGTTGGTCTGGCAATATTTTCCAGGCCTTCTCCTAGTGCCCAGTTACAGAATTAAACTCTCTTCTTTCCTAGTTCATCTGCATCTCATTCCTGGGCCGTGAGAACAAGCAGCCTGACCCTCGGTTTGGTCTGGGAACATGCCTAGTCAAGGGCATCAATAGGATACAGAATAGAGGTTGGTCCATGGCCATTCCGCCTTGCCCTTTCCTGCCTCTCTTCACCCAGCCACACTTTTCCCGCTCCTTCTTCCCACCTCTCCCACTCATCAAAGGATGAGCTGGCCAATCATTTCGAAATGGGGAATATTAAAAACACAGGGGAAGTGCAGATAACTTCTAGCATTTCCTGTCCCCTCAAGAGAATACTTAACGTAGATTTTCAACAAAAGATTACCATGGCCTAACCGCGTGAGATATTAACGGAGGTTAATGTATAAAAAAGAAGGAGGAAAGCTGTGCTTGCTTTCTCAGCAGGGAAGCCTATGGACTGAGCCAGATCTGAGCTCTGCGCGCAGGCTGCCTGGATCTAAACTAGGCGCTGCTAGCAAGGTGCTGCAGGAGAGAGACTGACCTCACCAACGGCGTGGGAGCTGGGTGAGGCCTCTCGCTACTGGCTATCCCCCACTCCCCTGACGAATTCTACTGCACAGCAGAGACAGCCATATTCCCCTCTGGATCATAATCCCGTTGGCCTGAGAACTACCCCTGCATCCCCCACAGTGGCCGCAGCAAGCCCCGCCCAAAAGCTCAGACCCGCCTAACCCTGCCCCTAACTGATGGTATTTCTCTACCTGCCCTGGCAGCAAAATACAAAAGACATAAACTCTTGGGAGCTTTATGGTCCCACCCATCAGCTGAGAAACAAGAATACTTACCCTGGTCAACTTAGAGCAAGCTTATGTCCCACTACTACTACTGCAGCAGGCGTTCTCTTGCAAATTCCACCTCCTGGCCGGAAGCCATCCAACTCAGACCATTACAGCCACTCTTGGCAGAGAAACACTGCTCCCAGGAAGGAAAAACCAACAGCTAACACCATTGTCTGTAACAGCCTGGTCCTGAGTCTACCCACATGACAACTTCACTGCTAGCATCACCACCACTTGAGAAAGCCAGCACACTGAACGTACTCTACGACCAAGGAATCGCAGAGTCTACATCACTTCCCTGCCACTTCCACCCCTGCAGGGGCTGGCATCCACTGCTGGGAGACCTGAATATGGGTCGCATCTTTGTAGATGTTCCCCAGCACCAGACAAGAGCCTGGTAGCCCCGTTGAGTGGTTAGACCCCGAAGAGCAATAATAATCACTGAAGTCCAGCTCTCAGGAAGCCCCATTCTCAGGGGAAGGGGGAGAACACCACATCAAGTGATCACCTCATGGGACAAAAGAATCTGCAGAGCCGGCCTTGAGTTCCAGATCCTTCTGCTGGTGGGAAGTTTCTTACATCAGAGACACAGCTGCAGTGCTGGGCACAATAGGGAAAGTTTAGGTGAGCAAGATCAACAATATCACAAATATCGAGATGAAGAGAATTGAAAGAACTTCTCCCAGATTTGACTTCCTGGCTTTTCCTTGTTCTCTCCCCCAGATCCCCTACTGACTACTTGTTGCCCTTCCCCACAGAACCCAGAACATGAAGTTCAAAGGGATAATGGAATTTATGGGGAAGAAACTAGATGAAGAGACTGTCAAAAGAATTGCTCAGCACACATCATTTGAAAGGATGAAGAAAAACCAGATGACCAACTATATAATGATAACCTATGACATCATGGACCACTCCATCTCCCCACTTACGAGGAAAGCCGCCTGCTAATCATCATGAATTTCTTTGAGAACAATATTATTACATAACTAGTATTTTGGGAAAGAATATTAACACGCCTGTTTCCTTTTGTATTTTATTTTATTTTTTTAAAGACAGGATCTCACTGTGTCACCCAGGCTGGAGTACAGTGGTGCAATCATAGCTCACTGCAACCTTAAACCCTTGTGTTCAAGCAATCCTCCCACCTCCAGCCTCCCAAGTAGCTGAGACCACAGGTACACACCACCATGCCCAGCTAAGGTTTTTTATTTTTTGTATAGACAGGGTCTCACTATGTTGCCCAGGCTGGTCTTGAACTTCCGGGCTCAAGCAATTCTCCCACCCTGGTCTCCAAAGTGCTGGGATTACAGGCATGAGCCACCATGACTGGCCTTATTACCTTTTTAATTAACATGATGCTGCCAATAATTCTGAGGTTTTCTCAAAATATTAATGTCTTTGAAAGAAAATAGATTGTGATGTGTGCCTGTAATAAGAATTCACACTTTTTAATTATCTCTGAAGTTTCACTTTATGGAAAAAACATTCAGAATAGACTTCCTATCCAATCTCTCAAGCACAATTGCATTGCTTTTCAGGGACCATTGGAGAGTGGAAGCATTACTTCTCAGTGGCACAGAATGAGAGATCTGATGAAGACTAAGGAGGAAAATGGCTGACTCTTCTCTGACCTTCCACATGGAGCTCTAAAGAGAGACAAAGTCTATACTACACAGGGGCAATTTTATTATCCTGTCTTCCAATTTTTATTCCGCCTTATCACTGCTTTTCCCTAGAAATGACTTCCTGAGCTGGCTCAAATTGTTCAGGCAAGAACTATAAATTACCTTTTCCTCTCTGCATGCACCTGGAAAGTAAAATCATTTTGTTAGCTAAGGAGCTGGGCTCAACATTCTTCACAAACTGACTGAATAGTTGTAACAGAAACCGTGGAACCTTTTTCAAAAGTCTGGTGGTTAAGTCTCCAAACCAAAGTTTCGAGGTCCTCAGGTCAGGTGGCCATGTTTTTCCACCCGTCACCTGGCACTGTCCTTCCCAGGAGGAGCATCTTCTCTGATGAACGATTGGCAGGAGAACCCCCCGACAGCTTTACTAAAGTTCTCTGAGAACTAAACCAGTCTAAGACTTTGCCTACCCAGCCTGCCTTCCTTCCCTCTTTCCTGCCCTTCTCCACAGGGGTTACTACTACACCAGGCTCTGACAGCCCTGCTCATTTATCCCTCACAAGAATTGTCCCCTAATAAATCTCTTACTCTTACTCTATCTCAGTGATAGGCCAAGCATCTTCCTGTCACTGAAAAGGGAGCAATATTCTCCCTTTGTTAGAGTGGCCATTATATTTATGATTTACTGTGAAATTCAGATGTGCAAGTACTAGGTTAAGTCATTTGAAATTGGTATCAAAAAAGAAAGCAAACATTTAGGTATCACAGAGGCAGCAACTTCAGAAAGATGAGAATTACTGAAACAGGATCTTGGAGGAGGAGCATGTGGAGAAAACCCCCACTCCTGGGCAAGGAGTGCAACTTGGCCAGGGCTCTGTTCCTGAGGACACTGTGAAGACACTTACTCTGAAGTGATCTGCACACTGGACTCTGCTGCTGCTACAGGAAGTGAATTATCTCGGGAGTATCGCTCGCTGGAGCAAGAAGGCAGCGAACAGACCAAGTCCCTTCTCCTCCTCCCGTCTCTCAGTCTCTATGTGAACAGAGACTCAGAGAAGAGGCACCAGCTGGCCCAGTGGAAACACGGATGGCAGAGTTCCAGCCCAGCATCTCAAAGAAAACCCGAGACACGTGACTAGGACATGAGAGGCAATAACTTTATAAGCAGGCCAGACGTTTTTAAGCTCAAAATGGCCATTTCAAATAGTTCAAGCTAATTTGTGTGTCTTTGTGTGTGTAAATATAAATGTATATATGTAAATAGATGTGTGTGTGTGTATATATATATTCCCATGTAAAAAAAAAAAAAAACCCAGGCCAGGCACAGTGGCTCACGCCTGTAATCCCAGCACTTTGGGAAGCCGAGGCGGGAGGATCACCTGAGGATGGGAGTTCGAGACCAGCCTGACCAACATGGAGAAACCTCGTCTCTACTAAAAATGCAAATTTAGCTGGGCATGGCGGCACATGCCTGTAATCCCAGCTACCTGGGAAGCTGAGGAGAATCACTTGAACCCGGGAGGTGGAGGTTGCAGTGAACCGAGATCATGTCCAGCCTGGGCAAAAAGAGTGAAACTCCATCGCAAAAAATAAAAATAAATTAAAAAAATCTAAACTTACCTAAAAGAAATAAATCAATAGACTTACTATTGTTGGCAAACACTCCCTCTCCTACCTTCTGTTGGGGACTCCAGGTGGCAGGTCTTCTCTGAAGTCTCAAATCCCCTGCAAGGGCTCTCTGGAGCAGCAGTAGTGCCTGAAGCTGAGGCTGTGAAATGACTGAGAGTGGGATGCCACAGTGGCTGTTGTGAGCTTGGAAGAATCCTCTCCATCTGACCAACTGAGGCAATGTTTCTCTGATGGCCTTTATAATGGTTTGTTTGAAATGTGTGGTTAATGCCAATGTCCAGCATGCCAGATGACACATTCTAGAAAGTAAATGAACAGTATGAGCTCTAAAATCCCTCCAACGTGACTGAGGGAAGCACTCGTCCTTGGGTTGAGTCAATGTAAATGCTGAGAGAAATCCTGGCAGAGGTGGTCCCTAGAAAAGCCTGCCTCTCCAACACAGTGACAGGGGCCCATTTGTTTAGTGGTCCATTGTTCAACGGCCACTCACTTCAAACTGAGTGGAACTTATAGCCCCGATAAGGCAGACACCTGGCTGAGCCAGAAGCTAAGTGACGTAAATAAAGGGCTGCCAGTCCTCCCACACTACCAGGGAACCAGAATCTCAGAATTAAAAAAAAGCACTTAGAGATCATTCAGACAGGTGGTCAGGTAGCTCTTTTGATGTCATTAACTGAAGTGTCACTGTCTATGTATGAAGAAACTGGAAGTTTCTACTACGGTTAAATACACCAATGATCCAGCAATTCAAATCATAGTCATACACCCAAGAGAACAAGAGAGAATGCATCTGGCCCCCACCCCAAGAAAACAAAGTGTGAAAATCTCACAGAAGCTCTATTCATAATTACCAAAAACTGGTATCAACATGTATGTCCATCAAAAGAAGAATGGATTTAAAAATTCTGGTATATTCATTCAGTGATATGGTATATGGCAATAGAAATAAATGAACTACTGATACTTGCTGCTGATACTTGAATTTCAAAGACATTATGTTGAAAGACCAAAGCCAGACACAAAGGAGGACATAATGTATGATTCCATTAATATGAGGTTTAAGAATAGGCAAAACTAAACTATGGTGACAAAAGTCAGAACAGCCTCTGCCTTAAGTGTGGGGCACTGGTGCAGCATTGACTGGGAAACAGCATGAGGGAATTGCCCGAAGCAATGGGAATGTCCTGTATCTCGATCTGGATGGTGGTTATGTGGGTCATATAGAAGTATAAATTCATCAAGACATAAACTTACACTTTGTGCATTTGTCTGTATGTAAACTGTGCCTCAATATAAAAAAACTTGTTGCAATAATGGTCCTCAAATATTGCAGTCTAACCTCTCACAGAACAGAAACAGACCTGAGATTTAGGTAACTCTCTAAGTCAGTCTTGGAAGTTGGGATGGAATTCCCAGCTGGACTGTCCCAGCTGGCAACATGTGCACCTAACATGGGCACCTAGCATGTGATATGTCAATAGAAGCATGAGTCTGCTCGGGTCTGGGGAAGGTGTTTCTCCAAATCTCCATAGATAACCAAACCCAGAAGAGAGAAGCACTTTCCTTTCTGTAGGGAAAGTAACTCCAGGTGAAGAGAAGGAAGAAGGAAGGGAATTCCTGGAGACTTGCTCCAGGCATTCCTTCAACATTTCCTCTCAATTCCCCATCTCCATGGGCATCCACAGGACCAGGAAGTGACCTCCTGGACTTGGGCAGGCCCCTGGACAGGTGCCCCATTGCTGTTCTTCCTCCTGGCTGTATGGAGGTGCAACCCTGCCAGAATCTCACCGGTAGAAAGAGTAAGGCCTATTCTGGCACAATGCTGAAGATTTTGTTCCAGTTCTACCCAGGAGCCATGCAAATTGTCTCTTTGTTTGCCTGAGCATATTTACCTGTAATGAATGACCAGAGCTCTGTGCCTAAAACACTGAATACATAAAGCCCGTGTGAATCTCGACTTTCATTTACTTTTTACTTTCCCCTACTGGTGCCCAAGACCATGGCAGAAGGAATGGCTAAGGATAAGGTGGAGGAGACAAGTGAGTTAGAATGGGGCTTTTTACCCCCAGAGGAATTTTCCCAAGTGAATGGAATCATTCTTCAAAAGAAAACATGCGATTTCTGGGATAAGATCTGGAACTTCCAAGCCAAGCCTGATGACCTGCTCATTGCTTCTTATCCCAAAGCAGGTATGTACATGGACATGAGAGGAGGGAAATAGAAGTTGTATCAGCACCTTACGGGGTCATGTAGTAAAGTCAAAGAGCAGAGGAAGGAAGTGTCCTTGTCTATAAATCAGACAGAATGGCAAAGGATCTAAGATTTTCTATGAAACCATAGGGATTTTTTTAGAGATAGAGTAGTTGGTTTATCAAAACTACATAACTAGTCAAAGCCGATTTTTCAGGTTAAAAAAATCCATGTTATTCATTTTTTTCTTTCGTTCAACAATCACGTATCAAGAATCTTCTAAATGTCAGAGACTGGCACCGAACATAGTGATGGGTAAAATGTTCGTTATCTTTGCCTTGCAGCGATTTACAGTACAGTCGAGAGAAGAACATTAAATCATTAAAAAAATCATTTCACAGATCTGTGATTACCTGTGATAAGACCTTAGAAAGAAATGCAGAGGGTGTAATGAGAGAACATTGGGGGTCCTAATTTAGATTAAGGAAGTAGTACTCTGAAATTCTGAGCCACTGTGATTATTACAAAGGGAATGTATTATCAGTTTGCTATGGCTATGAAACAAAGTACCACTAGCTCAGTGGCTTAAACAATGATATTTATTGTCTCACAGTTTGGGAGGCCAGAAGTGCAAAATCAAGATACCTGCAGACTTGGTTTCTTTTGGGGGCTATGAGGAAAGGCACTGTTCCAGGCCTCTCTCTTTGGGAGGTATATGGCATCTTCACATTCACATTGCACTCTCCATGTGTGCACATCTACCTCCAAATTCTGCCTTTTTGTATAGACATTAGTCATACTGAGTTAGAGCCATCCTAATAACATCATTTCTATTTGATTACCTCTATAAAGATTCTATCTCCATAAGGTCACATTCTGTGGTACTGTGGGTTAGAACTTCAACATATTAATTTGGGGAGCACATAAGTTAGCCCATAACAGGGAGCATGGAGAGGAAGTGTTTGCATATGCAGACAGGAGCAGTAGGACTTACTGATAGATGATAAATGGGGGGTGAGGGAAAGAGAGCAGACAAGATTTGGGGCTAGAATGATGAGGTGGATGCCAGTGCCAAGCACTGAGTCAGGAAAGTCCAGAGAGGAACAGTACTGAGAGGGGCCAGGGCATCTATTAGGCAGTTGAATGGATTGAAGGGGGTCAAAAATGGACTGGGGAACACAGTATGTGTGTGTTGCCATTTCCAGATGAGAAAGAAAGTAGCTTGGACTAAGGGGGCAAGAGTGCAAATGGAGAGTGAGAAAAAAAATTGAGATGTATTTTGCAGGTAAAATTACTTGAGATCCGAGAGGAAGGGATGACTCCTGGGTGACTCTCTTCTGGCTTTATCAACTGAGTGGCCCCTTGGGCTGGGATGGGAAAGCCTGGGGGAGGGAAAGGCATGGAGCCTGTGCAGGAGGTGGGCAGGTTAAACTACAGCTCAGTTTGGGACGTTTTAAGTTTGAGATGACCTTTAGACCACTAAGTGTTGATGTCAGGGGGGCTGTCAGATATAGAGCACAGAGGGAAGCCCACTCTGGCTGGAGATATAACTGGAGTTGCTGTAAATAGTGAAATCTCAGGTTAAATGCCCTAAGGCAGAGCCTGAGGCAAGGATTCAGGTACACATGATTTATTGGAAGGGTGCTCTTTAGGGGGAAAAAAAAAACAGTAAGGGTATGTACAGGATAGGGAAGGGGAAGGGGCTAAGCAAAGATGTGGCATTGGGTAAAGCCTTGCCCTATGTGGTTAGGGCAGGAGAGGAAGGAGTGGAAGGATGGACACTTTCTCCGTTAGGAGCCCCGCTTCAGAAGAGGACACTTCTCTAGCAAAGCAGGGAGCCGAGAGACATGAGCGGCCAACGCTCACAGCAGTGGAGGAGATAGGGGGTGCAAGAGGCTGGTACAGAAGATCTGATGAAGTCACCAAAAGTGTCTACTAAAGATGATGTTTAAAGCAGTGGGAATGAATGGAACCACATGGGAAGAAAGCATAGAGGAAAAAGAGGGCACAGGACCAAACCCCAAGAAGCTTCCTCACTTAGACGTTGGACAGAGAAGAAGCCGGAAGTGAGTGGTGTCCTGGCAGCCAGTGGAGTGAATCTTCGAGCCAGAAAGATCTGAATTGAGTGCCTGTTTTGATCGAATTAATCACGTGGCTGTCAGATGGGCACTGCACTTGCTGCTTGTAAACAGCCCCAGCCACAGGCTAGAATGACTACTGGGTTTTCTTTCCTCAAGTTGTCAGTTCTATCAACACGGATTCTACTTGAATCTCCTGGTGGCAAGATTATCCCCTGAAAACTTGAACTGCCTTTTTTACAAAGCAAGTCAAGTTATCCAGGATCACACTCTTAGTAACTTCCCTCTAGGATAACATTTAATCAATGTGGAACAAGAAATACTATGCTACAAGTGGGAAATAATTATGAAAAGAGAACTTCATTTGAGTGAGAAGTTCATCTCCCTGGGACTCATGAGAACTGAGCATTTTCCCAGCTCAAATCTGGAAAATGAGAAAGAACATTTTTTCTGAGACCAGCTACAGGGCATGACAGATACTCGAGACATGCAGGAAACAGCTGACCTGATGCTGTAGTGACTTCATCATTTATCCTCCAAACTAAGTCATCTGAGATAGAAAGAGACACTGTTGATAATTAATCTGGGACAACAGAATCAACCTGTATAGACCTGGGCAAGTTGGAAGGTTACGGTAACCCTATAAATCACAAGCCATCCCAGATGCTAGGTTCCATGTCCCAACTACTACTTACCTAAGTCAGCGTGTCCTGACCTGAAATCATGATCCTCACTCCCAAACCAGCCCCTTTACTTCCCAGGAAGCAGATACTGAGTTGAAGATAAGTATGTGAGATGTTTATTAGGGAGTGCTCCTGGGATTACTCCCCCTGGAAGTGAAGGGAAGAAAGTAGGATTGTCTAGAGGGAGAAGTTGAGCTTCAACTCAGTCCCAGCAAAAAGCCTCATATGGGATGATCTGAAGCTGGGATGGCCCTGCAAAGTTGGTTCCATCCCAGTTGAAGAGAGGGGAACAGAGTGTCAGTCAGTCCCTGGATGTAAGATGTCCCAGGAAGGGACCTGGAAAGGGCTGAATAGCTGGGGGCCATCTGCCAACAGCATCCCCAGCAGCTGGGGGAATAAACAATTCCATTCAGAAGCAAATCTGGGCTATGTATCCGGCACCTTTTACAATCTCCATGAATAGCTGTAGAGCACAGTTCTTGCCACAGCTTGCCTGAGCTATGCCATGGCTTGCTGAGTTGCCATTCAAGTCAACATCTGTGCCTGTAATTGCCACCTTGTAGGTGGAGTCCATGGAAAAGCAGACATCAGCACGTGCTGGAAACCAGGCCATAGTGGTGACTGAGAAGCATAATCTAGTGGAACTCAGCTCCCCAGGGGAAGAGGGGGACAGTTACTGGTGAGTACGAGTCATGATGCAAGGTGCCCTGTCTGCGGGCTGAGTTGGGAGCAAGTCTGGAATATGAGGCAAGGAGGTCTGACAGAAGCCCTTGCATAGTGTGGACCAACCAAACAGGAATAGGGTCAGGGGCCACTGAGGGAGCCCTGGTTTCCTGAGATGCTCACAGCATCTACGACAGCAAAGTCAAGTACAAAGGTAGAGTCTGGAGGTAGAGGCACCCATGACTTCCTCTGAGAGGCTGCTGGCAAGCAAGGCCCAAATTCCATGCTCAGAGTTGAGGGGAAAAAGCAGAGCTAGCCTATGTGGAGAAGGACTCTCTGGAACTGTCAAAGTAGCCTGGATTCAGAATTAGGACAGCACATCATCAGGAGACAACAAGGTTTGAAGACGAAGCCAGTGCTGACCCCAGAAGGGCAGAAAGAGAAATTAGTTTTAGTGCAGAGTAGGAACTGACCAGGAGCTGAGCAGCTGGCACAAGGGCACAGTCTAGAGGAGGAGCCAGAGCCATGGCACTGCACCCAGCTACCTCCATCAGAGTACTAGGGAAAGGAGACCAGGATCACAGAAAACTGGCACGGGGCAGCCACAAGGAGAATGGCACCTTCTTCCCCAGGGCTTCCCCAAGCACAGTGGTCCCATCTATTCTAGCTCTGGCCCTCAGGATGTACACCAACACCATCGAAACATGAAGACACGTACTACTTCTTTAGTGCCTGTGACAAGCTGGATTCTGCCTATTTTCTCTTCCAACTCGCGAAACCACACGAGAATCATTAATGTGCATCCGGTTTACGTAATTCATCCGAAACCACCCGACTCATACATCATATATAGGAGTCGAGTCCATTTAACTCCACAGCCCCACACACATCAAATCCATGCTTCCCCCAGAAAAACAGGACCAGGTCAGCCAAGGGTCCCAGAAGCCTAACAAGGATGCACTTTCTGAGGACAGACACTGCAGAGGCCAGGGCCCAGTCCAAGGAAGCCCAGAATCAGGAAGGAGATCGCAGACAAGACCGTGAAGAAAAACAAATTTTACCCTCAAATGCAGCAAAGGTCATTTTTTCATTTATAAGGAGTTCACCTTTCTTGTAGAAGCCACTGTTTAACTTTTCTTGTTTTTTTGAAAGAGGAATTCATTCAATCTCATTTTTTCAGTTTGTGAATTATTTGAAATTCTTACTTTTCCTTCCTTTTCGTATTATTGACATTGTGTCAGTTCATTGGTTCTAAAAAAATTTTTTAAATTTTTTTTAAAAGTAATCAAAGGAAGAGAAACTAGACTACTTATTAGCAGCCAGAGCTTTTAATGGTAAAAGTTAGGGTTTGGGAACTTCTGTGATTTTCTTCAAATGGAAATATTTTAAATAATCCCTGTTGTTACATACAATAGTTATTTGTATTATCATTTTATAGAAATACCAATGAATATTCAGATTTTTTTAAATACATCATTGGAGTACGAAAATAAAGAAGTCACATTTCTGCCCTTAACCTTTCTGGTGAGGAAAAGATAACCTTAATAGTTGGTTTTAAATCAATGTCATAGGCAACATAAGTGAGGTATTAACAGGCAAATTAATTTTTTATAGCATGTTTCTAAATTCTAAGTTGCAGAAAATCAATAAATCAATTCCTCAGATCTCTATTCTACTTTCTTTCAGGAACCACTTGGACACAGGAAATTGTAGATCTGATACAAAATGATGGAGACATTGAGAAAAGCAGGCGCGCTTCCATTCAACTTCGACACCCTTTCCTGGAATGGATACGAATGACACACTGTGGTAAGTCTTCTGTTTACAAACTCACAGTCCTCGTATAAAGATGAACAATTCAAGAGTAAACAGTCTGAAAGTCGAACATATTCTGGTGGGGAAAAACTCCCATTAATCCCTAATTCTAAGTACTGGATGAAAAATAACTTTTCTTGTGCACGTGCAAATCTAGATAGATCCTTTCACCTAACGTATTTTGCTTCAACACTTAACAATAGAGAGGTATAATCTCTCTATTAAACAAAGTGTTCAACCAGTTACAAGTGCCAAGCATTAGCTACACAGTTCTCACCCAACAGAGTCCCTGCTTGCTCATGTGGCACCCCCATGTCAGTGCCAAAGGCATCTGGCACCAAGAACCACAGATTCAAATTTGGGATGCACCATGCACTTCCCATGAAAAAATAATAAGTGTCATAGTCATAGCTAAGACTTCCATAGTACACATCAGGTGCCAAGCATTATTATTTTTATATATATATATATATATACTTTAAGTTCTGGGGTACATGTGCAGAATGTGCAGGTTTGTTACATAGGTATACACGTGCCATGGTGATTTGCTGCACCCATCAACCCGTCATCTACATTAGGTATTTCTCCTAATGCTATCCCTTCCCTAGCCCCCCCACCCACTGACAGGCCCCAGTGTGTGATGTTCCCCTCCATATGTCTATGTGTTCTCATTGTTCAACTCCCACTTATGAGAACATGCAGTGTTTTGTTTTCTGTTCTTGTGTTAGTTTGATGAGAATGATGGCTTCTAGCTTCATCCCTGTCCCTGCAAAGGACATAAACTCATCCTTTTTGTATTCCATGGTATATATGTGCCACATTTCTTTATCCAGTCTATCATTGATGGGTATTTAAATGGCTGACATTATTCTAAAAACTTTTTGCATATTAACTCACTATTCTTCACAACTTGTGAGGTAGCTGCCAGGTTATATGTGAAGAAATTGAGATACAGAGGGATTATGATTGCTCAAGGTCCACAATTAATAGGTAGTAGACCCAAGATTTGGACCCAGGAATTCTGTTTCCTAAGTCCATGCTCTCAACCACTAAGCTATGCAGTGTGCGTGAATGTGTGTGTGTCTCCTATGTGGACTCCAGGTATAGGTATCTGAGGGATAGAGTGGAATTAAATAGTCCATGTTGGACCAGCATTGATACCTGGTCATCTTTAATTAGACTTTTTCTACAGAAATCTATTCTAGTTCCATCTGAACAACTGACTTGTGACCTCATCTTGGGAAATAAATGAACAAACTAATGGCCTAAAACCAAATCTTGCTCATTGTCTTCTCTCTCATTCCCTTTTTGTGGGAGGAGAGGTAGGGTGGGGGGAACTAGATGAACATGTGCCAGGTTTCCCAAACCGCTCATTTGGTGTCATACCAGTGTGCTTGAGAAAAATCACCAAAATGAGGGTTAAATATAATGGGGAACAGGTTTTGAAAAGTGTTCTAGTCCATACTAAGTGATCTTGGTTTTACCCTAGAGGCCATCTGTGGATATATTTTTGAGAGTCCTCAAGACCTCTACAACAATTTCTTAATTATGATTTTATTTTCATGGTAATTAAAAAATATAAAGTAAGCACATTCTAGGTCACCTGGATGATCACCATGTAACCAGAATTCCGCCAATGTGGTCTCATTGTCCTCGTTTGCATTGGTGCCAACAATCCCCTGTTGCCAAGTGGAACTGTGGTAATTTCTAAAGGCTAATGGGATGAGAAATGGAGAGGACACTTAACAGTGAATAACATACCAAATAAAGGCCAATGTAGCAAAGAATCAGAGGTACAAAAGGACATACAAAGTGCTAAGTACTAAAAAAAAAAAATAGGGAGAAATGGTTTCTTATCATTTAGGAGTGAAGAAGGCATAACATGGCACAAAACCCAGAAGCCATTATGAAAAAACTGATAAGATCAACTACATAAAAATTAAAACTTTTTTAAAAATTAAAGAATAAGCCAGGAAAATTTTTGCAGGGATTGACCAGGCTAATGCAATGCCTTCCCCAAGGACGCTGAAAACTCATCTTCCTGTACAACTACTGCCTCCATCCTTCTGGGAGGAAAACTGTAAGGTAAGCTTAAAGCAAAGTATTCAGAGACAAATTTTCCTCATGAGAACATAGGGAGCAGTTTATTGTGTCATAACCATTGCCCAGCCATCCCTACAGTGTGTCTGCCAGGAGCAGATTATAGAACCTACCATCATCTTCTATGTTCTTAATCTCTCATTGATAAGGATGTGCTTAGCATACACCTATATCAAGAAGAGGGAGAGGATAAACATATACTAGGCTCATTTCTTAGCATCTTAGCCCCTTCATAATGCTATAAGGTGGAGGTACCTGAGCACATTGTAGCTCAGAGGTGTTACATAACTTGTCCAATGACAAACACATGGAAGGTGGAAGAGATGGGCTGCAAATCCACCTCTTCATTACCCGACAGCCCATGCTCTTTCTGTTACTCTACACCACCTACTCTGTGCCTCCTATAACCACAGAAGTCTTCCAAAGCTTCTATGTAGTTGGCTTCCCACCAGTCTTAAGGTAATGAGTATTTAAATGATCAGAAAGTGGCACTGAAGGAATCTTAAAAACTACATGCGCTACTGTCCTCTCACTTTATCTCATTTGTAGCTAAACTGTCTCTTGCAAACATCCAAAAGTGCCTACAAGCTGCAAACCCTCGTCATTCTGAGACCTGATGAAAGTCAAATTTTTGTAAACATGAAATTTATCTTCCATATTGAAGCCTACAGGGGTGCAGATGCATTTTCATGTATGTCTTAAATTGGTCACTAAGGAATATTTTTAACTCTTTCAGAACACCAAGAGACCATTTATTGCCTCCCTCTAGAGGGAGGGTCTATAAATGGCCTTGGCACTAAGCCAAAGCAGTCCCCACCTTCCCTTTCCATGTGGCGTACTGTTCCCTCTGACAGCTTGTCAAGATCCACACCTTTACTGTCTCTGGTTCTCCAGAGCACATCCAGGGTCTTACTCACTCTACCTTACTGACCCTAGTGGATCTTCCTATGTAGATCTGGAGTCTGGGGGCAGGGGTGGCTGAATGACTGAAAGCAAATGGAAATATATTGTTAGCAGAGATAGAGCCAGGCCTGGGCTAGGAGTGTCAGTAAAATAAGAATAACTATAACAGCAAACTAGCAAGTACCAAAAGCATGCTCAGGTACCTCCACCTTATCGCATTATTAAGAGGCTTAGAGGCTCAGAACTGAGCTTAGTAGATGTTGGTCCTCTCTTCTCAAAGTGGGTATATATTGAGCCCACCCTTATCAATGAGAGATTAAGAACCAGGAAAGGTGTCATGGGAGCAGTAAGTGGGGAGTACAAAACTTCTTGACAAAGAGGGTCAACAAAAGTGACAGAGGAGTCAGGGCATGAGGAACAGACATAAATTTGTTAAGAGATAAAAGAGGCAAGGACATTCCATGTTACTGAAAGAGCAGAAGCCAAGACTTAAGAAAATAGGTCCAAAGCCAGAAAAGAGGCATGAGAGTTGGAAAGGAGGCAGAGATGCCCTGTTGCCCAGCCTTGCCTGCTAAGATGTTTGGACTTAACCTGTAGGCTACTTGGATCCCACTGAAGAATGTGAAGTGAACAAGGAAGTGACATGATCCCATTTACATTTTAGAAAGCTCCACTGGGGGATGTGGAGGGGTGAACAGAACTGGGGCAAGACTGAAAACAGGATATCAGTGAGGAGATGGTGGCAATAGTCCAGGAAAAGAATTTAAAAGGCTTGGGTTAAGGCAGAGGCAGTGAGAAAATGAATTCCAAATGTAACAACAGACAGAATTTACAAGATCTCTCAAGGACTGGCTATAGAAGACATGGAAAAAGAAGCATCTCTTATCATTTTGTCATTGTAACTGTTGATGGTGGTACCATTAATGGAAAGAGATCATAAAAGAGAAGCAGTTAGTTTGTGTGAAGATGGATTGAATTTTGAACCCATCGAGTCTAAAATGCATGCAGAACATTCAGATAGGGATACAGATACATGAGTCTCTAGCTCAGGAGACAGACATGTACTAGAAACAAATTTGTGAGTCATAAACATATGAAATTTATCGCAATAGAAACAGATAACAAAAAAAAACAAAACAGAAAAAATAAATATAGTGAAAATAAAAGTAGGCCCTAGGCAGAGCACTAAAGAAGGCCAACATTTAAAGATTTCAAACTTTTAGTGATCATAAACTCCATCAAGAATCTACAGAAAGTTGTGACTCCACTCCTGACAAAGTGCACGTCTATAAAAAAATTTTGCATACACTTTTAGAGAGAGGGACAGACCTCTTGAAGGTCATCATTTTAAGACACTCTGATTTAAGAGCAAAATGGCAGAGCAGGACACACTAAAGGACAACCAGAAACATTATAGGACAACCACGAAATCAGCACTACCACAGAAGAAGGGAAGGTAAGTGTGACTGGGGAAGAATGAGCAAAGGGAATCAGAGGGTGAGATTACACAGACCCTGACCACCAGGTTGAGAACTTTGACCTTAATCATAAGAACAATGTACAGAAATTGAGAAGTTTTGCACAAGGAAGCAACGTCATCTGATTTGCATTTTTATAAGATCATTCTGGCTGCTGGATGATGAGTGGAAGACAACAAAGATGCATTCATGACCTTTAGGACATGGTTACCAGAACACATATGCTCTGCACACTGAATGCCCGATTTCTAACTTGTCCTATCGTTTATTTTGTTTCTTCTCATCACTTTAGATAATCTATGTGGCCAGAAATCCCAAGGATAATCTGGTGTCCTACTACCATTTTCAAAGGATGAACAAAGCACTCCCTGACCCGGGAAGCTGGGATGAGTACTTCGAAACATTCCTGGCAGGCAACGGTGAGCCAAGTGCATGAAACCAGCCTTCACCTATGTCTGCAGAGGATAAGCTTTCCCATCAAATTCTCTTTCTTGGGAAACAAAATTCATCCATAGAAGGGGCTCAGATTTTCTTGGAGGGAAGGACTAGAGGCCACATCCTGAGAGATGTGGCATAGCCCTGGCTGTAATCTGTGGTCAGTGGATTTGCTTCCAATTGCAATATATCCTCTGAAGGAAGTCAAACCAGTATTACAGGCAAGCCAGCTATAAGAGAAGGTCCCAACTCTAAGCCTATGTTAAATGTTTTACATGCATTAACTTGTTTAATCTTTAGAACAACCTCATAAACTTGGTAAGAATATTCATCATTTGTAGGTGATGAAACTGAGGCTCAGTGAGTTTGAGTAACTTGCCTATGATTACCCTGTTAGTGAGAGCAGTGGCTAGAATTTGAACATAGGCAGGTTTGGTTAAGCTCAAACCCTGTGTGCTTGGCAGTTGAAGTCTTGACTGGCTGGTAACCATGTCCAATTGCCTACATGTTCAACTGGAAAGAAAGAAAAGGTTTAGTGTGCATGCAAGTTTTCCAATCACAACCATCATTTGAATTGGTGGTGCAGTGGTGGCCCCTGACACTGCAGGCTCACAAACTGTCACGTGCAAAAATGTATGATCTTTCAATCATGCTTCTAGTGTCAAAACTGAGTCTTTACAAGTTTCTTGATGTTTTTCTAAGTCTCAAATGCTGCTATATCTTTTAATACATCAACTGTTCTCCTAAAGAAGCCTAAAGAGTATGAAAAGGTGATGAGATTATTGAAGCTGGAAATTCATTTCATTATTTCATGGAAATTCATTACACTATTTCCTCTACTCTTGCATATATTTGAATACTTTCATAATTAAAAGATTTCTCAAAAGTTTTCAAAAATAGTAATTTAAGGAAGCTTTACAAGGTTATACTTTTGGGGAAGTACAATATAAATGTAACATCAAACTGGTTTGCACTATGAAGTTGAATTGACAGCTTTGCAGGATTAAAACCTAAATATTTGCACCAAAGGACTTTTTATTATTCAAGTTCAAAATTTATAACTGAAACACCTTTGCTAATTATTTATATAGTCCTATGGAGAAAAAACTGCCTTGTCACCTATATTTTTTTCTCTAAAATAATTATAAATAAATGTAATAAAGTAGTCCTTTCCATTAGTAACAAACCACCAGTAATGCAGGAAAATGATACCTTTGATTGCCATTTGACTTTCATAATCTTAAATGACAAAAATTATTATTATTATTATAGTCTTTTGCTTATGAGATATACTTTGAAAATGATCCATTGTACCCCAAGGTAGTTTCACTGGTTGAATGTCTCCAGTAAATTTCCTTGTAGGTGTTCTAACAATGATGTCAGAATGTCTTTGGACAAAGAGTGATCCCCAAGAAAGTGACCTCATTGACAAGTTGAGACATTGGGCTTCTGCAGGGCCAGGACTGGGCTGATGTAGACGACTGTTCCTAAATCAGAGAGCTGAGAGGATAGTTCCAACTCCTTGCCCTGCATCAGGCAAGTTGCACACCAGAGAAGAGAAGCACTGACGTCAAACACAGCCTTAGGGCTACTCCTCTACACACACACACACACACACAGAGAGAGAGAAAGAGAGAGAGAGAGACAGAGAGAGACAGAGAGAGAGAAACTCCTGAAGAAGCATCTTCAGGGCCAATAGCATGGAACATGGGTAGAAGGAATCAAGAATAAGAAGTAGAACAGTAGCAGCTCCCCCTATTTATGAGGGGGAGTGCCATGCTGAGGCATTTCACCCAGCTGGAGTAGCACAAGTGCTTTCTGCCAAAGTACAGATAGACTGGCCCTATGTCTCGGTCATCTACCTATACAGCTTGCCCTGACCTAAGCAGGTTCCTGCAGCACAGGATTCTCAGTAATTAAACTGACACAGCCCTATACAGAATAGAATGTCTGGTCACCCTACGACTACATTGCATGCCAGAAGAGAGAAAGGGGTTGAATAGATACTCCCTAATGATTGGAAGCTATCACTGGGAGTGGGACCGAAGTGCTCTTAGACATCCTAGTATCAAAGAGACTTTTAGACACAGCCTACCTAATCTTTATGCTGTGTGAATAAAACATAAGAAAGGAAAATTTTGACAGAAGGGCTAATATAATAGAAGAAAGGGGAAAATATTACTGAAGTTTTTAGTTAAATTTTTAAATGACTTTTGTTGAGTAGCTACTATGTGTCAGACACTTACTATTATACTGTGTCCTAGGCACTACCAGACTAATGCTTTTATATGTCTTAGCATTGGCCCATGCTATTATTTCTCCCACCTTAAAATAAAATAACATTTAAAAACCACTCTGTCGACCCTACCTCCCCAACCCCAGTTACTTCCCCCATCTTTCCCTCCATTTACTGCAAACACCTTGTAGCACTGGCTTACACTATTATCCTCAGTTTCTCTCCCAACACCACCAAACCTGTTCTGCCAGGGTCACCATGACTTCCACATCACTAAACCCAATGATCAATACTCTGTCCTCATCTCATTTAATCCATCAACATCATCTAACGCAATTGGTCACACTCTCTCTTCCTTGAAATGATTTCTTATTGGCTCCCAGGACCCCAGCCTCCCCTGACATTCCTCTCATGTCTCTGTTCCTTCCCATCTCCTTTGCTGGTTTCTCTTTATCTCCCAGATGTCTACAGTTGGCTCCTTTCTCTCTTCTACCTACATCATTCCTTGCTCAATATCACTCACTTTGTGGTTTCAGATGTCACCTGTCTGCTGATGACTCCAAGATTTGCACTAGTCCTGGCCTTGGCTGTGGGCTCCAGGTGCATAGACCCAGCTGCCTTACCAACATTCCACCGGGATGTTTACGGGGCATCTTAGACTTCATGTGTCCAAATCTTAATTCCTGCCTCTCCTGCAGAACCTGCTTTTCCTTCAGCCTCTCCTTCTTGTTAATTGTGACTCTGTCCCTTAAATTACTCAGGCCTAAAATCTTGATCTTATCTTGAGCCTCTTTGTTTCTCATATACCCCATCCAGCCCCCGAAAGAAAAACCCCACAAGAAAATCTGTCAACGCTAAGTGTGATTAGATTGCACACTTCCGGAAGTGCGAGGATCGGTCAGATTCTGGACTTAGTTTGGGCCAAAGTATCATCAGATTTTCCCTGGATGAATGAAACAGCCTCTGCCCCCACTTTTGCCCTTGCCAACCTACACTCTACTCTCAACAGAGAAACCAGAGAGATTCTACTAAAAGGGAAGTCAGATCATGCAACTCCTATATCGGAAGCCCACGACTGGCATCCCATCTCACTCAGAGTAAAGTCAGAGTACTTAGGGCATCGCACAGGCCCACAGGGCCAGGCCTCACACTTCTTGCATCTCTCCCCACTCCCCTGGCCTCACTCACTCTGTCCTGGTCCCCCAGGCACACCCAGAACCTCCTACCCAGTGCCTCCCCTGGCTGTACTCTCTGCCCAGCAGGGTTCCTCCTTTCCCTTTTTTCAGGGTTGTGCTCAATAATCCCTTCTTCTGACCAGCCTACCTACCTGTCAGCCTCCTATGTACTATCAAAGTTTTCCCTATCCTTCCCTGGGTATTTGTTTTGTTATTTGGGTTATTTGTTTTGCTAAGCACACACTGTGTTCTAGCATTCTGCATATTTCACATCTATCTCTTTTGTCTCCCCCATAAAATGTACTTCCAAAAGCAGGGCTTTCTGACTATCTTGTGTGCACTGCTCTGTCTCTAATACCTAGGACAGTGCTGAGCACACAGTAGATGTTACAGAATACATTTATACAAACATTACCTTACAAGACAGTTACTATTACTAACCTCCTTTCAGAAGATTGTTTTTAAAAAGCACAGAATCGGAGAGGTTAAGTAACTTGCCCAGGGTCATGCAGCTCTAAGGGTCAAAGCTAAGATTCAAGCCTAACAGGTTCTGGAGACTAATATAGTAATCTTGCCAGGTTCCAAAAGGAAGAAAAGTTGTGCTGAAACAGAGACAGGAAGTGTGATAAGTAAGTTCTCCTGATCACATCTTCCATTTGTATCTTATGGAAACAGCTTAGTTTTTTTCCCTGGGTTTTTCTACTATCAGCTTCCCATGGCCCACATATGTATGTGTCTTTCTTTCAGTGGTATGGGGGTCCTGGTTCAACCATGTGAAAGGCTGGTGGAAGAAGAAAGACAGCCACCCCATTCTTTATCTTTTCTATGAAGATATGATGAAAGTAAGAATAATATTTGAATTTTAATTTCACAGTATTTTGTCTCAGAGTTAGAGTTCCATGACAGAAAAGAAGGCAAGTCATACTTGAAAGTTTATCTATGTAAAATATTTTGCATGTCAACTCCAACTTCTCCAACCACCTTGCCATGTAGCATACGAAATTCCACACAAAATACCTTATATATGGTTTTCCATAGTAGGCAGCCTGCTTCCTCCTGCAGTCTCACTGCACTCTGGAGTCGATTCCTACCTCATCCAAAAGCATAGAAGACATGTCCTTTTTGAGCCAGTTTTCTTCCTCTCTAGGTCTCTAGATTCCTCCTTCCAAAATCTCTACCTCCCACCATAACTTGCTCTGACTTCTGAGGAAAAGAATTAAGAACCCTAACAGGAAAGAACTAGTGAGGAAGAATATAGCTGATTTGATTTGTATGCTTTCTTAAAATACTAAAATTTTGTCATTTTAAACAAAAGATCTTCATCAGCAACATCTTTTGCATGTGCAATTCCTGATTCAAATCTGTCTCATAAGTTTCTATGTAAAATAAATAATTATGGCACAGTGTTCCTGACTGGTCTCCAAGCCTTGATTTAGGACTGGGTTCAATAACCAACTTGTGTCCTTCACTGACCATGGCTTCTATTTCCTCTTTCCCCTCTGGGTAGACAGAATCCTGGCTTCTTTCCTTCTATCTATTCAGGTAATGTCAAAGTTCCTCTTTCTGTTTGTCCTTGCTCTATACAGCTTTGTAGGTGCTAGCACAGCCCTCACCTCCCCCAGCCCTGTGTCTGTGCCAGGGAGCAAAGGAGCAGCACGGGCTGGGCAAGCTAGGCAAGAAGGACAGACATGAGACAGAACTGCTAGTGAGGAGAGAGGAGGCCTGCAAGGCGAGCCTGGAGATCTCCAAACCAGGTGACTCTCACACCAAACTGAACCCCTCCTCTTCACTTCTGGATGAGGTGGGAACTTATCTCAGAGAGTAAGGGGCTTTTGTGAGGTCTATCTGCCAAGAGGTCTTCCCAGGAGGCCCACAGTCAGGAATAAGCTCAGATGTAGAGTCAGGAGACATCAAAAGCAGCAACAGAGACAAAACGGCACCATGCTGCTTTTGTGCCATGCCAGAGCAGTGAGGATGCCATATATTTTTGTTTCTCCAATCAGAAGGAGGAAATACAGCTTGCTTATTTTGAAAGATACCCACCTCTTCTCCCAAGTACCTTCTTTTTTTATTTACTTATTACTATTATTATTTCAATAGTTTTGGGGAAACATGTGTGTTGTTACATGGATAAGTTCTCTGTGTGTGATTTCTGAGATTTTGGTGCACCCATCACCCAAGCAGGGTACACTGCACCCAATGTGTAATCTTCTATCCCTCACATCCTCCCACACTTCTGCCCAAGTGCCCATAGTCCTTTATATCATTCTTATGCCTTTGCATCCTCATAGTTTAGCTCCCACTTATAAATGAGAACACACCATGTTTGGTTTTTCATTCCTGAGTTACTTCTAATGGTCTCCAGGCCGGGTGCAGTGGCTCACGCCTGTAATCCCAGCACTTTCAGAGCCTGAGGCGGGCAGATCACGAAGACAGGAGATTGAGATCATCCTGGCTAGCACTGTGAAACCTTGTCTCTACAAAAAATACAAAAAATTAGCCAGGTGTGGTGGTGGGTGACTGTAGTCCCAGCTACTCAGGAAGTTGAGGCAGGAGAATGGTGTGAACCCCGGGAGGTGGAACTTGCAGCGAGCCAAAATTGCGCCACTGCATTCCAGCCTGGGCAACAGAGTGAGACTCTGTCTCAAAATATAAATAAATAAATAAAAAGGAATAATAGTCACCAACTGCATCCAGGTTGCTGTGAATACCATTACTTCATTTCTGTTTATAGCTGAGTAGTAGTCCATGATATATACATCACATTTATCCACTCATTGGTTGATAAGCATTTAGGCCTTTTCCATATTTTTGCAGTTGCAAATTGTGCTGTTATAAACATGCATGTGCAAGTGTCTTTTTCATATAATGACTTCATTTCCTCTGGGTAGATATCCAGTAGAGTTTTACTAGTTTGCTGGATCAAGTGGTAGCTCTACTTTTAGTTCTTTAAGGACTCCCCACACTGTCTTCCATAGTGGTTGTACTAGTTTACATTCACACCAGCAGTGTAAAACTATTTCCTTTTTACCATATCCATGCCAACATCTATCATTTTTTAATTTTTTAATCATGGTCATTCTTGCAGGAATAAGGTGGTATCACATTGTAATTTTATTTGCATTTTCCTAATAATTAGTGATGTGCATTTTCATATGTTGGTTGGCCATGTGTATATCTTATTTTGAGAATTGTCTATTCATGTCCTTAGACCACTTTTTGATGGGTTTGTTTCTTCTTGTTGATTTCTTTGAGTTCCTTGTCAATTCTGGATATTACTCCTGTATCAGATGCATAGTTTGTTAATATTTTCTCCCACACTGTGGGTTGTCTGTTAACTCTGCTGATTATTTCTTTTGCTGTGCAGAAGCTTTTTAGTTTAATTAATTCCCGTCTATTTATCTTTGTTTTTGTTGTGTTTGCTTCTAGGGTGTCTTGGCCATAAACTCTTTGCCTAGGCCAATGTCTAGAAGAGATTTTCCAATGTTATCTTCTATAACTTTTATGGTTTCAGGTCTTAGATTTAAGTCTTTGATCCATCTTGAGTTGATTTTTGTATAAGGTTAAAAATGAGAATCCAGTTTCATTCTTCTATATGTGGCTTGCCAATTATCCCAGCACCATTTGTTGAATAGGATGTCCTTTCCCCACTTTATGTTTTTGTTTGCCTTGTCAAAGGCCAGTTGGCTGTAAGTATTTCACTTTATTTCTGAGTTTTCTATTCTGTTCCATTGGTCTATGTGCCTGTTTTTATACAAGTACCATGCTGTTTTGGTAACTATAGATTTGTAGTATAGTTTAAAGTTGGGTAATGTGATGTCTCCAGATATGTTCTTTTTGCTTAGGCTTGCTTTGGCTATGCAAGCTCCTTTTTTGTTCCATATAAGTTTTACAATTGTTTTTTCTAGTTCTGTATAAAATAATGACAGTTGGGCACAGACACTCATGCCTATAATCCCAACACTTTGGGAGGCCAAGGCGGGTCAGGAGTTCAAGACCAACCTGGTCAACATGGTGAAACCCCATCTCTACTAAAAATACAAAATTAGCTGGCCATGGTGGCACATGCCTGTAATCCCAGCTACTCAAGAGGCTGAGGCAGGAGAATCACTTGAACCCGGGAGGTGGAGGTTGCGGTGAGCCAAGATCACGCCATTGCACTCCAGCCTAGACGAGAGTGAGACTCTGTCTCAAAAAAAAAAAAAAAAAAGATGGTATTTTGATGAGAATTGCATTGAATTTATAGATTGCTTTTGGCAGTATGGTCATTTTCACAATATTGATCCTACCCATCCGTCAGCATGGGGTGTGCTTCTATTTGTTTGTGTCATCTATGATTTCTTTCACAAGTTTTTTGTAGTTTTCCTTGTAGAGTATTTCACCTCTTTAATTAGGCATATTACTAAGTATTTTATTTTTTGCAGCTATTGTAAAAGGGGTTGAGTTCTTGATTTGATTCTTAGCTTGGTCACTGTTGGTGTATAGCAGTGCTACTAATTTGTGTACATTGATTTTGTATCCTGAAACTTTACTGAATTCATTCATCAGATCTAGGAGCTTTTTGGATGAGTCTTTAGGGTTTTCTAGGTATGCAGTCATGTTACTGGAAAACAGCAACATTTTGACTTCCTCTTTACCAATTTGGATGCCCTTTATTTCTTTCTCTTGTCTGGCTAGGACTTCCAGTACTATGTTGAATAGAAGTGGTGAAAGTGGGCAACCTTTTCTTCTTCCAGTTCTCAGGAAAAATACTTTCATCTTTCCCCTATTCAGTATAACGCTGGCTGTGGGCTTGTCCTAGATGGCTTTTACTATCTTAAGGTATGTCCCTTCAATGCTGATTTTGCTGAGGGTTTTGATCATAAAGGGGTACTGGATTTTGTCAAAGGCTTTTCCTGAATCTATTGAGATGATCGTATGATTTTTGTTTTTACTTCTGTTTATGTGGTGTATCACATTTATTCACTTGCATGTGCTAAACCAGCTCTGCCTCCCTGGTATGAACCCCACTTGATCATGGTGTATTATCTTTTTGATATGCTGTGGGATTCAGTTAGCTAGTATTTTGTTGAATATTTTTGCATCTATGTTCACAAGGGATATTGGTCTGTAATTTTTTTTGTTATGTCCTTTCCTGGCTTTTATATTAGGATAATACTGGCTTCATGGAGTCATTTAGGGAGGACTGCCTCTTTCTCTATCTTTCGAATAGTTTCAATAAGATTGGTGCCAATTCTTCTTTGAATGTCTCATAGAATTCAGCTCTTAATTCATCTGTTCCTAGACTTTTTTGTTGGCAATTTTTTAATACTGTTCCAATGTCACTACTTGCTATTGGTCTGCTCAGAGTTTCTATTTCTTCCTGGTTTAATCTAGGAGAGTTATATACTTCCAGGAACTTATCCATCTCTTCTAGGTTTGCTAGTTTGTGTGCTTAAAGGTGTTCATAGTAGTCTTAAATGATCTTTTCTATTTTTGTGATATTGGTTGTAATATCTCCCATTTTCTAATTGAGCTTATTTTGATCTTCTCTCTTTTCTTGATTAATCTCACTAATGGTCTATTGATTTTATCATTTCAAAGAATGAGCTTTTTGTTTCATTTATCTTTTTTGTTTTAATATCATTTAGTTCTGCCCTGGTCTTGGTCATTTCTTTTCTTCTCCTGGGTTTGGATTTGGTTTGTTCTGTTTTCTCTAGTTCCTTGAGGTGTGAGTTTACATTTTCTATTTGTGCTCTTTCAGACATTTTGATGTAGGCATTTAATACTATGAACTTTCCTCTTAGCTCCACTTTGGCTGTATACCAGAGGTTTTGGTTGGTCATGTCACTATTATCATTTTATTCAAATAATTTTTTAATTTCCATCTTGATTTCATTGTTGACCCAAGGATCATTCAAGAAAAGAGTATTTAATTTCCATGTATTCGTATAGCTTTGCGGATTCCTTTTGAAGTTAATTTCCAGTTTTATTCCACTTGATCTGAGAGATTGATATGATTTCAGTTTTCTTAAATTTATTGAGGCTTATTTTGTGGCCTATTACAAGGTCTGTCTTGGAGAATGTTTCATGTGCTGATAAAAAGAATTTATATTCTGCAGTTGTTGCATAGAATGTCCTGTAAATGTCTGTTAAGTCTATTTGTTCTAGGATATAGTTTAAATCCATTGTTTGTTTGTTGATTTTCTGTCTTGATGACCTGTCTAGTGCTGTCAGTGGAGTATTGAAGTCCCCCGCTACTATTGTGTTGCCATTTATCTCATTTCTCAGGTCCAGTAGTGATTGCTTTATAAAATTGGGAGCTCCAGTGTTAGGTGCATATATATTTAGGTTTGTGATATTTTCCTATTTGGCTAGTCCTTTCATGATTGTATACTGTCCCTTTTGTCTTCTTTTATTATTATCATACTTTAACTTCTGGGTTACATATGCAGAACATGCAGTTTTGTTATATAGAAATACATGTGCCATGGTGGTTTGCCGCACCCATCAACCCATCACCTACATTAGGTATTTCTCCTGATGTTATCCCTCCCCAAGCCCCCACACCCACGGGCCCTAGTGTGTGATGATCCCCTCCCTGTGTCTCATGTGTTCTCATTGTTCAACTCCCACTTATGAATGAGAACAGACAGTGTTTGGTTTTTTGATCTTGTGATAGTTTGCTGCGAATGATGGTTTCCGGCTTTATCCATGTCCCTGCAAAGGACATGAACTCATTCTTTTTTATGGCTGCATAGGATTCCATGGTGTATATGTGCCACATTTTCTTAATCCATTCGATCACTGATGGACATTTGGGTTGGTTCCAAGTCTTTGCTATTGGAATAGTGCCACAATAAACACATGTATGCATGTGTATTTATCATAGAATGATTTATAATCCTTTGGGTATATTCCCAGTAATGTGATTGCTAGTTCTAGATCCTTGAGGAATCGCCACACTGTCTTCCACAATAGTTGAACTAATTTACACTTCCACCAACAGTGTAAAAGTGTTCCTGTTTTTCCACAACCTCTCCAGCATCTGTTGTTTCCTGACTTTGTAATGATGGCCATTCTAACTGGCATGAGATGGTATCTCATTGTGGTTTTGATTTGCATTTCTCTAATGACCAGTGATGATGAGCACTTTTTCATATGTCTGTTGACTGCAGAAATGCCTTCTTTTGAGAAGTGTCTGTTCATATCCTTTGCCCATTTTTTGATGGGGTTGTTTGCTTTTTCCTTATAAATTTTTTTTTAAGTTATTTGTAGATTCTGGATATTAGCCCTTTGTCAGATCAATAGATTGCAAAAATTTTCTCCCATTCTGTGGGTTGCCTGCTCACTCTTATGATAGTTTCTTTTGCTGTGCAGAAGCTCTTTAGTTTAATTAGATCCCATGTGCCAATTTTGGCTTTTGTTGTCATTGCTTTTGGTGTTTTAGATATGAAGGCTTTGTCCATGCCTATGTCCTGAATGGTATTGGCCTGGTTTTCTTCTAGGATTTTTATGGTCCTAGGTCTTATGTTTAAGTCTTTGATCCATCTTGAGTTGATTTTTGTATAAGGTGTAAGGAAGGGGTCTAGTTTCAGTTTTCTGCATATGGCTAGCCAGTTTTCCCAACAGCATTTATTAAATAGGGAATCTTTTCCCCATTGCTTGTGTGTGTCAAGTTTGTCAAAGATCAGATGGTGGCAGATGTGTGATGTTATTTCTGAGCCCTCCGTTAGGTTCCATTGGTCTATATATCTATTTTGGTACCAGTACCATGATGTATTGGTTACTGTAGCCTTGTAGTAAAGTTTGAAGTCAGGTCGCGTGATGCCTCCAGCTTTGTTCTTCTTGTGAAGGATTGTCTTGGCTATACAGGCTCTTTTTTGGTTCCATATGAAGTTTAAAGTAGTTTTTTTTCCAATTTTGTGAAGAAAGTCAGTGGTAGTTTGATGGGAATAGCATTGAATCTATAAATTACTTTGGGCAATAAGGCCATTTTCACGAGATTGGTTCTTCCTATACATCAGCATGGAATGTTCTTCCATTTGTTTGTGTCCTCTTTTATTTTGTTGAGCAGTGGTTTGTAGTTCTCCTTGAAGACGTCCTTCACATCCCTTGTAAGTTGTATTCCTAGGTATTTTATTCTCTTTGAAGCAATTGTGAATGGGAGTTCACTCATGATTTGGCTCTCTGTTTGTCTGTTATTGGTGTATAGGAATGCTTGTGATTTTTGCACATTGATTTTGTATCCTGAGACTTTGCTGAAGTTGCCTATCAGCCTGAAGAGATTTGGGGCTGAGATGATGGGGTTTTCTAAATATACAATCATGTCTTCTGCAAACAGAGACAATTTAACTTCCTTTCTTCCTATTTGAATGCCATTTATTGCTTTCTCTTGCCTGATTGCCCTGGGCAGAACTTCCAATACTATGTTGAATAGGAGTGGTGAGAGAGGGCATCCTTGTCTTGTGCCAGTTTTCAAAGGGAATGCTTCCAGTTTTTGCCCATTCAGTATGATATTGGCTGTGGGCTTGTCATAAATAGCTCTTATTATGTTGAGATACATTGCATCAATACCTAGTTTTTTGGGAGTTTTTAGCACAAAAGGCTATTAAATTTTGTCAAAGGCCTTTTCTGCATCTATTGAGATAATCATGTGGATTTTGTCATTGGTTCCGTTTATGTGACGGATTACATTTATTCATTTGCATATGTGGAACCAGCCTTGCAGCCCAGGGATGAAGCCGACTTGATCATGGTGGATAAGCTTTTTGATGTGCTGCTGGATTTGGTTTGCCAGTATTTTATTGAGGATTTTTGCATCAATGTTCATCAGAGATATTGGCCTAAAATTCTCTTCTTTTGTTGTGTCTCTGCCAGGCTTTGGTATCAGGATGATAATGGCCTCATAAAATGAGTTAGGGAGGATTCCCTCTTTTTCCATTGGTCGAATAGTTTCAGAAGGAATAGTACCAGCTCCTCTTTGTACCTCTGGTAGAATTCAGCAGTGAATCTGTCTGGTTCTGGACTTTTTTTGGTTGGTAGACTATTAATTATTGCCTCAATTTCAGAACCTGTTATTGGTCTATTCAGAGACTCACCTTCTTCCCGGTTTAGTCTTGGAAGGGTGTATGTATCTGGGAATTTGTCTATTTCTTCTAGATTTTCTAGTTTATTTGCATAGTGGTGTTTATAGTATTCTCTGACAGCAGTTTGTATTTCTGTGGGATTGGTGGTGATATCCCCTTTATCATTTTTTATTGCGTCTATTTGATTCTTCTCTCTTTTCTTCTTTATTACTCTTGCAATTGGTCTATTTTGTTGATCTTTTCAAAAAACCAGCTCCTGGATTCATTGATTTTTTTGAAGGGTTTTGTGCCTCTATCTCCTTCAGTTCTGCTCTGATCTTAGTTATTTCTTGTCTTCTGTTAGCTTTCGAATTTGTTTGCTCTTGCTTCTCTAGTTCTTTCAATTGTAATGTTAGGGTGTCAAATTTATATCTCTCCTGCTTTTTCTTATGGGCATTTAGTGCACTATAAATTTCCCTCTATACACTGCTTTAAATGTGTCCGAGATTGTGGTACGTTGTGTTTTTGTTCTCATTGGTTTCAAAGAACAGCTTTATTTTTGCCTTTATTTTGTTATTTACCCAGTAGTCATTTAGGAACAGGTTGTTCAGTTTCCATGTAGTTGTGCAGTTTTGAGTGAGTTTCTTAATCCTGAGTTCTAATTTGATTGCACTGTGGTCTAAGAGACAGTTTGTTGTGATTTCTGTTCTTTTACATTTGCTGAGGAATGTTTTACTTCCAATTATGTGCTCAATTTTAGAATAAGTGTGATGTGATGCTGAGAAGAATGTATATTCTGCTGATTTGGGGTGGAGAGTTGTGTAGATGTCTCTTAGGTCTGCTTGGTCCAGAGCTACGTTCAAGTCCTGGATATCCTTGTCAATTTTCTGTCTTGTTGATCTGTCCAATATTGACAGTGGGGTGTTAAAGTCTCCCATTATTATTGTGTGGGAGTGTAAGTCTCTTTGTAGGTCTGTAAGAACTTGCTTTATGAATCTGGATGCTCCTGTATTGGGTGCATATATGTTTAGGATAGTTAGCTCTTCTTGTTGAATTGATCCATTTACCATTATGTAATGGCCTTCTTTGTCTCTATTGATCTTTGATGGCTTAAAGTATGTTTTATCAGAGACCAGGATTGCAATGCCCTGCATTTTTTTTGCTTTCCATTTGCTTGGTAAATATTCCTCCATCCCTTTATTTTGAGCCTATGTGTGTCTTTGCACATGAGATGGGTCTCCTGAATACAGCACACCAATGAGTCTTGACTCTTTATCCAGTTTGCCAGTCTGTGTCTTTTAACTGGGGCATTTAGCCCATTTACATTTAAGGTTAATATTTTTATGTGTGAATTTGATCCTGTCATTATGATGCTAGCTGATTATTTTACCTGTTAATTGATGCAGTTTCTTCATAGCAACAATGGTCTTTATAATCTGGCATGTTTTTTCAGTGGCTGGTACCGGTTGTTCCTATCCATGTTTACTGCTTACTTCAGGAGCTCTTGTAAGGCCGGCCTAGTGATGACAAAATCTCTCAGCATTTCCTTGTCTGTAAAGGATTTTATTTCTCCTTCACTGGGGAAGTTCTCCTGGATAATATCCTGAAGAGTGTTTTCTAACTTGGTTCCATTCTCCCGGTCACTTTCAGGTACACCTAGCAAACGTAGACTTGGTCTTTTCACATAGTCCCATATTTCTTGGAGGCTTTGTTCATTTCTTTTCACTCTTTTTTCTCTAATCTTGTCTTCTCACTTTATTCCATTTGATCTTCAATCACTGATATCCTTTCTTCCATTTGATCAAATTGGCTACTGAAGCTTGTGTATGCTTCACTAAGTTCTTGTACTGTGGTTTTCAGCTCCGTCAGGTCATTTAAGCTCTTTTCTGCACTGTTTATTATAGTTAGCCATTCATCTAACCTTTTTTCAAGAATTTTCGCTTCCTTGCAATGGGTTAGAACATGCTCCTTTAGCTTGGAGAAGCTTGTTATTGCCCACCTTCTGAAGCCTACTTCTCTCAACTCATCAAACTCATTCTCTGTCCAGTTTTCTTCCCTTGCTAGTGAGGAGCTGTGATACTTTGGAGGAGAAGAGGCCTTCTGGTTTTTGGAATTTTCTAACAGGCCCCTTAGCTGCAGGTCTGTTGAAGTTTGCTGGAGGTCCACTCCAGACCCTGTTTGCCTAGGTATCACCAGTGGAGGCTGAAGGACAGCAAATATTGCTGCCTGATCCTTCTTCTGGAAGCTTCATCCCAGAGGGGCACCTGCCTGTATAAGGTGTCTGTCGGCCCCTACTGGGAGGTTTCTCCCAGTCAGGCTACATGGGACTCAGGGACCCACTTGAGGAGGCAGTCTGTCCATTATTGGAGCTCGAACACGATGCTGGGAGATCCACTCCTCCTTCAGAGCTGTTAGACAGGGATGTTTAAGTCTGGATAAGCTGTCTGCTGCCTTTTGTTCAGATATGCCCTACCCCCAGAGGTGGAATCTAGAGAGGTATTAGGCCTTGCTGAGCTGTGGTGGGCTCCACCCAGTTCGAGCTTCCCTGCCACTTTGTTTACACTGTGAGCATGGAATTATCTACTCAAGCCTCATCAATGGTGGATGCCCCTCCCCCCACCAAGCTACCACGTCCCAGGTCAATCTCAGACTGCTGCGCTAGCAGCAAACACGGCTCCATGAGTGTGGGAGCTGCCAAGCCAGGCACAGGAGGGGATCTCCTGGTCTGCTGGTTGCAAAGACAGTGGGAAAATTGCAGTATTTGGGCAGGAGTGTACCGCTCCTCCAGGTACAGTCACTCATGGCTTCCCATGGCTAGGAAAGGGAAATCCCCTGACCCCTTGCACTTCCTGGGTGAGGTGACACCCTGCCCTGCTTCAGCTCACCCTCCGTGAGCTGCACCCACTGTCCAACCAGTCCCCATGAGATGAACCAGGTACCTCAGTTGGAAATGCAGAAATCACCCATCTTCTGCATCGATCTCACTGGGAGCTGTAGACCAGAGCTGTTCCTATTTGACCATCTTCCCTTTTGTCTTTTTTAACTGTTGTTGCTTTAAAGTCTGTTTTGTCCAATATAAGAATAGCTACTCCTGCTCACTTTTGGTTTCCATTTTCATGGATTATCTTTCTCCACCCCCTTACCTTAAGTTTATATGAGTCTTTATGTGTTAGGTGAGTCTCTTGAAGACAGGAGATATGTGGTTGGTGGATTTTTATCCATTCTGCCATTCTGTATCTTGTAAGTGGAGCCTGTAGGTCATTTACATTCAATGTCTGTAATGAGATTTGAGGTGCCGTTCTATTCATGATGCTAGTTGTTGCCTGAATACTTTGGGCTTTTTTCACTGTGTTATTGTTTTATAGGTCCTGTGAGGTTTATGCCTTAAGGAGGTTCTATTTTTGCGTATTTTAAGGTTTTGTTTCAAGATTTAGAACTCCTTTTGGCATGTCTTGCAGAGCTTGCCAGCACTCTGCAAGCGCTGAATTCCCTGAGCATTTGTTTGTCTGAAAAAGAGTTTATCTCTCCTTCATTACAAAGCTAGTTTTGTTAGACACAAAGTTCTTGGCTGTTAATTATATTGTTTAAGGAGGCTAAAGGTAGGACCCCAATCCCTTCTGGTTTGCAAGGTTTCCGCTGAGAAATCTGCATTAATCCAATAGGTTTTTCTATATAGGTTAACTGATGTTTTTGATTCACAGCTCTTAAGATTCTAGCCGGGCATGGTGGCTTATGCCTGTAATCCCAGCACTTTGGGAGGCCAAGGCGGGTGGATCACCTGAGGTTTGGAGTTCAAGACCAGCCTGACCAACATGGAGAAACCCCATCTCTACTAAAAATGCAAAAGTAGTGGGGAGTGGTGGTGCATGCCTGTAATCCCAGCTACTTGGAAGGCTGAGGCAGGAAGGAGAATCGCTTGAACCTGGGAGGTGTAGGTTGCGATGACCCAAGATCATGCCATTCATTGCACTCTAGCCTGAGCAACAAGAGCAAAAGACCATATCAAAAAAAAAAAAAAAATCGTTACTTTGTCTGGACTTTAGATAACCTGATGACTATGTACCTGGGTGAAGATCTTTTTCACAATGAATTTCCTAGGTATTCTTTGAGCTTCTTGTATTTGGATGTCCAGATCTCTAGCAAGACCAGGGAAATTTTTCTCGATTATTCTCTTAAATAACTTTCCCAAACTGTTAGATTTCTCTTCTTCAGGAACACCAATTATTCTTATTTTTGTTTAACATAATCCCAAATTTCTTGAAGGCTTTGTTCATTTTTTGGTTCTTTTTTGTCTCTGTTGAATGGGGTTAATTCAAAAGCCTTGCCTTCAAGTTCTGAACTACTTTTTTCTACTTGTTCAATTCTATTGTTGAAATTTGCCAGTATATTTTCCATTTCTCTAAGTGTGTCTTTCATTTCCAGAAGTTCTGATTGTCTTTTCCCTATGATATCTATTTCTCTGGAGACTTTTTCATTCATATCCTCTAATTTTTTAAATATCTTTAAATTGGTTTTTATCTTTCTCTGGTATCTTCTTGAGTAGCTTAATAATCAATCTTCTGAATTCTTTTTCTGGTAATTCAGAGATTTCTTCTTGGTTTGGATTCATTGCTGGAGAACTAGTGTGATCTTTTAGGGATGTTACAGAACCTCGTTTTGTCATACTACCAGAAATACTTTTCTGGTTCCTTCTCATTTGGGTAGACTCTTTCAGTGGAAAGATCTGGAATCCAAGGACTGTTGTTCAGATTCTTTTGTCCCACAGGGTAACTCCTTGATGTGGTGCTCTCCCTGCTTTTCCTCTAAGATTAGGGCTTTCTGAGAGCCATACTGCAGTGATTGTTATTGCCCTTCTGGGCCTAACCACCGAATAGAGTTACCAGGCTATGGGCTGACACTGGGGAGTGTCTGCAGAGAGTCCTGTGATGTGATCCATCTTCAGGTGTCTCAGCAATGGATACCAGCACCTATTGTGATGGAGGTGGCAAGGGAGTGAAATGAACTCTGTAGGAGTCCTTGTTCGTAGTTTTGTTTAGTGCACTGGTTTTCTTGAATGCTGGTTATTCTAGCAATGAAGTTGCCACATGGAAAGACTCAAGACTTCTGGTTAGCCAGGGTGATGTGGGCAGTGGAATTAGCTATTGTTTTTTCTCCTTCTTTGGAGCAGGGTTGTTCTGTTATGAGTTGCTATAATGACTTGAGTTGCATGGCCTCCAGCCAGGAGGTAGACCTTTCAAGAGACCACCAGCTGCAGCAGTAGAAAGGCAATATAATCTTGCCCTACCTCTTCCAGGATGAGTACTTGAGTTTCTCAGGTGATAGAGCTCCCAAGAGTTTGTGTCTTTTCTCTTCAGAATTCTTCAGCTGTCTTGTGATGTTTTTCCCAAATAACTTCTTATCTGCTAACAATGAAAGTAAGTAAAATATTATACTTCCCAGTAAAACATTAAACTTCCCAGATGAAACCGTTCTCAGCATGTCCCCTTAACATCAGCTACAGCACAGGAACAAACACACTTGTTTGCATATCACTGCACTTTAAGATTGCCATATTTGTTGAATTGACATTTACAGATCTGCATATGTTAATAAGCAAAGCATTTCAAAATTACTTTTAAACATAAACTGACATTGTTTAAAATATTTTAACCATTATTCCCATAATTCTTTAAGGTTTGACTGTTGTTATATTTTTTCCTTTGTTAGAGAGCTCTCTTCTTCTACTCTCCCCAACAGGATCCAAAACGTGAAATTAGAAAGATAATGGAATTCCTTGGGAAGAACCTAAAAGAAGAGATTTTAGACAAAATTGTCTATAACACTTCATTTGATGTAATGAAAAAGAACCCCATGACCAACTACATAAATGAAATTAAAATGAATCATAATCTCTCTCCATTCTTGAGAAAAGGTGATGTATAGTTGCTTTCTCTTTCTTCTGACAACAGAATAAACAATATCAATTTATCAATGTCTTCCCACGTTCAAGCTAGTTGAAACCACTGTTTACAGTGTTTCCTGAAGTGAGTTGTTCAAAGCTTTATTCTGAGAGCATGTGCTTCGCCATCAGAGAAGTGTGGGACACTACACACCTTGCCCTACACCCTTTGAAGCATATTATAGTTTCTGCAAGGAAACTGGTTTAACTCTGCATAACTCAACGCTTCAAAAATATATGTGACCAAAAACTCTTTCTCCAGTAAAGCCTATTAATCTCCATGAAACAAGTGTTCCTCCCAATATATTCTGGGAGATAGTGGCAAATGTTGTTGGCCGTAGGAGTCAGAGGGTGGCGCTTCGAGTGTTACTCAGTCTGTGTCATCTCACAGAATGGCCAAGGTAGGACTATGAGTCATCATTGTCAGAGGCTAGCCAGAACAGGATTCAGCCTCCAGCCCATTGAGCACCCTTCACTATCCAATGGTTGGCTCCTTAAATGAAGACAAATTTTGTTTCATTCTCTTTATTTTGGTAACTTTTAAAAAAATTATCTAGTACCTTTTTTTAAAAAAGTAAGCAAAAATCCAAGGCTTATTGGAGAAGTATCCACTCCAATTTAATCAATTAGCCTAGTTTTCTTTTAAACCAACTGGTAAGTGATGTGATGGTATTACTCATAGACAATTAAGCAAATTTACATAGCACACATGAAAATTACGTTATACAGCTCAAAGTGCCTAAATAGATTCAATACTATGGGGCAAATAGAAGAAAAATAGCTTGCTGTCAGCTGTCTGACAATTTTTGGCTGTTGAAGCCAAAAAAAAATTGAATACTCTATTGCATAAGTATAAAACAAAGTTAGCCAATCCTACCATTCCTTCATATTCTATTACTTTAATTTAATGATATGTTTACAGCAATGAGAATTTAGATAGGAAAGGAGAATTCTCAGTTGTGTTCAACTGAGAATTTTGCCTGAACTAGAGGCACAGATGGAAGGAGCATATGATACTCTGAGAATGTGGTCATTCGGTGACCTCTGAAGAGAGGGTAAGAAAATTAGGTCTCACTAACTTGAATAGAATGTTAGATGTATTGAGGTTTAAGAAAGTGCTGGTACAGTAGAGAAGTGCAGATAATTAGGGAACCTGTGATCTAGAGTTCAGGCTTTACTGAAACACAAAACTTGCTATTTACAAATACCTCACCTATGAAATGGAGTAATCATACCTGTGACCTCTTTTCTCATTTCAATGTCAGCAGGACAATGTGTTAATATCTATATAAGCAATCTAAGTATTGAGAGGCATGAGATTATCTAAATCCAAAATAGTCAAAGTTTATGAAAATATCATTGAATATGCTCTACATTACTCTTTGCAGGAGTTGTGGGAGATTGGAAAAATCAGTTCACTGAAGCTCAGAACAAGCAATTTAATGAATATCATGAGAAAAATATGGCTGACACTTCACTGTCATTTTGCATGGGACTCAAATAAACACAGCGAGAGGATAAAACTTATTCTCTCCCTAGCCTCTGCAAAGTGAAAAAGAAATCTGTTTCCAAATACCACTAATGGTTTGTCTGACTCAGTGTAAGAGTTTTTAAACAAAGGCATGAACATTCATTATCCTTGAATTTCTGATCTGCTTTTTGGATTACCCACAATCCGACTTGTTATGTAATTATTATGCTTTGTGTTTTTCTCCCTTCTCCACAGATTTTTAGGGTTTAGGTGAATTTCAACATCTCAACATGTAATATACATAAAACATATTTAATCATTTCTGTTCCATGTATATATTCTCCTTCTGTATTTTCTTATAGTTTTATTTGAATTAAAACATCTATTTCATTACTTGCAAGAGTTTTATGCAATATAATCTTACTTAGCAAAAATTTCAGCCCCATTCATTTGAAAACAGACATATTTTGAGCACCTTTTTCATGCCAGGCAATGGGCAGCACCAAAAGATGATAAGAATAAGATCCTTACCCCTAAGAAATGCACAGCCTAAAAAAAGATCACAGCATGAGCACAGCTGTTATTACCAGGTAAGCACTACACTAAACTGTTGGTGCAGAGGGATCAAAGAGGAGAATAAACAAAGTTGTATGGCATGGAGTCCCAGGAAAGCAACAGTGGAAATTAAGATATGCAGCCTTGGATATTTTTCAACAGTCCATGCTCCGGCCTCAAAGCACACATTCCACATTCAGCACAGTCAACATTCATCTCTCCTCTTCCTCAAGAGTTCAAGTTTGCCCTACTTAATAGCTTACTTTTAAAAACCTTAGGGACACCCATTTCAGGGGTCTCTCCTGAGACCCAGAAATCCTTTAAGGCCCAATGAAGTAAGTCTCCAGTGACAAAATCCAAAGGCAGCAAGAAGCAGAGCAATATTTAGGAAAAAGAGAATGTAGTTCTATCATTTCCCCCAACCCCTGTGTCAGAGGTGTGTAAACCAGGGCGACTGCATCTTGAATAGGGGCTGGGTAAAATGAGGCAGAGACCTGCTGAGGCATTCTGAGTCACAGGATGAGATAGGAGATTGGTACAAGATACAGGTCATAAAGTCCTTACTGATAAAACAGCTTGCAGTAAAGAAGCCGGCTGAAACCCACTAAAAGCAACATGGCCACGAGAGTGACCTCTGGTCATCCTCACTACTACATTCCCACCAGCGCCATGACAGTTTACAAATGCCATGGCAACATCAGGAAGTTACCCTATTGGTCTAAAAAGGGGAGGCATGAATAATCCACCCATTGTTTAGCATGTAATCAAGAAATAACCATAAAAATGGGCAACCAGCAGTTGTTGGCCCTGCTCTATGGAGTAGCCATTCTTTATTCCTTTGCTGTCTTAATAAACTTGCTTTCACTTTATTCTATGGACTCGCCCTGAATTCTTTCTTGTGCAACATCCAAGAACCCTCTCTGGGGGTCTGGATCAATACCCCTTTCCTGTAACATCTTTCTGGCAACCATGGAAGCGACAATAGTGCCGAAACTTCTGACTCAATGACTTAACTTTTGGTAAGTGATGGGCTCCAGTAAAACCTTTCTGGCTAACCTTAAAGGGATGATACTGAGAAGACCCCTCCTATCCAAAGGAAATAGACTGCAGCACTGATTGACCAACTTTGGATAAGTGGTGGAGTAGCTAGGTAAAGGATGGGATTGGGTTAGAGGCCCAACTTAGGGGAGTTAGAGTCTCTCCTAAGACAGAGCGGGTTAGAGACTGTTCTTAAAAGGCATGGACACTTGACTGACCTTGGGTTAGAGGCCCAATTTAGGGGTTTAGAGGTCCCTCTTGGTAAAGTCCCTTTCAGCTAAGAACAGGTTTGGCACTATGGGATGTTAACTGCTATTCTCTTCGAATTAATCTGCCCTGCACTGCTTGATAATGGTTATAGGTGACAGGACTAGGCATGGACAGGACCATTGGACATGGAGAGCTTTTTCCTCCCTAAAAGACGAAACTTGAGAGCTAATGGGTGTTGCAGGAAGTCAGGGACCCCAAACGGAGGGACAGGCTGAAGCCACAGCAGAAGAACATAAATTGTGAAGATTTCATGGACATTTATTAGTTCCCCAAATTAATACTTTTATAATTTATTATGCCTGTATTTACTGCAATCTCTGAACATAAATTGTGAAGATTTCATGGACACTTAAGCTGAGGAGGATGAATGTCACCTCAGGACCCTGTGATGATTGTGTTAACTGCACAAATTGTTTGTAGAGCATGTGTGTTTGAACAACATGAAATCTGGGCATCTTGCAAAAAGAACAGGATAACAGCAATGTTCAGGGAACAAGAGAGGTAACTTTGAACTGGCCGCCGGTGAGCCAGACGGAACAGAGCTATATTTCTCCTCTTTCAAAAGCAAATAGGAGAAATATCACTGAATTCTTTTTTTCAGCAAGGAACATCCCTGAGAAAGAGAATGTGCCCTGAGGATAGGCCTATGAACAGCCCCCTCAAGGTGTGCATCTTTTATGGTCGAAGCCGAAGGGATGAAATAAGCCTCGGTCTCCTGTAGCGCTCCCAGGCTTATTAGGAAGAGGAAAATTCCCACCTAATAAATTTTGGTCAGACAGGTTATCTGCTCTCAAACCCTGTTTCCTGATAAGATGTTATCAACAACAATGCGTGCCCAAAACTTCATTAGCAATTTTAATTTTGTCCCATCCGGTGGTCCTGTGACCTTGGTCCTGTGACCTCGCCCTGTCTCCATTTGTTTTGTGATATTTTATTACCTTGTGAAGTATGTGATCTCTGTAACCCACACCCTATTCATGCACTCCCTCCTCTTTTGAAAATCGCTAATAAAAACTTGCTGGTTTTACAGCTCAGGGAACATCATGGATCCTGCCAATATGTGATGTCTCCCCTGGACATCCAGCTTTAAATTTCTCTCTCTTAAGCTCTTTCCCTTTATTTCTCAAACCAGCCGACACCTAGGAAATAGAAAAGAACCCACGTTAAACATTGGGAGCGGGATCTCCCAATAAATGGGACTGCTGGAAAAGATCCCTTTGCTACTGTACTAACAAGCAGCTGCCTGAACTTTTCAGTGTCAGCTGCAATGGATGGGTCTTTTCTCTGGCCGTCCTGAGTGCCTTGCCTTCCCCACTCTGCCTCAGGCAATGCTTTCCTCTTACTCAGTATCTCTTTCTCTCTCTCTCTCTTTCTCTGTATAAACTGGTTGAATAAATGGAAAAAAAAATCACTGGTTATTTCCTGTAATATTTTAATTAATGGGAAAAAGGACTTATGAGGCTAGTCTTAAGCTGCAGTGAATTTGGTGTGCTTTTTGTGTCTTTCTGTGTTCTGTAATGGAGAGGAGTACCTTGTGATAGAATGTGGGCTTAGGACACCTGTAAGCCCACTTTTCAAGATGGCCCAGCAAACTGATCAGTTACAAACTTTGCTGCAGATCCCTGAAAACACTGTATGAGGTTTCCCTCTTGTCTTGTATGTCCTTGGGAGCTTGCCCTTGTAACCATGTGGCCATGCTTTCTCTTTTTACAATGGTAGCCCAGGTCCAGGGTACAATTCTTGGTTTAGAGGATGATCCTTTATCTTTTGTCTGTGTATTTATACGTATTATCTGTGTGATGTTTATATATGAAAGAGTTTTAATTAATTGCTTTATATAATAATAATATCTTAAATGAAATATTTTGTCAGAAAAGTAAAAAGTGTAATGCCTTTTGGTCCATGTGACTTAAGTAATCTTTGGGAAATAAAGACAGTTTTAAAGATTATTGGTAAAATATAAATATCTTCAAAAATGTAAACATTTGGTCTAAATTTTTCAGGTCAGATATTAAGTTTATTAAATGCTTTCAGGTCACAAACTGCTTATTTGACTTTAAAAACTTGTTCCATTTATTTGGGAGCATTGAAGTCTAGATAAGACCTTGGAACATGTGGATTATCCATGGTCCCTAGCTATGCAAAGAAAGTTATAAAGAAAAGAAATTTATTATTGGGGGAACCCGCCCCCAATATTTCAACATAGGTTCTTCCTATTTTCCATAAGTGTCGGCCAGCTGAGAAAGAGAGACAGTACAAAAAAGGAATTTTACAGCTGGGCCACCAGGGGTAACATCACATATTGGTAGGACTGTGATGCCCACCTGAGTCTCAGACCAGGATGTTTTTATTAAGGGTTTCAAAAGGGGAGGGGGTGTAAGAACAGGGAGTAGGTACAAAGATCACATACTCCAAAGGGCAAAAAGCAGAACTACTAATAAGGGTGTAACAAAGATCACATGCTTCTGAGGTAACAGGACAAAGGGAAAAAGCAGAACCACTGATAAGGGTCTATGTTCAGCAGTGCACATATTGTCTTGATAAACATCTTAAACAACAGAAAACAGGGTTCGAGAGCAGAGAACTGGTCTGACCACAAATTTACCAGAGCAGAGTTTTTCCTCTCCCTAGTAAGCATGAGGGTACTGCAGGAGACCAGGGCATATCTCAGTCCTTATCTCAACAGACATTCCCAGAGCGGCCATTTATAGACCTCCCCCCAGGAATGCATTCCTTTTCCAGGGTATTAATATTAATATTCCTTGCTAGGAAAAGAATTTAGTGATATCTCTCCTACTTGCACATCTGTTTATAGGCTCTCTGCAAGAAGAAAATATAGCTTTTTTTGCCCAACCCCTCAGGCAGTCAGACCTTATGGTTGTCTTCCCTTGTTCCCTAAAAATCGCTGTTACTCTGTTCTTTTTCAAGGTGCACTGATTTCATATTGTTCAAACACAAATATTTTACAATCAATTGGTACAGTTAACACAATTATCACAATGGTCCTGAGGTGATGTACATCCTCAGCTTCCGAAGATAACAGGATTAAGAGGTTAAAGTAAAGACAGGCATAAGAAATTGTAAAAGTATTATTTGGGAACTGTTAAATGTCCATGAAATCTTCACAATTTATGTTTCTCTGCTGCAGCTCCAGCCAGTCCCTCTGTTCGGGGTCCCTGACTTCCTGCAACAATTTATATAAGAAAAGATCTTGTATGGTAAATTCTTGTCCTAAAGTAAAATGACTGGTTGTTTAAAAAGAGGGATGTTTACACAAGTCAGAAAGTCTAAATATATCTTACATGGTCTGTGTAAGTCATAAAAGAATTTATGAAAGGGAATTTACGCAAAAATGCCCAACTTAATGATTAGGCCTCCTAAATGCTTCAAAAATGCCACTATGACTCTTAACAGTACAACTTGCATGCTTTACAGCTAGGTAAGGGAAACATGGAGTTAGATGTTGGAAAGAATAGGCTTTGTCTGCACTTTTGCCTGGTGTGTCCTAGGCTAGACTCCACAGCTAGTACATAATTAAAATCCCAAACTTACCAAGGTTTCCACCAAAAGTAAAAGTTGCTAAGAGTTAATGTTGTAACATGTAATTGAGACTATTGAAGAAACAATTCTACGTGCAAGGCATGTAAGGAAAGTAGAATACACTAATACTTTTGGTAGAAGATTATAAGAAGGCATGGGAATGTGGAATTTTTTTTTTTTTTTTTTTTTTTTTTTTTTTTTTTTTTTTTGCCTAAAGGGTTAAAGGATTGTTTTAAGTCAAGATATAGCTAAAGCTTTTACCAAGTTGTGGAAGGTTTGTGAAAAATTAATCTTGTAAAAGAAATTCTGTGTGTGAACATATTGGCTACAGTTAAAGGGGTATTCTTCAGTTTTTCTGTAATTCAACATTGGAACAAAAGCACAACCGGTTTTTCTTAGAGCAAAAACCTGCTTATGATATAGTCTTTAACAAAAAATTGTAAAAGATTATAAAGGTTTATAAAAATCTTACCTTATGGTCAAATTAATTAAAATTGGATACTTTTGTCTCTAAGGTTTTATTAAGAATTGGGTTAGACATCAATAATGCACTAATGTAACCGTGACATTTGGCTTATTTTGTATAAAAATCATACAGGAAACACTGTCAAATATGAAATGGTGTTTGGCTTTCTTTGGGCTATATTTGCATAAATATGTTATTGGTATGTACTCTAAAATTATAAGAAACACTTATAATTCTAATATGACAACATAAGTTATTAATAATTGATGCATTAAATCATTGTATGCCACAGAGGTAACCAAATTTCTTTGTCAATCGTGTTTTTGACTGTGGCTATTCTAAGATGTTTTGTCATCCACAGACAATTGTCTTGTTTTGATCCTCTTTAAAAGGTGGTTTATAATCAGCTATGGGACTCTAACAGGTGTTCTTGAATGCAGGTGTCTGATAACTTTGAAGACTGTGACATTAGAATAGAGGGAAAACTTTCAAGACTCATGGAAAGCTCAAATGTTCATGAATATCAAGCAGAACAGGAGTTAACTGCATAAACTAAAGAAGTCTGAAGTAATCTTTTTATATTTGCTTAAAACTTTGCTAATCTCTTGTTTTGTTTTTCAGAGTCAATAAAACTTTTCTTTTGAGCTATTTATAGCTCATAGCAATTGAATAAAGTATATACCTGTGAAAAAAATTTGGAGCATATTTATTTCTCTCCAACTAATTTCTCTAGAATTTGAAAACTATTTGTGAGTATTCTTAATTTATGGTAATATAGTTATTTGCATAAGTGCAATAAGAATATGTTTTCATTTGTAACAGGACACAATTAGAGAAATTGGTTATTTTACAAGGCTTTGACTAGAATTGTGTGCTCTCCATTAAGGAATCAAACTTGACTTGTAAAGTCAATAAAAGGTTTTTGGGGAACTGGCCTCATACTTTGCCTACACAGGCCCTGTACAGGTTTTCTGACTGATAGTAAGTAAAGAATGTTGCTTTCTAACAGGTCCAGGATGCCCAGGTTATCTTGAGACCTCAGGAGGAGACGAATTTATTCAATTCATAAGTATTTGAGGGTACAAACCCATGGCAGGGCTCAGCTTTAAAGTATTATCTGAGATTCCTTCCATGGAACAGAGTTCCATCAAAGCCAATTTACAAAAAGCTTATGTAGAAAACAATTATTCTTGCTGCACTGTATGCAAATAATCAGGACAAGTATAATAAATCAAATTGCTCTTGCTACGGTATGTCTTTGTAAAAATGGGAAACTAGAGAAAGAAATTATGTTTCAAGAATTATGGAACACGGGCCGGGCGCGGTGGCTCAAGCCTGTAATCCCAGCACTTTGGGAGGCCGAGACGGGCGGATCACGAGGTCAGGAGATCGAGACCATCCTGGCAAACACCGTGAAACCCCATCTCTACTAAAAAATACAAAAAACTAGCCGGGCGAGGTGGCGGGCGCCTGTAGTCCCAGCTACTCAGGAGGCTGAGGCAGGAGAATGGCGTAAACCTGGGAGGCGGAGCTTGCAGTGAGCTGAGATCCGGCCACTGCACTCCAGCCCGGGCTACAGAGCGAGACTCCGTCTCAAAAAAAAAAAAAAAAAAAAAAGAATTATGGAACAAACACTTGTTATTAGATTCTAGTCTGATCAGTTGTTTTTAAAGTTGTTTCTGCAATTTAGGTTAACCCTTCCTATTCTTGTGAACCAACCATTGGTCTCTGACTGCTGCTCAGAAGAAACAAGAAGGATAGGTAATGCAAAAATCCAGATCAGTATTCTAATTCTGGGCACATTGCAATCAGCTAGCAATCCTATATCAGTTTGGTCCCAACAGTTGCCCATTTCATTGAAAGCCTTCCAATTTAGTTTACTTGGGATAGTTTTGCTTATTTTGCTTTACTCTTGTGGAATATACTGCTGTTGTGCTCTTTGTATAGGAATGCAGGATAAGCTTCCTGAATGTTTTCTTTAATTGAATATTTATTAATATTCCAGATATCACCTCTTGTCAGAACTCAAGAGTCATGAATGGTACTTGCCATACTGATACTTTCTGACTGAGTTCCTCTCTACCCTGAATACAACAGACTCTAATGGTTAGGTAGGAAAATCATCACCTCTACTTAGTCTGAAAAAGTTACAGAAGATGGATCTTCATCCCTCTACAACCCTTAGGATTAAGGGTTCTCTTATAAAAGGAATAGGGAAAATATGTCAGTGGTATGTAAACCAGAACAACTCCATACTGAATAGGGGCTGGATGAGGCAGACACCTGCTGGACTTCATTCCCAGACAGCTAAGGCACGGTAAGTCACAGGATGAGATAGGAGGTCAGCAAAAGATAGGTCATAAACATCTTGCTGATAAAACAGGTTGCAGTAAAGAAGCTGGCTAAAACCCACCAAAACCAAAATGGTAATGACAGTGACCTCTGGTCGTCCTCACTGCTGCACTCCCACCAGCGCCATGACAGTTAATAAATGTTATGGCAACATCAGGAAGTTATCCTACATGGTCTAAAAAGGGGAGGCATGAGTAATCCACCCCTAGTTTAGCATATAACTAAGAAATAACCATAAAAACAGGCAACCAGAAGCCCTTGGGGCTGCTCTGTCTATGGAGTAGGCATTCTTCATTCCTTCACTTTCTTATTAAATTTGCTTTCACTTTCCCTGAATTCTTTCCTGCATGAAATCTAAGAACCCTCTCTGGAGATCTGAATCAAGACCCTTCCTGTAACACCTGCACCTATACCTGCACCTACTCTGTGGCCAAAATGCCAGGGACTCTTTCCATAACAGATGCTAGTTAATTCTGAATGAATAAAACTGAAACATTGATCACTAATACTATTAAAATAGGGGGTTCAAAGACTTGTCGACAAAAGAGTCAAACTCTGTAAAATATTTTGAAGAGATTTATTCTGAACCAGAATAAACCAGCCCCCAGGAGGTCCTCAGAACGTGTTCTCAAGGCTGTCGGGGTGTAGCTTGGTTTTATACATTTCAGGGAGGAATGAGACATCAATCAAATACATTTAAGAAATACATTGGTTTGGTTCAGAAAGGTGGGACAAGTCAAAATGTAGAGGATCTTCAAGGATGTAGGTAAATTTAAACATTCTCTGGTTGACAACTGGTTGAGTTTAAGACCTGAGATCAATAGAAAGGAAATGTTCAGGTTAAAAGATTGTGGAAACCGAGGTTCTTTTGAAGTCTTATATGGCTACCCTTAGAGAGAATAGATGACAAATGTCTCCCATTCATTCCTTTAAAAGATGTCAGACTCTTAATCTCTTCAGGACTGGGAGAGCCTGGAAGAAAAGCTATAGCTATGTTAATAGAGATTCTTTATAGAATGCAAATTTTCCCCCACAAAAGATAGCTTTGCAGGCCATTTCAAAATATGGCAAAGAAACATGTTTTGGGGTAAAATATTTTTACTTTCTTCTTTGTCACATAATGTTATGTCAGAGTCAGATTGGAAAGTAAATCATGATATATAGGATTAAATAAAACCCATCGATGAGAATTTATGCTTTGTATAGCATGACTCTCCAGATCTCTTAGATAGGAATTTGGGCAAGATAAAAAAAAAAATCAGAGGTTAGTCCTCAGGCTCTTGCTAATACTTTGACTTGGAAGGAAAGACATAAATAGGAGGAACAATATAGTTTCCTCTGAAGTATCCATTTTTTCTTTCAAGAAGTAGTCACACCAGTGTCTCCAGTAGGTTCCCAAGAAGCAGAAACTGAGACAGGGATTCATAGGCACTGTGGTTAACTGAGGCAATCCAGGACAGGGAAGAGAAAGGAACCACAAGAATAGGACTTCAGACAAAATGGGGGTCAGGGGGCTGCAGAAGCTGTCATGCTTTGAGGCAAGAGGACTTCTGTACAACCAACGCAAGGAGGGAGGATTTCCTACTTTAACTTCCAGGCACCTTGAGGCAAAGTAGCAAAAGAGTGAGAGCTGAACCAGGAGCTGAAGTACCTGAAGTAGCTGCAAAAGGGGCACAGCACCCTAACCCGGAGGCATGAGCCTAGGGGATCTTGCAGGGCAGTCTGTGCTATGATGAGATATTCCTAAAGAAAATAAAGTGTAAGGAAGAATTGTGATCAGAAAGGGAAAAGTACATCAGTAAAAAGGAAAATAAAGTGAACCCTGAAAGCTTTCTGAATAGGTACACAATAAACCCCATGCAGAGAAATGGCAAAGACTCTGAATGAGCCATGTGTGAGAGTATATAAGCTTGACAGCTCAACTGCTGCCAGCCCTAGATTTCAAAGGTGGGCCATAAATAGTCATTAGCAGCTTTCAACTATGGGCATGTCTGCCTTAGCTGACCTTAACCACAATGAATTACAGGAGGAATGCTCTCTAGTATACCAAGAAAACTTTCTGTTATTACTGTCATATTTCTTCATCTCTCCCACTAAAGCCATCCCTTTGGCAAGTCCTGCCAGCTTCCTGTGGGTACATTTTCCCCATCAACCCCATAACCCCATAACCCACACTCTTTCCTAATGCATATTCCTATGTGATGTCCAAAACCCACATAGGAGTAGTTGTTTGCACAATATTATTGTGTGTTTCAATAAAAGCTCAAAATTCATATTGTGAAGCAGGAAATATAATCACACAAAGCAAAGGCTAAGAATAGTTCATGTGATTCGTCAAATCTAGCTCTGGGCTTATGGAAATCAAGGCAAAAAGGGAAATAGTGTCTAGGGACTTTTGAACAAATAGGAATTCCAGGTCACTAAGGGAGATAAGGCTTTTTGATCCATTTTGTCCTGTTTCACTTTCTGCTTGTTGTTTTGGCATAGAACACTCAGAGGAGCCTCACATGCACACATTACAGACTTTGGCCAATTTCATAGGCATGTGAACTGGTGAACATAACCCACTTCCATTTTCTCTGGCCACCTATGGGCTTAGGATTGGGATGAGGATAAAGGGAGTCAGAGTCGGATCCCAGGAGAAATCAGGCACCCCTTTACGGCAGCGGACTCACCCTGCCATGCATTAGAATCATCTGAGATGGGGCCTGGATATAGATGCTCTTCTGAAGCTCGCTAGATGAGTTTGTTTTGTTTTGTTTTGTTTTTTAATTTAAGTTCCAGGATACATGTGCAGGATGTGCAGGTTTGTTACATAGGTAAACACATGCTATGGTGGTTTGCTGCACCTGTTAACCCATCACCTAGGTATTAAGCCCAGCATGTATTAGCTGTTATTCCCGATGCTCTCCCTCCACGCCCTGCCAACAGGCCCCAGTGTGTGTTGTTCCCATTCCTGTGTCCATGTGTTCTCATCAATCAGCTCCCACTTATAAGTGAGAACATGCAGTGTTTTATTTTCTTTCCCACATTAGTTTGCTGAGGATAATGGCTTCCAGCTCCATCCATGAGCCAGCAAAGCACATGATCTTATTCCTTTTTATGGCTGCAAAGTATTCCATTATGTATAGACTACAGAAAGAAAACCACGTTTTCTTTCTGTAGTCTATCATTGATGTGCATTTGGGTTGATTCCATGTCTTTGTTATTGTGAATAGTGTTGCAATGAACATATGCAAGAATGTATCTTTAAAATAGAATGATTTATATTCCTTTGGGCATATAACCAGTAATGGAATTGCTGGGTCAAATCATATTTCTGATTCTAGGTCTTTAAGGAATCACCACACTGTCGTTCACAATGGTTGAACTAATTTATATTCCCACCAGTAGTGTAAAAGCATTCCTATTTCTCCACAGCCTTGCACCTTCTGTTGTTTCTTGACTTTTTAGCAACTGCCATTCTGACATGAGATGGCATCTAATTGTGGTTTTGATTTGCTTTTTTGTAATGATCAGTGACGTTGAGCTTTTTTCGTATGTTTGTTGGCTGCATAAATGTCTTCTTTTGAGAAGTGTCTGTTCTTGTTCTTTGCCCACTTTTTAATGGGTTTTTTTTTTCCTGCAAATTTGTTTAAGTTCCTTGTAAATTCTGGATATTAGGCCACTGTCAGATGGATACATTCCAAACATTCTCTCCCATTCTGTAGGTAGTCTGTTCACTCTGATGATAGTTTCTTGACCCCATATGTCAATTTTTACTTTTGTTGCAATTGCTTTTGATGCTTTTATCATGAAATCTTTGCCTGTGCCTATGTCCTCAATGGTATTGCCTAGATTTTCTTCTTTGTACCAGTATCATGCTGTTTTGGTTACCATAGCCTTGCAGTATAGTTTGAAATCAGGTAGCACAATGCCTTCAGCTTTGTTCTTTTTGCTTAGGATTGCCTTGGCTATTTCGGCTCTTTTTTGGTTCCATCTGAATTTTTAAACACTTTTTTTTTTCAAATTCTGTGAAGAATGTCAATGGTAGTTTAAAGGGAATAACATTGAATGTATAAATTGTTTTGGGCAGTATGGCCATTTTCACAATATTGATTCTTCCTAGTCATGAACATGGAAAGTTTTTCCATTTGTTTGTGTCCTCTCTGATTTCCTTGAGAAGTGGTTTGCAGGTCTCCTTGAAGAGTTCATTCACTTCCCTTGTTAGCTGTATTTATAGGTATTTTATTCTCTTCATAGCAATTGTGAATGAGGTTTCGATCATGATTTGGCTATCTGCTTGTCTATTGTTGGTATATAGGAATGTTAGTAATTTTTGCACATTGATTTTGTATCCTCACACTTTACTCAGTTGCTTATCAGCTTAAGAAGCTTTTGGGCCAAGATAATGGGGTTTTCTAGATAAAGGATCATGTCCTCTGCAAACAAAGACAGTTTGACTTCCTCTCCTCCTATTTGAATACCTTTTCTTTCTCTTGCCTGATTCCCTGGCCAGAACTCCAGAACTTCCAATACTCTGTTGAATAGGAGTGGTGAGAGAGGGTCTCCTTGTCCTGTGCCAGTTTTCAACTGGAATGCTTCCAGCTTTTGCCCATTCAGTATGATATTGGCTGTGGGTTTGTCATAAATGACTTTTTATTTTGAGGCATGTTGTATCAATACCTAGTTTATTGAGAGTTTTTGACATGAAGGGATATTGAATTTTATCAAAGGTCTTTTCGGTGTCTATTCAGATAATCATGTAGTTTTTGTCTTTAGTTCTGTTTATGTGATGAATTATGTTTATTGATTGGCATATGTTGAGCCAACTTTGCATCTCTAGGATGAAGTAGATTTGATTGTGGTGGATACACTTTTTGATGTGTTGCTGGGTTTGGTTTGCCAGTATTTTATTGAGGATTTGTGCATCAATGTTTGTCACAAATGTTGGCCTGAAGTTTTCTTTTTTTCTTGTATCTCTTCCAGATTTTTGTATCAGGATGATGCAGGCCTCATAAAATGAGTTAGGGAGGAGTCCCTCCTTTTCAACTGTTTGGAATAGTTTCAGAAAAAACAGTATCAGCTCCTCTTTGTACCTCTACTAGAATTCAGCTTTAAATCCATCTGGTCCTGGGCTTTTTTTGTTTGGCAGGCTATTAATTACTGCCTCAAATTCAGAACTATTATAATTCTTTTTTTTTTAACTTGTGAAATCTTTATTTTTTTAATCTCATATTGAAAATGCAGTTTTTTTTTTTTTTTTGCTGTCTCTGCTTTTGCAGGTATTTTATTCTATTTATTTATATTTATTTTTTTAATTTATTTATTATTATTATACTTTAAGTTGTAGGGTACATGTGCATAACGTGCAGGTTTGTTACATATGTATATTTGTGCCATGTTGGTGTGCTGCACCCATCACCTAGTCATTTACATCAGGTATAAATCCCAATGCAATCCCTCCCCCCTCCCCCCTCCCCATGATAGGCCCCGGTGTGTGATGTTCCCCTTCCTGAGTCCAAGTGATCTCATTGTTCAGTTCCCACCTATGAGTGAGAACATGCGGTGTTTGGTTTTCTGTTCTTGTGATAGTTTGCTAAGAATGATGGTTTCCAGCTGCATCCATGTCCCTACAAAGGACACAAACTCATCCTTTTTTATGGCTGCATAGTATTCCATGGTGTATATGTGCCACATTTTCTTAATCCAGTCTGTCACTGATGGACATTTGGGTTGATTCCAAGTCTTTGCTCTTGTGAATAGTGCCGCAATAAACATACGTGTGCATGTGTCTTTATAGCAGCATGATTTATAATCCTTTGGGTATATACCCAGTAATGGGATGGCTGGGTCATATGGTACATCTAGTTCTAGATCCTTGAGGAATCGCCATACTGTTTTCCATAATGGTTGAACTAGTTTACAATCCCACCAACAGTGTAAAAGTGTTCCTATTTCTCCACATCCTCTCCAGCACCTGTTGTTTCCTCACTTTTGAATGATTGCCATTCTAACTGGTGTGAGATGGTATCTCATTGTGGTTTTGATTTGCAATTCTCTGATGGCCAGTGATGATGAGCATTTTTTCATGTGTCTGTTGGCTGTATGAATGTCTTCTTTTGAGAAATGTCTGTTCATATCCTTTGCCCACTTTTTGATGGGGTTGTTTGTTTTTTTCTTGTAAATTTGTTTGAGTTCTTTGTAGGTTCTGGATATTAGCCCTTTGTCAGATGAGTAGACTGCAAAAATTTTCTCCCATTCTGTAGGTTGCCTGTTCACTCTGATGGTAGTTTCTTTTGCTGTGCAGAAGGTCTTTAGTTTAATGAGATCCCATTTGTCAATTTTGGCTTTTGCTGCTGTTGTTTTTGGTGTTTTAGACATGAAGTCTTTGCCCATGCCTATGTCCTGAATGGTACTACCTAGGTTTTCCTCTAGGATTTTTATGGTATTAGGTCTAACATTTAAGTCTCTAATCCATCTTGAATTAATTTTCGTATAAGGAGTAAGGAACGGATCCAGTTTCAGCTTTCTACTTATGGTTAGCCAATTTTCCCAGCACCATTTATTAAATAGGGAATCCTTTCCCCATTTCTTGTTTCTCTCAGGTTTGTCAAAGATCAGATGGCTGTAGATGTGTGGTATTATTTCTGAGGACTCTGTTCTGTTCCATTGGTCTATATCTCTGTTTTGGTACCAGTACCATGCTGTTTTGGTTACTGTAGCCTTGTAGTATAGTTTGAAGTCAGGTAGCGTGATGCCTCCAGCTTTGTTCTTTTGACTTAGGATTGTCTTGGAGATGCGGGCTCTTTTTTGGTTCCATATGAACTTTAAAGCAGTTTTTCCAATTCTGTGAAGAAACTCATTGGTAGCTTGATGGGGATGGCATTGAATCTATAAATTACCTTGGGCAGTATGGCCATTTTCACGATATTGATTCTTCCTATCCATGAGCATGGTATGTTCTTCCATTTGTTTGTGTCCTCTTTGATTTCACTGAGCAGTGGTTTGTAGTTCTCCTTGAAGAGGTCCTTTACATCCCTTGTAAGTTGGATTCCTAGGTATTTGATTCTCTTTGAAGCAATTGTGAATGGAAGTTCATTCCTGATTTGGCTCTCTGTTTGTCTGTTACTGGTGTATAAGAATGCTTGTGATTTTTGCACATTAATTTTGTATCCTGAGACTTTGCTGAAGTTGCTTATCAGCTTAAGAAGATTTTGGGCTGAGACAATGGGGTTTTCTAAATATACAATCATGTCATCTGCAAAGAGGGACAATTTGATTTCTTCTTTTCCTAACTGAATACCCTTGATTTCTTTCTCTTGCCTAATTGCCCTAGCCAGAACTTCCAACACTATGTTGAATAGGAGTGGTGAGAGAGGGCATCCCTGTCTTGTGCCAGTTTTCAAAGGGAATTTTTCCAGTTTTTGCCCATTCAGTATGATATTGGCTGTGGGTTTGTCATAAATAGCTCTTATTATTTTGAGGTACATTCCATCAATACCGAATTTATTGAGCGTTTTTAGCATGAAGGGCTGTTGAATTTTGTCAAAACCTTTTCTGAATCTATTGAGATAATCATGTGGTTCTTGTCTTTGGTTCTGTTTATATGCTGGATTATGTTTATTGATTTGCGAATATTGAACCAACCTTGCATCCCAGGGATGAAGCCCACTTGATCATGGTGGATAAGCTTTTTGATGTGTTGCTGAATCCTGTTTGCCAGTATTTTATTGAGGATTTTTGCATCGATGTTTATCAGGGATATTGGTCTAAAATTCTCTTTTTTTGTTGTGTCTCTGCCAGGCTTTGGTATCAGGATGATGTTGGCCTCATAAAATGAGTTAGGGAGGATTCCCTCTTTTCCTATTGATTGGAATAGTTTCAGAAGGAATGGTACCAACTCCTCCTTGTACCTCTGGTAGAATTCAGCTGTGAATCCATCTGGTCCTGGACTTTTTTTGGTTGGTAGGCTATTAATTTTTGCCTCAATTTCAGAGCCTGCTATTGGTCTATTCAGGGATTCAACTTCTTCCTGGTTTAGTCTTGGGAGAGTGTAAGTGTCCAGGAAATTATCCATTTCTTCTAGATTTTCCAGTTTATTTGCGTAGAGGTGTTTATAGTATTCTCTGATGGTAGTTTGTATTTCTGTGGGGTCGGTGGTGATATCCCCTTTATCATTTTTAATTGCGTCAATTTGATTCTTCTCTCTTTATTAGTCTCTTTTCTTCTTTATTAGTCTTGCTAGTGGTCTGTCAATTTTGTTGATCTTTTCAAAAAACCAACTCCTGGATTCATTGATTTTTTGGAGGGTTTTTTGTGTCTCTATCTCCTTCAGTTCTGCTCTGATCTTAGTTATTTCTTGCCTTCTGCTAGCTTTCGAATGTGTTTGCTCTTGCTTCTCTAGTTCTTTTAATTGTGATGTTAGAGTGTCAATTTTAGATCTTTCCTGCTTTCTCTTGTGGGCATTTAGTGCTATAAATTTCCCTCTACACACTGCTTTAAATGTGTCCCAGAGATTCTGGTATGTTGTATCTTTGTTCTCATTGGTTTCAAAGAACATCTTTATTTCTGCCTTCATTTCATTATGTACCCAGTAGTCATTCAGGAGCAGGTTGTTCAGTTTCCATGTAGTTGAGCGGTTTTGATTGAGTTTCTTAGTCCTGAGTTCTAGTTTGATTGCACTGTGGTCTGAGAAACAGTTTGTTATAATTTCTGTTCTTGTACATTTGCTGAGGAGTGCTTTACTTCCAATTACGTGGTCGATTTTGGAGTAAGTACGATGTGGTGCTGAGAAGAATGTATATTCTGTTGATTTGGGGTGGAGAGTTCTATAGATGTCTATTAGGTCTGCTTGCTGCAGAGATGAGTTCAATTCCTGGATATCCTTGTTAACTTTCTGTCTCGTTGATCTGTCTAATGTTGACAGTGGAGTGTTGAAGTCTCCCATTATTATTGTATGGGAGTCTAAGTCTCTTTGTAAGTCTCTAAGGACTTGCTTTATGAATCTGGGTGCTCCTGTATTGGGTGCATATATATTTAGGATAGTTAGCTCTTCCTGTTGAATTGATCCCTTTACCATTATGTAATGGCCTTCTTTGTCTCTTTTGATCTTTGATGGTTTAAAGTCTGTTTTATCAGAGACTAGTATTGCAACCCTCGCTTTTTTTTGTTCTCCATTTGCTTGGTAGATCTTCCTCCATCCCTTTATTTTGAGCCTATGTATGTCTCTGCATGTGAGATGGGTCTCCTGAATACAGCAGACTGATGGGTCTTGACTCTTGATCCAGTTTGCCAGTCTGTGTCTTTTAATTGGAGCATTTAGTCCATTTACATTTAAGGTTAAGATTGTTATGTGTGAACTTGATCCTGCCATTATGATATTAACTGGTTATTTTGCTCGTTAGTTGATGCAGTTTCTTCCTAGCCTCGATGGTCTTTACATTTTGGCATGTTTTTGCATTGGCTGGTACCGGTTGTTCCTTTCCATGTTTAGTGCTTCCTTCAGGGTCTCTTGTAAGGCAGGCCTAGTGGTGACAAAATCTCTTAAGCATTTGCTTATCTGTAAAGGATTTTATTTCTCCTTCACTTATGATACTTAGTTTGGCTCGATATGAAATTCTGGGTTGAAAATTCTTTTCTTTAAGAATGTTGAATATTGGCCCCCACTCTCTTCTGGCTTGGAGAGTTTCTGCCGAGAGATCTGCTGTTAGTCTGATGGGCTTCCCTTTGTGGGTAACCCGACCTTTCTCTCTGGCTGCCCTTAACAGTTTTTCCTTCATTTCAACTTTGGTGAATCTGGCAATTATGTGTGTTGGAGTTGCTCTTCTTGAGGAGTATCTTTGTGGCGCTCTCTGTATTTCCTGGATTTGAATGTTGGCCTGCCCTACTAGGTTGGGGAAGTTCTCCTGGATGATATCCTGAAGAGTGTTTTCCAACTTGGTTCCATTTTCCCCCTCACTTTCAGGCACCCCAATCAGACGTAGATTTGGTCTTTTTACATAATCCCATACTTCTTGCAGGCTTTGTTCATTTCTTTTTCTTCTGTTTTCTTTTGGTTTCTCTTCTCGCTTCATTTCATTCATTTGATCCTCAATCGCAGATACTCTTTCTTCCAGTTGATCGAGTCGGTTACTGAAGCTTGTGCATTTGTCACGTATTTCTCGTGTCATGGTTTTCATCTCTTTCATTTCGTTTAGGACCTTCTCTGCATTAATTACTCTAGCCATCAATTCTTCCACTTTTTTTTCAAGATTTTTAGTTTCTTTGTGCTGGGTACGTAATTCCTCCTTTAGCTCTGAGAAATTTGATGGACTGAAGCCTTCTTCTCTCATCTCGTCAAAGTCATTCTCCGTCCAGCTTTGATCCGTTGCTGGCGATGAGCTGCGCTCCTTTGCCGGGGGAGATGCGCTCTTATTTTTTGAATTTCCAGCTTTTCTGCCCTGCTTTTTCCCCATCTTTGTGGTTTTATCTGCCTCTGGTCTTTGATGATGGTGATGTACTGATGGGGTTTTGGTGTAGGTGTCCTTCCTTTTTGATAGTTTTCCTTCTAACAGTCAGGACCCTCAGCTGTAGGTCTGTTGGAGATTGCTTGAGGTCCACTCCAGACCCTGTTTGCCTGGGTATCAGCAGCAGAGGCTGCAGAAGATAGAATATTGCTGAACAGCGAGTGTACCTGTCTGATTCTTGCTTTGGAAGCTTCCTCTCAGGGGTGTACTCCACCCTGTGAGGTGTGGGGTGTCAGACTGCCCCTAGTGGGGGATGTCTCCCAGTTAGGCTACTCAGGGGTCAGGGACCCACTTGAGCAGGGAGTCTGTCCCTTCTCAGATCTCAACCTCTGTGTTGGGAGATCCACTGCTCTCTTCAAAGCTGTCAGACAGAGTCATTTGCGTCTGCAGAGCTTTCTGCTGCGTTTGTTATTGTTTACTGTGCCCTGTCCCCAGAGGTGGAGTCTACAGAGACAGGCAGGTTTCCTTGAGCTGCTGTGAGCTCCACCCAGTTCGAGCTTCCCAGCAGCTTTGTTTACCTACTTAAGCCTCAGCAATGGCGGGCGCCCCTCCCCCAGCCTCGCTGCTGCCTTGCCGGTAGATCGCAGACTGCTGTGCTAGCAATGAGGGAGGCTCCGTGGGTGTGGGACCCTCCCGGCCAGGTGTGGGATATGATCTCCTGGTGTGCCTGTTTGCTTAAAGCGCAGTATTGGGGTGGGAGTTACCCGATTTTCCAGGTGTTGTGTGTCTCAGTTCCCCTGGCTAGGAAAAGGGATTCCCTTCCCCCTTGCCCTTCCCAGGTGAGGCAATGCCTCTCCCTGCTTCAGCTCTCGCTGGTCGGGCTGCAGCAGCTGACCAGCACCGATCGTCCGGCACTCCCCAGTGAGATGAACCCAGTACCTCGGTTGAAAATGCAGAAATCACCGGTCTTCTGTGTCGCTCGCGCTGGGAGTTGGAGACTGGAGCTGTTCCTATTCGGCCATCTTGCTCCGCCCCCCTACATTTTATTTATTTATATTTATTATACTTCAAGTTCTAGGGTACATAAGCACAATGCGCAGGTTTGTTACATATGTATACATGTGCTGTGTTGGTGTGCTGCACCCATTAACTTATCATTTATATTAGGTATATCTCCTAATGCTATCCCTATCCCCTACCCCCTCCCCACAATAGGACCCAGTGTGTGATGTTCCCCTTCCTGTGTCCAAGTGATCTCATTGTTCAATTCCCACCTATGAGTGAGAACATGCAATATTTGGTTTTCCGTTCTTGCAGTACTTTGCTGAGAATGATGGTTTCCAGCTACATCCATGTCCCTACAAAAGACACAAACTCATCCTTTCTTATGACTGCATAGTATTCCATGGAGTATATGTGCCACATTTTCTTAATCCAGTCTGTCACTGATGGACATTTGGGTTGATTCCAAGTCTTTGCTATTGTGAATAGTGCCGCAATAAACATATGTGTGCATGTGTCTTTTTAGCAGCATGACTTATAATCCTTTGGGTATATACCCAGTAATTGTTATTCTGTTCAGGGATGAATTACTCCCTCAAATTCAGAACTTGTTAGTATTCTATTCAGAGATTCAACTTCTTCCTGGTTCAGTCTTGGAAGGGTGTATGTGTTCAGGAATTTATCCATTTCTTCTAGATTTTCTAGTTTTTTTGCATAGAGGTATTTACAGTATTCTCTGATGGTTGTGTATATTTCTGTGGGGACAGTGGTGATATCCTCTTTATCTTTTTTTATTGTGTCTATTTGAGTCTTCTCTCTTTATTCTTTATGAGTTTAGCTAGCAGTCTATTTTATTCATTTTTTCAAAAAAAACAGCTCCCAGGCCGGGCGCGGTGGCTCAAGCCTGTAATCCTAGCACTTTGGGAGGCCGAGATGGGTGGATCACAAGGTCAGGAGATCGAGACCATCCTGGCTAACACGGTGAAACCCCGTCTCTACTGAAAAATACAAAAAAACTAGCCAGGCGAGGTGGCGGGCACCTGTAGTCCCAGCTACTCTGGAGGCTGAGGCAGGAGAATGGCATAAACCCGGGAGGTGGAGCTTGCAGTGAGCTGAGATCCGGCCACTGTACTCCAGCCTGGGCGACAGAGCGAGACTCCCTCTCAAAAAAAAAAAAAAAAACAGCTCCTGGATTTATTGATTTTAATGGTTTTTCATGTCTCTATCTCCTTCAGTTCTGCTCTGATCTTGGTTGTTTGTCTTCTGCCAGCTGTCGGATTTGTTTGCTCTTGGTTTTCTAGTTCTTTCAGTTGTGATGTTATGGTGTCATTTGAGGTATTTCTAGCTGTTTGATGTGGGCATTTAGTGCTACAAATTTCCCTCTTAACACTGCTTGGCTGTGACCCAGAGATTATGGTACATTGTCTCTTTGTTCTCATTGGTTTCAAAGAACTTCTTGATATCTGCCTTAATTTCATTATTTACCCAGGAGTCATTCAGGAGCAGGTTGTTCAATTTCCATGTAGTTGGGTGGTTTTGAGTGAGTTTCTTAATCTTGAGTTCTAATTTTATTGTACTGTGGTCTGAGAGACTGTTATGATTTATCTTAATTTTGCATTTGCTGAGGAATGATTTGATTATGTGATTATTGATTTTAGAGTAAGTGACACATCGTGCTGAGAAGAATGTGTTATATATTCTGTTGTTTTGGGGTGGAGAGTTCTGTAGATATTTATTAGGTCTACTTGAACCAGAGCTAATTTCAAGTCCTGAATATCTTTGTTAATTTTCCGTCTCAATGACCTAATATTGACAATGGGGTGTTAAATCTCCCACTACTATTGTGTGGGAGTCTAAGTCTCTTTGTAGGTCTCTAAGAACTTGCTTTATGAATTTGGGTGCTCCTTTACTGGGTACACAGTTTTTGGATAGTTAGCTCTTCTTATTGAATTGAACCCTTTACCATTATGTAATGCCCTTGTCTTTTTTTATCTTTGTTGGTTTAAAGTCTGTTTTGTCAGAAACTAGGATCACAATCCCTGTTTTTTTTTTCTGCTTTCCATTTGTTTAGTAAATTTTCCTCTGTCCCTTTATTTTGAGCCTATGTGTGTCTTTGCATGTGAGATGGGTCTCTTGAATACAGCACACCTATGGGTCTTGATTCTTTATCCAGTGTCCCATTCTGTGTCTTTTAATTGGGGACATTTAGTGCATTTACATTTAAGGTTAATTTTATTATGTGTGAATTTGGTTCTGTCATCATGATGCTAACTAATTATTTTGCAGGCTTGTGATGTAGTTGCTTTACAGTGTCATTGGTCTTTGTACTTCAGTGTGTTTCTTTAGTGACTGGTAATGATTTTTCCTTTCTATATTTAGTGCTTCCTTTAGGAGCTCTTTCAAGGCAGGCCTGGTGGTGAATTCCCTCAGCATTTTCTTGTCTGAAACGGATTTTATTTCTCCTTCACCTATGAAGTTTAGTTTAACCAGATATGAAATTCTGGGTTGGAAATTCTTTTCTTTAAGAATGTTGAATATTGGTCCCCAATCTCTTCTGGCTTATAGGGTTTCTGCTGAGGGGTGTGCTGCTAAGTCTGATGGGCTTTCCTTTGTAGGTGACCTGGATTTTTCTCTCTGGGTGCCCTTAACATTTTTTTCTTCATTTCAACCTCAGAGAATCTGATGATTATGTGTCTTGAGGTTGATCTTCTCATGGAATACTTACAGGGGTTCTCTGAATTTCCTGAATTTGAATGTTGGCCTATTTCACTAGATTGGGGAAGTTCTCCTGGATAATATCCTAAAATATGTTTTCCAGCTTGGTTCCATTCTCCCTGTCTCCTTCAGGTACCCCAATCAGTCATAGGTTCGGCCTTTTTACATTATCCCTTCATTCTCAGAAGTTTTGTTCAATCCTTTTCATTCTCTTTTCTCTAATCTTGTCTGCCTGTCTTATTTAAGCAAGGTAGTCTTCAGGCTCTGAAATTCTCCCCTCAACTTGGTCTATTGTGCTATTTATACTTATGGTTGCATTGTGAAGTCCTCATGTTGTGTTTCTCAGCTCCATTAAGTCATTTATGTCCCTCTCTAAACTGGTTATTTTGGTTAACAGCTCTTTTAATGTTTCATCATGATTCTTAGTTCTTTGCATTGGGTTAGAACATGCTCTTTTAGCTCACTGACTTTCATTACTACCCACCTTCTGAAGCCTAATTCTGTCAGTTCAACCATCTCAGCCTCAGCCAACTCCATGCCCTAGCTGGAGAGGTGTTGCAATCATTAGGAGAAGAAAAGAAAGACGCTCTGGCTTTTTGAGTTTTCAATGTTTTTTCATTGATTCTTTCTCATCTTCATGAGTTTATCTAACTTTGATCTCTGAGGTTGCTGACCTTTGGATGGGGTTTTTGTGGGAACTTTTTTGTTGATGCTGTTGTTTTTATTGCTTTCTATTTGTTTTTCATTTAACAGTAAGATTCCTCTTCCATAGGGCTGCTGTGGTTTTCTAGGGGTCCACTTCAGACCCTATTTTCCTGGGTCGCTCCTGCACTTGGAGGTGTCACCAGCAGAGGTTGCAGAGCAGCAAAGATGGCTGCCTGCTCATTCCTCTGGGAGCTCCAACCCTGAGTCTGAGTGGCACCAACCTGATACCAGTGGGAATACTCCAGTATGAGGTGTCTGGTGAACCCTGTTTGGGGGTTTCACCCAGTCAGGAGGCACAGGATCAGGGACCCACTTAACGAAGCACTCTGGCTGCCCCTTGGCAAAGGGGATGCACTGTGCTCGGTAGAATGCCACTCATCTGAACTGTCCAGATTCCTCAGAGCCAGCAGGGGGAAAGACTAAGTCTGCTGATACACTGAGATGACAGACAACCCTCCCCTGAGGGGCTCTGTCCCAGGGAGATCAGAGTTCTGTCTGTAAACCTCTGGCTGAAGTTGCTGAAATTCCCACAGGGAGGCCCTGCCTGGTGAGGAGAGATGGGTCCAGATCCAGCCCAAAGAGGTAATCTGGCCATGATCTGCCACAGCCACTGTGCTGCACTGTGGGGAATGCCTCCTAGGTTCAAATTGCCCAGTCTCCCAGGCACCAGCAGGGGAAAATGGCAGACTGGACCTGCAGCAATGGCTGCCACCCCTCCCCACAGGAACTCCGTAGCCTTAGGCAGTCTCCAGCCCAGTGGCTGCCGAGAAATCTGCATAGCTCTGTGCTTGGGTCCCAAGGCCCTGGGGGTGTGGGCTCATAAGAAGATCTCCTGATCCGCCGGTTGCACAAATCCGTGGAAAAACTGGTTTCCCAGGCAGGGTAGCACAATCAATTCACCACCTCCCTTGGCTGGGGGTGGGGACTCCCCTTGACCATGCAGCTCCCAGGTGGACCATTGCTCAACCCTGCTTATCCTCACTTTCTGCGGGTCACGCCAACTGCCTAGTCAGTTCCAGTGAGAGAACCTGGATACCTCAGTTGCCAGTGCAGGATTCACTCGCCATTTTTGTTCTTCTCAGTGGGAGCCTCTGACCACAGCTGTTCCTAGTCAGCCTCTTGGCGCCTCCTCCACCAGATGGTTTTAACAAGAAGCCAGAGTTGAGAAAGTGGTATTCACAGTAATGAGGAAAGAGAGAGACCCTCTCATATGGTTTTACATTGTTTTATATTCAGTACCTCTTTTAAGAAAAAAACAAGGAAGTAAAACCAAAGACAGGCAGCCCGAAACCAGGCCTGGAATCAGGCCTGGGTCTGCCTGGCCTAAACCCAGTAGTTAAAAATCAACTCATGACTTAGAAACTGATGTTCCTGACATTGTATAGAAGAACACTGTGAAACTCGCTGCCCTGTTCTCTTTCTCTCTGACTACCAGTGCATGAAACCCCTGTCACGTATCCCCTAGATTGCTTAATCAATCACAAGCCTTTCATATGAAATCTTTAGTGTTGTGAGCCCTTAAAAGGGACAGAAATTTTGCACTCAGGGAGCTTGGATTTTAAGGCAGTAGCTTGCCGATGCTCCCATCTGAATAAAGCCCTTCCTTCTACAACTCGGTGTCACAGAGGTTTTGTCTGTGACTTGTCCCGCTACATTTCTTGGTTCCCTGACCAGTAAAGTGAGGTAACTGACGGACTGCCAAGGCAGCCCCTTAGGTGGCTTAGGCCTGCCCTGTGGAGCTTCCCTGCAGGGGACTCCGACCAGCCTAAGTGACGCAATCCGAGTGCTCCCTGGTAGGCAATTGTCCCGGTGGAACACCTCACCAGAGCAGCGCATAGCAGGCCCCCCCAGAGGATTAACACAGTGGCTTAACACTGGGAAGGAACTGGCACTTAGAGTCCAGACATCTGAAACTTGGTAAGAATAGTCTTTGGAACTTGCCCCACTCCATCTGAGTGGAAGTGTGGCCTGATCACCCACAGTGTGCCTGGATTGGCACTTTTGTTCTGGTTTTGACTTGACTTGACTTGGTAAGACTAGTCTCTGGAACTTTCCCCACTCCATCTGAGTGGAAGCATGGCCTGATCACCCACGGTGTGCCTGTATCAGCACTTTTGTTCTGGTTTTGTCTTGACTTACATTGCCGGATACTTTGGTTTTGGTTTTGACTTGGCTTAAATTTCTTGGTACTCAGATTTTGGATTCATGGTATTCTGATTTTGGTTTGGTATAAATGATAAAAGTGTGTGTGTGCTCTCTCTACCCATTCTTTGTTTTGTGGTGAGTGTGTGTGGTGTGAGTGTAGTATTCTGTCTTGAGAAAACATGGGTCAGGCGCAAAATAAGCCCACCCTACTAAGAACTATGTTGAAAAATTTTAATAAAGAAAAAAAAAGCGGGGTGGAAGCAGAATTTATATAAAAAGAATGTTATATGGCAAATTCTTCTCCTGAAATAAATTAACTGGTTATTTTTTTAAAATGTTTATAATAAGTCAAAATATTGAGACATGTCAAAAAAAATTTTCTGTGAAAATTGTAAAACAAAAAAGTTATAAAAAATTTTTTATTCCAAAAATGTTGTATAATTTAAAAGTAATAAGGCCTCCTGAGTACTACTGAAAAAACAGTTTATGTGCAAGGTGTATAAAAAAGTAAAATATACCTTTAGTAAAAAGATTATAAAGAGGCATAAGAATGTGGATTTTTACCTACATTAAAAGGTCAAAAAATTATTGTTTTCAAAGTTTAGGCAAGTTTTAAAACATTCACTGTAAAGAAAATTCTGTGTGAAAACATAATAGCTAAAGTTAAAAAGGTATCATCCAGTTTTTCTGTGAACTGGACATTAATGTAAAAATGCAACAGGTTTTTCTTAAAATATCAACCTTCTCTTTAACAAAAATTATAAAAGGTTAAAAAGAGTCTGTAAAATCTTACCTTATGGTCAAACATGAAAAATTGGATAAATATGTCTACAAGGTTTTATTAAAATTAGTAACATACTAATATAAAGGTAAAATTTAGCTTATCTGGTAAAAAAAATCATACAAGAAGTATTATTAAATATAAAATGGTGTTTAACTTTCTTTGGTCTGAAAACTAATAAAAACAGGTGCTAAAGAAAACATTCATTTTACTAGAGGATCACAGAAGTTAAAGACTTAAACTTTGGCAATTAAGACAGCATACCAAGATGCAAATGCCTGGTTGAAATGGATCAAATATTCCATCTGCACATTAAACAAAAGCAATTGTTATGCTTGTGCACATGGCAGACCAGAGGCCCTGATTGTCCCCCTTCTGCTAAGCTGGTCCTCCAGTCGACCAGGCATGGGCTGCATGGTAGCTCTTTTCCAGGATTCTACAGCCTGGAGTAATAAGTCATGCCAAGCTCTCTCTGCTATATCCCAAAGTCCCTGCAGGTCAGCCCCCAAGGGCCATCCAGCTTCCATCTCCCAACACTAAGTTCACTTCATGTCTCTCATGGCAGAGAGGAAACTTAGCATTACTTGGAGACCTGAAGGGATGCAGTGAGCTTAAGAATTTTCAAGAGTTTATCAATCAGTCAGCCCTTGTTCATCCCTGAGCAGATGTGTGGTGATATTGTGGTGGACCTTTACTGGGCACTCTGTCAAATAACTAGAGTGGCACTTGTGCTTTAGTCCATTTGGCTATCCCTTTCACTCTGGCATTGGAAGAAAGAAGAAGAAAGAAGAAGAAAGAAGAAAGAAGAAAGAAGAAGGAGAAGGAGGAGGAGAAGAAGAAGAAGAAGAAGAAGAAGAAGAAGAAGAAGAAGAAGAAGAAGAAGAAGAAGAAGAAGAAGAAGAAGAAGAAGAAGGAGGAGGAGGAGGAGGAGGAGGAGGAGGAGGAGGAGGAGGAGGAGGAGGAGGAGGAGGAGGAGGAGGAGGAGAAGGAGAAGGAGAAGAAGAAGAAGAAGAAGAAGAAGAAGAAGAAGAAGAAGAAGGAGGAGGAGGAGGAGGCGGAGGAGGAGGAGGAGGAGGCGGAGGAGGAGGAGGAGGAAGAAGAAGAGGAGGAGGAGAAGAAGAACAGGAGGAAGAAGAGGAGGAAGAGGAGGAGGAAGAGGAGGAAGAAGAGGAGGAGGAAGAGGAGGAAGAAGAGGAAGAAGAAGAAGAAGAAGAGGAGGAAGAAGAAGAGGAAGAAGAGGAGGAAGAAGAAGAAGAGGAGGAAGAGGAGGAGGAAAAGGAAGAAGAAGAGGAAGAAGAAGAGGAAGAAGAAGAAGAAAAGGAAGAACAGGAAGAAGAAGAAGAGGAGGAGGAGGAAGAAGAAGAAGAAGAAGAAGAAGAAGAAGAAGAAGAAGAAGAAGAAGAAGAAGAAGAAGAAGAAGAAGAAGAAATCATAAAGCGAGAGAAGCCCCTTATAAGTCTTTCAACTCTCACATCTATTTAGAAGAAATTAGAGCCCAGCAAGGAATACTAGATCAATTTAAAGCTTGAAATCAAATAGTTACAGGATTTAAGTCAATATTTTAGTAGATGACAGTCAATAAAAATGTACATTAAATAAACTACATCTATTACAACCAAAAGCAACAAGTTCTCATGAGTTAAAAAGAAAAACTCATGTCGGCCCCAGCCCTGAGGCTACCTGACCTGTCAAAATTCTTTACACTGTATGTGTCCAAAAAAAAAAAAAAATGGCAGTTAGAGTTTTAACCCAGACTGTAGGGCCCTGGCCAAGGCCAGTGGCCTCTCTCAAAACAACTAGACGAGGTTTCCAAAGGCTGGCCCCCATGTCCAAGGGCCCTGGCAGCAATGGCACTGTTAGCACAAGAAGCAGATAAGCTAACTCTTAGGCAAAACCTAAAGTCCCCCAATGCTGTGGTGATTTTAATAAATACTAAAGGACACCATTAGGTAATAAATGCTAGACTAACTAGATACCAAAGCTTGCTCTGTGAAAATCCCCACATAACCATTGAAGTCTGCAATACCCTAAAACCACCACTTTGCTCCTGGTATCAGAGAACCCAGTTAAACATAACTGTGTAAAAGTACTGGACTCAGTTTATTCTAGTGGGCCTAACCTCCGAGACCATCCTTAAACATCTGTAGACTGGGAGCTGTACATGGATGGGAGCGGCTTCACTAACCCCTGCAAAGTGACTCTGAGAAAGACGACAAGCCCTGCTCCAGTCACATCTGGAAGCTGACTGGTTCACACAAGGCCGAAGCATGAGGAATCTCATCGTGGGACTCATTTTCCTTAAAATTTGGACGTGTACAGTAAGGACTTCAACTAACCTTTCTCAGACTGAGGGCTGTTCCCAGTGTATACGTCAAGTCACTGAGGTAGGACAAAAGATTGCTACAGTCCTATTATTTTATGGTTATTATAAGTGTACCAGGACTCTAAAAGAAACTTGTTTGTATAATGACACCCAGTACAAAGTATATAATCCAAAAAGTGAATAGCCTAATGTGTGCTATGACTCCTCTGAACCTCCCATGATCACAGTTTTTAAAATAAAATTAAAGATTGGTCCTTTTCTAAGTGACACAAGTAAAGTAATAGCTAGAACAGAAAAAAAAAAAAAGAGAGAGGTCCCCAAAAATGTAACCTTAAAATTTGACGCCTGTGCCACTGTGAATAATAAGCAGCATGGGATGGGATGTGGTTCTCTAGATTAGGAAAAAAAGGTTACACAGCAAAAAATAAGTATATCTGCCATAAATTAAGCTTATGTGCAAATGTGTGTAATTACTGGTCTTGTGTCATCTAGACTACTTTAAAAAAGGATGAAAAAGATCCTGTTTAGCTTCAAAAACAGAAAAAGTTAGCCCCTCCTGCATGAGTGGGAGCTACAACCCTTTAGAATTGGTAATTACAAATCCCTTAAACCCAAGGTAAAAAGAAAAAGAAAAAAAAGAAAACACTTATCTCTGGGCATCAATAGAAAAGGATTAGGTCCTAAAGTAAATATCTTAGTAAAAGAGGAGGTTTGTAAACTCTCTCCAGAACCAGTATTTCAGACTTTCTATGATAAACTAAATATGCCAGTACCAGAGACTCCAGGAAAAACCAGAAATTTTTTTTTGCAATTAGCTGAGCATGTAGCCCAGTCTCTAAAGGTCACTTCATATTATGTTTGTAAAAAAACTATAATAAGAGATCAATGGCCATAAAAAGTCCGAGAATTAGTGCCCACAAACCTAGTTCCTGATGAATTCCCAACCCAAAAAGAATCACCTTGATCATCTCTAGGTTCTAAAAGTCTCAATTATTAGACAATATTGCATAGCTATGAAAAAAAAAATTCAGTTATTCTGTAGGATGACTTAGTTGTCTAGGGCAAAAACTGTATAATGATACCCTCCCACAAAAAAACAAACAAACAAACAAACAAAAAAAAAAACAGTTACATGGTGGAGTTCCAATTACACAGAGAGATCCATTCAGTAAATATCCAAGGTAGCAGACTGTCTAGTCCCACCCAGAATTCCACCAGGACTAGACTGCCCCCACCAGTTTATACTGAATATGTAGACAGAGCCTACGCTAAGCTGCCTGACCTGTAGACAGGTGGTTGTGTTATTGGCACTATTAAGTCATCTTTGTTCTTACTGCCCATAAAAACAGGTGAACTTCGGGGCTTCCCTGTCTATGCTTCCCGTAGAAAATGAAGCATAGCCATAGGGAATTAAAAAGATGATAAATGACCTCCTAAAAAATTATACAATACTATAGGCCTGCCACTTAGACACAAGAAGGCTCATAGGAATACTGGACCCCCATTTACATGCTCAACTGAATTATATGGTTGCAAGCTGTTTTAAAAATCATCACTAATAAAACCGGTCAAGCCTTGACTATTCTGGCCCGGCAAGAAACTCAGATAAGAAATGCTGTCTATCAAAATAGATTGGCTCTCAACTACTTGCTAGCAGCTGAAAGAGAGGTCTATAAGAAATTTAACCTTACTAATTACTGTCTGCACATAGATAATCAAAGACAAGTACTTAAAGACATAGTCACATGTGCCCATACTAGTGTAGCACAAATTCAACCCTGAAACCATATTTAAAAATTATTTCCCAGCACTAGGAGGATTTAAAACTCTTATAATAAAAGTTATAATAATAAGAAGAACCTACTTACTGCTCCCTTGTCTGATACCTGTACTTCTCCAAATGATAAAAAGCTTTGTTGCTACTTTAGTTCACCAAAATGCTTCAGCACAAGTGTACTATATGAATCACTATCAATTTATTGCACAAAAATACATAAGTAGCAAAAATAAGAGTGAGAACTCCCACTAATGAAAAGTGAGAGTCTCAAAAGGGGGGAAGGAGGAAAGAGAGAGACCCTCTCAAATTGTTTTATATTGTTTTATACTCAGTACCTCTTTTAAGAAAAAAGGAAGTAAAATCAAAGACAGGCAGCCCAATGCCAGGCCCAGAACCAGGCCTGGGTCTGCCTGGCCTAAACCCAGTAGTTAAAAATCAACTCATGACTTAGAAACCGATGTTCCTGACATTGTATAGAAGAACACTGTGAAACTCCCTGCCCTGTCCTGTTTCTCTCTGACTACCAGTGCATGAAACCCCTGTCATGTATCCCCTATTTTGCTTAATCAATCACAAGCCTTTCCTATGAAATCTTTAGTGTTGTGAGCCCTTAAAAGGAACAGAAATTGTGCACTCGGGGAGCTCGGATTTTAAGGCAGTAGCTTGCCGATGCTCCCAGCTGAATAAAGCCCTTCCTTCTACAACTCGGTGTCTGAGAGGTTTTGTCTGCGGCTCATCCTGCTACAGTAATGCTTCCTGACTCTTTCCTTTTGGCAAAGAGAGGACATAACATCTGTGGTCACAGAAGAGGAAGAAAAAGAGAGGAGAGAGGAGCCTGTTCCTTAGGTCCTTTCACCTCAACTTAGAAGACATGGAGACACAGCCTCACACTTCAGCTAACAAGGATTCTGCTTAGTAGATCCAGGGGAAAAAAGCCACCAGTGAGGATCACAAACCCATCACAAATATAAGAGGAAGTCCACATAGAGATGTTGTTTTGAAATGGAACTACTGGTTTCAGTACAAACTAAAATACTATGTTGCTACCGCTTAACCTTATAAAACTATAAACCACAACAAAGATTTTTTTTAAACAAATGAGTGTTCAACCATTTCCTTATTCAAGTGCACATTTTACACTGGCATCCTGCCCACCTGTCTACCAGTGTGACCATTGGATTATTCCTCTGAACAAAGGCCAAGGCCAGAATGCCAGAGATATAGGATCAACATGTGGACAGGCTACTTAGGTAGACTCCTAGCGATAAAACGCTCCAAAAATGAAAGCAAAGTGTTTACATCTGGGTCACAGGTTTGGTTCTTCTTTGGCATGTTAGACTAAAAACTCAGGGAAGCAGCTTGGTTTCTAGAGAGAATAGGCAGAGATGAAGAGAGAGATGGTGGCGGCACCAGGCAGAAGGGCAGGAGAGGAAGTGGAAATCTGGAGAATCAAGATGTTGAGGACTTGGCAAGATGTGCATGGACAAAAGAGGCAGCTGAGGACAATGAGAATCAGGAAGATCCAGGAAAGAGTCAAACCAATAAGCAAGCAAAAGAAGTCAGGAGGCAACATTTGGCCAGAACAAGCAAATAAAGCACTGCTGAACAGCTATCAGGAAAACACCTTGGTGAGCAGCTGCAATGGAGGAGGGACAGGAGGTTGCGGGGAGCAACAGGGGAGTCCTATTAAGACTTGGTGCCTTCTATACTCCCATATTCCTCTGTGCATGCAACTATGGAAAAAGCAGAAAATAAATAGTCACAACTCAAAAGAAGGAAGTCTAGAGGAAGTGAGCAGAACAAGATCTGAGATTCCAGCTTCCCAAATTGAGAAAGGAAACCGCTGCTCTAAAGCCGATGCTGGAGTAAGAGAAGAATCCTCAGACCACATAGAAAAGGTCGGGGAGGAGGTAGATGGGCACTAAAGAATGAGGTCAAGGATCCTAAGCAGGACCCAAGATTAATACAATGAACAATAGACCCACCTCACAGATAACGGCTTCACTCATTCTGCCTCTTTTGCATCTCAGTCATCTGTCCAACGAGAGTGTCTCACATGGTGCCACTGACAAGAACAAGGGATTCAGGGGGAGAAGGAGAAACACACAGAGCAGCTATAATACATAGATAAGAGGGAGAAACAAGGTTAAAAAGGAAAAGGAATCATCTGACTTTTTAAGTTTTATTTTGTTTCTAATTGACACATAATTGTACATATTTATGGGCTACAGTGTGACATTTCAATATATGAATATATCATCTAATAATCAAATAAGAGTAGTTAGGATATCCATCACCTCAAACACTTGTCATTTGTGGTGAGAACATTCAAAATCCTCTCTTCTAGACATTTTGAAATACACAATACATTACTGTCAACTATAATCACCCTACTTTGCAACAAAACACCAGAACTTCTCCTATCTAACTGCAACCTTGTTCTCATTGACAAATCGCTCCCCAAGCTGCCCTACCTCACCTTCTCGCCAGTTTCTGGTAACCACTATCACACTCTCTATTTCTATGAGATGAACTGTTTTAGATTCCACATTTGAGTGAGATCATGCAGTATTTGTCCTTCTGTGCCTAACTTATTTCACTTCACATAACGTCCTCTAGTTAATCCATGGTGTCACAAATGACAAGATTTTATTATTTTTATAGCTCCATAGTATTCCATTGTGTATATATAACACATTTTTAAATCTATTCATCCATTAAAGGACACTTACATTGATTCCATATCTTGGCTATTGTGAATAGTGCTGCAATAAACATGGGAGTGCAGCTATCTCTTTAACATATTGATTTCATTTCCTTTGGCTACATACCCAGCAGTGGTATTGTTGGATCATATGGTAGCTCTATTTTTTATTTTTTGAAGAACCCCCATATTGTTTTTCATGATGGCTCTACTAATTTACATTCTCACTAAAGGTGTGGAGAAAGGGGAACTCCCCTGGCTCTTGGTAGCACTGCGATGTCCATCCCCACCCCAGTCTCCTCACCTCCTGCTCCTCCCCCATGTTGGAGTTTCCCCAATCTGCCTGAGCCTGGGTTTGCCTTCCTCCACATCCCTGCCAGTGTTTGTTATTTTTTGTCTTTTTGGTAATGCAGAGAAATCGAAAGGGTGAAGTGAAAACAAAAAGAAAATGGCATTCACACAGTCAATCTTTATTTGTCTACTGCAGTAAAACTCGATGAACCTGCTTTATAGAGTAGAAGACGGCTGGGTTCTAGTATGGACCCTCCAACGTTGAATATGTAGTCTTCAGCTGGTGCTTCAGCATCTCCAGTACTAGTTTTCTCATTTCTGTGCAATATCTGGTAGCCTGAATGTAATCAGGGGTCCTTCCCAATGCTACCCCAATGCTACCTGTGGGTCTACAGAACTACAAATACTTACTTCAAACACTTACCACCCCTCTTCTGTTGTACCAATGAGTTCATTCTATTCTCATTTTCTAATTTGCCCACATTGAACCAAGGATAGAGCCAATAAGTCATTCATGCAGTGAGCATTATAGTTAGTAATATTGTATTGTATACTATAAATTTGCTAAGAGAACAGATTTTAGGTACTGTTTCCACAATATTTTTTTAAAAGGTTCCTATGTGAGATGATTGATACGTTAATTTGTTTGACTGTAGTAACCACTTCACTATGTATATCAAAATATTATGTTGTATACCTTAAATACATATGATAAAAAAGAGAGAGGGGAAAAATGTAACTCATGCAGGGAGATTCATTACAAAGTTCACTTGAAATTCCTTAATCAAAGTTTAGGATACAACACAAGGCTATCTAATCTGGAATAGAATGAGGCAAAGCACTATCTCCATGGAAGCTAAAGACTTTTTGGTTTTTACCCTCATCTTTCTAAGAAAGAAACTATGGGAGAAGCTGAAGGCAACTGTGGCAGCATAAGCAGAAGAGAAAGAGAAGCTCACTATTTATCATTTCAGATATTGTGTCTTCAACACATGACCTTTTCACAAACTCTGGTGTAATGCAGCATGTTCCAGATGCGCCTGGTTGGCTTCCAATTCCCACCCATTTGCCTCCCTCCGGACAGACTGAATCTGACTCTCAGGGAAGCCACCTGGGTATGCACCTAAGCACCTGAGAGGATACCCATGCTCAGGCGGACTGGGGAAACACCAGCATAGGGAAAGGGCATGAGATGAGGAGACTAAGGATGGGCAACGCAGTGCGGCCAAGAGCCTGAGGATGCTGGCAGGTTACCTTGTCTCTCCACCTACGTTTCTCATCCACAAATGAGCTCCTTGGCCATGCTTTCTGTCAAAAGGCTGTGAACTCTAAGCAAGCAGGAACTGTGTCTGCCTTTTCACTGCATTATCATCCTCTGCATTTGGCAAGTTTTCAGCAAGCACCTGTCGGATGGATGGATGGATGGATGGATGGATGGATGGATGGATGCAGGGATGCATGATGAATTCATGGGTGAGTTAGTGAGAAAGCACATCAGATGTCTGTATGCATAAAAATTGAGACGTCTCATGGATGAGTATAATCTGGTCACTATGTCTCTGGCAGAGGAGCAGCAGAGCCATCTGCAGATGGTGTGGTGTGTGACATTCAGAAGTGTGTCCCACTAAACCCCAGCTTGACTCACCCAAGAGCCCTGTGGAAGGCAGCGCTCTGACCACGGGGTAGGTAGAAGCCAAAGTCAGCAAAATGCAAGTCACTCAAATAGTCCCATTAGAACACAGAAATAAGTGAGACTTGTCATAATTTAGACTGGTACACTTAGGACCTGGCTATATCTTGATTCAAGAAAAAATAATGATGACATGAGAAGAAGAAAGAAATATCATGAGTAACACAAGATATGTTAGCAAATATTATTACTTTAGGATCTTTGCTTGAGTCAAAATATATAGGAACTCTCAGAATCAGTAATTCCTGGCACTTTCCATCCATGGTACACCAAGAAAGAGCTAGAGAAAACAACTCACCTTCTACTTCTCCTCAGAGAGAAAGAGAGCAAAATCCAGGGCAAAGAATTTCCCTGTTTTCCAGACAGGCTCAGCAGACAGTTCCACAGACAGGAATACGAAAGGACAAGAATCCAGGGAGGTCTTGTGGGTCTGTGGCCAGGCTGAGGCTCTCAGAAGCAGCAGGGCATGGTGCTGAACCAGCCTTCCAGGCACCAGGGCAGTTGTCTTTACCCACTAGGTGGCATCTTTGGCTAGATTATCCACCTTGTACTCCTTCTACACCATGTAGAAGGTGGTTGGTGATTTACCTTATCACTGGGTTGTTGGAGGCATTAAATAAGTTAATGTGTATAAAGTGCCTGGCACAGAATATGGGATTAATTGGTATGGTTTTTGTCAGATTTTTTTCTTTTTGAGACGGAGTGCAGGGGTGCAATCTTGGCTCACTGCAACCTCCATCTCCCAGGTTGAGTCAGAGTGTGATTCTCCTGAGTAGCTGGGATTATAGGCATGCACCACCATGCCCAGCTAATTTTTTTGTTTGTTTGGTTTGGTTTGGTTTGGTTTGGTTTTTTGAGATGGAGTCTCGCTCTGTCACTCATGCTGGAGTGCAGTGGTATAATCTCAGCTCACTGCAACCTCTGCCTCCTGGGTTCAAGTGATTCTTCTGTCTCAGCCTCCCAAGTAGCTGGGATTACAGGCATGCCCCACCATGCCCGGTTAATTTTTGTACTTTTAGTACAGATGAGGCTTCACTATATTGGTCAGGCTGGTCTGGAACTCGTGACCTCAAGTGATCCACCCACCTCAGCCTCCCAAAGTGCTGGGATTACAGGCATGAGCCACCGCGCCTGGCCTAATTTTTGTATTTTCAGTAGAGACAGGGTTTCGCCCTGTTGGCCAAGCTGGTCTCGAATTCCTGACCTCAAATGATCCACCCACCTTGGCCTTCCAAAGTGCTGGGATTACAGGTGTGAGCCACCATGCCCAGTGTCAGATATTTTATTCATGAGAGACATTCTTACATGCTGGAAACACTGTAGGTTTAAAGCTGACATTCCTTGGTTTGAAATAAAACTGACATTAAAAGGCGATTTTGTATTTGTAAAATTGCTTAACCATTATTTTAAATAACACTGCTTAATACATAGGGTTTAAATTTGGAATAATGTAAAAGAAAATAACTCAGGCACTCATCACGCATGACAGGAGATCCAATATTCTCCTCAATGTATAGGTTTGTCTGCAGTTAATAGAAAATCCAGTGGTTATAACAACATAAAAGTCTGATAGAAGTTTATTAATCTCTAATATTAAATCCAGATTTAGTTGCCCAGGGTTGGTCTAAACAGCCCCTTATGAAGATGTTTCAAAACTGACAATTTATTCCTGTCCGCAACAATAAAATACCAAGGAAAAGAAAACGAGGATGCTCAACAGGCAAACCTCTCTGAGACCTCCAAGGACTTCATTGTAGAAAATAAGAAGTGGAGATGGAGAGAGTTGCTATTCTGCTGGAGGTGGCTCTTCACCTCCTGCTCTCAAGGGTCTTCCAGCCAATTCAATCCCCAGTCCCATTTGCCTGCCTGCCACTTGACCTACAAAGTTTGGACCACATGCCTTGCCCCTCTTAATCCAAAGAGAGAACAACCTCCCTGCACTGCCAGGGAACCACAAATGCAAGACTATTATAGCAGACCTTTGCTGAAGATTGGGACAAATCTAAGGTACTTGCATCAAATAAGAAGAAAAAAAATCTAACACAGACCTCATTATTATTCAACTCATCTGTCAATAATTGCTGGGAAATCTCCTTACCTAGTCCTCTTCCCCTTGGGTCCCTGGCTTGCTGCTGTTTCTCTCACTCTGCTAAGACCCTCTGTCCAGTCTTTCTTTCCCAAGTTCAGGGCCCCAGTCTTCTCCCTTTCTTGTCAGAGTATTTTGAGGTAAGGTAAAATGTCTATGGCTGATTATATACAACAGAAACAAGGCCAAAGGCTGGCAAATATAAAGGAGAGGGTTCCAGAGGTGGCTTTCACCCAGAGAAATTAAAGATTATTGAAAATATGATCTCTTAAGATAAACAGACCCATGTGGGAACATCTTTCTGCAAAGAGAGAACCCACAACAAATCTCAGGGGTTACACCCAGCTGCCCCACTTAGACAGGATGCAAGCTACAGACTTTCTCAATTTATCCTGGCAAAAGAGGTGCTCATGGGAGGAGACAGGACAAGGGCAGCTGAACTGGAAGTGGTAGCCTGGGCTGATGAAACTTTGTTTCTCTGTGGTCTGCCTGGCTCCCTTTCACTGCTGCTTCTAGCCAAGTAGGGATTCCATTTTCCTCTTGCTCCTCCCCAGCTATTTCTTCTACTTTTTCCTATTTTCTGCCTCCTCAACACTTTCCTTAGGTGGGCCATTTTCACTACAAATTGACAAGCTCTTTCTGTATTTTTGCTCCAGTGCCCAAGAGGGAGAATGTGAGTCCCACTTCCCTGAGATCATCCACTCCCATCCCGTCTTATCAGGGGTAGGGTATGGCGGTGTGGCAGAGAGATGAAGGAGAGGAGACACCAGAGAAAAAAACACACACACACACACACACAAATCCTGTTCACCCAGGTCAACAACAGAAGAAATACAGAGGAGAAAGCACCAGGAGGGTGTAGCAGGCATACCTCGAGATGAAGAGGGGTTTGGGCAAAGTTGGATGTGCAAACAACTCAACCCCACCATCACATGAAGGAGGCCACCATGTGAGCACAGGACCTGGAAGAGCCTTGTCCCCATTCAATATGTAACTGAATGAATGAATCAATTAATCAACAATCATGGAAACTGCCTATCTTGAGGAGGTAGAGTAGCACGCTACAGTGGGTATAATGAGTTACTGCCACATCAGAGAAATTGGTTGCTCCTGTTGTTATGGTTCGGCTGTGTCCCCACCCAAATCTCACCTTGTAGTTTCCATAATCCCCACATGTTGCGGGAGGGATCCAGTGGGAGGTAATGGAATCATGGGAGGTTACCTCCATGCTGTTCTCATGAGAGTGAGTTCTCATGGGATCTGATGGTTTTCTAAGGGCCTTTTCCCCTTTTGCTCAGCACTTCATTTTGTTGCCACCATGTGAAGGACATGTTTGCTTCCCCTTCCACCATGATTGTAAATTTGCTGAGGCCTCCCCAGCCATGAGAAACTGTGAGTCAATTAAACCTGTTTTCTTTGTAAATTACCCAGCCTCAGGTATGTCCTTATAGCAGCGTGAGAACAGACTAATATACCTGTCAATGCCAAAATGATATATTTTGGTGAATTTAAAATTAGCAAAGCCAGCCTGCCCAATCGCAAACACCTCCATCTCAGGCAAATGGTACTGCTTTAAACAAATATCCGCAGGACATGAAAGGGTGGGTCTGAAAAGTCATCACCCACGTAACTTCCTCAGATTCTTACCTTTTATTATATTAAATCTTGAAGCTTGCTCTCTCTATCTAATTTTGTATAGATCTAGGAAGGTTAAAGTGTGCGGATAGGCTGATGCTATAGGTTGCTTCCAGGGGTAGGAATCTGCCAAGAGATACTGACCCCTGACCCTAGTCATAGACTGTTCTCACTTCACGGTAAGTCAATAAAATGACAGCCTTCCTGTTTGAGGGATGCCCAAATTCTTTGCAAAATCTAATTATAAGTCTGAGTAAGCAGTAAAATTTGTTCTTGCTATTTATAGAATTGTAAATTTTGACTCAGAAATGGACACTACACGTTGTTCTCAGAATATCCAAAAGATCAGTTTGGCACCAACAGGTCCCAAGTAAGTCGGGTTTTCTTCATCCCTCCCTGTGTCCCACTGGAGACTGAGCACATCCAGGGAGCAAGCAGCAGACCAGTCAGCAAAATGTAAAATGTAGAACCTGTCTTAACCTGGAAGGTGGGGATGTCTTATCCACATTTGGCTCCTCACCTCTGAGCTAACTTCTGATTAAAGCTGATCTAAGGAAAGGAGTGTGGTCTTCTGTGTGTTGGGAGTTCCCTGGTCATGGCAGCCTACCCACACACTGATCTATACAGAGTCAGATGGGGGGCTTTGAAGATCTATACAAAGTCAGATGCGGGGGCTTTGAGATCAATCGGAGGCTTCTACGACAATGGATGCTGTGAGACAGGTCAAAAAGAGCTTAAGGACACTAGCCTAAGATAATACTTTTAATAATGAGTACTAAAAACATTAATAGTATTAACAGTGAGTATTAAAGGTATTAATACTTTTAATAATGAGTATTACAGATTCACAGCTGACTCTGTAGACCTAGTGCCACATACTGGAGAGGAAAGGAGGAATCAGACACAGCCCCTACCCTTGAGGTGCTTCTGTGGGGAGACACAGAATGAACTATAAGTCTTGTTCTTGCTTTTATTTTCTCTCTGACCACTGGGCATTGAAATGGTTGGGCAACATGCAGAATTCTAATTTTATGTAACCCAATGTAAGTACTAAAAGCTTTTGGCACCAAGTCCTGTGTTACTAAGGATTGACTCAAAACAGAACTTTGGAATTACAACACATATTCTCACATGTAACCGTCTTGTTTTGAAAACATCAGGAGTGGGGAGCATGTGCCAATTTCCTGCTCTCTCCTTGCAGAGAAATGAATATGAGTCTTCTCACCACGTTTTGGGTCTGTTTCTTAATGCACAATTTCATGATTTGGAGCTGAGGAGAGTATAAAGGTGAGAAGCTTCTGGATTCTGCCCTTCAGGAGCTCAAACTCTGGACCCAGAAACAGCAAACTAATACTGCTTGGAGTAACACCACGGCTGTGGGAGTCAGGCTAAACTCCACCTAGGGAAAATACCTTGGTCTCAAAGACATAATTCCACCAAGCTCTCCACTCGGAGCAGAGGTTTCCAACTAGTGGCTTTTAGGTTGACTACGGCTTGCAGTTGTGTTTTTTTTTTTAAATGTTGAATTAGTTGTCAACGTGTAAAAGTCAGGAGATGTTCCATAAACTCCCAATTTCTGCCACCAATAGCCCCCAGAGCTCCATGGTCTCCTGCTGTAAATGGGGCTGGCATTCTCCAGATGCCAAAAAGTTCACTCCACCTGCTTACTGCCCTGCCCCTTCAGACACTGGGGTTGCGACTCTAACAGACTGTGTGGCTCACAGTTTGCGATTGAAATGCATAAATCCATAAATCCTGACACAGAGCTTAACAGGACTCATGCAGGAAAGGGGATCCAAAGCCTTGGAGGCAGGGAATTGTGCCAGCCAATGGAGGCAGACTCCTGAATAATAATCTTCAGATTAATAAAACCACCCATTTCCATGTACTTTTATTTTATTTTATTTCAGATTTTTGTTTCCCTTTAATAAAGTTAGTTTTGGAAAACTTTCTCAAGTTAGAGAAAGGCAAATTTGGTATGATGATAGCGATTAAGGATAAAACACAGAGACTAAGGGAGTGATCAAACTTCGTCAGGAGAAAGTGCTGAAGTGCAGCTGCTCTGCTGACCCATCCTCACACACACACCTCAGGCTCTTCTTTTTTTTTTTTTTTTTTGAGACGGAGTCTCGCTCTGTAGCCCGGGCTGGAGTGCAGTGGCCGGATCTCAGCTCACTGTAAGCTCCGCCTCCCAGGTTTACGCCATTCTCCTGCCTCAGCCTCCCGAGTAGCTGGGACTACAGGCGCCCGCCACCTCGCCCGGCTAGTTTTTTGTATTTTTTAGTAGAGACGGGGTTTCACGGTGTTCGCCAGGATGGTCTCGATCTCCTGACCTCGTGATCCACCCGTCTCGGCCTCCCAAAGTGCTGGGATTACAGGCTTGAGCCACCGCGCCCGGCCCCGCAGGCTCTTCTTAGAGGTCTTTTCTTTCTTTTTTTTTTTTTTTTTTTTTTTTTTGAGACGGAGTCTTGCTCCATCACCAGGCTGGAGTGCAGTGGTACAATCTCAGCTCACTGCAACCTCTGCCTCCCAGGTCCAAGTGATTCTCCTGCCTCGGCCTCTCTAGTAGCTGGGACTACATACAAGTGCGCGCCACCAGGCCCGGCTAAGTTTTGTATTTTTTAGTAGAGAAGCGGTTTCACCATGTTGGCCAGATGGTCTCCATCTCTTGACCTCGTGATCTGCCCACCTTGGCCTCCCATAGTGCTGGGATTACAGGCGTGAGCCACTGCACCTGGCCTGAGGTGTTTTCTTAAGCATATATTGCAGAGAGTTGTCCGGTTGCAATAATGGATTTGAAATTATCATCTTTAAGAGCACAACTTTGTAAGCTGTTGGCTTACAGAGTTAGGATCTGTGGCCACAGAATAAATAGTGGAGAATTAAGAGATCCCAACCAAATAAAATCCCTTTAAGTCAATATTTTGAAGTACTGGCATTAAGTATAGACTAAACTAGGTATCTGAGAAATAGAGCTATTTCATCCATTTATCTTTCTAAAGAGAAATAAATACCTTTCTCATGCTTTTTATATTAAATCTCTAAACTCAACATTAACAATCAACATCTTTTCAAATTTCCTCTTTTCTTGCAATATTTTATTAAGCTAAAATTTATATAACACAAAGTTTACAATTTTAACCATTTTAAAGTATATAATTCAGTTGTTTTAGCATATTTGCAATGTTGTACAACCATCAATCACCACTACAGTTTTCTAGAATACTTACACTACCCCAGAAAGAAACCCCATACCATGTAGCAGTCACTCCTGATTCCCCTATTCTTTCACATGTTTACATCCAGTTGTCCCAGAATCATTTGTTTAAAAGACTCCCCATTATATGGTCTTGTCAAACATCAGTTAACTGTAGTTATATGGGTTTATATCTGGATGCTAAATTCTATTCTATTGATCTATGTGTTTATCCTTATGTCACTACCACACTGTCTTGACTACTGTAGCCTCAAACTAAGTTTTAAATCAGGAAATGTGAGTCCTCCAACTTCATTCTTCTTTTCAAGATTGTTTTAGCTATTGTGGTTCCCTTGTATTCCCATATGAACTTTACAATCAAATCATCAATTTCTGCAAAAAAAAAATACAGTTGGAATTTTGATAGGGATTGTATTGAATCTGTAGATCGACTTGGGAAGTAGTGGCATCTTAACAATGTTAAGTGATCCAATCCACAAACATAGGATATTATTCCATATTTAGGCCTTTAATTTATTTCAACAATGTTTTATGGTTTCATTTCTTAATATTTTTTCTTTTCAATGCTATAATAAATGGAATTATTTTCTCAATTGCATTTTTGGATTGTTCATTATTAGTGTAAAGAAATATAATGAATTTTTGTATATTGATCAGGTAATCTGCAACTTTGCTAAATTCATTTATTAGCTCTAATAGTTTTGAAGGGATTCATTAGGGTTTTCTGTATGCAGTCATGCCTTGCTTAATGATGGGGAAATGTCTGAGAAATGTGTCATTAGACAATTTTGTCACTGAGTGAACATCATAGAGTGTACTTACACAAACCTGGATGGTACACCCTACTCCATCATATGGCTCCATTATAATCTTATGGGACCATTCTCATATATGCAGTCCATTGTTGACTAAAACGTCATTATATGGCTCATGATGATATAAGATCATGTCATATGCAAATAGAGATAGTTATACTTCCTCCTTTCCCATCTGGATATCTTTTTCTTATGCAAGTTTTGTGACTAGGGCTTCAAGTGTAATGTTGATTGGAAATAGTGAGAGCAGACATCCTTGCCTCATTCCAGATTTTAAAGGCAAATATTTCGCTTTCACCATAAGTATAATGTTAACTGTGTGACTTTCATAAGTGCCCTTTATAAGAATGAACAAGTTCCCTTCTATTACTACATGGGTGAATATTTTTATCATGGAAATATGTTGGATTTTGTAACATGACTAACAGATCTACATTCATTTCCTATGGCTGCAAAACCCTCAGCAAATTACCACAAACTTGGTGGCTGAAAACAACACATATTTACTCTTTTACAGAGGCCAGATGTGTAAAATCAGTTTCACTGGGCCAAGATCAAGGTTGCAACAAGGCTGGGCTCCCTCCAGAGGCCCTAGGAGACAATTTGTACCTTGCCTCTTCTGGCTTCTGGTAGCTACTGGCATTCCTTGTTTTGTAGCCACATCACTCTAATCTGCCTCCATGGTCACATTGCCTTCTTATTTTCTGTGGACAAATCTCTGTCTCCCTTTTGTAAGGATACATGTGATTGCATCTTGTGACCACACAGAATCCAGGGAAATCTTCTCATCTCAAGATCCTTAATTTAATCACATCTTCAGACTCCTTTTTGGCATACAAGTTAGTGTTTTCAGGTTCCAGGGATTAGGACATGGATATCTTTTAGAAGAGCATTATTCAGTCTAGAATATCTTCTATTACCAGTTTGTTTTATTTTATTTATGAAAGGGTATTGGATTTTGTTGATTGCTTTTTCTGCATCTATTAAGAAACTTATGTTTTTCAAATTATAATTCTATTAATATTGTACATTACATTGATTTTGATACATTGAATCAATCCTGCATTCCTGGAAGAAATCCCACTTCATCATAGTGTATAATCGTTTCTCTATGCTGCTGGATTCAGTTTATTATTTTTTTGAGGATTTTGCACTTATATTAATAAGGAATATTGGTCTATAGTTTTCTTTGTTGGTTATGTATTTCTCTGGCTTTGGTATTAGGGTAATGTTGGCCTCATAGAATGAATTAGAAAGTGTTCTCTTCTTTTCTAATTTTTGGAAGAGTTTGAGGATTGGTGTTTATTCTGTGAATATTTGGTAGAATTCTCTATTGAAGCCATCTGAACATGAGTTTTTTTTCTTTGTTGGAAGTTGTGTCATTACTGACTTCTTTGCTTATTATAGATTTGTTTAGATTTTCTATTTCTTCATGAGTCAGTTTCAGGAGGATGTGTGTTTCTAGCAAGACAAAGGGCATATAATCTTGGCAGTTATAGGGTCCAATCACCACTGGTTTCTCCATACTACCACAGCTGGTGCTCTCTGGAAAGTGCCACCTCCCAGCAGAAGGCCAACCAGAACAAAAATAGAGCATTAAACCACCAAAGCTAAGAACTCTCATGGAGTCCATTGTACCCACTGCCACCTCCGCCAAAACAGGCTCTGGTATCCACAGCTGAGAGACCCATAGATAGTTCACATCATGGGACTCTGTGCAGACAACCCCCAGTATCAGCCCAGAGCCAGGTAGATTTGCTGGGTGGCTAGACCCAGAAGAGAGACAACAATCACTACAGTTCAGCTCACAGGAAGCCACACACATAGGAAAAGGGGGAGAGTACTACATCAAGGGAACACCCCAAGGGACAAAAGAATCTGAACAACAGCCTTCAGCCTAAGACCTTCCCTCTGACAGAGCCTACTGAAATGAGAAGGAGCCAGAAAACCTATTCTAGTAATATGACAAAACAAGGCAGTTTAACACCCCAAAAATTCAGACTAGTTCACCAGCAATGGATCCAAACCAAGAAGAAATCTTGATTTACCTGAAAAAGAAATCAGGAGGTTAGTTATTAAGCTAATCAGGGAGGCACCAGAGGAAAGCAAAGCCCAATGCAAGGAAATCCAAAACACATTACAAGAAGTGAAGGGAGAAATATTCAAGATCGATAGCTTAAAGAAAGAACAATCAAAAATTCATGAAACATTGGACACACTTATAGAAATGCAAAATACTCCTGAAAGTCTCAGAAATAGAACTAAATGAGTAGAAGAAAGAAATTCAGAGCTCGAAGACAAGGTCTTTGAATTAACACAGTCCAACAAAGAAAAATAAAAAAGAATAAGAAAATATGAACAAAGTCTCCAAGAAGTCTGGGATTAAATTAAATGACCATACCTAAGAATAATCAGTGTTCCTGAGGAAGAAGAGAATTCTAAAAGCTTGGAAAACATATTTGGGGGAATAATTAAGGAAAACCAGACCCAGACATCAAAATACAAGAGGCTCAAAGAACACCTGGGAAATTCAGATCATTGTCTAGGCACATTGTCATCAGGTTATCCAAAGTTAAGGCAAAGGAAGGATCTCAAGAGCTGTGAGACAGAAGCACCAAGTAACCTGTCTCAGATTAACAGCAGATTTCTCAGCAGAAACCCAACAAGGTATAAGGGAATGGGCCCTATTTTCAGCCTCCTCAAACAAAACAATTATCAGCCAAGAATTTGTATCCAGCAAAATTAAATATCACATACAAAGGAAAGATACAGTCTTTTTCAGACAAAGAAATGCTGAAACAATTTGCCATTACCAAGCCACCACTGCAAGAACTGCTAAAAGGGTTCTAAATCTTGAAAGAAATCCTGGAAACACATCAAAAAAGAACCTCTTTAAAGCATAAATCACACAGGACCTATAAAACAAAAATACAAGTTAAAAATCAAAAACAAAAAACAAACAAAAAAAAAGTATGCAGGCAACAAATAGCACAATGATTGAAATGGCATCTCACATCTCAATACTAACATTGAATGTAAATGGCCTAAATGCTCCACTTAAAAAAATACCCACGTCGCTGGGCGACGTGGCTCACGCCTGTAATCTCAGCACTTTGGGAGGCTGAGGCAGGCAGATCACAAGGTCAGGAGATCAAGACTATCCTGGCTAACACGGTGAAACTCCGTCTCTACTTCAAATACCAAAAAAATTAGCCAGGCGTGGTTGCAGGCACCTGCAGTCCTACATACTTGGGAGACTGAGGAAGGAGAATAGCGTGAACCCAGGAGACGGAGCTTGCAGTGAGCTGAGATAGTGCCACTGCACTACAGCCTAGGTGACGGAGCGAGACTCTGTCTCAAAAAAAAAAAATACAGAACCACAGAATGGATAAGAATTCATCAACCAATTTATCTGCTGCCTTCAGAAGACTCACCTAACACATAAGGACTCACATAAACTTAAGTAAAGGGGTGGAAAAAGGCATTTCATGCAAATGGACACCAAAAGTGAGCAGGGTAGCTATTCTTATATCAGACAAAACAAACTTTAAAGCACAGCAGTTAAAAGAGACAAAGAGGGACATTGTGTAATGGTAAAAAGCCTTATCCAACAGGAAAATATCACAATCCTAAACATATACGCACCTAACACTGGAGCTCTCAAGTTCATAAAACAACTACTAATAGGGTTAGTAAATGAGACAGACAGCAACACAATAATAGTAAATGAGATATACAGCAACACAATAATAGTTGGGGACTTCAATACTCCACTGACAGCATTACACAGGTCATTAAGACAGAAAGTCAACAGAGAAACAATGGATTTAAAATATACCTTGGAACAAATGGACTTAACAGATATATACAGAACATTTCATCCAACAACCACAGAATACACATTCTATTCAACAGCACATGGAACTTTCTCCAAGGTTAGACTATATAATAGGAAAAAAAAATAAGTCTCAATTAATTTAAGAAAGTTGAAATTATATCAAGCACTCTCTCAGACCACAGTGGAATAAAACTGGAAATCAACTTCAAAAGGGACCTTCAAAACCCAGCAAATACATGGAAATTAAATAATCTGCTCCTGAGCAAGCATTGGGTCAAAAAAGAAACCAACATGGAAATGTAAAAATTCTTCAAACTGAACAACAATAATGACACAACCTATCAAAACCTCCGAGATACAACAAAGGCAGTGCTAAGAGGAAAGTTCACAGCCATAAATGCCTACATCAAAAAGACGGACAGAGCACAAACTGACCTTCTAAGGTCACACCTCAAGGAACTAGAGAAACAAGAACAAAAACAAATCCAAATCCAGCAGAGGAAAGGGAATAACCAAAATCAGTGCAGAACTAAATGAAATTGAAACAAAGAAAAACAATACAAAAGATAAATGAAACAAAAAGCTAGTTCTTTGAAAAGATAAATAAAATAGATAGAACATTAGCAAGATTAACTAAGACAAGAGAGGGCCAGGCATGGTGACTCATGCCTGTAATCCCAGCACTTTCGGAGGCCAAGGCAGGCAGATCACCTGAGGTCAGTAGTTAGAGACCAGGCTAGCCAATATGGTGAAACCCTAACTCTACTAAAAATACAAAAATTAGCTGGGCATGGTGGCAGGCACCTGTAATCCCAGCTACTCAGGAGGCAGAGGCAGCAAAATTGCTTGAACCCAAGAGGCAGAGGTTGCAGTGAGCTGAGATTGTGCCATTGCCCTCCAGCCTGGGTGATAAGGGTGAGACTTCATCAAAAGGAAGAAGAAGAAGAAAGACGAAGACGCAGAAGAAGAAGAAGAAGAAGAAGGAGAAGGATAAAGAGAAGGAGAAGGAGAAGGAGAAGAATCCAAATAACCTCACTAAGAAATGAAATAGGAGATATTACAACTGACACCACTGAAATACAAAAGATCATTCAAGGCTACTATGAACACGTTTATGCACATAAACTATAAAACCTAGAAGAGATGGATAAATTCCTGGAAAAATAAAACCCTCCTAGTTTAAATTGGGAAGAATTAGATACCTGCAACAGACCAATAACAATCAGTGAGATTGAAATGGTAATTTAAAAAATAACAATAAAAAACAGTCCAGGACCAGATGCAGTCACAGGAGAATTCTACCAGACATTCAAAGAATAATTGGTACCATTTCTATTGAGCCTATTCCACAAGATAGAGAAAGAAGGAACCCTCCCCTAATTCATTCTATGAAGCCAGCATCGCCCTAATAACAAAACCAGGAAAGGATATAACCAAAGAAGAAAACTACAGACCAATATCCTTGATGAACATAGACGTTAAAATCCTTAACGAAATACTAGCTAACCAAATCCAACAACATATCAAAAAGATAATCCACCATGATCAAGTGGGTTTCACACCAGGGATGTAGGGATGGTTTAACATACGCAAGTCAATAAATATGATGCACCACATAAACAGAATTATAAACAAAAATCACATTATCATCTTGATGAATGCAGAAAAAGCATCCAACAAAATCCATCATCCCTTCATGATTAAAACTTTCAGCAAAATTGGCATAGAAGGGACATATTTCAATGTAATTAAAGCCATCTATGACAAATCCACAGCCAACGTAACATTGAATGGAAAAAAAGTTGAAAGCATTCTCTTGAGAATGGGAATGAGACAAGGATGCCCACTCTTACCACTCCTCTTCAACACAGTACTGGTAGTCCTAGCCAGAACAATGAGACAGGAGAAAGAAATAAAGGGCATCCAAATCAGTAAAGAGGAAATCAAACTGTCACTGTTTGCTGATGATACATTTACCTTGAAAACCCTTAAGACTCCTCCAGAAAGCTCCTAGAACTGATAAAAGAATTCAGCAAAGTTTCTGGATACAAGATTAATGTACACAAATCAGCAGCTCTTCCGTACACCAACAGAAACCAAGTGGAGAATCAAATCAAGAACTCAACCTCTTTTACAATAGATGTAAAAAATAGTCATAATAAAATACTTAGGAAAATACCTAACCAAGGAGTCAAAAGACTTCTAAAAGGAAAACTACAAAACACTGCTGAAAGAAATAACAGATGACACAAACAGATGGAAACACATCCCATGCTCATGGATGGGTAGAACTAATATTGTAAAAATGACCATACTGAAAAAAGCAATCTACAAATTCAATGCAATCCCTATCAAAATACGACTATCATTCTTCACAGAATTAAAAAAAAGATGATTTTTAAATTCATATGGAACCAAAAAAGAGACCACATAGCCAAAGCAAGACTAAGCAAAAAGAAGAAATCTGGAGGCATCACACTACCTGATTTCAAACTATACTATGAGGCTACAGGCACCAAAACAACGTAGTACTGGTATAAAAATAGGCACATAGACCAATGGAACAAAATAGAGAACCCAGAAATAAACTCAAATACTTACAGCCATCTAATCTGCAACAAAGCAAACAAAAACATAAAGTGGGGAAAGGACACCCTTTTCAACAAACGGTTCTGGGATACTTGGCTAGCCACATGCAGGAGAATGAAACTGGATCCTCATTTCTCTCCTTACACAAAAATCAACTCAAGATGGATTAAGGACTTAAATCTAAGACCTAAAACTATAAAAATTCTAGAACATAACATTGGAAAAACCCTTCTAGACACTGGCTTAGGCAAGGATTTCATGATCCAGAACCCAAAAGCAAATGCAATAAAAACAAAGAGAAATAACTGGGACCTAATTAAACTAAGAGCTTTTGTATGGCAAAAGGAAGAGTCAGCAGAGTAAACAGACAACCCACAGAGTGGGAGAAAATCTTCACAATCTATACACCTGACAAAGGACTAATATCCAGAATCTACAACAAACTCAAACAAATCAGTAAAAAACAAACAAACAAACCCATCAAAAAGTGGGCTAAGGACATGAATAGACAATTCTCAAAAGAAGATATACAAATGGACAACAGACATGAAAAAAATGCTCAACATTACTAATGATCTAATGATCAGGGAAATGCAAATCAAAACCACAATGTGATACCACCTCATTCCTGCAAGAATGGCCATAATCAAAAAAAACAGTAGATGCTGGCATTGATGTGGTGATCAGGAAATACTTCTACACTGCTGGTGGGAATGTCAACTAGTACAAGCCACTGTGGAAAACAGTGTGGGGATTCCTTTAACAAAAGGAATGAATTAACAGCATTTGCAGCTACCTGAATGAAATTGGAGACTATTATTCTAAGTGAAGTAACTCAGGAATGGAAAACCAAACATGGTCTTGAGAGGTGACAGCGTGCTGGCGGCCCTTGCTTGCTCTCGGTGCCTCCTCGGCCTCAGCACCCACTCTGGCCGTGCTTGAGTAGCCCTTCAGCCTGCTGCTGTACTGTGGGAGCCCCTCTCTGGGCTGGCAGAGGCCAGAGCCGGCTCCTTCTGCTTGCAGGGAGGTGTGGAGGGAGAGGAGTGGGCGGGAATGGAGGCTGTGCAAGGCGCCCGCAGGCCAATGCGAGTTCCGGGTGGGTGCAGGCTGGGCGGGCCCCACACTCACAGCGCCGGCGGGAGCCACTGGCCCCAGACAGTGAGGGGCTTAGCACCTGGGCCAGCAGCTGCGGAGGGTGCACCAGGTTCCCCAGCAGTGCCGCCCTGCCTGCGCTGTGCCCAAATAATCCCCAGGCCTCAGCTGCCTCCCCACGGGGCAGGGCTCTGGACCTGCAGCCAGCCATGCCTGAGCCCCCCAACCCTATGGGATCCCACAGGGACTGGCAGGCAGCTCTGCCTGCAGCCTGGACGCAGGATCCACTAGAGGAAGCCAGCTGGGCTCCTGAGTTGGGTGGGGACTTGGAGAACTTTTATGTCTAGCTAAAGGATTGTAAATGCACCAATCAGCACTCTGTGTCTAGCTCAAGGTTTGTAAATGCAGCAATCAGTGGTCTGTATCTAGCTAATCTAGTGGGGGCTTGGAGAACTTTTGTTTCTAGCTAAAGGATTGTAAATGCACCAATCAGCACTCTGTGTCTAGCTCAGAGATTGTAAACGCACCAATCAGCACTCTGTCAAAACAGACCAATCAGCTCTCTGTAAAATGGACCAATTAGCTCTCTGTAAAATGGACCAATCAGCAGGATGTGGGTGGAGTCAGATAAGGGAATAAAAGCAGGTTGCCCCAGCCAGCAGCAGCAACCGGCTGGGGTCTACTTCCACACTGTGGACGCTTTGTTCTTTCGCTCTTTGCAATAAATCTTGCTGCTGCTCACTCTTTGGGTCCACACTACCTTTATGAGTGGTAACACTCACAGCAAAGGTCTGCAGCTTCACTCCTGAAGCCAGTGAGACCACGAACCCACCAGAAGGAAGAAACTCCAAACACGTCCGAACATCAGAAGGAACAAACTCTGGACACACCATCTTTAAGAACTGTAACACTCACTGTGAGGGGCTGCAGTTTCATTCCTGAAGTCAGTGAGACCAAAAACCCATCAATTACGGACACAGTATGGTCTCACTGATATGTGGGAGCTAAGCTATGAGGATGAGAAGGCATAAGAATGATACAGTGGACTTTGGGGACTTGGTGGGAAGAGTGGGAGGGGGCAAGGGATAAGAGACTACAAATACGGTGCAGTGTATACTGTTCAGGTGATGGATACACCAAAAATCTCACAAATTACCACTAAAGAACTTACTCATGAAACCAATACCACCTGTACCCCAATAACTTATGGAAAAATAAAAAAATAAAAATAATAAATCTCAAGTGACTACATAAATTCAACTTATAAACCTGAGCTATGATCATTACAAAGTTAGTTTAACAACTATGCTCATAGGCTTTCTTGCTACTATGAAATTATTTACTATTTATGTTTAAAAATTATGGAAATAGTATTCTTCATAAAACTGAAAAGTAAAGACTTACTTGGCACTTCAGAATAAATTAGATCTTGACCTGCCAGGGTGTGTCCAGAGGAAGGTAACTGAAGTGACAGGGATCTTAAAATTATGTAGCGTAAGAAACATTTAAAGCATCTTGGAAAAAAGTAGACTTGGGGAAGATATAATTCTTCAACTGTTTAAAAAGTTTTCATGAAAAGCAGAATGAGCTTATTCTGTATGGCTCCAATGAACAAAAGTTGGACAATAGATGGATGCTACAGTGAGGAGTTTAATTCAGGATAAGAAAAAAAGTTCTAAAAATAGAGCTGATAAAAATGGAATAGACAACCTGTTAGGTGGTGATAACTAGGCTGAAAAAGTATAACAGCAACTGTAGAGATGTGGTAGAGGAGATTCTTACACCATCTGGGAAGTAGGACTAGGATTAGAACACTTGCAATGTCCTTTCCAACTCTAAGGTTCTGGATTCTGGACTCTGGCTCCCATATTCCCCCACTCTGAGTTTTTTTGTTTGGTTGGTTGGTTTTTTCACTATAGTTAGGATGATTTGTCTAAATCAGAACTCTGATTTTCTCACTTTTCCACTTAAATCCCTTCAGTAGCTTGTCATTTTCCTTAGGATGAAGTTAATATGCTTCAGCATGACCCTACTCCTTCACTCTATCCCTCTTCCTTTCCACCTATCACCACCACTGGCGGATCACCTCTGCATCATTATGTACCTTTCTCCCACCTCAAGAAAATAGAAAAATAACAGTACACCAAACCTAAAGCAAGAAGAAGGGAGAAAATAGTAAAGATTAATGTGGAGATAAAGGAAATAGAACATAGAAAAACAATTGAATCAATGACCCCAAAAGTTGATTCTTTGAAAATAAACAACAAAATTAACAAATCTTTCGTGAGACTGACCAAGAAAAGTAGACAGAAGATTCAACTTACTAAAGCCAGAGATGAAAGAGACCCCACCTCTTTCATACTACTGACTTCACAGAAATAAAAGGAATAGAACACTATGAACAAATGTATACCAAGCTAGATAACCCAGATGAAATGGCGAAATTGCTAGACATACACATGCTACTGAAACTGACTCATGAAAAAATAAAAAACCTAAATAAATCTATAATAAGCAAAGAAAATGTCAGTAGTGACACAACTTCCAACAAAGAAAAACTCATGTTCAGAGGGTTTCACTAGTGAATTATACCAAATATTCACAGAATGAACACCAATTCTTCTCAAACTCTTTCAAAATTAGGGCCAGGCTCAGTGACTCATGCCTATAATCCCAGCACTTTGGAAGGCCAAGGCGGGCACATCACCTGAGGTCAAGAGTTCGAGACCAGCCTGGCCAACTTAGTGAAACCCCATCTCTACTAAAAATTAAAAAAATTAGCTGGGCGTGGTGGTGGGCGCCTGTAGTCCCAGTTGCTCAGGAGGCTGAGGCAGGAGAATCGCTTGAAACCAGGAGGTGGAGGCTGGAGTGAGCCGAGATTGTGCCACTGCACTCCAGCCTAGGTGACAGAGCAAGACTCCATCTTGGGAAAAAAAAAAAAAAAAAAAAAAAGAACAGGACCTATCCCTGGATGGGTCAGTTGGTAATGACTCAGAGAAGACAGAGCTTACTTTCAGCTTCTCTAGATGGCTGGACTCCTGTTTTTGCTCTGAAATTAAATGGGACAGATGGCTAGGCTCTGCTGTCTGACAAAACTTACTGGCTGAGCTCTGCTATCAGGCCGAGCTGCACAATTGGTGCTACAATGGCTTCTGATCAGGCAGGGCCATAGGGTGTATTCCCTGGTCAGACGGTACTGATATTTGAGTTCAGCAGCTAAACAGTGTTGCAGGAGGGACCATGAGGTTAGGTGGAGTCATTGATTGGGATGGATGGAACCAGCTGCTATGCTTAATAGCAATGGATGGTTGAGGTTTGCTGCCCTGCCTAAGTGAGTCCTTGGGTGGGCTTTAAGGTTGGGCTGAGAACTATTTAAACTCCTGCGTATGGCAGATCTAGCCTTGGCTCTTTGCCAAATTTTGCTGCAGCGGTTGTCCCCCTCTGTGGGTGGGGTTTGGGGATGGGCTTTGAAGATGCTTTAAATGCAGTTTGAACTTCTGGGTGTGGCAGAACTAGTCCCTACCCTTTGCTGAAATTTGCTGCAGTGATCATCTTCCTCCTTGAGTGGAATCCCTGGGTAGGGTCTAAGGCAGGTCATGGAGGCTGACCATCTAGAGACTCAAGCTAGGTAGAGCATTACATCACATCTGTTAGCTGGTACCTCTGATTGGGCGCCACCGCTGACAGATACACTGAGTTACCACCGACACTGCTTTGTTACCACCTCTTTGCTTTGTTTCTACCTAACCCCAAGTGGTCTAGCCGTGCTGTTTCCCGCTGTATTTCCATGAAGTAAAACTGGAAAGGGCTTTCTGGGAAGCATCTCAGAAGCCTAGGGAAGTTGGATGTCCTCCTTTGGCTCTATTTCTCACTGTAGAAATCATGGGTCCTGGGGAATACCCTCTGTGTGGCACTGTGCCAATTTGCGGGAGTGGAAAGGGTGACGTGGTTAATGTCTTATCCTTTTAATGTCGTTTCTATTTCTCTTATCCTTTTAATGTCGTTTTTATTCAGTTCTGGGGACAATGCAGGCAACTTCAGCTTATACCCAAAGTTTGGGACTTTTACCAAGGTGTTTTTTTTGTTGTTAGTTGAGCTTTCTGTTGGGCGTAGTGAAGCCTCGGACCTCCTATTCTGCCATTTTGCTGATATCACCTACCTGCAGCTTTTAAAGTGTTTCACTACAGTTTCTTGAAAACCACTTCTACTTTGGTCTTCATGATATTTTCATTGCCTTGGCTTTCAAAGCTTCGTGCTAGCTTCTCCTTTTTTCCTCCTTCCATGAAGCTGGCTTCTAAATCAGCTCTGTTAGCAACATCTACTTTTCTTTCCACAGTCCGTCAGTCATAAAATCCTGTCTGTTTTTCTTGTGTCCTGTCTTTTGAATCTCTCTTTCCTTTCAAGTCCATTGTCAAAAGTCAAATCCAGGCCCTCACTGACTGGTGCCTTAACAGTTGTCCTCTCACTGGCTATCCATCCCCCAAGGTGTTTCTCCAATTCTTTGAAAAGCTTATTGGCTTAAGTACTGCCTTGTTGCCTTTTTCCTGCCCAGAAATCGTTAATGTTCAGGCACTCAAGAGTGTCTGATGTTATACAGTGCCTTCTGCTTCCCGCCTTTATTTACTTTTATTTTTTTCATTTTTATATAGGTAAAATTTTTAAAGTTTATTTTAAAAATTTTTTGTAGTGTACAATCAAGTGGTTTATATTCACGAAGCTGTGCAACCACCACTATCTAATTTTTATTACATCACTTCTCCCCACAAACCCAGGAGCAGCCACTTCTCATTCCCCTCTCTTCCAGCATCCTTTTCCATTCCCTGGCAACCACTCATCTTCTTTCTGTCTCTGTATTTGCTCATTCTGGATATTTCATATGAATGCAGACATATAATATGTGGCCTTTTATGTATGTCTCTTTTCACTTAGCATAATAATTTCAGGGTTCATCCATATTGTATCATACATCAGTACTTTATTACTTTTATGGCTGAATAATATCCCATTATAAGAATATACCACGTTTTGTTATCCATTCATCAGTTAATGGGCATTTGGGTCATTTTCACCTTTTGGTTGTTGTGAATAGTGCCGCTATGAACATTTGTGTACAAGTTTTTGTGGACATATGTTTTTCAGTTCTCTTGGGTATATACCTAGGAGTGGAATATGGTAAATATATGTTTAACTTTTTGAGGAACAGCCTAACTCTTTAACAGAGCAGTTGCACTGTGGTTCTACTTACTTTGACAGGATAATTCTTTTGTTTGTTTGTTTGTTTTTTAGACAGAGTCTTGCTCTGTAACCCAGGCTGGAGTGCAGTGGCGCAATCTCAGCTCACTGCAACCTCTGCCTCCCAGGTCCCAGTTCAAGCAATTCTCCTGCCTCAGCCTCTCAAGTTGCTGGGATTACAGGCATACTCCACCATGCCCAGCTAATTTTTTGTATTTTTAGTAGAGATGGGGTTTCACCATGTTGGCCAGGCTAGTCTTGAACTCCTGATCTCAGGCAATCTGCCAACCTCGGCGTCCCAAAGTGCTGGGATCACAGGCGTGAGCCACTGCACCCGGCCAACAGGATAATTCTTAATCATTTTCTTTATATAGACTGTTTTTCAATATGCCTTCCATTTTTATGCTTCCATATACCTCCCTAGAATTATCTTCCCTTTGTCTATGACTCAAAGTCCTAGGCATCTCACGAACATTTTCCCAATTGTCACAGCCTTTGGTGATTGGATGACTTAGTACTTAGAACATTCTTTTAATTCTTTAATTCAGTAAATATTTATTGAGTCATTCCTGTGTTTTAGGAGATGAGAATACTGTGATGAATAAGACAGGGTACCATCTGTCAAATAGTTCTGTGTGTGTACGTGTGTGTGTGTGTGTGTGTGTGTATGTGTGATAAGATGTCCAAGGTAAGCCTCATGGAAATCACAAAGCAAAATCTATCATAGATGCATTAAATAAAAATATAAAGGATTCAAAGCAAACTGCTACAGAAATCATCCAACCACAAAGAAAGATAGCAAGATAGGAAGAAAGAAAGTATCTATAAAACAACCAGAGAGTAATAAAATAACAGTAGTAGGTACTTACCTATCTATCATTACTGAATGTAAATGAATTTAATTCTCCAAAGAGATTGACTGAATGGACATTTTAAAGAGACTCAACTACATGCTGTCTAAATGAGATTGACCTCACTTTTAAGGATACACATAAACTGAAAGTGAAGGGATGGAAAAATGTATTTCATACAAATGAAAATCAAAAGAGAGCATGGATAGCTATACTTACATAAGACAAAATATACTTTAATCAAAAACTATAAAAAGAGACAAAGAAGGACATTATATAATGATAAAAGAGATATAACAATATATCCCAGCATCAGAGCACCTAAATATATAAAACAAATAGTAAAGAATCGAACAGAAGCAATAGATCTCAATACAATAAGAGTAGGAAACTTCATTACCCCACTTTCAATAAGGGACAGATTATCGAGACATAAAATTAATAAAGAAACACTGGACTTGAAGAACACCTTTAGACCAAATGAACCTAACATATGTAAAGAACATTCCACCCAAACACACACAAAACATTCTCCTGGATAAATCATACATTCAACCACAACGCAAGTCAGCACATTTAAGAAGCCCGAAATCATACCAAGTAGCTTTTCCAATCACAATAGTATGAAACCAGACATCAATAACAGGAGGACTTTTAGAAAATTCACAAACACATAGAAATTAAACACTATGCTCCTGAACAACTTATGTCAATAAATAAATTAAAAAGAAAACAATATCTAAAAATACCATGAGACAAACAGAAATGGAAACAATATACCAAAACTTACGAGATGCAGCAAAAACAATTCTAAAAGGAAATTTTATAGCAATAAATGATTACATCAGAAAAGAAGAAAGATCTCGGCCAAGCACAGTGTCTCACGCCTGTAATCCCAGCACTTTGAGAGGCCGAGGCAGGTGGATCACGAGGTCAGGAGATCAAGACCATCCTGGCTAACATGGTGAAATCCCATCTCTATAAAAATCCAAAAAAAATTAGCAGGCACGGTGGCGCACACCTGTAGTCCCAGCTACTTGGGAGGCTGAGGCAGGAGAATGGTATGAACCCGGGAGGTGGAGCTTGCAGTGAGCCAAGATTGTGCCACTGCACTCCAGCCTGGGCGACAGAAGGAGGCTCCGTATCCAAAAAAAAAAAAAGAAAAAGAAGAAGAAGAAGAAAGATCTCAAATAAACAACTTAATGTTACACCCCAAGGAACCAAGGAAATAGAGAAAGAACAGAGTAAGCCAATGTTCGCAGAAGAATAGAAATAAATAATAGACCATAAATAAATGTGAGGCTAGAAAAACAATATAAAATATCAACAGAACTAAGAGTTTGGTGTTTTGAAAGGATAAACAAAGTTGGCAAACCTCTGGCAGACTAAAAAAATAGAGGACTCAAATTAATAAAATCAGAAAGTGGAGACATTACAACTGATGCCACAGAAATACAAAGGATCATAAGAGACTATTACGAACAACTGTATGTTCATATTAACTGTTAACGTTAGTTTAACAGCTCATAGTTTATAAAAAATTGGACAAACTAGAAGAAATTAATGAATTACTAGACATATAAACCTACTAAGACTGAACCATCAAAAATAGAAAATTTGAAAAGGTCAATAGCAAGTAAGGAAATGTAATCAGTAATAAAAAAAAAAAAAAAAAAAAATCTCCCATCAAAGAGAAGCCCAGGACCTGATTGCTTTACTGCTGAATTCTACCAAACATTTAAATAAGAACTAATACCAACCCTTCACAAACTCTTCCAAAAAGTCAAAGAGGAACTACTGCTTCCAAACTCTTTTTACAAAGCCAGGATTATCTGATGCTAGTGCCAGACAAGAACATCACACACACACACAAGGAAAAAAAAAAAAATTACAGGCTATCTTAGTGATTAATATAGATGCAAAAATCCTCATCAAAATACTAGCAATCCATATTCGACAACACATTAAATGAATTAATCCAACACATTAATGGATTACTTATTTGATCATAAATCCCACTTACGATTAAGTGGATTTTTATCCCTGAGATGTAAGAATGGTTCAATAAACACAAATCAATAAATGTGCCACATCACATTAATAGAATGAAGGACAAAAACTGTATGATCATCTAATTAGATTCAAACAAAAGCATTTGACAAAATTCAACATCCTTTCGTCATAAAAAATACTCCAAAAATTAGATATGGATAGAATGTACCTCAATGCAATAAAGGGCATAAATGATAGGCCGAAAGTTAACATTACATTCAATAGTGAAAAGCTGAAAACCTTTCCTCAAAGATCTGGAATAACACAAAGATGCCTACTTTTGCCATTTCTAGTCAGCGCAGTATTGGACATTCTTGCTGGAGCAGTAGGCAAGAGAAAGAAATAAAAGTCATCCAAATAGGAAAGAAAGAAATGAAATTGCCACTATTTGCCAATGACATGATTTTATATATAGAAAACCCTAAAAATTCCACCACAAAACTGTTAGGACTAATAAACACAGTAAAGTTGCAGGATACAACATCAACATACAAAAATCAGTAGAATTTCTAATACTCTAACAATGAGCTTTCTCATTGAAATCAAGAAAGCAAGTCCACTGATAATAGCTACAAAATAAAATAAAATAAAATTCTTAGGAATAAATTTAACCTAGTAGGTAATAGACCTGTACCATAAAAACTATAAAAAACTAATAAAAGAAGTTAAAGAAGACACAGATTAATGATGTAATATCCCATGTTTGTGGAACCAAATAATTAATATTGCTAAAATGTCCCTGAAGCAATCTACAGATTTAATGCAGCCTCTGTCAGAATTCCAATGTCATTTTTCATAGAAATTTTTAAAATCTAAAATTCATATGGAACCACACACAAAAAAACAAATAGCAAAGGCAACCATAAGGAAAAACAACAAAGCTGTAGACATCACACAAGCTGATTTCAAGCTATATTACAAAGCAGTAGTAATTAAAGCAGCATGGTACTGGTATAAAAATAGACATACTGAACCAATGGAACAGAATATGTGCCCAGAAATGAACATTTATATGTACGGTTGATTTTCAACAAAAATGCCAAGAATACACAATGAGAAAAGAATAGGCTCTTCAATAAATGGTGTTGGGGAAACTGAATATTCAGACATAGAAAAATAAAACTGGACCCTTATCTCATGCCATATATGAACATCAACTCAAAATGGATTAAAGACTTAAACGTAAGACCTGAAACTGTAAAGCTACCAGAAGAAAATATTAGAGGGAAACTATATGGCATTGTTCTGAGCAATGACTTTTTGAGATTTGATCCCAAAAGTGTAGGCAATGAAAGCAAAAATGAGATTACTACAAAATAAAAGACTTCTGCACAACAAAAGAAACAATTAACAGATTGAAAAGAAAACCTAAAAATTGGGAGAAAATATGTGTGAGCCATACATCTAATAAGGGGATAGTCTCCAAAATATACAAAGAACACAAATAACTCCATAAAATGAAAACAAAACAAATTTTAGAAATGACAAATATTTGAATAGAAATGTTAATTAGCTGATATAATTATTCCACATTGTATTCATAAATGACAACATCATTTTATATCCCCAAAATATATATAAGTATCATTTATCAATTTACAATATAAATAAATAAGCTTCAGGAAGACAGAGGAGAATAGGGAACATTCTCGGATTTTTTTCCTCATATTCATAGTTCTTTAGTGATTCTGATAAAAGAACTTATAGAGAGAAAAAGTAAGCAACAGAAAACGACCAAAAGTTGTTTTCACTTAAAGGCTACCTCGGAAACCTAATCTTGTTATCCTTCATTATCTAATTTTTTAAAGTCTGCTTTTAACAAGAAAGATTTGCAAATTCTCATCCCCTAAAATGTTAATTATTTTCCAATATATGCAATTTTTCTGACATGAATCATTTCTTTTCCCTTCATTTGACCATGGCAGTAATCTAAAAGGGAGGACAGAGGAAGAAAAGCCAGGGGAATCTCAGATCTGTTTTACTATTTGCTAATATGTAGAAAATGAAATAAGCAGAGGTTCCTCTTCAAAGGGACTTTCCTCCCAGTCTAATTGAGAATAGATATTAACCTCTCTTAGAAGCAAAATTTACTCAAAGACCTGTGCTAATATTCTTAAATATCTGCTAGCTGTAATAAGGAGATCAATATACTCTGTGTTCTTAGCCCCCACATTTTAGCCTAGATATTTGCCCTGGCATGCCTGGACCAGTCCAACCAAGCGTTAGGTCACAGCCTATTTCTTTTCCTTATTTGGAAGTGTTTTTGCCTCTCTCAGCATTCCACAAGTTACTTCCTCTCTTCCTTTGTTCTCTCCTCTGCCTTTACCTGTTTTGGGAAGTTCTAAGTTGCTAGCCAATTGAGTCAAGTACAGAATGTGAGGTCCTGTTCCAGCCAACAGAAACCAGACACAGCAGCAGGGTGGATGCGTCAGGTTATAAATTACCCTATCTTCTTTGTTCGTGTGTGCTCTCGTGGCAAGACTGCTAGTGAGCAGCACCCTTTCTGCAGAAAGTAAACTAGCCTTGCTGAGAGATCCTTCGTCTCAGTGTTGATTTTTGTGACACCAAGCACCCATTCCCAACATAATACAATCACTAAAATTACACTTACAGATTTTCTGCAAATTTCCAGAGTTATCTTTACTAGCCTTGCTCCTTATTCCCACTTATAACCTAGTTTTTCTGTTCATCTTTTGCCAAAATTGCCATTATAGATTTCACTTTTTACTATAGAAAGTTTCTCTAACTAATATTTTACAGATAATTAACGTACCTTGATTTTCTTTTCTTATATCCCATCAGGAATCACTTGGACATGAGATTATAGATATGGCACAGAATAATGAAAATACTGGAAAAAGACAAGCTGCCATTCAATCTCAGCATTCAGTGCTTGAGTGGGTAAGACCAGTCCACTTCGGTATCTGATGCAAGCAGTTTCCCATACAAAATTAACTGATTTATAAGTAACTCAGCCACAGGAATCAGCAAGGAAAACATACACATCCAGAATCCATGCCCCAGTCAGAACACCTAGAAATGACTGGCATCAATGCATTACTTGTTACCCCTCTTCAGTGAATGTAAAGGAGTAACTCATATATGGAAGTGGCTTATCAGCTGTAGATACTAAGTTTGACAACCAAGAGACTGGTATTTGTTGTTCATTTAATAAATTTTCTGCCCCATTCCTTCCAAAAAGCAAAACGAGATATTTATCTCTAGCGTTCGAAGTTGGGAGATAGTATACATCTGCCACAGAAACAGTTCCATGATTTGCAGCATTTGAAATGTTGGTATTTGCTAGTGTTTAGAAAGTAGGCATGAGTTAAATGAACATAAAGATAGATGATCAGGATCTTAGCTCTACCACTCAAGCTATGTAACCTTGGACAAGTAACTCAATTTTAGCAATCCTCTTTACTAAGAAATAAATAAAACCAGGAATCGTGGTGCATGCCTGTATTCCAGCTACTCAGGAGACTGAAGTGGGAGGACTGCTTGAGCCCAGGAGTTTCAGACCAGCCTAGGCAACATAGTAAAACCCCATCTCTACAAAAAAATAATAATAATAAAATAGAGAGGCCTGGTAGCTCACGCCTGTAGTCCCAGCTACTCAAGAGGTGAGGCAAGAGAATGGCTTGAGCCCAGGAGTTTGAGACCACCCTGGGCAAAATAGGAAGACCCTATCTCAAAAAACAAAAAAAAGTGGGGGACACGACCAAGATGGCCAAATAGGAACAGCTCAAGCCTCCAGCTGCCAGCGTCAGTGACACAGAAGATGGGTGATTTCTGCATTTTCAACTGAGGTACCGGGTTCATCTCACTGGGTCGGTGCTGGTCCGTTGATGCAGCCCCACCAGCGAGAGCTGAAGCAGGGCGAGGCATTGCCTCACCTGGGAAGCACAAGGGGGAAGGGAATTCCTTTACCTAGCGAAAGGAAATTGAAACACACAACACCTGGAAAATCGGGTAACTCCCACCCTAATACTGTGCTTTAACAAGGGTCTTAGCAAACGGCACACCAAGAGATGATATCCTACACCTGGCCCAGAGGGTTCCACGCCCACAGAGCCTCCCTCATTGCTAGCACAGCAGTCTGAGATCTAACTGCAAGGCGGCAGGGAGGCTGGGAGAGGGGCGCCCGCCATTGCTGAGGCTTAAGTAGGTAAACAAAGCTGCTGGGAAGCTCGAATTCAGTGGAGCCCACCACAGCTCAAGGAGGCCTGACTGACTCTGTAGACTCCACCTCTGGGGACAAGGCACAGCCACACAAAAAGCAGCAGAAACCTCGGCAGAGGTAAATATCCCTGTCTGACAGCTTTGAAGAGAGCAGTGGATCTCCCAGCACGGAGGTTGAGATCTAAGAACGGACAGACTGCCTGCTCAAGTGGGTCCCTGACCCCTGAGTAGCCTAACTGGGAGACATCCCCCACTAGGTGCAGACCGACACCTCACACCTCACACAGCTGGGTACACCGCTGAGATGAAGCTTCCAGAGCAAGAATCAGACAGCAACACTCGCTGTTTGGCAATATTCTATTTTCTGCAGACTCCACTACTGATACCCAGGCAATCAGGGTCTGGAGTGGACCTCAAGCAAACTCCAATAGACCTGCAGCTGAGGGTACTGACGGTTAGGAGGAAAACTAACAAACAGAAAGGACACCCACACCAAAACCCCATCAGTACATCACCATCATCAAAGACCAAAGGCAGATAAAACCACAAAGATGGGGAAAAAGCAGTGCCGAAAAGCTGGAAATTCAAAAAATCAGAGCGCTTCTCCTCCTCCGAAGGAATGCAGCTCATTGCCAGCAACAGAACAAAGCTGGACAGAGAATCACTTTGACGAGTTGAGAAAAGAAGGCTTCAGTCCATCAAACTTCTCAGAGCTAAAGGAGGAACTATGTAACCAGCGCAAAGAAACTAAAAACCTTGAAAAATGATTCGACAAATGGCCAACTAGACTAATGTAGAGAAGTCCTTAAAAGAACTGAGAGATGAAAACCATAACACGAGAACTACGTGACAAATGCACAAGCTTCAGTAACTGACTGCATCAACTGGAAAAAAGAGTATCAGTGATTGAAGATCAAATGAATGACATGAAGTGAGAAGTGTAGAGAAAAAAGAGTAAAAAGAAATGAACAAAGCCACCAAGAAATATAGGAATATGTGAAAAGACCAAATCTACGTCTGATTGGTGTGCCTGAAAGTGACGGGGAAAATGGAACCAAGTTGGAAAACACTCTGCAGGATATCATCCAGGAGAACTTCCCCAACGTAGTAAGGTAGGCCAACATTCAAATTCAGGAAATACAGAGAATGCCACAAAGATAATACTCGAGAAGAGCAACTCCAAGACACATAATTGTCAGATTCACCAAAGTTGAAATGAAGGAAAAAATGTGAAGGACAGCCAGAGACAAAGGTCGGGTTACCCACAAAGGGAAGCCCATCAGACTAACAGCAGATCTCTTGGCAGAAACTCTCCAAGCCATAAGAGAGTGGGAGCCAATATTCAACATTCTTAAAGAAAAGAATTTTCAACCAAGAATTTCATATCCAGCCAAACTAAGTTTCATAAGTGAACGAGAAATAAAATACTTTACAGACAAGCAAATGCTTCGAGATTTTGTCACCACCAGGCCTGCCCTACAAGAGATCCTGAAGGAAACACTAAACATGGAAAGGAACAACAGGTACCAGCCATTGCAAAAAACATGTCAAAATGTAAAGTCCATCGATGCTAGGAAGAAACTGCATCAACTAGTGAGCAAAATAACCAACTAATATCATAATGACAGGATCAAGTTCACACATAACAATATTAATCTTAAATGTAAACAGTCCAATTAAAAGACACAGAACGGCAAATTGGATAGAGTCAAGACCCATCAGTTTGCTATATTCAGGAGACGCATCTCACATGCAGAGACACACATACGCTCAAAATAAAGGGATGGAGAAAGAGCTACCAAGCAAATGGAAAACAAAAAAAAAGCAGGGGTTGCAATCCTAGTCTCTGATAAAACAGACTTTAAACCATCAAAGATCAAAAGAGACAAAGAAGGCCATTACATAATGGTAAAGGGATCAATTCAACAGGAAGAGCTAACTATCCTAAATACATATGCACCCAATACAGGAGCACCCAGATTCATAAAGCAAGTCCTTAGAGACTTAAAATGAAACTTAGAATCCCATACAATAATAATGGGAAACTAACACCCTACTGTCAACATTAGACAGATCAAAGAGACAGAAAGTTGACAAGGATATCCAGGAGTTGAACTCAACTCTGCACCAAGCAGACCTAATAGATATCTACAGAACTCTCTACCCTAAGTCAACAGAATATACATTCTTCTCAGCACCACATCACACTTATTCCAAAATTGACCACAAAATTGGAAGTAAAGCACTCCTCAGCAAATGTGAAAGAACAGAAATTGTAACAAACTGTCTGTCAGACCACAGTGCAATCAAACTAGAACTCAGGACTAAGAAACTCAATCAAAACCGCTCAACTACATGGAAACTGAATAACCTGCTCCCGAATGACTACTGGGTACATAATGAAATGAAGGCAGAAATAAAGATGTTCTTTGAAACCAATGAGAACAAAGATACAACATACCAGAATCTCTGGGACACATTTCAAGCAGTGTGTAGAGGGAAATTTATAGCACTAAATGCCCACAAGAGAAAGCAGGAAAGATCTAAAATTGACACCCTAACATCACAAAAGAACTAGAGAAGCAAGAGCAAACACATTCAAAAGCTAGCAGAAGGCAAGAAATAACTAAGATCAGAGCAGAACTGAAGGAGATAGAGACACAAAAAACACTTCAAAAAAATCAATGAATCCAGGAGCCGGTTTTTGAAAAGATCAACAAAACTGATAGACCGCTAGCAAGACTAATAAAGAAGAAAAGAGAGAAGAATCAAATAGATGCAATAAAAAATGATAAAGAGGATATCACCACTGACCCCACAGAAATACAAACTACCATCAGAGAATACTATAAACACCTCTATGCAAATAAACTAGAAAACCTAAAAGAAACGGATAATTTCATGGACACCTACACTCTCCCAAGACTAAACCAGGAAGAAGCTGAATCCCTGAATAGACCAATAGCAGGCTGTGAAATTGAGGCAATAATTAATAGCCTACCAACCAAAAAAAGTCCAGGACCAGATGGATTCACAGTCGAATTCTACCAGAGGTACAAGGAGGAGCTGGTACCATTCCTTCTGAAACTATTCCAATCAATAGAAAAAGAGGGAATCCTCCCTAACTCATTTTACGAGGCCAACATCATCCTGATACAAAAAACCTGGCAGAGACAAACAAAAAAAGAGAATTTTAGACCAATATCCCTGATAAACATCGATGCAAAAATCCTCAATAAAATACTGGCAAACCAAATCCAGCAGCACATCAAAAAGCTTATCCACCATGATCAAGTGGGCTTCATCCCTGGGATGCAAGGCTTGTTCAACATGCACAAATCAATAAACATAATCCAGCATATAAACAGAACCAAAGAAAAAAAACACATGATTATCTCAATAGATGCAGAAAAGGCCTTTGACAAAATTCAACAGCCTTTCATGCTAAAAACTCTCAAAAAATTCAGTATTGATGGAACATATCTCAAAATAATAAGAGCTATTTATGACAAACCCACAGCCAATATCATACTGAATGGGCAAAAACTGGAAAAATTCCCTTTGAAAACTGGCACAAGACAGGGATGCCCTCTCTCACCACTCTTATTCAACATAGTGTTGGAAGTTCTGGCTAGGGCAATCAGGCAAGAGAAAGAAATCAAGGGTATTCAGTTAGGAAAAGAAGAAGTCAAACTGTCCCTGTTTGCAGATGACATGATTGTATATTTAGAAAAGCCCATCATCTCAGCCCAAAATCTCCTTAAGCTGATAAGAAACTTCAGCAAAGTCTCGGGATACAAAATTAATGTGCAAAAATCACAAGCATTCTTATACACCAGTAACAGACAAACAGAGAGCCAAATCATGAATGAACTTCCATTCACAATTGCTTCAAAGAGAATAAAATACCTAGGAATCCAACTTACAAGGGATGTAAAGGACCTCTTCAAGGAGAACTACAAACTACTGCTCAGTGCAATAAAAGAGGACACAAACAAATGGAAGAACATACCATGCTCATGGATAGGAAGAATCAATATTGTGAAAATGCCCAAACTGCCCAAGGTAATTTATAGATTCAATGCCATCTCCATCAAGCTACCAATGAGTTTCTTCACAGAATTGGAAAAACTGCTTTAAAGTTCATACGGACCCAAAAAAGAGCCTGCATTGCCAAGACAATCCTAAGCCAAAAGAACAAAACTGGAGGCATCACGCTACCTGACTTCAAACTATACTACAAGGCTACAGTAACCAAAACAGCATGGTACTGGTACCAAAACAGAGATATAGACCAATGGAACAGAACAGAGCCCTCAGAAATAATACCACACATCTACAGCCATCTGATCTTTGCCAAACCTGACAAAAACAAGAAATGGGGAAAGGATTCCCTATTTAATAAATGGTGCTAGGAAAATCGGCTGGCCATAAGCAGAAAGCTGAAACTGGATCCTTTCCTTACTCCGTATACGAAAATTAATTCAAGATGGATTAGAGATTTAAATGTTAGACCTAATACCATAAAAACCCTAGAAGAAAACCTAGGTAATACCATTCAGGACACAGGCACGGGTAAGGACTTCATGTCTAAAACACCAAAAGCAACGGCAACAAAAGCCAAAATTGACAAATGGGATCTCATTAAACTAAAGAGCTTCTGCACAGTAAAATAAACTACCATCAGAGTAAACAGGCAGCCTACAAAATGGGAGAAAATTTTTGCAATCTACTCGTCCGACAAAGGGCTAATATCCAGAACCTACAAAGAACTCAAACAAATTTACAAGAAAAAAACAAACAACCCAATCAAAAAGTGGGCAAAGGATATGAACAGACATTTCTCAAAAGAAGACATGCATACAGCCAACAGATACATGAAAAAATGCTCATCATCACTGGCCATCAGAGAAATGCAAATCAAAACCACAATGAGATACCACTTCACACCAGTTAGAATGGCAATCATTAAAAAGTCAGGAAACAACAGGTGCTGGAGAGGATGTGGAGAAATAGGAACACTTTTACACTGTTGGTGGGATTGTAAACTAGTTCAACCATTGTGGAAAACAGTATGGCGATTCCTCAAGGATCTAGAACTAGATGTACCATATGACCCAGCCATCCCATTACTGGGTATATACCCAAAGGATTATAAATCATGCTGCTATAAAGACATGCACATGTATGTTTATTGCGGCACTATTCACAATAGCAAAGACTTGGAATCAACCCAAATGTCCATCAGTGACAGACTGGATTAAGAAAATGTGGCACATATACACCATGGGATACTATGCAGCCATAAAAAAGGATGAGTTTGTGTCCTTTGTAGGGACATGGGTGCAGCTGGAAACCATCATTCTCAGCAAACTATCGCAAGAACAGAAAACCAAACACCGCATGTTCTCACTCATAGGTGGGAATTGAACAATGAGATCACTTGGACATGGGAAAGGGAACATCACATACCGGGGCCTATTATGGGGAGGGGGAAGGCGGGGAGGGATGGCATTGGGAGTTATAACTGATGTAAATGACGAGTTGATGGGTGCTGACAAGTTGATGGGTGCAGCACACCAACATGGCACATGTATACATATGTAACAAACCTGCAAGTTGTACATATGTACTCTGGAACTTAAAGTATAATAAATAAATAAATAAATAAATAAATAAATAAATAAATAAATATAAAAATAAAAAAAAATAAGAAAACAATTTGTGGCTCTCCCACATCAGTAGAGAGCTATGATTCAATTCAATTTTTTTTTTAGAAAGGTGCAAAATGTGTCTTAAATGGATTCTAAACAAGTTGGTGACTCACCTGTGAGGAACTTTTCGGAAAACATTGTAAAATCTCACGCAGCAACTCCTCTATGTTCTAACCCACTTGTAACGTAAGGAAACAATGCAGTTCTTTCTTCTAGTGTTGTCTTGAAATAAATCATTAATGCTTGCCTCTAAGTGAAGAAGATGCCAGGTTTCCCAGATGCATTTAATTTTTTTGAAGACACTGTCTTCCGTAAAACCAAAGAAGGAAAAGCATTTCATTGGTGAGGCAAATCAGATTATGTCACATCATCAATGATCTGTCGTCCCTGGAATCTTCAGCCTGGGCATCCTCCATATACAAACAGCAATAGTTTGCCATGTTCAAAGAGCAGAAGACCATGAAGTTGAAAATGAGAACGTCAAATAAAGAACACCTTGAAAAGAACAGCATGAGTTGTAAAAAGCATGCCAAGGCTGGGGAGTTCAGCTGGTAGACAACTGTTGAGTTTAACTTCAGCCTTGACTTCCTGCCACTTATCAACTGCAACATTAGTTTCAAGCACAACACACAGAATCATCATGTAGTAGAGTACAACCGGAATTCTTCCAGAGCAGTGAGAAATTTATTTGCACTGAAACTAGTAAATATTATATCTTCACCCTTAAAAATAACCAGGAAAAGGGGTGATGAAAATGAATAGGAAACTTCTCATTTTTCTCTTATGTATCTGCTGTAATTTCCTACAAATAACATTCCAAAAGAAAAAATACAACAAATGTCAGAAATGCATAAACATTGTCAGGAAGCATATGTCAATAGCATATGACAGGAAGCAAAACAGGATCTCAGTCACTACAGTAGCTGCTGTATTATTTTTGGCATGTCTTTCTCTACGGATGTGGAATTTAAACAAAGAAAGATCTAGAACATAGGCAAAGATCACAGTGTCCATGGTACACTGTGGTACACGTGTTTTGTGTTGTTTTGTTTTGTTTTTGAGATGAAGTCTCGCTCTGTCGCCCAGGCTAGAGTGCAGTGGCACACTCTCAGCTCACTGCAACCTCTGCCTCCTGAGTTCAAGCAATTCTCCTGTCTCAGCCTCCGGAGCAGCTGGGATTACGGGAGTGTGCCAGCTAATTTTTGTATTTTTAGTAGAGATGGGCTTCACCATGTTGGTCAGGCTGGTCTTGAACTCTTGACCTCAGGTGATCTGCCTGCCTCAGCATACCAATGTGCTGGGATTACAGAAATGAACCACTGCGCCCAGCCAGCTGGTACAAATTTAAACATCACCTCTCCCCAGGACATCGATCTGGCACACCAGTTCCAACAGGCCAGCATAGTCCCTTTGATCGCCTGAGTGATCACATTAATATTCTACTTTTTTGACCTAACATGTGGCATCCATTGCCCCAAAAGTTAGATTAGAGCTTGATTCTTTCTGAAGCAATCTAAAATCAATTGTTTTAAAACTTTCCCAACATGCAGGAGAATGAAATATCCATTCCTATTCCTAGGAAAAAGTCTACAGCACACTTCCCATTATTTATTTGTCATGTCCTTCTTAGTGTAACAATTAGAATTGTATACTTCACAAATTCTGAATTTACAAAGTGCTTCCCCTAAACCATATATGCCTCTTATTTTGAGTTGATACCATATTTACCAAGTAATTTAAGGTGAGAGCACCAGAAATTCTTTGCATTGTGGTAATTTGATGTCATTGGGTAAGACCATATACTTAATACAATTATTTACTATTTATTACATGAGGTTCAATTATTTATTTACATTGCTGCCTCCCACCGCTCTGTCATAATCTTCACGAGGGCAACCACTATGATTTCTTTCTTTCTGCTTCCTCATTACCTTAGAATATACTTAGTACATAGTAAACAATATAGTTAGGTATAAATGAAGGAATGATTTACATTCTACATTCATACCTTTCTATCCTGTTGCCCTCAAAACACACAAAGCCTATAAAATATAATGCCATTTCATACATATCTTTTTCCATTTTACAGTCTCTTGCTCTATTTTTAAAAATATATTCCAGCTAGTTTATGAGATAAGAAATGTCAATGATGATATTGTATCTTTTTGCCATAATCACAGGATGAATAATGTACTTCCAGAACTAGGACCGTGAACACTCTGAAGCATCCTTTCCCAGCAATGGCAAACGATGTACGGTAGGTGATGCTCTCCAGATGTCTTCCATTTTGAATCAAGTGAATAAGTACAGTAGCATTTGCTCTGTACATGTTGTACATACATCAGGTACACATGAAGTGTTGATGAATGAATGATGGAAAGGTTAGTCTGCAGGCAATAGCAGTGGTCTTCCTAGGGAACAGGACAGGGGCTTTGGTAGAAAGATATTTCACAAACAAAGCTCCAACTGAAAGTCCTGTGCAAAGGATGTGATGGGAAGTTCTTTTGTTTCTTTCCGTAATGAAAAACTCTGTCTTGAACATCACCTGGCACATTAGTAAGGAGGTGGCAGTAGATGACATCAGAAGCTTAATTCTCCCCAAATTTATAATGAATCCATGATTATTTATTAAAATGTACAATCACCTCTAACTGCACCCAGAGATGTTCTATTTGTACATTTCCTTTCAGCATTTTATGTATTTTTTACGTAAGTGAGATCACACCACATGGATCTTTACATCTTGCTTTTTGCTTTTAATATAACAACCAATTCTCAATTACCTGGCTCATAAATTCTTCAATAACAAGAGAAGCTGGAAGCTCCTAGGGCAAAATTGAGTATGTCTGAAACGAATATGGCCAATTCAATCTCTTCTTCACATTACTTTCCCTCTGGATTAAATGTTCAGGGAGAAGGTATAGATTTTAAAATTACACTTCAGAACATCAGCGGTGCTGGAAATTTTGTCTGAACTAAAGAATCAGACAGTGGCTCCAGCCACAGTTGTCTGCACTTCCAGTACCTCTGAAGATGGGGCTGAAGAAGAGAAAGAAGGGGTTCTATTTGTTTAAAAATGATTTTACTTTGAAGAGCAGGTTGTAAAATAAATATTGGTATAGCACAAGCTTGAGATGAGTCACCTATTACATTACATACTAAATGTAACACCTGGGGCATTACATTTAGTATGCTTTGTTTTGAGGGCAACAGGATAGAAAGGTATGAATGTAACTCATTCCTTCATTTATTCTTAACCATATTGTCTACTATGTATCAAGTATATTCTAAGGTAATGATGAAGCAGAAAGAAATAAATCATTGTGGTTGCCCTTGTGAAGATTATGACACCGTGGTGTGAGGCAGCAATGTGAACAAATAATTGAACCTCGTGTAATAAACAGTAAATAACAATATTAAGTATATGATCTTACCCAATGACACTATCCCTCTCCCATTCCCCGCCCTGTTCCTCTTCCCGTCCCAATGCACAGTAACCTCTGGAAGACAATACCTAGAGGCCTAGGGCTCTCAATAAAATGGCTATAAAAACTGTTATAGGTAGACTCCGTGATATTATAACATATCTGTCATTCTGTCAGCATTTAGCATACATGTCATTTGTGTGCATCCTTCATCATTACAGAGTTCAAATTAAGAAGTAAGAATCTTTGTGAAAGGCAGCTGCTGATACTTAGGGCAGTGGCCAAATTTCCTGCATTCAACTACCAGTGCTGCCACCCATGGGGTGTATTACCTTGGACAAGTTACTCAACCTCTCTGTTCTTCCGTTGTATCTTACATAAAATGGGAAAATATTAGTATCCACTTCAAGTAGATGTTGTGGACAGTAAATGAATTATTACATGTAAAGAGTTTAGGATGACACCTGCAACATTGCAACCCCTCCTCAAAGAGATACAATTAACACAGAGGTAGGAATCCGAACACCAGACTCTTCTGATCTCTCATTCATTTGTCCAGACCAAAATTACAGAATTTTCCTAGCCCATGTTTCCTGATATATTATAGGAACCTAATAATAATTCATTTCTCACTAAGATGTTAGAAGAAAACCAACTTTGAGACACTTTGAATCTCCAAAAAAGTTTCCCATGATATTTAAATTATGAACTGTTCTAATTTTTAAATAACTTTCATATTATAAAATAATATATACTTATTGAACATTCCAGATATTAAGTTAAATGTCATCCCATCTTCTAGAGATAGCTTTAACGTTTTAGCATACATTCATCAAGTTTTTCTACGCATGTTTTTTGATTTTTTTGTTTGTTTGCTTTTTTGTTTGTTTTTGAGACCGAGTCTCACTCTGTTGCCCAGGCTGGAGTGCAGTGGTGTGATCTTGGCTCACTACAAGCTTCACTTCCTGAGTTCATGCCATTCTCCTGCCTCAGCCTCCCAAGTAGCTGGAACTACAGGCGCCCACCACCACGCCCGGCTAATTTCTTTTTATATTTTTAGTAGAGACAGGGTTTCACCGTGTTAGCCAGGATGGTCTTGATCTCCTGACCTTGTGATCCGCCCACCTCGGCCTCCCAAAGTACTGGGATTACAGGCGTGAGCCACCGCGCCCAGCCACTATACATGTATTTTTATGGTAAACTATTTTTTGTTGCTACATTTTAAGTACTGTTGGAGGCCGGAAAAAGTCACTTCATTGTGGTTCAGAATGAGCAATTAAATGACTATGAAAAGGTTTGACTGCTCTTGTACTTTCTGTAGGGCTCTGAAAAGTAAAGCTAGATAAAAGTCAAGACAAGTGATAGAGACTACCTCATCACTCACACCGACCAGTTACAATGTAGCCAAAGAACATTTTGTTTTCAATGCAATTAATAACCCATGTGGTTCCTTGTAACACTTTTTAAAATAAATAATAACCTAAAGTAAAAGAAATATGCATTAGTTTTCTCTCTAATGGCCTTTCTAAACCTCTGTGAGGCCCTAATTTGATCATGGCACAGTCATTCCTAATCCTGGATACATACCCAGGACCATTTCCCTGTAATTCCTAATCCAAAATCCACTACTAAGAAATCTCATATGTCATCCTTACAATGGTATGAGTTACTAATGAGATGTAAAAGTTAAGGATAATACAAGTTTTTCATACAGCTAGGTACATTCAATTTTCTTTTTACTCTGAGATTATGCTCTCACACTTGATGTTAAAATATCCTTCTTAATGAAATGGAAGTGTGATTGTAACTTTTTTTGGAAATATTCTTACTTGGAAAAATAAACATCAGGCCCTACATTTTTTACATTGATTTATGAAATACATAAGTCAGTGAGCCTCCCCTTAAAAGATAGCTTCTGTTAGTAGTGCTTTTACATTTTAGAAAAAAAATTTTTTTTGAGACAGTGTTTCTCTCTCACTCAGCCTGGAGTGCAGTGGGATGATCTTGGTTCACTGCAACCTCTGCCTCCCAGGTTCAAGCGATTCTCTTGCCTCAGCCTCCTGAGTAGCTGGGATTACAGGTGTGTGCCACCAAGCCCAGCTGATTTTTGTGTTCTAGCAGAGATGGGGTTTTGCCATGTTGGCCAGGCTGGTCCCAAACGCCTGGCCTCAAGTGATCTGCCCACCTCAGCCTCCCAAAGTGCTGAGATTACAGGTATATTTTAGAAATTTAATTGAAAAGAAATGGTAAGAGAATATGACATACATGAGAACTGCCTAGATACCTTATTGTTAGTAACAATGTTGCTGTTGTCATTATGGCTACATTCTTCTCCTAGGGACATGGAAAGATTGGACGTCCCCACCTCTGAAGTTAAGATATGCCAGATGGCCTGCTTGGCTAATTAAATATAAGATGAAGTTACATGTATTTCTCATGGGTAGAAATGTGAAGAGTTAGAGCGTGGCTTACCTTTACCATGCCAATCAACAAGACTCCAGATGGGGCAGGGTGCCAGGCTGGGTTTCACAGTGAGAAGCCTGGACTAAGGCATCATGAACAGATCTCAGGTGACCCACAACAGACAGGCAGCATGAGACAGAAAAAGACTTATGCTAGTAGCCACTGAAACATCAAGACTGTTTGTTACCAATACTGAAGAGTAGAATTGCTTTTCAACAGAATAAAAGATTTGAGGATATAAATTCCCTTACAATTTAAAGAGAAGCAAAAGATTTGAACATATGCTTCACCAAAGAAGACATGTGAATGGCAAATATGCACATGAAAAGATGTTCAATCTCATTACCCATTAGAGAAATATGAAGCAAAACCACAGTGAGATCAATGAGATACCATAGAATACTTATCAGAATGACTAAAAAAAATACAGACAATACCTGAATACAAAAATACAATTTAACTAGATCTCTAATATATTAATAGTGGGAATACAAAATGATACATCCACTCTGGAAAGTAATTTGGCCGTGCACTGATAACATTACACACACACTTACTACGTGGCCCAGAAATCACACTCCTAGATATTTACCTTGAATAGTGGTTGGCAAACTACCTCCATCGGTCAAATCCATCTTTTATTTTAAGAGTGCGGTACGCCCGGGCATGGTGGCTCACGCCTGTAATTCCAGCACTTTGTGAGGCCAAGGCAGGCAGATCACGAGGTCAGGAGATCAAGACCATCCTGGCTAACACGGTGAAACCCTGTCTCTACTAAAAATACAAAAAAAAAAAAAATTAGCCAGGCATGGTGGTGGGCGCCTGTAGTCCCAGCTACTCAGGAGGCTGAGGCAAGAGAATGGCATGAACCTGGGTGGTGGAGCTTGCAGTGAGCCAGGATCACGCCACTGCACTCCAGCCTGGACGACAGAGCCAGGCGCCCTCTCAGAAAAAAAAAAAAAAAAAAAAGCGTGTGGTACACATCCACATTCATCCATTTACATATTATCTCTGCCTGTTTTTATACTATAACAGCAGAGTTGAGTAATTGCAACAGAGACCACAAAGTCCACAAATCTTCATATATTTACCATCTAAGAACCAGGCGTGGTGGCATACACCTATAGCCCCAGCTACTCTGGAGGCTGAGGCAGGAAGATCACATGAGTTTGGGGCTGCAATGCACTATGATCACACGTATGACAGCTACTGCACTCCAGCCCAGACAACACAGTGAGATCCCGTGACTTTACAAGACAGAAAAATTACCATCTGGCCCTTTATAGATAAAGTTTGCCAACCTCTTCCCTAGAGAAATGAAAATTCATATTTACAAAAAAAATATGTACATGGATGTTTATAGCACATCTGTTCATGATCGTTAAAAACTGAAAACAGCCCAAACATCATTCAACTAGTGAATGGATTTACAAACTGTAGTCCACCCATAAAATGGATATTATAGCAACAAAAATGTACCAACTATTAACACAGGCAACAACTTGGATGAATCTCAGAAACATTTCGGTGAGTGACAGGAGTCTGTTTCAAAAGGTCACATGCTGTGTGATTCCATTTATAATACTTTTGTGAAGATAAAACTATTAAATGATAGAGAACAGATCAGTGGTGTCCAGAGGCTACAGGTCAGGGGGAAATGCGACTACGAAGGCAAGTACGATGGAGTTTTGTGGGATGGTAGGACCAGTTTCCTGACTGGTGGTGGTTACACTAACCTATACATCTGCTAAAACTCACAGACCTGTAGACCAAAAAAGTACATTTTAGCATATATTACATGTTTAAAGCAGGTGGAGTACTGCTCTCTCCCATGAGGCATATACAAGACCTTTAATAATCTTTTTAGTTCCTAATGAATAATAAATAATACAGCAATCTTGGCCAAGTATTTAATATTTCCTAAGACATACCTCAAGGATATTAGTAAAAACGCAAAACACACCAACTTGCTAATCCAGTAATGAAAGCAAAAAATTATTACTTCACTAAATGAATAGTCTTAGAATTAGAGTCTGTTCAGAGCAGAATTCCTGATGCTGCAGATTGTTCATCCCCTCTCTGCTTGGGTTACACATGCAGGCTTCCACAAATGGGCCATAGCAGACTATGCCAGGGGCCCAGCTCATGCCATCAAGTGTCAAAAAGGACATGTTTTATTCTCTGAGAGTTTATCTCTGACTGTGTGATGAACACACAGGGGAAGCTAAACAACTGGACCAAAAGGGGTTGAGTTTGCAGAGTGGTCCCCCCACCCCCATGAGGGTTTGAAAAGCCTGTTTGCACGATAGATACCAATAGCTAACAGGTCAGCCTGAGAGTAACATAAGGAAGATGCTAGGAGAGAATCGAAAATGGGCCTGAGCTCCAAGGAACCAGGGGCAAGCAGGTCCTTTCCTAGCCCTGGAGGAGTGAAATAACAGAGAGAGGGAGAAGAGAGACACACTTTGAAAGTGAAAGACAACAGCTTCCAAAAATAGGAAGCCCTGAATGTTCTTGAAATGAAAGAGAACAGTCAGAACCTTCTCACAGGTGTTTATTTGCTCCAGAATATTGATTTTGTACTTGTAGCTAGGAGCAGGCACAAACTCAGCTAGAGGCACTACCTGTGGTATTTAACCAGGCAATCTCCCTTTCTTCTTGTTCCAATTATTGCCCTTTGCCCTTCTTTGCTGGCTCTCCAATCCCTCCGGGCGCATGCGTGTGCACACACAGGCACGTAGCTCCCCACCTCAGCCCCAGCATGTGCTCTAGCACTGCTTTAAGGCATTCTTTTCCATTGTGTCCCCTGACCTCTGTACCCCAGCTCCCCCCATTTTTTGGCTCACATGGTAGGACCTGGCCTCCCACTTTATCTAGTTTCTTCCCCAGGAATAGAGATGGGACAACAGCGAACACTTTGTGGAGAGAAAATCTGCCCAGAGGCTTTGTCTCTGCTAAGTTAGATGCACATTTTTTTCTAGCTTGAGATGTAAGCCAGGCTGGATGACATAGTGAATGACAATTGAACTTTCACTTCAACCTGAGGATGAGCTTAACAATATACCATTTGCCAAATGAAGAACTTATCTCATAATCGTGTTTGAAAGCCCTGGTGATACATTTGAAAAATTGATGTTGTCTTGTGGATGCTAAATATCCCAGTAAGCTCAGGGTATTCAAACCAACTCCATGAATCAGGGCATCTGCAGAAGGCAGCAATGAGAATGGGTGCCCCTTGCTAAAGGGGAAGATGGAGTGCCCCACGCCAAGTACGAAAGGACTTAGAGTGTAAGGAGTCTTTGCACCAGACACTGTGTTAAGCATTTATATGTCTGACAGTTCAAACACATTCGAATGTTCAGCAATACATCAGGAAAGTAATATTACTCCCATTTTACAGGTAAGAAAACTAAGGCTTACAATCTTTTATAGATATATATTTTTGTTTGTTTTTGTTTTTGTTTTTGTTTTGAGATAGTGTCTTGCTCTGTTGCCAGGCTGGAGAGCAGTGGCGCGATCTCGGCTCACTGCAACCTCCACCTCCCGGGTTCAAGTGATTCTCCTGCCTCAGCTTCCTGAGTAGCTGGGATTACAGGTGCCTGCCACCACACCTGGCTAATTTTTGTAATTTTAGTAGAAACAGCGTTTCACCATGTTGGCCAGGCTGGTCTCAAACTCCTGACCTTGTGATCCATCTACCTCAGCTTCCCAAAGTTCACAGGCCAGAATAACTGGACCCTTGGGGAACACAGCCACCTCAAAAGAAAGACAACCAGAGAGCACTTGCCAAAGTGTGGGAACAAAATAAGAAATCACATGCCACCCAAATGAAGTATGAAAGGTAGAATAGTAGAAGTACACAACAGATCAAATACATAGTAGAATAGCTACATCTTAAAAACAAGTTATTAATGAAGGAAAGATCAGATGGAGGAATTCTTGCAGACAGAGGGATAGCAGGAAATGATTTAAAAAGATGGGAAATGTAGAAGCAACGCCGAGGTAAGTAGAAAGTGTAACGTTAGCCTAGAGAAAGGATGAGAAGACCTAAAGTCAGGCAAGCAAATTTATTAACCTGCCGGGCTGCTCCTTAACAGTCAGAGGAGGCAGCACCTGAGCTTACAGGCTAGGGGGTGTAAGTATTTTCTGGAGAGGGTGTGGGGGTGTTTAGGGGCTTTTGGGGTGTGTCTACATCTGCAATTGTCAGTTCTTGCCTTACTTGGCTCAGGGTATCAGGATATGGTTTAGCCTGGGAGTGGTTATAGCTGTACCTGTCATTCTGGGAACTTGGGGCAGGGGCAACTTTTTGGAAGAAATATAAACTGCATTTAGGGGAGGGGGCTTGTTGCATTCTTTTGGGGTCCTTAACATTCTAGCCTTTTAGTAGGTAACAGAAGAGGGGCACCGTTGTCATCTGGCTGCTTCCTGCTGGGTAGGGGCGACGGTTAGTGGGAGAGGCTGGATGGTAGGGACTGCCATTCCTGGAGCTGTCGGTGTCCTTGGAGTAGCATCATGCCTTGTACTGTTCCATGGGTGAAGGCTCTAATACCATCTCGTAAAACCTGGGTAAGGAGACGTAAGAGGCAGGGGCCAAATGCTAAAAGGAGAAAAACGGTTATGGCAGGGCCTAGGAGGGGCAGTAGCCAGGGTGCCTAGGAATTACAAAACTACTGGGACCAGGACTCTGAAAGGCATTGACTGATTTTAGAAGCTTTTTATTATTATTATTATTATACTTTAAGTTCTAGGGTACATGTGCATAACGTGCAGGTTTGTTACATATGTATACTTGTGCCATGTTGCTGTGCTGCACCCATCAACTCGTCAGCACCCATCAACTCGTCATTTACATCAGGTATAACTCCCAATGCAATCCCTCCTCCCTCCTCCCTCCCCCCTCGCCCCTCCCCCTCGCCCCTCCCCCCTCCCCCCTCCCCCCTCCGCCCTCCCCCCTCGCCCCTCCCCCCTCGCCCCTCGCCCCTCGCCCCTCCCCCCTCCCCCCTCCCCCCTCGCCCCTCCCCCCTCCCCCCTCGCCCCTCCCCCCTCCTCCCCCCTCCCCCCTCCCCCCCTCCTCACCCCTCCTCCCCCCTCCCCCCCCATGATAGGCCCAGGTGTGTGATGTTCCCCTTCCCGAGTCCAAGTGATCTCATTGTTCAGTTCCCACCTATGAGTGAGAACATGCGGTGTTTGGTTTTCTGTTCTTGTCAGGAAACAACAGGTGCTGGAGAGGATGTGGAGAAATAGGAACACTTTTACACTGTTGGTGGGACTGTAAACTAGTTCAACCATTGTGGAAAACAGTATGGCGATTCCTCAAGGATCTAGAACTAGATGTACCATATGACCCAGCCATCCCATTACTGGGTATATACCCAAAGAAGCTTTTTTATTTAACTGTCAGGCAGCATCTCGTACAATTCCTGACTGGTTAGTATAGAAACAGCATTCTTAAAGAGATGCACAGTCCACCTTTTTCGGCAGCGAGGAGATCTAAACTTTGACGGTTTTGAAGAGTTACTGCTGCTAAAGAGTCTATTTGGGCCCCCACTGGCTGCTCTGAAAAGCCATCTTTGCATTGTTCCTCCTCCGCCTCCTCCGTGCGCCTCCTCCGCGGCCACGGACTCCGGCAGCTTTATCGCCAGAGTCCCTGAACTCTCGCTTTCTTTTAAAATCCCCTGCATCGCATCACCGGCGTGCCCCACCATGTCAGACGCAGCCGTAGACACCAGCTCCGAAATCACCACCAAGGACTTAAAGGAGAAGAAGGAAGTTGTGGAAGAGGCAGAAAATGGAAGAGACGCCCCTGCTAACGGGAATGCTGAGAATGAGGAAAATGGGGAGCGAGAGGCTGACAATGAGGTAGACGAAGAAGAGGAAGAAGGTGGGGAGGAAGAGGAGGAGGAAGAAGAAGGTGATGGTGAGGAAGAGCATGGAGATGAAGATGAGGAAGCTGAGTCAGTTGCGGGCAAGCGGGCAACTGAAGATGATGAGGATGACGATGTTGATACCAAGAAGCAGAAGACCGACAAGGATGACTAGACAGCAAAAAAGGAAAAGTTAAACTAAAAAAAAAAGGCCGCCGTGACCTATTCACCCTCCACTTCCCGTCTCAGAATCTAAACGTGGTCACCTTCGAGTAGAGAGGCCCGCCCGCCCGCCCACCGTGGGCAGTGCCACCCGCAGATGACACGCGCTCTCCACCACCCAACCCAAACCATGAGAATTTGCAACAGGGGAGGAAAAAAGAACCAAAACTTCCAAGGCCCTGCTTTTTTTCTTAAAAGTACTTTAAAAAGGAAATTTGTTTGTATTTTTTATTTACATTTTATATTTTTGTACATATTGTTAGGGTCAGCCATTTTTAATGATCTCGGATGACCAAACCAGCCTTCGGAGCGTTCTCTGTCCTACTTCTGACTTTACTTGTGGTGTGACCGTGTTCATTATAATCTCAAAGGAGAAAAAAAACCTTGTAAAAAAAGCAAAAACGACAAGAGAAAAACAATCTTATTCCGAGCATTCCAGTAACTTTTTTGTGTATGTACTTAGCTGTACTATAAGTAGTTGGTTTGTATGAGATGGTTAAAAAGGCCAAAGATAAAAGGTTTCTTTTTTTTCCTTTTTTGTCTATGAAGTTGCTGTTTATTTTTTTTGGCCTGTTTGATGTATGTGTGAAACAATGTTGTCCAACAATAAACAGGAATTTTATTTTGCTGAGTTGTTCTAACAAAAAAAAAAAAAAAGAGTCTATTTGGGATTGGAGAGTAAGGATGGATTTGGCTACGTCTTGTAGGCTGTCTGAGAGATCTTTTGAAAGGAGTGATAGTGGGACAGGAAGGTGGACAAGCCTGCTATCTTTGTTCCTGTCGCAGTGGCAATTCTTAGTCCTATAAGCAGGGGTGTTAGCTGTACGGCTCTGTGTTGATGGACTTGAGCTTTAATAAGGACTGGTAAACTCTGATTTCCAGGGGCAATGTCAGTTTTGGGGCTTAAGAAGACTAGGGTGCAAGTACCAGTCTAATTCATAGGGAGGCACACATAGATTGAAGTTCCGCACAAGAAAAATATACTTTGGCTAGGCAGACAGAACTGGCTATGTCTTTTAGTAAGGCAAATAGGTGCAGGGAAGAGAAATATGGGCAAAGGAGAAGATACAGGGGGTAGGCACTAATATGGAAAGATTAGTGAAGGGATGTTAGAATTTCTTTGGTTTGTTCTTGGGGGAGGATGAGTTTTTGATTTTTCACTAGCCAGTTTCCTTGGAAGGAAGCTCCTTGTTGTAGTAGCGAAGCTTTTTTGGTGGGAGAATATTGGGGTTGGATTGTGGGAGTAATGAGGAGGAAGGCAGGTGCAGAAGAAAGGGAGAGTTCCTTTGCTACCTTATTGGCCTTTCTGTTCCCTCTTAAGATCTCATCTGATCCTATTTGATGTCCTTGACAGTGTGTAACTCCCACTTTAGTGGGGAGGTTCACAGCCTGAAGGAGTTGGTAAATGAGGGGTCTGTTAGTGATGGGGGTGCCTTTGGCAGTAAGGAATCCTCTCTCCTGCCAGATGGTGGCATGGGAATACAGAATGTGAGGTGTATTTGGAGTCTGTGTAAATGTTGGCTCATTTGCATTTGGAAAGAGTTAGGGCCCTAGTGAGGGCTGTGAGTACTGCCTTTTGGGAGGAGGTTTTGGGCATAGGGGCTTGGCTTTAATTACTCAGTTAAGAGAAACGACCATACATCTAGCCACTTTGGGGGAGTCAGTGGGCCCGCAGGAAGAGCCATCTGTGAATAGTTGGTCATTGGGGTTGGTGAGAGGCTCAGAGATGTTTCAAAAATGTGGCTGTAGGTGGTCTAGGATGTCAGTGCAAGAATGAGTAGGAGAGGAAGAGGACATGGGGAGTAAGGACACCGGGTTGAGGGGAGCACTTTTGGCAAGACAGAATTCGGGATTTTCAATAAAGAGGGCATGGAGTGAGTGGATCCGGGAAGGAGAAAAGGAGCTTAATCCTCCAGAAGAGAGGAGATCTCATTAATTGTGATGACTGTGGACAGTGGTGTTTTGGCCGAATGTAAGTTTCTTGCTTTCCAGAGCTAAAATGGCCGCTGCTACTAGTGCTGTAAGACAGGTTGGCCACCCTTTGACTGTTGTCTAGTTGTTCAGAGAGGTAAGCTACAGGGGCAAAGGAAGGAGGATTTCTTTCCTGTTGCCCTAAGACACCGAGGGATATCCCTTGGCTTTCAGCAGTATAGAGAGTGAAAGGTTTGGAGATATCAGGTAAGGACAGGGCTGGGGCAGTCATAAGAGCAGTTTGGGGCTTGTGGAAACTGAGGAGTATGTTATGTGAGGGGCTCAGGGGTTCACTGAGGGTGGCTTTGGCTGCTTTATAGAGGGGGCAAGCTAGGAGGGCAAAGTTGGGAATCTATATCCTAACGAAGCCTGTCAGTCCTAAGAAAGAGAGAATTTTACTCTTAGAGGAAGGTGGAGGTAGGCTGTCTATTAAGGCTGCCCATGCTGGGGTCATGGCTCAGGCCCTGGGAGAGAGTTGGACTCCTAAGTATGTTACTGTTGGGGTGGAGAGTTGTGCTTTGGAAGGGGAGAACTTATATCCTTTATTAGCAAGAGAGTTTAGAAGGGTAATAGTGTAAGTTTGAGAGTCTTCTAGGGAGGGGCTACAGAGAAGGAGGTCATCCACATATTGAAGAAGATGGCTGGGGTAAAGGTCTAAGGAGGTGAGGTCTCAGGCTAGGGCTTGTTCAAAGAAATGAGGACTATCTCTGAAGCCTTGGGAGAGGACAGTCCATGTGAGTTGTTGTGATTGAAGGGTCTCAGGGTCAGTCCAGGTGAAAGCAAAAAGGTTTTGGGAATCAGGGTGTAAGGGAATGGTAAAGAAGGCATCCTTTAGGTCAATGGCGGTATGGTGGGTACTGTTGGAGGGGACAAGAGAGAGAAGTGTATAGGGGTTAGGGACTACAGGATGAGTAGGGACAACAGCCTAATTGATGGCTCAGAGGTACTGGACGAGCCGGTACAAGCCATCTGATTTCTTAACAGGGAGGATGGGGGTGTTATATGGAGAGTGAGTTGGTCTAAGGAGACCACACAAGCAGAACTTGTTTATAATGGCCTGTAGGCCTTTTTGGTGGGTGAGAGAGATGGGGTATTGGGGAACATTGGGAAATTTGGAGGGGTCTTTTAATTAGATTTTGATGGGATAATGGTGAGCAGCTAGGGACGGGGTGGTGGTGTCCCACACTACTGGGTTAACAAGAGAGGTGGGAAACGGGTACTGGGGAGAGGATTCAGGGGTCAGACTAGCAGAAAGGAGCAGATGAAAAAAACTCACATAGATAAAAATCTATATGTTTAAGAAAAAGCCAAAGAAAAATTCTAAATGTGGTCATTACTTTAAAACATTGTAGAAAAAGAATTACATCTACTAATACAATTTCTTTTTGTTTTGTTTTGTTTTGTTTTTTGAGATGGAGTCTTGCTCTATCACCAGGCTGTAGTGCAGTGGCACGATCTCGGCTCACTGCGGCCTCTGGCTCCCTGATTCAAGCAATTCTCCTGCCTCAGCCTCCGAAGTAGCTGGGATTACAGTCACGCGCCACCACACCCAGCTAATTTTTTTTTGTTTTTAGTAGAGATGGGGTTTCACCATATTGGTCAGGATGGTCTCGATCTCCTGACCTTGTGATCTGCCCACCTCAGCCTCCCAAAGTGCTGGGATTACAGGCGTGAGTCACCGCGCCCAGCCACAATTTCTAAATTAACACAAATTCAGCACAACCCCAGTCAAGCTTAAGAAATCTTAATGTAAAATGTACAGGAAGGAATGAAAGGCTCACAACAACCAAGCCAATCTGAAAAAGCAGCAGCTATGGGACCTGCTCTGCCAGCCAGCAGGACGGCCCCAGAGCAGGACCAATGCCCCCAGGTGGCATGTCACCAGAGTAGACACACAGTCAGGGAACAGAACAGAAAGCCCAAAGACTGGAGGCCGAGTATGTGGAAACTTCGTATATGATAAAGTAGCCATCTCCAATAATGGGGAAAGCACTGATGGCTAATAGATCATATTTTTAAAATGGCTTTAGCTTAACATATGGAAAAAATAAAGCTGAATTCCAGTCTATCGACTTATGCAAAGGAGGAATCTAGATAAACACTAAATGTGAGAGGTAAAAGTGTAGGGATAAGAGTGTATTCCATTCAGTCAGGCAAGTTGGCTCATGCCTGTAATCCCAGCTATTTGGGAGGCTAAGATGGGTGCATTGCTTGTGGTCTGGAGTTCGAGACCAGTCTGGCCAACATAGTAAAACCCCGTCTCTACTAAAAATACAAAAATTAGCCACGCATGGTGGTATGCACCTGTAATCCCAGCTACTCAGGAGGCTGAAGCAGGAGAATCACTTGAACCCAGGAGGTGTAGGTTGCAGTGACCCAAGATGGCAGCACTACAGTCCAACCTGGGTGACAGAGTGAGACTCCATCTCAAGAAAAAAAAAAAGTGCATTCCATTCAAAAAGATGATAACCTGTTTTTGTAACCTAATGACAAAAGAGATTTTTAAAGCAAAACTTCAAACACACAAAACATGATGCAAAAATACTTAACGAATACATCAATATTAAAATTTTCTGTTTAGCAACAAGCACCATGAAAAATGTTCATAGATGACAGAATGGAAAAAGTTATTTGTGATGTCTAAAACTAAAAAGGGAGAATATTCAGAATGCACAAGAAATTCTCAAATCAGCAAGGAAAAGATAATAATCCAGAGAAATGGACAAAGAAGACCTAGGGGAAGGCAATTTTCAGAAGATAAAACCCCCAAAATGAACAAGTCTTTGAAGAGATGCTCAAAATCATGAATAAGAGTAAATACAAATGAAAAGAATGAGCTATAACTTTGTATCTGTTAAGCAAAAGTTAGGAAGCCAGGTAATACCCTGCTGGTGAACTGTAGACAAGCACAGCAATTCAGAAGAGCACTCTGACAATCCTTAATCGAAATAAGTAAACAAACATTATTTGACCCAGAAATTCCACCTGTAGCTACATACTCCAAAAACACGTATAAGCAGTTCCGTAAGACAACATGTACAAAAATATTCATATTCATGTTTTCTGCAGCCTTATTTGTGCTGGATGGGAGTTGAAGGTTGTCTGGGTTCCCACTGCTAGGAGAATAAATAGGTAAAAATGTAGTGGATGCACATCTTGGAATATTAGAAAGCAATTTGCTAGAAGCAACAGGTTTATACTGGTGTGCAGGTATCTTTAAAATATTGTGCTTAAAGGAAGAAAGTAAACAAACGGCTAACCTAACAAATGACTAAACCTAACTCAATACAATTTATATGAATTTAAAAATACACGCACTCAAAATAAAAATATTCATTGTTCAAGAGGACATGCAAACCAAAAGATACAAGTTCAGTGTCATTAATTCTAACAGGAGGAGAGAGATGAGAGATGGGACCGGTACCGGTCCATGGCCTGTTAGGAACAGGGCCACAAAGCAAGAAGTAGGCAGCATGTGAGTGAGTGAAGTTTCATCTGTATTTACAGCCTCCCTCCATCGCTGCCCAAGCTCCACATCCTGTCAGATCAGCAGTGCCATTAGATTCTCATAGGAACACAAACCCTATTGTGAACAGCACATGCAAGGGATCTAGGTTTCACGCTCCTTATGAGAATCTAATGCCTGATGATCTGTCACTGTCTACCATCCTCCCTAGATGGGACTGTCTAGTTGCAGGAAAACAAGCTCAGGGCTCCCACTGATTCTACATTATGGTGAGTTGTATAATTACTTCATTATATATTACAATGTAATAATAATATAAATAAAGTGCACAATAAATGTAATGTGCTTGAATCAACCCCAAACCATCCACTGCACTGCCCCCTCCCTCCGTCTGAAAAAAAATTGTCTTGCATGAAACTGGTCCCTGATGCCAAAAAGGTTGGGGAACCCCTGCCCTAAACTATCACCTCAAGCTTCTCTACCTTCTGGGTAGATAATTCCACCTCTTCCACTTCCCAGCACTCCTGGGTCTATTGGAAAAGGTCTAAATAGAGAAAATACACAATGGCAATCCCTAAAACTGTAAGAATTGACACTGATCAAATCACCAGGCAATCTCAATCTTTACATGCCCATAAGTCTCATTCATAAACACTGGAAAGTGGTGATGAGGAGGAACAAGATAGTCTCCTTGCCTGGATCCTCCATCAAGGACATCTGCTATGGGTACTGCTTCCAAGTTTGGGTGCCATTCCACTTAGAATTTCTCTGAGTATTCCATGCTCTGCTGCCCTCAAGGCTTATGCTGTCATGTCTTCAGGCGGATATGTAAGAACATGCGAGTGAGGCAAAGCACTACACAAATTAAAGGCACTGTGACCAGGTCTCAGCCACATTACTACTTGACCTGAACATCATTCATTGCTCTCTCAATTCCCCACACATTCTCTCCAATCATAAAACACGACTAAACAAATAATGAGCCAGAATACTGTAGTAAAACATTACAAAAATTCTTAAATCAGTGAAAAATTACACATACACAGGAATCCCCTATAATTCCCAAGGACAGGCCATAATTGAAAAAACTAATAAAACACTCAAAGCTCAATGGGCGAAACAAATAAAGGAAAAAGGAGTATAACACTCCCCAGATGCAACTTAACCTAGCACTCTATACTTTACACTTTTTAAACATTTATAAAAATCAGACCGCTACTTCTGCAAAACAACATTTTACTGGGGAAAAAAAAACAGCCCACATAAAGAAAAACTGATTTGGTAAAAAGACATCAAAAATAGGACATGGAAAATAGGGAAGGTGATACCATGGGAAGAGGCTTTGCTTGTGTTTCACCAGGAGAAAAATCAGCTTCCTGTTTGGATACCCACTAGACATCTAAAGTTCTACAATAAACCCATTGGAGATGCAGAAAAAGGCACCTCCACAGACACAGAAAACCGGCAATCGACTATCACTGACTCGCCAGGTAAACAAAAATGGTGATATCAGAGGAAGAGATGAAGTTGCCATCCACCAAGAAAGCGGAGCCGCTGACTTGGGCCCAATTAAAGAAGCTGTCACAGTTAGTTTAAAAAAAAAAAAAAAAAAGCCTAAAAAACACAAGGGTAACATGAACTCCAGAGAATATGCTGCTTGCAGCTTTGATGATTATATCAACGGTGATGTCTCCCCATGTCTGCAGAAGCAGCTGCAGCTAATTATACTTACTTGACCTATGTGCCTTTCCCGTCCTTAATTCCAGCAGTCACATGGATGGATAATCCTATTGAAGTATATGTTAATAACAGTGCATGGGTACCAGGCCCCACAGATGATCGTTGCGCTGCCCAACCTAAAAAAGAAGGAATAATGATAAATATTTCCATTGGGTATCATTATCCTCCTATTTACCTAGGGAAGGCACCAGGATGTTTAATGCCTACAACCCAAAATTGGTTAGTAGAAGTACCTACTGTCAGTGCCACCAGTAGATTTACTTATCACATGGTAAATGGAATGTCACTTGGGCCAAGATAAATAATTTAAAGGACTCTTCTTGTCAAAGATCATTAAAATTTAGGCCTAAGGGGAAGCCTTGCCCCAAGGAAATTCCCAAAGAATCAAAGGCCTGGAAGTCTTAGTTTGGAAAGAATGTGTGGCTAATAACGGTGGTGGTATTACAAAACAATAAATTTGGAACTATTACAGACTGGGCCCCTCGAGGCCAATTATATTATAATTGTACGGACCAGACTCACTCATGTTCACAGGCCCCATCCATCTGCCCCATTAATCCGGCTACGATAGTGATTTAACTGAAAAGCTGGACCAGGTTTATAGAAGGTTAAAATCACCCTATCCATGGAAATGGGGTGAAAAGGTAATTTCATCACCTCGACCAAAGTTAGTTAGTCCTGTTACTGGTCCTGAACATCCAGAATAATGGAAGCTTACTGTGTTCTCGCACCACATTAGAATTTGGTCTGGAAATCAAGCTATAGGAACAAGAGATCGTAAGCCATATTATACTATCCACCTAAATTCCAATCTGACAATTCCTTCGCAGAGTTGTGTAAAACCCCCTTATGCGCTAGTTGTAGGAAACATAATTATTAAACCAGATTCCCAAACTACAACTGTGAAAATTGTAGATTGTTTCCTTGCATTGATTCAACTTTTAAGTGGTAGCACCATATTCTGCTGGTGAGGGCAAGAGAGGGCGTGTGGATCCCTGTGTCCATAGACCGACCATGGGAAGCTTCGTCATCCATCTGTATTTTAACAAAAGTATTAAAAGGAGTTCTAACTAGATCCAAAAGATTTATTTTTACTTTGATTGCAGTGATTATGGGCCTTACTGCAGTCACAGCTACTGCTGCAGCTGCTGTTCAAACTGCAGAATATGTAAATAATTGGCAAAAGAATTCCTCAAAATAGTGGAATTCTCAGACCCAAATAAATCAAAATTGGCAAACCAAATTAATGATCTTAGACAAACTGTCATTTGGATGGGAGATAGGCTCATGTGCTTGAAATATCTTTTTCAGTTACAGTGTGACTAGAATATGTCAGATTTCTGTATTACACTCCAAGCCCATAATGAGTCTGAGCATCACTGGGACATGGTTAAATGCTATCTACAAGAAAGAGAAAATAATTTTACTTTAGATATTTCAAAATTAAAAGAACAAATTTTTGAGGTATCAAAAGCCCATTTAAATGTGGTGCCAGGAACTGAGGCAATCGTGAAAGCTGCTGGTGGCCTCACAAATCTTAACCCCGTCACTTGGGTTAAAACCATCAAAAGTTCCACTATTGTAAATTCTGTATCAATCCTTGCATGCCTGTTCTGTCTGTTGTTAGTCTACAGGTATATCCAGCAGCTCCGAAGAGACAGCAACCCGCAAAAACGAGACACAATGACGATGGCGGTTTTGTCAAAAAGAAAAGGGGGATATGTCGGGCAAAGAGAAATCAGACTGTGACTGTGTCTATGTAGAAAAGGAAGACATAACAAACTCCATTTTGATCTGTACCGTTAACAATTGTTTTGCCTTGAGATGCTGTTAATCTGTCACTTTAGCCCCAACCTTGTGCTCACAAAAACACGTGTTCTATAGAATAAAGGTTAAGGGATCTAGGGCTGTGCAGGATGTGCCTTGTTAACAATATGTTTACGGGGCAGTACACTTGGTAAAAGTCATCGCCATTCTCCATTCTCGATAAACCAGGGGCACAATGCACTGCGGAAAGCCGCAGGGACCTCTGCCCTGGAAAGTCGGGTATTGTCCAGGGTTTCTCCCCACTGAGATAGCCTGAGATATGGCCTCATGGGATGGGAAGGACCTGACCGTCCCCCAGCCTGACACCCGTGAAGGGTCTGTGGTGAGGAGGATTAGTGAAAGAGGAAGGTCTCTTGCAGATGAGATAAGAGAAAGGCCTCTGTCTCCTGCCTGCCCCTGGGACATTATACAGAATGTCTCGGTATAAAACCCGATTGTACATTTGTTCTATTCTGAGATAGGAGAAAAACCGCCCTGTGGCAGGAGGTGACACATGCTGGTGGCAATGCTGCTCTGTTATTCTTTACTACACTAAAATGTTTGGGTGGAGAGAAGCATAAATCTGGCCCACGTGCACATCCAGGCATAGTACCTTCCCTTGAACTTGTGACACAGATTCCTTTGCTCACATGTTTTCTTGCTGACCTTCTCCCCACTATCACCCTATTCTCCTGCCGCATTCCCCTTGCTGAGATAGTGAAAATACTAATCAATAAATACTGAGGGAAATCAGAGACCACTGCTGGTGTACATCCTCTGTATGCTGAGCACTGGTCTTCTGGGCCCACTATTCTTTCTCTGTCCTTTGTCTCTGTGTCTTATTTCTTTTCTCAGTCTCTCGTCCCACCTGATGAGAAATACCTACAGGTGTGGAGGGGTAGGCCACCCCTTCATCTTCCAAATATTGCACAGAAAATGCATGTACTAAAAATTAATTCACTGTTTATCTAAAATTCAAATTTAACTGGGCTTCCTGTATCTATATTTGCTGCAGCTGGAAGCTCTACATGACCCACCATTTGACACAGCTTTTCATTTTTTCTGAGAATGTAAGAGGTTCTTAGGTTGTGTTTTAAGGAATTGTCTGAAATTACAGATTGCCTACATCCTTGCTTCCCCTCACTAAGAACTCACAATTACCCTCAATCTCTGAAGCTGATTAAAGTATTATCGCAAAGAGTAATATAATTCACTTGAGTTTCATTTTCTCCCTACTCAGCTTCTGGAATAGTGCACTGCAAATAGAATGACCTTAAGGCCATCTAAATAGAGGAAGGGAGAAAAGTTATGAATAAACCATAGATATTTATCAATAATTAAACAATCTGGATTTGATTCCAGTTTTAATTATGTGGACTTGTTAGTTCTTCCTCTTGCTTTGGTTTCAAGTACTGAACAACAAATAAGTAATTTATAATAACCCTATGCTAAATATTGATTCAAAGATCAAAGACCATTTCGATTCAAATTTTTCAACACAGGCTTAGTTTACTGTCCAATGGCTGTCTTTTTGTTTTTTTCTTTTTGAGACGGAGTCTTGCTCTGTCGCCCAGGCTGGAGGGCAGTGGTGCAGTCTGGGCTCACTGCAACCTCCACCTCCCGAGTTCAAGCGAGTCTCCCGCCTCAGCCTCCTGAGTAGTTGGGATTACAGGCATGCACCACCACACCTGGCTAATTTTTGTATTTTTAGTAGAGTAATGGTTTCGTTACGTTGGCCCGGCTAGTCTCGAACTCCTGACCTCAGGTGATCTGCCCACCTTGGCCTCCCAAGGTGCTAGGATTACAGGCATGAGCCATCGCGCCTGGCCGGGTGTCTTTTAAAACAGTGTGCTGAGTCAAAACATCTTTTAGACATATTCCTTTTAGAAAAAGCAAACAAACAGAGACCTGTTTAAGGGTAGTAACCAGCATTCTGGATTTTCCTAACCAAAAAAAAAGAGTTTGGAAACCCCAGTTATAAATTTTGCAAATGAATCACATTACAGGCCTGAACAAGATGGTAGATTATAACAAGGACGATTATAACAAGGACGTCTAAAGTGCATTGAGAGTTGGAATCTCCTCTCCATGCTCAGAAACAAACAGTGACAGGGTTGGAAAGGAAGTTCAGGGAAGAATTAGAGGAGGAGAGTGTATTAGCTTTATCTCGGGTACCCAATATGTCCCAAGACTACAGGCTACCTTATTTACATCCAACTTTACATTAACCCAGTGAGATTAACAAAAAATGAAAGGTTCAGAAGAGATAAGTACTAGAAAAGTTACACAGCTATTAAGGGGTCGTTTAAATTCAAACCCATATATTTAGAATTCCAAAGCAATGCTTGTCAAATGTAGACTTAGCACCAATTTTATTCTTATAATCACTAAATACATCTGTTTAATTCTCCTAACCTCATGAGAAAGTACTATTGAGTAAAAACATTAAGTAAGAGTAAGAGCAGTGTTCGTAGTCGAGATCACTTTTCAGATTATTTGGAACTTTCTATCTTTCCCGAATCTATTTTCAATGCCAATCAGTCATCTTTGGGTCCGGGAGCATAACCTCCCCCGTCTCCCAGCCCTCCCCCTCTAGCACACAACGCACTAGTCAAAACTGCTAAGGCATTGCCAAATATCTACCACTGTACTCTGATGGCACACATGGCTGAAAAGATTGTAGAACAAAATCTAACTGAAAAATTATAGGTGATTTTTATCAGTCTGTTTAAATGCATATGCATCCCAGGCATTCCACCTGGTAGTCTCTGTCTCAAAGGCCCATCCACCTCACCACGGCCAGGAGGGAGGGGATGAGGAACAGGGAAAGCCAAAGAACTGATCTTTTCTGAGTTTGCATTCCAGAAAGTGGACCACAGAGAAATGGTGCACAAAGTCACTGATTATTATTAATAACTACAATTTATTCAACATTTCCCTGTTCCCAAGCATTAAATAAGCTGTTTTATCTCCCCACAACCATGCTATTAGGCAGGAAATGTTAAGATCCTCAATTCAAACCTGAGGAAAAGCGTGATATGAAACAGAGAGATTCTGTAACCTGCCATTGCCCACAGCTACTGGGAGTTGGCACAGGATCCAAATACAGGCAGCCTGACATCTGTCTGAAGGATGTCAAGCCACAGTCACCATACTCACCTAGTCCCCACATAATCATGGCCCAAAGAACTCGCTTCCTCAATTTTTGCTTAGTTTTACTCGTTCATTCTTTCGAGAAATAGAAGGATGCCAGGCACTAGGCATACAGCTGGCAAACAGTGAGAAAACAACAGACCCCATTTCATGTACCTTATAGTGAAGGAGACAGAAAATGCCAACAAGTAAACAAGCAAAACTAACTGTCAATGGTTGCTCTAAAGGAACACAAGTTGCCATGAGCAGGGAAATAGGAGGGACCTACTTGAGATGACACTGAAAGTCAAAGAAGACTTCTCCAGAAAGGGGGCACCCAAGCCGGGACATGAAGAAAGAGAATCAGACAAGAGCCAGACACACAAGAGCCAACAAGATCTCCAGAAGAAGGAGTGCTGCCATGGGGAGCAAGTGTGGCATGGCCCTCGGGTGCAGGCCAGGCTGGGGGCAGGGACTGAAGCAAGTTGTAAAATTTCTGATTGCCAGGGGCAGAATGGATTCCTAAGGCAGCCACTGTCTTCTGTTAACTCTGGAGTTTTCTGCATCCATTTTGCTTTAAATGAGGCATGCATGTTTTCATGGCTGTGATGAAACCCCTACAAAGGAAGGAGCCTTCTCCAGTTTAGCAATATTTATGTTACTCTTAAAAAACAACAAAGCTGACCCTGGCAGATGTTTGTACTGGGAGGTTCAGATCCATCCAGGCCACCACTGTTAATAGCCCATGGGAAAGTCCCTGCAGTCTCTCAGGGAAGTCATTCTGTGTAGAATCTGTAATTTCACAGGCAAATCCTACAACTAAGAAACAATTAATGAAAATATCTGTGAAGGGTTGAATGGATACAGAGACGAGGGATATAAACAATGTGACACTATGTCCTGTTAATTGACAGAGAACAGAAGGGCTGGAACGGGACCCAGACAGCAGGGTTTATGACCGCCTCTGCTGTGACGTCATAGCCTGGTAGGGAGGGGGCTGCAGTCCTCAGGAAACTGCCAGTGGACAAAGTTCAAACAAGAGTTCCAGTTCCCTGGAACCTGAGTCGGGAGGCCTGCAGTTCACTTTCTGTCTGTTTGCTGGCCAGCACCAGGATTTCCCAGACAGGCCTATGCTAGAGGGCTGGATAGTGTGGTAGAGTGGTGGACAGAGAGCTGCTTCTATCCACAATGCAGCCATATGCTGACTGAGAGATAACTTTGTGTCTGGAAGAGCCCTCTGATTTCCTATACTAACGGCCTTACACAAGATGGAGGATTTTACATTTGATGGAACAAAGCGCTTAAGTGTCAACTACATGAAGGGAATTCTTCAACCCACAGTCACCTGTGACATCTGGGATGAGATCTGGAACTTCCAAGCCAAGCCTGATGACCTGCTTATTTCTACCTATCCTAAAGCAGGTAGGTGGAAGGGCTTACAGGGGAAGGGGAAGAGGAGAGTTAGGAAGGTAAGTGGGAAGGATGCATTAGTCATGAAATAAAGAAGTTGATCTGGAAAACTCTACTGGACGGAGTGATACGGCTAAAGAAAGTTACTAGTGGAAACTGAAGCTATACCGAAACATACTAAAATGACACACAAATTTTTAGAATTCAACCTTCCTATGATGTTATGATGTACTTACTTTTTTTTTTTTTTTTTTTTAACTTTCCCAGGAGACAGTGAAAACAGCTAAGAGCAAAAGGGTATACTTGTTTATTTATTCGTTCCCAATCTAGGCCCTTATTGCAAATGTTGTAAAAAGCTGCTTTGAGTGTGTGAGCTAGAAAGGGGATCCCGAGGCTGATTTGGAAAAGAAATAGGGGAGCTTTGGTTCTGCAATGCTGATACCACCTCAGCAGCCCTCCCATCTCACGGTCTGAGAACCATCCTTCTGATTTCCACCTTCCTTTGTGGTAAATTGTGAACCAACTCTCTTATCTCAACAATCAGTTTAACAAAGTTGTCTGTAAAAGTAGGACTAGCTTGAGCCCAGCAACCACATCATAAAAATTGGGGGATGATGAGGTGGAAATAGTTCTCTATAAATATTTTTGCATATCTACATATCTACCAGAAATAGTTTATTTGGTCTACACACAAATTATATATACATTTGCTCTTTGCAAAATCAAGCTGTCAAAAACTCTTGTTATACACACACAAATACACACACACCAAAAAATCTAAACCTCAGTATTTTCTGAGACTGTTCAAAACCCTCTTTTGTTCTTATCTCTCAAGATCCTGACAGAAGATTCTGCAGGAACACGGAGGCCTTGGTCTCTTCTTTGTCCGTCTGTTTCACGTTGGTCCTGATTTCCCAAACTTACTCATCGGGAGCCCATTCAGGATCAAATTTGTCTGAATGTAAATTTCTAAAAGTAGCCACTGGTGAGGATCACAGCTTATCATCTTAACTTCATCAACAATTCCACTTGATTATCAATTCAGTACCTAAATAATCTTTTCTCTACCTGCCAAATGCAAGTACTAAGATATGGTTCATTTAGGTTTTTCCTGGCATTAATGAGGTTTAAGCAATTCAAAAAGCACACTAAGAAAATTAAATGCTTGCCATCTAAAGTAATATTTAATCATAACTAAAACCATATACGTTAATGAAGTCTATTTTATTAAAAGGAAGAAGAAACAAGCATAGATGGCAAAAATAGTTCACCCTAAATTTTTAAAAGAATAATACTCTGAATGACAAGAAAAAATACATCATGGAATCACTGACCTCTAGAGAATAAATTGAGAAGTCATTCCACTCATCCCAGAACCTCTAGCAACATTTCAATCTGCCCTCATGTTGGCTCATGTCTATAAATTCATTCAATTCATTCATTATAGACATTCAGTGTTGTGGCTATGAATTGTCATAAAACTAGTACAAATGGCTGGAATATTCTTTGCATGGATAACTAAAGATATCTTGACCCTTCATCCTGTAATAAAAGTTGCTGCCAGAAAATACAGGAGACCAACTCATATAAAATATAAAATATAATTTAATTTATTTCTAACTTATGCCCTTATTCTAGGCCTTTAAAAGCACTAAATTGAGAATATGGGAAAAGGAATCTATAGAACTTCAGCCAGATAATACAGGAAAGATCAACCTAGATCAGGATTCAGAAAGCCATCCTGGCTAGGCATGGTGGCTCACACCTGTAATCCCATCACTTTGGGAGGCCAAGGCAGGAGGATCGTTTGAGGCCAGAAGATTGCGTCCAGCCTGGGCAACATAGGGAGACTCCTATCTACAAAAAAAAAAAAAATTAAAAATTAGCCGGGCGTGGTGGCATGTACTCATAGTCCTAGCTATTTGGGAGGCTGAAGCAAAAGGACCATTGAGCCCAGGAGTTGGGAGGCTGCACAGAGCTAGGATCCCACCACTGCACTCCAGCCTGGGCAATAGAGCAAGACCCTGTCTCTGGATAAAAAAGCCGTCTTAAAATAACTCGACATCCTCTTAACCTGGATTTTGCCAGAACAACTGGTGCAACAGATATTCATCAGAGGGTGAAGATTATGTTGATAGCACAATATCACTGTATAAGTCAGGATCAGTGCAAGACACAGACAGACTGAAGCTGGGGGATTCCATTCTACCTATGGCCACAGTGGCAGTGGTTGGGTCTAGGGCACTGGGCCATGGAACGTGGAATGGTCTTTGCAAAATTTCTGTCTGCTGGGGCTACTATCAGCAGACACCTCCTCAGGAAGGATGACTTCTATCTCCCCACTGCCTTCCAAAACTCAGGCTAATGCATCTCACTGGAGGGATCTAAATAGCCTTCAGAATCTTAGTGGCAAAGGAGTTTAGGGAAGGCCTTTTATAGCCTTTCAGCCCATGAAATATGGGGGAAACAGAGAAAATAGAAAAATGAATACTAAGTGCTAATAGTCAATATCAAGTTCAAACCCTAATGGTTCATTTATTCAGCCAACAAATACTAAGTGTCTCCTATGCTATGTGACTGGGAAAAAGAGAGTTTGAAAGCCATTTAGTCATTTCTCTATAGGAGAACACAATTTGGGGAGAATGCCCTTTCTAAGGACAATACAGCTAAATCAAGAGAACAATAACAATCCAAATTAATAGTTGTGACAGAAAAAAATATATATTTATCAGTCTAATGTCCATTCAAAATTGGAGTATTTTTTAAAAATTCATATTATGATAATAAGATATAAATAAGGAATGTTATCTTCTGAATCCCATTTAAAACCTATCTTTTAAATTCACATAGATGGTCCAGTCAGGGTGACTCTCACCTGTAATCCCAGGATTTTAGGAGGCCAAGGCAAGCAGATCACTTGAGCTCAGGAGTTCCAGATCAGCCTGAGCAACATGGGAAAATCCTGTCTCTAAAAAAAGTACAAAAATTAGCCGGGGGTGATTGTGCATACGTGTAACCCCCGCTACTCAGGAGGCTGAGGTGAGATCATTTGAACCCAGGAGGCAGAGGTCGCAGTGAGCTGAGATTGCACCATTGAACTCCAGCCTTGCTACAGAGCAAGACCCTGTCTCAAAAAAAAAAAAAAAAAAAAGACATAGATGTTCTAACAAGTATTTGATCATATTTTAAGGAATATGCTGTACTAAACGTCCATCCATCTTCATTTTACATGTGGGATAAGGAACAACATGGACACAGGAGATAGTGGAATTAATACAAAATGAAGGTGATGTAGAGAAAAGTAAACGGGCACCAACTCATCAACGATTTCCTTTCCTCGAATGGAAAATCCCATCCTTAGGATCTGGTAAGTATGGAATAGCCACACTTCATTACAGTCCTAAAATGCACTTAGGATTTTTACTGTCTTTGAACCTTTCAAAATTATAGGCTTTCAAACAATGATTGGTGAGTTTTGTGGTTTTGTCTCTTTTTAACTGTGTCTGGCCACTGTTATACTACAGGCGTTTTCTAATGGAATTATTGTTTATACAAAAGTGAGTTAAATTTTGTTTCTCTAGTTAGAAATTAATTTTACTTCAAAAGGATAAGCTCAAGTAAGATAACCCTGGTGAAAGGATTTGAATTTTTTAGGTTCTTATTTATTTGGTTGACTGTTATGGTTAGGAATAGTTCTAGCCAAACATCTCTTCATGGGCTAGACATAGTCTCTCACACCAGATCTATAGTTACAATGTTCTTGCAGATGCTTTGACTTGTAGTAGCAATAACGGAAGCAGCAGAACCTGGAAGCAAATAGAGAAAAAAATAGTAGAAATTGATCAAAAACCAATTTTGCAGGTTTGGAACAAGCTCAGGCAATGCCCTCACCACGGATCCTGAAAACACATCTTCCTTTTCACTTGTTGCCACCATCCTTCCTAGAGAAAAACTGTAAGGTAAAAAGCAAAAGGAATTCAGAGCTGTACTCCTTAAAACAACCTTAGTCTTCCATTTCCTCTTAAAACACTTCACTTGTTTAAAAAAAAAAAAAAAAAAAAAAAGTCTACCTCTTCACAATCATCAATACACAAATTAATACGAATCCTAGCCAGGCACAGTGGCTTATGCCTATAATCACAGCATTTTGGGAGACTGAGATGGGTGGATCAGCTGAGGTCAGGACTTCGAGACCAGCCTGACCAACATGGTGAAACCCCATCTCTACTAAAAACACAAAATTCGCAGGATGGGGTGGCACACACCTGTAATCCAAGCTACTCGGGAGGCTGAGGCAGGAGACTTGCTTGAACACGGGAGGCGGAGGTTGCAGTGAGCCAAGATGGTGCCACTGCACTCCAGCCTGGGTGACAGAGCGAGACTCCATCTCAAAAACAAAACAAAACGAAAAAGTCTCCCATAACGAGGATGACAAAAATGCAGCCTCAGAAAAACTGAACTGTGTGAAATGTATCCACCCTAACATGACTCGCCTGGGCAGTAATAGCAAAAACAAAAACAAAAACAAAAAAAAAAAAAACCTTTTTTTTTTTTTTTTGCTTCTTCCCTCCCCTCCCCTCATCATTCCCAGATAATCTATGTAGCAAGAAATCCCAAGGACAACATGGTGTCCTATTACCATTTCCAAAGAATGAATAAAGCACTTCCTGATCCAGGAACATGGGAAGAGTATTTTGAGACTTTTCTGGCTGGGAAAGGTGAGAGAATTTAGTTTTGTTTCCCTTCATTTCTCAAAATCTCCAAACACCCTAGAAGGAAAGAATCCTCTCTTTTGAACGGCAGGGGCTCTACCTTCTCTAATGGAACACTCTCACTTCAGAAATTCTCCTTTCAGAGGGATAATAGGACCTCTGTGACTCATTGCCCTGTTTTCCATCCCATCTTCCAGTGTGCTGGGGCTCCTGGCATGAACATGTGAAAGGATGGTGGGAAGCCAAAGACAAACACCGTATTCTCTATCTCTTCTATGAGGACATGAAGAAGGTGAGCACAATGCCATCTAATGTGTGCCCACTGGGCCATAAAACATTTAAGTCATAATGTATTGACCCCATCAGGGACTCAGATTGATGTGGGGAACAGAAAATTGCTGCACTTCGTTGGCTACAGCTGTCATTTGTCCAAATGCACATGGCTGATCATGAGTTTAAGTATCACACAGTCTCACCTGCAGCTTCCTGGTGCTCCCCAGGATGCTGCACATCTCCCTTACAGGGAGGTTATTACCCAATATGGATTGTGTCATTTCTCCCTTGCATATCTATTTTAAAATGCAGTTTAGCAGGAAAAAAATCCTAGCACATTTTGGTTTCTTTGGTTTTGTTTTGTTGTTGTTGTTGTTGTTGTTTTAAGACAGAGGAGTTTCACTCTGTCGCCCAGACTGGAGTGCAGTGATGCGATCTCAAGTTACTGCAAGCTCCGCATCCCAAGTTCAAGCGATTCTCCTGCCTCAGCCTCTGGAGTAGTTGGGATTACAGTCGCCTGCCACCACACCCAGCTAATTATTTGTACTTTTAGTAGAAACGGGGTTTCACCATGTTGGCCAGGCTGATTTTGAACTTCTGACCTCAAGTGTTCCACCCACCTCCGCCTGCCAAAGTGCTAGGATTACAGGCATGAACTACCGTGCCCGGAGTTTTTGGGTTTTTTTATTAGCACTGAGGAACATAATACGGTTTTTTGTTTTGTTTTGTTTTGTTTTGAGACGGAGTCTTGCTCTGTCGCCCAGACTGGAGTGCGGTGGCCCGATCTCGGCTCACTGCAAGCTCCGCCTCACGGGTTCACGCCATTCTCCTGCGTCAGCCTCCCGAATAGCTGAGACTACAGGCACCCGCCACCACGCCCGGCTAATTTTTTGTATTTTTTAGTAGAGACGGGGTTTCACCGTGTTAGCCAGGATGGTCTCTATCTCCTGACCCTGTGATCTGCCCGCCCGGCCTCCCAAAGTGCTGGGATTATAGGCGTGAGCCACGACGCCCAGCCAATAGCTTTAAGAAACAGTTTAGGAAGTGGTTCAATGGAAAATGGATTTAGATTCAAAATTCTTGAAATCAAGTTCCGTCAATTCTTGGTAAAGACACTTAACATCTTGGGGGCTTAGTTTTCTTAAATGTAAAAATGAAGATAATAAGATTTACCTATTCAAAATTTATTTGAGGACTAAATATCAGTGGATGTTTGTTGTAAATAATCATCTACTCTGCTACTTTCTGTGACCCCACTAAATACAGAGCTCTATACAGAATTATAGTCTCTGTTCTTGAATTGGTCATTGAAAGCCTTGATACTCAACAGGTACTTCACAGACTAGTTTGCATAAGCTACTGGAGCCTGCTCTAGGCCTGCTAAGTCTGGAGTTTTATAAAATTCCCACGAGATTCAAGCGCACATCACCATTTAGATGCACTTCTCTAAGGTTCAGTCACTGCTGGGCCTTGTGATATCAGTGATTTCTACAAAATATCAAAGGAGTGGTAAACACAGACCATTTTCATGTGGTTTTTAAAATAATTGTTATAGCTCCAGGATTTTCAGAAGCATGACTAAAGAACCAGCAGAACAACCTATGAGGTTATCAGGATAAAATTCCCTCCTTGTGTTTACATTGTTTTTACTTGGTACAACAGTGTTGTGCCCCATAGGAAGTCTCCGGGCAGATGATGTTTGCCTACGGCGTGTATCATAGCCGTGTCAGAGAAAGGATATGTCGCCGGGAATCGGGCTCTTTTGCTTAGGTAGACCCTAGCGTATTATGCATGCCAGGAAGAAACTTTACCGAAACAGGTAATCTAACCTCAGAGTCCCTAAAACTTTTTAAAATATTGCTGTGATCTTGTTTGGGAATGTCCCCTCACAAAGCTCACAATTCTCAGTACTCTGATTCCTAGTCTGTGTGAGGTCAATTAAATGAAACATTTCTGACATACAAGCTTTTACAGCAGAAGCCCACTACAGACACAGTGGTCGGGGTAAGCGCTTCCACTTTCCCTTCCCACCCGCTCCCTGCTCCCAGAGACGGAGGAGTCCCACAGCCACAGTGATGTCACAGGGTTGTATGTCCCTCTGATGAGAAATCAGTGGTTACACTGGAACTGAGCTACTCTCAGTTCCACTTGACTTGGTGGTCTGGTACCAGAGGTACTAGCCATGGGTACCTCTTGACATATGCAAAAAATAAAAATAAAAATTTCTCTCCCCTCCTCCTGCCATCACTGCAGTCTGGGGACATTTCTGTCAATGTCAGAAACAGGATATAGCTTCCTCTTGGTCAGGTCTTTAATCTTCTGCTCCTGTGCTTCTGAAATGTCTTGCGCAGCGCTTGTGGACATAACCCTGGCACACTCCCTCAGTGAACCGTTCACTAGGCACTGTACGTCATTGTCTGGTGAATGTTTCACTAAGCTTACCCAGTTGATTACATATTAAGGGGAAAAAATTATTAGTGATTCCAATTACTAAAAAAAAGAACAATATGGGTCATCACGTTAAAATGAGTCACTTGAGCATTTGTTAAGATTTGATTTTTATTTTAACTCGAATATGTTACCGGTTACTGTCATTAATCCATCACAATATTCTTTTTAAACTAATTCTATTAAATCATTACTCTTCTTTTGACTCTGATCATAGAACCCAAAGCATGAAGTTCAGAAGCTAACAGAATTTATTGAGAAGAAACTAGATGACAAAGTTCTAGATAAAATTGTCCATTACACTTCATTTGATGTTATGAAACAGAATTCAATGGCAAACTATTCATCGATTCCTGCTGAAATCATGGACCACTCCATTTCTCCATTCATGAGAAAAGGTTTTTATAGTTTCTTTTCGTTATAATCTTAAAAGAACTGTCAAATATTTTATAGCATTTGAGAGGAGTTTTCTTTCCTATGGCTAGGAAAAAATAATATCTTTAATAAATGATTTGGGGAAAAGAAGTATTTAAGAAGCCACTGATAAAATGAAAATAGTATTTAATTAGCCAATTATTATTAAGATTCAGAGAGTAAGATTTGATGTCTAAATCCAACCACTTATCCCCACTTTCCCTTAAGAGTTCTGGCTAATAACATGAAAATATATGGAATTAAGTCAGAGAGGGGAAAGAATCCATTTTATAGTCGGTTCTATGCTATCAGATTCAGTCATTCAAAGGTACTTACTGAGGGGCTTCTATGTGCCAGGCACTGTTCTAGTCACTGTTTGCAGCAGTGAACAAAACACAAAAATTCATTCCTGCATGGAAATTATATTCTAGTGATAAGCAAAATAAAAGAATACGTAGATAACATTAAGAAAAATAAAACTGGGAAAGGTAACAGGGATTACAATCAGATAATTTGGGGGAGGGGTCATATTTTTTCTTCTTCAAATGGTACCTTGGGCCTCCCAGAAATAGGCCCTTCTTGGTCAGCTTACAGCATGGGAGCTACAGTCATGAGCACCCACCATGCTTCGATGTGCAGCAGGGCACAGAGAAAGACAAGAAAGCCTTCAGGCCTGCTGTTGTAACACAGTGGTCTTGCCCACTCACTAATGCAGCCAGGCGGTAAGAGGCTCTCCTCGTCTCACAAATCAGACAGGAAAGTCGTCTTCCCTTCAGGATAAGGAAGTGACAGGATAGCAAGAGAAACGTTTTGTCCAATACTGCTCTTCCTGGAACATGGCATAGAAATCATCACACAGAAACAGGAGAACAGGGAAGTACAGACTCTTCCAACAACTACTGACCCTCTCCCACATAACTGTATTTCAGGGGCAGTGGGAGATTGGAAGAAACACTTCACCGTGGCTCAGAATGAGAGATTTGATGAAGATTACAAGAAGAAAATGGCGGATACCAGACTAACTTTCCACTTCCAATTCTAGTAAGGAAGAAAAAGAACTAAAAATATTTTAGTTTATTACCCAGTATATTTAGGTAATAATGAAAGTTTAATTCTCACAACAAATGATATCGGATTCCAGTTATCAGAATAGTTTATTGTGTTTGCTCTTGTTCACTCTACTAAAAAAAAAATTAAAAAGGCTGGGGGCAAGGTGGTGACAGGCAGCAGGGTGGCAACATGGAGAGAGGGAAGCTCAATAAGTCACTAGTTACAATCCTGATATCATTGCCAATTATCATATTTACATTTCCTACAATCATGTGCTTATTAACATATTGAAAATGCTTCAGTCCTCACATGATAATACACTAACATTTTCAGATTAAGTTTTCGTTCAAGTTAATTTTTAAATGCATCACTAATGTGTAAATAGAGACTGTTCGTTCCAGCAATTTTTTGGTGGTGAACTGTCAAATGACTCAGTTTCCTCTTGGAACCCTCCAAGAAAAACTTCAGGGTCCTAGTGTAATACATCTGGCCCCATTTCTCACCAGCCTATATATTTAACTGGACTCACTCTCCCATCTTCAGCTAATGCTACAATCCTGGAGTCACCTTTTGACTCATCTTTCCCAGTGCCGCCACAATCCATTCTCATCTGTCAGCAAAATCTGTCAGTTTTAATCTATGAAATCTCTTACAGTATTTCCATCTAACCATTCCTTGTTTTCCTTCTATTTCTATAGCCATCCTTCTGGTTCAGAAACCTTTTACTTCTTGTCTCAACTAATGTAATAGCTTCCTAACTCCTTTCTCTCTATTTCACACATATGGTAAGGTTATTTTCCTTAAAAAGACTCTTATTATGTTGTTCCTTAGCTCAAAATCCTTCAATGACTGAATTTTCACTGCCTGGAAGATAAATCCCAAGCTTTTAGCTATGAATTCAAAAGCAGCTGTAACCATAATGACTCCAGCCTTCACTTCCAGCTTCACCTTCCAAACCACCTCCATATTCCAGCAAATTAGCCTACTTACTTGTTCCTAGTCACATCTTACAGCTTCCTACCCTCCCAGTTTTATTTATACCAAGCCTCCTCCTGAAATTTCCTTTCCTTTCTTTCTACCTACCCAAGACATATAATATGCTTCAATAACCAATCCCTTCCTCCTACAAACCCTACAACCTGGAAAGCACTGTTGCTTTTCCGAAGTCCTCTACACTTGGGGTAACTCTTCTGTGATGAAGATTAAAGTGTATTATGGCAACTCTCGTGTTTCTGTATTGTCTCTCTTTGCTTATTTTAATTTTTACTTGTTTGCTTTTTTCTCCAAGATAGGGATATTGCTGTATATTTCATTGCACACCAAACGGTATATAACACGCTCAAATATAAATGGCTGAAAAAACATGTCAGGGAAATTCTAAAAAGCTAACTCTTATATTTCAAGCAGACAGTCCCTAAAAGCACTCTAATTTACAGCTATGATGTTCAATATGCTAGACACTAGTCACATGTGGCTATTTAAATTTAAATTAATTAAAACAAAATACAATTATAATTCAGTTCTTCATTTTTACCAGCCAACTTTCAATTGCTCAGTAGCCATGAATGGCTAGAGGGTATCATATTGGACGGTGCAGATTCTAAAACATTTCTAACATCAGAGAACTTTCTATTGGACAAGATTTTTTTTTTTTTTTTTTTGAGACAGGGTCTCGCTTTGTCACCGAGGCTGGAATGCAGTGGCGTGATCATAGCTCACTGAAACCTCCACCTGCTGCGCTCAAGGGCAATCCTCTCACCTCAGCCTCCCAAGCAACTGGGACCAGAGGCTCACACCACCACACTGGCTAATTTTTGTAGAGCAGAGTTTCAACCCTGTTGCCCAGGCTGATCTCAAACCCTTGAGCTCAAGTGATCCTCCCACCTCTGCCACCAGAGTAGCTGGGACTACGAGCATGCACCACCACTCCCAGCTACTTTTTTTGTTTTTGTTGTTTTTTGTAGAGACAAGATTTTGCCAGTTGCCCCAGGCTGGTCTCAAAGTCCTGGGCACAAGCAATCCACCTGCCTTGGCTTCCTAAAGTGCTGGGATCACAGGCATGAGCCACCATGCCCAGCCTACCTCTTACTTTCCTGCAAACCCCCTCCATATCCCCAGCAAGCAAAACCAATCTCTGTGGTTTAGTTACTTTAGCTCCAGCCCCAACTAGACCAACTCGGTTTGGTCTTCACTTGGCCTATTCTCTCAAGTCTTTTGAAACTAGTAATTAGGATATTATATTCTAGATCTATTCAAGATTATTTCCATTTCATCAGAGAATTAAAATAATGCATTTAGACTTTGGAACCTTTCTGATACATTGCGTTTGTAAATACAGGGTACACATTTGGTGTTTTGCCACACCAAAGCAATAACCTTTTACTTCTGTGGAGGAGGTCTGGACTTGAACCAAGAAAATATTAAAGGAAATCAAAGCTCATGTGTAGAGATGCAAGAGGTAACCTACTGCAATAATATAAGTATTACGATTCTATGTAAAGTATTTAGAAACTCATACACTTTGGCAATGTTAAGAGGAGATTTTATATGACTGAAAGGCCTCAGGAGGCCACCTGGATCCTATTTATCTCTGAATAACCAGTAGGAACATAATTTTAAAAATAAATACATGTCATACTGTTTCAAACTTAAATCCAGTGTTTGAGAAATGAAAATTCACCCTAGAATTAGAAATACCACATGAAACAGAAAATTACAAAGTAGATGGTTTCCATATCACCTAACTTGAAGTGCTAACAGAAACAACAGCATACTCAGGTTGGGTGCCACTGAGAACAAAGGTGGCTCATTATAGCACCCTTCTGCACTGCATTGAATTTTTTTTTTTTTTTTTTTTTTTTTTTATGAGACGGAGTTTCACTCTTATTGCCCAGGCTGAAGTGCAATGGCTTGATCTCAGCCCACTGCAACCTCCGCCTCCCAGGTTCAAGTGATTCTCCTGCCTCAGCCTCCCGAGGAGGTCAGATTACAGGCATGTGCCACCATGCCTCGCTAATTTTGTTTTTTGTTGTTGTTTTTTGTTGTTGTTGTTGTTGTTTTTGAGACGGAGTCTTGCTCTGTCGCCCAGGCTGGAGTGCAGTGGCACGATCTCGGCTCACTGCAAGCTCCACCGCCTGCCAGGTTAAGGCCATTCTCCTACCTCAGCCTCCCTAGAAGCTGGAACTACAGGCGCCCACCACCACGCCCAGCTAATTTTTTTGTATTTTCAGTAGAGACAGGGTTTCACCGTGTTCACCAGGATGGTCTCAATCTCCTGACCTCGTGATCCACCCGCCTCGGCCTCCCAAAGTGCTGGGATTAGAGGCGTGAGTCACCGTGCCTGGCCAATTTTGTATTTTTTTAGTAGAGACGGGGTTTCTCCATGTCGGTCAGGCTGGTCTTGATCTCCTGATCTCAGGTGATCCACCTGCTTCAGCCTCCCAAAGTCCTGAGATTACAGGCGTGAGCCACCGTGACTGACCCATAACCTTTAAAAATGCTTTGAATTAGACAAAAGTTGTTCACTTTTTTTAGAATGTTTTCCTACAATATATTTTTATTAAAAAATATTCAAATAATGAAATATCTATTATTATTTTAACTTCAGATTCCAAATTATGACAAGTCTACAAGTATTTATTCCATTACATTCACCTAATTATCTTATTTTAATTGTTTACCTAGACTATGAAAACCGCAATAGTCATCATTTAAAGATATGAAACTCACCATTGCAAAATTATAACCGAAACAGTTAAAAAGATATGACCTAACCAACTCCTCCATTTTGCTTCTAACCTCCAAGTTGTCCTTGTTCATTCCTGGACGTGGGCCAAACTAACTTTGGGAGGAATTTAATTTCTACTTTAGTTTTGAAACAAGATGATAACAGTCCTTTCCCAAAACAAACCTTACTGCCTGTGGACTAAACTGCCTAAAGCCACAAAATTAGAAGTTATAGTAATTTTACTGAATAATTCAAGATGTAGCCATTTTCCTGAAACCAATATCAATATCTTATTTATTAAATATTACACAAGCAAAGATCATTCTGTTTTGGGCTGGGTTTATAGTTTTGTAACCCCTATGCCAAATTTTGACCTCTTATAGTATTTGGCAGGGATAAGTATAAAATTGCTTGATCAATAAATGCAAATAAAAATATATTCTGGGAGTTCTCAAGACATTTCTAACATTACCAATAATTTTAAAGCCAACTTATTTATTTAAAATTTTACTTAAGTTATATAACCTTGAAAAAGCTTTTGACTAGTCTTTTTTCCTGATAAAGTATTTGATTCAAGCGCTTTTTTCTTAAGTCAATTAATTAGAGCTCATATATATGTATGCAGTAAACCATTGTGTACACAACACATAAATACATAGATACATTAGGCATGCCAATAGAAGTACATCTTATAGATTCATAAAAACCTTTTTTTCTTGTCTTAGACTTTCAAATTCTCAATAATCTGTTTGCTACCCTAGGCAGTTGTCAGATAAGCAGACCTAAATCTGCATATTGAAGGAAAACAACTCTTAGACAAAAAATCAGATAGCAAAATTTACATCTTAAAGTACTGAGAGAAAAAGTCTAATGGTGCTAGAGGGAGATTAAAGATGGATGCCAAATCAAACATAAAATTTATAGAAATCTATCATAAGATTGTATGAGGAGACCAGTTTTATTTAGCTAGGAACTACCTATCTTTTAACTGGATCTCTGAGCTCTGGGCAGCGCCCACAGTGAATCCTGGGTCTCCAAAAAAGGAGAATTACTATGAGGCTAGACCACGTGATGCTTTTACAGTGCACTTTAAAAAATTCTTTTTAAACAAAGGCATTTCTAAGTGTCTAAACTACACTCTTCCTTAGAAACCCAAGAGTAGCCTCTGTTGCGATAACTATTCGAGTTAATAAATCAGGTAACACAACACGAAAGGAAGCAATTTAAGAGCTGAGATGAACTTGTCTGCTTACACTCCCAGGGTTCCATAAGGGAAAACAGGTCTCTCCCAAAGGGAGTCTGGCACCTTCTCCATCTTCTTTAAGAAACCCCAGGCTATTCAACAGACACATGAAAAAATGCTCATCATCACTGGCCATCAGAGAAATGCAAATCAAAACCACAATGAGATACCATCTCACACCAGTTAGAATGGCGATCATTAAAAAGTCAGGAAACAACAGGTGCTGGAGAGGATGTGGAGGAATAGGAACACTTTTACACTGTTGGTGGGATTGTAAACTAGTTCAACCATTATGGAAAACAGTATGGCGATTCCTCAAGGATCTAGAACTAGAAGTACCATATGACTCAGCCATCCCATTACTGGGTATATACCCAAAGGATTATAAATCATGCTGCTATAAAGACACATGCACACATATGTTTATTGCGACACTATTCACAATAGCAAAGACTTGGAATCAACCCAAATGTCCATCAGTGACAGACTGGATTAAGAAAATGTGGCACATATACACCATGGAATACTATGCAGCCATAAAAAAGGATGAGTTTGTGTCGTTTGTAGGGACATGGATGCCGCTGGAAACCATCATTCTCAGCAAACTATCGCAAGAACAGAAAACCAAACACCGCATGTTCTCACTCATAGGTGGGAACTGAATAATGAGATCAGTTGGACTCGGGAAGGGGAACATCACACACCAGGGCCTATTATGGGGAGGAGGGAGGGGGGAGGGATTGCACTGGGAGTTACACCTGATGTAAATGACGAGTTGATGGGTGCTGACAAGTTGATGGGTGCAGCACAGCAACATGGCACAAGTATACATATGTAACAAACCTGCACGTTATGCACATGTACCCTGGAACTTAAAGTATAATTTAAAAAAATTAAAATTAAAAAAATGGGAAAAAAAAAAACAAAAAAAATCCCAGGCTATTATAAACTATTTGAAGTCCCTCATGCAGCAGAGGGTGCAAGAGAAAGGAGAGACAGCACCAGTAAATTTAGAAAACAGAATTCAGTCAACTGAAAAGAAGAAAACTTTCGCTCAAAAAAGGAACGAGGTCCTAGGAGCAAAATAAAAACTTGAAGGCCTTTTAAATACAAACACACATACACATGCACCTATACACACATGTTGAAAGTTATCTTTTAATTAAGCTGACTTTTAACCACTGAGCACCTTTTAAAAAATCCTTTTAAGGCCGGGTGCAGTGGCTCATTCCTGTAATCCCAGCACTTTGGGAGGCTGAGGTGGGCAGATCACCTGAGGTCAGGAGTTCAGGACCAGCTTGGCCAACATGGTGAAAGCCCATCTCTACTAAAAATACAAAAAATTAGCAGGGCATGGTGGCATGTGCCTGTAACCCCAGTTACTTGGGAGGCTGAGGTAGGAGAATCTCTTGAACCCAGGAGGCAGAGGTTGCAGTGAGCCGACATCGCACCATTGCACTCCAGCTTGGGCAACAAGAGCGAAACTCCATCTCAAAAAGAAAAAAAAAATCTTTTTATATTTCATTACCATATTTCAGCTAGAACAAATTGCTGCTATTTCAGAAGTACCAAGTATCAAACCAGAAAGGACTTGATTTAGGAAAAACCAGGCTGTCATGGTGGAAAAAAGAAGGCAGAATCCTTAGCTATGGAACTGCAGTGTGGGGTGACAGCCATTGCTGTTCCAGTTTAGCCTGCCTAACTAAAAGGTGGCCTTGTTATATAAATAAAACCCCTTAAATAGTCAAAATAAAAAACCTTCCCTTTCCACCGCCTCCCAGCACCACCTTTTGCCAGCCATTTTTCTCCCAACACCACACCACCTTTTTTGTATGTGGAAATTTAGGCACTTCGAAGGCCTTGTTCCCCATAATTTGGAACTTTCCTTCAGATGTGATCAAGTCAGATAGAGTTGATGTAACCCAAATGGGAAAAAGAACAAAACAACAACAAAAACAGAAACAAACTAATAACAAGAAAAACAACAAACTTGTACGATTACTGAGCACTCTAGTGGTAAGGAGAAATTAAGACCCTCTGGTTGTTAACCTTTATGAATTGCCTTATCTACATTCTACTACTGATCTTCCGACATTTGAAACAAAAGATCAGTTTCTCAGAAATTATACACTTGGTTTATCTTCCACTTTCTCTTCCCTCAGAACTAAAGGTTTTTTTAGCGTAGGCGCCACCCCTGGAGTTTCCAGTACACCAACATCAGCCTGGGGACCACATCCTCATCAAAAGTTGGAGAGAAGGAAAACTCAAACCAGCTTGGGAAGGACCCTACCTAGTGTTTCTAAACACCGAGGCCACAGTTCAAACAGCAGAAAGAGGATGGACTCATCACACCCGGGTCAAAAGAGCACCACCTCCTTCAGAATCATAGACAGCTATTCCAGCACCAACTCCAACCAAGCTAAAGCTAAAATGGGTTTGATCCTCTTATGTTGCATCCCTTTCTTTTCCCCTTCTATTGTTAGTCCTCTCATTATTAATGCACCTAGGTCGAGTTCACCCCAAACTATTACTTCTGATGCTTGCCTTGTGATGCCCTGTGGAGATTTGCCAAGCCAGAGGAAACTCTCCACTTCAGAAAAGTATCTTTGTCCTTCCTAGCTCTCCTCAGACTGGAAATCTGTTAACTGGGATAAGTTAGTCTGGGAATAGTTTGACAAAGATTCCAGTATGAACTGGAAATCTTGTCCTCCTCGAGCAGAGCTTTTCTGCCAAAGTTGGTCCAATGCTCTATGAAATACTAAAGAGCAAGGATGGACTGCCCCAACTAGTACTTGGAGTTTCTTGAAACCATATATTCATTTCACTAAAGGAGTTACCCCTCCCAATTGTCAGCTGAACCAATGTAATCCAGTACAGATGACCATCTCTGCTCCCCAGACGTCTTCCCCTTCATTAAGCCTATTCTATGGTATCAGAGCAGAAGTCTCAGGGAAGGACTCCATAGGATCCTTTGAAATGTGCTTCATTGCTTCCCCACCTCCTGCACCCCTTCTCCCTCTCCTAAGTTCTCTTGTTATATACCCAATGATAAAACCAAAGTAGCTGTTGTAGAGGTGAAAGATTTAAAACAAACTATAGCAATTGAAACAGGGTATCAGGACGCAAATTCTTGGCTGGAATGCATTAAATATTCTGTTCGCACACTAAACAAAAATGACTGTTACACTTGTGCAATAGGCAAGCGAGAGACCCAAATTGTCCCCTTTCCACTTGGGTGGTCCTCTAACAGACTGGACATGAGCTGTGTGGTAGCTCTCTTCCAGAACCCCACTGCCTGGGGCGATGAGTCATGCAGGACTCTTTCACTGCTGTTCCCAGAGGTCAAGAGACCTACAGTCGGCCCCTGAGGGCCATCCGGCCTCCAGCCCCTGATGTTAACTTCATTGAGATCATACCTGCTATGAAGCCAGTTAGAATGAAGAGGTGAGCTAGCAGCCCTCAGGTATAGGCATACTTTCTACTGCTGTGGTTCACAGCCACTTAAAATGATGTTGGAAGGTGCAGTTTAAAAACTTAGGTTCTCATCATGGTGCCAAAACCAGAGCAGTGGGAATGAAGGAAAAGGGAAGGAGGATTCACTGACAGAACAGACACTGTTGGTCTCACCATTGATTAGTCATCTCTCAATCAGTGTTTATTTTTAGTCTCCCAACTAGAAATTATCCTTCTTGAAAGATTCTTAGCATAGTGGTCAAATGAGGTCTGCAATCAGATTGCTCAGGTTCCAGACCCCACTCCACTTTTCTCACTGTGTGAAATGTCAGCAATTTATTTAACTGCACCTCAGTTTCCTCCTCTGTAACTGGAGCTACTAATAGTAACTACTAATAGTAACTACTTCTCTTTTGCTTTAAGAATTATGTGAGCTAATGCATGTGAAGCATTTAGAAATGTGCTTGGGGCCGGGCACGGTGGCCCACGCCTGTAATCCCAGCACTTTGGGAGGCTGAGGTGGGTAGATCATGAGGTCAGGAGATCGAGACCATCCTGTATAATACCCTGTCTCTACTAAAAATACTAAAAATACAAAAAAAATTAGCCAGGCATGGCAGATGCCTGTAGTCCCAGCTACTCGGGAGGCTGAGGCAGGAGAATGGGTGAACCCAAGAGGCGGAGCTTACAGTGAGCCGAGATCACGCCCCTGCACTCTGGCCTGGGCAACAGAGTGAGACTCCATCTCAAAAAAAAAAGAAATGTGCTTGGGACATCATCCGCAACCAATGAAAGCTATCAATTATAATGTTGATGATTATTATAATTACTATAAATCGTTTCATAAAGTCTATGTGAGGATTGATATTGCCCAAACCATGTCCTGTTCCTCAAAACTTTGTGTTCTGTCTGCTTTTGAGTTATCTGGGCCCTCAGTGACTTGTGTGGCTTTCATGGGAGTAGAAACATTGCTCTCAGTCTCCCCTTCTGCAGCAGTGGGATCTGGCTCCACTTCCTCTAGTGTCCATACACATCTGCGTTCTCCCTACCCCTTTCATACAGCCCCAGCTGAGTTTTTAAATCTTCAACCTGCTACTTTGAAAGTCTGTTTTCCATTCTATCATTGGATGTCGACATCCAGGGCAAACAAGAAAACCAGGGGGAGAAGATAACAATAAACAGCTAGAAAAGAGTAGCATTGAAATTCAAACTCAAATTTCACATTTGACAGGTGGTCTTTAAACTAATTGCCTAATTAGCATATCTACTTGGATGCCTAATAGACAACTCGAATTTGTTCAAATATGCCCAAAACATGGCTTGTAAATATCCTACCTGATCTTCACCCCTAGCCTTCTGCCACCTTGATTAACAGTCCCACTATTCAGAGTTACTCTGGCCTAAAACCTAAGAGTCTTCTTTGAACCCTCTCTTTCCCTCATGCCCATATAAGTGCAACAGAAAATCCAAGTTGTTCCTCAAAATTGGCACTAATTTCAAATGTTATCCTAATCCGATCACTGTTCATTACCTCCTTTACAACCCCCCTCACCCACAGCACCATCACCTCAGAACCACTACAAGTCTTCCTAACAGCTTTCACTCCTATACACCTGCTCCAATAGCCTCTTTACACAAAAGAGCCAGAATGACCTTCTTGATGCATAATTCAGATCATGTTTCCCCTGCTTAAAACCAACCAATGCTTTCCCATTTTGCACACAACACAGCCCAAACTCAGCACAAACTTCAAAGCCCCCAGGAACTGCCCAAGTCCTTTTCAACTGCACCTTCTACTACATGACCTTGGCATGTTTGAGGAAGAGCAAGAAGGCAAAGGTGATTAGAGAATGCGAAGTGACTACTACCCACTAGTCATGACTCTCTAATCACCTTGGTCTTCTTGCTCTTCCTCAAACATGACAAGGTCATTATCATCTATGTCAGTTGGGAATCCAACAGGACAATTCAAAAAGGGATTGTTTACAAAGATGTGAGCAGCAAAACCAATAAGGAATGGTTAGTCTCCCAGGGCTAGCAACGGTGGGAAGCCATTTTCATTCCTAGAACTAAAAACAATTAATATTGCTCATTTATGCACATATAGCCTATGTCTACTACTAATTCAACAAGTGAGAATTTTTCTGTCTTAATTACAATTGCATCATTCCCCCTTCCCTGACCAGTGCCTAGCATAATGGTTAGTGCACGGTAGATGCTCTGTAAATGTATACCAGACTGAAGGAACTGCTACACAATAGCTTCTCCTATCTTATACTCTTCTAGCTGAATCCAAAGTCTATTCAACAGTCAATTGTGGGATGTCCTTCTCGGTCCCTAAGCCAATGGGAAATATCCACTCTACCAGTGCCTTCTCTGACCGTGTCCTGGTCTTTAGTTGGTGCTAGTGTGTGTGTGTGTGTGTGTGTGTGTGTGTGTGTGTAATATATACAATATATATACTCAAATATATAGTATACAATATATACTATATACACATATATAGTATACTATGTATACAACATATACATAGTATACAATGTATACTATATATTTTATATATACAATATATAGTATATATAATAGATTTGATATATTTGTATATAATATATATACAAAGTATATATTTATTTATATATAAATATATATACTTTATATATATTTTTAAAATATACAATGACAGAACAGCTTCATGAGGCCACTGTTCTTCAGATACAGTAGAGATCAGTCATTCTAAACACGTAAGTCACCTTGTTTTGGACACGTCCCAAATTCAGTCCTATAATAATAGATAATCGGAAATGAGTACACCTAAAACTCAAGCTGGACTGAAGAAATCAGATTATAGCTGTGATTTCTTATATGATCCATAACTTGATAAAGATCTCAGTTTCTGGTTTAATTTTATATGAATAGAAACAAGGACTCCTTAAGGGTTTGAATAAGGCGCTCTGAGAATTAAAAGATGAATTATATAAGGGATAGGATTATATCTTCTTCTGGGGTTCTAACGTAATTTTTCCATCTTTATAGAAGGGTGTTTGGTTTACCAAGAGTAAAATTTTGATAGCAAGCAAAAGTTGTTTACTTTGGAAAAAGTAACAGTATCTTGAAATAGAGCACACAGTGACCAAATCTTTGAGAGAAGAAGGTTGCTTGCTAATACCTTACTGAGTCTCCTAAAAGATGTACCGTATTAAATCAATAGATAGTGACTCATCCACAATGGAGTACGAATCAGAGCAAATGACTGACAGGCCCACTGTTCTAATCTCCCAGTTGTGTTTATGTGATAGTCTAAATCACATCAGCCAACTATGGCCCTTTGGCCAAATCCACTTGCTTTTGTAAATAAATTTTATTGGGGTCAGGTGTACTGGCTCACACCTGTAATCCCAGCACTTTAGGAGGCAGAGGCAGGCAGATCACCTGAGGTCTGGAGTTCAAGACCAGCCTGGCCAACAAGGTGAAACCCCGTTTCTACAAAATATACAAAAATTATGCAGGCGTGGTGGCACGTGCCTGTAGTCCCAGCTACTGGGGAGGTGGAGACTGCAGTGAGCCGAGATTGTGCCACTGCACTCCAACCTGTGTGACAGAGTGAGACCCTCACTCAAAAAAAAACAAAAAAAAACAAAAAAAAGTTTTATTGGAACACAGTCATGATCATTCATTTAAATATGTATTGTCTCCGGCTGCTTTTGCACTACAACGGCAGAGTTGAGAAGTTGTGGCAGAGACCATATGGCCCAGAAAACCTAAAATATTTGTTATCTAACCCTTTATAGAAACAGTTTAGCTTTCTAAAACAGAAAAGAATTAGTCACTACTCTTAACGCTTGGGATGGGGAGAAGGAGGAGCAGGGTCTGTCAGTAGACGTTGCCAGGATGATATGGTAGGTGGAATACATGGTATGCAAAAACACAGCCCATATTTTTAGGCCATCTCTTGATTGTATCAAAGAAGTTCTTAAACTAAAATGCAAGATTAACTGATGCTCTGTCAGACAGTTTTGAAATCCCCTACTAGTTATTTTTGTAGTCACTTAGAGGCCTGGAAATAATGTTTCAAATTCCATGTAAACCATTTCACTATCCTTACCAAGCTCACAGGTAATTGTAGGATGTCCTTCTCAGCCCCTGAGCCAATGGGAAGTATCTGGCTGACTGGGTGTCAGCAGCATATTATCGACTCTACTGGTAAGGAAAGTGTGGTCCATTCCACCAGGTTGCATTCCAACATTCCACCTAGCGGTAGACTATCCACCCCAAGGGAGTTATGCAGTGGCCATGACTAAAGGCAGGCTGCAAACATGACAGTCACAAAAACAAGGTTGGATTTCTTGGTGGCACCCCATGTTATGTGGCCCACACATCTATCTATGTCTTCCTCCTTGTCTACTTATTTCATAGACCCTCAATGTTAAAACCAGAAAAGGCAGGTGGTTCTTGCCAAACTCTGTCATCAATAGGATCAGCTTATCTTCTTCACTGTTAAAATTTTATTAAATCATAGGAGACACTTGGTGCGTTTTCATAAGAAGCTCACAAATTAATTAAAAGATGTGTTTATTCTTTCAATAAATATGCATTAACCTTCCACTTATGTAGCAGACACTTTCCCAAGCACCCCAAGCACAGAGAATACAGTGCTAAAAAAGACTAAATCCCTGCATTCAGGAATCCTTCATTCTAATAAGTATATTCTAGTCTTTCTCATTGAGAAAGACGTATATTGTGTTTTTAAGCAAATAAATCAATAAATATAACTTTTAAGAAGGGATAAGTGTCATGGAGAAAATAAAGCAGGGTCCAGGGTTATATAATTGCAGGGATGAGTTAATTTTAGGGAGGTTAGTCAGAGAAGGTATCTCTGAAGAGATTGACTTGAGAAACCAAGGTGAACATAGATAGAAAGAATAAGAAATGCAGCTGAAAAGGTGGACAGAGCCATAGGAAGGAGTTTGAATTTTATTTTAAAAGTGTGGAGAAGTCAGCAGAGGATTGAGGCAGGAGAATAACATTATCTGACTTGAGTTCTAAAAGTAAAACTCTGGTTGCTGCATGGAAAATAGAAAGCAGCAACAGTGAATGCAGTTAGATCTGCTTAGGAAGCTGTTCTAATTGTGGCTGGAATGCAGGGGTGGTGATGAAGATTACTAGCAGTTGGATTCAGTCTATATTTTGGAAGTAGTGCCAGATAAATTAGAAGTAGGGTAAGGAAAAGAAAGGAATCAAGGATGACTCCTAGGGTTCTGGTCTGAGAGCTGTGTAGACCAGCGGTTAAGTGGCCACATTTTAGCCACGTCTTCTCAGAAGACTTTGTCCGGTATCTCTTTGTCCCGACTCCCACGTACTGGCTCAGTGCACAGCACTCAGTGACGACAACCACCACCCACGCTGGGCTTAGGGGACGGTGCACATTCACACAGTGTGGGTGGTAGTTTGTCTAAAAACCCAAGTATCTCTCCACTCAGGGAAATTTTTTTCTTCATAGAACCAGCTTCCCTCTTTTCTTCATTCAACTCTTATTCACCTTTCAGGGCCTGATTCAATCTTTATTTTTATTTTTTTCACTTTTTGTTTATTTTGAGATGGAGTCTCACTCTGTCACCCAGGCTGGAGTGCAGTAGCGCAGTCTTGGCTCATTGCAACCTCTGCTCCCCTGGTTCCAGCGATTCTCCTGCCTCAGCCTCCCAAGTAGCTGGGATTACAAGCGCCTGCCACTATGCCCGGCTAATTTTTCTATTTTCAGTACAGACAGGGCTTCCCCATGTTGGCCAGGCTGCTCTTAATCCTGACTTCAGGTGATCTGTCCACCTCGGCCACCCAGAGTGCTGGGATTACAGGCATGAGCCACTGTGCCTGGCCTCTGATTCAATTTTTAATTCATGTCTTCCCTACTACCATTACCTAGAACTATGCTAGCCCCCCATGCACACCCTACTAAACATCCTAAAAGGCAGTCAGGTGCACTGGCTAGGAGTATGGGTGGGCAAACATTTTTTTGTAAAGTGTCAGCCAGATAGTAAATATTTTAGACTTTATAGGACATAAACAATCTCTATCACATATTCTTTGTTTTTTACAACGCTTTATAAATGTAAAAACTATTCTTGGCTCACCAGCTATGCAAAACAGGTCCACATTAGGCTGGAAGGTCATGGTGTACCAACCCTTGGTTAAGAGTATGTCTTACATAGACAGCGTGGGATTGAATCCTGGCTCTGCATCTACTTAGTTCTGGGGCCTCAGACAAGCCTCAACCTCTCTATGCCTTGGCTTTCTGATAGGAGACAATTCACCATGGATTTATCTCATTTCTGTACATCTTTGTCACGAACTACTTTTTCAAAGATATTTATATAGAGAACAGCCTTGGAAAAGAGAGTGCTTCCCTCTGCAGTAAAGAGCAGCCTCGTTTACTGTCAAGTGTAACAATGATAATATCTCCCTCTAAGAAAGAGTGGGTGTGCTTCAGCCCACCATAAGATTGGGTTCCCTGATCTCAGTACTCCTCAGCTGTGACACAGACCCACTGTATGCACACCTGAAAACCTGAAGTCCATGAGATCTATGCCACCCATTATGTCTTCAGTAATAAAGTCCTTTGTCTCTGACCCAGAAGTCTCATGTCTTCTGTCAGCTTCCGTCTAACTTATTAGGATATAACTAGGGTAAAATCTCAGATCCTTCAAAGTTCCTGACATCATAATACATTTATAGGCAAAATAGGGAGACTCTGATTCTACCAAAAATTTTTTCAATTTTTTTAATTTAAAATAATAATACATTTATAGAATTGAAAAAAGAAATATGTGACAGAGATTGTATATTTCCTATAAAGTCTAAAATATTTACTCCCTGACTGACATAGGATTATGTTAAAGATTAAATAAACAAATACAGGCTGGGTGTGGTGGCTGATGCTTATAATTTGAGCACTTTGGAAGGACAAGGCAGGTGGATTGCCTGAGTTCAGGAGTTTGAGACCAGCCTGGGCAACACAGCAAAACCCCATCTCTACAAAAATTACAAATTTGCCAGGTGTGGTGGTGCATGCCTGTAGTCCCAACTACTTGGGGAGGCTGAAGTGGAAGGATGGCTTGAGCCTGGAAGTCGAGGCTGCAGTGAGCTGAGATCACACCACTGCACTCTAGCCTGGGTGACAAAGCAAAGTCCAGGAGCGGTGGCTCACGCCTGTAATCCCAGCACTTTGGGGGGCCAAGGCAGGTGGATCACGAGGTCAAGAGATCAAGACCATCCTGGCAAACATGGTGAAACCCTGTCTCTACTAAAAATACAAAAATCAGCTGAGCGTGGCGGCACGTGCCTGTAGTCCCAGCTACTCAGGAGGCTAAGGCAGGAGAATCGCTTGAACCCGGGAGGTGGAGGTTGCAGTGAGCCGAGATCGTGCCACTGCACCCACTGCACTCCAGCTTGGTGACAGAACAAGACTCCATCCAAAAAAAAAAAAAAAATTTAAAAATAAAAAAAAAATTTTTTTTAATTTAAAAAATTAAATAAACAAAGTTTGCACTTTCAACTGTTCTTGGCACAGTTTCTAAGTTATGTAAATTTCAGCTATTATTAATATTATGACTCTTTGTTCTTGTTCTTCATAGCAAATTATCACAATTCCAATTTATATACTCATTGTTGTAACGTTTGGTTTATTGCCTTACTCCTCACTAAATTATAGACTCTATGAGGCCACCAAGAGGGCACCTAGTAGGCATTCAAAGTACTTATCAAATGAAATAATAAATTGTCTTCTAACTTTTCTTCCATAATTTCAACTATTTGTCTTTCTGCAGTAAGTTCTGGGAAATTCATTGGCACCATATTTCAGCTTATAAAATAATTTTCCTCCACGTCCAGTCTACTTATAAACTTATTTTCATACTGTTTTGGTAACTTGTTCTTTTTGTTTTGTTTTGTTTTTTTCCTTTGAGACAGTCTCACTCTGTTGCCCAGCTGGAGTGCAGTGGCGTGATCTCTGCTCACTGCAGCCTCCACCTCCCGGGTTCAAGCAATTCTCCTGCCTCAGCCTCCTGAGTAGCTAGGACTACAGGTGTGCAACACCCAGCTAATTTTTGTATTTTTAGTAGAGATGGGGTTTCATCATATTGGCCAGGATGGTCTCAAACTCCTGATTTTTTTTTTTTTTTTTGTATTTTTTTTTTTTAGTAGAGACGAACTCCTGATCTTAAGTGATCCTTATATCATCCGCCTGCCCCGGCCTCCCAAAATGCTGTGATTACAAGCGTGAGCCACCAGCACTTGGCCCGGAGTAGCCTAGAAATGCTTTGTGAGTGCAACATAATCTCAATCATTTCTAGAAATACTGAAAATTTAAGTTATCTAATTTTCTAAATTATCCGTTTTCTCAGTAACTATTTACTAATTATTCTTCTTTGTTCTTCTTCTTCATGCTAATGTCTGATGACTTTTAGTTATCTATTCAAGTTTATAAATGAGAAGTGTTTCTAGCTAGTGTTCTAAAGTCACTGTGTCCTTTGCAGTGTGAATATATGGCTGAGGGCAGAGCACTGGCCATGGAGAGTGGACAGCGAAGTGCAGCCAGGAAAATCACCTTTCACGCTTCTTGGGGAACTTGCTTTCAGAATGTGAGACTCTGTGTCCATTTTGGTGGCTAGAACCTGAACTATCTCTCTCCAAGATTATACTATGACATTCCGTCTCCCAAAGGAGGCCCTCCCCACTTTCTGGTCATTAAGAGCAAGGCTGTCTCTAGCTATAGCCTAGAAGAGGAACACTCATTTGGGCACTCTCTGGGCCTGACCCTATTCCAGCCGTCTTGGAACTAATGACCCGGCCCTCTGCCCCATAATCTACTCTTCTCCACTGCTTCTTCCCCCACACAGCTACCAATGACTGTAGTCTTGAGGATTTTTTCAAGGTTCTTTCAAAAAACCTCAATGTTCCAATAGTCTCTTCCTCTACTATATTGCTTTTTAGGATCTTTGCTTTTGCCAAAGATCGAATCCCATGCTTTGTGTCTCCCAGAAATCCCTCACTGTTTCCTGTTTGCGGACGGCAATGTGAACGTTTCCCAGTGCTGCTGCAGATCTTGCTCTTTAACCGCACAGCATTTTGAAAGGAGCAGAGATTAAAGTGTGTACTGAGTAGCCACCCATCTTGAATCAGAATGGCTGTTTAGCATTTAAACATGCTAAAGTCTCTCCTGGTTTTTTCAAAAAAATTATTTTTGCCTTTTAAAATAGGTGATTACACACACCTTCTCCATTTTCTCATTTTCCATCTCACTCCAGCAGAGTCAGGCTCTGTCTCCAGAAGTCCATCAAAAGTGTTATTGCCAAGGTCTTAAGAACCTTCTTGCCACTAAATCCAATGGATACTTTTAAATCCAAATATTTCTTGCAGCCTTTGACAATGTAACCATCATTACTTTCATGAAATGCTCTCATCCCTCAGTTTCTCTGATAACGAACATTCCAGACTTTTCCTCCCACCTTTCCCACAATACTTTCTCACCTACTCTCATCTTCTTTCTGAGGGGTTCCAAAATTCTTCTAGTTTTGTTTTTCTGTTTGTTTTTGTTTCATTCTCTTTATTCTCTGAGTCATCCACTCAATGGCTTCAATTCTCTCTACATGCTGATGCCTCTTGGACTCTCAGACGTACCTTCAGGCCAATGCTTGTTCTTGAGAACATCAAACTACTATTTGGATATCCCATTGGCATCTCAGATTCAGCTCATTCAAAACTGAACTTATGACCTCCCCAGCACTACACCTGTTTTGTCTGGTTTCTTATTTCATCAAATACCCAACCAGTTGCCAAGTCCAAATCTCTTCCCATACTCCCCACAACACTTCCCCACACATTTATCCCCTTAATATTTTTCAAACCTTCCTGCCTCCTTCCATTCTCACTGAATTGGACATTGTTGATTCCATACCCAGCATCTATCTCCTCTTCATTCTTCCTAATAAAACCCAGTTCTGGTGTCTGCCTCTTCCCCATGCAGCCCACATGCCTCCAAGGACATTGATCTCAACTTCAGCTTCAGGAACTAGACTGATTGGCTAAGAATAAGCCATTCTCCTGGGCAGTGGTCCGTTTAGGAGCTGCCTTGGAATGTACTTTGGTCAATAAGAGTCAGGAAGAGGCTGGAAGAGAATTCTGACTTGTAGGACATTTCTCATTCTTCTGGGAATGCTTCAAGAATGGACCTCTCAATTCCTCTGGACATTTCATGTGTAGAATATAGTCTGGACGGGATGCAACAATTTTGCAGCCAAATCCTAATAAAAAAGCAATGAATAAAAGAAAAACTAGGGTCTGGGAGCAGCAATGTCTGTGATGTGCTCTAGGAGAGCCAGGGAGAGCAGGCCAGACTGGGCCGCAAATGTCACATGCCCTGTACTTTGAACTGTGATGCATACCTATGCTCGCTATGTCACATTTCCTGTGGCCTTCATAGTTAGGGCTATGGATGGGATGCCACCTGGAACAGTTCATCAGGGAAAAGGATCCCAGGCCTGTGGAGGAGGAGAAGAGCATCTCAGAGCACTGGGAGGATCACAAACTCGGTGAGTTGCTTGGCAAGGAGCACACCCAGGTGATGAGCCTTAAGGGCAAGCTGGAATTTTCCCTGAAGGTGTCCTTAGCAGAAATCGCCCAGAAAAGAATTAATGGAGGACACAAGGCCCTTTGGTCTTACTGTGGGCCACGACTGGTCCTGCCACTGTGTCCACCCAGCCCCAGAATTCACCTCTGATCTGCTTTGTTGCTCACCCTGGCCCCTCCCACACCTCACAGCCACACACACACTGGCTGCTCCTTGATGGCAGGCAGAGCCAGCAGCAGCTGAGGGCCAGGGAAAAGGAAGGCCCTAGAGGGTTCTGGCTGAAAACTGCATCTGTTGTATAGTGGCCACAAATGTTCAGGCTTCCAAGCCTATGGGTGCACTGTGGGGAAGAGTGTTATGAAATGCACACTGGCTGTCAGTCTCCGTGGGAAAGCAGTTTGGCCTCAAGGGAGAATGGATGGGATGTGGGTGTTGCCTTGAGAAGGGATAGTTACTTGTCTATTTTCAGTTTGCAATGGGAAGAGTTCAAAAATCCATCTGACCAGCCATGGTGGCTCATGCCTGTAATCCTAACACTTGAGACAGTTGAGGAGGGAGGATTGCTCAAGCCCAGGAGTTTGAGACCAGCCTGGGCAACACAGGGAGACAGACCACATCTCTAGGAAAAATACAAGAATAGGCCGGGCGCAGGGGCTCAGGCCTGTAATCCCAGCACTTTGAGAGGCCGAGGCGGGTGGATCGCCTGAGGTCAGGAGTTCGAGACCAGCCTGGCCAATGTAGGTAGTGAAACCCCGTCTACTAAAAATATATATAAAAAGAAATTAGCTGGGTGTGGTGGCAGGCGCCTGTAATCCCAGCTACTAGGGAGGATGAGACAGAAGAATTGCTTGAACCTAGGAGGTGGAGGTTGCAGTGAGCCAAGATTGTGCCATTGCACTCCAGCCTCAGCAACAAGAGTGAAACTCTGTCTCAAAAAAAAAAAAAAAAATGCAAGAATAGGCAAGTGTGGTGGCACATGCCTATGTAGTCCCAGCTACTAGAGAGACTGAGGTGGGAGTATCACCTGAGCCCTTGGGAGGTCAAGACAGCAGGGAGCCATGATGGCACCATTGCACTCCAGCCTGGATGACAGAGGGAGACTCTGTCTCAAAAAAAAAAAAAAAAAAATCTACCTGGCTCCCTTCACTAGTTTGCCAAAAAAATTAAATTGAATTACTCCAGACTTACTACATAAACCATCTTTCAGTATGTATCTCGTCAAAGTGGGTAAAATAATACTTATATAATGATGTAATTTGTCTTTAGAAGCAGTGTAAAAATGACTTGCAAAATAGCTGTTAAAAAAATATTGAAATCTATTATTCAGTTTTCTCAAAGAAATATACATTTTAAAGTTATTGACAATTTCAAGATTAATTATCTTCCTGAAGGGAGATAACAATAGAGAGCAATTATAGCTAGGAGTTGCAAAACAAAGAATTTATGATTTTTCAATTATTGCTCTATGTGTGTGGTTATTGTTTTACCTTTTATTTAACAGTAAGTTGTGGGCCAGGCACGGTGGCTCAAGCCTGTAATCCCAGCACTTTGGGAGGCCGAGACGGGCAGATCACGAGGTCAGGAGATCGAGACCATCCTGGCTAACACAGTGAAACCCCGTCTCTACTAAAAACTACAAAAAACTAGCCGGGCGAGGTGGCGGGCGCCTGTAGTCCCAGCTACTCGGGAGGCTGAGGCAGGAGAATGGCGGGAACCCGGGAGGCGGAGCTTGCAGTGAGCTGAGATCCGGCCACTGCACTCCAGCCCGGGCGACAGAGCGAGACTCCGTCTCAAAAAAAAAAAAAAAAAAAAAAAAAAAAAAAAAAAAAAACAGTAAGTTGTGTTTAACATAATCTGATTCTTTGACACTTTAAAGATCTGTCAAGTACTTTTGTCACTGCTTTTGCCTTGGTTTTTGCTTTTGGATTGCCTATTCCTAATTAACAGAAGCTTGAAGTCTCTGGTTTGGAAGTGAATCAGAATGCTGTTGTTTAATAGTGGGACGCTGAGCAGTTGACACTTTGCTGGGCTAACATCTTTTCAACGAAATGATTACATCTATTGCACATCAATCACTTGACATGACCAAAATAAAACCAGCTAAATTAAAATAAAAATTAAAAAGAATGATCTAGACTTTTTTTCTTGTGGTCAAACAGATCGCTACTGTGAAGAAGTGGGTTAATGACTATCAACATGTACCTGGGTATGGCTTATATAATAAATAATCTCATCTTTATGCAAGAATGTCATGGCTTCTGCAGAACAACAAAAACCTGAATAACAGGTTCTTGTAAGGGCCAGGTTTCCAGGGCTGAACAATAGGAGAATCATTTAGGATAGATTTTAGTTTAGATTAGGACAAAATCCTAGACCAAAAGACTGAAAAGATTGTTTGGGTACTTGAACAGTATCTTGGAACCAAAGAAACTGAATGTGAAAATTTATTATTAAAAAGTCAAAACCAAACCAGTAGCGGCTGATTCTAAAGCCAGTCTTTCACTCAATTCTATGTATCTATGATTACCTAACAAACACAAGGTCCTCGCCAGTAGACTAGAATCATCACTGTCTCTAGAACTGTGTTCATATTGAATGCTAGAAGGCTGTATTCACCCTGTGCTGGTATAATCACATAAAATGCAAATGGAAAGTCAGAATGGGGTGAGGCAGAGGCTTACTGCCTTTTATAACGTATGCCATGCCATATGCATACTTCATAGTGTTGGAATTAAATATATACATGCAAGCATGCAAACAAGAGACCCCAAGGTTCCTCTCAAAATCTGGAGGTGGGAAGGAAGTGAGCCAACTGGCAACCATCTAGAAGACAGTCAGCTATTCACAATCAAGGACACTCTCTTGTTCATAAATTCTCACCCTCACCCCAGAAAAAGTTTACATTGTATATACCATATTGTTTTTAACTATTACTGCTTTTATGCCCTTTGGGGGGCCTAATACATTTTTTAAATTAAACATAATGTTTAAGTAACTATGTCTAAATAACAAAAAATACATGCAATTTTAGATAAGACAGTGTCACAGAATTACCAAAGCTTCTTGTTAGGAATAAATAAAGTACATTTAATGGACAAACATTCACTGAGTATCTGCAATGTGCAAAGCACTGTGTAAGGCCATCCCAGGTGTGAAGAAACATCAAATAAGACAGACACGGTGCCAGGCACAGTGGCTCACGCCTGTAATTCCAGCACTTTGAGAGGTCGAGGTAGACAGATCACCTGAGGTCAGGGTTCAAGACCAGCTTGGCCAACATGATGAAACCCCGTCTCTATTAAAAATAGAAAAATTAGCTGAGTGTGGTGGCAGGCACCTGTAATCCCAGCTACTCGGGAGGATGAGGTAGGAGAATCGCTTGAACCCAGGAGGCAGAGGTTGCAGTGAGCCGAGACCGCACCATTGCACTCTAGCCTGGGTAACAAGAGCGAAACTCCATCTCAAAAAAAAGTAAAGCACCTAATCAAAACCACAATGAGATACCCTCTCATGCCAGTCAGAATGGCAATTATTAAAAAGTCAAGAAACCACAGATGCTAGTGAGGTTGCAGAGAAAACAGAATGCTTTTACACTGTTGGTGGGAGTATAAATTAGTTCAACCATTATAAAAGACAGTACAGCAATTCCTTAGAGATCCAGAAGCAGAAATACCATTTGACCCAGCAATGCCATTACTGGGTATATACCCAAAGGAATACAAATCATTCCATTATTATATAAAGATACATTCATGAGTATGTTCATTGCAGCACTATTCACAATAGCAAAGATATGAAACCAACCCAAATGCCCATCAATGATAGACTGGTACATATACACTATGGAATACTATGTGGTACATATACACTGCAGAATACTATGCAGCCATACAAAGGAATGAGATAATGTCCTTTGCAGGGACATGAATGGAGCTGGGAGCCATTATTCTCAGCAAACTAACACAAGAACAGAAAAGCAAACACTGCATGTTCTCACTTATAAGTGGGAGCTGAACAATGAGAACACATGGGCACATTGGGGGAACAACACACACTGGGGCCTATCAGTGGGGCAGGGGGAGGGAGAGCATCAGGAAGAATAGCTAATGGATGCTCAGCTTAATACCTGGGTGATGGGTTGATCTGTGCAGCAAACCACCGTGGCACATGTATACCTATGTAACAAACCTGCACATCCTGCACTTGTACCTTGGAACTTAAAAGTTGAAGAAAAAAAAAAAAAAGAAATGAGTAAAGACCCTGACACATGCTGAAGTACTCAAGAGGGAAATCATCATCATATCTAGAATTTGCTCTAAAATATTAAAGAAAAAAAGGTACTTGGAGGTAGAGGAGGAGCAACAGATGAAACAAGACTAGCCATCAGTTGGTAATTGTTAAAGCTGGGTGATTAGGAACATGGGCATTCAAGTTTCGAATGTATTTGAAATTTTCCGTAACAAAAAGTGAAAATAAATATATACATTTAAAAATAGCACATAAAATTACTACAACAACAAGCCTGACAACCTGGACCACACCATCTTCACTCATTATAGAACTGCTTTCCTTGAGAATCATAAGAAACCAAGTCTATTTGTTTGAGCGATGTTGTCAGGGATGCTGTGTATCCTATCACACTGGCTTCCATGAGGATCCACATAAAAATACTTTTTAGGTCTTTATGCCAGGACAAGCTGCTGTAATTACTCATTTCTAAGTTATGCACTCTGTGAATCTCATGTTTCTCTTTACTCTGCAATCCACTTTATAGTCCCTAGTTCTAGAGATCACCAATGCCCACTCAATCCACAATTTTACTGCAGTTTAATCGTGACCTTGCCCTGTGTATCTCCATCTGGCTATTTATTTGTATCCTCTAAAATACCCTTTGTGTCCAGGTGCAGTGGCTCATGCCTGTAAATCCCCACTTTGAGAGGCCAAGGCAGGTGGATCACTTGACGCCAGGAGTTCCAGACCAGCCTGGCCAACATAATGAAACCTTGTCTCTACTAAAAATACAAAAATTAGCCAAGCACAGTGGTGCATGTTTGTCGTCCCAGCTACCAGGGAGGCTGAGGCACAAGGATCGCTTGAACCCAGGAGGCAGAGGTTGCAGTGAGCCGAGATTGCACCACTGCACTCCAGCGTGAGTAACAGAGCAAGACTCTGTCAAAAAAAAAAATCCTTCTTTATAATGAACTGGTAAATGAGTTTCCCTGAGTTTTGTGAACAGCTCCTGCAAATTAACCATATCTAAAAATGGGGCCATGGGAACTTCAACTTGGAGTGGATCAGCCAGAAATTCCAGAGGCCTGGACTTGCGACTGGTGTCTGAAGGAGGGGGCAGTTTGGGGACTGAGCCCTCAACCTGTGGAATCTAAAGCTATCTCCAGGCAGAGAGTGTCGGATTTGAATTATAGGACATCTAGCTAGTGTCTGCTACTTGGCATGTGGGGAAAAAACCCCACTCATTTGGTCACAAACTTGATGGCTATTGTAGAGTGAAAGAATAGAAAAAAATCTCAGTGGTTTTTTTTTTCCTCTCACAGGGGGGAAGTTACAATAATCCTTGCAGTGTTTAAATGGAATTTTAGGTATCAATAGAAACTCATAGTTTTTACTAGATAAATAGATACCAGTGGGTGTGGGTGTGAGTGTATTATATAAATATCTATATATCATATAGATATAGATATACATACACATACATATATCTCTTACTTCGGAATTAGTTTCCTATTGGTACTGTAACAAATTAGCACAAACTTAGTGGTTTAAAACAGTACAAATTTATTCTTTTACAGTTCTGGAGGACAGAAGTCTAAAATCAAGGACCTCAGAAGAGAATCTGTTCCCCTCCTCTTTGATTCTTCCCTCCCTCTCATAAGAACCCTGTGATTATACCAGGCCCACCCAGATAAACCAGGGTAATTATCTTAAGATCCTTAACTTCATCCACAGAGTTCCTTTTGAATGTAAGGTAATATATTCACAGGTTCCAGGATTAGGACATATGAAGGCATTTTTCTTTTTTTCTTTTTTTTTTTTTTTTTTTTTTGAGATGGAGTCTCACTCTGTCACCCCGGCTGGAGTGCACTGGTGCAATCTCAGCTCATTGCAAGCTCCACCTCCCGGGTTCATGCCATTCGCCATTCTCCTGCCTCAGCCTCCCAAGTAGCCGGGACTACAGGCGCCCGCCACCACTCCCGGCTAATTTTTCGTATTTTTAGTGGAGACGGGGTTTGGCTACCAGGATGGTCTCTATCTCCTGACCTCGTGATCCATCTACCTCAGCCTCCCAAAGTGCTGGGATTACAGGCGTGAGCCACTGCGCCCAGCCAAGGGCAGCCACTTTTCTATGCACCACAATGTGTATGTGGAGGGGGGGGAGATATGTATATATACACACACCTGTATATACATATATTCCCTAGTCCTCACTCTTCTAGGCTGAGAAGACCTAGAAGCCATGGTACTCACTGGCAATGAGCACAATGCTTCCCCAGTTCCTGATTTCTAAATACCATACTCCAGCAACAGGAACCAGAGCTCCTTAGAGACATGGTTGATTTTAGAACGGGGGCAGGGAAAACATAAGGTTAGTCAGAATATCTTTTTCTAACAGGAAATGAGAAAAGGCTCTAAGCACCAGGGGGACATGTAAAAAGAACACAGGAATCAGCTTGAAAGGTTATCCCCTGGTCAAATCTTGTACAATTTAAATATCAAAATAAACAGCATTCATAACAGATTATAACCCATAGGATAAAATAAGAATCCAAGAATTCATAGTATTATAAATAAATAAATAAATAAATAAATAGGAGAAAAAGGGAGAGCTCTTTCTTACAATAAAATGACTAATAAATGTAGGAGGAATTATGGTATCAGAAACTCACCATAAAAGTAATAAGTTACAAGCAAGAATTATCAGGGGATGCTTAAACTAGTGGATGAAAGTTTAATGAGACACTGGATATTTATATAGTGTCAAGGCATCTCCCACAAGATACTTGTTAATGATAATGGGAAAAAAATCACAACTTTAAGGTGAGGAACCTGGCAGACACCACCCTAATGAAATGGTCACTGTTAACATCACCAATAGCAAGATATATCAACATCATATGCCTCGTGATATGACACAACATGGCTTCATTGGTAATGCTGGCAAAACTGCAGAACCTGCACACCCAAACTGAGGGAGACCCTAAAAAATTATGGGCCTGTTATCTTAAAAAATGTCAGGGTCATGAAAGATAAGTTTTTTGGATTTAAAGATATTAAAGAGGTGGCTGGCAAGATGGCTGACTAGGAACAGCTCCGGTCTGCAGCTCTCAGCAAGATCAACGCAGAAGGTGGGTGATTTCTGCATTTCCAACTGAGGTACCCAGCTCATCTCACTGGGACTGGTTAGACAGTGGATGCAGCCCAGAGAGGGCTAGCCGAATCGGGGTAGGGCATCACCTCACCCGGGAAGCACAAGGGGTCAGGGAACTCCCTCCCATAGCCAAGGGAAGCCTTGAGGGACAGTACCATGAGGAATGGTACATTCCAGCCCAGAAACTACACTTTTCCTGTGGTCTTTGCAACCTGCAGACCAGGAGATTCCCTCGGGTGCCTACACCACCAGGTCCCTGGGTTTCAAGCACAAAACTGAGCAGCCATCTGGGGAGATACTGAGCTAGCTGCAGGACTTTTTTTTCATACCCAGGGGTACCTGGAACCACAGCAAGACAGAACCATTCACTCCCCCTGGAAAAAGGGCTGAAACCAGAGAGCCAAGTGGTCTAACTCAGCAGGTCCCACCCCCACGGAGCCCAACAAGCTAAGATCCACTGGCTTGAAATTCTCACTGCCAGCACAGCAGTCTGAAGTCGACCCAAGATGCTGGAGGTTGGTGTGGGGAGAAGCATCTGCCACTACTGAGGCTTCAGTAGGTGGTTTTCCCCTCACGCTGTAAACAAAGCTACAGGGAAGTTCAAATTGGGTAAAGCCCACTGCAGCTCGGCAAAGCCGCTATAGCCAGACTGCCTCTCTAGATTCCTCCTCCCTAGGCAGGGCATAGCTGAAAGAAAGGCAGCAGCCCCAGTCAGGGGCTCATAGATAGAACTCCCATCTTCCTGGGACAGAGCACCTGGGGGAAGGGGTGGCTGTGGGCACTGTAGGGTCCAGCCCTACAGGGTCGGTGGGTTTTTCTCCCCATGTGCAGAGACGAGAGATTGTAGGTAAAGACACAAGACAAAGAAATAAAAGAAAAGACAGCTGGGCCCAGGGGACCACTACCACCAACACGCAGAGACCGGTAGTGGCCCCGAATGCCAGGCTGCGCTGATATTTATTGGATACAAGACAAAGGGGCAGGGTAAGGAGTGAGAACCATCTCCAATTATATGGAAGGTCACGTGGGTCACATGTCCACTGGACGGGAGCCCTTCCCTGCCTGGCAGCCGAGGCGGAGAGACAGAGAGAGAGAGAGAGAGAGGACACAGACTACGCCATTATTTCTGCATATCAGAGACTTTTAGTACTTTCACTAATTTGCTACTGTTATCTAGAAGGCAGAGCCAGGTGTACAGGATGGAACATGAAGGCGGACTAGGAGCCTGACCACTGAAGCACAGCATCACCGGGAGACGGTTAGGCCTCCAGATAACTGCAGGAAGGACTGACATCAGTCAGGCCCTCCACAAGAAGTGGAGGAGTAGAGTCTTCTCTGAACTCCTCTGGTGAAAGGGAGACACTCCCTTTCCCAGTCTGCTAAGTAGCGAGTGTTTTTCCTTGACACTGACGCTACTGCTAGACCATGGTCCGCTTGGCAACGGGCATCTTCGCAGACGCTGGTGTTACCGCTAGACCAAGGAGCCTTCTGGTAGCCCTGCCCGGGCATAACAGAAGGCTCACACTCCTGTCTTCTGGTCATTTCTCACTATGTCCCATCAGCTCCCATCTCTGTATGGCCTGGTTTTTCCTAGGTTATGATTATAGAGCAAGGATTATTATAATATTGGAATAAAGAGTAATTACTACAAACTAATGATTAATGATATTCATATATAATCATATCTATTATCTATATCTAGTATAACTATTCTTATGTTATATATTTTATTATACTGGAATAGCTTGTGCCCTTGATCTCTTGCCTCAGCACCTGGGTGGCTTGCCGCCACAGGGCGCAGCTTCAGCAGACTTGAACGTTCCTGCCTGCCAGCTCTGAAGAGAACAGCAGATTTCCCAGGACAGTGCTCGAGCTCTGCTAAGGGACAGACTGCCTCCTCAAGTGGGCCCCTGACCCCCGTGCCTCCTGACTGGGAGATACCTCCCAGCTGGGGTCAACAGACACTTGATACAGGAGAGCTCCAGCCAGCATCTGGTGGGTGCCCCACTGGGACAAAGCTTCCACAGGAAGGAACAGGCAGCAATCTTTGCTGTTCTGCAGCCTCTGCTGGTGATGCACGGGCAAACAGGGTCTGGAGTGGACCTCCAGCAAATTCCAACAGACCTGCAGTAGATGGGCATGACTGTTAGAAGGAAAACTAGCAAACAGCAAGGAATAGCATCAACATCAAGAAAAAGGACATCCACACAAAAACCCCATTTGAAGGTCACCAACATCAAAGATCAAATATAGATGAACCCATGAAGATGAGGAAAAACCAGAGCAAAAAGGCTGAAAATTCCAAAAACCAGAATGCCTCTTCTCCTCCAAAGGATAACAACTGCTCACCAGCAAGGAAACAAAACTGGAAGGAGAATGAGTTTGACGAATTGACAGAAGTAGGCTTCAGAAGGTGGATAATAACAAACTCCTCCGAGCTAAAGGAGCATGTTCTAACCAAATGCAAGGAAGTTAAGAAACTTGAAAAAGGGGTACACAAATTGCTAACTAGAATAACCAGTTTAGAGAAGAACATAAATGACCTGATGGAGCTGAAAAACACAGCACAAGAACTTAGTGAAGCACACACAAATATCAATAGCCGAACCAATTGAGCAGAAGAAAGGATATCAGAGATAGAAGATCAACTTAATGAAATAAAGCATGAAGACAAGATTAGAGAAAAAAATGAAAAGGAATGAACAAAGCCTCCAAGAAATATGGGACTACGTGAAAAGATCAAACCTACATTTGACTGGTGTCAAAAGACCAAACCTACATTTGTTTGATAAAGTAACCAGGAGAATGGAACCAAGTTGGAAAATACTCTTCAGGATATAATTCAGGAGAACTTCCCCAATCTAGCAAGACCAGCCAACATTCAAATTCAGGAAATACAGAGAACACCACTAAGATACTCCCCAAGATACATAATTGTCAGATTTACCAAAGTTGAAATGAAGAAAAAGATGTTAAGGGCAGCCAGAGAGAAGGGACGGGTTATGCACAAAGGGAAGCCCATCATACTAACAGTGGATCTCTCTATAGAAACCCTACATGCCAGAAGAGAGTGGGGGCCAATATTCAACATTATTAAAGAAAAGAATTTTCAACCCAGAATTTCATATCCAGCCAAACTAAACTTCACAAGTGAAGGAGAAATAAAATCCTTTACAGAAAAGGAAATGCTGAGAGATTTTGTCACCACCAGGTCTGCCTTACAAGGACTCCTGAAGGAAGTGCTCAACATGGAAAGGAACAACTGGTACCAGCCACTGCAAAAACATATCAAATTGTTAAGATCATCAACACTATGAAGAAATTGCGTCAACTAACGGGCAAAATAACCAGCTAGCATCACAATGACAGGATGAAATTCACACATAACAATATTAACCTTAAACATAAATGGGCTAAATGCCCCAATTAAAAGACACATACTGGCAAATTGGATGAAGAATCAAGACCCATCAGTGTGCTGTATTCAGGAGACCCATCTCACATGGAAAGACACACATAGGCTCAAAATAAAGGGATGGAGGAGTATTTAACAAGCAAATGGAAAGCAAAAAAGAGGCAGAGGTTGCAATCCTAGTTTCTGATAAAACAGACTTTAAACCACAAAGATCAAAAGAGACAAAGGGTATTATGTAATGGTAAAGGGATCAATGCAACAAAAAGAGTTAACTATCCTCAATATATATGCACCCAATACAGGCGCACCCAGATTCATAATGCAAGTCCTCAGAAACCTACAAAAAGACTTAGGACTCCCACACAATACTAGTGGGAGACTTTAACACCCCACGGTCAATATTAGATCAATGAGACAGAAAATTAACAAGGATATCCAGGACTTGAACTCAGCTCTGGGCCAAGCGGACCTAATAGACATCTACAGATCTCTCCACAACAAATCAACAGAATATACATTCTTCTCAGCACCATATAGCACTTATTCTAAAATTGACCACATAATTGGAAATAAAACCCTCCTCAGCAAATGCAAAAGAACTAAAATCATAACAAACAGTCTCTCAGACCACAGCGCAATCAAATTAGAACTCAGGTTTAAGAAATTCACTCAAAACCACACAACTACATGAAAACTGAACAACCTGCTCCTGAATGACTACTGGATAAATAATAAACTTAAGGCAGAAATAAATAAGTTATTTGAAACGAATGAGAACAAAGACACAATGTACAAGAATCTCTGGAGCACAGCTAAAGCAGTGTTTACAGGGAAGTTTATAGCACTAAATGGCCACAGGAGAAAGGAGAAAAGACCTAAATTCAACATCTTAACATCAAAATTAAAAGAACTGGAGAAGCAAGAGCAAACAAATTCAAAAACTAGCAGAAAACAAGAAATAACTAAGATCAGAGCAGAATTGAAGGAGATAGAGACATGAAAAATCCTTCAAAAAATCAATAAATCAAGAAGCTAATTTTTTTAAAAGATTAACAAAATAAAATGCTAGCCAGACTAATAAAGAAGAAAAGAGAGAAGAATCAAATAGACACGATAAAAAATAATAAAGGGGATATCACCACTGATCCCACAGAAATACAAAGAATACTATAAACACCTCTACCCAAATAAACTAGAAGATCTAGAAGAAACATAAATTTCTGGACACACACACCCTCCCAAGACTAAACCAGGAAGACGGGAAATCCCTAAATGCACCAATAACAAGTTCTTAAATTGAGGCAGTAATTACTAGTCTGCCAACCAAAAAAAGCCCAGGACCAGAAAGATTCACAGCTGAATTCTATCTGAGGTAAAAAGAGGAGCTGGTGCCATTCCTTCTGAAACTATTCCAAACAATAGAAAAAGACGGACGCCACCCTACCTCATTTTATGAGGCCAGCATCATCCTGATAACAAAACCTGGCAGAGACACACACACAAAAAAAAAAAAAAGAAAGAAAGAAAGAAAAAAAATTTCAGGTCAATATCCCTGATGAACATCGATGCAAAAATCCTCCATAAAATACTGGCAAACCAAATCCAGTAGCACATCAAAAAGCTTATCCACCATGATCAAGTTGGCTTCATCCCTGGGATGCAAGGCTGCTTCAACATGTGCAAATCAATAAATACAATCTATCATATAAACAGAACCAATGACAAAAACCACATGATTACCTTAACAGATGCAGAAAAGGCCTTTGGTAAAATTCAACACCACTTAATGCTAAAAACTCTCAATAAACTAGGTATTGATGGAACAGATCTCAAAATAATAAGAGCTATTTATGACAAACCCACAGCCAACATCATACTGACTAGGCAAAAGCTGGAAGAATTCTCTTTGAAAACTGGCACAAGACAAGGATGCCCTCTCTCATGCCTCCTATTTAACATAGTATTGGAAGTTCTGGACAGGGCAATCAGGCAAGAGAAAGAAATGAAGGGTATTCTAATAGAAAGAAGACAAGTCAAATTGTCTCTATTTGCAAATGACATGATTGTGTATTTAGAAAACCCCATTGTCTCAGCACAAAATCTCCTTAAGCTAATAAGCAAGTTCAGCAAAGTCTCAGGATACGAAATCAGTGTGCAAAAATCACAAGCATTCCTATACACCAATAATAGAGAGCAAAATCGTAAATGAACTCCCATTTACAATTGCTACAAACAGAATAAAATACCTAGGAATACAACTTACAAGGGATGTGAAGGATCTGCTCAAGGAAATAAGAGAGTACACAAACAAATGAAAAAACATTCCATGCTCATGGGTAGGAAGAATCAATATCATGAAAATGGCCATACTGCCCAAAGTAATTTATAGATTCAATGCTATCCCCATCAAGCTACAATTTACTTTCTTCACAGAATTGGAAAAAACTACTTTAAATTTCATATGGAACCAAAAAAGAGCCCATATAGCCAAAATAATCCTAAGCAAAAAGAAGAAAGCTGGAGGCATCATGCTACTTGAACTCAAATTATACTACAAGGCTACAGTAACCAAAACAGCATGGTACTGGTGCCAAAACAGATATATAGACCAATGGAACACAACAGAGGCCTCAGAAATAATACCACACATCTACCACCATCTGATCTTTGACAAACCTGACACAAACAAGCAATGGGGAAAGGATTCCCTATTTAATAAATGGTGTTGGGAAAACTGGCTAGCCATATGCAGAAAACTGAAACTAGACCCCTTCCTTACACCTTATTAAAAAATCAACTCAAGATAGACTAAAGACTTAGATGTGGCCGGGTGTGGTGGCTCATGCCTGTAATCCCAGCACTTTGGGAGGCCAAGGCAGACAGATCACGAGGTCAGGAGATTGAGACCATCCTGTCTAACATGGTGAAACCCAGTCTCTACTAAAAATACAAAAAATTAGCCAGGCATGGTGGCGGGTGCCTGTAGTCCCAGCTACGTGGGAGACTGAGGCAGGAGAATGGCATGAACCCCGGAGGGAGAGCTTGCAGTGAACCAAGATCGTGCCACTGCACTCCAGCCTGGGCGACAGAGCAAGACTCTGTCTCAAAAAGAAAAAAAAAAAAAAAAAAACTTTAACATAAGACCTAAAACCATAAAAACCCTAGAAGGAAACCTAGACAATACCATTCAGGACATAGTCATGAGCAAAGGCTTCATGACTAAACACCGAAAGAAATGGCAACAAAAGCCAAAACTGACAAATGGTATCTAAGTAAACTAAAGAGCTTCTGCACAGCAAAAGAAACTATCATCAGAGTGAAAAGGCAACCTACAGAATGGGTGAAAATTTTTGCAGTCTATCCATCCGACAAAAGGCTAATATCCAGAATCTACAAAGAATTTAAATAAATTTACAGGAAAAAAATAACAACCCCATCAAAAAGTGGGAAAAGGATATGAACAGACACTTCTCAAAGACTTTTATGCAGCCAACAAGCATATGAAAAAAATGCTCATCATCACTGGTCATTAGAGAAATGTAAATCAAAACCACAATGAGATACCATCTCATGTCAGTTAGAATGGTGATCATTAAAAAGTCAGGAAATCCCCGGATGCAGTGGCTCACATCTGTAATCCCAGCACTTTGGGAGGCCAATGCAGGTGGATCACGAGGTCAGGAGATCAAGACCATCCTGCCTAACATGGTGAAACCCCGTCTCTGCTAAAAATACAAAAAATTAGATGGGTATGGTGGCAGACACCTGTAGTCCCAGCTACTTGGGAGGCTGAGGCAGGAGAATGGCATGAACCCGGGAGCCAGAGCTTGCACTGAGCAGAGATCACATCCCTGCACTCCAGCCTGGGTGACAGAGCGAGACTCTGTCTAAAACAAAAGTCAGGAAACGACAGATGATGGAGAGGATGTGGAGAAATAGGAACGCTTTTACACTGTTGGTGAAAGTGTAAATTAATTCAACCATTGTGGAACACAGTGTGGCGATTCCTCAAGGATCTACAACCAGAAACACCATTTGACCCAGCAATCCCATTACTGGGTATATACCCAAAGAGTTATAAATTATTCTACTATAAACACACATGCACACATGTTTATTACAGCACTATTCACAATAGCAAAGTCTTGGAACCAACCCAAATGCCCATCAATGACAGACTGGATAAAGAAAATGTGGCACAGATACACCATGGAATACTGTGCAGCCATAAAAAAGGATGAGTTCATGTCCTTTGCGGGGACATGGATGAAGCTGGAAACCATCATTCTCAGCAAACTAACACAGGAACAGAAAACCAAAAACTGCAAGTTCTCACTCATAAGTGGGAGTTGATCAATGAGGACACATGGACACAGGGAGGGGAACATCACACACTGGGGCCTGTCAGTGGGTGGGGGCTAGGGGAGGGATAGCATTAGGAGAAATACCTAATATAGATGACAGGTTGATGAGTGCAGCAAACCACCACGGCACATGTATACAACAAACCTGCGTGTTCTGCACATGTACCCCAGAATTTAAAGTATGGTAATTTTTTAAAAAGGGATTAAAGAAGATGATACCTAAATGCACTGGACCCTGGAGCACAAAGGCATTTTCCCCCTTTTATTATAATGGGCATTGGTGGGACAATAAGTGGAATTTCAGATCTGTAGATTAGATAATAACAGAATCCATGTTGAGTTTCTGATTTTGATTGTTGTATGATTACGTTGAATAATGTTTTGAGGAAATACACTGAAGTGTTTAGGGATAAAGAAGCATGATGTCTGCAATTTACTCTCAACAGCTTAGAAAAAATAATTATGTATATACATAGAGAAAGAATGATAAAGCAAATTCAGTAAGTTATTAATCTGGATAAAAGGTATAAATTTTCGTAACTTTTAAATCTGAAAGACCAAGTAAAATGGTGGATTATGGAGTGGAAAGAAAGCCCTTCCATTTGTGAATGCCTAACAGCAGGCTGTGCCTAGGCCTGCCTCTGCCAGCCCCTTAATCTGCCCCAAACATTCAGACATTATTGTTACCAAAACACCTGGGGTTCGGTCTAAGTCCTGCTGCTCTCCGCACAGAAAGCCAATCACTGAGACAGTGAGTATTGCCAAGGAAGAAAACTTTAATTAGGAGCTGCAGCCAAGGAGATGGAAGTTCAATTTCAAATCCATTTTTCTGATTGACTAAAATTAGGGATTTATATAGCAGGGAAGAAATGTAACAATGTGTAAGAAAACAGGAACTAGCCGGGCGCGGTGGCTCACGCCTGTAATCCCAGCACTTTGGGAGGCCGAGGCGGGCGGATCACAAGGTCAGGAGATCGAGACGACGGTGAAACCCCGTCTCTACTAAAAATACAAAAAATTAGCCGGGCGCGGTTGTGGGCGCCTGTAGTCCCAGCTACTCGGGAGGCTGAGGCAGGAGAATGGCGTGAACCCGGGAGGCGGAGCTTGCAGTGAGCCGAGATCGCGCCACTGCACTCCAGCCTGGGCGACAGAGCAAAAAAAAAAACAGGAACTAGTGAGAGGCAAGGAAGCAATCATGATGATTGAGGGGCCAAGTCTCATTGGAGGGATGTGGTAGTCTGGTAAGTTTCAGTTCTTTGATACTTTTTTTAGAGGCCTGAAGGTAATTTCCTGAGGAAGGAACTCAGATAAAGCAAATGTAAGTTTCAAGCTTTAAGACCAGAAAGTCAATGTCTATGTATATCCAAAAAACTACCTTAGGCACTATTAAGTTGATGTCAGTCCCCGCCCCCTTTTTATTTATCAATTCCTCAGTCATGGGGAATCTGGTCATTAATCTTTCTGGCTGTTTCATGCTAAGGAGGGATGTCCTGGGCACCTCAATACCACAGGTGACCTCATGGCCACCCAGGAATCAAAGGTTAATCTAATACTATAGTTTTCTTCTGAAACACAATCTTTCTCTTTCCAGGACCCCCAACAATTCCACCAAAGGCAAATTACAGCAGGACCAATCTACCTGCAAAATAAGCTTCAGTCCCATATACTTGGCCTAGATTACCCACACAAAGTGCAGCAAGAATCATTGTTTACATAGGCGCTCCTAAACTGGCTTTGTTAGAACATCTCACAGGGCCATTTCAAACATGTCCCACAGAAAGTAAGCAGTTCCTCCAACTGTGTCCCATTATAAAAGAAAATATGTTGTTATTAACCATATTCCCAATTAACAATCTTCAAAAATAGTTTACAAACTCGGGAGAAATTAATGCCTCAAATTCTGTTTATAAAAGTATACTCTACTCAATATACTTAAAATATACTTATAGGCTATAAATAGCTCAAAAGAAAAAAGTCCTCCAGACTCTGAAAAACAAAACAAAAAGAATAAGCAATATTTCAAAGGAAAATAGCCATACAAAATTATTTCTGTCATCCATTAGTTCAGTCTATGCAATTAACTCCTGCTCTGCTTCATATTGGGTTAGCAATCTTTACGAACACATCAGCCTTTCAATTAGTGCCCTGAAAGTTTTCTCTCCAATCCAATGGCACACCCAAAGTTATCAGAAACCTCCATTCAAGAGTCCTTTTCATGAACTACTCCAAAGAAACAAGCCCTGAACTGTAGCTGATATATCAATTTTTTGAGAAGGATCAAAGCAAACATCAATTGTGGATGACAAAAGTCTTAAGACAGCCATAATCAAAGACACAGGTGACAAAGAAATTCGGTTATTTCTATGGCATACAACAATTTAACATAATAGCCATAATTATTACTTTGTCATAATTATGACAAAATATATTAAGACATATCAGAATTTCAGAAATGTATACAATCCTGGAACACATATTAACAACATATCTGTACAAATATAACCCAAAGAAAGTTAAGTACCACCTCACATTTGACAACACTTCCTATATAATTCTAACATAACAAGTATGCCTACTATCTCTTTGGACTTCAGGGAATGTGAATATCCAAACAAGTAGTGTAAATTCAAAAAGTCTGAATTTAGAACTTGAAATTTTGCTATTGGAAAATCTGTCAAATATCAAAGGTTCAAGACACTTGATATCTCAAAATAGGATCACAATTTACTATAAAAGAGTCATTCATTTAGCCAAAATTATAATACAAAAACATCTTCTATTTGATAGAAAGGAGACTCAGTTTCCCAAACAATAAGCCCTAATAAAGACAGCATGAGACCAACTAAACCTGTCTCTCCCTCCTCCATTTTCTCCCTGCAGTTTACTCAAAAGGTAAAATAAATCTGTTATCTCTTATTAATATTACACAAACATTTTGTTCAAAAGAGAAAACCAAAATTTTACCTTTGTATGATATATAATTAACATTAAAGCTAATTTTAATAAAACTTTATAAACAAATGTATCTGATTTTAATCAGTTTGACTATAAGGTAAGATTTCCATAAACCTTTTATAATGTTTTACAATTTTCTATTAAAGTGCAGATCAATGTTCCAAGAAAACCCTGTTATTCTGACACGATCCCAGACACTGGGTTTGCATCACTGGCTTTTGATATTAATGTTAAATTTATAGAAACACTTTAATCTTATCCCTCAAAATCTGCACTTACAATCTCATGGGTCCACCTCTTCCACAATAGTCCCTGGGCCTAGAGGGATTGAGTCATTTTAATTTCTGGCCCTGTGTCTCATGAAAACCAGTTATTTGGTCAATCACCTTCTCCTGGTACTTAAGATGAGGCTTCAACCTATGTTAATGCTCAAGATTTAGCAGAGGTCAGTGACTTTTTCAGACCCAGGAGTCAAAGCTCTGTAACTTAACAGCACATGGATTAGTTAATAGGAAATTTACACAACAGAAAGTCATATCATTCTTTCTAACCTGTTACAAATTAAAACAATGTGATTTGCTGTTCAGGAGTTACTGCCTGAAGCACTTCAAACCACTGTATTAAAGTAGTTAGGTTATACATTGCATATGCCTAATTGCTAGTATTCTAGTGACAAAACTGTGAGCAAAAGCGTCATAGGGATAGGTTCTATACCAAATTTATCAAAGTAAGATGGTTAACTTTTCTATTTTTAAAAAAATGGTAAGCACAAATATCAGTTTTGAAAATTCAATAAAAATAAATACTTTTCTTTCACTTAAATACAACAAAACAGGGACAAAGTAAGAACAAGCACACAATAATTTCTTCTCAGCTATTTTAAAAGAGCATCATCACACACTTCCCAAGATTGATTTCTAGATACAGTACTGAAAACTGATTAGGTAACTTTCATAACCAAAAATCTTCAGACCAGTGCAACACTTATATACATTGTGTTTCCAAGCACACACAGGAAGGCCCATCAGTGATAAATGGCTTGGGATCACACATCAGTAGAAAGTCTCACATCTTTTATTACTACTTAATCCAGATGAATGTCACTTAATTTTAATAATGTTCAACACAACTAAAGTCTTTAATTTGAGAGAAATCCCAATCAACATAATTTCCTTAAAGATAAGGCCACTCTTTCCTGAACCTTAAAACTTTGTATCCATATCAGTTTTTCCTCATTAAAGGAAAAGATCTGAAACCAATTCAAGCTATTGATTGAAGAGAATTACCCTGGAAATAAACACCATTTAAATATTTCTGCTCTCATCTACTTTCCAAATAACAAAATATATAATGTACTATTTCTGTTCAGAACTTAAGTCTTTTGTTTTACTTTTTCCAGGAACCTTAAAGCTCTTTTAGCTCTAGAGATCATTAGAGGTAAGAAAAATCAAGCAAATTTTAAGTGGCTGGTGTGCTCTACCAATTTTTCCAGGATTGACAACTGTAGCTTAGGAATTCTAGATAAACAGAACAAATAATGAATTGTTACAAATGCACAGGAAACAAAATGGCTATTCATGAAGCCAAATAAAAGCATTCCATTAGAAACTAAAAAACATTAATGGTTTTATATATGTATATATAAGTAAACCCCCCCCCCAAAAAAAAAAGAGCAAATAAGCGAAAATTAGAAGTGAAAACCAACAGAAAACCAACCCCAAGTTTTTCTCCTACTCAGTTTATCTTGGAAGCTAAAGTGTTACCTAGTGCCAAAAAAATCCACACACATACACAAGGTAGATATTTTGTTCTAGGTATGTAAATTAATGTATTTAAGTTCACCAATACCACTGTACATTTTGTACAATTAAGAAATTCACTTTAGGCACATGACCAGTAAGTACTTTGTGCTAGTATTATCTATACAGTGTAAAACAAAGCAATGCAAACATTTATGTGAAATTTGGCTCCATGTTAAACCTGGCTCCATGTTAAATCTTGCTTCATGCTTAACTATATTAAAAAAGAATTGCCAAACTGCAAATGTATTTCTTCATAATATTTATTTTATTTTCATCAAAACTAAGAGCTTTAAACAATAGCATTTAAGAGCTTTAAACTAAGAGCATTTAAACAAATGTTTAAATGCAATGTTAATTAGCCAAATTTCTCCAATTTTCTATCAGGTTTTAAAGAATATTATCTAAACTTTTTCAACTTCATATTTTCTCTGTATGTGCACAAATATAGACATACAGAGAAGCAGTCAGAAAAGCATGTATGACTTACACAGACCATCTATGACATGTTTGGACTTTCTGTTTTGTCCTACATTTTTTGTTTGTTTGTTTGTTTTTGTTTTTTTTGTTTTGAGACGGAGTCTTGCTCTGTCGCCCAGGCTGGAGTGCAGTGGCACAATCTTAGCTCACTGAAAGCTCCACCTCCCGGTTCATGCCATTCTCCCATCTCAGGAGGCTATAGGCACCTGCCACAACACCTAGCTAATTTTGTTTTTGTTTTTGTTTTTTTTTTGAGGAGTCTCGCTCTCTCACCCAGGCTGCAGTGCAGTGGCACAACCTCGGTTCATTGCAAGATCTGCCTCCTGGGTTCACACCATTCTCCTGCCTCAGCCTCCTGAGTAGCTGGGACTACCAGCACCCGCCACCATGCCTGGCTAATTTTTTGTATTTTTTAGTACAGACGGCGTTTCACCATGTTAGCCAGGATGGTCTCAATCTGCTGACCTCATGATCCACCTGCCTTGGCCTCCCAAAGTTCTGGGATTACAGGCTTGAGCCACCACACCCAGCCTGTTTTTGTATTTTTAGTAGAGACAGAGTTGGATGGTCTCAATTTCCTGATCTTGTGATCCACCCACCTTGGCCTCCCAAAGTTCTGGGATTACAGGCATGAGCCACCAAGCCCAGCCAATTCTTTTTTTAAATAACCAGTCATTTTATTTTAGAACAAAAATTCACCATACAAGATCCTTTCTCATACAAAATTATTCTCTTTTCTCTATAACTTTCCTTACCAAACATACATCTTCATATCCATAACTTTCTTCACATCTCTCTCCCCCACTTATTGGTTCTTTACTACCTTGTTTTACAAATAACCTTTTGCAAGTCCATAATTCGAATTAATCTTTGATAACTTTGAATTAGACAAAATTATTCTTTTTCTAACAACACACCTTTATGGCACATTTTATATAAAGAATTATATATTAACTATAATTATGATCATAGTAACCTTAAATTTTATTGAAAATTTCCTTGAAATATCAGATATCAGCACTCTATAGAGAAGAACAATTATACAATTTTCAGAAATGTATTTTCCCATATTGTAATCCTTTCTTAATTGGAAATGACCCAGGTATCCAATAAGCATCCAAAAAGCATCAAAAATAATTTAAAGATTTTAAATTACACAAAAAGTTTACCTAAAACAAGTTTCTCATTTATATGTACTCAATTCTTTCATTTTTAACAGTTTATCTTACTTCTGAAAACTAAAATATTAGACATCATCATGTAAAGTTATTTCCTTGTTAAACATTTTTCAATAGTCAGTGAACATCAGGTGCTCACCTATGTAAGAGTCTCAAAGTTAAATACATAGGTATTTTTGTCAATAACTCAGAAGATTCAGCTAACAGCATTAGTCTCATTTGTCAAAGAAGGCACATTAACCAAGATCATTTTGCTTTGACTGGGTTTATAGTTTTATAACCTTCTATGCAAAACCCTGATATCTCAAAATATCTAGCAGAGACAAATATAAACCTCAGATAAAAACATATGTGCTGACAATTCTGAAGACATTTCTATTTTTATTGTACCAATAATTTTAAAGCCAGCTAGCTAGTTTGGTAAAGATTTATTTAGGTCACGTGAATTTGAAAAATACTTTGGACATATTTACTCTATTTATGACTACTTTTATTTATAAGCCAATTTGATAGACACAACATATAACTTAATAAATGTACACTCAGGCCAGATACAGTGGCTCATGTCTGTAATCCCAACACTTTGGGAGGCCAAGACGGGCTGATCATGTGAGGTCAGGAGTTTGAGGCCAACCTGGCCAATACGGTGAAACCCCATCTCTACTAAAAATACAGAAATTAGTTGTGTGTGGCAGTGGGCACCTGTAATTCCAGCTACTCAGGAGGCTGAGGAAGGACAATCGCTTGAACCCAGGAGGCAGAGGTTGCAGTGAGCCAAGATTGTGCCACTGCACTCCAGTATGGGTAACAGAGAGACTCTGTCTCAAATAAACAAATAAATAAACATTCACATAAAAACATCTAGATATGTATATACACATAAACAAAGATCCAGGGGCTTTTATTTGAAAACTCTAGCCATGAGATAGCAATACAAACTCATCAGTCTACAAACATGTTCACATGGCTGAACTCTTGTTAGACCCAGTAGGTAATCCAATGAAGGCTGTAAACCAAAATTTTGGGCAAAGCAGTCTCCATGGAAATTGGATTTTTAAAGGCCATACATCCCAGACTCCAAAGAACACCAGGGCCAAACAACACTACAGAAGAACACCACCTGCAACCTATCAATTAGGCCCAACCTTGTTTAGAATAGCAAAATGAAAGCCGCAATACATGGTCCACTTTTCCATTTAACTCCAGATTCCAAAGAATATTGGGGCCAAACAGCATTACAAAATAATATCACTTTACTGAATTCTAGTTTCCCATGATGATACCAAACACACACACAATAACGAAAACACAATTCAACTGCAACAGGAACAAACAAGTCCCAAAAGTGTCCAAACTGAAACAGACAGGGTGTTTCCTCTCTCCATGGGATGAGCTTGGTCAACCTGCAAACAAAAATTCCTTCATAATTTCCCAAATTGGCCGGGCACGGTGGCTCATGCCTGTAATCCCAGCACTTTGGGAGGCCAAGGCAGATCACAAGGTCAGGAGATGGAGACTATCCTGGCTAACACGCTGAAACCCTGTCTCTACCAAAAATACAAAAAATTAGCCAGGCGTGGTGGTGGGCGCCTGTAGTCCCAGCTACTCAGGAGGCTGAGGCAGGAGAATGGCATGAACTTGAGGGAGGTGGAGCTTGCAGTGAGCCGAGATCGCGCCACTGCACTCCAGCCTGGGCAACAGAGTGAGACTCCATCTCGAAAAAAAAAAAAAATTCCCAAATTAAGAGGAACTGATCCCACTGTCTGGTACCCACAAAAGACACTCACTTGCCCAGACACAAAACACACAATTATGAAGAAGCCTCCAAAACTGTCCAAATTGAAACAGTCAGAATGCTTCCCTCTCTGTCAGTTAGCCTTGTTCAACCTACAAATGGAAATTCAGTTTAAAATTTCCCAAATTAGGAGGAGCAGATCCTGCTTTCTGGGCCCACAAAGGACACTCACCTATCTGGATGTAGATGTGAAATTTCAAAGGCAGTTCTTCCTAGGAAATCAGGAATGCATTTGGGGCCGGCAGCATCAGGGCCAGAGAGAGATGGAAACTCACTTCCAGTCAAAATTGGGTGGGCAGCCACTTAGGTGGTCTTCTGAGACTCCCAGCCCTAGCAGCCAAGCCAAGAGCAAGACATTCCCAATCAGGGAACTAAAATCTGTTACAGAAACACCAAGGGGAAAGTCTATGTTCTGCCGCTCACCACAAAGGAAAGCCAATCACTGAGATGATGAGTATCACCAAGGAAGAAGACTTTAATTGGGTGCTGCAGCTGAGGAGATGGGAGCTCATTCTCAAATCCATTTCTCTGACTGACTAAAATTAGGAGTGTATACAACAGGGAAGAAATGTAACAATGTATAAGGAAATAGGAACTAGGGAGGGGCAAGGAAGCAATCATAATGAATGAAGGGTCCACCATCTCATTGTCAGGATGCGGTGATCTGGTAAGTTTCAATTCTTTGATACTTTTTTGAGAGGCCTAAAAATCATTTCCTGAGGAAGGAACTCCGGATAAAACAAATGTAAGTTTCAAGTTTTAAGACCAGAAGGTCCACTTCTGTGTTTATCAAAAATACTATCTATGGGACTATTGGGTCAGTTTCATTATCACCACTGCTCTTTGGCTTCATCATCTCCGTTTCCTCCAAGACATGATATTCCTGAATCTCATAGGCTGAAAGTCAGTTATGTGCCTTTTTAAAATAACTGCTATGGGGTGAATTGTGCCCCATCCCCCAAACTCATATTTTAAAGTCCTAACTCCCAGAGTCCCACAAAATGTGACCTTTTGGAGATGGGTCTTTACAAAGGTAATCAACTCAAAATGAGGTCATTAAGGTATACCCTGATCCAATGTAATTGTGCTCCTTACAAAAAGGGGAAATTTGGCCACAAAAACATGCATAGAAGGAAAATGATGGGAAGAGAAACAAAGGGAAGACAGCCATCTATGAGCCAAGGAGTGAGGCCAGAAACAGATCCTTTCCTCACAGCCTCTGAGGAACCAGCACTGCCAACACCTCTGAACTTCCAGCCTCCAGGACTGTGAAACAATACATTTCTGTTGTGTAAGCCAACCAGTCTGTGATACCCTGTTACAGAAGCCCTGGCAAACAAATAAAATAATTACATAATCGAATAAACTAAATGCACAGAAGTGTATCCTGACTTAAAGCAGAAACCAAATTCACCAGCGACAGAAGCAGGAGATAGCCAAATGCCTAGGCAGATAGGGAAGGGTCCCCAGAGAATCTCTGACCAGCCACACAAGGGTTTACACCAGATGTTTTGTGCAGATAGGGGAACCTGCACAGGGGGCATGCCTGGGCATGCCCACAGTGGACTGGAGGCCCACATGCACTGGGGGAATAGGATGGAGTCACCAGGAATTTGCGCCTTATGCAGGGGAGGAGCCTGGCCTCTTCAACTCATGTGTGGTGGCCCTGGTATTCAATTTGTGAGGTGAAAACTTGCTCTCAGGGCCCCTCTCTTTGCTGAGAGCTTTCTTTTCACTTAATAAATTCCACTTTTCTCATCCTTCAATGTGTCTGCATGCCTAATTCTTCCTGATCATGAGAAAAGAATCCAGATTAGCTGAACTAAGGAGCAAAAAATCCTGCATCACCAGTATGAACATCTAAGACTCATGAACATTTATTTTCAATATTGTTATAACAATTTACTTTATAAATTAAAAAATAATGCTGGCTAGCTATAGCATGTTCATGTGACTACAGTATAATACCAGGTAGATAATATTTTTGTGTCATGGAGGAGGAAGCATTGCACTGAGGGTCAAGAATCCTCAGTTCTGACTGGGTGTGGTGGCTCACACCTGTAGTCCCAGCACTTTGAGAGGCTGAGGTGGGCAGATCACCTAAGGTTGGGAGTTCGAGACCAGCCTGACCAACATGGTGAAACCCCGTCTCTACTAAAAATACAAAAATTAGCTGGGTGTGGTGGCGCATGCCTGTAATCCCAGCTATTCGGGAGGCTGAGGCAGGAGAATCGCTAGAACCTGGGAGTCGGAGGTTGCAGTGAGCCGAGATTGTGCCACTGCACTCCAGCCTGGGCAACAAGAGCAAAACTCAGTCTAAAAAAAAAAAAAAAAACCTCAGTTCTGGTACTGGCTCTATGCCTAATCATATTATGGACCTTAGCAAGTACCTTAAATTCTGGCTTGGTTTCTTATCCTGTATAATAAGAGGCAATAGGTTAGGTCAGAACTACATTCACTTGTAAGTAATAAGTATATTAAAAGTAAATTAAAACATATGTCGTATCTTTTAGCTGCATCAATACAATATAAATGGGCCAGGCGTGGTGGCTCATGCCTGTAATTCTAGCACTTTGGGAGGCTGAGGCAGGTGGATCACCTGAGGTCAGGAGTTCAAGACCAGCCTGGCCAAGATGGTGAAACCCCGTCTCTACTAAAAATACAAAAATTAGCCAGGTATGGTGGCACTTGCCTGTAGTCTCCACTACTTGGGAGGCTGAGGCAAGAGAATCACTTGAACCCAAGAAGCAGAGGTTGCAGTGAGCCAAGATCACGCCACAGCACTCCAGCCTGGGTAACACAGCAAGACTCTGTCTCAAAAAAAAAAAAAAAAGAAAAAAGAATACAATGCAAATGTGGTTTTTCCATACTTACCTGAAGAGTTAATGGAAGTGCTGAAGAGCCAAGGATTGATTTTTCTGAAATAAAACTTGCTAGCGAACTAACCAAAAAAGATCAAGTGTCTCTCTGAACCCTCCCTGAGCAACAAGTGCCTTTTAATGTGGCTCTTCAGGAAATAATGGAATGTTGGCACCATTCCAAGCTGGTAAAGAAGCTATTTTTACTTAGGCAAGGCCCTGCAACTTGCTCAAATTATATTATGTCAGTAGTGCTGGTTAACATACAGCAGTCTCTATCTAGTATACAATGTGATCAGCACAGCACATATTATTGACATTGTTATTAACATTGTTCCTATTTTCTATTTCCATAAATGGTTCAAGGTTATTTTTATTTTCTTTTTGGAATTTTCCTATATTTTCCAGATCTTCTACAATGAAACTGTGTTACTTTTACAATTGGAAAGAAATATATTCATTAAACAGGTCATAGTTCTGCTCATTAAGGTAATATACATCTTTAAAATGTGAACTTATCTGCAGTCCAGAGAATGTGAAATATAAAGACTTCTTTTTCCTAAAACCTAAATTAAGGCCTTTCCTATAGGTTTATGAATATCACAAGATCTCAGAGTACTCACAGTCAATTCACAAATATTCATTCTTAAAGCATGAAAGATGATAAATATATTTAGAAGATTTTAGCACTTACTATAACTGATGAAGGAAGAAATAAATGATTTTCTTCCTTAAGAGGAACAACGGAAGGTATCCGATGGTCAAGAACATTATACCTGCCTCCATCATCTCAGAAAATAAAATCCCTGTCCAATGGCAACCAGGAAGGCAGATGGGGGTGAGCTGGAGCTGTGTAAGGAGGCCACAGGTGACCTGGAGCTTAGGGGTGCGCTGACCCTCATCTCCCTGGGGATTCCCAGGAGATGCCGCCCTACCTGTGGCTGCAACTCACAGACCCTGTTACCCAACCAAGTGCAGTGGAGAGCTGGCGAGGGAAGGAAGATCAAAAGGAAGATAAGAAAGGTTCTTTTTGATTTCAAGTATGAGAAAAAGAGAGTTCCACTGGGAGAACATCAACTCTTCTGTAGCTATTCATGTAGCCAGATTCCTGGAATGTAACTATTTCTTATAGTGTTTCTCTGAGAAATGTTTACAGGATTGGAACGTGCATAGCATCTAGTTAACCTGTGTGTATATATATATAGTTTTGTTGCTGTATTTGAATTGTCAGGTTAAAGCAAAAAAGCACAAAAATATTCTAAATTCAACTAGAAATGATTGTTGTGTTGGGGCAATATCCATAACAATTAGCATAAGAAGGAAGTTAGCTGTAAATATACAATTAGGGGCCAGGAGTGATGGCTCACGCCTATAATTCCAACACTTTGTGAGGCCAAGGCAGGAGCATCACTTAAGCTCAGGAGTTAGAGACCAGCCTGGGTAACATACTGAGACCCTGACCCTACAAAAAATAAAATATTAGCCAGGCGTGATGGCATATGCATGCCTGTAGTTCCAGCTACTTGGAAGGCTGAGGTGGGAGGATTGCTTGAGCCTGAGAGGTTAAGACTGTCACGATTGTGCCACTGCTCTCCAGCCTTGGCAACAGAGTGAGACCCTGTCTCAAAAAAAAAAAAAAAAATTTAATTAGAGGGCCTCAAGATGCCTCTTTGAATAGCAAGCAGAAATGAGAAGAGAAGAGAGATTGAAGAAGCTGACCTCTAACGTACAATCCAACCTTGAGAGTTAAACACCAAGGGTCTATGTAAAAGGACATGGCCAACTACGAAGCCAACTTGAAGTGGCTCCCTCCTATAAGCCAAGAATGGGACAATGTAAACATTGGGAGGATAAGAGCTAAAATAGATTGGCACTCATCAAATAATTTTACACCCAAGAATCCTGAATGATTCTGAAAAAAAAAAAATTCTGGCCACTTTTGGAGAATTGCTTTGAAATCCATCACTTTGAAAACTATAAGTAAAAGTAAAATGAGAGTCAAATACTAATCATCAGGATAATGTAACTGTTGATGAGAGGAAGTTTCTCCTTAGAGGAGCATCTCAGCTAATAAATCAAAAGATTGGATCAGAAAATTACCATTTTGTGACTCCTGATGAATTAATAGATCCAGGCAATGATCATCAGTTACTGCTCACTTCACAAGACTACAGATTTTATCCATTTCCTCATGGAATTACATTATCATCTATGAAGTATTCTTTACACACACACACACACACAGACACACACACACACATGCATCACACAAATTGAGCTTGGTAAAGCCATTAAATTAAACCAGTAATTTATAGAAAATACTGTGAGAAAGGTGCCACGGTCAATGAGACCATAAGAATACAATCAGCAAAATCCAATGGTAAAAAGTCTCTGGGGCAAATGACTCCTTAATAATTGCAAGGAATAAAAAAATAAAGAGGGAACCTTCAGATTAAAAGAGACTCAAGAGACATGAATTCAATTGGATATAATGGTTTGTTTTTTGTTTTTTTTTTTTTTTTTTGAGATGGAGTTTTGCTCTTGTTGCTCAGGCTGGACTGTAATGGTGTGATCTTGGTTAACTGCAACCTCTGCCTCCCAGGTTCAAGTGATTCTCCTGCCTCAGCATCCCCAGTAGCTGGGATTACAGGCGCCCACTACCACACCTGGCTGATTTTTTTTGTAGAGCTGGGGTTTCACCATATTAGCCAGGCTGGTCTCGAACTCCTGACCTCAGATGATCTGCCCTCTTCTGCCTCCCAAAGTGCTAGGATTACAAGCAGGAGCCACGCCTGGCCTGGACCTTTTTTTAAAAAACTAGGTGCAGAATAGGCAGTATACTCTGAGAGACAATTCAGAGCAGGCTGCTCATGAGGATAAGACAGTCAATGTATGGACCTTGTTTAAAATCCTGAATCAACCAACCAAACTCTAGAAGAATATTTTGTTAAGAAAATCTGGCAAATGTGCACAGCAATTGGACGTGTGATTATATAAAGAAATCACTGTTATTTGTGTGACTGTGATATTGTTCTACTTCTTAAAAAGTGTCTCTGTCTTTTAGCGATACATCCAGAAATACTTATAAATGAAATGACATGATGTCTTAGATTTATTTAAAAATAATATAGGAAAATTAGGAGAAGTAGTAGATGTGAGTAGAAGTGAAACAAGATTAGTTCTAAGTTGCCGATTATTGAAGATAGATTAATATATATGGGTGTATATATGTTTGGGAATGTAGACAGAAAGATGGATGGATGGATGGATGGATGGATGGATGGATGGATGGATGGATGGATGGATGGATGAATGGATGGATAACAAAAAAATGTAACCTCCTTGGCCATGTTACCCCAGTGAAACAGAGGCCCTAAATAAACAAGACCATAACGTTTTGGGCCACAAAGACTTCAATGTAATTAGAATGTCAACTAAGTATATACAAAGTGAAGGAACGGGCCACTTAGTGAGACAAAGGTGATAGGACAAGAACAGAAGCACTTCCAGAAGCGTAGTAGGTTGAGGCACATTGTATTTATTCATTTATTTTTATTTATTTGCTCACTTTCATTTCACCAGACCTGCATTTAATTTTCATAATAAAGACAGATGTTGTTATAAAAGAAAGGGTTTAACTGCAGATGCAGAGGGTTGATAAAGGAAGGGCATCCACAAAAAACTTACAGCTAACATTATACTTCACAGTGAAAGACTGAATGCCTTTCCCTTTGGATCAGATCAAGGCAAGAATATGCACTCTCACACTCCTATTAATCTTAGCTTAATTTAAGCATACATATTAGAAAATAAAAAATAAAACAGTGACATGATTGTCTACATAAAAATATCCAGGAAAAAATATCTACAAGTAATATGTTTAGCAAGGTCACAGGATACTAGGCAATTCTGCATGGATTTCTCACATTTCTGTAAATCTTTCAAGCAGAGAAACAGTTTTTTGGTTTTTGTTGTTGTTGTTGTTGTTGAGAGAGAGTCTTGCTCTGTCATCCAGGCTGGAGTGCAGTGGCATGATCTCTGCTCACTGCAACTTCTGCCTCCCAGGTTTAAGCAATTCTCCTGCCTCAGCTTCCTGAGCAGGTGGGATTACAGGTGTGCACCACCACACCCAGCTAATTTTTGTATTTTCAGTAGAGACAGGGTTTCACCATATTGGGCAGGATGATCCTGAACTCCTGACCTCAGGTGACCCACATGCCTAGGCCCCCCGAAGTGCTGGCATTACAGGCGTGGGCCACCATGCCTGGCCTATAAACAGTTTTTTATTGGACTATCTTTTCAGGGATGTTATATAGCTGAAATAAATGGTGTAGCAATTATGGCATAGAGCTTTTGGTGGATCATAAGCATTCAAAGTTTATGTATTTGAGCCCCAAGCAGTCACCACTGTGATCAAAACAAAATGTAATATAATGCCTTGTTTACTGATATGGAGCCATCCTCTCCCTCTGAACCACTTTGCTTCCCTTCTACTCTCTCTACTGAGCTGCTTTTAAAAGGTGATTAGGATTTGGGCAGAGGTGTCTGTTTCCACAAGAGGGGGATATAAGTCCATATGTACCCAGCTGAATATGCTAGGAAACCTCAAAAGAAAGGGACTACAATTTGTGTGACTCGTTAGACAAAGACATCAAAGTCACCCCCCTCCCTGGTCCATTATTGGGAGAAAACACCCACATTCAATTGACAGGGTCAGCACAGGGTTCACAGTGGAGGAAGGAAGCTAAAGTGACCTTGTGGAAGGGCCCTTTCAGTTGATTCAATGTATCGTTGTTTTGTTGTTTTTTTCTTGGCCTGTATGTTATATAGCAGGGGTCCCCAAACTTTTTGGCACCAGGGACTAGTTTTGTGGAAAACAACATTTCCACAGACCAGGGGGTAGGAATGGTTTTGTCAGAGATGTTTGAACCAGAGCAACTCTATCTTGAATAGGTACTGGGTAAATAAGGCTGAGAGCTACTGGGCTGTGTTCCCAGATTGTTAGTCACAGGATGAGATAGGAGGTCAGTATAAGATACAGGTCATAGGCTGGGTGCGGTGGCTCACGCCTGTAATCCCAGCACTTTGGGAGGCCGAGGCGGATGAAATCACCTGAGGTTGGGAGTTTGAGATCAGCCTGACCAACATAGAGAAACCCTGTCTCTACTAAAAATACAAAAAGTAGCTGGGCGTAGTGGTGCATGCCTGTAATCCCAGCTACTTAGGAGGCTGAGGTAGTAGAATTGCTTGAACCCAGGAGGCGGATGTTGCAGTGTGCTGAGATCATGCCATTGCACTCCAGCCTGCGCAACAAGAGCAAAACTTCATCTCAAAAAAAAAAAAAAAAAGATACAGGTCATAAAGACCTTGCTGATAACAGGTTACAGTAAAGAAGCCTGCTAAAATCCACCAAAACCAAGATGGCAATGAGAGTGACCTCTGGTTGTCATCACTGCTACACTCCTACCAGCACCATGACAGTTTACAAATGCCATGGTGTTGCAGGAAGTCAGGGACCCCAAATGGAGGGACCAGTTGGAGCCACAGCAGAGGAACATAAATTGTGAAGATCTCATGGACATTTATCAGTTCCAAAAATTAATACTTTTATAATTTCATATGCCTGTCTCTACTGCAATCTCTGAACATAAATTGTGAAGATTTCATTTTAACACGGACATTTATCACTTCCCTAATAATATTCTTATAATTTCTTACGCCTGTCTTACTTTAATCTCTTAATCCTGTTATCTTCGTAAGCTAAGGATATACATCACCTCAGGACCACTATTGTACAAATTTTAAAACATGGGTGTTTGAACAACATGAAATCAGTGCACCTTGAAAACAAACAGAGTAACAGTGATTTTCGGGAACAAGGGAAGACAACCATTAGGTGTGACTGCCTGCGGGGTCGGGCAGAATAGAGCAATATTTTTCTTCTTGCAGGGAGCCTATAAATGGACGTGCAAGTAGGACAGATATCGCTAGCAATTCTTATCCTAGCAAGGAATATTAAATATTAAGACGAATGGAATGGACTGGAATGGAATGGCATGGCATGGCATGGCATGGCATGGATTCCTGGGGGGAGGTCTATAAACAGCCACTCTGAGAGTATCTATCTTATGTGGTTCAGATAAGGACTGAAATATACCCTGGTCTCCTGCAGTACCCTCAGACTTATTAGGGTAGGAAAAAAATCCCACCCTGGTGAATTTGAGGTCAGACCTGTTCTCTGCTCTTGAACTCTGTTTTCTGTTGTTTAAAATGTTTATCAATACGTGCATAGCCAAACATAGACCCTCATCAGTAATTCTAATTTTGCCCTTGCCTTGTAATCTTGCTTTGCCCTTTGCCTTGTGATCTTTATTGGCCTCAGAAGCATGTGAACTTTGTTCTCCTTTTTTGCCCTTTGAAGCATGTGATCTTTGTGCCCTACTCCCTGTTCGTACACCCCCTCCCCTTTTGAAATCCCTAATAAAAACTTGCTGGTTTTGCGGCTCAGGAGGCATCACGGACCTACCAATATGTGATGTCACCCCCGGCAGCCGAGCTGTAAAATTCCTCTCTTTGTACTCTTTCTCTTTATTTCTCAGACTGGCCAACATTTAGTTGAAATATTGGGGAGTGATTCCCCCGATACCATGGCAACATCAGGAAGTTACCTACATGGTCCAAAAAAGGGAGGAACCCTCAGCTCCAGGAATTGCCCACCCCTTTCTAAGAAAATTCATGAATAATTCACTCCTTGTTTAGCATATAATCAAGAAATAACCATAAAATGGGCAACCAGCAGCTCAGGGCTGCTCTGCCTATGGAGTAGCCATTATTTTATTCCTTTACTTTCTTAATAAACTTGTTCTCACTTTATGGACTCACCTTGAATTCTTTCTTGCACAAGATCCAAGAATCCTCTCTTGGGGTCTGGATCAGGACCCCTTTCCAGTAACAGTTTCAGGATGAAATTGTTTCAAGGTGTAAAGATTATCATAAGGAGCATGCAAACTCACACGCACAGTTCACCATAGGGTTTGCACTATGAGAATCTAATGGCCACAGCCAGGGGGTTGGGGACCCCTGTTATATAGGAACCACTGGATTCCATGTTTGTACTTCCCTCTCCCATAAGTGCCAAAGACGATCTTTCCAATAAGAAACGGCTTCATGTTAAAAACAGCTAGTGGGACAAACTCTTCTGTCATTTGCTATCAGTGGGTGGGTGAAGATTTAATGTAAATGCATCTCCCCTCTGATATCCAAATCATTCACCATAGAGTGTGCTATTGGTTGGCAAATCAGCAACCTTGGTTTCAATGGACCTGATTGTGGTGCTACCACACCTCTGCCAATAACCCCAGTGAAATTCAGGGGCCTGAGCCGGGTGAGGTGGCTAATGCCTGTAATCCTAGCACTTTGGGAGGAAGAGGCAGGCAGATCACTTAAGGCCAGGAATACAAGACCAGTCTGGCCAACATGACAAAACTCCATCTCTACTAAAAATACAAAAATTAGTAGTGTGAGACAGGCGCGATGGCTCACGCCTGTAATCCCAGCACTTCGGGGGACTGAGGCAGGCAGATCATGAGGTCAGGAGATTGAGACCATCCTGGCTAACACAGTGAGACCCTGTCTCTACTAAAAATACAAAAAAAATTAGCCAGGCCTGGTAGCAGGAACCTATAGTCCTGGCTACTCGGGAGGCTGAGGCAGGAGAATGGAGTGAACTCGGAAGGCAGAACTTGCAATGAGCCGAGATCACACCACTGCACTCCAGCCTGGGCGACAGAGCGAGACTGTCTCAAAATTAATTAATTAATTAATTAATTTTAAAAAATTATCAGTGTGTGGTGGTGCTTGCCTATAATCCTAGCTACTCAGGAGACTGAGGTACAAGAATTGCTTGAACCCAGGAGGTAGAGGTTGCAGTGAGTTGAGATTGTACCACTACACTCCAGTCTGGGCAACAGAGTGAGACTGACTCAGAAAATAATAATAAAAGTAAATAAATTGAGGGGCCTGATAACAAGTTTCTTAGAACTATGTGGATTGAGTGAACTCACAATCCTCCATCACTTTGAAAGTGAAGGAAGGACGGCTATCTATTTGCTCTCTCCCAACAAAATGGAGGCCCAGAGCCTTATGGGGCTCTTTGGACACCAGAGACAGTATCTGCTTCATTTGGGCATTCTACTTGGCTAACTCATAAATGAGTATCATTTAAGTGGGCTGCAAATTGATAGGCTGCACTGGAAGCTGTTGAGCTGTAGCATGCTCGCTACTTAGAGGGTTCCACACCCCTAATTACCACTTGAATCCAAAAGTGCCTGTGACTGATGATTTTGTCGATGATAGCCTCTAGTGAAGGGAGGCAGCCTTCACCTGGAAGTACCCCTTGGGTTTTGGACTCATTGTCTCTCTGGCATGGCTACCATCCCTTTTCAAAAGCAGCTTTTATTTTCATTTTTATTTTAGATTCAGGGGGTACTTGTGCAGGTTTGTTACATGGGTATATTGTGGGATGCTGAGGTTGGGCTCCTAATGATGCTGTTGCCCGAGTAGTAAACATAATACCAGATAGAGAGTTTTCCAACCCTTCCCTTCCTCCCTCTCCACTTTTGGAATCCCCGTTGTCTATTGTTCCCATCTTTGTGTCTGTGTGTACCCAATGTTTAGCTTTGACTTGTAAGTGAGAATCTGCAGTATTTGGCTTTATGTTTCTGCATTAATTCACTTAGGATAATGGCCTTCAGCTGCATACATGTTACTGGAAAGGACATGATTTCTTTTTCCTTTTTTTTTTTTTTTTCTTTTTGAGGCAGGGTATGGCTCTGCCGCCCAGGCTGAAGTACAGTGGCATGATCTCAGCTCATTGCAACCTCTGCCTCCTGGGCTCAAGCCATCCCCCCACCTCAGCCTCCCAAGTACCTAGGACTACAGAGGCATGCCACCACACCCAGCTAATTTTTGTATTTTTTGTGGAGATGGGGTTTTCCCATGTTGTCCAGGTTGGTCTCAAACTCCTGCGCTCAATCCACCCGCCTAGGCCTCCCAATGTGCTGGGATTACAGGTGTGAGCCATCACACCTGGCCATGATTTCATTCTTTTTATGGCTACATAGTATTCCCTGGTATATATGTATCACATTTTCTTTATCCAATCCACCACTGATGGGCAGCTAGGTTGATGATCTGTCTTTGCTATTATAAATAAATAGTGCTGCAGTAAACATATAAATCCAGGTGTCTTTTTTGTAGAATGATTTGTTTCCCTTTGGATTCTTTGAGAAATCTCCAAACTGTTTTCCATAGGGTCTGAATTAATTTGCATTCCCACCTTTCCCCGGCAAAAAATTAGCCGGGCATGGTAGCGAGCGCCTGTAATCCCACTAACTGAGAGGCTGAGGCAGGAGAACTGGTTGAACCTGGGAGGTGGAGGTTGCAGTGAGCTGAGATCCCACCTCTGCACTCCAGCCTGGGCGACAGAGCAAGACTCTGTCTCGAAAAAAAAATTCGCGGCTCTCTTGGGAAAATTTTACCCTGACTCAGCCATGTGAGCCATTTTACTAGCTCAATGGGGCCCTCACTTCACAAAGATTCTCTTAAATCTTGAGTCTGGTGTGGCTAGGTTGAATCTGAATGGTTTCCACCAGACTGCAGCAGCTTTTCAACTTCAGTGCCAGCTTTGCAAAACTAAAAACAGATATAGTACCTCTACTCAAAGAACAGAACTCAAGGACCTTCTCAGAGTTTCGGCCAATACCTCCCTTGGTGAATTTTGCTATGTGTTTACAGACTTACGCTGTTGCCAACGGCCTAGCCATTGGTCTGTCACTTTGAAAACTACAGATTAGCAGATTAAAGACATGCATCATAGGGCTGTGAACTGTCGAAATGAATTACAGCTGCTGATTAAACTTTTGGGGATTCCTATGTAAACACCCACAGGAAGGGCCCATTCCCTGATGAGACCAACCAGAATCAAGTTGCTGAGTTTGCATTGCCTTGATTGCTACTCTGTTGCTACCTGGATCCATCATCACACCAGATATGGCCACATATCCACCACGGCAGACAAGGCAAAAAGGGAAGGACTCTGTTCTGCAGAGGCTGTCACTTGTGGCTCCTGCCCAAAGTTGGTCTGATTCTCTCCAGCAGACTGATGACAGTAGACCTTTGAGCCCTCCCAGGCTATTGGTGGTGCCTCAACTCTGTTGACAATTTTTCAGGCTACAGTGCTGTCATTTCAGTCCAATCAGCCAACCATAGTTACACTTGTATGGCCCTGAAACTAATATGTATCCTGTGTTTGGTTTTCTGGACAATTTGCAACCTAACCATGGTACAACTTTTATTGCAACAGCTACTCAACAATGGGTTGATAGCCAAGGTACTCAATGCTGTTTCCCATCCAAAGGCATCTGATATTGTTAAGCATTCAAAAAGCCTCCATTAAAACAAAATCAGAAAGGTTTTTTTTTGGTTTTTTTGAGATGGGGTCTTGCCACATTGCCCAGGCTGGTCTCGAACTCCTGGGCTCAAGCAATCCACCCACCTTGGCCTCTCAAAGTGCTGGGATTACAGGTGTCAGCCACTTTATCCAGCCCAGAAAGCTTTTTGATTGTCTTTCTCATCTCGTGGTCTGTGCCTCTTGCTCAGGCAGTTGGTCACTAAATGCAGCCATCCCCAGGAAAAGATCATCTCCTCTTGGTGATGTCCTGGGTAACAATCAGGATTAACAGTTTGGCAGTTTCTTAAAAAGTTAAACATGGCTGGGCACAGTGGCTTATGTCTGTAATCCCAGCACTTTGGAGGCCAAGATAGGAGGATCACTTGAGGCCAGAAGCTCAAATCAGCCTGAGCAACATAGTGAGACGTCATGTCTACAAAAAAAAAAAAAATTAAAAATTAGCCAGGCATGGTGGCATGTGCCTGTAGTCACAGCTACTTAGGAGGTTGAGGTGGGAGGATCTCTTGAGCCTAGGAGTTCAAGGCTGCAGTGAGCCATGATCACACCACTGCACTCCCACCTGGGTGAAAGAGTGAGGCCTTGTCTCAAAAAAACAAAAAAAAAAATGGCCGGGCGCGGTGGCTCACACCTGTAATCTCAGCACTTTTGGAGATCGAGGCGGGTGGATCACGAGGTCAGGAGATCGAGACCATCCTGGCTAATACAGTGAAACCCCATCTCTACTAAAAATACAAAAAAAAATAGCTGGGCGTGGTGGCAGGTGCCTATAGTCCTACATACATACTTGGGAGGCTGAGGCAGGACAATGGTGTGAACGCAGGAGGCATGGCTTGCAGTGAGCCGAGATCTTGCCACTGCACTCCAGCCTGGGCAACAGAGTGAGACTCTGTCTCAAAAACAAACAAACAAAAAAAAAAAAAAAAGGAAAAAAAAGTTAAACATATACTTACTGTTTACTTTTATTAGGATTAATAACCTAATAAGCAAATTGTCATGCATCCGTACCATGAATATTACTTAGCAATAAAAAGAAACAAATTATCAGTAAATGCAACAATTTGGATGAATCTCAAAGGCATTATGCTGACTGGAAGAAGCCAGTCTCAAAAGGTTCATACTGTATATTTCCATTTATGTTATATTCATGAAAGGACAAAAGTATAGTGATGAAAAACAGATCATGGTGTTGCCAGGAATTAGGGATGGAAGGAGAGCGTGGCTAAAACAGACAAGTATAAGGGAGTTTGAAAGATAATAGTGCTTTTTTGTAACTTGATTGTGCTGATGGTTACATGTCTATATGTGTATTAAAATTCAAAGAACTGGGCCGGGCGCGGTGGCTCAAGCCTGTAATCCCAGCACTTTGGGAGGCCAAGACGGGCGGATCACGAGGTCAGGAGATCGAGACCATCCTGGCGAACCCGGTGAAACCCCGTCTCTACTAAAAAATACAAAAAACTAGCCAGGCGAGGTGGCGGGCGCCTGTAGTCCCAGCTACTCGGGAGGCTGAGGCAGGAGAATGGCGTGAACCCGGGAGGCGGAGCTTGCAGTGAGCTTAGATCCGGCCACTGCACTCCAGCCTGGGTGACAGAGCGAGACCCCGTCTAAAAAAAAAAAAAAAAATTCAAAGAACTGCATGCCAAAAGGAAAATCCATTCTGTGTTAACTGAAAAAAAAAAAAAGATAGGGAGAATTACAGTCTTGAAAATGTTAATTCTACAAAACACCAAGAAAAACTGTGTGCTCCAGATTAAAGGAGTCTGAAGAGACGTGACAAATGTAATACCTGATCCCAGACTGGATTCCATACCAGAAAGGAAAAAAAAAAATGCTATAACATCATTTGTATCAACAGATAGAACAAATAACTCCAAAGTTTTAGCTTCAAGCTTATTCAAAACCTGGGGAAAAACTGACTAGTGATCTTATGTTCTGTTCCTTGATCCTTTAATACATTAATTGATTCAATTAAGCATTCATGGAATGCCTGCTATATAAAAGGCAATGTATTATACTTTATGTAGGAATTCCTCTTTTCTCAAACGCTGCTCAGTCTTCCAGTTCTAACAATGCTGTCTGTGAAATCATTTATCCACTTTTTTTTTAACTTTTAAGTTCAGGGGTACCTGTGCATGACATGCAGGTTACATAGGTAAGCATGTGTCATGGTGGTTGTACCAATTACTTCATCACCCAGTTATTAAGCCTAGTATCTATTAGTTATTTTTCCTGATCCTCTCCCTTCTCCCACCCTCCAACCCCTCCATTAGGCCCCACTGTGTGTTGTTCCCCACTATGTGTCAATTTGTTCTCATCATTTAGCTCCCACTTATAAGTGAGAACATGTGGTATTGGTTTTCTGTTCCTGCATTAGTTTTCTGAGGATAATGGCCTCCAGTCTCATTCATGTTCCTGCAAAGGACATGATCTTGTTTCTTTTAATAGCTACATAGTATTCCATGGTGTATATGTACTACGTTTTCTTTATCCAGTCTATCATTGATGGGCAGTTAGGTTGATTCCATGTCTTTGATATTTTAAATAGTGCTGCAGTGAACATATATGTGCACGTGTCTTTATAAGAGAATGATTTATACTGCTTTGGGTATATACACAATAAGGCGATTGCTGGTCAAATGGTATTTCTGTTTTTAGATCTTTGAGGAATCACCATACTGCCACACTGTCTTCCATAATGGTTGAACTAATTTACACACCCACCAACAGTGTATAAGCGTTCCTTTTTCTCCACAACCTTGCCAGCATCTGTTATTTTTTTTTTACTTTTTAATAATGGTCATTCTAACTGGCATAAGATGGTATCTCATTGTGATTTTGATTTGCATTTCTCTAATGATCAGTGATGTTGAGCTTTTATTTGTTTGTTGGCCACATGTATGTCTTCTTTGGAGAAGTGTCTGTTCACGTCTTTTGCCAACTTTTCAATAGATTTTTTTCTTGTAAATTTAAGTTTCTTAATGGTATCCCTCCCCGCCCCGCCCCCACCATAGGACCCGGTGTGTGATGACCCCCTTCCTGTGTCCCAGTGATCTCATTGTTCAATTCCCACCTATGAGTGAGAACATGCGGTATTTAGATATACCTAATGTAAATGACGAGTTAACGGGTGCAGCACACCAACATGGCACATGTATGCATATGTAACAAACCTGCACATTGTGCACATGTACCCTAGAACTTAAAGTATAATAAAATAAATAAATAAATTTAAGTTTCTTATAGGTGTTGGCTATTAGACCTTTGTCAGATCATAGTTTGCAAAAATTTTCTCCCATTCTGTAGGTTGTTTACTCTGATAGTTTATTTTGCTGTGAGAAGCTCTTTAGTTTAATTAGATCCCACTTGTCAATTTTTGCTTTTGTTGCAATTGCTTTGTCATGAAATCTTTGCCCATGCCTATATCCTGAACGGTATTGCCTAGATTGTCTTCCAGGATTTCTAGTTTTGGGTTTTACATTTAAGTCTTTAATCCATCTTGAGTTAGTTTTTCTATATAGTGTAAGAAAGGGGTCCAGTTTCAATTTTCTGCATATGGCTAGCCAGTTATCCCAGCACCATTTACTGAATAGGGAATCCTTTCCCCATTGCTTGTTTCCATCAGGTTTGTTGAAGATCAGATGGTTGTAGGTATACGATCTTATTTCTGGGTTGTCTATTCTGTTCCATTGGTCAATGTGTATGCTCTTGTACCAGTGCCATGCTGTTTTGGTTACTGTAGCCCTGCAATATAGTTTGAAGTCAGGTACCATGATGCCTCCAGCTTTGTTCTTTTTGCTTAGGACTGCCTTGGCTATTTGGGCTCTTTTTTAGTTCTACATGAATTTTATTTTTATTTATTTATTTTTTTGAGACGGAGTCTTGCTCTGTCACCCAGGCTGGAGTGCAGTGGCGCGATCTCAGCTCACTGTAAGCTCTGCCTCCTGGGTTCATGCCATTCTCCTGCCTCAGCCTCCCGAGTAGTGGGGACTACAGGCGCCCACCACCATGCCTGGCTAACTTTATTTTTGTATTTTTAGTAGACACAGGGTTTCACTGTGTTAGCCAGGATGATCTGGATCTCCTGACCTTGTGATCCACCCGCCTTGGCTTCCCAAAGTGCTGGGATTACAGGCGTAAGCCACCACGCCCAGCAAGTTCCACATGAATTTTAAAATAGCTTTTTCTAATTCTGCAAATAAAGTAGGTGGTAGTTTGATAGGAATAGTATTGAATCTATAAACTGCTTTGGGCAGTGTGGCCATTTCAATGATATTGATTCTTCCTATCCATGAGCATGGAATATTTTTTCATTTGTTTGTGTCATCTGATTTATTTGTAGAGCTCTTTCCCTTCCCTTGTTAGCTGTATTTCTAGGTACTTTATTCTTTTTGTGGCAATTGTGAATGAGTTCTCTTGTGATTTGGCTCTCAGCTTGACTGTTGTCAATGTATAGGAATGCTAGCAATTTCTGCACATTGACTGTGTATCATGAGACTGCTGAACTTGCGTATCAGCTTAAGAAGCTTTTGGGCTGAGACAATGGGGTTTTCTAGATATAGGATCACGGCATCTGCAAACAGGTAGTTTGGCTTCCTCTCTTCCTATTTGAATGCCCTTTATTTCTCTTTCCTGATTGCTGTGGCCAGAACCTTCAATACTATGTTGAATAGGAGTGCTGAGAGGGCATCCTTGTCTTGTGCCAGCCTTTTTTTTTTTTTTTTTGAGACGGAGTCTCACTCTGTCACCCCAGCTGGAGAGCAGCGGCACAATCTCAACTCACTACAACCTCCACACAACCTCCGCCTCTCAGGTTCAACAGATTCTCCTGCCTCAGCCTCCTAAGTAGCTACAACTACAGGCATGCACCACCAAGACCAGCTAATTTTTGTATTTTTAGTAGAGACGGGGTTTCACCATGTTGGCCAGGATGGTCTCAAACTCCTGGTCTCAAGTGATCTGCCCACCTTGGCCTCCCAAAGTGCTGGGATTACAGGCGTGAGCCACCCCACTCAACCTTGTGCCGGTTTTCAAGGAGAATGCTTCTTTAATAGCATGTGCTGCCATAAAATGTTGGTGGCTCTTAGATCTTTTCTTCAAATACTGTCTGCAGTAATTTTTCTACTCCAGTAGGAAAGTTGCCCATTTTATACCACTGCACAATGTCCAGATTTATGGACATTTTCTCTAGTCATCTCATTAATAGAGATTTTTTTCTTCAAGTTGGAAAACTCTTCCTCCCAATAGATGTGTACACTGTTACAAGTAACAGCAAACCCCAGTGTTAACTGGATCACTTAAAGGGAATTTACCGACTCAGTGATAACCTATCAAAGCTCCAGTTTCATTCCTCCGGAGCTGCCTCGGCTCTGCTTTTTTCCTCTTAACAATTTTGTCCTTAGGCTGCTTTTTCCTCTTAACAATTTTGTCCTCAGGCTGCTTTCTACCATAGCGGCAGCTGTCTGCCAACAGCAATCAGGGCTGTATGTTTCTTCAATCACATCCAAAGAAAGAGAAAATAGTATCACTAAACCAAAATACTAAATAGAAGTCTCAAAATTTCTGACTGTACATCTTAGGTCACACACCACCCCTGAACCAATCCTAGTCAAACACTATGGGTGATACGCCCTGTCAAAGACAAAGAGTAGATGTCCACAATAACACTTCTTTTACCTAGTAATAAGCAGCTACCATTTACTAGTTACATACTGTATGCTGCCTCTTCATCCTTTTGACCATTTAAACTACAGGAAACTGAGTTATCTTCAGGTCACCTTAGTTATGGGAGTGTATGGAAAACATGAATGGAAAGGTGAAAGTGTAGCAAACCACTTCAGCAGTTAACAGAAAGGCTCTCAGAGCACTGGACCGCCAATCAGGACACTGCAGCAGCTCTGGGATTCGACCACAGATTCTTCGGCGTGCCCTCGTGCCCCCTATTCTACAGAGTCTCCTCCCACAGCTGCCCAGCTCCCTGGCAGGCTATCTTGCCTCTACCACATCACCAGCAGTACTGGGCGGCTACAGGGCAGAGCTGTCCCGGGACCTCCTCACAGCCTCCAGAGTCAAGGAACGCCTCCTCAGGGAAGTCCTCCACCTCATCACTGACCTGTGAGTCACGGAGCTCCCGGGCACCATGCTGGCCACAAATGCCTAAGGAGCCACCCCCGGAAGCAACTGTGGGTCCCGCAGGCACTCGCAGGCTAGTAGACACCTTCGGGGCCTGAGGGACTTGTACTTCAATCCAATGCTCTCCTCACTCTCACAAGATTTTACAGACGTGGAAACCGAGGCCCCAAGGGGTAATCGGCCCGCGTTCCCATGCCAATAACCGGCGGTGGCGGGACCCACACCTACCCTGTGACCCGCAGGCCCAGGGGTCGAGCCCCAGGTAGAACGCCTACACCGACTCCGCCCTCGGCGCGGCGCGGGAAACCTTAACCCGGACACAGAGGCGTAAGCGGAAGTGCTGCCGAGCCGTAGCTATGGAGACGCGGGGGGCGGGCCGCCCGGAGAGCGCGACCTTTGACCTGCAGTCGAGCCTACGTCAGAGGCTGGCGCAAACAGAAGTGCAGCGGTGGCGGCGGCTGGTTGCGGGCCAGCGGCAGGCAGGCGGCGATGGAGGTAACTCAGGTCGGGCCCACTGCCTCCCATCAAGCCTTCCGCGCAGCTACTTGGGATGTGGGGGTGGGCCCGGTGGGAGGGCGCGGAGGGTACCCCGAAGCCCGCTCTGCAGTCGCCTGCCACATCTTCCCTAAACTCCATCCCTGGCGGTTACCTGCCCCATAGAGCCCGTTTGTATACGATTTGCCACAGCGACCGCCTCCGTCCGCCCTCATTCTCTGTCTCACAAGGCTTTCCACCACTTGATTCCATAGAAGGTTTTTCCCTGTAAAGGTTCCACGCGTTCCGTGTGGGATTAGGAAAAGAGTTCTTCTGACACCTGCGTTTGATTTTGTTTTGCAGGATCCTGTTCAAGATGGGGTGGCTTCACCAGCTACCCCTGGGACCGGGAAATCTAAGGTGAAGAGGATACTTGAATAGCGGGCTCCCTGAAGACTGGAAGGGTGATGAATTGGAAAACTTTGGCATGAAGAAGGGGGGCGCTATATATATATGTATATATACACACACACATATAATTTATTTTTTTAATATCCTTGCTCCAAGGGATCTCAATTTTAGTTTACGCAGTCACCAATCCATTTCCTGTTTCTTTCTCCCCCGCCCACCCCGATATAAAAAGACTTTTTGTTTACTTCCTGCTCCTGGTTAGCACTGCTGGGAGATCCTGCGATTTTTCGAACATGAAACAAAGCAGTCTAATTTAAGAAGGTTTATATAGTGATGTACTGGAAGGAGCAGTGACATAGGGTAGGGATCAAGGGATTCTGATCTGTGGGCTCCAGTTTTTACATTGTCAAAGCGTTGAATTAGTCCAGTTTTATGGCCTTGTACGGTGTTTAACATTTAATCATGCTAAACGATAGTAGTTTATTGCTAAGGTTTATTGCTTGCATGCTAAATTTCAGGCACTTGCCTAACCACTCAGTTACTTCATTTAAGCTTCATGATAACCGTGAGATAGGTACTGTTGTTGAGAAACCTGAGACCACAGGCTTAAGTAATTTTCTCAAGTGGTAAAGCTTAAACCTGAGACTACAGGCTTAAGTAATTTTTTCAAGTGGTAAAGCTTAATTTTTTAATTAAAGCCTGAATGTCACCTGGTTCATCTTGCTGCTGTAATTGTGCTTCCATTTTCTTGTGACACTTTCAGCCTTAAATAGAATGAAATACTTTTACAGCTCCAAGCAATTTTAAGTAGCATTAGCTCCAACCCACTAATTTTACAATTAAATCAAAAGCTAGCAATGTCAACCTGTAACATTAGCTATAAGAGGATATGCCCTGGTATTTGCGTTTCATAGTAGTCGCATAACTAATTTTTAGTACTTGCATAGCAATTACAGAGTTGACGTTGCATTTGCTTATTTTAAAAGATGTGGCCGGGCGGGGTGGCTCACGCCTGTAATCCCAACACTTTGGGAGGCCGAGGCGGGTGGATCACCTGAGGTCAGGAGTTTGAGACCAGCCTGGCCAACATGGTGAAACCCCGTTTCTACTCAGACTACAAAAATTAGCCGGGCGTGGTAGCGGGCGCCTGTGATCCCAGCTATTTGGGAGGCTGAGGCAGGAGAATTGCTTGAACCTGGGAGGCAGAGGTTGCAGTGAGCCAAAATCGTGTCATTGCACTCCGGCCTGGGCAATAGAGCGAGACTCTGTCTCAAAAAAAAAAAAAAAAAAAAAAGTGGAACAAAGTATGCTGTTGGCATAGAGATTTATTCTATTCTGTAGAATGTTTTTGTTTTCTGGCAGACATTGTTTGTTTTTTGTGGTATACTAGAAACCTGAGTTATAACAAGTTGGTAACGTAACCACATCTTTCAGCTGGAAACATTGCCCAAAGAAGACCTCATCAAGTTTGCCAAGAAACAGATGATGCTAATACAGAAAGCTAAGTCAAGGTGCACAGGTATTGGGTTGAAAATACTCATCTTGATCACAGTCTCTTTAATCGTGGTTTAAAATGGTAGTTTTTAAAATAATGCATTGGCTTGTTTTTGTTTTCCAGCGATTCCAAGTACACCTTAGTGTAGTAGAATCTGTTATTTAACATTCTAAAAATGTACCTCTGATTTCTAAATTATTCCCACGTCTCTAAACCACAGTGACTTTTGAGTTGTTAAAGTCAGGGAGGAGGATTTTTAAGGTTTGTGCAAGTTAAGTGTTTTTCCTTCATGTAGACTTTAGATTATTCTGAGTAAAGCGTTTTTGCAAGAGAAGTCAGTTGAAATGTTAGAGACAGAAGATAAGCCCAAAGAGATGGAACGCTTCCTCAATTAAAATAATAAAAGATTTCCATTTATAGACATTAAAGTATATTTATCTGTTGAAGTTGATTGATTCCCTATTCAGTTTTCTTTTTATTCCAGAAGGAAAAAGATCTTAGATCTTTTTCTTAGTATATGTACATGAGCTCTTGAATTTCCAGTGACTTACAAATATTAACTGCTTAGCCTAAAAGCCAAGACTTATTTTCTATTAGAAAAGATAAAATTATGTCTTGGGAGTTTGGATCACTTTGCAATAAAGAGAATAATTTATTTGGAAAGAAGTTCTAGGCCTGAGATCTAGGCATTCGCTAGTGAAACACTTCGATTAACGTTTCGTTTCTTCTTCTTTTTTTTTTTTTTTTGAGACAGTGTTGCTCTTGTTGGCTAGGCTGGAGTGCAGGGGCACAATCTCAGCTCACTGCAACCTCCCCTTCCTGGGTTCAAGCGATTCTCCTGCCTCAGCCTGCCAAGTCCTCCCGAGTAACTGGGACTGCAGGCGGCCACCACCATGCCTGGCTAATTTTTGTATTTTTAGTAAAGACAAGATTTCACCATGTTGGCCAGGCCGTTCTCAATAATGTTTATTCTTAATATGCGATTGTGGCTTTTAAGGTTATATGTACTTACAGGTGAAATAATATGATGTCTGGAGTATGCTTGAAAATTATCAGATGGATAAGAGCAGTGAAGGAGGAAGTGAATACAGGTTGGGAGGAAACAAAATTGGCCATGTAATAATGTTGAAGCATAGTGATGAGTGCAGAGATTAATCATACTATTCTGCTTACATATATTCTAATTTGCAGATTTTGGGGGGTTTTGTAAGATTGTACTTATCAGTTTCCCAGTAATTATGTTCTTTATTTCTGAACCGGAGTCCTTTATTTTTTAATTGTTTAGAATTGGAGAAAGAAATTGAAGAACTCAAATCAAAACCTGTTACTGAAGGAACTGATGATATTATTAAGGTAATTATTAAGTTGGGAAATGTCTAAAGAGAAATAAAATTTCCATGAGGATTGTCAGTCTGCTGGAGGCTGTCTGGCTTTGTGTCCCTGTTCTTCTACTTCCTCTCTGCCATGGTTGTTTTTACCTATCTGATTCACTGTAAAAAGAGTGGGTTAATTACCTCTAGGTCTCTTTCTGTTCTGAAATTATTCTACTCTTTCTTCCCACGTATTTTCTTTTTTCTTTCTTTCTTTTTCTGAGATGGACTCTCACTCTGTCACCAGGCTGGAGTGCAGTGGTGTGATCTTGGCTCACTGTAACCTCTGCCTCCTGGGTTCAGGCGATTCTCCTGCCTCAGCCTCGCAAGTAGCTGGGACTACAGGTGCACGTCACCATGCCCAGCTAATTTTTGTATTTTTAGTAGAGACGGGATTTCACCATGTTGGCCAAGATGGTCTTGCTCTCTTGACCTCATGATCCACCCACTTTGGCCTCCCAAAGTGCTGGGATTACAGGCATGAGCCACCACGCCCAGCCCATATTTTCTAATTATGGTTGTTACTTCATTCTCTGTCTGCTCTTCCCCAGCCTCCTGAGAAAACCTGGCCATGCTCAGGACTTCAGTGATTTTAGGTGTGCAGTATATAATCTATAGATAGATTCATATCCCTGGACATGACTACTGACCCAGATCTCACAGTTGTGTTTCCCTCTCACACATCTCACTTATCATCTCATCAAACTCAACATAACCATATTGCTTCCCTTGGTTAGACCAGTGGCACCACAGTTTTTCATACCTTTTGACTTTAGAGACACTTTAACTTTTCTATTTCCTTTATTCTCTATATGCGTCAGCCACCAGAGACCTATCATAGCTATAAGATATTGTTCCAGTTTATCTCTTTTCTCTCCATTTCTATGGCTTTATGTGAAAAACATCAAATACTTAACCTATTTCAATAAAAACCTAACTGGGTTCTCTTTCTCTTTTTAGTCTTATATAATCCTGCCAGATAACAAAATATTATTTTTATTCCCTGTTTAAAAACCTGAGTTGCAGGCCGGACGCAGTGGCTCACACCTGTAATCCCAGCACTTTGGGAGGCCAAGGTGGGAGGATCACTTGAAGTTAGGAGTTTGAGATCAGCCTGGCCAGCATGGTGAAACCCGGTCTCTACTAAAAATACATTTAGCTGGGCGTGATTGCCCACACCTGAAATCCCAGCTACTCAGGAGGCTGAGGCACGAGGTTTGCTTGAACCCAGGAGGCAGAGATTGCAGTGTGTTGAGATTGAGCCACTGTATTCCAGCCTGGGCAACAGAGTAAGACTCCATCTCAAAAAAAAAAAAAAAATTAGTTGCTTATTATTTCCACTCCCTTAATGCTAACAAATGCTTTTTTATTCCCCACCTTAGGCCAAGCTTCTGTAAAGTTTCTTTTGCATGTCAGAGCTCTGCAATACTGTATTCACTGCTTTTGCATAATATCCTTTGGTTATATATTTATTTATTTATTTTTGAGACAGAGTCTTGCCCTGCCACCCAGGCTAGAGTGCAGTGGCACAATCTCAGCTCACTGTAAGCTCCGCCTCCTGGGTTCATGCTGTTCTCCGGCTTCAGCCTCCCAAGTAGCTGGGACTACAGGCACCCACCACTACACCTGGTTAATTTTTTGTCCTTTTAGTAGAGACGGGGTTTCACCGCATTAGCCGGAATGGTCTCAATCTCCTGACCTCGTGATCCACCCGCCTCGTCCTCCCAAAGTGCTGAAATTACAAGCGTGAGCCACTGCGCCCAGCGTGGTTATATATTATCTTATTTTCTCATCAGTGGCTCCCTACTTATGAGCTGTGGACTACTGAGGGACTCCCAGAGAGTTATTACAAGGCATCTTTAAATCCATATGCATGTCACGCTGTATCATTTTGTTCTTTATTTAGTTACAATCTATGAAGCTAGAATGATGTACACAAATGTCATTTCGTTTTATAATGTACTGTTTCATTTAAGTATTATTGAGTTCACAGTAGTCTTCTTTGTATATTTGATCATTATGTGTTTTCTTAATCCATGATAGCCACAACACAACTATATGGTAATTAAGGAAGAAGGTCAATTACACCCAGACTGCCTGAGTTAGGCTTTCAAATCCTTGTTCCTCCACTGACCAGCTGTGTGACCTTGACTAAGTTTCTTAAATTCTTTCTCTATGATTCAGTTTTGTCATCTGTAGAACAGCGATAATAATACTCTTTGTTTGTAGGATTGAGGTACAAATAGGATTGATGTAGAAATGTAGGATTGATAAGGTAATACATCTACTGCACATAGAACTGGGTTGGCCACGTAAATACCCAATAATTGTTAGTTATCATTGTTGTTATTACCATGTATTATTTCTGGGGGATTTTTTTTTTCTTGAGATAGGGTTTCTCCCTATCGCCCAGGCTGGAGTGCAGTGGCATGATCTCCGTCCACTGCAACCTCTAGAGTGTTTTCTAGTTTTTTATCCATTAATTCTTAAAATACTTTTTACAGAATTGCATTTCAGAATAAGAACGTTTAAATACCTACCTGCTGTTTCCTTCTTATCACTCATCAATGTATTCTCCCACTGTCAAAACTGCTCCTAAAGACAAGATTAGAAAATTTCGGCTGAGCTCAGTGGCTCACACCTGTAATCCCAGCACTTTGGGAGGCTGAGGCAGATGGATCACCTAAGGTCAGGAGTTGGAGACCAGCCTGGCCAACTTGTGAAACCCCATCTCAAAATACAAAAATTAACCGGGCATGGTGGCACACACCTGTAGCTCAGGCTACTCAGGAGGCTGAGGCAGAAGAGTCGCTTGAACCCAGGAGGCAGAAGTTGAGTGAGCCAAGATAGTGCCACTGTACTACAGCCTGGGCAACAGAATGAGATTCCGTCTCAAGAAAAACAAAATTTATCCAAGTTAGCCAACTTTACCTTTAAGGGTTTTTTTTCTTTTCCTTTTTTTTTTTTTTCTTAATCCGTTATATTTATACATATTCATGGGGTACATGTGAAATTTTGTTAAATGCATAGAATAATCATCAAATCAGAGTAGTATCCACACCCAGGTATTTATCATATATATGTGTTGGGTACATTTCAGGTCTTCTGGCTATTTTGAAAAATACTTATCTTTCTCTGCCTGACTTAGATTTTACTTAACATAATGACCTCAGCTCCATCCATATTGCTGGAAATGATGTGATCTCATTCTTTTTTATGGCTATATACATTGTATATATATAGCATTCATCCTTTGATGGGCACTTAGGTTGATTTCATGTTTGCTATTGTGAATAGTGTTGCAGTAAACACGGGAGTGCATGTATCCCTTTGTTGTATTGATTTCTTTTCAATAACTACCAACATTGGGGTTTTTGGATTGTATGGTAGCTCTATTTTTAGTTTTTTGAGAAATCCCCGACTGTTTTGTTGTTTTTTAGATGGAGTCTTGCTCTGTCACCTAGGCTGTAGAGCAGTGACGTGATCTCGAGAGCTCACTGCAAGCTCTTCCTCCCAGGTTCACACCATTCTCCTGCCTCACCATCCTGAGTAGCTGTGACTACAGGTGCCTGCCACCATGCCGGGCTAATTTTTTGTTTTTTTGTTTTTTTTGTTTTTTTTTTTTTTTTGAGACGGAGCCTCCTTCTGTTGCCCAGGCTGGAGTGCAGTGGCGCGATCTCGGCTCACTGCAAGCTCCGCCTCCCGGGTTCACATCATTCTCCTGCCTCAGCTTCCGAGTAGCTGGAACTACAGGCGCCCGCCACCACGCCTGGCTAGTTTTTTGTATTTTTAGTAGAGACGGGGTTTCACCATATTAGCCAGGATGGTCTCGATCCCCTGACCTTGTGATTTGCCCACCTCGGCCTCCCAAAGTACTGGCGAGAGCCCCCGCTCCCGGCCTGAGGAATCCCCAACTGTTTTCTATAGTGGCTATACTTACCTACACTTCCACCAACAATGTAGAAGGGTTCTCCTTTCTCCACATTGTCACCAACGTCTGTTACATTTTTTTATTCTTAATAGCCATTCCTCATTGTGGTTTTGATTTGCACATCCCTGATGATTAGTGATATTGAGTATCATATACTTGTTGGCCATTTCTTTGTCTTTTGAGAAATGTCTATTCATGTCCCTTGCCTATCTTTTAATGGGGTTATTTTTAAATGTTGTGTTTGAGTTCTTTGTATACTCTGGATATTAGTCCCATATTGGATGAAGAGATTGTAAATATTTTGTCCCATTTAAGAGTTGTCTTCTTCACGCTGTTGATTGTTTTGCTATGCAGAAGCTTTTTAGCCTATAATTTCAGCATTAAGGGAAGCCTTGGCAGGAGGATCACTTGAGCCCAGCATTTTCAGACCATCGTGAGAAACATAGCAAGATCCATTCCCACAAAAAAAAATATAAAAATTAGCCAGACATGGTGGAGAGTGCATGTAGTCTCATCTTCTTGGGACACTAGGAAGATCACTTGATCCCGTTAGGTTGAGGCTGCTGTGAGCCATAATCACACTACTGCACTCCAGCCTGGGTGACAGAGGGGGCCCTCATCTAAAAAACAAAAAATTTTAAGAAGCCTTTCAGTTTAATGTCCTATTTGTCTGTTTTTGATGCCTGGGCTTTTGAGATCTTAATAAAATCTTTCTAGGCCAATATCTTGATGCGTTTACCCTGTGTTTTCTTCTACTAGTTTTACACTTTTGGGTCTTATATTTAAGTTTTTAATCTATTTTAGTTGATATTTGTATCAAGTGAATGGTGAGAGAGAGGGACTCACTTTCATTCTTCTGCATATAGTTACCTGGTTTTCCTAGCACCATTTGTTGAAGAGGGTGTCCTTTGCCCAGTGTGTGTTCTTAATGGCATTGTCGAAGATCGGTTGTCTATAAATAGGATTTATTTTTGGGTTCTCTATTTTGTTCTGTTGGTCTGTATGCTTGTTTATATGCCAATACTTTGTTTCTTTGGTTACTATAGCCTTGTAATATGTTTTGAAGTCAAGTAGTGTGATGCCTCCACTTTGTTTTTTAACTCAGAATTTCTTTAGCTCTTCTGCCTTTTTTTTTTTTTTTTTTTTTTTGGTTTCATAAAAATATTAGGATTCTTTTTTCTGTTTCTGCGAAAAATGATGTTGGTATTTTAATAGGGATTTCATTGAACTGTACGTTACTTTGGGTAGTATGGTCATTTTAACAATATTCTATGAGCATGAAATGTCTTCCCACTTATTTGTGTCCTTTTCACTTCTTTGGCTTTTGTTTTTTGCTTTTTTTTTTTTTGAGCTGCTGTGAAAGGTTGTAAAAGGTTCTTGATTTCCTTTTTTAGCTATTTTATTGTCGGTCTATAGAAATGTTACTGGTTTTTGTATATTGTTTGTATCCAGCAACTTTACTGAATTTATTTATCAGCTCTAAGAGTTTTTTGATAGTCTTTTGTCATCTGTAGAGAGGGACAATTTAACTTTCATGTTTCCAATTTGGATGCCTTTTATTTCTTTCTCTTGCCTGATTGTTCTGGCTAGGACTGTCAGTCCCATGTTGAATAGTAGTGGTGAAAGTGGGCCTCTTGTCTTGTTTCGGTTCTTAGAGGAAAGATTTTCAATTTTTCCCCATTTTTGTGTGCTGTTAATTTGAGTTTGTCATATGTGGCCTTTATTATTTTGAGGTTTAATCCTTCTGTGCCTAGTTTGCTAAGAGTTTTTATCCTGAAGGGATGTTGAAGTTTATGAATTCCTTTTTCTGCGTCTATTGAGGTGACGTATGACTTTTGTCCTTTATTCTGTTGATGTGATATGTCACGTTGATTTCCATATGTTGAACCATCCTTGCATCCCTGGAATAAATTCACTTGATCATGGTGTATTATCTTTTCAATGTGCTGTTAGATTTGGTTTGCTAGTATTTTGTTGAGGATTTTTGCATTGGTGTTCATCAAGGATATTGGTTGTTGTTGGTTTTTGTTTGTTTGTTTGTTTTTGCTGTGTCCTTGTCTGGTTTTAGTATCAGGGTAGTGCCAGCTTTCTAGAATGAATGAGGGGAAATTGCCATCTCTTCAGTTTTTTGGAGTATTTCAGGAGGATTTGGTATTAGGTCTTTATGCATTTGGTAGAATTCAGTGTGCATCCATCTGGTTCTGGGCTTTTCTTTGTGGGGAGACTTATTATTACTGATTCATTCTTGCTACTCTTTATTAATTTGTTCAGGTTTTCTGTTTTTTCCTGGATTTTTTTTTTTTTGTAGGTTGTGTGTTTCCAGAAATTTATCCATTTCCTCCAGGTTTTCCAGCTTGTGAGTGCATAGCTGTTCATAATATTCTCTGATGGTCTATTTATTTCCATGATAATGGTTGTAATGTCTCCTTTTCCATTTCTGATTTTATTTAGGTCGTCTTTTTTGTTGTTGTTAGCCTAACTAGTAGTTTATCAGTGTTGTTTCTTTTTTTGAAGAACCAGCTTTTCATTTTGTTAATCTTCTGCCTTTTTAAAAAGTCTCTTATTTCATTTAGTTCTGCTTTGATCTGTATTAGTCCTTTCCTTCTGCTAACTTTGGGTTTGGCTTGTTCTTTCTGGTTCATTGAGGTACATCATTAGATTGTTTGAAATCTTTTTACTTTTTGGATGTAGGCGTTTATTGCCATGAACTTACCTCTTAGCACTGCTTTTGTTGTATCACATAGGTTTTGGTATGTTGTAGTTTCCATTTTCATTTGTTCCAAGAAATTTTTTTATTTTTGTTTTAATTTCCTTATTGACCCATGGTCATTTGGGACCATGTTATTTAATTTTCATGTATTTCTGTCACTTCCAAAGTTCCCCTTGGTACTGATTTCTAATATTTCATTGTGGTTTGAGAACATACTTGATATGATTTTGATTTTTAAAAATTTGTTGAAAATGGTTTTGTGGCCTAACATATGGTCTTTCTGGAGAATGAATGTGTCATATGCTGTTGAGAAAAATATGTATTCTGCAGTTTTTGGATAAAATGTTCTGTAAACATCTGTTAGGTCCATTTGGTCTGAAGTCTGGTTTAAATGCAATATTTCTTTGTTAATTTTCTGTCTAGATCTGTCTAATGCTGAGAGCGGGGTGAGGTTGCCCAGTACTATTGCGTTGGAGTCTGTCTCTCTCTAGATCTAGTAATGCTTTAGGAATCTGGGTGCTGCAATGTCGGGTTCATATATGTTTGGAATTGTTATATCTGTTTGCTGGTTTGATTCTTTTGCCATTATATAATGACCTTCTTTGCCTTTTTTTTTTTTTTTTTTTACTATTTTTGACTTAAAGTCTGTTTTATCTAATATAAGTATAGCTACACAGGAGCCTGAGGCAGGAGAATCGCTTGAACCCGGGAGGCAGAGGTTGCAATGAGCGGAGATCACGCCACTGCCAGGCTGGAGTGCAGTGGCGCGATCTCGGCTCACTGCAGTCTCCGCCTCCCGGGTTCAAGCAATCCTGCCTCAGCCCCCCAAGTAGCTGGGATTCCAGCCGTCTACCACGATGCCCAGCTAATTTTTTGTATTTTTAGTAGAGACAGGGTTTCACCATGTTGGCCAGTCTGGTCTCGAGCTCATGACCTCAGGTGATGCACCCGCCTCAGCCTCCCAAAGTGCTAGGTTTACAAGCATGAGCCACTGTGCCTGGCCACTAAATAGGTTTTCAAATCCTTTTGTTCTCTCTGCTCATTTGGTTTTTATTTCCATGGAATATCTTTTTCTACGCTTTAACTTTCTTCTATATGTCTCTTTACAGGGAAAGTGCATTTGTTGTGGGTAGGACATGGTTAGATTATGTTTTTTATCCTTTTAGCCAGCCTGTATCTTTTAAGAAGAGAACTGAACTCCATTTACATGCAAAGTTATTAATGATGTGTGAGCCTATTTTTTGTCATATTAATGGTTTTCTCTTTGCTTTATATTTTCTTCGTTCCTTTCTCTTTCTCTCATTGTTTGTTATAGTGGTTTGCTGGCTTTTTATAGTGGTACCATTTGAGTCCTTTCTCTTCCTTATTTTTGTGTTGCTTTACCAGTGAGTTTTCTGTTTGTGTTTTTATGATTGTGAATGTCATCCTTTCACTTTCAGGTTTAGGACTTCCTTGAACATTTCTTGTAGGTCTGGTCTAGTGGTAATGAATTCCCTCAGCTTTTGCTTGTCTGGAGAAGACTTTATTTCTCCTTCATTTATGAATGGTAATTTTGCTGATTATAGTATCTTTGTGATATGGTTTGGATTTGTGTCCCTGCCCAAATTTCTTGTCAAATTGTAATCTTCAGTGTTGGAGGCGAGGCCTAGTAGGAAATGACTGGATCATGGGGATGAACTTCCCTCTTGCTGTTCTCATGATAGTGAGTGACTTCTCACAAGATCTGGTTGTTTAAAAGTGTGTAGCATTTTCCCCTTCGCTCTCTTCCTTCTGCTCCAACCGTGTATGACGTGCCTCCTTCCTCTTTGCCTTCTGCCATGATTATAAGTTTCCTGAGGCCTTCCCAGCCATGCTTGCTCTACAGCTTGAAGAACCATAAGCCAATTTAATCTCTTTTCTTTATAAATTATCCAATCTCAGTTCTTTATAGCAGTGCAAGATCAGACTAATATACTTTGGCTGAGAGTTTTTCCTTCAGCATTTTGAATATATCGTTCTGTTATCTCCAATGAATATATTACTCTCTTTTCTCTGGGTCTGTAAGCTTCCTGCTGAGAAACCTGCTGTTAGTCTGATGGAGGCTCCTTTATAGGTGACTAGATGCTTTTCTCTTTGCTGGATTTTTTTTTTTTTCTCTTTGCTGTTTTTAGAATTCTCTTTGTCTTTGACTTATGGCAATTGACTATAAATATGCCATGGAGAATACCTTTTTGCGTTGTATTTGTTTGGGGATACCTGGGCCTCCTGTATCTGGATGTCTACCTCTCTTGCTAGAGTTGGTGAGCTTTCATGTATTATTTCGCTAAATAGGTTTTTTGGTATTTTTTGGTTTTGTTTTGTTTTGATTTGGAGGCATAGTTTCACTCTTGCTGCCCAGGCTGGAGTGCAGTGGCACAATTTCAGCTCGCTGCAACCTCCGCCTCCCGGGTTCAAGTGATCCTCTCTCAGGCTCCCAAGTAGCTGGGATTACAGCTGTCTGCCACCACGCCCAGCTAATTTTTTGTATTTTTAGTAGAGACCGGATTTCACCATGTTTGCCAGGCTGGTCTGAAACTCCTGACCTCAGGTGATCCACCCGCCTCAGCCTCCCAAAGTGCTGGAATTACAAGCATGAGCCACTGTACCTGGCCACTAAATAGGTTTTCTAATCCTTTTGTTCTCTCTTTGCTTTCAGATACCCCAATAATTCAAATAAATATTTGGTCACTTTATGGAGCTGCATAGGTCACAAAGACTTTGCTGCCTGTTGTTGTTGTTGAGACAAAATCTCACTCTGTCGCCCAGGCTGGAGTGCAGTGATGTGATCTCTGCTCACTGCAACCTCTGCCTCCTGGGTTCAAGCTATTCTTCTGCCTCAGACTCCCAAGTAGCTGGGATTACAGATGCCTATCACCTCGCCCAGCTACTAAAATTTTTGTAGTTTTAGTAGAGATGAGGTTTCACCATGTTGGCCAGACTGGTCTTGAACTCCTGACCTCAGATGATCCACCTGCCTCGGCCTCCCAAAGTGCTGGGATTATCAGGCACGAGCCACGACACCCGGCCGACTTTGCTCATTTTTGAAAATTCTTTTTCCGTTATTTTTGTGTGTGTGACTATATCAGAAAAAAAAGACCTGTCTTTAAGTTCTGACATTCTTTCTTTTGCTTGATCTAGTCCATTGTTGAAGCTTTTGAATGTATTTTTTTTTCTATGAATTCTTCAGTTCTAGAATTTCTATGGTTCTTTTTTCTGATACCTATCTCTGATAAATTTGTCATTCATATCCTGAATTGTTTTTCTGATTTCTTTGTATTGTTTTTTGGAAATTTTTGTATCTCACTGAGCTTCTTTAGTATCAAAATTTTGAATTCGTTTTCCAAGATTTTATGAAATTCTTTTTGATTTGAGATCTGTTGCTAGAGAATTATTGTGTTCCTTTGGAGATGTCATATTTCCGTGCTTTTTAATGCTTTCTATGTCCTTTACCTTGATATCTGCATCTGGTATAATAGTCACTTTTTCCAGTTTTTTTTTTTAATTTACTGTTTTAGGGAAGAACTTTTTCCTGAGGATGTATCTTTAGGATTGATTGGGTAGAGCACAGTGGCTTTGATTCTAGGTGGGTGCTGTAGCATAGGATCAGTATGACTGACTTGGCTGTAAACAGCGTCAGTGGTGACTGTGATTTCGTCAGTGACTTAGGGTGCAGTTTTTAGTGGAGGCTGTGGTAAAGTTTTGCTGGGGCCTGGAATGCCAAGTAAGCCAGTCTTCAAGTCGCAGTGGTGGCAGTTGTGGATTGAGCATGCCTGTCCCTGGGCCCCAAGGTGTGTCTGCTGGCACCAGTGTTAGCAGGCCAATTCTTGAGCCTCCAGGTAGCTTGATCAGGTGCTGGGAATGGCAACAGTGGGCCAGGCTGTTGGGTGGGTTCTTAAGCCCCCGGGCAGTGGATATAGCATGGGAATTGGCAACAGCAGTGGTAGGACAACCCTCTGGGGCCTCACTGATCAGCACTGGTTTTGGCAGTGACTGATTTGTTGATTGGGCCAGTCTCCATATCCACAGGTGGTACATGGCAATGAGTGCCAGCTGTGGTGGTAGCAGCAGGTTCAGTGGGCCCTATCTCAGGCCCCAGGAGGAGGGCTCAGGTGCCACTGGTAATGGACTGGGCTGGACAATACCTAGTCCCCTGGACATTGCGCTCAGGTTCTGGTAGGGGCTGGAGCCAGGACAGGCTGTGTGCCCTTAGGTTCCTCGGTGGTGCGTGAAGATTCCGACTGTGGTGTATAAGGGTGGGGTGAGCGTCCCAGGCCACCAGCGGAACGTTCAGGTGAAGACAGCAGTGTGTTGTGTCCCTGCTACTGAGGAGAGTGAAGTTGCTTCCCCTGGGAGCAGCCGTAGGTAGGCAGCATCACCTGTGCCTCGGCCCGCAGCAGTCTTTAGCCACAGCAGCTGCAGGCAGTAGAATTTGTCCTCAGGGTTCATAACAATGCTCAGCTGCCCCCCTCTGCATGGTTAGAAGGGGCAAGATTGCCACCCATGCTGACACCTCAGCCCAGGTTGCCGGGCAAGATATAATCCAGTGGAGTGGAGGCCATGGCACTGTGCTGCCACTATTCAAAACTCAGGGGCTTGTGGGGGCAGCATGAGCTCTCTGGAGCAGTGCCTTCATGCGGCTTCCAGGAAACTCCCTATGTGAGTCTTGGGACCCACAGGGGTCAAGGGACCCTTCTGTGGCTAGGATTCTAGAAGTCTGCAACAGGAATGTGGATAGCTGAGAGTCTCTCACTTAGCCTTTCTGAGCATTGGGGAATTTCTCTCTTCTCCCAGCCAACTGTAGCTGAGCAGGCTGCCTTGCTTCGATCTCTTTCCTTATGTTTTAGGCCATTTTTGCATTGCTATAAAGAAATACCAGAAGTCTATGTGAAAAATGGAAGGATGGAAGGAAAGAGGGAAAAAGGAAGGGAGGGAGACCTGAGACTGGGTAATTAAAAAGAAAAGAGGTTTAATTGGCTCATCGTTCTGCAGGCTGTTCAGGAAGCATAGTTTTGGCATCTGCTTGGCTTCTAGGGAGGCCTCTGGGAGTTTTTATTTATGGCAGAAGGCAAAGGGGAAGCAAGGCACATCACATGGCGAAAGCGGGAGCATGTGAGAGAGCACTGTGGGAAGAGGTGCCACACAATTTTAAACACCCAAATCTTGTGAACGCAGAGTGAGAGCTCACTTTTCACCAAGGGGATGGCCCAAGCCATTCGTGAGGGATCCACCCACATGATCCAAACACCTCCCACCAGACCCCACCACCAACATTGGGGATTACGTTTCAACATGAGATTTGGGTGGGGACAAATTTCCAAACTACCACCTTAAGGTGTTTTCTGTCACTTCTCTGTTGAATTTATGTTCTCTCTTGGATGATCTATATGTATGTAATTATCTACTCACTATTTTGGTTCATAGTGGAGGAAGTAAGAGATGCCTCTAATCAGCTACCTTTGAAGCCCTCTCCTAACCTTCCTCTCAGATTATTGATTTTTTAAAAAGTTTTTACTTCAATAGCTTTTGGGGTACAAGAGGTTTTTTGTTACATGGATGAATTATATAGTGGTGAAGTCTGAGATTTTAGTGTACCCATCACCAGAGTGGTGAACATAATACCTACTGTGTAGTTTTTTATCCCTAGCTCCCCTTCCACCCTCCCTCTTTTGAGTCTCTAACGTCCATTATGTCACTCTGTATGGCTTTGCATACTCATAGCTTAGCTCCCACTTATAAGTGGGAATATGTATGGTTTTTGGTTTTATTTCATTTGGAATAATGGCCTCTAGCTCCATCCAAGTTGCCTAAAAAGACATTATTTCATTCCTTTTTATGACTGAGTAGTATTCCATGGTGTATATGTGCCACGTTTACTTTTATCTACTCATTAGTCAGTGGACACTTAGGTTGGTTCCACATCTTTACAATGGTGAATTGTGCTGCCATAAACATTTGTTTACAAGTGTAGTCATCTAATGACTTACGTTCTTTTGGTATCTACCCAAAAGAAAATAAGTCATTTTGGATTGCTGAATTGATTGATAGATCTGTTTAGCTCTTTAAGGTATCTCCATACTGTTTTCCATAGAAGTTGTACTAATTTGCATTCCCACCAGCAGTGTATAAGTGTCCCCTTTTCCCCACATCCACACAAACATTTGTTTTTTGACTTTTTTTGAAATGTAGTCTTACTCTGTCGCCCAGGCCGGAGTACAGTGGCGCAGTCTCGGCTCACTGCAACCTCTGCTTCCCAGGTTCAAGCAATTCTCCCTCAGTCTCCCGAGTAGCTGGGATTAAGGTGGTATCTCATTGTGGCTTTAAGTTGCATTTCCCTGATGATTATGATGTTGAGCATTTTTTAATATATTTGTTGGCCATTTGTATATATCCTTTTAAGAAATGTCTATTCATATGTCTATTCGTGTCCTTTGCCCACTTTTTAATGGAATTATTTGGGGTTTTTTATTGCTGATTTGTTGAGTCCTTGTAGATTCTGGATACTAGTGCTTTGTCAGATGCGTAGTTTGCAAATATTTTCTCCCGTTCTGTGAGTGGTCTGTACTCGGTTGATTATTTCTTTTGCTGTGCAGAAGCTAATTAAAAAGTTTAATTTTTATTTCAGTAGCTTTTGGGGTATAAGCAATTAAACTAAAGAGTTTAATTAGGTCCTATTTGTTTATTTTTGTTTATGTTACATTTGCTTTTGAGGTATTAGTCATGAATTCTTTGCTTAGGCCAGGTTATTGATTTAATATTAAAGCGTGTTATCCTGACCATTCAAGTCTCAGAAGGTAACAATTTAAGAAAATTATTTTGGGAGTGTTAACAGGTGTTCATCACTTAACTGCTACAATTAAGTTCTCTAGTTTAGAAAACTCATATAGCAATATAATAATATGTTCTCTACATTTCTAGAAAACTGAAAAGGCTTTCTTGCTAAGTTATATCACTTTTTTGGGAAAATACACTGGAAAAACCTATAGCTTTTAATAGAAACTTTTTTATTCTTTATATAACATGTCAAAATGTATGTCCTTACAAGTTTAAATTGTGACTAAAACCTCTGGTAAACATCTAGTGCATTAGAATACAATCTTAGTTTCATTGCAAACCTCACAGGTTTGACTTTTAAAGAAAGACTAAGAAACCATATTTCTCATGTCAAAATTTGAGGTGCACAGCATTATGGTTAATATTTATGCTGCTTCTAAATGCAAGAAACATGAAAAAGTTGCATGTTAAGATACTTGAATTTCTAGTCCATATCACTGTTAATAATTTTTCTTTTAAGTTGAAATCAAATTTGTATTTCCTAAGAAATACTGTCCATTCTGTGCTTCTGATCTTTAAGTTTTTTTTTAAATAGTTGTTTGCATTTAGCCTGTATATATAGATCTCCTAAAATTAATTTATTGAGACTTTCGATACTTACCAATCAGAAGTTTTATTGCAATACTTACGTATAATGTGAAAAAACTAATTTTAAAATTCAGGTTGTTTTAACCAAAGTCATATCCACGTAATTTTTAATACTAAATTCTAAATAACTTATAATACCCAATAACTTCTGAAAATTATCTGTGTATTTCTGAATAATATGCTTATACTGCTATTACTTGAATTATCAGTTCTAAAACTTCCTGTTACAACAGATGAAAATCTAGCTGTCTTTCACCACCCCTTCTACTTTCCAAATGATCAAACAGATTAAATAATCTTTGTTTTATCTTTATTCCTGGTACCTGCCTTCTGTCTTCCTGTACTTTGGGACAGGCCTTTTGTGATGATCCTGTGAACTTCTACACTGCTTACTTGTATTGACCCCCTGTTCTTTGCTAGGTCACACGTCATTCACTCTCTGGGTTAACCGTCTCATTTTGGTAGAGCACATTCTTCTGTAGCTTCCTAAGAATGAACATATGTAGGTAAATTTTTGTATTGTCTTGTATTTAAATATTCCTTTATTTTACTCTCACGTTTGAATGATAGCTGTAACTTGATATAGAACTCTGAATTTTTCTACATCTGTTTTGTTTTTGTTTTCTTAAATAATAAAGTTTTTAAATTAGTATTATTTCATCTAAGAAGTTTAGACATAGCAGTTCTCAGGCTGGTGCAGTCTTCCAGTGATGTCATCAGGACCCAGACACTCTTCATCCCTGTGCTCCTGTATCCTCATCCTGTTGATCTGAGAAATCAGGGGTTTTAGGTTTTAGCTTTTATACTGTATGTAAAAGAGACAGGCAAGAAAGAACTTGTTGATTATAGAAGCTGAAGGAGACAGTCTATATATAGAGTATGCCACAAAACTTTCTAGAATGCTCATCTAGATTTATATTTTCAATAGAGTTTTTCCTTTTTCTCAATAGTTTTCCCTTTTGTCTAAGAAGAAATGTCATCCACTTTTAATTTTTCCATCACTGTATTAAAATTTCTATTTGATGTTAAATATTTCAAAGAGCTCATTCTTGATACATGAATATTCTGTTTTCATCTTAAAGATTCAACAAGTTCTATAATCTTTCTGAGCTAATAAATTTTTTCTGTCTTGGACTTTATTTCTGCCTCCTTTGCATTGTCTCCATTTCCTTCCAATTTAATTATTTGTGATATAATCACAAATGAACTCCCCCAAAAGCTAGGATCTTTAAAATAATAGACATCTTGCAGTGTAATCCCCACCCCCTTGCTACTCCACCCCCCCTAGTTTCCCACACCTCAGGAAACCATAATCCTAAGTCCCATGTTCATCATTCCTTTTCCTTTTATGAAGTTTTATGGCATTTATAAGTATCATTTTATAATTTTTTTTCATTTTAGTTTTTAACTTCACTAAAAGGGTATCACGTTGTTTGTAATGTATTAGGACTTTTTGCACTTAATATTTTTCTAAAGCTCATCTGTATCATTGCATGTCACCATGCTGCTATAGAGTATGATATTGTATTACAATAACAGTTCATTCATGAACTAGATTGTTAATGGATGTTGGGGTTATGCTGAGGTTTATGCGATGGAGTACAAGCAGAATGAACCTTCTCGTATACATCTCCTTTATAAATGTGCAAAGGATTCTTATAAGTAAATGGGTGAAATCTTTGTGTCAAAAGTTACATGAAGGTTCAACCTCGGGAGATAGTGCCAAACCACTATTAAGTATTGGAAATAACTTTTACCAGCAATGTACAAGGGATACTGTAGATCCATATCCTCTCCAGCACTAGGTATTGTCATACATTTTTATTTTTGCCAAATAGGTATAAAATGATAGATCATGTGGTCTGGATTGAAAGTATTCTTTTTGTGTATAACATCCATTTTATTTTTTCTTCTTTTTTTTTTTTTTTTTTTTAAGACGGAGTCTTGCTCTGTTGCCAGGCTGGAGTACAGTGGCACAATCTCAGCTCACTGCAATCTCCACCTTCTCGGTTCAAGCGGTTCCTCTGCCTCAGCCTCCCAAGTAGCTGGGATTACAGGCATGTGCCACCACGCCCAGCTAATTTTTTGTATTTTAGTAGAGACGGGGTTTCACCGTGTTGTCCAAGACGGTCTTGATCTCCTGACCTTGTGATCCACCCACCTCAGCCTCCCAAAGTGCTGGTATTACAGGTGTCAGCCCCCACGCCTGACCAACATCCATTTTTTTAATGGGCCAATGGGTTTCCTACGGGTTTGTAGAATTTTTAAAAATATATATTTTTTGTTATTTTTGTTGTTTATGTGTTAAATACCTTCTCCCAGCTTATGGTTTTTTCCGTTTTTTTTTGAGACGGTCTCGCTCTGTCGCCCAGGCTGGAGTGCAGTAGCCCCATCTTGGCTCACTGCAAGCTCCGCCTCCTGGGTCCCTGCCGTTCTCCTGCCTCAGCCTCCTGAGTAGCTGGGACCACAGGCACCTGCCACCACGCCTGGCTAATTTTTTGTATTTTTAGTAGAGACGGGGTTTCACTGTGTTAGCCAGGATAGTCTCAATCTCCTCACCTTGTGATCCGCCCGCCTTGGCCTCCCAAAGTGCTGGGATTATAGGCATAAGCCACTGCGCCCGGCCATCTTAAGGTTTCTTAAGAATTTAAAACTGTGTTTTTGACATTTAAATATTAATCCATCTGGAGGTTGTTTATAATATGGTTCGAAGTATTTTTTAATATAAATAACTATTTTACAACCTTAATTATTGAATAGTCTTTCTCCATTAATCTAATATTATAGTTAAAAATGTTTGTGTTTGTCTGAATTGTCTGAACTCTTTTTTCTATTCCATTGGTTGTCTGTGCCTTTGCCAATACTGTATTGTCTTTATTATTTTTTATAGCCTTATAGTAAATCATGGTATCTAGGAGAGTAAGTCCTCTCTTTGTTCTCTTCAAAAGTGTCCTGGCTATTCTTGGTTTTTTACTTTTCCATATGCATTTAGAATCTTGTCATATTCCATGAAAAACTTCATTGCAATTAATTGGAATTGCATGGAATCTGTAGTTTTATAGTTTCCCCTGTGGAATGCCTTCACACATCTTCTGGTAAAGTTTTTTCTAGACCGTCGATATTCTTTGATACCATTGTAAATGCTGTCTTCTTTTTAACTGTATTTTCTAATTCTTTAGTATCCAGAAATGGAACTGACTTTGTATATTAATCCTATATCTACTTTGTGAAACTGTTGTTTCTAATTACCTATAGATTCTTCTAGATTTTTTATATAAACAGTCATATCATCTGAAAAAAACATTTTTTTTGGGTCTTTATGCCTCACGTCTTATTTTTTTATTTATTTTTGAGACAGAGCCTCGCCTGTTGCTGAGGCTTAAACATTGATCCTCCCACTTCCGTCTCCCAGTGTTGGGATTACAGGCATGAGCCACCACTCCTGGCCACCTCCTGTCCTCTTAAAGCTTTATTTACAGGCTGAGGTCTTTAATAACAATTGTTGATTAGCAATAGTGATAGTGTACTAATGTTTTATTTAGGATTTTTGCATCTAGATTTGTCATAAAATGGGTCTTTGATTTTTCCTTTCTGTAAGTACTTGGATATTGGTTTCAAGTTATGCTGATTTTATAGAATACCTTGGGAATTATTCTTGCTTCTTACTTTGTCTGAACAAGTTTGTATGAAATTGGGATGATCTGTCTGTTCCTTGAAAATTTGATAGAACTCAGCTTAAAAACCATCTATTCCTCCTGTTGTCTTTGGTGGACAATTTTTAACTGTTTTTTTGATTTTTAAATATAGTATTATGCTTTTTAAATTTTTTGTGAGTCAGTAAAGGTTTATTTTTTATTTATTTATTTTTTTTGAGATGGAGTCTCGCTCTGTAGCCCAGGCTGGAGTGCAGTGGCCGGATCTCAGCTCACTGCAAGCTCCGCCTCCCGGGTTCACGCCATTCTCCGGCCTCAGCCTCCCGAGTAGCTGGGACTACAGGCGCCCGCCACCTCGCCTGGCTAGTTTTTTGTATTTCTTAGTGGAGATGGGGTTTCACCGTGTTAGCCAAAGATGGTCTCGATCTCCTGACCTCGTGATCCACCCGTCTCAGCCTCCCAAAGTGCTGGGATTACAGGCTTGAGCCACCGCGCCCAGCCAAGGTTTATTTTTATAGGAATCCATTTCCATTGAGTTTTCATTATTATTGACAAATAGTTACTCATAATAATTTTCTTTAACTTTCTTTTTTTTTTTTTTTTTTTTTGAGACATAGTCTTGCTCTGTCACCCAGGCTGGACCAGGCTAGAGTACAGTGGAGCAATCTTGGCTCACTGCAACCCCCACCTCCTGGGTTCAAGGAATGCTCCTGCCTTAGCCTCCAGGGTAACTGGGACTACAGGCACCCACCACCACACCCAGCTAATTTTCTTTGTATTTTTTAGTAGAGACAGGGTTTCACCATGTTGTCCAGGCTGGTCTCGAACTCCTGACCTCAGGTGATCTGCCCACCTCAGCCTCCCAAAGTGCTAGGATTACAGGCATGAGCCACCATGCCCGACTTATGTAGATGTGCATCCTTTTACACTGTATTATTTTTTGGAAATTCTGTCTTTTGATCAGTTTTACTAAAAGGTGTCTATTTTGATAGCTGTCTTAAAAGAGCTGACTCTTGGCTTATTGAGTTTTTTTTTTCCATCTCATTAACTTCCTCTTTATTTTCTGCAGAGAATAACCTGTCTCTGATGGGAGAAGGACATAGATTATTTCTTACTTACTCTCTGACTGGTCCCTATTCAGATTGTTGACCAATCCCCAATTTTTGAGCCCACACATTACACCTCCCTCAACAATATCTGTTGCCTCCAATTCTGAGCATTTCAGTTCTGCAAAATATTTGCCAGGTTCTCATATGTGTTTCCTTGTGTAGGTCCTTAGGTTATAGCTTTCTTCCTGCTTCTAATTCAGTTCATCCTCCTCCATAATTCAGTTTTCCAAAAATGTGTTGAAATTTCTCTTACCCTTATGTCTTTTCTCCTTTTCTCTTTGCTTAATGTATTCTACCTTTAAAAATCTCTTATTCTCACTTTAGGGTGTTTTGAAAAGGTCAGGAGAAAATTATGCATGTGGTCAATCCGCCATTTTTTTAACCCCAGGCATATAAATCCTGTTCTAAAATAGGCATTAACTGAACGTCTGGATGCTATTCTTCTGGAAAAAGCAGAGACTGAGCAACAGTGTCTTTCTCTGAAAAAGGAAAATATAAAAATGAAGCAAGAGGTTGAGGTAAGTCAATATTTTAGTGTTCTTTTTTATTAACTTATATAGTGTGGTCACTAATTTTAGAGGTAAGACTTTAAAAAGCATCTAATCTGATTAACATTTTGTAATATAAACAAAGAAACTGAGATTGAGATTTTAAAAGAAAACTGAATCACCTAACTATACAGCAACAGAGGTGAATTTACTTGTTGCTTTATCTTTTTTACAGCTATAATGCTATTCTTTAATAAAAGCAAAAAAAAGTAAGTTGATTTTCACACATGACTAAATACCGTTATCTCTTTAGTTCTAGGCTATTCAGAGACATGCTTCTGTTTCTTGCCTATTAGGTCTGAGCTAATTTGAGTTGTAGATCTAATATTGTAGATGTATATTGTCATACTTTAGATAGGCAGCACCTAAGGAGAATTATTGGAATATCAGTATCATGTTTCTCCAAATACGTTTATTATTTACTTTTCTCTCTACTTAATTTGTGGCTAATATTTTTCCTAAGGGCAGAGGCTTCTTTTGTCTTACTTAAATAATTTATGTGTGCTTATGTTTTGTAATAGGATTCTGTAACTAAGATGGAAGATGCACATAAGGAGTTGGAACAATCACATATAAACTATGTGAAAGAAATTGAAAATTTGAAAAATGAATTGATGGCGGTACGTGCCAAATACAGTGAAGACAAAGCTAACTTACAAAAGGAACTGGAAGAAGCAATGAATAAGCAATTAGAGCTCTCAGAACAACTTAAGTTTCAGAACAACTCTGAAGATAATGTTAAAAAACTACAAGAAGAGATTGAGAAAATTAGGCCAGCCTTTGAGGAGCAAATTTTATATCTGCAAAAGCAATTAGACGCTACCACTGATGAAAAGAAGGAAACAGTTACTCAACTCCAAAATATCATTGAGGCTAATTCTCAGCATTACCAAAAAAATATTAATAGTTTGCAGGAGGAACTTTCACAGTTGAAAGCTATACACCAAGAAGAGGTGAAAGAATTAATGTGCCAGATTGAAGCATCAGCTAAGGAACATGAAACAGAGATAAATAAGTTGAATGAGCTAAAAGAGAACTTAGTAAAACAATGTGAGGCAAGTGAAAAGAACATCCAGGAGAAATATGAATGTGAGTTAGAAAATTTAAGGAAAGCCACCTCAAATGCAAACCAAGACAATCAGATGTGTTCTCTTCTCTTCCAAGAAAATACATTTGTAGAACAAGTAGTAAATGAAAAAGTCAAACACTTAGAAGATACCTTAAAAGAACTTGAATCTCAACATAGTATCTTAAAAGATGAGGTAACTTATATGAATAATCTTAAGTTAAAACTTGAAATGGATGCTCAACATATAAAGGATGAGTTTTTTCATGAACGGGAAGACTTAGAGTTTAAAATTAATGAGTTATTACTAGCTAAAGAAGAACAGGGCTGTGTAATTGAAAAATTAAAATCTGAGCTAGCAGGTTTAAATAAACAGTTTTGCTGTACCGTAGAACAGCATAACAAAGAAGTACAGAGTCTTAAGGAACAACATCAAAAAGAAATATCAGAGCTAAATGAGACATTTTTGTCAGATTCAGAAAAAGAAAAATTAACATTAATGTTTGAAATACAGGGTCTTAAGGAACAGTGTGACAACCTACAGCAAGAAAAGCAAGAAGCAATTTTAAATTATGAGAGTTTACGAGAGATTATGGAAATTTTACAAACAGAACTGGGGGAATCTGCTGGAAAAATAAGTCAAGAATTTGAATCAATGAAGCAACAGCAAGCATCTGATGTTCATGAACTGCAGCAGAAGCTCAGAACTGCCTTTACTGAGAAAGATGCTCTTCTCGAAACTGTGAATCACCTCCAGGGAGAAAATGAAAAGTTACTATCTCAACAAGAATTGGTACCAGAACTTGAAAATACCATAAAGAACCTTGAAGAAAAGAATGGAGTATACTTACTTAGTCTCAGTCAAAGAGATACCATGTTAAAAGAATTAGAAGCAAAGATAAATTCTCTTACTGAGGAAAAAGATGATTTTATAAATAAACTGAAAAATTCCTATGAAGAAATGGATAATTTCCATAAGAAATGTGAGAGGGAAGAAAGATTGATTCTTGAACTTGGGAAGAAAGTAGAGCAGACAACCCAGTACAACAGTGAACTAGAACAAAAGGTAAATGAATTAACAGGAGGACTAGAGGAGACTTTAAAAGAAAAGGATCAAAATGACCAAAAACTAGAAAAACTTATGGTTCAAATGAAAGTTCTCTCTGAAGACAAAGAAGTATTGTCAGCTGAAGTGAAGTCTCTTTATGAGGAAAACAATAAACTCAGTTCAGAAAAAAAACAATTGAGTAGGGATTTGGAAGTTTTTTTGTCTCAAAAAAATGATGTTATCCTTAAAGAACATATTACTGAATTAGAAAAGAAACTTCAGTTAATGGTTGAAGAGCGAGATAATTTAAATAAATTGCTTGAAAATGAACAAGTTCAGAAGTTATTTGTCAAAACTCAGTTGTATGGTTTTCTTAAAGATATGGGGTCTGAAGTTTCAGAAGACGGTGAAGAGAAAGATGTTGTTAATATCCTACAGGCAGTCAGTGAATCCTTGGCAAAAATAAATGAGGAAAAATGCAACCTGGTTTTTCAGTGTGATAAAAAGGTATTCGAGTTAGAAAAAGAGATTAAGTGCCTTCAAGAAGAGAGTGTAGTTCAGTGTGAAGAACTTAAGTCTTTATTGAGAGACTATGAGCAAGAGAAAGTTCTCTTAAGGAAAGAGTTAGAAGAAAACCAGTCAGAAAAAGAGGCCCTGCAATATGATCTTCTAGAAATGAAGAATGCTAATGAAAAAACAAGGCTTGAAAATCAGAATCTTCTAATTCAAGTTGAAGAAGTATCTCAAACATGTAACAAAAATGAAATCCATAATGAAAAAGAAAAATGTTCTATAAAGGAACATGAAAACCTAAAGCCGTTACTAGAACAAAAAGAATCAGAATTACGAGATACGAGAGCAGAGTTGATACTATTAAAGGTACTGTTCATTTGAATTGTATTGTTTCAAATAAATTCTTAGTTCAACTCTAAAATATATACGTTAAACATTTTTACACCTTGACATCAAAAGTAAATTTTTACCATTCAAGTTCAAGTGGCAACTTTCTGAAAAGTGCGTTAGACATTTCCATGTTGTATGTCCAGTTTATTACATTTATTTTTGGGGAGTTTTAGATAATTTTAAAATCTTGAGTTTATAGAAGAGTAAATGATTAGGGATTTAAATGTCTTGGTCAGAAGTTTATCAGTCGCTAGCAAAACAACTAAACATGAAAAAACTTGAGTTTCATTCTTGTGTGAAATGTCTAGTTATCTTTTGTAAAGAGCACTTTTAAGCAAGAGAGTGAGCTTTGGTGGTATTGCTAAAATTTTTAGGGTTTTCTTTAAAAATTAAAGAATAAAAGTCATTTATTCATTTCCTTATTACACATGTATTTGATGTATCAGGTTATCCATCTTGGCCTTGGTTACTATTTTTTTAAAATAGTAAATGCCATATGCATAGTAAGGTCAGTATTAATTTTCTGGTCTAACAAGGGAAAATCTGTGACCAAATTGCTTTTTGTAGGAATTCTCTTTGATAATGATTTTCTTATACTTAACATGATGGCCGGTTCATTATGGAAAATGAATTCTGATTCTGATTTTTATTTTGTTTTGTTTTGTTTTTTCCCCCTGTAAAATCTAGGATTCCTTAGCAAAATCACCTTCTGTACAAAATGATCCTCTGTCTTCAGTAAAAGAGTTGGAAGAAAAATTAGGTAACTATGGTTTTACAGATGTTGTCACAATTAGACAGATTCTTGTTAGTGTTAGAATAGATTGGGAAATACAGTAGCCAAATAATGTGTTGTTAAAAGCACAGTTCGTAGCTGTCTTTTCCTCGAGCTCACATTCTTGCCCCTCTGACACCTGTTTACCTTCTCTTTCAAAAGTGTTACTTTCTATTGTTTAACCCAGGCAAGATTGGTGTGATTTATAAATGGTTTCCTGATTTATTTTGGATTTTTCAGTTATTTAGCAAACTTTATTTAAATGCCCAATTATTCTAGACACTGGTGATAGAAAAGTGGTTGAGGTACAGACCATGTGCTCAAAGATCTCACTGTTATTGCAGTAGTTTGAGGTGTGGACAAGATACAGTACTGACAACATAGGAACTTACACTGTTTTGAGTTAAGAAAAGCAGCATAGAATAGTGCTTTTAGCCGAGTCTTGAAGAATGAGAAATTTTACACGGGAAGAAAGGTATTCTAGGAAGAAGGAAGAGCAGGTGCTTGTAGATTGACATATAGCATACATCAAGGCACATACTAGAAAGTTCCTGGAGAGATAAGAGCCAGATCATGAACCCAACAGTATGATTGATATGCAGAGGAGTTAGGGCTTTATCTTATCCATTTATTCCTCACAGTAACATTATAGAATAGCTCTCTTATTCCCATATAAGGATCAGGAAACAAAGACTTAGAAGTATGTAATGTGCCAATGATCCCTGAATTTAGTGCCCTATTAGATTAGGGTAAGGGAAGTTGAAGAGTAGAATAATTCCCAGTTGTTTATAATAGGTTATTGGGGCAGATTGGGATGTTCAGTTTTAGAAGTAAGTTGAAATACCAGTCCAAATAGAGATGTTAGAATGCTACGCAAATCTGGAGTTAAGGGGAGAGACCTAAGCTAGAGATAAATATTTGTAGTTAAAGAGTGGGCATAAAAGCTGAGAGAGGGGGCCCGGTGGTTCACACCTGTAATCCCAGCACTTTGGGAGGCCGAGGTGGGCAAATCACGGGGTCAGGAGATGGAGACTATCCTGGCTAACGCTGTGAAACCCCGTCTCTACTAAAAATCAAAACAAAAAAAAATTAGCCGGGCATGGTGGTGGGTGCCTATAGTCCCAGCTACTTGGGAGGCTGAGGCAGTAGAATGGCGTGAACCCAGGAGGCGGAGCTTACAGTGAGCCAAGATCACGCCACTGCACTCCAGCCTGGGTGACAGAGCAAGACTCCGTCTCAAAAAAAAACAAAAAAAAAAAGCTGGGAGATTGAAATTATTAAGGGAGTATAGCCAAAAGATGGAGACCAGAGACAGTTGTCCATTCATGTAAAGATAGAGAAGATAGAGACAACACAGGAAATTGAGAAGGAGCAGCTAGTGAGGTAGGAAAACCTGGAACATAAAATGTCTTGAAAGCTAAGGCAAGTGACAGGAAGTGAAGTGCTTCAAGAGGGAAAAAGTGGTTAGCCATTGCTAGTGCTCCTGATGTATCAAATAAGATGCCTTAAGCAACACTTAAGACCACTGCCTTAAGCAACAAAGAGGTCAGTGTCCATGACATGCTGGAACCAGAGCTTGATTGCAGTTGATACTAGAAAAAAATGGGGGAGGCAATGTTTGAGAGCATATATAGATGACTCTTTTCAAGGGATTTGCTATAGGGGAAAGAAAAAACAATGGGACAAAACTAGAGGGACCTTGTGGTTTAATTTTTTATTTTATGGGAAGAATAACAGCATGTTTGAGATGTTTCACCTATCCCCTACCCTCTTTAACTGCTTTCACTATTTATTCCTGGCCTTAATTTCTTGATGGTAATTTTTCTTGTTGCATGTTTATAAAATATTGGGAAAAAATCTGCTAGAAAGGGGAAAATTGCTGCTGGAGAAGGAGGGAGAATTGTTGCTCTGATGCTTGAGTAGGTAAGGAGACATAGGATGAAATGCAGATGTGGAACGATTGGCCTTTGCTCCACACAGAGACACTTCACTATGGTAGCCAGAGGGAAGGTACCGCTGCAAGTAAATTAATAGGCCAGGACAGAAATTTGGATCATAACTGAATTTTTAGAAACAAATACCAAGAAGTCCTGAACTCTGGAGTTCAAATGGGGTAGGTAGCTAAAGAAGTTAACAGAGAGATCCATATTGGATAGGTAAAACATATTACAGGTTTAGTTGGGAAAGTCAGACCCACCAGCCAAGAGGAAGAGTGTACCTATGGAGCATAAATACTGATCTGCATCTGATATCTCCAATACTTGATCCTAATTGGCACACTATTATCTAAAGTCCTGGCATACCTGCATTTCCAGGAAATCTAATGAGAAGGTTTAAAAGCCTGTAATTCCTAGAAACTTATGAAATGGCTAGAGAAAAGTAGACTATTTTGGAGAATTAAAGACAATGGAAACTTTTTACATTGCCTCACATAACAAATAAGCTTCCACTTTAAAAAATGGTATTACTGTTTTTACTGCTTATTTTAATATCAAATTACCAATTTTGTGCTTCCAAATAATCTAGGGCTAAAATAAGCAAGTAATTTGAATTTTTTCCTTTTGAGTTCGTATGTAATCCATATATTTTCTATTTTTAGAAAATCTGGAAAAAGAAGGCAAAGAAAAGGAGGAGAAAATAAATAAGATAAAATTAGTTGCCGTGAAGGCAAAGAAAGAACTAGATTCCAGCAGAAAAGAGGTGAGCTTACTTTAAAAATGTAAGATTCAGGAATCTTATATTTTAAAAAATCAAGAGTTTTTCTATCCATTAAAAAAAACAAACAAAAACCTCTTTAATTTTGCTTGTATTTAAAACAGACCCAGACTGTAAGGGAAGAACTTGAATCTCTTCGGTCAGAAAAGGACCAGTTATCTGCTTCCATGAGAGATCTCATTCAAGCAGCAGAAAGCTATAAGGTAAAAATAGTCATTTTAATAACAAGTTATAAAAGTTATAACTTCTAAGAAATGTAGTGGAAATATAAAACTATTGTCCACAAAACAGTCACCTTGTATTTTTCAGTAAATATTCTGTTTTGGAGTGCAATGTAATAGAATCCTAACATCAAGATTTTAAAGTGGTTAAGCTTTAAATAATGGCATGCTTTTTTTTTTTTTTAATGAAGTCTCGGTCTTGTCGCCCAGGCTGGAGTGCAGTGGTGTAATCTTGGCTCACTGCAACCTCTGCCCCCAGGTTCCAGCAATTCTCCTGCCACAGCCTCCCGAGTAGCTGGGACTACAGGCGCATGACACCATGCCCGGCTAATTTTTGTATTTTTAGTAGAGACAGGGTTTCACCATGCTGGCCAGGCTGGTCTTGAACTCCTGACCTCGTGATCCACCTGCCTCGGCCTTCCAAAGTGCTAGGATTACAGGCATGCGCCACTGCACCTGGCCTAAATAGTGCCTTTAAACTGTTGTTTATAAAAGTAAAATTTTGTTTTGGGATTTCCTAATAAAATCAGTAACAAAAAGATAACCTTTTACTACTACGATTATTTGATATTTTTCTGGCCAAGTGAATAAACCTGAAGCTTAAACAAGGTGAAGCATTGTTATTTGGAGGCAATATGCTTGTTTATCTTAGTAACACGAAAATGTATTATTAAAAATACAAGAATTAAAAATGAAAGTACAACAAAATCACTGAACGCAAGATAGACATCACTACATTTCTTCAGGTATTCATTCAGCAAATTTTATATGGCAGACTGAGTTCTGAGTTCTGGGGCAAGTTGGAGGTCAACCAAATAGACTAAGTTCCTGTCCTCTTAGGACTTAAAAAAATCCCAATGGCAATAACAGGCAAACATACAAAAATAGAAGATACATACTATGTAGAAAAGTTAGTTGGGTAGGGAGAAGAGAGTGAGCGGTAATCAGGCAGGATTTGATGAAAAAAAAAATACCACAACAGTCATAAAATCCAATCTTAAGAAGCACTTAAATGAGAAGTTTTGGCACTCAGTGAAAAAAACTGCAAAACTTACGTACGGTGACTGACTATATTTGAACTATCAGTTCTCAAATTGGCTTATAAATTCTAAAACAAATTCATTAAACATTTTAGATTTTTTTTTTTTTTTGGCTGGATCTTGACACAAAATTCTAAGTTTTAAGTAAAAAACTAGCAAGAGCAGCTAAATTTTTTTTTTTAATGAAAAGAATAAAGTGACATCCTACTGAAAGAGACACTAAAACTTATGACAGAATTACAGTAATGTGGTAGAATTCTGATGCAGGAATGGTACAGATTAACATAGCAGAAGAGATAGTTACTTCCGCATAACAACAAACAGGTGCCAGGCTCTCTTCTAAGCACTTTACATATCTCAATACACTTAATTCTCAAAACAACCCCCAAGTATATTAGCATCAACACTTTACAAGTGAGGACTCTGAGGCATAAATCGATTAAAGAACTCAAAAGTCGCAGACTCAGATTTCTTAAGAGACCTCCGGGTCACAGAACAAGTGACAGAGCAGAGCTGGAATTTGAATTCAGGCAGTCTCGTTCCAGATCTGTTGTTTCATCCACTAAGCTATACCATCCCAGTAAAATTTGAAACAGAAACCAATGAAGAAAGAAATTCCTTCTAAGGAATTAGCTTTTTATTTCGCTCCACGTACCAAAATGTATTCTGGATGGATTAAAAAATTTTGTGAAAAATATTTTTTAAAAACCTAGAATGAAATACTTGATCCTTTAACTGACTTCTAGATACAAAAGACTTTTTCAAACTTTAAATACTAAATTTAGGCCGGGTGCAGTTGCTTACGCCTATAATTCCAGCACTTTGGGAGGCCGAGGTGGGTGAGTCACTTGAGTCCAGGAGTTTGAGATCAGCCTAGCCAACACAGTGAAACCCTATTTCTACAAAATATACAAAATTTAGCTGGGCATGGTGGCACACGCCTGTATTCCTAGCTACTCTGATGGCTGAGGCACGAGAATCACTTGAACATGCAAGGTGGCAGTTGCAGTGAGCGAGGAGATTGTACCACTGTACTCCTACCTAAAGTATTTTAATGAATTACAAAGGGAAAGATTGAAAGATTTAACTATTTGAAATTGATATGCCTGGTGTACCTCTGGAAGAAATTAATTGATTATAAGGTCTCTTAAAATGTAAAGAAGCAAGTTCCTCATGTAACTTGCTCTTATGAAGAAGCCCATATATAAATTTTAAATGGGTTTTTTAATGGATTTATAAGATCTTTATATATGAGCATACTAATTTTGTCATGTGTAGATTTAAATTTTCAAATTTCATTACCATATTTTCATATGTAATATAAACATGTATAAAAATGTGACAGGATTTAAGGTAGAACCAGAAGTGCTGAAATGTTTAAGAATGATCACTTTTAAAAACACATATACCTACACTCTTAAGTTCTTCAGGATGCATCATTATAAAGATACTGAATAATTTTGGAGTTTGTTAATTTGGCTATTTTTTTCAGTGTTCACATCACTTGTAATAACTTGTATCAGTTTATTAAAAGATCTGAACACACAGGAGTCCTAGAGGAACAATAATTTATAATTATTCGGATGTTTAGAAGTATCTACCCTACATACGGAAAGTAAAAGTAGACTCTTGTATGCCTGGCATTTGTTTTTGTTCCAAGACTCCCCTTAGGAATAATACTTGATTAAAATCAGAATTTCCCATAGGGAGCCATTATTTATTATGCCTTGGCATAGCAATTCAGTTTTTACAGCTATTGACAGCAATGGAACCAGAATGAGTAAAAATGAAGAAGGCCAGTTAGAGACTAAGTGGATAAATATCTCTGATTTTTAGAGGAGCCTACCCAAATATAAAAGAAGCACAGAATCTTCTTTCTATGGAAAAGAAAAGACCTTAGTGATACCTCAGCCCTGTGTGCATGTGTGCCAGGAAGTAGCAGACTCAGATAAATAAACATACAAAAACACACTTTGGGAGGCCGTGGCTTGAGGACTGCCTGAGGTTAGGAGTTCGAGACCAGTCTGGCCACATGGTGAAACCCCCTCTCTACTAAAGATACAAAAAAAATAGCCGGATGTGGTGGTGTGTGCCTGTAGTCCCAGCTACTCGGGAGGCTGAGGCAGGGGAATTGCTTGAAGCAGGGAGATGGAGGTTGCAGTGAGCTAAGATCGCACCACTGCACTCCAGCCTAGTGACAGAGCAAGACAACGTCTCAAAAAAAATAAAAAATAAGGCAGATTCTAGATTCCCAAGTGCTGTCTTCTACCACTTTTCGAAATCACTAAACGGATAGACTATAAAATCAAAATTCAGATTCTAACAGTCAGCCACCAGTTGAGTCAAATAATTCACCATGTGTAGATCAGAATTAGAAACAAAAGTGCATTAGTCAAGGATCTGATCTGGGAAGCAAGAGCCGGGCATGGTGGCTCACACCTGTTACCCTAGCACTTTGGGAGACCTAGGCAGGCAGATTGCCTGAGCTCAGGAGTTTGAGACCAGCCTGGGCAACATGGCAAAACCCTGTCTCTACTAAAAATACAAATATTAGTTGGCCGTAGTGGCACACACCTATAGTCCCAGATACTTGGGAGGCTGAGGGAGGAGAATCACTTGAACCCAGGAGACAAAGGTTACAGTGAGCTGAAGTTGCGCCGCTGCACTCCAGCCTGGGCGACAGAGCAAGACCCCATCTCAAAAAAAAAAGATCTGGCAAGCACGATCCAAAAGAGTGTAAATGCCCCAGAAGACCCACCAGAGGCCAGACTCAGTGGCTTATGCCTGTAATTCCAACACTTTGGGAGGCTGAGGCATGTGGATCACCTGAGGTCAGTTCAACACCAGCCTGGCCAACATGGTGAAACCCTGTCTCTACTAAAAATATAAAAATTAGCCGGATGTGGTGGCACGTGCCTGTAATCCCAACTACCCAGGAGGCTGAGGCAGGAGAATCACTGGAACCTGGGAGGCGGAGGGTGCAGTGAGCCAAGATCGCGCCACTGCACCCCAGCCTGGCAACAGAGACTCCATCTCAAAAAAAAAAAAAACCCACCGGAGAAGCCTGCAGAGGTGAGCCAAGGACGTAAGAGGTCCAGGTCCAGAGGAAGGCCACTGCCAGGCTTCACAGTCCTCTTGGTTAATGTCATTTCTCTTTTACGCATAGTATCTCAGTGGAACTTCCAAAAGTAAACTTTGCAAGAAAACGTAAACACTGTGCTAACAATAAAACCACATTTAGATACCACCTCACTTAAGTCAGGATGGCTGCTATTAAAAAGTCAAAAGAATAACAGGTGCTGGTGAGGTTGCAGAGAAAAAGGAACACTTACACTTTTGGTGGGAGTGTAAATTAGTTCAGCCATTGTGGAAAACAGATTCCTCAAAGACCTAAAAACAGAAATACCATTTGACCCAGCAATCCCGTTCCTGGGTATATACCCAAAGGAATATAAGTCATTGTGTAATAAAGACACATGTACGCGTATGTTCTCTGCAGCACTATTCATGATAGCAAAGACATGGAATCAACCTAAAGGCCTGTCAGTGGTAGACTGGATAAAGAAAATTGGTATATATACACCATGGAATACTACACAGCCATAAAAAAATATGAGATTATGTCCTTTGCAGGGACATGGATGAAGCTGGAAGCCACTATCCTGAGCAAACTAATGCAGGAACGGAAAACCAAATACCACATGTTCTCTCTTACAAGTGGGAGCTAAATGATGAGAACACATGGACACATACAGAGGAACAACAGACACTGGGGCCTAACGGAGGGTGGAAGGAGGGAGAGGATCAGGAAAAATAACTAATGGGTACTAGGCTTAATACTTGGATGGTGAAATAATCTGTACAGCAAACCCCTGTGACACAAGTTTGCCTACATAACAAACCTGCACATGTACCCCTGAAATGAAAAGTTAAAATTTTTTTAAAAACACCATTTACTTCCTGCGGGTGCGCAGGCTGTGGCCATCTACCTCTCTGTTGCTCTTCCCATCAGAGAAGATGGCCCTGGAGATGGTGCCGAAGGACCTGCGGCATCTGTGGGCCTGTTTGCTGTGTTGACTGGTCAAGACTATAGACCAGTTTGAATGTGATGGTTTTGACAGTTGTGATGCATATCTACAAACGAAAGGTAACTGAGAGATGGCGTATGACTCCACCAGCTCTTCCTTTGATGGAATCATTGTGATGATGAGTCCAGAGGACAGCTGGGTCTCCAAGTGGCAGCGAGTCAGTGACTTTAAGCCAGGTGTATATGCGGTGTCGGTCACTGGTTGCCTGCCTCAAGGAATTGTGTGGGAGCTGAAAAGTCGAAGTGCCTACAAATCCAGAGACACAGCTATAAAAACCTAGCAAGCTGCAGGGCTACCAGCATCTTTGCTCTCCACCTCCTGCCTCTGCTTATTTCTTGTTCTGGAACTAAATGAGCAGAACTTCAAATACTTCCTTCCCTCCAATTCAGACTCAGCTGACTGTTGAGAGAGCAGCACATCATTTTATCATTTTATCTTCTTTGGACTACAAGTGGGGTGGGAGGGATTTGGGTTGGTGGATTAACAGATGGAATTGAGGAGAGAGTAGGATGCTGATTTTCCTACCCATGGCCCAGGGCTGTGCCTTCCTTATGCTGAGGACTCTAGGTCAAATGTCGATAAATATGAACTTCTAGGAAAAAAAAAAAAAAAAAACACCATTTTGCTAGTAATTTTGCATGCACATTTGTGGGAAGAATAGAAGTTTTCCAGAAACAAAGGCAAAAACAGGATTTATAAGGAAGGAGAGAGAGAAGAACATAAAGAACTACATGTAGTCTCAAAACAATCTCATTTACATATTTTGGTGGATAACCTAATTAGCTTGTGTGTGGCAAAAAAAAGTCTGATCATTCTGTCCTTCAGTAGGCCAACTGGGAATATCAAAGCAAATTCAGTTGGCTTTGGATTCTTCAGGAAATATTGAAGGTGTCACTGCAGAGTATGAGAAACTAAATCTATGAATGTCTTCCAGTGTTCTTTCATTAGCACCTTTACCATATATTAGGCCAGGCCTGGAGTATTTCTCTCATCAGAATTCTTCAGGTGGAGTTAGGTATCCAGGTTAAACTTTTTATCCTCTATCCTTAAGTTGTGTTTACATTTTGGAAGTTCATTGTTGTTAATGAGTAGACTATTTAACCTTGGAGCTATTATATTGTTTGTATTTAAAATTTTCTTCTCCTTTCATACATTTCCCCCACCCTCCAATACTAAAAGTTTTCCAAAATGTGCTATTTTTATTACCTAATGCCAGTTAGGTATTCTGTTCAACTTGGGTAAATATTTTAAGCATCCAGAATGGACTCATGAATCTTAAGGTGGCTTGATGATAAAGTCTGACCTGTTGAATGCATAATAATATACCAAAGTTAAATCCTTCTTTTATTGAAGAATCTTTTATTAGAATATGAAAAGCAGTCAGAGCAACTGGATGTGGAAAAAGAACGTGCTAACAATTTTGAGCATCATGTTGAAGACCTTACAAGACAACTAAGAAATTCGACTTTGCAGGTAATTTTTTAATAAATTCAAAAATGAAAACTATAACAGGTGTATTTTAATCTCAATACTTTGTGCATAAACATAAAAAAAAATAGTCGGAAACAGAATTTGTTCCCCCCACCCCCCACTTTACCCTCCTCCCCACTTGTGAGAGAAGAATAAGACGAAACAGCTAGCAACTATCTTGCTTATTCTAGTCTTAATTCCCCTAGAGGATTGGTTGGTTGGTTGGGGGTGGGTTTTTCATTTCTGCTCTTTACTCTGCCAGTGCACCTGGTCTCTTGTAAGGTTTACCATATTAGTGTTTCAGTGACAGATTTTAAAACTTACTCTTAATTTAACATTATCGTTCTGTAGCATGGACTTTGAAATCTTCATTTGTCACACTATGCCAGTATTCTCATTAATGTACCTGTTCATTCTTCTTTGCTGTATATGTTTTCTGCATGTTTATAGTAATGAATCATTGGTCATTTCAGTGTGAAAAAATAAATTCTGATAATGAAGATCTGCTGGCTCGTATTGAGACACTACAGTCTAATGCCAAATTATTAGAAGTACAGATTTTAGAAGTCCAGAGAGCCAAAGCAATGGTAGACAAAGAATTAGAAGCTGAAAAACTTCAGAAAGAACAGAAGATAAAGGTAAAAACAATCCTGCGAGATTGATTCACATATATATGATGCATTTACCAAAATATTATTTAAATGAAGGGAAGACTTACTAAAGTAGCATTTATGAATACAGCACAGTTCATTAATTCCTTAATACCAACCATAAATTTGAGAATCCATGCTGTGATCTGGGGGTGTATATATTTTAAACATTGAAATATTACCAAACTTTTTGTATTTTAGTGTGTCCGATTTATTTTATTTATTTATTTATTTATTTATTTATTTATTTAGAGACGGAGTCTTGCTCTGTTGCCCAGGCTGGAGTGCAGTGGCGCAGTCTCAGCTCACTGCAAGCTCCGCCTCCCAGATTCACGCCATTCTCCTGCCTGAGCCTCCCGAGTAGCTAGGATTACAGGCACTCACCACCAAGCCCAGCTAATTTTTTGTGTGTGTTTTTAGTAGACGGGGCTTCACTGTGTTAGCCAGGATGGTCTCAGTCTCCTGACCTTATGATCTGCCCGCCTGGGCCTCTCAAAGTGCTGGGATTACAGGCGTGAACCACTGCGCCCGACCGTCAGATTTATTTTAAAGCCCCTTAAAAATACCTTTTTAATGTTGGTTGGGTTGTGTGGGTTGTTTTTTTTAATTTCAGGAACATGCCACTACGGTAAATGAACTTGAAGAACTTCAGGTACAACTTCAAAAGGAAAAGAAACAGCTTCAGAAAACCATGCAAGAATTAGAGCTGGTTAAAAAGGTAAAACAAAACACTAGGATCAAAATTGTTGTAATATTCACATTGTTCTGTTTTGTTGTTCTGTTTGTTCTGTTCTTTCTGTGTTCTTGCTCTGTGGTCCAGGCTGGAGTGCAGTGGCATGATCTCGGCTCACTGCAACCTCTGCCTTCCGAGTTCAAAGCAATTATTGAGCCTCAGCCTCCCGAGTAGCCGAGATTCCATGCATGCACCACCACACCCGGCTAACTTTTTGTATTTTTGGTAGTGAAGGAGTTTCACCATTTTGGTGAGGCTTGTCTTGAACTCTTGACTTCAAATGATCTGCCCATCTCAGCCTCCCAAAGAGCTGGGATTACAGGTGTGAGCCACCACACCCAGCCTGCATTGTTAAACTATTCTATACATGTTGAAAAGAAATATTTTAGAATGTTACTTGTGGTACTAAAATAATGCTTTATAAATTATTTGCTCAAAAAATTGAAAATTTAACTTCTCTAAGTACCAGTCCTTTCAGAAGAATCTAGGCTCATGAGTTACAAGATTTTGGTTTGACATTTCATTTTATGTACATGATTGTTGTATGACACATTAAGATTTAATTAATGTCAAAGCTTGAAATTTGTATTATACTTAAAACTTTGGCTGACTTTACTCATTCAAAGATTAGGCTAAAAAGAAATGTACTATTATATAAGAGCCACTTGAAATATTAGTATTTTATAAATAAGAGCTCCACAGGCTACAACTGCCCATTGTAGTTCGTTATAATGAAATAAAATGAAACTAAGAAAGTTGGGTTAAACTATTAGAAAATATTTTGTGAAATTAAAAACTAGAAAATATCCAACTCCTCATTTTTTCGTTACAGTGTAAACGATTTGAGTATTACAGAAAAGCATCCATTTATTGCTGTGGCATCATTTTAGCAATTTTACAAATGAACTGATCTACTATTGTCTAAATCTTTTATTTATAAAATGTGCAGGATGCCCAACAAACCACATTGATGAATATGGAAATAGCTGATTATGAACGTTTGATGAAAGAACTAAATCAAAAGTTAAGTAATAAAAACAACAAGATAGAAGATTTGGAGCAAGAAATAAAAATTCAAAAACAGAAACAAGAAACCCTACAAGAAGAAATAAGTGAGTTAAATAAAGTTCACTTTACCTTTTAATTATTTCATCATAACAACTTGATTTAGTGGGGGGCATTTCTTGTTTATTTCACCAGTCTTTCACTGTCGGGTGTTTAACGGGATAAATGTTACTGGGGTCCAGAATGGGTGTAAAACTGTTTGCCATTAAGATGTTTATAGTCCACATTTATTCACTTTAACATTTCTTAAGTACCTTGCTGTTGTCTGGATTAACTGAGATTGTCATGGGTTGTAATTGTAAAAGCTGGGAGATGGGTACAGTAGAGTTTATGGCACTGTTATTACTACTGTCACATATGTTTGAAGTATTCCATAATAAAAAGCTAAAACAGGCTTCTTTTAAAGATAAGCCAATACAAAGAAGACATTATTTGTGTATTCAAATTCACTCATAAAAAATGTTTCATCTTTTTCTGCTGAAATTATTTCTTGTGCTAGCTTCATTACAGTCTTCAGTACAACAATATGAAGAAAAAAACACCAAAATCAAGCAATTGCTTGTGAAAACCAAAAAGGAACTGGCAGATTCAAAGCAAGCAGTATGTTAATTTTTTAGTTTCATATTTTAGTACTTATTCATAATTTATTTATGAATAACATTTTTAAAAATTTAACCAAGATTCTCATTCTTGTAGGAAACTGATCACTTAATACTTCAAGCATCTTTAAAAGGTGAGCTGGAGGCAAGCCAGCAGCAAGTAGAAGTCTATAAAGTAAGGTTTTTACTTTTTAAGATTAAAAAAATGTTTTTTCATGTAGAAGTGAAGTACCATTCAGAGATTTTACTAATTATCCTGTAAGGATATTTAGAAAGATTCCTCAACATTTTGAGGAATTTGCAACAATAAATCAAGTCTGGTATATAACTGGAGTATATTGTTTAGCTCAAGCTAGATTATTTTCATATATTTGGAAATTTGTAATACACGGTAGAATAGTGCAAAATAAGCATGCATCTGAACTTTCTAAATGATATTGCAGTCACAAGAAACAGTTTATAAAATGATTTTCTATGTTTGCTACGTTTGTATATATTTTTATATATATAATGTCTTGAAGTATTTAAATATTGTATGTTAAATATGTAGTCTGGGATTTTCATTTTTTTTTAATCGATGTTGGTTTAAGAAAAGATAAATTAGTGAGAAAATGTTCTACTTGTCTCTTTTTCAAGAATAATACATAAAAATATTTCGCTACTTAATTATGCCTTATATGTACTTATGTCTCAAACCTAAAGTTTGTGTTTTAAGGAAAACCTCTTTAACTAGTGAAGGTAGGATTTGCTAAAGCTAAGTTTAAAGATTTACCCCCAGATACAGCTGGCTGAAATAACATCAGAGAAACACAAAATCCACGAGCACCTGAAAACCTCTGCAGAACAGCACCAGCGTACGCTAAGTGCGTACCGGCAGAGAGTGACAGCGCTACAGGAGGAGAGTCGTGCCGCCAAGGTGCGTTCTTCAGAGCAGCCACAGCAAGCCACTGGGATTTTATTGTCAGCTAGTCATTGGTGTTTACTCCAGGGCTGTGCTCTCCCTTTTTAGTATTTTGCTGTTAAGAGCACTTATTAGATTAAGACCTGTTCAGTTAATCTGCCTCTAACCCCAATCCCGTGCCAACCCCAGTCATAATTTGGATCACTTTTTTTGCCAAAAGGAAAAACATGATGTTTTTTTCCATTTCAACCTTGTTTTGCAATTTATGTGCCACTTCTTTGTAAAACTTTTTTTTATTAGGAAGGTGTTACGGTTCTTTCTGAGGGCTAAATGATGATAAAATAACATTTTAGTAGCACGGCTGTGGGGGCCTACTTTCTTGTCATCATCCAAAACAGGCCAAGTGCAGTGGTTGTGTTAGATGCAGGTCTTATTTAAGCAATCATGGCAACACTGTTGTGGGAGTTCGCAGATCACTTCAGGAAAGTGGAAGACCTAGAACTTAACGCTTACCACTCTGTTTTGAAAACTGAAGTTCAAATAATTTATTTGAGTTAATTTGCCTCAAATTTATAAAAGGGATATCATAAGAGAAAATGTTTATAAAGTTCCAAAAGCACATAGTGCCACTATAAAATGTATGGTTAGTAAATTAATCTACCAGGGTAGAAGACATGGTAGAAACGGATCTCTTATCAGAAAAAAAAAAATGTATTATTGAGAGGCCTTTAAAAAGTGTAAGAGAGGCCTTTAAAAAGTGTAAGGCCTCCCAACACAAAGACCTGATAAATATTTGAGGCAATGGATATCCTAATTACCCTGATTTGCTTATTACACATTGTGTGTATCCATCAGAATATCACATGCACCCCATAAATATGTACAATTATGTATCAATTGAAAAAATTAAGTGTAAAGCCAACAGAAGTATACTTTTTAGCTGGGTTAATCAAGGAACCAAAAAGTATGTCAGCCATTTTTCTTACTTTAAAAAACAGGTTTTTATCTCAATTTGTTAATCTCTGAAAGAAAATAGAAGGACCCTGTTATGATACAAAACGTTTCTCTCTTTTAAATGTTATAGGCAGAACAAGCTACTGTAACCTCTGAATTCGAGAGCTACAAAGTCCGAGTTCATAACGTTCTAAAACAACAGAAAAATAAATCTATGTCTCAGGCTGAAACTGAGGGCGCTAAACAAGAAAGGTAAAGTCTAAATTAAATATGCAGAGTTTTCCTCCCACAATGCAGGTTCTTCACCAAGTAGATTGAAAATCCTATTATGTTTTGTGTGTGGTTTTTTTGTGTTTTTTTGTGTGGTTTTTTTTTTTGAGACAGAGTTTCGCTCTTGTTGCCCAGGCTGGAGTGCAGTGATGCAATCTCAGCTTGCTGTCACCTCCGCTTCCCGGGTTCAAGTGATTCTCCTGCCTCAGCCTCCTGAGTAGCTGGGGTTACAGGCATGCACCATCACGCCCAGCTAATTTTTGTATTTTTAGTAGAGACAGGGTTTCACCATGTTGGCCAGGCTGGTCTCAAACTCCTGACCTCAGATGATCCACCCACCTCAGCCTCTCAGAGTGCTGGGATTACAGGCGTGAGCCACGGCACCCGGCCTAAAATCCTATTATGATTTTCAACTGTGAAATTATGTATATTGTTACCAAAGAAAACAGGATTTCTTGGCTTCACTGTGTCTGCAGACAGTAACAGGGAAACTTCATTACAAAGGACACTGTTACAAACTCTAAAATTAGATGTTAAAGTGCACAGTGAGGCCAGGATATGAGATAATAGACTAACAGTTCAATCTGGTCTTAATAAGATCTTGTCATGGTAGAAATACCGGCATTAAAATTACATTATGATTTGTTTTTCCAATTTTGAAAATTCAGAAGTGAAAAATTAAAATGCAAAGTATACTTATTTGCCATTAATTTAGGTTAAACAGAAGTTGCTTTAAAATATTTTACTTATTTCAAAAAATTTTAAATTTCATACTGAATTTTGGTCTAGAATTAAACTTTTCTTGTTTATGACCATTTCAGTTCTATTTGAATGGTATGTTGTTTATGCTGCTTTAAAAGTAGCATACAAATCCTGTTTGCACTGGGAGTAAGAGATAGGGCATTCCATGGCATCTGTGTTTTGTCTTTGAGTAGCAGTTCAGTATTCAAAGCAGTTTTACATCTGACTCTTACTGTTCTAAACAAGACTAATTATTATGGATTTTTGTATGTTTATGTTTCTGTTACTTTCATTTAGGAATCTATTAAATATAGAGACTGTAGATTGAAACATGGTATTTTCTCTCCACTAGCCCATTATATAAAGGGGAAATTAGATACTGATGCATTTCATAAATTAAAAAAGTCACCATTTTCAAGAGCCATTTTTGACCATGCCTAAATTTTGAGTTCAGATTATATGAATGTAAATGTTTTGTGTTGCTTCTACTTTCTTATAATATAAATACATTAAAAAAAAAAAAAACTAATAGTGTATTTTACTTATTGTGGCAGAATTAGGATTTTAACTATTTCCACCTAGTTTTTTTTCCAAGTCTGAAAAGACCTGCTTTTCTTCAGGGATTATCTTTCACTGTAACTTGGTCTGACATACCATTTTTAAAACAACAATTTAAGAACTGTGAGTGCGCCAGGTGTGGTGGTTCACACCTGTAATCCCAGCACATTGGGAGTCCAAGGCTGGCAGATCACCTGAGGTCAGGAGTTCAAGACTAACCTGACCAACATGGTGAAACCCCGCCTCTACTAAAAATAAAAAATTAACTGAGTGTGGTGGTGTGTGCCTGTAGTCCCAGCTACTCGGGAGGCTGAGTCAGGAGAATCGCTTGAACCTGGGAGGCAGAGGTTGCAGTGAGCCAAGATTGCGCCACTGCACTCCAGCCTGGGCAACAGAGCCAAACTCCATCTCAAAAAAAAAAAAAAAAAAAAAAAAGTAACGTGACGTTTTTTCTTTAGCTGACGTAGTCCTGTAACATAAAATAGGCTATTTTGATGCCCCTTTTTGAATATGAAATTCTAAATTTTGGAGAAATTTTTTGTAAATCTATAGTGCCTAAGATTTTAAATCTGGCTGTATCTTTTGTATTATATTTAATCCTAGTCTTGAATTCTTCTATTATATTTCCTTTAGAATCATCCAAGAGTATGACATTGAAAGATTAAATGGTTAACTATATTTAAAACCACAAAATCAAATTCACCTTTTTCAAAAAATTTTAAAACTGTATTTCTGTTTTAGGGAACATCTGGAAATGCTGATTGACCAACTAAAAATCAAATTACAAGATAGCCAAAATAACTTACAGATGAATGTATCTGAACTTCAAACATTGCAGTCTGAACATGATACACTGCTAGAAAGGCACAACAAGATGCTTCAGGAAACTGTGTCCAAAGAGGCGGAACTCCGGGAAAAGTAAGGTGGTTAGCAGCACTAACGCTGTACCAGACAGCAATGTATTTCTTTGTTGAAACTTCTAATATGTTGCTCCTTGAGATAAATGCAGATGAGAAAATAAAAAATAGACATATCTAAAGGCTTGGTAACTTTGCTTTATCTACCTTAGAGCTTCACCTTTTACGTTGCTTTTGTATTTTGCATTTTTAAGAACAACTAATGTCTGTCTGCTCATCCAGTATTCTGCATCTGCTACAGCCTTCTTGGCTAGGATGTTTCTCTAAAAAAACAAAAACATACTACTTTCCAATCCAAATCATAAGCATTTTTTTTCTAGAAGAAAACACCCAAATAGTTGCTAACTGAAAAAGAATATGCAACTTATGTTTGCAATTCTGTCTTCAATTTGTCATATTTTGTTCATCACTATAATACTTTAAATAGACAGTAGGAATATTGGCAAAATAAATAGATTGTGAACAAGAAGTTTTCAACTCCTGTGATAAAGAAATAGGGTAATAGGAGTATTAGGCTGAGGAAAAGAATTCTTCATTGAGCATCTTTTATCAAGGGTGTTGATAACTTTTATCACAGATTTTCTTATATAATATATATCTAATCTTATGCTAATCTGAAAAGTGAAAGCACTTAGCTTTTTGTGGCTTCTGTCTGTTAACAGTGTAATGTGCATGTTAATCATGTAAACCAAAAGTTTCAGGGAGATGGACCAGTTTTCTAGCTGCCTATCACCAGGGTTTACCATGAGATTAGGTGATGTTTGCTTGATATTCTCCAACACTTATTCTTTAGGAAAGTTATTGCAAATTACATTGCTAACACAAAGTAACTGTTGATTCCTCTAAAGTAATTCAATCTTTCAGTAAGTGTTTTTTGAGCACCTACTATGTGCCAGTCACTTTTCGTAGCATTTTGAGGTATCTTTAGGAGTCTTTGCTCTTCTTCAGAAATGTTAAAAACTAACAGTATTGTTACTGTCTGTGCCCAAGTATGAAGAAATAGCCTCTTTATATAGTCTCCACTTTTAAAAATGTTTTAATATTTATACTTTCTCTGTAGTAGATTGTGAAAATGGTTCCAGAGGAATGTGATAATTAGGCTAATTAATATCTGTATTACCCAGAGACTACAGTTAATATAAACACTTCAGTAACAACTGAGACAGAACAGTGAACTTTCATCAGCACAGTCATTCTTATTCCAGATGGGGGGTTTAAATATTTAGCTTTCAAGTAGGTAAATTTAGAAATGTCACTGATACTGCCTGAGAATAGGCACTTTACCCTACCTCTAATATTTATCCTGCTTGGACTATTTTTGTAACTACCGATGGTTCTTCCTTTACTTTCTTGGTAGATATTGTTTGAACAAAATGCTTGCAGAGAAATGTGTATACACTAGTATTTTCTAGATTCATTAATCAATATGAACTTAGTAATTAAGATTTCTTTCCTAAAACATGGTATTTTATTGCCTTTCTCTCTTCAGCCACTAACCCCTGTTTTAAACCTTATATGGTGCGTATAAGTGTAGCAGGTAGAAAAAATATCTTGGAAAAGTATAGGCTAAACTGTTAACAACATTTATCTACCTGTGGAATTGGGATTTCATCCTGCCAGGCATGAGAGTAATTAATGAGGGCTTTTACTTTTTTCTCCGACAGCTTTTGTATTTTTATGAGAGAATTATGTGGATCCCCTGTATAAAAGGAAATTTTTTTTGTTTTCTTTTGTTTTACCAAAGCCAAACATATAAAACATGAAAACTACAGGTAAACCCTTAAAAGTGATGGTTCCCAAATTGTAGGCCCACTGGTTAGTTTCAGGCTGAGCACATAAAAATCACATTGAAAACTGCTAAAAGTAGGGAATTCCTAGAATACTACTGAGATCCTGATTCAGTGGGTGTAACATGAAAACTAGATGTCTCTATTTTCAACAAGGTACTCCAGCAATTCTTACGTGCAGTGAGATTTGAAACAGCTATAGTAAACCAAGTCTGTGTTGGTGGTTCGTGTTAATCGACTCAAAAATGGATACTTTCCTCTAAAGTTTTCTGAGTGAATTAAGAGTGTGAGTTTCCCCCCCCCCTCATATTTTCAGGGTAGTAGATAAAAGGGAGATTAATCTTATATTTATGTGAGCTACCACGTACGATGACATGAAGAAGTGAACTAATTAAAAGTATAATTATTTTATGCTTTAAATATGGTCCTTTTTTCTGATGAACCATGAAGTTCCTAGTCTGGACCACACAACGCAGTTTCTCAACTGGGGTTCTTCATCTGAAATGTGGAACGCAGATTATTTGAACTAGATGACAGCCAGTGTCAGTTCTCATCAAGTTATTACACAATGAGTACAATGTAGGTATGTAGGAGAGAAGTTGATTCATACATTCAATAGAGGTCTTAGAGCTAATTCTCTTGCAGAACCCAGTGGAGAAAGGCTAAAGTCAACATATAAAGTTGAAAGATCTTTTGTGAACTAAGTTTCTCGTCTTTCAGATTGTGTTCCATACAATCAGAGAACATGATGATGAAGTCTGAGCATACACAGACTGTGAGTCAGCTAACATCCCAGAATGAGGTCCTTCGAAATAGCTTCCGAGATCAAGTGCGACATTTGCAGGAAGAGCACAGAAAGACAGTGGAGACATTACAGCAGCAGCTCTCCAGGGTGGAAGCACAGCTCTTCCAGCTTAAGAATGAACCGACCACAAGAAGTATGTATGTACACATGGAAATATTAGTTGTTCAAATTTTCGTGTGTTTATGTCTCTTAAATACATTCTTCCAAATTCATAAGAAAGAAAATTTACTAGGTGTCACCAGTATCAATTCTGTGATTAATGAATTTTGGATTTGCTTACTAGGAAGATATTTGAACCATCTGAATCCTTCCTTGATTATACTTACAGAGGCCTGTATAACCTCTTAGAATGCTGACTTTGATGTATTTCTTACCCTCAATGGAAAGGAATATTTCTTTTTCTCTGACTTAAACATACTCTGGTAGTCTCATAACATATGTCTTAATTCTAGTATTCACCAGATTTGTTTCATGTTCTCTGTTGTTAGTCATCAAGTTTGTCTACTTTTTAAATAGAAACATTAGAGATAGAGCAAGGAGCTTAGAAACACTCAGGCGGCACTGAATGTGTAGAATTGCATGGCCAATATAGCTTCTTTCCTTTCACATTTACAACTAGTTGGAGTTTTAGTTCAGCTGCACCCAGTGTCTTCCATTCTGCTTCCAGGAAGAAGTGGAAAAATGTCAGCCATGATGATGTAGTATTTTAGTAGCAAGTTGATAGTGTTTTGGTTTCCCATGGGAAATACTGTCACTGGAGCATTAGCAGCTATCGGTCACTTATTAGGGTAAAAAAGCAACTTCAAGATAATTTAACATATGCCAAAGAATCAACAAAAGAAGTAATTGGCCAGGGCAAAGTTCGTACAGGAGATTGTAATCTAGGAATTAGCAGTGGAATAAGTAGTCAGCTTATCAGAAACTCAGGAAAATGCTTTAGAAAGGGCAGTCAGGCCTAAGGCAACTTAATGAAATGCAAAATAAATGAAATCTGAAGTTTAAAAATCTAGATTACAGTTCTGGTTTCTAACTCAGTTATGAGACCTTGGGCAAAGTCATTAAATTTATCTGAACTTCAGATGTTTCAGGGTCAATAAACTAATAGATGTCAAAGGGCCTGATAAACTTGACAGTTAAGACCGGACATGGTGGCTCACACCTGCAGTCTCAGCACTTTGGGAGGCCAAGTCAGGTGGATCACATGAGGCCAGGAGTTTGAGACCGGTCTGGGCAACATGGTGAAACCTCATCTCTACTAAAAACACAGAAATTATCTGGGCAGCATGGCATGCACATGTAAGTCCCAGCTACTCGTGGGGCTGAGGTGGGAGGATGGCTTAAGCCTAGGAGGCAGAGGTTGCTGTGAGCCAAGATTGTGCCACTGCACTCCAAACTGTGTGACAGAGTGAGACCCTGTCTCGGGGGGAAAAAAAAAAAAGCACTTTACAGTTCATCAGCAAACAGGAAAGTCTTGCTAGACAATGTAATTGATTAGTTCCATGCTCTGGATTCTGGGCTCTTATTGTATGAACACTGTAGGTATGAGCAGCAACAGTTAAGAAGCTGCAGAGGTAAAGGTATAAGGGCAGTGATCGAGGATGTCTTCCGAGCAGATTTCAGCAAGTGTGTTTCAAGAAGTATGCAGCAATCTCAAATACCTAATCCTGAAAAATTGCCAGAATCTAGTTTTTTAATTTTGGCCAGTATTTAGCAGCAGTATGGCCCTCTACTCTAAATTAATAAAAAACAAGTAGTACTGTATTATGAGCTGTGTTATCTCACAGTTTATCTTAGCTAGTAGCAATTAATTTATAGCTTCTGCTAAAATGACTAACGTAGTTAAAAGTTTGATATTTGATAACTAAATTTTTTTTTTTTTTCTTTTGAGACTCGCTCTGTCACCAGACTAGAGCACAGTGGCGTGATCTCAGCTCACTGCAACCTCTGCCTGCTGGGTTCCAGCAATTCTCTGCCTCAGCCTCCCCAGCAGCTGGGATTACAGGCACCTGCCACCGTGCCCGCCTTTTGTATTTTTAGTAGAGATAGGGTTTCACCATCTTGGCCAGGCTGGTCTTGAACTTCCTGACCTCGTGAACCACCCGCCTCAGCCTCCCAAAGTGCTAGGATTACAGGTGTGAGCAACCATGCCCAGCCTTGATGACTAAATTTTAAGAAATGTTTTAGCAATTCTTCATGTACCTTTCACTTGTCTTATAGTTACTTAATTCCTCTGCTCTTATCATTTGATATTTTCATTTTATTGTGTATCTCTGTAAGGTCAAATCAATAGATTTTGAACAATCTCACACTTAACCTTTAAAAAAAAATCTAATAGGCCCAGTTTCCTCTCAACAATCTTTGAAGAACCTTCGAGAAAGGAGAAACACAGACCTCCCACTTCTAGACATGCACACTGTAACCCGGGAAGAGGGAGAAGGCATGGAGACAACTGATACTGAGTCTGTGTCTTCCGCCAGCACATATACACAGTCTTTAGAGCAGCTGCTTAATTCTCCCGAAACTAAATTTGGTATGTTACTCTATCTAAATATGTTTTTCTTATTTAATTTCTTTGTCTTATTTAATTACTATTACTCTAAGTTACATATGCTTTTTTGGGCTGCTCTAATAAAATTTATTTCAATATTCCACTACCTGTTTGTATTAGGGTTCTCTAGAGGGACAGAACTAATTGGATGGACAGATGGATGCTTATTAAGTATTACCTTACACGATCACTAGGCCATCTGCAGGCTGAGGAGCAACGAGAGCCAGTCCAAGTTCCAAAACTGAAGAACTAAGAGTCTGATGTTCAAGGGCAGGAAGCATCCAGCACAGGAGAAAGATGTAGGCTGGGAGGCTAGGCCAGTCTCACCTTTTCACGTTTTTCTGCCTGCTTTATGTTCGCTGGCAGCTGATTAAATGGTACCTACCAGATTAAGGGTGGGTCTGCCTTCCCCAGCCCACTGACTCAAATGTTAATCTCCTTTGGCAACACCCTCACAGACACACTCAGGATTAATACGTTGCATCCTTTAATCCAATCAAGTTGACACCCAGCATTAACCATCACACTGTCCAAATGGGAAAATTACAAAACAAATCTTTTTTAAAATAAAATGTTAACTCTTGCCCTAGGTTTGAACCATAAATAAGTGGTGGGAAGTTTACAGTCACAAATAGGCGGTGGGTATTAGAAAGTAAGATAAACTATCTTCTCACCCTTCCAAGAAACTGACAGTTTCAGTTTATTCCTCTTGATGAAGTAATGCTAAATTTTTGTAGTGATGTTTTGGTATATTTTATTCTTACCTATAATCACTATTACTGTTCAAAATTTAGGGGGAATCTGTTTGTCATCTTCCTGAAACTTCAGGATCACCTGGAGTAAGGGTCATTTGTATTCATGGTCACTGACTATGTGGGGTAGAAATTGCAAGTCATGGTTCCTTCAGGCAAAGTTAGTAGTGGTGACATGGAGGCTTCGTGATAGAGCAGCAGCAGACTCCAGAAGCCGATTTGACTTTGTGATTCCTGCCAAAATTACCTGTCATCTGTGAGCCTGTTTCATCGTCTATAAAGTTTGAATAATGATACCTACCCCACCTGATAGAAGATTCTTATGAGAGTACATGATACATGACCAGTAAATGTTAATGCTTTCCTCATTATAAGTGAAATGACATAAAGTCTTGCAATATTCATAGATGGGAAGAAGATGTGTAATAAAACTGCCTATAAACACAGTTCTGACTAATTTCAGAACTGGGACTTATAGGGCTTATATTCAGTTAGATTACATGCTTTACAACAGAGATACTGTTTTATTTGTGTCACCTACAATATAATCTGTTGATCAAGGTATGTTGAATAGATGAATGGCAAAGAAAGCAGACCTATAAAATATCACATAGTAAGATATTTATATTTAGATGTTTTCTTATTTAGAATCTTCATCTGTATCTGTGATTTTGAAAATTAATTCTTGGAACATCTTGCAGAGCCTCCATTATGGCATGCCGAATTTACCAAAGAAGAATTGGTTCAGAAACTCAGTTCCACCACAAAAAGTGCAGATCACTTAAACGGCCTGCTTCGGGAAACAGAAGCAACCAATGCAATCCTTATGGAGCAAATTAAGGTGAGATCAGCGAACCTGGCCACCATGAAAACCGCCAGTTTGGTTTTCTTGGTCCTCCATACACAGGCACCCAAGTTTAAAAATTCACATTGCAGATGCATCCATAACGTCTTGATCTTTATATTAGATTCCTGATGGTGAGAAATACTGCTTTTCTTTTCTTTTTTTTTTTTTTTTTTTTTTTTTGAGACAGAGTCTTACTCTGTCGGTCGCCCAGACTGGAGTGCAGTGTCACAATCTCGGCTCACTGCAAGCTCCGCCTCCCGGGTTCGCACCATTCTCCTGCCTCAGCCTCCCGAGTAGCTGGGACTACAGGCGCCCGCCACCACACCCTGCTAATTTTTTTGTATTTTTAGTAGAGACAGGGTTTCACCATGTTAGCCAGGATGGTCTCGATCTCCTGACCTTGTGATCCACCCGCCTCAGCCTCCCAAAGTGCTGGTATTACAGGCATGAGCCACTGTGCCCGGCCAAAATATTGCTTTTATACCTATTACATAAAGATTTATTTCTTAATTCCTACTTTTTCTAAGAAACCATAATAGATTTAGAAACTAGAGAGATGCTCACAAGTCATTGTTCCACATATGCTTAAATAAAACTTAACTGGGTGTGAGTCTTTGAATTCTAAAGATAAACAGTAAATTTAAATCATTCACATGATATTTATGGTACTGAACTACTAAACAGTTTTCAAGTGGAGATGGCAAAGTGGCATGGGAAGTTTTTCTCCTGTTTCAAGTAGACACCAGAAACATGTAGGAATGTTGTAGAGCAGTTGAGAATTACTCAAATGAGATATTTCCACCCTGGCTCACTGATAATCACCCCTCAGAATACAGTCAAACTACTTACTGAGGAGTTCTTATGACCCAGGCCCTAGGCTTTACATATATTATTTAATCTCATCACTGGTTGAGAGAAAAATTGAGGCTGGTGAATGGTGGAACAAAGTTCAAACTCATAGCTGTCTGAAAAGTACATACTTTTCCCCTGTACTTTGCTGCTCCTAATAGATCTGTCCTGCCACTGTGCAAGGCCACTAGCTATCCTTATCAGATTATTTTAAAGCTGAATTCAGTTATTTTCAGTAAATTTAATATATCATGACATTCCACCACTAAATACTTCAGTATGCATCTCTATAAAATAACATTTTCACACTAATAAAAACATCATAGCTAACAAATCACTAACTAGCCCAGTAAACCTAAGTTACTTATTTAAATGTTTTATTTTCTTTTTTTTTTTTTTTCTTTTTTGAGACAGAGTCTTGCTCTGTCACCAGGTTGGAGTGCACTGGTGTGATCTCGGCTCACTGCAATCTCCGCCTCCCAGGTTAAAGCGATTCCCCTGCCTCAGCCTCCCAAGTAGCTGGGACTACAGGCACGCACCACCACGCCCGGCTAATTTTTTGTATTTTAGTAGAGACAGGGTTTCACCATGTTGGCCAGGATGGTCTTGATGTCCTGACCTCATGATCTGCCCGCCTCAGCCTCCCAAAGTGTTGGGATTACAGGCATGAGCCACCCCGCCTGGCCAAATGTTATATTTTCATAAATTTATACTCTCTTGATGATTTCTTAGTCTTCTTTATTGTCACTTTTTTAAATGGTCCTAGGTTTTAGGACAAAGTTGGCTAACTTTCTTGTCTAACCTAAAATGAAAATATGCTAAAAGCCACGGCTTGGTTTCAACCTGGAAATCTTCCTCAAAGACTTGAACATGCTGTTACCTTTTTTATATCATTCTTTGCCTCATTTCTTTGATAGTGTTTTACATTGTCTTATATTCTTGAATTTTCACCGTGTCTGAACTTTTGATTAAGTGCCATTCACTGTGGACGTCTTAACTGCCTGGGACTTTAGGAACAAGATAGGGGCAGGGAGTTAGTGGAGGCTACAGATGTTCCCCTCAGCCCATTTTCAGAGCCCCATGCCATACAGGCTTAGTTTCTATAGAAAGCAGAAGGCAGAGGAAACATCTTGGTACCAACCCATGGCTCCAGTTAGTTGTTCCTCATGTAGACATTCCATCAGTTCCCCAGCTTTCAACTCCAATTTCCATGATACCCTGTGCTTCTGAAGCAATAACCCCGGTATTTACACAGGATGCATCCTCTCCTCTTGTCAGTGATACTTGGTAAGCTGCTGGACTGACTCATTTCCACTTCTTGGTCTGTTTCTCATCTTGTGAGAATTTCTTGATGTGTCTCATCTACTTTTTCTCCTCTTGTGTTAGCTTGTTCCTTTTCAACTTCACCCCTCTTCCCTCCAACCCTAAATAGCTTAGGACAATGGAGTCATATAGCCCAACACTTGGTGCATATGCAGCAATCCACTTTCTAGGCAAATACAGCTTTGAAACTATCTCATAGTTGGAGTTCAGGTTTTCATGTCAAATGGATTTTGTACTGTAATGTCATAAACTCCTTTGAAATGCTTCACATACAGCTGCTACAGTTAACTAAATTCCCTCCTTTATTGCCATATGGAGGGAAGGGGGACGTTTAGCGGGGAGAAGAAAAACACATGAGTTCAGTCTGCCATATTTAATCAGAAGCTCCTAAAGCCCATTTTTAATTCATTTCTCTAACACCAGCTTCTCAAAAGTGAAATAAGAAGATTAGAAAGGAATCAAGAGCGAGAGAAGTCTGCAGCTAACCTGGAATACTTGAAGAATGTCTTGCTACAGTTCATTTTCCTGAAACCAGGTAGTGAAAGAGAAAGACTTCTTCCTGTTATAAATACAATGTTGCAGCTCAGCCCTGAAGAAAAGGGAAAACTTGCTGCGATTGCTCAAGGTGGGTAAAAGGAGAGTCTTAGAACTTCTAACTTATAACTTAAACTAAACAGTCTTGTGGTTGAGAATTTGTCTGTATGTGTAACTTTTAAATTTTGCTCATTTGGATTGGGTTTATCATATGAGTAGGCCATGACTAGATTTGAAAAGCTGACTTTTTTAACATCTTTAGGCAATTGTAGTACATTTATGTCATTTTAACGTTCAGCAAAATACAATACAGTGCTTAGCTTGATCTTCTAGCTCTTTGAAAATTGAACTTGTATCCTGGTATTGAGTTCTGGTGTTCAGTTGAATGTGGTTTTGTTTTAAATTCTACTTTTTAAAAGACATTTGTTAGCTTGTTCCTTTTCTACTTCACCCCTCTTCCCTTCTCCAACCCCAAATAGCCTAAGACAATGGAGTCATATAGCCTAACACTTGGTCTATATACAGAAATCCACTTTCTAGGCAAATGCAGTTTTAAAACTGTGCCATAGGCCAGGCACCGGTGGCTCACACCTGTATTCCCACCACATTGAGAGGCTGAGGCGGGCAGATCACGAGGTCAGGATATCGAGACCATCCTGGCCAACATGGTGAAATCTCGTCTCTACTAAAAATACAAAAATTAGCTGGGCGTGGTAGCGTGCACCTGTAGTCCCAGCTACTTGGGAGGCTGAGGTAGGAGAATCACTTGAACCCTGGAGACGGAGGATGCAGTGATCTGTCACGCCACAGTACTCCAGCCTGACAACAGGGCAAGATTCCGTCTCAAAAAAAAAAAAAACTATGATGTGGTTGGAGTTGGTTTCCATGTCAGATGGATTTAATACTGTGATGTCATTAACTCCTTTGAAATGCTTCACATACAGCTGCTGTAGTTAATTCAAACTGCATCTTAAGAATTATGGCTTCATTTTTATTTTTAGTTTTAAATTTTATTGTTGACATTTTCAAGCATACAAGGAGGACACTACAATCTCTCTTGTAGCTGTCACCCACCTCTAACAGTTTTCAACTCATGGACAATCTTGGCACAAACAGGGGAGAGTTAGAGACTTTAAAACAAATCCCACACATCATTTATTTGCCCAATGAATAATTCAGTGTTTATTGGATTTCTTTGTCACCTATACCCAGTTTATGTTCATTTTGCCTGGGTTATTGTGAATGTCTTTGTATAGTATCCTAAATAGGGCTTATATATTGCATTTGGTTGATGTTCCTTAAGCTTTATTTTGTTGTTGTTGTTTTGTTTGTTTGAGATGTAGTGTTGCTCTGTTACCCAAGCTAGAGGGCAGTGGTCCAATCTCGGCTCACTACAACCTCTGCCTCCTGGATTCAAGCAATTCTTCTGCCTCAGCCTCCCGAGTAGCTGGGACTACAGGCACGCACCACCACACCCAGCTAATTTTTGTATTTTTAGTAGAGACGAGCTTTCACCATGTTGACCAGGATGGTCTCAATCTCTTGACCTTGTGATCTGCCCACCTCAGCCTCCCAAAGTGCTGTGATTACAGGCGTGAGCCACCACGCCCGGCCATTTTGTTGTTTTTTTAATCTATGACAATTATATATATAAATATATTTTTTTAATGTGCCACTTATTAATTGAAGAAACTGGTCATTTATGCTATAGCAGTCCTATATTCTGGTTTTAATCATTACAGGGTAACACTGAGCTTGTTCCAATTGCCTATAAATAGGAAGATCCAGGTGCAATTGGGTGGGATGGTAGACAAAAATACATCATAGATAGTACTGTGTGCTTTCTAAGACATCAGGAGGCCCAGAATGTCCAGACGTCTTACTTTTGACTGATTGACCTCATCTAGTTGGTGCTCTTTAACATGTTCCCCTATCCCCTGTAACTCCTAATAACTAAACTGATAGAGTTATCCTCAAAATTGAGCAGACATCTGAATCATCTGGTATACTTACTAAAATTCCAGTTGCTGGTCCCCAGTTTCTGACGCAAGATTCTGCATTTTTAACAATTTGTTGCTGATACTTCTGGTCTGGGGCCCATACCTTGAGAACCCCTGGTCTAGAGGCCTGATAAGATGCAGGCTTAATTTTTTTTTTTACAGACGTACTTCATAAGTAGTATTGATAGTTTCTTTGAATCTGGTTTTTTATAGTCTTTCTAATGATGAAGGAGGAATGTTCTCAATACTGACAGTAATCTCAGTTCTTAGATTTCTATAGCCACAATAGTATTTTTGTCACAAGAGCCCAAATAAGAATACATCATGTATATTTTTAGTAAATAGTTATTCCAGTTACAAATTTGCAAATTACAGATTCACTGTCTTTAATTTATTCTAACAAAAGTAAACCTAATTTTATAGTTATAAAAAAGAAGAAATCTACTTCTAGTCACATAAGAGTAAAACTGCCCCTATAAAAACAAGACAGAGAAATCTCAAAATTATAACTAATTTTATAATTATAAAATTAACCAGGACTTTAAGAACGTTTGCATTTTAAAATTAAAGTTTTCAATAGTTTTCAATAGAACAATGATATCTCAAAATACTTAGCATGTCTAACAGCCCTCTTTTAAAAGCTCAGCACGTTTAATGTGGATGTTGCTAACATCCAGGTGGCTCCTGTAAGTTAAGCGTCCGTTGATTAGAAGTTCTAAAAGAGACTAACCTAAGGGATACCAGTAACATATTTTTAAAGAATATCATAGAGGAGATATACATTAGAATCCCAGAACTCGAAGGTGTGCATTTGCTAAGTCCTGTAAACATACAGGAAAACACTTACATTTAAATTAGTTTGCCCTTTAGAGATTATTTACTACTTGTCTCTTATCAATGTGAGTACATAAAAGACACCTTATAACAATTAAAAGCAATGATGGTTTAGCAACAGATTTAGACCATGTAAGGGCAGGTGTGGTGGCTCACACCTGTAATCCCAGAACTTTGGGAGGCCGAGGAGGGCGAATCACCTGAGGTCAGGAGTTTGAGACCAGCCTGGCCAACATGGTGAAACCCCGTCTCTACTAAAAATACAAAAATTAGCCAGGCGTGGTGGCACATGCCTGTAATCCCAGCTACTTGGAAGGCTGAGGTAGGAGAATCGCTCGAACCCAGGAGGTGGAGGTTGCAGTGAGCCAAGATGGTGCCATCGCACTCCAGCCTGGGTAACAAGAGCAAAACTCTGTCTCAAAAAAAAAAAAAAAAAGAGAATGTAAACTAGAAGATAGTTCAGAAGAAATTACACAGAATTCAGCATGGGAGAAACAAAAAAGAAAAAGAATGGGAAAAGACATAGAGGATAAATAAAGACATCAAACATGTTTTTACTAATTGAAGTTCTAAAAGGAGAGAAAAGAATAGAGCACAGATCATTTATGAAGAGAATGTCTAGAAATCTTTTAGAAATGGAGACGGATGTCTATCCACAGATTCAAAAACCCAATAAAATCTCAAGCAGTATTTTAAAAAAAGAAGAAATCTACTTCTAGTCACATAAGAGTAAAACTGCCTCTAAATAAACAAGACAGAGAAATCTCAAAAGCAGCCAGAGAAAGAAGACACATTGCCTCACAATAGACTTCTCAACACCATTGGTGTGATACTATCTCATGTACTAAAAGAAATAACTGCCAACCTTTTATATTTTCCAAGATCTCTTCTGGAAAACAAAAACTTTTTAAGAGTTCGCCTTCATCGAAAATTCTTAATGATGTACTCCAAGCAAAAAGAAAATTTCCTAGATAAAAAGTCTAAGATGCAAGAAAGACATGCAAAGGAAACGTAACCACCGTATTACAGGTGTGGACTGTCAGCCTGACTGGTCACACTAGGGGCATTTTGTTACCAAAGCCTTGAAAGTACTAAAGGTCTGAGAGCCACTCTTCCTGGCACTGAAGGAAACAGGGCCCATCAGAGCAAACAAGTACCTCTTGCCTCCTTCATCTCCTTGGAAGCAAATGTTTGTAATCTCTGGTTTTGTCTAAAGTTTATAACAGTATTTTTCATTCAGGTTGCTACCTATTAGTGGATGGTGAAATTAATTTGGTGGATCACATTCAGAATATTTTTTTTTTAATCAGAAGAATACAAGCTGGGCTCAGTGACTCATACCTGTAATCCCAACAGTTTGGGAATACCAGGCAGGAGGATTGCTTGAGGACAGGAGTTCAAAATCGGCCTGGGCAACATGGCAAGAACCTATGGCTACAAAAATTTTAGAAAATATCAGACGTGGTGGCATGTGCCTGTAGTCCTAGCTACCAGGAGGCTAAGACAGCAGGATTGTTTATTATAAGGAATTTGAGGCTGCAGTCAAACTTCTGGTTGAAATCCTGGTCATGCCACTGCATTTCAGCCTGGGCGACAGAGTAAAATCCCATTTTTTTAAAAAAATTAAAATAGTATGTCAAACATTAGAATATGTTAGTAAGGGTAAGCAGTTATTTCTTGAAACTCTACATATGTGCATGAGTATTGGTAAATACCTGACTGTATCATCAGCTCTAGATATAAAATGTTTATGATGTTGGCTGTAAGTTTATGGGGAATAGTTTTCCTTTCTGTGGGTTTGGGTGTATTTGGGAAACGTTAGCTTAGGGGGTAAAGTAGATTACCCAACTCTGAAAAGCAGCATCAAACTCCTTATAAAGAAACAAATAAACACAAACTCTTTATAAATAAACACATTAAATTTCAAGCAGATGGCATGAGCTGCTCAGAGTAGCCTGTTACAATTCTGTGTTACAAGGTAAAATGACTTAGAGTGTAGCAGTAGTCCCCGAACAATTAATGTCAAATAGATACTGCTAAGTGTAGATTGCTCCTTTCCTTGTATCACAAATGTTCATTCACCCTGCCCCCACACACGTTAAAATTCAGCATCATTCACAAATTGTTTCATTTCTATTTGAGATAGACTTTGGTAAGTCAGCTTTGCTCCCCAAGTAAGTTAGCCATATAGTAATTCTGTATGCAAAATTTGAATCTCAATTTTATTACTCAAGCAGAAAGTAAGTCATTTTTCTGTATTTTCTTTGCTCCCAGACTGGGTTACAATTTACAGATATGAATATTGTCACTTGTACACCATACATAACAGAGGTCTAAAACTCTATACAAGTAAATAAAGAGGAAAAAAAGCCCAACAACCCAATAGGAAAATAGACCAAGCCTGTTATAGGCTTTTTTTTTTTTTTTTTTTTTGAGACGGAGTCTTGCTCAGTCGCCCAGGCTGGAGTGCAGTGGCGCAATCTCGGCTCACTGCAAGCTCCGCCTCCCAAGTTCACGCCATTCTCCTGCCTCAGCCTCCCGAATAGCTGGGACTACAGGCGCCCACCGCCACGCCCAGCTAATTTTTTGCATTTTTAGTAGAGACGGAATTTCACCGTGTTAGCCAGGATGGTCTCGATCTCCTGACCTCATGATCCGCCCACCTCGGCCTCCCAAAGTGCTGGGATTACAGGCGTGAGCCACCGCGCCCAACCTGTTATATGCTTTTTGATCATCTCCAGACTGGCAGGAGGAGAATGCATACTCGCTATAAGTACCTGACTTGATTTGCAGAGGATATAGAACCTTATCAGAAAATGACCTTCCAAGGCAAAAGCAAATGCACCCTATCTCGGCACAGCTTTTCTCCAGTTCTTATTTACCTAAGGAGATGAATAGCTGCCAGGAACATTGTCTGCACAAGGGCAGGGGCCTGCCAGATCTGAGAACACAGCAAAATTTTTATTTTGTCAAAAATCTTATACTCGGCTTATACCATTCATTTCAGGTGAACATACAGCAAGCAGTCTGCATTTCAGTTTAGGGAAATGTTTACAGTCATCTGGTTCTCTTTATTCTTGGAAACAAGGTTACCTCACTTGGAACACATAACCAGTGCCAAGTTGTCCATCCCTAAGCATTATTTCTTCCTCTTACTTTCTAGAAGTTCTAAAGATTGTGGAAGCCAGACTTCTCAGAATTCTTTGCCCTCATTCACTCCTCCAGAAATTCATGCCTTTGTATAATCTCTTCCCCTTGAGAGCCAGTAGGTTAACCTAATGAGTTATTTTTAACCAGTAGAATACAGCAAAAGTGATAAATTACAAGAGATTGTGGCTTCTGTCTTGCTAGCAGACTCTCTCTGCCTTCATTGCTTGAACACTTTGATGAAACAAGCTACCATCCCAGACAGGCCCATAGGCAAGGAACAGGCCATCAGCTTAGCAGCCTTGAACTAAATTCTTCCAACTAGCACATAAGTTTGGAAGTAGATTCTTCTCCAGTCCAGCCTTCAGATGAGACCCCAGCCATGCCAACATCTTGATTGCACCCCTGTGAGAGACCTTGAAAACAGAACCGTTTCTGATCTCCTGACCCACAGAAACTGTGAAATGTGTTAAGGTACTAAGTTTGTAGTAATTTGTTATGCAGCCGATTGTAAATAATATGCAGATAAAACCAGACAGAACAGAAAAATAAATGAAAATGGCTTTAACTCTAGAAAGAGTTTCCCCATGTAAAATTTTGAAAATGCTTCTCTGCCTGAGATCAAACTGTGGTACATGTATATGTATGAAAACACAGAAAGGTGTCTGGAAGGGTAATACCAAATTAAATATCTTTATCCAAGAGGAATGAAAACCAGTATTCACACAGAAACGTATGCACAAACCTTGTGAATACATTAAAAACCAGTAAACTGTGCACTTTGAAAAGGTGAATTATGTGCTATATGAATTATATCTCCAAAACATTTCATGAAAAACCTGTACACAATTATTCATAGAAACTTTCTTTAAAATTGCTAAAAACTAGGAAGTCTCAGTTATCCTTCAGCTAGCAAATGAATAAACAAACTGGTACAGCCATGCAGTTTAATACTGCTCAGCAATAAAAAAAGAATGCACTGCCAGTACATGGATAATTCTCAAATGCATTATGCCAGTTGACAGAGGTCAGACTCAAAAGACTACATGCAGTGTGATTCTACTTATATGACATTCGGAAAAAAGCAGAACTGTAAGGACAGAAAACAGATTAGTGGTTGCCAAAGAGTGGGAGAAGAAGCCAGGGGGAACTTTGAGGAGGTGAAAATGTGCCAGGCCTTGGTCAGTGATGGTACATAACTGTGCATTTGTCAAGACTCAGTGCTATATGCTGAAAAGGGCAGGTTTTACTATAAGTAAGTTGTACCTCAATAAACATGATTTTTAAATGATTAAAACTTTGGTTTTTGTTTGTTTTGGTTAAGTTTTAAGGTTTACCATAAATCTATTGATTTTAGATTCCAAGTTGCATATAAGCTTCTGTTTTAAAAGAATTTTATTTTTCATTCTCTTCTTGTCAACAATATTTAGTTGTGCTAGAAATCTTATTTTGGAATTGTTTAATAGAGACAATAAATAATGTTCAAGAACAGACATTGATTCATAACATCAAAGTATGTTATGAGAAGATGGTATTTCAGAATGGAGGAAGAATTTCTTATGTGCTGGTAGGATTGTTTGTAGAGAATCATTTCTGCATAATTTTCATAGCTGGATTTCTTTAATAAAGCCATTCAGAGGTTAAGTTCTAGATTGCTTCGTGTTGCTTATCAATGTTTTAAAGCTAAAATAAAAGTAGCTGTTAGGTTGGCTCAACCAGAAATTCAGTATATCCTTTAAAAAGAGAAATTTAGTAAGTAATATGTCTAAAGGATGACATATGGATGGATGCAGTGGCTCACGGCTATAATCCCAACACTTTGTGAGGCTGAAGTGGGAGGATCACTTGAGCCCAGGAGTTTGAGACCAGCCTGGAAAACAGTGAGACCCGCATCTCTACAAAAAAAAAAAAAAAAAAAAACTTACCCAGGCACGGTGGCACACATCTTATGGTGCCAGTTACTTGGGAGGCTGAGGTGGGGGAATCACTTGAGCCTGGGAGACCAAGGCTGCATTGAAGTCTCATCACGCCACTGCACTCCAGCCTGGGCAACAGAGCAAGACCTTGTCTCAACAAAAAAGAACCCCCCGGCCCCCAAAAAAGGCATATAATCAGTAAAAAAGACATTATTTGCTTATATTGTAGAGTGGTTCTAAAATACAGATTTTACATTGAGAAATTTTAATACTCTCTTTTTACTTTCCAAAGGTGAGGAAGAAAATGCTTCCCGTTCTTCTGGATGGGCATCCTATCTTCATAGTTGGTCTGGACTTCGATAGATTGATGGAAGGAGTATTTTTATTAACCAAATAGAATCTATTTACAAAAATGGTTCATGTATATTACCATCATCCTTTTGTCCAAAAGTGTGTATATATGTTTGCATCTACATATATTTGTACATCTGTATGACAGATGTATTTTAAAAGTTTCAACTTGAAGTAAAAGTATAACAGCTTGAAGTGCTGATACCAGGCGACAGCCCTCTAACTCATGTGATTTCCCGTGCATGCTGCCAGAATCAAACCACCAGGAATGAATTCACTCCCCACTTCTCTGGAACCTCAGGACCCATTTCTCGGCAGTACTGTGAATTTTGAAGTTAAACTAAATTTTGGTACCATACCAACTGGAATTTAGGCTTTAAAAATAATGTTTCAAGGCCATGTGTGGTGATTCAGGCCTGTAATCCCAGCACTTTGGGAGGCTGAGGCTGGAGAATCACTTGAGGCTAGTGAGCTGTGATCGTACCACTGCACTCCAGCTCGGGGAACAGAGCGAGCGAGACCTTGTCTCTAAAAATAGTAATAAAATAAAAATAATGTTTTATGACTATTTATTGCAAGGTCAGATTTGTAGATTGTTACTAGTTATAAATTGTTGAGAAATTTTTGTGATTAGAATATGAAGGAAAAAGCTTTATTGGTAAAAGTGACATGTTTATTAAGGGGCTATGAAGTAAATATGCTGCAGTTAATTATGCGAAGTTGAAATATAATTTAGTTACTTTAAAATAAACTGTTCTTTTTTTCTTTAAAGTATATTCTCTCAAAACTCACGATGTTGTCAGAGCCCTAGAGCTGGCTAGTGTAACACTGACTCTGAATAGGCGGGCCCACCCCCTGAGTTGAGGTGATTTCATGCTGTCTCTCCAGGCTCTTGGTATGGTGTCGCTACATGCAAGCCATGAATCCGTTTTGAGAATCCTCTCCATTTTCCCAAATAAAAACCTATCACAACAGTGACTAGATCACTCAGCGTTGTATCTAAGTATAAAACTGGTGCTTTCAGTGTGGTGGCAGATAGTGTTCCGTAAGCTTTCCATCAGCTTTCCATCAGAAGGGATTTTAGAAAGACACCTTGGAGGTCCGTGCTACATCTTCACAGTTCCTCTGAATAAACTTAGGTGGTAGCATTACTTGCCTTTGACGCCTCTGCATATGTTTTAATGACTAGATCAAAATTGTGGTGTTCTTCAATCAAAAATTTGATAATTCTATTTTTAATATTTATGTGTTAATCACCACAGTATGCTCTCTGAAGTTCTCTTAAGCCTTCAGTTTATACTCTTAATTCTCATTCTGAGCTGGAGAACTGACTTTGCACTTTGGTTATGCAGAACATTGGTTTCCAATTTAGTTTAACTGAAATTTGCTGCTGATATGTTGAGTTTGTTCTTTAAATAATATCTCATGTATCTGTCTTTCCTCCTGTCTTAGAAGAACAGACCTAACTAGTGAATGTATTAATGAAAATGCATCTATTTCAGAGCTGACATGAAGAGTTTAGTTTTTTTACTTTATAAACTGTGAATTTGAGTATGCCACCTGCCTACAATGTAACTAATCATATTTAAATATATTTTACTTTCTCTTTGACTTTAGACCTTTTGAAGTCTGTATAAACTTGTTTTAAAATACAGTCTCTACTTATGAATGTCATAACAAAAATACCTTTTTGCATGATAAAAAATTATTACTTTGATTACAAAAGGCCTATTCTTTCATGGTTTCCGCAATGAGAGGAAGTGTAATGATTATTTTAATATTTCTATTAAATATGTTTAACTTCTATTAAATATACATAAAAATATGTATATTTTTATGGCTGTTCTTTTATGTTAGACACTGTCTCTTTGGGGTTGTTCATTGGTCTATGAAATGGAACTGCAAACTCCTTTACTACTGGCCTTACATGGTTGGGACCTATTAGGTGGTTGAGAGAATGTTGGCCAACTCTTTGATACCTGCCAGGTAGACCGTGGTACCTGCCATGTCTGACACCCTGCATCCAGCTAAAACTAGAAACAGCACTGGGCCTCCCTGTGGACAAGACATTGATTTGACCAGAGGCAGATGTCTAGCTAAGGCTGCCAACGTAAGGTTGGCCTTAGATGAAAGGCTTTGTTTAGTTAGGGGCAGAGGTCATTAATTTTTTTTTTTTTTTGAGACAGAGTCTCGCTCTGTCGCCCAGGCTGGAGTGCGGTGGTGCGATCTCAGCTCACTGCAACCTCCACCTCCCGGGTTCACGCCATTCTCCTGCCTCAGCCTCCTGAGTAGCTGGGACTACAGGCGCCCACCACCACGCCCGGCTAATTTTTTGTATTTTTAGTAGAGATGGGATTTCACCGTGTTAGCCAGGATGGTCTCGATCTCCTGGAGATAACTAATTTCTTTGGATGTTTGGACTGGGAGATGGGGAGAGACAGAGCAGACAGAGAACACAGATGCCACAAGGAGGAGGAACAGAGCTAACCCCGGATAGGACTGGATACAGCAGCCAGACCAAGAGAGGCATCTGATGAGAAGCAGCTCTTCAGCCCTGGGCCTAGTGCACACATTTCTCCTTGGTTTCTTAAGAGCCAAATTTGACTGGGCACAGTGGCTCAAGCCTGTAATCCCAGCACCTTGGGAGGCTGAAGTGGGTGGATCACGAGGTTAAGAGATCAAGACCATCCTGGCCAACATGGTGAAACCCCGTGTCTACTAAAAATAAAAAAAAAAAAATCAACTGGGCTTGGTGGTGTGTGCCTGTAGTCCTAGCTACTTGGGAGGCTGAGGCAGGAGAATCACTTGAACCCAGAAGACAGAGTTCAGTGAGTCGAGATCACACCACTGCACTCTAGCCTGGCAACAGAGTGAGACTCCATCTAAAAAAAAAAGCCAAATTCATACAGTCCCTGAGGAGTGGGAACAGATGCACATCTCTTGTGTACAATAAGCTGTGCTTGTGCTCTGAACAGTGTAAGATTGAGAATTGTATTTCTTAAAGTTTGGCAGAATTGTAACTGAATTACTACCAAGGCACTGAGAAGGCGTACTGTACTTTGTATTCTTTTTAAAGTCCATGTTAGGTGGTGGCGTAGCTGGAAGTGTACAGTATTGAGGATGTAAAGTTTCCCCTAAAAATCGTTGGTATTTGGTGAATGGCATAACACATCAAAAAGTTGGTTGTATCATATGATTAAATTGCAATGTAATGATTTCAGCTTGGTGGAAGACTTCTACTTTGTCTTGGTATCTGAAAATCTCCTTTGCTTCAAACTTAATACACACCAAGGAAAACAACCTGATAACAATTTTACAAGTGTCTTTGAGCTAATGCTTTTTCATGGGTATTAAAAAGCAGTGAGTTATTTATGTATAATTTCTATGCAGAATGAAAATATTTATTCCATTCAAGATACGATTACACGAAAAGGCATCTAGTTGTGATCTTCAAATTATTATATACATAGAGAAAATTCCTATAAATAGGCTGGGCGCGATGGCTCACACCTGTATTCCCAGCAGTTTGGGAGGCCCAGGTGGGCAGATCACCTGAGGTCAGGAGTCCAAGACCAGCCTGGCCTATATGGTGAAACCTTGTCTCTACTAGAAATACAAAAATTACCCAGGCGTGTTGGCCCATGCCTGTAGTCATAGCTACTCAGCAGGCTGAGATAGGAGAATTGCTTGAACTCGGGAGGCGAGACTGCAGTGAGCCAAGATCACACCACTGCACTCCATTCTGGACGACAAAGCGAGACCCCATCTCAAAAAAGGAAAGAAAATTCCTATGAAGAAACACTATGCCTCTGAGTTTCAATAATAGAGATGATTAACCCAGTTTCCCTGCAAGGATGTGCTCACTGTGAACAGATGTAGTGGTTACCACCCCAGATGTCTGCCTAGCATTTGAGACAACAGTCCCTGTCACCCCTGCCTCTCTCTGGGAACTTTTGCCCCACCACCATACAGAGGGGCAGTAGGCCCAGCCATAATCAACTGAAACAAGAGTTCTGACCTGTGCCTAGGCAGTTAGGTTTTCTCAGGAATATGGATCTGGGACTAAAGAATCAAGTCAGCATCTTCCTGTGACTGGAATTGTAGCATGTAAGTACAGAAGCTTTGGAGTGCCCAGAAAGAGCAGAGAAAACCAGCCAAGAGAGTGCCAACTTTAATTTGATGTAAGAGGTCAACAAAATTGTGAAGTGAGTATTCTGGGGACCTGAGAGTCAAGGGACTGGATTCTGTACAATGTCTCTGCATCATCATAGTAAACTTCCTACACATACTTTGAAAGTGAATATCAGATATTTTGGAGCACAGTATAATGGTAAAGTATAAACTGAACTTACACAAGGACACCACAATTTCTGCTTCACTGACGAATAACTTGGGGAACGTTCTTGACTGCTCTGAGCCCCCATTTCTTTATCTGTAAAAAGGAGATAAATTACATAGTTGTGAGTTATTGGATGACATCATAAAACCCAGCACAGACGGCCGGGCGCGGTGGCTCACGCCTGTAATCCCAGCACTTTGGGAGGCCGAGGTGGGTGGATCATGAGGTCAGGAGATCGAGACCATCCTGGCTAACACGGTGAAACCCCGTCTCTACTAAAAATACAAAAAAATTAGCCAGGTGTGGTGGTGGGCGCCTGTAGTCCCAGCTACTTGGGAGGCTGAGGCAGGAGAATGGCATGAACCCAGGAGTTGGGGGTTGCAGTGAGCCGAGATTGCGACACTGCACTCCAGCCTGGGCGACAGAGCCTACCTGTTCCCTGAAACACAGCAATATTGAAATTAGGCAAATTACAAACCCTACAATGCCTTCTAAGTGTTTAAGTCATAGAAAGACTCACACATCTCTCACTCAAAATCAAAAGCTAGAGATAATTAAGCTTAGTGAAGAAAGCAAGTCAAAAGCTGAGACTGAGGCCAAAAGCAAAGCCTTTTTTGCTTTGTTGTTTTTAAGATTCAAGGAGTACATATGCAGGTTTGTTACAAGAGTATATTGCATAATACTGAGGTTTGGATATTACTCCGTTGTTGGATGAATCGTTTGCAAATATTTTCTCCAACTTTGCAGACTGCCTCTTCACCTTGTTGACTGTTTCCTTTGCCGTGCAGAAACTTTGTAGTTTGATATGTATCATTTGTCTATTTTTGCTTTTGTTGCCTATGCTTTTGAGGTCTCAGCCATAAAATATTTGCCTAGACCAATGTCCTGACACATTTTCGCTGTGTTTTCTTCTAGTAGTTTCATAGTTTCAGGTCTTACATTTAAGTCTTTAATTCATTTTTAGTTGATATTTGTGTATGGTAAGAGATAGAGGTCTCATTTTGATTTTCTGAGTATGAGTATCCAATTTTCCCAGCATCCTTTATTGAAGAAACTTTCCCTTCCCCTAATGAATATTCTTGGTACCTTTGTTGAAAATAAGTTGGCTGTAAATATGTGGATTTATTTCTGGGCTCTCTTTTGTTACACTGGTCTATGTGTCGGTTTTTATGCCAGTGCCATGATGTTTTGATTACTACAGCTTTCTATTATATTTTGTAGTCTGGTAATGTGATTCCTCCAGCTCCTTCCTTCCTTCCTTCCTTCCGTCCGTCCGTCCTTCCTTCCTTCCTTCCTTCCTTCTTCCTCCCTCCCTTCCTCCCTTCCTTTCTTCATTCCTTTCTTCCTTCCTCCTACCTTCCCTTCCCTTCCTTCTCCCTTCCCCCTTCCCTTCTTTCTCCTTTCCCTTCCCTTTTTTCCCCCGTCCCTGCGCCTCCCCTTCCCTTCCCTTTCCTTCCAGGACAGGGTCTCACTCTTTTGTCCAGGCTGGACTGCAGTGGCACAATTATGGCTCCCTACAGCCTCTAACTCCTGGGCTCAAGTGATCCCTCTACCTCAACATCCCAAGTAGCTTGGACCACAGACGTGTGACACCACACCTGGCTAATTTTTTATTTTTGTAGAGGCGGGGTCTCACTATGTTTCCCGTGCTGGTCTCCAACTCCTGGACTCAAGCAGTCCTCTTGCCTTGGCCTTCTAAGGTACTGAGATTACAGACTTGAGACACTGAATATCATTGGAATTTTGATAGGAATTACATAGAATCTGTAGATTGATTTTAGTAGTATGGCCATTTTTATAATATCAATTCTTCCAATTCATAAACATGGGATATCTTTCTATCTTTTTCTGTCCTCTTCAATTTCTTTCTTTTTTTTTTTTTTTTTTTTTTTTTTTGAGACGGAGTCTTGCTCTGTCGCCCAGGCTGGAGTGCAGTGGCTGGATCTCGGCTCACTGCAAGCTCCGCCTCCCGGGTTCACGCCATTCTCCTGCCTCAGCCTCCCGAGTAGCTGGGACTACAGGCGCCCGCCACCTCGCCTGGCTAGTTTTTTGTACTTTTTAGTAGAGACGGGGTTTCACCGTGTTAGCCAGGATGGTCTCGATCTCCTGACCTCGTGATCCGCCCGTCTCGGCCTCCCAAAGTGCTGGGATTACAGGCTTGAGCCACCGCGCCCGGCCAATTTCTTTCATTAATGTGTTATAGTTTTCCTTGTAGAGATCTTTCACTTCCATAGTTAAATTTATTCTTAGGTATCTTGTTTTTGCTATTGTAAATGGGCTTGCTTTCTTGATTTGTTTTTCAGCTAATTTTTGTATGTTGATTTTTTGTATCCTGCAACTTCATCAGTTTATCAATTCGGAGTGTTCTGTGGAGTGTTTAGGGTTTATATGTATATACGATCATGTTATCTGCAAACAGGGACAATCTGATTTCCTTCTCACCAATTTGGATGACCTTTTTTTTCTTTCTCTTATCCTAATTTTTCTGGCTAATATTTACTTTACTATGTCGATTAAGAGTGGTGAAAGGGGGCATCCTTGTCTTTTTCCAGTTCTTAGAGGAAAAGCTTTCAACTTTTTGCTATTCAGTATGATGTTGGCTATGGGTTTGTCATACACGGCTTCTACTGTGTTGAGATACGGTTCTTCTACACCTAATTTGTTAGGAGTTTTATCAAGGATGGATGTTGAATTTTACCAAATGCTTTTTCTGTCTCTTAAGATGAGTATATGGTTTTTGTCCTTCACTTTGTTGACCAGATGTGTCACATTTATTAATTTGCATATATGGAACCATCCTTGCATCCCTGAGATAAATCCCACTTGATAATAGTGAATGATCTTTTTTAATGTGCTGCTAGATTCAATTTGCTAGTATTATGTTGAGGATTTTTGCATCTATGTTCATCAGGGATATTGGTCTATAGTTTCCTTTTTTTTTTTTTTTTTTTTTAGTCCCTGTCTGGTTTTGATATCAGGGAAATACTATAGAATGAGCTTGGAAGAGATCCACTTCAATTTTCTGCAACAGTTTGAAAAGAGTTGGTGTTAGTTCCTTAAATGTTTGGCAGAATTCTACAGTGAAGTCATTGAGTCAAGGGCTTTTTTTAATGGGACACTTTTTATTATAAATTCAGTTTGTTATTCACAGGCTGTTCAGGTTTTCTATTTCTTCTTGATTCAATCTTGGTAGATTGTGTCTTGAAATGTATCTATTTCTGCTAGGTTTTCCAATTTGTTAGTGTATACTTGTTCATAATAGTCTGTAATGATCCTTTGTATTTTTGTGGTATGAGTTTTAATGTTTCCTTTTTTTATTCCTTATTTTCTTGGCTCTTTTTTTCTCATGGTTAGCTAGTGATTTGTTGATTTTGTTTATCTTTTCAAAAAACTAACTTAATTTCATTGATGTTTTATACAAGCACTGAGCTGCAGGAATTTTTGCATACTCCAACAACTCCCAGAACTCCAGTGAGGCAGGAGATCCATCCACTCCCATGGGAAGGGGGCTGAAGCCAGGGAGCCAAAAGGCCTTGCTCAGCAGGTCCCACTCCCACAGAACCAGGCAAGCTAAGACCCACTGGCTTGGAATCCCTGCCGGCCAGCACAGCAGCCTGGAGTCTGCCTAAGAGGACTGAGTTCCTGGCGGAAGGGGGACCAGCTATTACTGTGGTTCCAGTCGGAGGTTTTCCTTTGTGAGTGCTAGGGAGACTGGGAGGTTTGGACTGGGTGGAATTCCCCACAGTGCAGCACAGTGGCTGTGGGAGATGGTGGCCAGACTGCTTCTTTAGGTGGGACCTGGATCCATCTCTCTTCACCAGGCAGGGTCTCCCTGCAGAAATTCCAGCAACTCCGCCAGCAGTTCACAGAACTCTCATCAGCCTGAGACACAGCACCTCGGGGGAGGGGCAGCCATGGTCTCAGGTTCAGCGGACACAATCTTTCCTGCCTGCTGTCTCTGAAGAGTATGGGCAATTCAGATGAGAGGGGGATTCGCCCCAGCACAGTGCACCCGCACTGCTAAGGGGCAGCCAGACTGCTTCCTTAAGTGGGTCACCCTGATTGGGCAAGACCTCCCAACAGGGGTTGCCAGACACCTCATACAGAAGAGTTCTCGCTGGCATCAGGTCAGTGCCCCTCTGAAATGAAGCTTCCAGAGGAAGGAGCAGGCAGCAATCTTTGCTGTTCTGCTCCCTCCACTGGTGATACCCAGGCAAACAATCTGTAGTAGACCCCTAGCAAACTGCAGCAAACCTGCAGAGGAAGGGCCTGACTGTTAAAAGAAAAACAAAGAAAGAGAAAGCAACAACAACCACATCAACAAAAAAGACCCCACAAAACCCCCATCAAAGGTCAACAGACTCAAAGATCAAAGGTAGAATCCACGAAGATGAGGGGGAAAAAACACAAAAACACCGAAAATTCCAAAAGCCAGAATGCCTTTTCTCCTCCAAATGATCACAACACCTCTCCAGCAAAGGCACGGAACTGGACTGAAGCTGAGATGGATGAACTGACAGAAGCTGGCATCAGAAAGTGGGTAATAATCAACTGTAGAGGACTGTGTGCTCACAAACGAGAAGTTCCCAATAAGCCCAGCTCTTGCAAACAAAGCAGGACATTCCTTCTCTGCAAACAAGAAGGATAAAGGAGCCAGCTGTAAACAGTGGGCTCTGGGAACTGGTCAGTGTTTTACTGATCTTGCGAGTCAAGGAAAGGTCAGAGAAGCAACACATGTCCCGTTACTTGGCAACATTCCACAAACGGCTGGATAAAATAAAGCAGTGTGTGCCGTTCGGGGTGGCCGCCATGTATGTCTTGTCCTGTGTTGTCTTGTGTGTTCATTCCTTTGTTTAGGAAACACGCGGACCCCAACAATCAACTTCACTAAGCTAAAGGATTATGTTCTAACCCAATGCAAAGAAGCTAAGAACCATGATAAAAGATTACAGGAGCTGTTAACTAGAATAACTAGTTTAGAGAGGAACATAAATGGCCTGATGGAGCTGAAAAACACAGCACAAGAATTTCATGATGCAAGCACAAGTATCAATAGCCAAATCAGCCAAGTGAAAGAGAGAATATCAGTGCTTGAAGACTATCTTCTGAAATAAGGCAAGCAGACAAGATTAGAGAAAAAACAACCCAAAGGAATGAACAACACCTCCAAGAACTATGGGACTAGTCAAAAGACTGAACCTATGACTGATTGGAGTAGCTGAAAGAGATGGGGAAAATGGAACCAAGTTGGAGAAAACACACTTCAGGATATCATCCAGGAAAACTTCCCCAGCCTAGCAAGACAGGCCAACATTCAAATTCAGGAAATCCAGAGAACCTCAATAAGATACTTCGTAAGAAGATTAAACCCAAGACACATAATCATCAGATTCTCCAAGGTTGAAATGAAAGAAAAAATGTGAAGGGCAGTCAGAGACAACGGCCAGGTCACCTACAAAGGGAAGCCCGTCAGACTAACAGTGGATTTCTCAGCAGAAACCCTACAAGCCAAAAGAGAGTGGGAGCCAATATTCAACATTCTTGAAGAAAAAAATTTTCAACCCAGAATTTCATATCCAGCTAAACTAAGCTTTTCCTATCCGACCAAACATCCTTTTCAGACAAGCAAATCCTGAGGGATTTTGTCACCACCAGGCCTGCCTTGCAAGAGCTCCTGAAGGAAGTGCTAAACATGGAGAGGAAAAACCATTACCTGCCACTAGGAAAACACACTGAAGTACACAAACCAACAACACTATGAAGCAATTATATTAACAAGTCTGCAAAATTAACCAGCCAGCATCATGATGACTGGATCAAATTCACACATAACAATATTAGCCATAAATGTAAATGGGCTAAATGCCCCAATTAAAAGACACAGAATGGCAAGCTAGATAAAAAGAGAAGATCGATTGGTGGGCTGTATTCAAGAGACACAACTCACATGCAAAGACACACATAGGTTCAAAATAAAGGGATGGAGGAAAATTTACTAAGAAAGCGGAAACAGAAAAAAGCAGGGGTTGCAATCCTAGTTTCTAACAAAGTAGACTTTAACCAACAAAGGTCAAAAAAGACAAAGAAGGGCATTATTTAATGGTAAAGGGTTCAATTCAATGAGAAGAGCTAACTATCCTAAATATATATGCACCCAATACAGGAGCACCCAGATTCATAAAACAAGTTCTTGAAGACCTATAAAGAAACTTAGAGCACCATACAATAATAGCAGGAGATTTTAATATCCCACTGTCTATATTAGACAGATCATCGAGATAGAAAATTAACAAAGATGTTCGGGACTTGAACTCAGTTCTGGATCAAGTGGACCTGATAGATATCTACAGAACTCACCACCCAAAAACAACAAACATACATTCTTCTCAGCAACACATGGCACTTCCTCTAAAATCGATCACATATTTGAAAGTAAAACATGGCCGGGTGCAGTGACTCATGCCAGTAATCCCAACACCTGGGGAGGCCAAAGCGAGTGGATCACCTGAGGTCAGGAGTTCAAGACCAGCCTGGCCAACATGGTGAAACCCCATCTCTACTAAAAATATACAAATTAGCTGGATGTGGTGGTAGGCACCTGTAGTCCCAGCTACTCGGGAGGCTGAGGCAGGAGAATGGCGTGAACCCAGGAGGCAGAGCTTGCAGCGAGCCGAGACAGTGCCACTGTACTCCAGCCTGGGCGACAGAGCGAGACTCTGTCAAAAAAAAGAAAGTACTGCTGCCTAGAGCTGTGGCAACCATCTTGTGACCATGAGGCAACAGATATGCTAAGAATGGTGGATTTGAAAACAGAAAAAATTTTAATTAATTCTTGTTAACCAATTGTCCATGACTTATCTCTCATTTCTTGTTATATGAGAAAAATAAACCCTTATTAGTATAATTCCTGTTGCGTGCCTCTGGCTCACTCCTAATTTTCAAATAAAGATAATAATATAATGGAATTAAGTGAAATAATGCAGGGAAAAGGCTGACTCAGCACAGTACCTGGTACACAGGACATACACAATACATGTTAACTTCAAATGTGTCATTTCAAACAAATTTCAGCATGCTCTTGTCACTGTCACTAACCAGAAGATTAACAATAATGTTTTTTTTCTTTTCTTTTCTTTTTTTTGAGACTAAGTCTCACTCTGTCACCTAGGCTGGAGTGCAGGGGCACGATCTCTGCTCACTGCCACCTGCGCTTCCCAGGTTCAAGCAATTCTCCTGCCTCAGCCTCCCGAGTAGCTGCGATTACAGGCATGGGCCACCACACCTGGCTAATTTTGGTATTATTAGTAGAGACAGGGTTTCACCATGTTGGCCAGGCTGGTCTCAAATTCCTCACCTCAAGTGATCCGCCCACCCGGGCCTCCCAAAGTGCTGGGATTACAGGCATAAGCCTCTGCTCCTACCCTAAATTATTGTTATTTAGTCAAATAATTGTTTATGGCTACAACTCTTTTCCAAGAGACATACTGAAGTCTAAATACAAATGTAAATATTTGAAAAGTTATTATAAATGGCTTTTGAGTTCATTTCTGTTACTGCTTTCCCAATTAGCAAAAGCAATCTAAACACAGTTTATTCAGAATAGGGCAATTTCTGTTAGTTTTTGTTACCTTAGGAGTAAATGGGTATTTGGGGTTTTTGTTTGTTTGTTCGTTTGAGACGGAGTCTCGTTCTGTCGCCGAGGCTGGAGTGCAGTGGCGCGATGTCAACTCACTGCCAGCTCCACCTCCCGGGTTCATGCGAGTCTCCTGCCTCAGCCTCCCGAGTAGCTGGAACTACAGGTGCCCACCACCAAGCCCAGCTTTTTTTTTTTTTTTTTTTTAATTATTATTATTTTAGTAGAGATGAGGTTTCACCATGTTGCCCAGGCTGGTCTCGAACTCCTGAGTGCAGGCAATCTGCCCACCTCGCCTTCCCAAAGTGCTAGGATTACAGGCGTGAGCCACCATGCCCAGCCAGGTGTTTCGTTTTTTGTTTGGTTTTCAAGCAACCCTTCTAAATTTTGCTATGCTCACTCTTTCTTCACATGTTGGTACTGGTTAGATACAGATTTTGCTTTCCTAGTGAAGACTCTTTTGAGAGCTGGCTATCCCCTCTTGCTCCTTTTCTTTTTTTCTCTTCCCTACTTCCAAGTTTCTTGCCCTTTTTCTTACCCCCTAAGTTATCAGAAATTCATACCCCCTTGAGAGGGCTTTTTGTTTGAACCTCAGTCTTTAGTTTCATCAACTTTTCTAAGGAAATTGATCAGTTAATGAAGGCTGGTTTGCCTGACTTCAGAATATCTGTATTATTCAGTGATGTGTTTTTTTTGTTGTTGGTTTTTTTTTTTTTTTTTTTTTTTTTGAGACGGAGTCTGCTCTGTCGCCCAGGCTGGAGTGCAGTGGCCGGATCTCAGCTCACTGCAAGCTCCGCCTCCGTGTTTACGCCATTCTCCTGCCTCAGCCTCCCGAGTAGCTGGGACTACAGGCGCCCGCCACCTCGCCCGGCTAGTTTTTTGTATTTTTTAGTAGAGACAGGGTTTCACTGTGTTAGCCAGGATGGTCTCGATCTCCTGACCTCGTGATCCGCCCGTCTCGGCCTCCCAAAGTGCTCGGATTACAGGCTTGAGCCACCGCACCCGGCCCAGTGATGTGTTTTTATGGTTACTTTCTTTGAGCATAGTGTAAACATCACCCATCGCATAGCTATGGCAGCGACATAAATCTAGCAGAGTAAGATCGAGGAAAGCTAGAAGTCCCACCACAGATTGTATTTCAGTGAAAGGGATTCTTTTTAACTGCTTATAAAAGTAAAGAAAACTTATAAACATGGAAAACAATTATTAAACCAACCATATGCTCATACGGATATTAAATGGTGTGCCAGATTCTAGAAAGAGTTACCTTTTGGTAAGAGCACTGCTTGTTAACTACAGTTGATTGCTTTAGATGTCTAGTGTGTACACAAAAGCATGATTTTTTATTCCTTATAACCAAAGTAGAAACCTACTCTGAGCAATTTGACAAAAGGTTTACATTATTTATTTTGGTGTAGTTTAAGATTACAATAAGATATAATTCCTAAAGAGTGAAATATAAGGCTGGGCACGGGGGATTGTGCCTGTAATCCTAACAGTTTGGGAGGCCGAACTGGGTGGATCACCTGAGGTCAGGAGTTCGAGGCCAGCCTGGCCAACGTGGTAAAACCCCGTCTCTACTAAAAATATAACAATTAGCCAGGCATTGTGGCATGCACCTGTAATCCCAGCTACTAGGGAGGCTGAGGCAGGAGAATCACTTGAACCCGGGAGGCGGAGCCTGGAGTGAGCTGAGATCGTGCCATTGCACTCCAGCCTGGGTGACAGGAGTGAAACTCCGTCTCAAAAAAAAAAAAAAAAAAGGTGCAGTATAAGTTTTCACAAAATATGGAACTGCAGTAGTCTAGAACAATGTCTCAACATACCTCCTACACTAAGTATAATAGTAAATCTCTGTATTTGGTGGCATAATATGCTCTTATTGTAAACCAAAAACACATGCTGAGCACTGGACATTGTCCAATGTTTAATTCATATGATTCATTCTGAGTTTCTGACTGAGATCATTCTTTCAGACTGTGTATTTCTCCTGGGACTCATAAAATATGCAGCCCTAACATGATTTCATTTTTGTTTCCTTTCCTGGAAAAGGAGAAATTATTCAGATCAGCTTTCATATTGACTTATAGACTATGACCTCAAAAAAAAAATTTTTTTTTTTTTGAGACAGAGTCTTGCTCTGTCGCCCAGGCTGGAGTGCAGTGGCCCGATCTCAGCTCACTGCAAGCTCCGCCTCCCTGGTTTACACCATTCTCCTGCCTCGGCCTCCTGAGTATCTGGGACTACAGGCGCCCGCCACCACGCCCGGCTAGTTTTTTTGTATTTTTTTAGTAGAGACGGGGTTTCACCATGTTAGCCAGGATGGTCTGGATCTCCTGACCTCGTGATCCACCCGTCTTGGCCTCCCAAAGTGCTGGGATTACAGGCTTGAGCCACCGCGCCCAGCCTCAAAATATTTTTAAAGGGACTCCTTCGTTCTAGGACTGCTCTAATAGAGTAGCCACTGGCCACATGTGGCTATTGAAAGATTGAAATGTGGTTATTCCAAATCAGGGCGTACGGTAAATATAAAATAAACACCAGATTTCAAAAGCTTACATGAAAAAATTAATGTGAAATATCTCACTAGTAGTTTTTATAGAGAGTACATGTTGAAATTTTAACATCGTGAACGTATTAGTTTAAATAAAATATATTGTGAAAATTAATTTCATGTTTCTATTTACTTTTGATAAAAGTACTACTAGAACATTTTTAAATTACTTGTAGTGATCTCATTTGTAACACATTACATTTCAATCATAATACTGCTGTTCTAAAGAGTCACTCTGCTAAGCCCTGAAATTAACTCCAAATACCTCCCTGGAATATAGTGCCAAGGTAGTGGCTTCCTTGAACTTCAGCCTCTAAAAGTAAGCAAGAATTGAGAAATATCTTCTGCTTTGAAAAATATTCACTCCTCAACCCTAATACATCAATTGCATATTATTGGGAGGCTAACTAAGCTCCTATTTTAAAATGCAAATTGAAGAAATTAGGCCAGAGTCATTCCCAAGCTGAGTGCCAATTATATAATCAGATGATTAGATTGCTCTTTCCCTAAAGCCTGTTTAGTTTTTTTGTTTGTTTGCTTGTTTTGTTGTTGTTGGTTGGTTGGTTTGTTTGTTTTTGAGATGGAGACTGTGTCACCCAGGCTGGAGTGCAGCTGCGTGATCTCTGCTCATTGCAACCTCCAACTCCCAGGTTCAAGCGATTCTCCTGCCTCTGCCTCCTGAGTAGCTGGGACTATAGGTGCATGCCACCACGCCCGTCTAATTTTTTTGTTTTTGTTTTTTTGTTTGTTTGTCTGTTTTGAGATGGAGTCTCGCTGTTTCCCAGGCTGGAGTGCAGTGGCACGATCTCAGCTCACTGCAACCTCCGCTTCTGAGGTTCAAGAGATTCTCCTGACTCAGCCTCCCAAGTAGCTGGGACTACAGGTGCATGCCATTATGCCTGGCTAATTTTTTGTATTTTTAGTAGAGATGGGGTTTCGCCATGTTGGCAAGACTGGTCTCGTACTCCTGGCCTCAGGTGATCCACCCGCCTCAGATGAAAGTGCTGGGATTACAGGCGTGAGCCATCACTCACAGCTCTCTAAAGCCTTTTGCCAAGATAAATTAGCTCTCAGAGAGCCACAGGATTCCTTTTGTAATGTGATTCATGAATTACAAACTAAATTAAAGTCTTACCTACTCTTGAAGAGTAGAAAACAAGAAGAAGTTCTGTTAGCCCTTAGAATAATTAAAAATTCATAAGCTTTGAAATAAATACAGGTAATAAAATCATTGCATATGACAAAACAAAAGTTTAAACTGACTTTGTAAACTCTGCATGAGATATGAAAACCAGGTTTCTCACTACTAGAAAAAGAAAAAAAGTTATAAATAAGCCAAGGAGAATTCCATAATGAATCCTGTGGTGCCAAATATGTGAACTACAAGTAATAACAGTGACCTTACACTGGAAACACAGGGACCAAAGTTAAAGATATAAAAGCATTCTCACACCCCTTGCGCAGCTACCCCCAATGTTAACATAACTGTTAACAAATTATCAAAACTAAGAAATTAGTCTTGGTATAATATCACTAACTGAACTCCAGACTTCCGTCAGGTTTTCCCAGTCTTTCCTTCAGTGTCCTTCCTCTGTTTCAGGATTCAATCCATGATCCTTCACACTTGGTACTTTGTCAGATGTCCCTCTGTATGGGTTTGTTTGATGTTTTCCCATGATGAGGGATAGACACTGCAAGGCTCAGAGCCACTTTACAAAGAAGCCTCTAGCGAGCTCCCCAGAGAAAACAGGGGAGACAACACAAGGACACTAGAGGAAATTTTAGCCTCTGACATCCATGACTATAGCAAATAGCAAACAAAGCCTATCTCCCAGTCAGAGAAACACAAAACCTCATACTAAAACCTTATTTAATTCAGTTCCTTTCACCCAGTACATCATGTACAGCCTCAAACAAGAAATTACAAAGCATACTAAAACACAAAAAGCCCCACAGTTTGAAGACACAGAGCAAGCATCAGAACCAGACTCAGATATGAAAGAGATATTGGAAGTATCCAACTAGGAATTTAAAATAACTAAGATTAACATGCTAGGGGCTCTAATGTAAAAAGAGCATAACATGCAAGAACAGATGGATAATGTAAGCAGAGAGATAAAAACACTAAGAAGAAATAAAAATGAAATATTAGAAATAAAAAACACCGTAACAAAAATGAAGAATGCCTTTGATGGATTCATCAAAAGAATGGATATGGCCAGTGAAAGCATCAGTGAGCTCGAAGAGATGTCAATAGATACTTCAAAAGCTGACATACAATGAGAAAAAAGAATGAAAAAGGAAAAACTGAACAAGAGTAAAGAACTGCAAGACAATTACAAAAGGTGGAACATGGAGACTTTTGGAAATACCAGAAAGAGAAGAAAAAGAGAAATAGAAGAAACATTTGAAGCAACAGGGACTGAAAATTTCCCCAAATTAATGATAGATACAGCTATGGTCTGAAAAGGTCTCAGGAGCCAGCAGAAAGGACTCCTCTTGGCCAAATCTGGAACATTTTGACAGTTTGAGCATCAATAAAAGTAATGAACCATAATTGACTGGAACACATTTAAAGCATAAAACTTCTTGAGTCCATAATCATATTCAATAAAGATGAAAACAAACCATCTTTTTTGTCACTGCTGGGGTTGGCTATTATTCAATTTCTTATTCTAAAACTTGGTAATTAAAGGTAAATAAAGAATAATTTATTCTTTCTCTGCAGTGGAACTAAGTTTTAGATACCAAATAACCCCAGTGGATGAGGGAAACTTCATTAGAGATTAGAATGACAGTTAATAAATGTAGAAAAAAGAAGAGAATTTAATTACCATTTGGCAACTTCTTTTTTTTTTTTTTTTTTTTTGAGACGGAGTCTTGCTCTGTAGCCCGGGCTGGAGTGCAGTGGCCGGATCTCAGCTCACTGCAAGCTCCGCCTCCCAGGTTTACGCCATTCTCCTGCCTCAGCCTCCGGAGTAGCTGGGACTACAGGCGCCCGCCACCTCGCCCGGCTAGTTTTTTTTTTTTTTTTTTTTGTATTTTTAGTAGAGACGGGGTTTCACCGTGTTAGCCAGGATGGTCTCGATCTCCTGACCTCGTGATCCGCCCGTCTCGGCCTCCCAAAGTGCTGGGATTACAGGCTTGAGCCACCGCGCCCGGCCAGCAACTTCTAATTAAGTAACTGATGTGAGAAAGAATCATTACTGCATGCTAAAACCATTTAGGGAAAGATGTCAAAGATCTCGGTGTATCAACCCATAGAATACTTTCTAGTAGCAAGAAGATAAAGGAATAGTTACCTTAACCCTATGATCTTAGAATCTCTAATAGTGAGTACACTAGATATTATGTGAAGAAAATGGCATCAGGCTGGGCGTCCTGGCGCATGCTTGTAATCCCAGCACTTTGGGAGGCAGAGGTGGGTGGATCACCTGAGATCAGGAGTTCGAGACCAGCCTGACTAACATGATAAAACACCATCTCTACTAAAAATACCAAAATTTGCTGGGCGTGGTGGCGAGCGCCTGTAATCCCAGCTACTTGGGAGGCTGAGGGAGGAGAATCACTTGAACCTGGGAAGCGGAGGTTGCAGTGAGCCAAGATAGTGCCACTGCACGCCAGCCTGGGTGACAAGAGTGAAACTCCGTCAAAAAAAGAAAAAAAAGACAAAGAAAGAAAGCCAGCAAGCAAGCGAGGAAGAAAGAAAATGGCATCAACGGTGAAGAATTGTTGCCCAACACGTTTAATGTAATTGTATTCAAGCCTAAAATTCTGCTTTACCGGAAATAAAAGAGAATACAGTTAAAGAACACCATGAGGAAACAATCAGATACATACAGAAAGTGAGAACATTGACCCAACTTCTACAAGCTGGCTAGGTGACTCCAATAAGTTCAAAGTCAAGAAAAAAAAAAGGGGGGGGGGGAGGGCAGGTACTACGCTTGATTTTTTTTTTTTTTTTTTTTTTTTTTTGAGACAGAGTCTCGCTCTGCCGCCCAGGCTGGAGTGCAGTGGCGCGATCTCGGCTCACTGCAAGCTCCGCCTCCCGGGTTCACGCCATTCTCCTGCCTCAGCCTCCCGAGTAGCTGGGACTACAGGCGCCCGCCACCTCGCCCGGCTAGTTTTTTTGTATTTTTTAGTAGAGACGGGGTTTCACCATGTTAGCCAGGATGGTCTGGATCTCCTGACCTCGTGATCCGCCCGTCTCGGCCTCCCAAAGTGCTGGGATTACAGGCTTGAGCCACCGCGCCCGGCCTACACTTGATTTTTAAAAAGCTTAGAGACAAACAATGAAATGCAACCTATGCTCCTTAATTAGAACGCTATTTAAACAAACCAGCTCTCAAAGACATTTTTTGGGATCAAAAAGGGAAATGTGAATATAGTTTGGTTATTAGACAACATTTAGAAAGCACTATTAGTTGTGAAAATTGTGTGATTATACTGTAAAAGAACTGCTTCTTTAAAAAAAAGATGCATTCTAAAGTATTTAGGGATGAAGAGTTTAAAGTTATTTACTTCAAACTACAGTAAAAAAATTAAACACTGCAAAATATTAATTGATAAATCTAGATGGTGGCTTTATAATATTCATAGATGAGCATATTTCCTTTAAATTTCTTTGTGCTTAAAATTTTTCATGTTAATAGGTAATATATGTATTACATTGGGATACATATAACTATGATGGACAGAAAATGACACTAAAAGTGCAAGATCACCAATTCGATCTAGGAAGCAGGATTATAGGGACTGCAATTTTCAAGTTAGCTTTTTTTTTCCCCCCCTCAGACGGAGTCTCCTTCTGTCGCCCAGGCTGGAGTGCAGTGGTGTGATCTCGGCTCACTGCAAGCTCCACCTCGTGGGTTCACACCATTCTCCTGCCTCAGCCTCCCGAGTAGCTGGGACTATAGGCGCCCACCACCATGCGCGGCTAATTTTTTTGTATTTTTTTTTAGTAGAGATGTGGTTTCACCGTGTTAGCCACGGTGGTCTCTATCTCCTGACGTCGTGATCCACCCGCCTCCGCCTCCCAAAGTGCTGGCATTACAGGTGTGAGTCACTGAGCCTGGCCTCATGTTAGCTTTAAAATACGATTATATTACTTTATGCTTACACTTTTATCATTTCTTTGTATTTGTTTTGATCTATATTTACTTATATTTCTCCGTGGACACGCATTCTCAACTACTGGTTTCACACAGTAGGAAAGGGCTTCTCTCCAAAGCTCCCAAGAGTTTGCACCTCCACTGAAGAACCCAGCTCCGAGTGAGACTGAAACCTCTTAGCTTCAATTCTAAATCCCTATGTAGGGGTTCTGGTCCTGCAGACTTTGGTGCCCTTCTCTGGTCTAATGACCCCAGCCAGAAGAGTGGGGTCCATTGTACAAATATGGGGCAGGTCCCACAGACAGGGAGAGTTGGATAGGTGTTTTCTACACCCTTCCTCCATTTCTACAAACATCACTTGCTGAATTATTAAAACCGACTCCTAACTTCTCTCCTTGGCACGTGAGTTCCTTCTCTCAAAGCACATACACACGAACACTTTCATAAATAATGCCCTTCATTAAGTTTTTATTTAAAAACATCCATATCTACACTACACATTCTTATTTATACATTTTTTTCTTTTTCTTTTTCTTTTTTTTTTTTTTTTTGAGACGGAGTCTTGCATTGTCGCCCAGGCTGGAGTGCAGCGGCGCAATCTCGGCTCACTGCAAGCTCCGCCTCCCGGGTTCACGCCATTCTCCTGCCTCAGCCTCCGGAGTAGCTGGGAGTACAGACGCCCGCCACCACGCCCGCCTAATTTTTTTATTTTTATTTTTAGTAGAGACAGGGTTTCACCATGTTAGCCAGGATGGTCTCGATCTCGTGACCTCGTAATCCGCCTGCCTCGGCGTCCCAGAGTGCTGGAATTACGGGCGCGAGCCACCGCAGCCGGCCTACATTTTTTTTCATAATAAAACCTGGCATCCCCTAACATTCAGGACCCTAATGACCTGGCTCTTCCTTGCTTGTTTCAACTTTATGCCCATTCCTTTGGCTACTTATTCCCAGATCATGCCACCATCTTTACACCCATACAGCCAGTCAACTTCCTTTTATTTTTTAAATTAAGATGTATTTGTCTTAACTGTTTTTAAATGCACAGTGCTGTAGCGTGAAGTACATTCACATTGCTGTGCAACCATCACCACCATCCATCTCCAGAATTTTTTCTCTTGCAAAACTGAAACTCTGTCCCCATTAAACAACAACTCTCCACTCCCCAATCCATACCCTTGACAACACCCATTCTACTTTCTCTCTCTGAATTTCATTACTCTAGGTACCTTACGTAAGTGGGATCATACAATATTTGTCCTTTTTATGATTTGCTTCTTTCACTTAGTGTAACGTTCTCAAGGTTCATCCATTTTGCAGCATGAGTCAGAATTTCCTCCCTTTTTTTTTTTTTTTTTTTTGAGATGGAGTCTTGCTCTTGTTGCCCAGACTGGAGTGCAATGGCGCAATCTCAGCTCCCTGCAACCTCCACCTGCTGGGTTCAAGTGATTCTCCTGCCTCAGCCTCCCAAATAGCTAAGATTACAGGTGCCCGCCACAACGCCCAGCTAATTTTTGTATTTTCATAGAGATGGGGTTTCACCATGTTGGCCAGGCTGGTCTCGAACTCCTGACCTCAGGTGATCTGCCTGCCTTGGCCTCCCAAAGTGCTGGGATTACAGGCATGAGCCACCACGCCCAGCCAACATTTCCTTCCTTTATAAGGGTGAATAAATATTCCATTGTATGAATGTACCACATTTTACTTATCCATTTATCCATTTCTGGACATTTGGGTGGTTTCCACCTTTCAGCTATTGTGAATAATGCTACTATGAATGTGCATGTGCAAATATCTCTTCCAGACCTTGCTTTCACTTCTTTGGGATATATATCCAGAAGTGGAATTGCTAGATCATATGGCAACTGTATCTTGAATTTTTTTAAAGAACTGCCTTATTGTTTTCCACAGGAGCTGCACCATTTTACACTCCCTCCAACAGTGCACAAGGTTCCATTTTCTTCACATCCTTGCCAACATTATTTTCTGTTTTTTTGATAGTAGCCATCTGAAAGGGTAGGAGGTATATCTCACCATGGTTTTGATTTGCATTTCCCTAATGATTAGTGATGTTGAGCATTTTTTCATATACTTACTGGCTATTCTTATTTAACAGCTGCAGAGTATTACTGGTAGAAACCATAATTTACTTAAAGAATGTCCTGGATAAATAAACTTTCTCAGTTCTTAAAAACAAAACTGCAATGACTCTCCTTGTACATTCTTCTGTTTTCGATTTCTTTTTTTTTTTTTTTTTTAGACCGAGTCTCGCTCTGTCGACCCAGGCTGGAGTGCAGTGGCATGATCTTGGTTAACTGCAAGCTCAGCCTCCCGGGGTTCACGCCATTCTCCTGCCTCAGCCTCCGGAGTAGCTGGGACTATAGGCGCGCGCCCACCACGCCTGGCTAATTTTTTTTTTTTTTTGTAATTTTTGGTAGAGACGGGGTTTCACGGTGTTAGCCAAGATGGTCTCAATCTCCTGACGTCGTGCTCCACCTGCCTTGGCCTCCCAAATTGCTGGGATTACAGGCCTGAGCCACTGAGCCTGGCCGCTTTCAATTTTTAAAAACTTTTTTATTATAGAAATTTTCACATATACACTAAAGTAGACAAGCTAATATAAAGAATACCATGTATTTATGAGGTAGTTTCAAGTTATCAACCCACATTCCCCACCCCTACATTTTATTTTAAAGTAAATTTCAGTGATATCATTTAGTGTACAGAGAGTTGCCAAGGGATCTTTAAAATTTGTTCTTTTTTTTTTTTTTTCTTTGAATCGGGGTCTCACTCTGTCACCCAGGCTGCAGTGCAGTGGTGCAATTATGGCTGGCTGGAACTACAGGTGCCCACCACCATGCCCAGCTAATTAAAAAAAATTTTTTTTTGTAGAGATGGGGGTCTCCCTTTTCTTCCCAGGCTGGTCTTGAACTCCTAACCTCAAGGGATCCTCCGACTTCAACCTCCAAAAGTGCTGGAGTTACAGGTGTGAGCCACCGTGCCCAGTCAAATTTGTACATTCTTTTGGTGTACATATAAGGATACATTTGTAAGATAAATTCCAAAATATGAATTTCCTGGGTCAAAGTAGAGCTGAATTTTACATTGACAGCTATTGCCCACTTGTTCTTTACAAAGCGTGTATGGATTTATACTCCTATCAACAATAAATTAGCCAGGCATGCTGGCATGCACTCATAAGCCCTGCTATTCAAAAGGATAGTTTAAGTCCAAGAGTTCAAGACCAGTGTGGGTAACATAGGGAGACCTCCTCTAGGGGGGAAAAAAGGGGTTTCCCTATATCCTCATCAAAACAGTACATAGTCAAACTTTTCATCTTTGCATTTGTGAAAAATCATATTTTACTTTTGTTTTATGGTGTTAGATTCTTGTACTCCAAAAAATCGTTTGTATTTTCTGTAGAAACCTGTTTTTCTCTGAGTTGAACATTTTTGTACTTCTTTTTTTAAAAATTAGATAAAAATATAATTTTTGTCGGCCGGGCGCGGTGGCTCAAGCCTGTAATCCCAGCACTTTGGGAGGCCGAGACGGGCGGATCACGAGGTCAGGAAATCGAGACCATCCTGGCTAACACGGTGAAACCCCGTCTCTACTAAAAAAATACAAGAAACTAGCCGGGCGAGGTGGCGGGCGCCTGTAGTCCCAGCTACTCGGGAGGCTGAGGCAGGAGAATGGCGTGAACCCGGGAGGCGGAGCTTGCAGTGAGCCGAGATCGCGCCACTGCACTCCAGCCTGGGTGACAGAGCCAGACTCTGTCTCAAAAAAAAAAAAAAAAAAAATATATATATATATATATAATTTTTGTCATACATTTTACAGATATTTTTCTTGGGGTTTGTTACATTTATTTGCTATGCAGAAAATTTAATTTCTACATTATATTTATCAATTTAAATGTTTATCAATTTTTATTTATTTAGAGACAGAATCTCGCTCTGTCACCCAGGCTGGAGTGCAATGGCACGACCTCGGCTCACTGCAACCTCTGTCCCGGGTTCAAGTAATTCTCCTGCCTCAGTCTCCCAAGTAGCTGGGATTACAGGCACCCTCCACCACACCTGGCGAAAGTTTTGCATTTTTGGTAGAGACAGGGTTTCACCATGTTGGTCAGGCTGGTCTCAAACTCCTGACCACAGGTGATCCACCCGCCTCAGCCTCTCAAAGTGCTTGGATTACAGGCGGGAGTCACCGCGCCCAGCCTACGTTTATCAATTTTTAATTTTATGGTTTATATGCTCTTTGAAAAGCCTCTCACCACTCCAACCTTAATTTTTTTCCCCTTGTTTTCTTCTGGTATTTTTATATCCTCTCTCTCCCTCTCTTTATTTTTTTATTTTTTATTTTTTTTGAATATTTAACTATTTGCTTTGTTTGGAATTTACTTTGATGTCAGGATATCAAATAGATCCAGTGTTTTTCTCCCACATGCCTCGACTGGCAGGAGACCAAAGTTTCCATTCTATTACCAGAGAGTAAGTATAGTTACTGAATCAGGTACCCTGAGAGAGATCATTTATGCTCAGGATGAATAACCTGTCTTATCTATTAGATCCTTTGGAGATTGCAGGGGTTTTTTGTTTGTTTGTTTGTTTTTGACGGAGTTTCGCTCCTGTTGCCTAGGCTGGAGTGCAGTGGCACGATCTCCCAGCTCACCGTAACCTCCGCCTTCCAAGTTCAAGCGATTCTCCTGCCTCAGCCTCCCGAGTAGCTGGGATTACATGCATGCGCCAACACCATGCCCTGCTAATTTTGTGTTTTTAGCAGAGACGGGGTTTCTCCATGTTGGTCAGGCTGGTCTCGAACTCCTGACCCCAGGTGATCCGCCTGCCTTGGCCTCCCAAACTGCTGGGATTACAGGCATGAGTCACTGCACGGCCCCGAAATTTCAGATTTTGATAGATGGAATGAGTGAAGACAATGAGAGCTAGCAAGGAAGAACAGGATTCAGAGGCAAGACTGGAAATCTCTCCAAGAAAGGTTAACTTCTTAACTCACAAGTTAAACAAAGCCTGCAGGCTCCGTGCGGAGCTCAGGGACCCAGCGGTGGCCGATCCAGACCAGGTTCTCCCGGACGCCCCGCCTGCCCGACAGAACTTTAGCATAGAGTCCCCTCAGGCGTAGTGGCCAGGACGGGGCGGAACCCTGTGGAGCGCCCACCCCCGGGACCGAGGCCGCTGCCAGGGCCGCGCAGCTACGCGAGTGGAATCAAAGGAGCCTCGACGCAAGGAGAGCCGGGCCCGCTCTCTGCGCCCGTCACCGCCATCCTTGTTGTAGGGAAGTCGGCCTCAGAGTAGCCGCCGCACGTCGTGGGATCCCAAAGTAGCCCCCAACCCCGCCACCAGCTGCCTTTGCGCCAGCCTCCCAGACTAGCTCGCCTGGAGTGCTGAGATGGGGGCGGGCCCGAGCCACGGGTTGGGGCGGGGTCTGACCCGCGCCCCGCCCTACCACGCCCCTCCCCGCCCCCCGCGCCTACCTCTCCAGTCCCCGCCCTCCCGCGCCCGCCCCGCCAGTCCCCGCCCCTCCCCGCCTTCCCGCGCGGCCCGCCTCTCCTGCCCCCGCCTCGCTCGCCCCCGCGCGGCCCACCCCGGCCCTCCTCCCCTTCCTGCTCCGGGTCCGCCAGTACCCGGCCGCGGCGACGAGGGACTAGGACGCGGCTGGAGTGGTGCCGTGAGGCGAGGGGCTGAGAGACTGCGGCGGTGGAAAGCGGAGAGATGCTGGGCGTGGCGGCCGGGATGACCCACAGGTACGGGCCGCGCCGCGCGGCGCCCGCCACGTCCGCCCCGCCGCTCCCGGCGGGCCTTCGGGCCGGGCCTGGCGCGGGCGGGCGGCCGGGCTTTCCCCGCGGCCTCCCTGCGGCCTCACCCGGGCGGCGCGGAGCCCGGAGCCCGGAGCCCGGAGACCGGAGACCGGACCCCCAGCGCTCGGGCGGCGGCGTGGCTGCGTGCGGGCCCGCGGAGGAGACCCCTGCTGTTCACTCCCGGGTGTCCGCGGTGGCACGGGCGCTGACGCCGCCTCGCTGCCCCCAGAGTTCCTTAAGACAAATCAGTATTTGCCTAGCTAATCATTTATCTTCTAGCACTAGGGATCAGCAGGTCGCAGACGTCTTGGTCTCGGGACCCCTCTTGGGACTAGAGGACCTGGAAGGATGGCTGTCTCCATAGACTATACTAGAAAGCAAAACCGAGACAGTGAAGTTACAATTAACTAATTGAATAAATCCGTGGTATGTTAACGTACATACCGCATTTTTATGCAACATAGGGTTTTGCTAAAACAAAGAGTTCGTGGGACTAGTGGCGTCCTTTACAGTTTGCGAATCTCTTGAGTTGTCTGACTTAGAGACAACTGCGTTTTTCCATCTGCTTTGCGTTCAGTCTGTTGCGGTATGTTTTCATATGAAGAAAATCTGATCTTACACAGATGTATAGTTGAAAAAGGGAGTACTGTCTTAATAGCTTTTTCAGATAATTATGGGTATTCTTTATTACTACCCCAGAACTACGTAAGTGGAAGTTTCTCAAAGGCTGGTTTGGGCGTGGAATCTGAAGCTACTATCAGTGGACTTTTCACACAGTTGTATTAAAATTTCTTGGTCTGTCTTGCAGTTATCTGAAGCTGCTGTCAGCGGACTTTTCACACAGTTTCGTTAGAAATTCCTTGGTCTGTCTTGCAGTTTGCATGCAGCTGAAGCTTCTGTCAATGGCCTTTGCACACAGTTACATTAAAATTCCTTGGTCTGTCTTGCAGTTTGAATGGACCTGTTACCCATTGTAACGCCATGTGTTTGTCATTTGGAAAATACTGGCTCACTGAGTTTGGCAGATCCCAAGCTGACACATTTCATTAATAGCGCCGAATAACATTCGTTACTATCACTATTGATTTCATTAGCAAAGTCTTTATGTTAAAAGCTGTCAGATACAAGGTGTGGTGCTTACAAGTTTTCCAAAATTCTAATTTTCAGTTGAAAGCTTGCTTTTTATCATTGGAAACCCAATATTGTCAATTGTTTTCCTTAAAGTGACAGACTCACTTTGTTCAGTTTCAAGGGAATGTCTGGCAATGCAGGTTTAAATAACCCTAGTTTGTCAGTTGTTCTTTCCAGTAAAAATGGTATTTCATGAAACAAGCAAGTAATTCAGCTCATCGTTCTATTACAGAAGTGCACACCTGCCAGTTGGTCACAAGTAACAAAAAAGAGTCAAAGCTCAAGATTTGATAACAATAATTTGTACTCCTTCATCATGGACTTTTTTCCTTCAAGTATTGACTAGTAAGTTGATATAAAATTTAAAGTATTTGTGAGATATTAAGAATAATGGATATGTAGTGTAATAAAGGAGATAATAGTTTCCTTTTAAGACCTTCAAACCTCTCTAGTGCAGTGTCCCTCCCCCTCCTGTCCCCTTCCCATCCTGAATTTACCATTAATAATTTACTTTTTGGGGGGAGGGTAATAAGTTCATTCAAATTATTGTGCATTCATAACCATCATACATGTCCAGAAATCTTTGGCTTACCAAAACTGAAACTCTGTACCTATTAAACAACTCTCCATTCCCCTTCTCCCGCCTGCCCCTGGCAGCCATCATCCTACTTTCTATGACTTTAACTACTGCTGGTACCTCATATCTCATGTAAGTGGAATCATACACTATTTGTTGTGTATGTCATGGTTTGTTCCTTTTTGTTGCTGAGTAGTGCTTCGTGGTATGGATGTACAGGAGTTTAACTGTTCACGTGTTGAAGGACATTCAAGCTGTTAGTTTTGGACTGTTAAGAAAACTACTATGAACAAATAGACAAGTATTTGTTGTTGTTTTTGAGACAGTGTCTTGCTCTGTCACCCAGGCTGGAGTGGAGTGCAGTAACATGGTCATGACTGACTGCACTCTTGACCTCCCAGGCTGAAGCAGTCCTCCCACCTCAGTCCCCCACCTAGCTGGGACTACAGGCACACGCCACCATGCCTGGATGATTTTTGTGTTTTTTTGGTAGAGACAGCGTTTCGCCATGTTGTCCAGGCTAGTCCAGGAGTCCCAAACTCCTGGGTTCCAGCAATCCACCCACCTCAGCCTCCCAAAGTGCTGGAATTTTAGAGCCACTGTGCCCGGACTGTCTAGGTTTTATGTGAACGTAAGTTTTCCTTTTCTGGGATAAATGTCCAAGAGTGTGCAATTGCCAGGTTGTACAGAAATTACGTTTAGCTTTTTAAGAAACTGACAGTTTTTTTCCAGCGTGACTGTACCATTTCACTTAAAAAGGTGAAATTGACATTATTTTCCTGTGAGTACCTAGAGGTAAAGATTAGGGACGCTACCGTGGCCCTCTTTAGTGCTGAGCGGCCAGCAGTTGTACCGACTGTTGTTTTTGCACTATCTGTGTGTCAACACAGTGCACAATGCTACAGTGACTTCTTAGGAATGTCTTAGTTTGATGAAAATAGCTTCGATCTCTCAGACCCCTTAAAAAGGTCTTGGAGACCCTCAGGGGTTCAAGGCCATACTTTAAGAACCACTGTTAAAGACATAATCCTAAATGATGAGGGATATGCAGGTATTGGGGATATTTAAAAAGGAACAAAAACAAGGTTTCTCTTAAAATTGTTCTTGAATGCTTGTGGTAGTGTGTGCCTTGTAGTTTTGGGGAGATTTAGTAGGACATAATGACTAAGACTTCGACCACTATGGAAGAAGCAACTCTCTGCCTTTCAGGAGTTTCCCTGGTAAGAAAATGGCCAGTGCCACTGTGAAGAGGGAAAATGCCATGGGCCTGTGTGTCTTCACACCTTTTCAGTGTGCTGTCCCTGTTTGTATGGTGAGAAAATCAAACTCTTGATGTTTAAGAAAGCTAAGGAAAGTTTGGTGGTAGAAAAGATCATTTCAGTTCTGGTGGTTCCGTTTCTCGCAGGCTTAGAGAAAACCGTCCATCAGGATTGTGCTGTCTTGATTTTATTTGATCATTCCCACCCTTTTCCCTTTGCTATAGCCCCTTGACCTGTCTCCTGGGCAGTTCTTTCCTTTGCTAAATGTGGATACAGCAAGTAGGCTTTCCTTTCCTCCTAGAGAGGGGGACCTTGGAGCCCCTCCACTGGGTCAGAGAAACTTCCGTAGCTACAACAGATCAGTAACAGGAGAGCAGAGCTTTACTCTGAAAGCCTCTGTTTTTAACAATGTTGTGTTTGCTCTTTGGATAATCATTTAAATAAATACACCTCAGTATAGGTCATATTCTTACCTAGGTTTGCACTTACATGGAAGGAAAAACATCTCAAACCATTCTGTCAGTTTTATAGTTCTCGTAACTGTACTTTAAGCTGTGGTTTTCCACCCACAGGGATGTCGTCTACGTTATATGCTGGACTGTTGCCACATTATCTTCCAAAAACTTTAATTTTAAGACACTTGAGAAGCAGGAGCTGCACTACCTGTTGCCATATACTGTGCATTCTTCAGCAACAGAGGTTTCCTTTTCCCTCTTTCTGATATAATCTCATCTCTTTTATTTGATCATATCAGACATTTCCACCCTGGAGCTTACTGCAGGGGTGAGTAAGGGAGTCATTTTCCTGCATCTTTTTTCACGTTGGAGCATGTTTTGGAGCTCGATGAGTCTGCAGTGACATTTAACAGTGGGGCGGGGCAGCTGCAGATAAAGCAAGGGCTGAAGAGTGCATTCCATGAGAGGTTGGAAGAAAGGTGAAGGTAGTAGTTCAACTGCTGGCAGTATGTGCTTGGCGGTGGGAGGCATGGGACTCAGCATCAGCACACCAGGAATCCAGGGCTTTCAGGATGTCTAAGTAGCAGGCAAGGTAAAGCAAGATAATAGACAACATGGCATTTACAAAAAATGTTTACACATACTTTCTACAAAAGTGGAATCATAGCCATACTGTTCTGCAGTTGCTTTTTTTAGTATTAAAAAAGTTACCGGCTGGGCGCGGTGGCTCAAGCCTGTAATCCCAGCACTTTGGGAGGCCGAGACGGGCGGATCACGAGGTCAGGAGATCGAGACCATCCTGGCTAATATGGTGAAACCCCGTCTCTACTAAAAATACAAAAAACTAGCCGGGCGAGGTGGTGGGCGCCTGTAGTCCCAGCTACTCGGGAGGCTGAGGCAGGAGAATGGCGTAAACCCGGGAGGGGAGCTTGCAGTGAGCTAAGATCCGGCCACTGCACTCCAGCCTGGGCGACAGAGCGAGACTCCGTCTCAAAAAAAAAAAAAAAAAAAGGCCGGGCGCGGTGGCTCAAGCCTGTAATCCCAGCACTTTGGGAGGCCGAGACGGGCGGATCACAAGGTCAGGAGATCGAGACCATCCTGGCTAACACGGTGAAACCCCGTCTCTATTAAGAAATACAAAAAACTAGCCGGGCGAGGTGGCGGGCGCCTGTAGTCCCAGCTACTCGGGAGGCTGAGGCCGGAGAATGGCGTGAACCCGGGAGGCGGAGCTTGCAGTGAGCTGAGATCCGGCCACTGCACTCCAGCCTGGGCGACAGAGCGAGACTCCGTCTCAAAAAAAAAAAAAAAAAAAAAAAAAAGTCACGGTAAAATATGCAAAACAAAATTTGCTATTTTAACTGTTTTTAAGTGTACAGTTTTGTGGCATTATGTACATTCACGTTGCTGTGCAACCATCATTACCCTTCCTTCTGAGAACTTTTTCATCTTCCCAAACTGAGACTCTATGTCCAATAAATACCAACTGCCCATTTCTTGCAATTGCCTTTTTACTTCAACAAGCTGTCTTAGAGTGGTATATCTGGGTTTGCCTTATTTTTTTAACCTTAGTTTTAATGGCTGCATAGTATTTCACAGTGTACATGTGATATGATTTATACAACCAGTCTTTGACTAGTGGTTATTTGGGTTCTGTTTTTTAATTATCGCAAACACTTTGAACATCTCTGCCACAGTGTTTTTTGTTTTGTTTTGTTTTGTTTTGTTTTGTTTTTGAGACAGGGTCTCACTCTGTCACCGTGGCTGGAGTAAAGTGGTACAGTCATGGCTCACTGCGGCCTCAACCTCCTGGGGTCAGGTGATCCTTTCACCTTAGCCTCCAGAGTAGCTGGGACAACAGGTGCACGCCACTATGCCCGGCTAATATTTTGTATTTTTTGTAGAGACAGGGTTTCCCCATGTTGCCCAGCGTAGTCTTCAATTCCTGGACTCAAGCGATCCGCCCTCCTCGGCCTCCCAAAGTTCTGGGATTATAGGCGTGAGCCACTGCATCCAGCTACCAGAGTTTTCGTAGCTTTCTGAGTGTAGAGTTAGTATGTACATGGGTGGTTGGGTCCATGTTCTAGTCCTAGTTCTGTCCCTTCAAGGCTCTTTGATCTTGGCCCTGTCAGCATCTTTAAGCCTCAGATTGTTAATTTATAAAGTAATCCCACCTATCTCAGAGGTTGTTGTGATAATTAAATATGAAGGCAAATGCAAATATTTCTGAAAGGATACAGGAGAAATTTTTAGTGATTGTTGCTTCTGGAGAGGGAGTCTAGGCACCTGAGAATCCAGGATGAGAGGGAAATTTTTTGTTGTATAGCTTTTTGTACTGTTTTGATTTTTTTTCTTTTTTTATTATTATTATAGTTTAAGTTCTAAGGTACATGTGCATAACATGCAGGTTTGTTACATATGTATACTTGTGCCATGTTGGTGTGCTGCACCCATCAACTCGTGAGCACCCATCAACTCATCATTTACATCAGATATAACTCCCAATGCAATCCCTGCTCTCTCCCCCCTCCCCATAATAGGCCCCGGTGTGTGATGTTCCCCTTCCCGAGTCCAAGTGATCTCGTTGTTCAGTTCCCACTTACGAGTGAGAACATGCGGTGTTTGGTTTTCTGTTCTTGCGATAGTTTGCTGAGAATGATGGTTTCCAGCTGCATCCATGTCCCTACAAAGGACACAAACTCATCCTTTTTTATGGCTGCATAGTATTCCATGGTGTATATGTGCCACATTTTCTTAATCCAGTCTGTCACTGATGGACATTTGGGTTGATTCCAAGTCTTTGCTGTTGTGAATAGTGCCGCAAACTGTTTTGATTTTTAAAATCATGTATATGTTTTCATTTTTAAACCATTGAACGCCATGCCAGGAACATAGTAGTTGCTCAGTGAGTCATCGTTTCCCATCATCCTGGTTCTTTTCCCCCGGACTTATACTGCTGCTGATGGCACTTAACATGGTTGCTTTTGTTTCTTCCTGTCCTTCCCTCCCTATAGCCACTTTCTGGCTGAGTTCTTACCTTCGAATTTTCTCTTGAATCCTTCGTTTTCTTTTTTCACTCCTTTCTTACTGATTTCCTTTTCACCCTGGTTCTGAAAATCTTTCAAATGAACATAAGATGACAGTATTAAGGCTGGGAAAGACTTGAGAGAATGCAGAGCCAGTGACCTGTGGACTGTAAACTTACTCCAACTGGCTGGAAATAAAAATCCATGCACATATGAAGTGTTTGAAGTGGAAGAAATAATGTTTGTGAATGTTTCTAATTTTCATTTAAATGTTGATAAAGTACAGATTCTTTTAAGGGGTTTGTGGAATTTGTGGTGGTATTTATATAGTGCATGCTTTATCTGTTAACATATGCTAAAAAGACAATCATAGTGATGTGAAGATCTAAGATAATTTATTTAACATTTTAAAAATGGCTTTATATGTGAAAAAGTTGGAACCTACTGAACTAATGCGCTAAGCACTTTAGTGGGTCTCCTGTGTTAGCCCTTTATTTAAACTGCTCCTTTATTTTATAGGACAAGATTTGGCTAGAGAGGTAAAATAGTTTATTCAAGGCTGAAAAGTGAGTTAACAGCAGGGTTAGGAATACAACCCAAGCTATAGTTGTATTGTGGGGTCTCCTCTGCTGTATTACACTGGTTTGCTCTGTTACTTTATTCACATTGCATTGTTACAGTTTGTTGTATGTATATATTTTATCTTTTTGTCTACAGTATGTAGTAAATACCTTGAGGACCAAGGCCTATAGCTGAGCCCGTTAACATGGTGTATTTGGAAATGTCTGAATGAATTATGGATATTGGCCCAGAATTGTTCTATTACAGGTGTCCTGGATGTCAGGCTCTTTCAGGTGATTCCTTTTGAAGAACACTTCAGAAGTGTTGTTGAAGACCTGATATCCTAGCCACATGTGCTGGTGCTTGCAACTTTTTCCTCTCCAGAGAGATCCCTTCCTATTGATGGGCTTCCTTACCGATGCATCAGCTGAGTGACAAATGTTACCAACTACTTAAACATATGTTTATTTCTCATTGGTAAATGTAGTTGTTGTTTTGTTTTTGTTTGCTTTTAAAGCTAGGCACATTGCTGTCCCATGTAAAATCTGCCTTGTTAATACAGCAAGGAAGGGAGGGAGAATGGATATTGGGTAGGCAGTTGCAGCTTTTGCCACAGCTGGCTGTTTCTTCTTCTCAGTGCAGTAGATTCAACAGGATTTGTTTTTCTGTGGAAGGTACAGTGCAGGTGCACCTGACTGATCTGTCATCCGTGTTGGTTTCAGATTTTTCTAAAGCACTACTTTGGTCACATGTTTTCAAAATATTGAGAAGCTGCTTATTGCCTGTCAAGTAGGTCCAAACTCCAGCTCCTGGAATTTAAGGCTGTTTGTGATCTGGCCCAGCCCATCTTAATAGCCTTGTCACACACTATTTCCTTAGCCTGTGTCTCTCTAGCCCACTGCCTTTTCTGAAAATGATGATTTCCTGCCTCAGTGCTGTTCATGCCCTTCTCTTGGCCTGGAAAATCATAATCTTTTGTGTTTTCTTGGCAGGGGGAGCAAAATTGCCACTTCCCTTATAAAACAACGAATTCCTGGAGCATTAATTTAGCCCCTGCTGTGCAGTAGGGAATTAGGGATTCAGAGCTTTTTCTGTTCTCCCAAAGCATTTTGAATTCTTTTTTGGTAATTACCAATTTCTATTTTGTTTTATAGTTTTTTTGTATATATGTCTAATCTTTTCTCCAAAATGTAATCTCTGGAAGTAAAGGAATGTCTTAATCAAATTTGTTAAATATCCAAAGAAAAACAAACTGGACATTAGGCTTTATTTCTCCTTTTATTTGTTAGTGAATCAGAAAGTTCAGAGCTAGCTCTGCTTAGTGTCTTTGACATTGTTTGAATAAATTCACAAAACTGAGTAAGACAGAATCATTTTCTTTGGTTTAGTGAGTCTACAGTATATTACAGACTGCTGGCAGAGACCCAACATCATGAAACATTGAAGAGAAATTCAAATGATATTTAGGCATCCTTGTTTAGTCTAGTTTCCTCCTAGGCCACTCTTTTGGAAACTCTCTTAGTCATAACCACCTTTTCTTAATTACCTACTTCCACACAAATACCTTAAAGATACTATTTTATATAATCTTACCATCATAGCCACACCATGAAATCGGATCTTTGTATCTGTTTTACAGATAAGGAAGCCAAGCTCAAGAGATTAAAAACTCACCAGCTCTTACAATTAGTGACAGCTGGGGTTCAAACCAAAGTGCCCGGTAGAGCCCTGTGTCTCCTCACTTCACATCACTGGTCAAGAAGAGGTCACAGCTTGCTAATTGTTTTTCCAAGTCTCAAGGCTTTTTCTTGGCATGTCCAGACAACCTATCCAGTTTTATTCCCTACTACCCTTAAGCTTCCATCATCTTATTACCAACCATACCACAGTCCCTCTTTCTGAACTTGATTTTTGTTATTCTGCCAGGAGTAGCCTTTCCTTTTTGAAGGGGGTAGGAGTTCCCAAGTCTTACACTCAAGTCCCAGCAAACTCCTCTATCTTGAAGATGGCTTCCCTGGCTGCTTCAACACCTGTTAGGCTTTCTGTCCTTGACCTCCTGGAGAATGCATTGGGTAAGATTCAGTTCTTTACCCAGATTTAGTGTGTCTATATTTGTGTGCAACACACAGACTTCATTATTTTTAGTTGAACTCTTGGCTGTGCTTGTATATGTGAAAGTGATATTTACAAATTTCGGAAGACATCTTTCAGTACAGTTTGTGTCCATTATATACACTGTACTATGCTATAGGCCATGGAGTATACAGCTGTAATAGAGTGAAGGACACATTGTCTAATATTGTAGCTTTGTGTGTACAACTCCCATAAGAGACTGTTTAGAAAAGTCTTTTAGAAATTTGACTGGGCATGGTGGCTCACACCTGTAATCTCAGCACTTTGGGAGGCTGAAGCAAGAGGATCACTTGAGCCCAGGAGTTCAAGATGAGCCTGGGCAACATAGTGGTACCCCATCTCTACAAAAAATTTTAAAATTAGCTAGGCATAATGGCACGCGCCCGTAGTCCTGTGGCGGCCAGGTCTCGCTAATGCGGGCCTCCATAACAACTGTTTCAATACTGAGTGAGTGGTTAAGTTAAATAGTAAAAGCTAAAAAAAGCCAGTGCCCTTATCAAAGGCTGGACTGCAAATGAAACCCACCAAGAGTTTTGCCTAGGCCTTTCCTGGGCCTTAAAGCATGACAAAATAACAAAATAATTATTTATTTTTTATTTTATTTATTTATTTTCTTGAGACGGAGTCTCGCTCTGTCGCCCAGGCTGGAGTGCAGTGGCGAGATCTCGGCTCACTGCAAGCTCCGCCTCCCGGGTTCACGCCATTCTCCTGCCTCAGCCTCCAGAGTAGCTGGGACTACAGGCGCCCGCCACCACGCCCAGCTAATTTTTTGTATTTTTAGTAGAGATGGGGTTTCACCGTGGTCTCAAATCTTCTGACCTCGTGATCCGCCCTCCTCGGCCTCCCAAAGTGCCGGGATTACAGGCATGAGCCACCACACCCGGCCAACAAAAGAATTCTTAACAGGACCCTTTTAGGATTAAACAAATTTTATTGTGGGTCTGAAGAAGCTACCCAAACCTCTGTGATTTAGTAGGAGACAAGATAAGGGTAATCACCTTAGCACCTGGACCCATTTACATGAAGTATATTTACTGAGGATCCAGAAGAAGGTCTCCAACACTCAGACCTTAGTTATAGATTAAAAGAAGTGAATCACTTATGTCTTTAGATGAATGCACACTTACACGTAGACATATGGCTTAGAAGGTATATAAGCTCTGGAAAACTTTGTAATTTTGAGTGGGTCTGGTGATAATTTCCAGGCCTTCTCCCTGTAACTGGTTGCAGAAATAAAAACTCTTTTCCTCCCAAGTTCGTCTGCATCTCTCTATTGGGCCACGAGAAATAGCAGCCCGACCCTCAGTTTGGTCTGGGAACAGTCCCAGATACTCAGCAGGCTGAGGTGGGAGGATCCCTTGAGCCTGGGAGGTTGAGTCTTGCCACTGCACTCCAGCCTGGGCAACACAGCAAGACTCTTTCTCTTTCTCTCCCTCTCTTTTCTCTCTCCTTTCTTTCCCTCTATCTTCTCTCTTCTTTCTTTCCCTCTCTCTCTCAAAAAAGAAAAAAGAAATAAGAAATTTAAAGGAGGAAGTGGTAATTTGTCACTAGTTATTATAGATTAGTTGTTACTTACTGAAGACATTAGGACCAGTCAAATGTTATTGGATTCTCAGCAGGTAGAGATGTATCGGTCATTGTAGGGTTCAACCAGACGCCTGGCTGATTTGGAATGTTGTAGGGAAAATTCAAGAATCAGGGAGAGCAGCGCTCTCAAAAACATGGGCTGCAGACTTCTCATGGCATGGGGTTCGTGCTAAAAATGCTGGTTGCTCAGCCTCATCCCGTACTTCTTGAGGGAGAAATGTCATGAAGTCTGTGCTTTTTAATTTTTTATTGTGGAGGATTTCAAACATATACAAAAGCAGAGAGAATAATGTGTCTCCATGTGCTTCCGCTCAGCTTCAACAATTATTATTATTGGGCCGGGCGCGGTGGCTCACGCCTGTAATCCCAGCACTTTGGGAGGCCGAGACAGGCGGATCATGAGGTCAGGAGATCGAGACCATCCTGGCTAACACGGTGAAACCCCGTCTCTACTAAAAAATACAAAAAAACTAGCCGGGCGAGGTGGCGGGCGCCTGTAGTCCCAGCTACTCGGGAGGCTGAGGCAGGAGAATGGCGTAAATCCGGGAGGCGGAGCTTGCAGTGAGCCGAGATCCGGCCACTGCACTCCAGCCTGGGCGACAGAGCGAGACTCCGCCTCAAAAAAACAAAAAACAAAAAAACCCAATTATTATTATTATTATTATTTTATTTATTAATTTTTGAGGTGAAGTTTTTGCTCTGTTGCCCAGGCTGGAGTTCAGTAGCACTCTTGGCTCATTGCAACCTCCGCCTCTTGGGTTCAAGCAATTCTCCTGCCTCAGCCTCCCAAGTAGCTGGGATTACAGGTGCCTACCACCACGCCTGGCTAATTTTTGTATTTTTAGTAGACATGAGGTTTTACCGTGTTGGCCAGGCTGGTCTCAAACTCTTGGCCTCAGGTGATCCACCCACCTTAGCCTCCCAAAGTGCTAGGATTACAGGTGTGAACCACCACACCTGGCCAGCTTCAGTAATTACTGACTGATGGTAAATCTTTGACTGAAGGCCAATCTTTTTTCACTTTTCTCTCCACTATGTCATATTATAGAGATTTTAATATGTATCCTTAAAAGATAAGGACTCTTCGAAAAACTTTAAACATAACCTCAGCATCATCACACCTAAAAAAGAAGAGTAGTAATTGCTTGATATCATCAACTACACAGTACGTGTTTAAATTTCTGTTTATCTCAAACATCGATTTTATTTTGTGGTTTTTCTAAATTGAGATCTGAATAAGGTTCACAAATTTGATAGGTTGATAAGTCTTTTAGTCTCTTTCAACGTATAAGTACACCTTCCATCTTTTTCTTTTCTCTTGTGATTTTGTTGTTGAAGAAATTGCTGGTTATCTTGAAGAATTTCCTACCATCTGGATTTACCAACTTGTATCCTCAGGGTATATGGTTTCCTTCCTATCTATCTATCTATGTATGTATGTATCTATCTATCTGCCTATCTATCTAATCTATCTATGTAAAGAGAGAATGAGTGAGTCAGTCTTATTACCCAAGCTGAAGTGCAGTGGCTTGATCTCGGCTCACTGCAACCTCCACCTCCCAGGTTCAAGCGGTTCTCCTGCTTCAGCCTCCCAAGTAGCTGGGATTACAGGCGTCCGCCACCACACCTAGCTAATTTTTTGTATTTTTAGTAGAGACGGGATTTCACCATGTTGGCCTGGCTGATCTCAAACTCTTGACCTCAAGTGATCCACCCACCTCAGCTTCCCAAAGTGCAGGGATTACAGGCTTGAGTCACCTCGCTGGCACATCCTCTATTACATTAATATATTCTGTAAATTTGTAGTTGGATCTAAAAAAGCAGTTCTCCGTTCTTGGTCTCCGTTCTTGGCTCCGTTTTTACTCTTAGAAATTATTGAGGACTGCTGTGTCTTTTGGAAATAGGTAACTTGTTTGATCTTAAGGGTTCACAGCTGGAGGAGAATTTGCCTCAGGATGAATGGTGCCTTGAGTCTTACCCATATCTGATTCAGATGCACCTCTTTCATAATAAATGGGAAAATGACAGAACTATTTTACCTCCCAGGCTGTATAAAAACAGGGACAGGCTGGTTTGGCCTCTGGACCCCACTTTGCAGACAGTTCAGTCTAGATTATTATTAATGCATTAGGGGGTTTGAAAGATGGAAATATTTTAATTGTTATTGAAGACATTGCAGGTCTTACCTGCTGTACTTCTAAAAAGAGTAGCCCTCCTTAACTATTTGGTAATCTGATGATGTAATTTGACAGATTACACATCACTCTTATGTTGTTAGCATGTAATCCTGTCCAGTCTCCTACTCAATAATATGTGTATCGCCTTAGCGTGTATCACTTTAGTATAATAGTGGTTATAGAATCTGTGCCCCAAAAATACATTGTTTATGGTATCTAGATAGTCCTTCACTTTTGGATACTTTAGGTTTACAGAGTACTAAATTAGGGTTGAAGTGTCACTTTCTGACTTGGACGAGTGATTGTTTTTCCTTGCTATCGGACTGCTGCTGCCTTCTTTTTTTTTTTTTTTTTTAAGGGATACAGAGTCTTATTCTGTCCTTGAGGCTGGAGTGCACGCAGTGGATCGATCACAGCTCACTGTAAACCTTGAACTCCTGGGCTCAAGGGGTCCTCCTGCCTCAGCCTCCCAAAATGCTGGGATTACAGGTGTGAGCCACAGTGCCTGCCCCGCCCTCCTACTCTTTAAGTGGATGTTGCTCTTGTATTATGAGCCCCTCTGGTTAGGATGGCATCTGCACTTGGAAGTCCACTGGAATGGTGATAACTTCCCACTCAATATATTAAGTAATCCGTGTTCATTGGCTGATTAGCATTCAGTCATTAATGTTTGCGTCATTTATAGCTAAACCAGCAGAGCCTAGCGGATCATTCTCTAGCAAGCCTGTCTAATTTGAGTGATCTTTTTTTTTTTTTTTAAAAGACAATGGTATAGTTTTATGTTAAATGTAATACAGAGTTTGAAATGTTCAATGAGAAATGGAAGGACGCTAATCTCTAAAGGGCAAAGTAAGTTGGTTATGGAGATTTCTGTAAAGCACCTGTAAATCATTTGGGTGTTAATACTCTGCATATTTTATAATGGAGAATAAAGTTTCCTTAATGATGCTTGTGTTTGAAGTGTGACGTTTTGCTTTTCAGTAATGGTCTCCCTGGCTATAATTGTGTTATAACTTTAGTCTGTTACAGAAAAAATGAAACGGCTGGTAGATAAGAGTTCTGATTTCATTACAAGGTAAGAAGAAGGGTTGATGGAGTTCATTGGGGGAGTTGTGGTTTGAAGTTGTTTCATGTAAATTTTGGATAAAGTTTTCACCTTGCGCTTTGGATTACAAAGGTGCAGTTAGACTTTAACTTCAACACAAGACTGGTGTGCTTCCACACTTACTGATAGTGTTGTTAAACTTTTAAGTTGCTGGGAAATAGGCCAAGTCCTGTTGTGGTTTGGGTGGTGGATGGTCAGGCAGGACATCCTTAGGGATTACCCTGCTGTACCCTTCATCACCAAGGGACAGTGTAGGGCAGAGGTGGAATTGATGAGGTTGAGGGTGTCTTTCTCTTTCATACCCTTAGAACATGATGCTTAGTGTCTCCAGCACAGGTCAGTTTGCTAACTGCTGGCTCCAAGAGTCTGGACACTCTCTTGAGTGGGGTAGTTCTCATAGCTGGGCCCACAACACAGAGGAAGAAAGAGTTAAAAATGACAGGTGCTAGGTGCATAATTAGCCTAAAGGGACTGTTGGCAGTTTGACTTATGTCTTCTATCCAGTTGAGGTTTGTTCTTTGGGTGTCCTAGAAGCTAAAGCATAGGAATACAGGTTAAAATTTAGCCTGGTTCCTCAGTGTTGTGTTGAACGTCTCTTTCTGTTATTCTAATGGGAAGTTTCAGAACAAAACAATTATTCATTCTCCACTTTCAAATTTTCTCATTGAGAGAGAGTATGGAGGAAATGGTGCCCAAAATACCAGAGTTTAAGGTCATTGCCTACATTAGAATATATCGGTTCCCTTGGGTTTTACTGGATTGTTGTCAGAATAGTTCTTTCTTTGGAATACAATATGGACTTTGTCATAGTGAAGCATGTTTTAGGGAATATATAGTAGTCTTAATTAGAATCTGGAGATGGAGTAATTCATCCATCAAATGAGCAGCCTTTTGTTTTAGGAGCGTGGGTAGTGATATTTTTGCAATAGCCATGAAACCTTTGTAAACATGGCTAGAGACTGGTTTTCTCTTTTTAAAAATGAGTTCAAGAAAGTAGGAGCTTTGTGACTAGCCCCATGAAATCTGGAAAGCTGTGTTCGCACTTAGCCCATTTCAGGTCATTGAGTGTATTTACGTGACTGAGGATGATGATGAAAAAATGTGGTTAAAGATTTTAAAATGATAGATATCTAGGACACTAGGTTACCTGGTTAGTAAGGTGGATGAGAATTACAGTGATGTAACTTTGAGGTGGGTGGGTGTAAGGGTAATTTCTGAAACAATTTAACAATGTTTGGGATTTTTTTTTTTTTTTTTTCCAATGCTGGCTAACCCACATCAGGAACTGAGAACTTTTTTGTCTTTTGGGCATTTGCCAGATCTATACAAAGCATGAAACATCTGCAGATGTCTGTTTAATGCAATTTCTTTATATTTCGTAATAGAATGTTTTAACCCTGAGCATGTGGTATATACTGTATGAAAGCTACTTTGTTTTAGACCTGGGTTTTCCAGTATTCGGGTGCTTTCCCTTTGGGAGTGGTATTCATGATGACAGAGGACATTGGTGAAGGGTAGAATGTGACGCTTAATTTTAATACAGAACTCTCTACTGAGTTTGATGAAAGACAAAACAAGTTCCAGCATTTCCTCAAAATTTCAGAGGTCTGTTCCCTGCTCCCCCCACCAGTCCCCTGGCAAAGGGTCTTTTTGGGACCGTGGGAACAGATAAAAACCAACATCTCTAATAATTTGCTCATTCACTTAGAATGCTTTCTATGAAGGAAGTTGTGGCGATAGGTTTTGGAATGTGGAGGGTGATGGGAACTCCAAGGATATAAGGCTTGGGAACTTTTTAGAAATGAAGTTTTGTTTTGCACTGTCATGCTTTCCAGGATAGAGCATTACTGGAGATTAGCTGAACAAATGAGATGAAAGCTAAAATATGCAGTTGGATATTTTAAATAAATTTTGATGAAACGTTACTTTATAAGAATATAGCATTTTTCTACAAAAAGCTACTTATGCTTTTTGAGATACTTAAAAATCTCATGCTCATGAGACAGTACATTGCATATAGTAACCATTCAGTGAATACTTGTCAAATGAATAAATAATGATGCAGTACATTTTATTTGGTATATATGGCTTTTTGTTTGGTTTAGTGAAGTATATTTCTTTAAATATTGCCATAAAATAACATGTAGGTAGTTGCTAGTAAGTAACCTTTCAGTTGACATTAAATTAGACATGAATTATTTCAATAATACTGTACAAGTACAATGTTTCTTTCTTTCTTTTTTTTTTTTTTTTTTGGAAACGCAGTCTTGCTCTGTCTCCCAGGCTCAGGCTGGAGTGTGGTGGCACCATCTTGGCTCACTGCAACCTCTGCCTCCTGAGTTCAAGCAATTCTCCTGCCTCACCCTCCCTAGTAGCTGGGACTACAGGCGTGTACCACCATGCCCAGCTAAGTTTTGTATTTTTAGTAGAAATAGGGTTTCACCATGTTGGCAAGGATGGTAAGTACAGTGTTTGCTTTCTCCGTTAACAGGCAATGCAGGAACAAGTTACTTGATATGGGAAGAGGCTATATTTTAGATAAACGAAGCTTCCAGATTACTGGGTTAAATTTTTTAGCTGAAACATTAATTTTTTTCTTATGAATTTCCTCAATTTTCCATATTAATATATAGCTTCAATACTATTAATCAGAATTCCAAGTGGAATTCTTTTGGTAAAATGGACAGAATTATGAAGTTCATTGAGATTTGGAATAAACAGGCAAGAATAGCAAAAAGCTAATTATTAAAAAGAAAGATAAATGGATAAAATCTGTTAGTAAAATAATTTGTCAGTATGCATCAAGTTTAAAATGATTTATAACTTGTAATTCATAATTTCTACTTTTGTTAATCAGATCTAAGAATGTGTGGAGAAAACTGGGTGTGAGTAGATTTTGGCAGCATTATTTATACTAGCAGAAGGTTTGAAACTATGTAGATAATAAAAGGATCACTTAAAATGCATGATGATACCCTAGAGTTTAGTGAAATTATACAATATCATATTTATTAAAGCTTTGTAATATTTTAATGTCATGACATTTTAAGAAAAACAGGATGTGAAATTATAAATGTGGTATGATTAGAACTTTATAATGTTTAAACATAAAATGACTAGGAAAAATACAAAGTGCTTTTTAAAAAATAAACAGCTTTAGGCCAGGTGCAGTGACTTGTGCCTGTAATCCCAGCACTTTGGGAGGCCGAGGTGGGAGGATTGCTTGAGGCCAGAAGTTTGAGACCAGCCTGGGCAAAATAGCAAGACCTCACTCTACAAAAAAAAAAAATTGTTTCTCTAATTCAGCTGGGCATGGTGGCACAAACTTGTAGTCCCAGCTAATTGGGAGGCTGAGGTGCGAAGATCACTGGAGCCCAGGAAGTTGGGTGCAGGGAGCTATGATTGCACCCAGCTGCACTCCAGCCTGGGCTACAGAGCAAGAGCCTACCTCAAGAAACAAAAACAAACCCACACACAGCTTTGTTGAAGTATAATTTAAATACTATAAAATTCACTTGTTACAAGTGTATAAGGCTTTTATGTATTTATACAGTTGCACAACCATTACAACAATGCTGTTTGAGAATAGTTTCATCACTCCAAAGTTCACTCGTGTATATATATACACATATAAATATGTAATATATATTTATATATAATAGATTTTATAATATATAACTAATGTATTATATATTAATATAGATGTGGTATATGTAATATATAGTTAACTCTCTCTCTTTATATATATACACACACAGACACACACACACACACACACACACACACACGCACCGGAAACCTCTTTAATTCTCACAAATCCTGGACGTTCAGATTGAAAATGATCTGAGGCATGGTTCCTCCATATATATATAACTATATATATTATGCATACTGAATATACTTAACTATGTAATTGTATATAGTTAAATATATAAATATAAAATATACAGTTAAATATATATTAATATATACTATATAATACATTACAGTTATATATTATATAGAAATAAAATATATAAATATATCTTATATATAAGTGAACTTATATATATTTATATAAAGGTGAACTTATATATATTTATATATAGGTGAGCTTATATATATTTATATATTATATATAAAGTATATATACACATATATACTTTATGTAAGTTCACTATGAGTGAACTTTGGGATATATATATATTTGGGGGTGTATGTGTGTATATATATAATATACACAATTTTTTTTGTTTTTTGGAGACAGGGTATTACTCTGTCGGCCATACTGCATGATCACCACTCACCGCAGCCTTGACCTCCCAGACTCAAGCAGTCCTCCCAAGTAGCTGGGACTACAGGCATGTGCCACCATGACAAGCTAATTTTTACATTTTTTTGTAGAGATGAGGTCACACCATGTTGCCCAGGCTAGTCTGGAACTCCTGGGCTCAAGCAATCCTTTCAGCTTGGCCTCCCAAAGTGCTGGAATTACAGGCGTGAGCCACTGTGCCTAGTCCAATTTAACTATAAACACCAGAAGTTTTTTCAGTACTTATGTTTCTGAGGCATAGAGATAGATTGGGGAAAATGAAGGATCTTCATCTTAGAACCCTTTGTCACAGCCATATCCAATGAAAACTAAAGTTTAATCAGGAAGGCTCCGAAGAAGGTACCAGTGCATGAGAAATCACGGTGGGCACTGATGGGATGTTAAAGAGAAAAGGATAAAAAGAGTCATAATTCATGTGGGCCTCCTCCTTACATAAGAGAATCTGCTGCCACTTTCTAGCATGGTCTTCCATGCCCTCTCCTGGACACAATGTGTAGGGGTCAAGGTTTCCTTCTGTCGCTGTCCAGATGCAGCCTGAGTGCAGATAAATATCTTTTGAGGGAGAGAGTTAGTACTTGTCTGGGGCTCACTGCCGTTTGTGTGCTTTTATTCTTTTGGTCCTTTTAAAATCATCACTCCACGATTGAAGCAAATGGCCTTTCACTGTTATATAAATTTGGAGAACCAGTGAGGACAGTGCTTTGTACTTGGCAGGAGTAAGTGGGGGTCATAATAGAAGCTTTGTTAGCAGTGGATTCTGGGCTAACGTTTCTCTAGGAAAGGCCCAGGATCACACAGTCCCAAAATACTAGAGTTAGAAGAGACTTTAGAGAACTATCCAGTTCTCTTTCTTTAGAAATAATGATAGTTTTGCATTGACATTCCTATTTTGTGGTCTTCTCTCTGCTTGGAAGGAAGATCCCTTGCTTTGCAAACCACTCTTAGTAGTGCCATAAACTACTAAGGAACAGGAAATTCCAAATTGCAGGCTAGTACAGACCCAGACCAGCCTTCCCAGAATCTCTGTGGACCTAGCTCCAGGCCATGCACCCCCAGAAATGCTGTGATGACTCTGTTGGACATTATAGTATGTGGAGGAGCCATGCCTCGGATAATTTTCAATGTGAATGTCCAGGATTTGTGAGAATTACAGAGGTCCTGGTGTATGGGGAAAACTGAAATTACTCTTCTGCCATACAGAGAACTTTGAATGATAGGGACAAACATGTATGTAGTATTTGATGATATAGATAGGCATGATTATCCTCATTCTCTTTTATGTTTTTAGATGAGCAAACCAAGGCTCAGGAAATGCTTGTTTACTCACATAGTTGGTTGGTAAAATGACAGAGCTGATACTGAGACCTGGGCCCTGGAATTTCAGATCCCGTGCCTTTCCTGTAGCATTACATTTTCTCTGAGAAATCTATTCAGTGGTGGGGAACACCCTGTTATTCTGAAGCCAAGGAAATTGCCAGGAGAGGATAGAATTGCTGAGGAGAAGATAGAAGAGGTAGAGGAGGAATGACAGCTCTTGGTGGGGTCTGTATTGAGATCCTGTGGAAAATCTAGGCGATGCTGCTGCTTGTTTCGTCTGTATTCGCTTGATACCTACTGCCTTTTACGTCTTCTTCAATATGAGCCAGACCAACCCATGGCTCCACTTCATCCCAGATTACACTCTATTCCCGAGGACTGGTCACCTTCTCCCCCTGTTCTTGGCATGGTGTCCCATTGGGGTAGTGCTGCTGGAGGACAGTCTCTGAAGAAGAGTATCTTCCTTATTCTTGGGGTAGAAACTCTTAACATATATGGGGTGATAAAATGCAAGAAATTTATAATGGCTTGCCATTAGAGCTGGAGTATATTATTTATCACCATTGATTATTTTGCCAAGTGTTTTGTTTAAAAAGCTTCTTAGTTTCCTGATGCCTCAGGGTAATTTGTCACCTGCACTATTCAACATCCGTGCCATTACAGCTGAGGGGAGTGGGCTGGCCTCTAATGTTCAGAGCACAGCTGGCAACCAGCCTGACAAAAGTACATGACGTAATGCTCTCAGAAGGCGGCCAGACACCTTGGTCACTAGGGGAGGTATGCTCTTTAGGTAAGTACACACAAACCATTGTTGAGTAGCTCCTGTGTGCAGAGAGGGACCAGGGGCATGATCGTTATCTGGAAGCTTATCGAAGATGTAGAATCTTGGGCCCTATCTATCTCAGACCTACCAAATCCAAATCTGTGTTGTAGTGAGATCCTGTGGGAGTTCATGTGCATTACAGTTTGAGAAACACAGGAATAGTGGACAGTGCTGGCTGCCTATCAGCATCCATTTCCTTTGTCTTTCCTAATAACGAGATTCAGATTTTCTTCAGTTACTTTCCCTTCACCCTTAGACAGCCATGAGAATCCATTCTTTGAGTCGGTGAGAGCATGGTTTTCCCATGGTGACTGTTTACGGTCCTGCATAATCTGGGTTGACTCAGTCATAAGTAAAGACTATTTTTTGAGGGGGGTGGGGGAAGCATTTTCCTTCACATCCAGAATGAGAGAGCAAATAATGAAGCATAGCCGTGACCGCATTTCCACTGGCAGCCATTCCGTGACCATGAGGGGATCGGTCGTGAGATGAGTCTGACACTGAAGTCAGAGCAGAAAGACGGAAGGAACCTGCATTTTTGGTTCTGGCACTCACCTGCTGGTCATAGGATCTAGGCCGGGGTCTCTCTCTGCCTCTCATCTCATAGTTATGTGTGATAATAAATTTTCTCGTGGTTTATGCCAGTTTGACTTTGGGTTTTCTGATTTTCTGCAGCTGGAAGCATCCTAGTTAGCTCTGCTTTGGTAATGAGCGCTCTGAGCAAAGGGTGCTGTGTGCGTGGTCCTCTTGTGAAAGGCCTACATTCTCAGGTGCTCCTAGGCTTTGCCCCTAGTCTTGTGAATTGTGCTTTTACCCTGTGATGATTATTCCATTGTTCACATGGAAGTTGGCGGAGGGAGAGGAAAGCTATAAGGGCAGAGAGAAGAACTGGGAGACTGTCCTGAGGGAAGGCAGCCTTGCACTCAGAAGTGTTGTGTGCTGGACTGTGGGGTGAGCCAGGCTGCAATTGGCTGACTGTGGAGCCCACTGGCTAGAGTGCTGGTCCACGCTTTGCGCCTCATTTGGTGTTTGAACCTCAGTTTCCTTATCTGTAAAATAAAAAGAATCATCATGAAATAGTGGAGGTAGATTGGAAATGCTTTGAAAACTTGACTCTTTTTTGCCCAGTTTAATTATCCTGTTTTTTTTTCTTTTTTACTATAGCAAAATATAAATAACACAAAATGTATCATCATAATCATTTTTAAGTGTATAATTCAGTGATAGTAACTTCACATTCACAATGTTCAACCATCACCACTATTTCCAGAACTTCTTCATCTTCCTAAACAGAAACTCTGTACACATTAAACAATAACTCCCATTCTCCCTTCCTCCCGGCCCCTGGTAGCTTCTGTTCTACGTTTTGTCTCTATGAATTTGCCTGCTGTAGGTACTTCATATAAGTAGAATTATATATTTTTATCCTTTTGTGTCTTGCTAATTTTACTTGGCATAATGTCCCCAAGGTTCATCCATGTTGCAGCTGTATCAGAATTTTGCTCCTTTTTATGGCTGAATAATATTCCATTGTATGTATATACTGTACTTGTTTATCCATTTATCTGTTGATGGACATGGGTGATTTTCACCTTTTGGCTATTGTGAGTAATGTCACTTACGAACACCTGAGTACTGTGAACGCTGGTGTACAAGTATCTGTTAGAGTCCCTGCTTTTAATGCTTTGGGGCATATACCTAGGAGTGGAGTTGCCAGATCATATGTTAATTCTGTATTTACCTTTTAGGACCTGTCAAACTGTTGAAAACTTAACTCTTATGTTATTTATATTTTCAGACATAGATTGGAAGATGGACTTAGGCTTTTTCTCTTTGTGTCCTTTCCCTCCCTCCCTTCCTTTGTTGGAGACTGAAAGGATAAGTGTTGGTGATCAACTCAGTATACCACTGGGGGCTATATGGGTAAACAGCAAACTGTTCTCATGAATGCAGGATGTTGGCAAGCTAACAACTGCGTCTGCAGCCCGGAAGGAATGCTGAGGGCAGTCACACCCCAGGCACAGTGTTTCTTGTGATTAGGCAAATCTGGAGCCTGTTAGCAATAATATGAACCTGTGATCAATCAAGCAGCTGACCAATAGTTACCTCCTCCTCCCTGCTGTTTCTACCCAATAAATACAAAGGCTATAGAAGCTCAGGGCTGCCTTTGCTCACTAGAAGCAAGGATCCCCCTGACCCCTTCTTTAAAACAGTTTCTTTTGTTTTTGTTTTCATTTCTGCATTCATCCCCCTTTGTTCAGTCCCATAGTAACTGTCACTACCTACCTACCTACCTACTTTCCTTCCTTCCTTCTCCTACCCTTGCCATAGGGTCTCATTGTGTCTCCCAGGCTAGAGTGCAGTAGAGTCATCACAGCTCATTGCAGCCTCAACCTCCTGAGCTCAAGCAATCCTCCCACTTCAGCCTTCTGAGTAGCTGGGACCGCAGGCGCACACTACCATGCCCGGCTAATTTTTCATTTTTTGTAGAGATGGTGTCTCTCTATGTTGCCCAGACTGGTCTTGAACTCCTGGGCTCAAGTGTTGCTCCTGCCTCAGCCTCCCAAAGTGTTGAGATTACAGGTGTGAGCTACCACGCCCAGCCTTTTTTTCTTAAGATTGTAGTTTTTCATTGATTGAGAGGACTTAATAATTTTAACGTGGAACTTCTGAACTGACCATTTTATGAGATATTGAACATACGAACAGATTCTTATTTTACCCTCGTTAGAAAATAGTAGGATTTTTTTTTTGAAACCTAGTCTTGCTCTGTTGCCCAGACTAGAGTGCAGTGGCGCAATCTAGGCTCACTGCAACCTCTACCTCCCGTGTTCAAGCAATTCTCCTGCCCCAGCCTCCCTAGTAGCTGGGACTACAGGCGCCTGCCACCACGTCCAGCTAATTTTTTGAATTTTTTAGTGGAGACAGGGTTTCACCATGTTAGCCAGGATGGTCTCGATCTCCTGACCTTGTGATCCACCCGCCTAGGCCTCCCAAAGTGCTGGGATTACAGGCGTGAGCCACTGCGCCTGGCGGATTTGTGCGTTTTTGTAGTACTCAAAATGCCTTTGTTGCACTGGCATTTCTCGTCTTTTGTTAAATATGAATAAATTGACAGTCTATAGAGTGCATTGGAGACAAATATCCTTTTACATCAACTGTGAGAAAACTTGTAAGAATTTATTTATTTATTTATTTATTTAAGACGGATTCTCACTCTGTCACCCAGCCTGGAATGCAGTGGTGCAGCCTCGGCTTCCTGCAACCTCTGCCGCCTGGGTTCAGGCAATTCTTCTGCCTCAGCCTCTTGAGTAGCTGGGCCTACAGTTGTATACCACTACACCTGGCTAATGTTTTATTTTTAGTAGAGACAAGGTTTCACCATGTTGGCCAGGCTGGTCCCAAACTCCTGGCCTCAGGTGATCCACCCACTTTGGTCTCCCAAAGTGCTGGGATTACAGGCGTGAGCCACGGCGCCCGGCCAAGAACATATTTAAACGTGCAAGAATAACTCTTCAGAAACTGCCGAGGCGCCGGGGGTAGCTTCTGATTCCCACTGTTATGACTGGCTGAGCGAGGAGCTAAATATCACTTCCACGAAATTATTCTGTATAGAATAATTTATATACCCTTAGACATTGGCTTTAATTCAGAGTTTGCACATAAAGTCTTCTGTAGAAGGCTATGAAAATACATAATCACAATATCCCTTGACATCCATGGGTATGAGAAATGCTAGCCAGGAAAATTTGAGAATTAGTTCCTGAGAATTTTAAAATGTCCTCAGTGACAATAAAACACTTCAGAATAACTTGTAAAAATATGTTGTTCTAGAGTGATTTACATTACATGTAATTTAAAACGTTTGTTAGTCGGTAAATATGAATTGATTTGAATTGCCTGTGATACATAATTACGTTCCATAAGGAGTAAGAAAATAAGACTTTCTAATTGTGGTCTTCTAATCAACTCTCTTAATTTTTAAAAACTGTTACTTTTAGTTTGCAGCACAGTGCTAGTTTTATATTAGAAACTATAATTATGAAGAGGCATGATAAAAATCTAGTCTCTTTATAGGGATCACATTCTTCGCATTTAAAAGACATTTTTCTATTACCCTCTCCCTCAAATGAAACCTCTATGAAATTGGAAATATTCTATCTCCAATGTGCTTGTTATAGAATCTGTCAGTCTTCAACATATACTTGTGGGAAGTGTGTGGTGTGTGTAGGTATGTGGGTGTGTGTCCTTTTATATTTTCAGTGAGTTGATCAACATTTAAACTGGCAAACAATTATAAACTGGTTTGACACTAAAGCAGCCTTAAAAACTGTTATCTGAAAGTCACTTCGAGCACAAATATTTATCCCAGGGACTGTCATAGGTGCTGGGGAGTCAGCAGTGAACAAATGGAGCTCACCCGCCAGCCCCACCACCTCCCATGGAGTCCTGGGTTCTCCCCAGGTTGGAGTGTCCTTTGCCCCCTCATTTCCTGCCTGAGGAAGAGGTGGTGGAGAATGCCTCCCTGGTGTCCTTCCTGCAGGGAGTTGTTCAACTGTGTATTCTCAGGGCCAGCAGATGACGGGCCACAGCGTGGGTGTCCACAGGTGTTTTCTGAGTGGATGGTGAGGTTGCTGTCACCTCTCAACTGGACTGTTTTATTAGCTTCCTAACGAGTCTCCCTCCCTGCCCCTCGCCAGCTCCAGTCTATTCTTAACAAAGCAGCCAACGTGATCTTGTTAAAATTTACTAAGTCAGATCCTGTTAGTCTTGTTCAAAGCCCTCCAGTGGGTCTCCATTTTACCCTAAGGAAAGCCATAGTCTTTAGAGAGACCCATGAGGCCTCACAGTGTTTGGCCCCCTGCTGCCCTCTGATCTCATCTCCTACTATTCTTCCCCTCATTCATTCTGCTTTATCCACATCTGTCCCCTAGCTCTTTATCAAACTCACCAGCCAGGCTTCAATCCCAGAGGCTTTTACCAGCCTTCCTACCCAAAGACTGGCAGAGCTCACTCTTTCACCTCCTCTGGGGGGTCCTCCATAGCTGGCCTATCAAAAATTGCCCTGACACTCCTGATTGCCCCCTCCCGGCTTGCTTTTCTCCTGACACTTAGAATATAAATGTCTCTTTGTTCACTGCTAAACACAAACACACACACACAGCTTCAGTGGATGGATGGATGGGTGGATTTTAATTTTGTTGTCATGTCTCACCATGGCAAGAGTTTTTCTGTTTTGTTCATTGTATCCACAACAGCTGGAAGAGTGCCTGTTAGTGCACCCAGTCAATATTTGTCAAATTAATTTTAAAAACTCTTAACCAACGTTTCTGCCTGAAGTACACTTTTAGTAGGGCCAAAATGATGCCTTCTGCGTGTCTGTATGTGCTTTGATAAATAATCATTGGTTTTGCCACACTGTAGCTCAATGCTAATTGGTCTGATTCTGTTACCAATGGGTCAAAAGAAAGGTTGAACCCCTGTCTTTCCTGATAAACCCAGTAGCTCAGTGAAAAAAATCAGCTGCATTTGTCATTCGCCTGCAAAGTGCAAACACCAGTACAGACCTTCCTCTCAGTTGTGTTGGTATTTGTCACTTACCTGCTGTTGGAATCTCTCACTCTGGGTATTTTGTTTGAGAAGTCTCCAAACTGCTTTCCACAGTGGCTGAACTAATTTCCATTCCTACCAGCAGTGTAAAGTGTTCCTTTTCTCTGCAGCCTCACCAGCATCTGTTATTTTCTGACTGTGCTTAATCTGTTTGGATCTCTGTTTAACACAGTGTATCTTCATAAGTGGCCTATGAAGTAGGTACTATTATGAGCCCATCTGACAGATAAGGAACCCGAGGTTTAGAAAGGCTAAACAGTGTGATCAAGGTCATGTGGTAAATTAATAATAATTGGTATTGAGGCAGAACCAATGCAGTATATATGTGTGTGTGGGGTGGGGGGAGTGTATGCATCTATGTGTGTGTAGATGGAGAAAGACATACCTCATTTTATTGTACTTCACAGATATTGCATATTTTACAAAATTAAGGTTTGTAAAACCCTACGTCAAGCAAGTCTGTTGGTGCCATTTTTCCAATGGCATGTGCTCACTTCATGTCTGTGTGTTACATTTTGGTGATTCTCACAATATTTCAAACTTCTTTGTTACAATTATATGTTATCGTTCTCTGGGATCAGCAGTCTTTTTTTTTTTTTCTTTTTTGAGACGAAGTCTCGCTCTTTCGCCAGGCTGGAGTGCAGTGGCGTGATCTTGGCTCACTGCAAGCTCCACCTCCCGGGTTCAAGCGACTCTCCAGCCTCAGCCTCCCGAATAGCTGGGATTACAGGCACGTGCCACCACACCCGGCTAATTTTTCTATTTTTAGTAGAGACAGGGTTTCACAATGTTGGCCAGAATGGTCTCGATCTCTTGACCTCATGATCCGACCGCCTTGGCCCCCCATAGTGTTGGGATTACAGGCGTGAGCCACCACGCCTGGCCAGTGATCAGCAGTCTTTTAGGTTACCATTGTAATTGTTTTGAGATACTACAAAATGCACGTAAAACAAGATACCAAACTCAATTGATAAATGTTGTATGTGTTCTAACTGCTGTACTTACTGGCCATTTGCCCATCTCTCACCCTCTCCTTGGGCCTCCCTGTTCCCTGAGACACAACAATGTTGAAATTAGACCAATTAATAGCCCTACAATAATCTTTTAAGTGTTACAGTGAAAGAAAGAATCACACATCTCTCACTTTAAATCAAAAGCGAGAAATGATTAAGCTTAGTGAGGAAGGCGTGTTGAAAGCCAAGACAGGCTGAAAGCTAAGCCTCTTGCACCAGCTGGCCAAGTTGGGAATACAAAGGAAAAGTTCTTGGAAAAGTGCTACTCCAGTGAAAACGCAAATGATAAGACAGCAGAACAGCTTTATTGCTGATACAGGGAAAGTTTTAGTGGTTTGGGTAGAACATAAAACCAGCCACAATATTCCCGTAAGTCAAAACCTAATCCAAAGCAAGGCCTTAACTCTTCAATTCTGTGAAGGCAGAGAGAGGTGAGGAAGCTGCAGAAGAAAAGTTAGAAGCTAGCAGAAGTTCATTCATGAGGAAGGATCTCCGAAACATAAAAGTGCAAGGTGAAGCAGCAAGTGTTGATGTAGAAGCTGCACCAAGTTATCCAGAAGATCTGACAAGATGATTAATGAAGGTGACTACACCAAACAACAGATTGTCAGTGTAGACAGAATAGCCTTCTGTTGGGAGAAGATGCCATCTAGGACTCGTGGCTGGAGAGGGGAAAGTGAATGCCTGGCTTCAAGGTTTCAAAGCCTCAAAGGGCAGGTTGACTCTCTTGTTAGGAGATAATGTACCTGGTGACTTTAAATTGAAGCCAGTGCTCATTTACTATTCCAAAAAAAGCCAGAGCCCTTAAGAATTATACTAAATCTACTCTGCCTCTGCTCTGTAAATGGAACACTGAATTCTGGATGACCAGGTATGTGTGTACAGCATGGTTTCCTGAATACTTTAAGCCCACTGTTGAGACCTGCTCAGAAAAAAAGATTCCTTTCAAAACATTATTGTTCATTGACAATGCATCTGATCACCTAAGAGCTCTGATGGAGATGTATAAGGAGATTAATGTTATTTCCATGCCTGTTAACACAGCATCCATTCTGCAGCCCAGGGATGAAGGAGTAACTTCATTCTTATTATTTAACAAATACATTCCATAGGCTATAGCTGTTGCAGATGATGATCCTCTAATGAATCTGGGCAAGTAAAATGAAAACCTTCTGAAAAAGATTAACCATTCTTCTTGCCATTAAGAACATTCATGATTTATGGCAGGAGGTCAAAATACCAACATTGATAGGAGTTTGGAAGAAGTTGATTCCAGCCTTCATGGATGACTTTCAGGGGCTCAAGACTTCAGTGGAAGAAGTAACTGCAGATGTGGTGGAAATCACAAGATAACTAGAATTAGAAGTGGAGTCTAAGATGTCACTGAATTGTTGCAATTTCATGATAAAACTTGAACAGATGAGGGGTTGCTTCTAATGGATGAACAAAGAAAGTGATTTCTTGAAATGTGGTCTACTCCTGGTGAACTTCCTGTGAACATTATTGAAATTATAACAAAGGATTTAGAATAATACATAAACTTAGTAAAGCAGTGACAGAGTTTGAGAGAACTGACTGCAGTTTTGAATGTTCTAGTGGCCAGGTGTGTAGCTCATGCCTGTAAACCCAGCACTTTGGGAGGCCAAGGTGGGAGGATTGCATGAGCACCGGAATTTAAGATGTCCCTGGGCAATACAGTGAGATCCCGTCTCTACAAAAATAAAAATAATTAGCCAGGTGTGGTGGTGCACTATAATCCCAGCTACTTAGGAGGCTGAGGTGGGAGGATCGCTTAAGCCCAGGAGTTTAAGGCTACAGTGAGCTCTGATCACACCTGGGTGACAGGCCAAGACCCTGTCTCAAAAAAAAAGGAACAAGAAAAGAAACATTGTTTGCCACAATGAGGTTTTCTTCAATTGCCCCAGCCACCCCAGGCTTCAGCAGCCACCATCCTGATCAGTCAGCAGCTGTCTACATCACGGAAGACCCTGCGAAAGATAATGACTTGCTGAAGGCTCCGATGATTGTTAGCATTTTTGAGCAATGAAGTATTTTAAAATGAAGGTTTGTACTTCTTTCTAGACCTAATACTCTTGCACATTTTAGACATAATGCTCTTGCACACTTAATAGACCACAGTGTAGTGTGAACATAATTTTATATGCACTGGGAAACCAAAAAATTCATGTGACTTGCTTTATTGTGATACACACTCCATTGTGGTGGTCTGAAGCTGAACCCTTAGTAGCTCCGAGGTATGCCTGTATAGAGATAGATAAAGAGATAGAGAGACTTATTTTGAGGAACAGGCTTGCAGGATTTTGGAGGCTGGCAAGTTTAAAATCCACAGAGGAGGCCCCAATCTTGAGACCCAGGGAGGAGCCGGTGTTGCATTTCAAGTCTGAACGCTGTATATTGGCACAATTCAAACTCAGTTGTACTTCTCAGTTGCTTTTACCATTATGCTGTGCCTCTTAACATAAGCCCGTTAGCTCAGTGCTTGGCACATCATACAATTTAGTATTTCACAAGAATGTTTGAAATGTAAGGTATGTAAGATTGCTACAGCTGTGTTGTCATGTTAGGGCTGAAGCTGGAATTGGGATTATCAAAGAGGGAATGGCAACACCGTAAAAGAAATAAGGGAGTGGGTAACACTGTGTAGCCTAGGGGAACTTGTCTGTTGTAAACGTCCAAAATGAGCACTCTGTACTGTGGTCACTGTACCCCAGGGTTACAGGGAAGGAAAGGGCCAGCGCTCTGCCCTCGTTCTTTAAGAGAAACCCGTAGTTTCAGGAAGTGTTTGTGCTGGACAAAATCTCTGAGCTTTCTCCAAGTCCATTTCTGTCAAAATTCAGAACTACTCTTATAACTGAGTTGACCTCTGGAATACTTGATTCTCTCAACTCAACTTTGTTACTTATGGCTACTGTTAAAAGCCAGGAGGTAACTTTTTCCTTACTTGGATACCCTGTCTTCATTCCACAGGGTTTTTGAAATGGAATGTGTGGAAAGGTTGCTACAGCTGTGTCGACTCATTAGGACAGAGCCAAGATGACACAATTTCTGGGAAGTTTATTACAGTAGCTACTTTAAAATTTGGTAGCACAAAAGTCTAATAAAATTTGGGTAGCACATTATTTAGTCATCTAGTAATCATAGATGGTGTTAAGTAACTATTTTCTATCTTAATTGGAGTAAGAAGTAAAGTTACTTAAACTGCATTATGAGTTAGAGTTATAGTTCTATCTTGAAAGACAACTGAATATTAAAGTGAATGCTGAAGGAGGGAATGAATTTGTTTAAAAGGTAAACAGGGAAATCATGACCTTTTAAACCATTGTTTGGAAATGTAAATTTTAAAAATAAAATGGTTTTCCTTAATCTTATCTGATCATTGACCTCTGAGACACAGCCCTTGTGGACTGTTTTATATATTGTGATCCTGTCTTAGTGCATTCCTGCTGCTATAACAAAATACCACAGACTGGGTAATTTTTAAATAACAGAAACATACTTTTCACAGTTTTGGAGGCTGGGAAGTCCTAAATGAAGGTGCCAGCAGGTTCAGTGTCTGGTGAGGGCTGCCATCTTCTCCAGGATGGCACCTTGAAGGCCCTGGCTTCATATGGCAGGAAGCAACAAAAGGGCACGGACAGCTCCCATCAGCCCTTCACAAAGCACTCTTCTCATCCGTGAGACAGAGCCCTCATGCCTAATCACCTCCTAAAGGCCTCACTTCTTAATACTGTTGCATTGGGGATTAAGTTTCAACATGAATTTTGGAGGGAACACAGACATTCAAACCATAGCAGCTCCTTGTTGAGTTTGATGTTTTGCTGTCAGTTTTATTTTCTGTGTTGCTAGCTCTGTCTCATGTCTCTGAAGTCAAATGAAGCAGGCTCCATCACTTACTGTGGTGTCTGGGCAAGTTAGGCCACTTCTCTGCTTTGCTTTCCTCATCAGCAAAGTGAGGATTACAGTCCTCCCTACTTTCCTTTCTGCAAGTATTAAATGTGGTTCCTGGCATATCACCCAGAGCAGTGCAAGACTCAGCCTTTAATTCGTGTTAGCTGCTTTGATGAGAGTGATGCATTGATGCAATCCCCAGAAGAAGATTTAGGGAATCCAGCTGTGAGTGTCTTCTATGTCAGCAGTTCTCATCTACTCTTCAGATCACTTTTAAGATATGTATTATTTATACCCCCATTTATATAGATGAGGAAACTGATTCTCAGAGGGTAAATTGCCCAGGGCCACACAGTAAGTGGCAGAGCTGTTAGAGTTTCAAACTTGGGTCTTTAAAACCCAAACCCTACTCTTTCCAGTGTATCATGCTGTTGTTGTCATAAAATGCCAACATAAAATTTACCATCTTAACCTTTTTTTTTTCGAGATGGAGTTTCGCTCTTGTTACCCAGGCTGGAGTGCAGTGGCATGATCTCAGCTCATTGCAACCTCTGCCGCCTGGGTTTAAGCGATTCTCTTGTCTCAGCCTCCCAAGTAGCTGGGATTACAGGTGCCCAGCACCACACCCGGCTAATTTTTGTATTTTTAGTAGAGATGGGGTTTCGCCATGTTGGCCAGGCTGGTCTCAAACTCCTGACCTCAGGTGGTGTGCCCACCTCAGCTTCCCAGAGTGCTGGGATTACAGGTGTGAGCCACTGTGCCTGGCCCATCGAAACCCTTTTTAAGTGTGTAGTTCAGTGGTGTTAAGTATGTTTATATTGTTATGAATTAGCTCTCCAGAACTTTTTCATCTTGCAGGACTGAAACTCTATATTCACTGAATGGCAACTCCTGCTTTATCCCCAGCTCCTGGCAACCACTATTCTGCTTTCTATGTCTATAAATTTGAATACAGCAGATTCTCAAATGTTGTTTTATTCAACATGATTTTGTTATAATGTTGATGAGAACAAAAAATTGATTCCCAGTTGGGGCCAGTGTCTGTGTGGGGTTTATGTGTTTCTCCCATGTCTGCTTGGGTTTTCTCCTGGTACTGCAGTTTCCTCCCGCATCCCAAAGATGTACATGTTAGGTTAATTGGTGTTTAAATCGTCGCAGTGTGAGTGGGTGTGGCTGTGAGTGTGCCCTGTGACGGGATGGAGTCTTGTCCAGAGTTGGTTCCCATCTTGCTCCCTGAGCAGCTGGGATAGGCTCCAGCCACCTACAACCCTGAACTGGAATAAGCAGGGTGGAAAATGCATGAATGAATGGACATACATTATTGTAAAATAAAAATTTGTAAAGTATATGATCATACAATAAATAATCAATAAAATACATGACAGTAAACGATGTGGTACAAAAGCACTCAATGAACATGCCATGTTTTCCTTTTTTTGTTTGTTTTTTGTTTTTTGAGATGGAGTTTCACTCTGTCATCCAGGCTGGAGTGCAGTGTCGTAATCTTGGCTCACTGCAACCTCTGCCTCCTGGGTTCAAGCGATTCTCCTGCCTCAGCCTCCCAAGTAGCTGGAATTATAGACATGCGTCACCACGCCCAACTAAGTTTTGTATTTTTAGTAGAGACAGGGTTTCTCCATGTTGTTCAGGCTGGTTTTGAACTCCTGACCTCAAGTGATCCTCCCACCTCGGCCTCCCAAAATGCTAGGATTACCGGCGTGAGCCACCTCACCCAGCCTGCCCTGTGTTCTTATTTGTTTCCAAATAGCGTGGTGTCAGGAGGTGCTACTTGCAATTTTCACTTTGCAAACGTTGATTCATTGATTTAACCACCATTATGACTGCTGTCACTCACTGATTCACCAAAAATTGGGTAAATAATTATTTTTATTCATCTGTCTTAAATGTCTGTATAGCTCATATTTATTTTAGTGCTCAATATTAGAAGTGTTTTGGTATTTAGAAGTTTGGTGATATTTTTGTGACCAGAAATCAGCCATAGGAACTTAACTGTTGTTTGTATCAATTAGCCTGTAGAAAAATTGGTTTCATTATGTGTCCCTTCATTTAAAGTCATAGGTTTCTGACAACCAATTGATAATATTGAGGATTTCCTGTACTTTAGATACCTTGTATAGGTGGAATCATGTAATATTTGTTTTTTGTGACTGGCTTTATATTTCACTTCACGTAATGTCCTCAAGCTTCATCCATGTTGTAGCTTATAACCAGATTTCCTTCGGGTTCATAGTATAACGTTGTTATGTATACCACATTTTATTTATCTATTAATCTGTTAGGGGACCCTTGAGTTCTTCCACCTTTTAGCTATTGTGAATAGTGCTGCTATGAACATAGGTTACAAATACCTCTTCAATACCCTGCTTTAGATTGTTCTGGATATTTACTCAGAAGTAGGATTGCTGGATCAAATGGTAGGTCAATTTTTAGATTTTTGAAGAACCACCTTACTGTTTTCCATAGTAACCACACCATTTTACACCGACAACACACAAGGGTTCCAATTTCTCTACATCCCCACCAACGCTTGTTGTTCGTTGTTGTTTTGTTTCGTTTTAATAGTAGCCATCGTAATGGGTGTGAGGTGATGTTTCATTGTGGTTTTGATTTGTATTTCTGATAGTCAATGCTGTTGAACACCTTTTTTTTATATGCTTGTTATTTGTATTTCCATCTTTGGAAAAATGTCTGTTAAGTTATTTGCCCATGTTGTAACCAGGCTATTTGATTTGTTTTGTTGTTATTCTTTCTTTTTTTTTTTTTTTTTGAGATGGAATCTCACTCTGTTGCCCAGGCTGGAGTGCAGTGGCGTGATCTCAGTTTACTGCAACTTCCACCTCCCAGGTTCCAGCGATTCTCCTGCCTCAGCCTCCCGGGAAGCTGGTACTACAGGCATGCACCACCACGCCCAGCTAATTTTTTGCATTTTTAGTAGAGACGGGGTTTCACTGTGTTGACCAGGCTGGTCTGAAACTCTTGACCTCATGATCTGCCTGCTTCATCCTCCCAAAGTGCTGGGATTGTGGGCGTGAGCCACCACACCCAGCCGTGTTGTTGTTCTTGAGGTACAGCTGTTCTTTATATATTCTGGATATTAAAGCCTCATCCCATACATGATTTGCAAATATTTTCTCCTGTTTCATGTTTGCCTTTTCCCTCTGATTGGATCCTTTGATGCACAGAAGTTTCGAAGTTTGATATAGTTCCATTTGTCTAGTTTTGCTTTCGTTGCCTGTGCTTTTAGTTTTGGATTGGGAAACCATTGCCTAGTCCAATGTCATGCCTTTCTCCTTGTATTTTCTTCTAGGAGTTTTATACTTTGGGGACTTATGTTTAGGTCTTTAATCCATTTTGAGTTAATTTTTGTATGTAATTCATTCTCTTGAATGTGGATGTCCAGTTTTCCTAGCATCATTTGTTGAAGAAACTGTTCTTTTCCATCTTGCTGGGGTTTTTGTTGTTTGTTGTTGTTTTTGAGACAGGGTCTCTCTTGTGTCATCCATGCTGAAGTGGTATAATCCTAGTTCACTATGGCCTTGAACACCTAGGCTCCAGGAATCCTCCTACCTTAGTCTCCCAAGTAGCTATTATAGAATTACAAACACTCACTACCAAGTCTGGCTCTTTTTTTTTTTTTTTTTTTTAAAGTGATGAGGTCTTGCTGTGTGCTGTGTTGCCCAGGCTGATCTCGAACTCCTGACCTCAAGTGATCTTGGCTTCCCAAAGTGCTGGGATTACAGGCGTGAGCCACTGTGCTCATCCATCATGCTGTTTTGTAAGGGTAGAGGAGAGAGAGTGAAGAGAGGGGATATTTATTTTGGGAGAAAAAATAATGCAGAAGTATTTTTTAGCTTGTTTGCCGCTACATAAATGGAGAAAAGTGTACATAAATCTTTGCTAGGATAATATATTTACAGGAATTATGGAGAACTTGTTTGACAGATATAGAGGACTTTATTATTAATATTTGTTTGTATGGGGAAAGCAAATCAAGACATTATAGTAATACTAGTCTGGGAATGGTGGCTCACGCCTGTAATCCCAGGCCAAGGGGGGCAGATCACTTGAGGTTAGGAGTTCGAGACCAGCTTGGCCAACATGGTGAGCCCCTATCTCTATTAAAAATACAAACATTAGCCGACATGGTGGTGTGTGCCTGTAATCCCAGCTACTTGGGTGGCCAAGGTAGGAGAATCGCTTGAACCCAGGAGGTGGAGGTTGCAGTGAGCCAAGATCTCACCACTGCTTCCAGCCTGGGCGGCAGAGCAAGACTCCATCTCAAAAAAAAATAAATAAATAAATAAATAAATAAATAAAGTAATACTATATTCTCTTTGGCTACGAAGAGACCAGCTTTCCAGAAACCCAGGGTTTCTGGAATCCAGAAGTTGCTGGCAGGTTGGTGGTGGGGGAGGAAACCTTTTAATGCCAAACTAATAAGTCTCTGAACTCCCACAAGCAAACAAACATAGAAGATAAAAAAAGCTGAACTCTAAGAGGTTGTCTCCTGTATACTGTGATGGCCTGATTCACAGAGGGAGTGGCCGTGTCTCAGAGGGAATGTGGCCATCCTGGGAGGCAGTGGAGAAGAGCAGGAGGAGTTAGCAAGGGAGAGCCCTGGAGGTCGGCAGTGCTGAGGGTGGTTGTGAGCAGCAACCTTGTGGAAGAACACCAGGCTAAAGGTACCGGCTCTGTAGTCCTGCCCTGGAGGGGAAAGGGAGGCCAAGACTGCTCCTCCATCCCTTAAGTGTTAGCCCTCAGCTAACTAATCCCAGCCTCTAGGAGCTTTTAATAGCTAACTGAAGAAAAATTATATAGCTTTTGGGCTAATGTGGTAACATTTCTCAAAGTTGCTAAAACATTTCAAATGTCTGCATCTTCTGTTAAAATCTCTGGCATTAATCAGTTATAGAAATCTTATTTGTATCTTTATTTCCTTTCCTCTCTGCATCAGATATTATTACGTATACTGTTTGTTGGGAGGGATGTAAGCTCAGGAAGCTTAGATTGCAGTAGAGAAGACAGAATGTTTATAAATAATGGTAAATAGTTATGATACCAGTGGTAATAATAGTAATCATAAGACATAATGTTGTCTTTCTAGTTAACCTTTTGAGGCTATCTGGAGGGAGGAGAAAGATCTTTTTAAGGATGGAGAAACTGAGAGCTAAAGATTATGTAAACTTTACAGGTCTGGGTCTTCCACACATTATATCTGACATGTAAATAGCAAGAGGCTCCATGAAAGTGACTCTGTTGGTCATGTTAGTGTGAATAGTGATCGTGAATGTTTTGAGCCACAGTCCACTACTGTTCCCAGTGTGCTGGACATTCTCCTTGAGCTATCTGCAAACAGGAAATATACTTCTTTGAAAATAAACATGGGCGTACACAATTGCACTGAATCCATGTTACTCATCTAACGTGGTACAATAAAGTCTTTCAAAAATGTTGTAATCCGTTACATTGGAATAGCATTTTATTGTGAACAAAGCAGTCTGTTATATAACATGACTAGTATAAAAGCTTACTAATGCTGTGATAGAAGTAGGAATGAGTGTTTTAGACAGTGCATCTTAAACATTTAATCTTTCGTTGAAGACTCTCGCTTTTCAGTTTCTGACAATTTAGCACATAATTCTGTATGATAAGAAAATACAGATGGGGACATGGGCCTCATGCTATTGAGGAAAGCTGTTCGATGTAGAGATGGGCACCTGAGAAACTGTCTTGAAATGTGTCTCATTGAGCCCAGCTGCTCTTCCAGAGCTCAACTGGACCTGACAACAGCTGTCTCTAAGCCAGGAACCATGGGCCCTTATAATGTAAAAAGGATGAGTAAGGGGATGTTCTGTTGGAAAATATGCATGTAGTGTAGCAATGCCAAAACTGTAATAATATACATGAATGCATGTTGAGCTTATGTCTAAATACTGGTTGTGTCATGAGTGGCCTATTATAAAGCCACTAGAAAAGTTCTTTTGAAAGAGGATTTGAGGGACTGGGCTTTTTTTTAATCGTGGAATTTATATTCTAATCCTGACTTTGTATACATGTCTGTTGTGTCTTAGTGTTCTCGTCTCCCTTCCTTAAACTTCCTTTCATTGAAATATAGTTTACATACAATAAGCTACTTGTATTCCATTTTACAATATAAGTTCTGACCCATGATATTGTTACTACAGTCAAGAAAATGAGCATAAACCTTTGTGATCCTCCTCTCCCTTGGTCTCTGGGACTCTTTAGCTTTTTTTCTTTTTTCTTTTTTCTTTTTTTTTTTTTTTTGAAATAGAGTCTCACTCTGTTGCCCAGGCTGGAGTGCAGTGGTGCAGTCTCAGCTCACTGCAAGTCCGCCTCCCAGATTCAAGTGATTCTCCTGCCTCAGCCTCCCGAGTATCTGGGATTACAGGCAGGATTACTACGCCCAGCTAATTTTTTGTATTTTTAGTAGAGATAGGGTTTCACCATGTTGGCCAGGCGGGTCTCGAACTCCTGACCTTGTGATCCGCCTGCCTCGGCCTTCCAAAGTGCTGGGATTATAGGCGTGAGCCACTACGCCCAGCCTGACTCTTGCTCTTGATGTGTATAGGAAAACATTCTGAGAAACACTGTTTTAGAGAATTCTCTAAATTCTGGAACAGGCCACTGAACCTGCCTCGCCACCCTTCTGGCATCGAGGTCTCTTTTGTCCTAGAACCCACATAAATTGCAGTTGTAAACTTGTAGTGTGTGCTAGCTTTGTTGCTGTTCCACAGCTTCCTGGGCCACATCAGACTGAGTGGATGCTTGCCGGTGCTTTCCAAACTGGTGAAGAACGAGGATTTTAAGAAATAATTTCTGGTCTATTGTTAAGTGATACTTCTGTAAAAGACAATTAAAATGGGATACTAGAAAAATGAAATTTAAAAAGTCATATGAATACAAGTCCCAGTTGTTTCTCTTTAGATTCAGCAGATATAAAATTTCTATGTACATTGGTAAGTTTCTAAATACTTATACTCAATTTCTGCACGGATCTTATTGCAGAGTGATTACAAAATTTTGTGATTCATGAGCCACACTGAGCAACGCTGATTGGCAGTCCTGCTTCTCCCATTTTCTTCCCCCGCCTCCCCACAAGGGGTACAGTGATCTTTTGGCCACGCTTTTAGAGTTTTCCATTTGGAATATTCTGCAGCTTTTGGCCAGTTATTTTGGCCTAAGAAATGAAAAGAAACTTACAGTAGCTCCTGAATACTTAAGGATACACCAGCCAATGGGCAAAGCATTTTTATTTTTTATTTCTAGGTGACCCTCAAAACAACCCTGCAAAGTAAGTGGTATTAGCCCCACTGCAGGGATGAATTACCTCACTTGTAATCAGGTATTATTTAACAAATACTGCTGAATGCCTGGTAGAGACCGGGCGTGTGCTGGGCTCTGGGGATACAGCAGGAAGCAGAGCAGACAGAACTCTCCGTCTTCATGGTGCTTATGTCCTTGTTGGGGATGGTGGAGACATATCATAAACAACACATATGCCATATTAGATGGTGATCAACAGCGTGCAAGAATAAGCTAGAAAAGGGTGTAGGGTGCAGTAGGCAATGATTACACATTGAAGTTGGTTGGTCTTGGAAGTCTTCTCTGAGGTGACCTTGGGCCAAGATCAGGCTGAGGAAGAGAAGCACTTGGAGGGGCAGAGGCGAGGTCCTGCAGTTTTGAGGAACTCACTGAGGTTAGGGACTCTTGTCACGCCATTCAGCTAGGGAATGGCTGGTAATAAATGTGACTTTTTCTATTATACTTTATAGTCTTTACTCACTCTCCATGCTCTTGGTTTAAAAGGTACCTGGATCCCCCTGCAAAAAAAAAAGTGGAAATCAATTTGGGAATGGGAAGGTGGAATTTATGTGTGGATTTTGCTTTTGATGATTAGGTCTGGATATTTTTCAAGGCTTTTAAATATCTTTTTCCTAAGGATACGAAGTACATGAGTTTTGTAATGGAGTTTCCATTTTTAAGTGGATGAATTTTCTCTAGGGGGCATGAAGAGCTAGACAAGATCAGGGAAGGGGCTTTCAAAAGAGAAGAGATTAAAGCTTTGGGAGAAAGGCATTGTTTTTGTTTAAGCACTTTGAAGTTAAGGATGTGTTGGTTGTTCCCTGCTTATGAATGACCTGGTGCTTAGAGACAGCTCTCCTCGTATTTGGCAGCAGCATTTGCTGGGGCCTTTTTCTTATCTGGCTGCTCTCTGCTGCCCAACACTTACCTTCTGCAAACCCCGAGAGCTCTGACCCAAACCCTGAGAGCTCTGACCCAAACCCCGAGAGCTCTGACCCAAACCCCGAGAGCTCTGACTCAAACCCTTCACCCGAGGTCATGGCTGCTGAACCTCTCACTGCTTCTGCGCCCCCTCACCTCCTCCACCAGCCTTCAGTTGGGTTAGAGAGGAGGAAGAGGAGGGATGATGACTGTTTATAACTAGTAAGTATCCTAGTCTCATTTGAGCTTGTACACTACATAACATTGGCAGGCAGGTATTACTGTACCTATTTTACAGATGAGAAATGTGAAACTCACTGATGTTAAATAATTTGTCCAAGGCCATCATTCCCGGTAAACCAGAGTAAACACTTGAACCAAACTCTTTGGTTTCCATGTCCCTGATTGCTGCTACCCCGTCTCCTTTTTCAGCTACATTTTTTTTGATGAAGGAAGCTTTTGTGGGTTGGTCATGATTTTATTTATATGGAATTTACTGTATGGCTTTTATGGAAACTGTGTTCCAGGGTTGGAAACGTAATAAAGATTCTGCTTCAGATTTTTGGTCGTTGACTTGGGGACTAAATATCATTTTGATTTTTACAGTGCCTTGCTATTTTTTAGGCTGAAATTTAATAATTTGTATAAGTGTGCTTTGAAATTTGGCAGGATACTCTTCTTAACTTTTGAAATATTACCTGCTGTTTCTCATTGTAGGTTATATTTCTTAGTAACAAGCCTGAACACTCTTGGGGTTCTCAATCTTACAAATAACTTCTCTCACCCTTTTTTTTCCTAGCTACTTTGTTTAATCATTTGTAACTTCCCCTCCAAGGTTGGGGAGGATGGAGGAGGGGTTTTTCAGCCTGGGGTTATTTGTTTTTTGATCCTCTTACAAACATAGTTACATGCTCGTTAGAATGTGAGCTAACCATTCTTCAAAAAAATGCAAAAGAGTTAATCAGCCTGGTGTTGATGACTGTGAAACCTGAGTCCTCTCAGTTAACTGAAGTAGTAGAGATTTGCTGCCCTTACGGATCACAGAGCTGCAGCCTAGCAGGTGCTGTTCCTTCTTTGTTTAAAGCTGTGTTAGCCATCCAGATGTTTCTAGCTCTTCCTCTCTCTTTCATCAGAGAACATTCTTCTTGAAATTTAATGTGGAGGCCCTTTTGCTCTGGTGCATTTTCTTACTCCAAATTCCTGCATTTGTCACAGTCAGGCTGTTGGGCTAAGTGGTCTGGGTGAACACTGATGTTAGAGGTGCAGGGTTTGCTGCAACCCTCGTCTTGTTCTCCAGCTTCCCTTTAGGCACCGTTTATCTTTATTCTTGAAAGTATTTTATGTTTTGATTTGTAATAACTATTGCAGAAATCAATCCTAAGTCATCAGGGTTGTTTAGTCTTTCTCCTTTTGTGCATTTGTGTGTGTGTGCGTGGTAGTATTCATTTTGGCTGTTTGGATGGCATGCGATACAGCGTTTTTTATTTTGTAGCCAAAACCAAACCAAGAGGTTGGCAACAGGACAGAAAAAAGCAGCAAGATAATGTTAATAGGCACGTGTGCTCGCACCTGAGCAGGAAGCAGGCACCTGGGGCCAGGATTTGAAGTCTTCTTTCTTTTCCTGGGAGAGTGGGGAAAGGGCTGGTCTTCATGTCAGTGTTAGTCTGGAAGCAGTGACAGAGACTTATTACCAGTTACTGGGTTTTCTTACTCATTTTAGTACTGTTCTTGCTAAGGTTTTAGTATTTACGTATGTGAAAATAATTTTTTGAAGTCTTTAAGATCATCACCTTGACTGAATGAGAGCGAATAGGTATCAGGTTTTATTCATTCCTGTAAAAGGAATAGAATAGAACTTGTCAGAGTGGGTCTGGGTCAGTACCAGTTATGGGTCAACTCTGCAAGTTTTGTTTTGTTTTGTTTTGTTGAGACAGGGTCTCGCTGTATTTCCCAGGCTGGTCTTGATCCTGGGCTCAAGCGATCCTCCTGCCTCAGCCTTCTGAGTAGCTGGAATTAACAGGCATGCGCCTCACCGGCTAACAAGTTTTTTTTTTTTTTTTGAGATGCAGTCTCGCTCTGTCGCCCAGGCTGAAGTGCAATGGCATGATCTTGGCTCACTGCAACCTCTGCCTCCCGGGTTCAAGCAATTCTTCTGCCTCAGCCTCCCAAGTAGCCGGGATTACAGGCATCTGCCACCACACCTGGCTAATTTTTGTATTTTTATTAGAGACAGGGTTTCACCATATTGGCCAGGCTGGACTCGAACTCCTGACCTCATGATTTGCCTGCCTTGGCCTCCCAGAGTGCTGGGATTACAGGCGTGAGCCCCTGTGCCCGGCCACAAGTTAAAATGCCCTTTAGAGTGAGCCTTATGACTCACATTACAGTGGCTAAGAAGCTAAGGGACAAAGTTCCCAGTCTCAGAGGTTATATTCTAGTAGGGAAGAGTAAATAAGTCTCAGATTTATCGTGATACATGGCAACATATGGTAAATATCCAAAAAGAGGTACAGAGCGATCAGGATTCAAGGACAGGGAGAACTCCCTGAGGTAGGGGGGAAAGTGCCAACAGGAGTTTCTGACCATCCCAAACAGGGATGCGCATGGCTGCCACAGCTTCACATTTCCTTATACCATTGTTTGATCTTCACTAGTACGTCCAAATTCCTTGAAAATGGGTTTAAAACTTCCAGAAAACAGTACGATCTCAGAACTGTGAGTGTACTCAGCACGTTTTATGATTCTTTTCTTGTGTCTCCCTTGAACCATAAGCTCGTTTGAAATCAGATAACTGAGTCTTATTGCTATTGCCTGAGAAGCTAGCACAGTGCCTGACACACTGCTAAGTCAGCGCTCTTTCGAGTTACTGAGAATTCCCTTTCCCTGTCCCACTTCGTGAACCACAGCTAATATAGACTCACTTCCATGACGAACCCGGTAAGGCCTAGGCCTTTCTTGCTGCTTCTGCATTTCGTAGCGCTTTGCAAATGCTGCCTCTGCTGTGTCACAGAATATTGCAATGTTTTGTGTGTACATCGCAGTCTAGGAAGTTACTCCGGGTTCTGCCTTATCTATCCTTAGGTGCCCCGTACCTATAGCAGTTAGTGATATGGTAGTCACTGGGTAAATATTCACTGACATGAAAATGGAAGTTTTCAGTGTATATGTATTTGTTTTCTGCTTACCCCTGTTTTAGAGGTTCAAAGTGGGTAAGGGCAGGTTAACACTTGCATTTGCTCAAAAGTTAATTTTTACAATAACTAAATGTTTTTATATTCTTAAAATGTATTTTACACTCTTAATAAACATGAATTTCTCTATATTGTAGTACTTTATTTTTTAAGTAAGAGAGAAAAAAGGTGCTTCAGATGTTCTTACAAGCTGTTTAGCATTTCTGAGAACTTAATAAAATGTTCTGGCTCAGCAGTTAAAAAATGAAAATCAATTTTTTCTGAGGAATAAAGTCTTGCCCATCTGTTCCCTCCTCTTACCGTGTGACTGTTAAATGCTGTTCTGAGATTGTATGTTTTGTTTTGTTTTCTTTTGTTTTTTGAGACAGAGTCTTGTCTTGTTCTGTTGCCCAGGCTGGAGTGCAGTGGTGCGGTCTCGGCTCACTGCAAACTCTGCCTCCCAAGTTCAAGTGATTCTCCTGCCTCAGCCTCCCGAGTAGCTGGGATTATAGTTGCCCACCATCACGCCTGGCTGATTTTTGTATTTTTTAGTAGAGACGGGGTTTCACCATCTTGGCCAGGCTGGTCTCGAACTCCTGACTTCATGATCTACCCGCGTCGGCCTCCCAAAGTGCTGGGATTACATGCGTGAGCCACCGCGCCCAGCTTTTATGTTTTGATACTATAGAGACGTATACAATAAAATTGCCAATTACTCACCATTTCTAATTATGATTCATTTTATCATTAAATTATTTGTAAGAGCTTATTAGCATGTGTATATGTAAAGATTCATTTATTTTTAATCTGTACATCCATTCACAATTTGTTATACTCTTTTTAAATGCAAGCACTTATTTTGAAATGGTTTTAAATGTTATAGTATCTCCACCATATGAAATAAGGAATATCTGTGCTTTCCTCTACTCCCCTTCTCTGAGATTACTGCAGCCAGAAGGTTAATGCCTTAGCTGAACTCTTAAAAGCATTTCAGTTATCATGAACTTAAGAAATGTTTGTCTTGGTTCACGAAATGTAAATTTTTTTTTTTTTTTTGAGATGGAGTCTTCCCTGTTACCAAGGTCAGGATGGTCTCAATCTCCTGACCTCGTGATCCGCCCACCTCGGCCTCTCAAATTGCTGGGATTACAGGCGTGAGCCACCGCTCCCGGCCATGAAATGTAAATAATTTTTAAATCTAGTTTACAAAGAAAAAATGATGATGAAGGGATATCGTTTTTTTGTTCCTCAGTAATAAATTTAGTCTTAAATTTCAGGTTAGCATCCTGGATTTATTATCCTATATCACTTTTTGGTATGCATTCATGGAATTTTGTAGGCAGTTTCATGCCAAAGTGTCGTGTTTTCCGAAGTCCAATTTTTTTTTAACTGGTTTAACTAACATTCATTTTGAGATGATTCTGAATTTTGTAACAAAAACAATTTATGTTTGAATATTCACCTTTATTATTTTAAAAAATCTATTCTGTAGCCCTGAGATTTGGACAAAATGGTAATTATGTTGTTTTATGGTTATTAAAGCTGAATATAAAGAATTCTTATCGAACCAAGATGTCACAGCTCTTATAAGTGGCATGATTAAGACTATAATTTTACTTATAGTCAGTGTACCTTCTACCACTATATAATGTTTCCAAGCATATGAAGTTATTACTAGTCTATATCTATGATTTTCAGTGATGTTAAATGTGTTTTTAAAAATTTTATTGGCCGGGCGCGGTGGCTCACGCCTGTAATCCCAGCACTTTGGGAGGCCGAGGTAGGCGGATCATGAGGTCAGGAGATCGAGACCATCCTGGCAAACACAGTGAAACCCCGTCTCTATTAAAAATACAAAAAAGTAGCCGGGCGTGGTGGTGGGCGCCTGTGGTCCCAGCTGCTCTGGAGGCTGAGGCAGGAGAATGGCATGAACCCGGGAGGTGGAGCTTGCAGTGAGCTGAGATCGCGCCACTGCACTCTAGCCTGGGCGACAGAGCGAGACTCCGTCTCAAACAACAAAAAAAAATTTATTAATGTGTAAAATACGAGAGTGCACAAATCTTAAATGCACAACTTAAGAATTTTCACAAAGCAAAAACATGGTCAAATGATTTGGAGTATGAATTAATATTAAAATACAATGAATTTAATATTAGATGTCTAGAGGCTCTTGATTCCAGAGAAATACATTTTTTTTAAAACTTATGTTACACTTCCCTTAATACTCATTTAAAGTGTTTCTGATTTCCTCATTTGCTCATTTGTTTGGCAGTATTCACAGCGAGCCTGCCCTCTGCCAGGCATGACTGGCATGGGGCACAGCTGTGAACAGGAATCATCACTTGTAACTTGAGGTCAGACTAAAGGACACAGGCAAATTCCTGTGGAGCAAGAGGGCCTTCCGGAGAACTTCCCAGAGGAAGCGACCTCTTGACCGAGTCCAAGCGTGGACGGGAATCATCCCAAGAAGAGTTTAGGGAGGACGGCAGGAGGCACCAGGCCAGGAGGGCTGTTGAGACAGGCAGATCTGCAGGGCTGCGGCCTGTGCAGCGAGGGCTGGAGCTGGGGGATGCTGGGTGGGCAAGGACAGCCAGGTTCGTTTTTACTGGGACTGTAGTTTCCTTGATTATCAACAACAGGAATAGACTCAGGCAAACAGAAGCTTAAAAGAAATTTACTGGAAAAATAGAGGGGTTGCTCCCAGAATTGAATAATGGGCTGACCTTACAGGTCTCAAAGAAGGGCAAACAACTAGGGCTTTCCCGGCATCTCTGCAGAACTTGTGGGATTTCTCCATAGAGCAGTGCTCTGAGTTGACTTCCTCTAATTGCAGGGTGTTAGTCTCTACTCAGATTTCTAGTCTTTGAGAAACAGAATCTGATTAACTTAGTTCAAGTCCATTGTCCAAATGGACCAGGACCAATCATTGTGGCCAGAGGATAGGAGCAGGCACCATGCCTAGTCAATCAAGGTAGGTGACTGTTAGGTGGTCAGGACAACTAGATCTGTTATCTGAAAGAGAGAGTGGATGACCTGGGTACCCATGTGGATGACATGACCACCCAGAAGGCAGTGTTACGGTAGCTCAGAGTAGAGGTGGTTTGGGGGCAGTGATTAGGAAAGAGTGGATGTTCAGAGACCAGTTAGAGGGCTGTTGCATTAATCCACATAAGAGGTGATGGTGCCAGAAGTAGGTGCAGCCTGTACAGATATAAAGTAGTAAATAGATTCGGGGACAGTTAAGAGGCAGAGAAAAAAGGACTTTGCAGCTGGACACTGGGAGGTGTGTGAGGATGATTAAGTTGTTGAAGATGACTCTCATGTTTCTGGCTTGGACTAGAACCATTGGGTCCATAGTGGTCCCTTTTGCATGGAGGAGAGAGAGTTTCAGGAGGGGAATGGGGCTTTGATTCAGTACTGAGTTGGAGTATCTAAGCAGACCACATTTAATTTAAGAACACTTGGGTATGAACAATGCCTCCCCATTACTTGTGGGATTCCAGCTCGGCCATCGGGGCCCTCTCACTCCAGCATTGTGGCCTCTGCCAAGGTTGTTCCTCTCTTTCCGTGTCCCTGGGCTGCCAGAATCTTCTCACAGTATTGCCATGGAATTTGCAACATGCTTCCTTCTGCTCCCCTACCCTAGGCAGGTTTGGGTCTGAGTTGGTATTGGAATGAGTATTGTTAAAGGAAGTTGAAATGAAGACCAGGCCTGTAGAATCTCTGAGCACACAGAACCAGTTAAGCCTTATATGTTACCTCAGCCTTGCTTAAATTGCAAACCTACGCAGAACGAGTAGAGTCATTTTGATAAATGTTTATGTTAGAAGTAAAACTTAGCCCCCGCCAGTCATAAGCTGCCAACTAACATACGACTAAGTGACTAGGGGCTTTCCAACAAGGTACCTTTAACCAAAGGCAATTCTGTAATTTCAAATGAATCAAATAATTTATTTATTTTGCTTCTGCGTTTCCCAGTAAATACTTGTCTCTGACGTTTTGTCATTGGGACACTGAAACTTTTTTGGTCTGGTGTTCTCCAAATCATGAATTGCTTCTTACTTAAATAAACTCTTTAAAAGTGTATTGTTCCTCAGATTTTTCTTTTACAGTAGCTTTCGCAAACTCAGAAAGGCCCCCAGACCTTAGGAGCTTTTAGGACTAAGTGCTATTCAGGGCTCTTTCTTAGATGTGACTGTGTTTAGAAGAGGCTTGCTATAGGCCGAGCACGGTGGCTCATGCCTGTAATCCTAGAAGTTTGGGAGGCCGAGGCAGGCAGGTCACGTGAGGTCAGGAGTTGAAGACCAGCCTGACCAACATGGTGAAACCCCATCTCTACTAAAAATACAAAATTACCCAGGAGCAGTGGCGCATGCCTGTAATCCCAGCTACTAGGGAGGCTGAGGCAACAGAATTGCTTGAACCCAGGGGGTGGAGGTTGCAGTGAGCCAAGATTGCACCATTGCACTCCAGTCTAGGCAACAAGAGTAAAACTCCATCTCAATAAATAAATAAATAAATAAATAAATAAATAAATAAAGCTTGCTATATGATGACACTGTTTTCTTGACATAGAGCTTCAGATTGGGGACTTCCTTGATTAAAATGTAAAGTTGATAAATGAATTTAGTTACAGTGCTTTAATTTTAATAGTATACAATGTTGTATAATATTAATGAGTTAAGCCAAACCCTGACAAGTGGTTCCCTTAGGTACTTTAGTGAGCACTTTTGGCATTAATGCTTACTGGCCTCAGAAATCCTCTGAGTCTGTCGTCCTCAGTGGATCTGGAACTGTTCCCTAAGGAGCAAGTGGGAACTTGTGGGGCATTTTTAGTTTATCTCGATGGTTTGAGGAAAGGGGTACCATAGGCACTAAATGGACTAAGGCCAGAGATGCTGAATGTCATGAAGTATTCATCCACAGGACTTTGATGCTGGTTAAGAACATAAGAAAGAAAAACACCTTTGTATAATGATGAACATAGAACCTAACTGTGTTTAGGTTGATATCTGTTTCAGATATCATCGGCTGGGCGCAGTGGCTCACACCTGTAATCCCAGCAGTTTTGGGAGGCCAAGGTGGGTGGATCACTTGAGTCCAGGAGTTCGAGACCAGCCTGGCCAACATGATGAAACCCCGTTTCTACTAAAAATACAAAAATTTGCTAGGTATGGTGGCACGCGCCTGCAGTCCCAGCTACTTGAGAGGCTAAGGTGGAAGGATCGTTTGAATCCAGGAGGCAGAGGTTGCAGTGAGCCAAGATCACACCACTGCCTGGGCACTCAAGCCTGGGCAGCAGAGCAAGATCTTGTCTCAAAAAAAATAAAATAAATAAATAAATAAAAAAGATACCATCATGAAGTACTTTTCAACAGTTTCAGTAAGCACTAAGTTTTCTGGGAATGCCATGAAATTATAAATTGAGTGAAGAATGAAATTTGCTTGGACTTTATGCTTTACTGACATTACCACCTATGAACATTTTGCCCTTAATTGTTCTTTCATATTCTATTTAGAAGCTCAAATCCTTTAAGACAATGTTTAGAATATATTTAAAAGGGGTATTTTTTTGTTTTGTTTTGTTTTGTTTTGAGACGGAGTTTCATTCTTATTTCCCAGGCTGGAGTGCAGTGGCGCGACCTCGGCTCACTCCAACCTCTGCCTCCCGAGTTCAAGCGATTCTCCTGCCTCAGCCTCCTGAGTAGCTGGGATTACAGGTGCCTGCCCCCACACCCGGCTAATGTTTGTATTTTGTTTTTAGTAGAGATGGGGTCTCACCATGTTGGGCAGGCTGGTCTCGAACTCCTGACCTCAGATGATCCGCCCGCCTAGACCTCCCAAAGTTCCGGGACCACAGATGTGAGCCACCACACCTGGCCCAAAGGGTTTTGTTTTTAAATGAGAGATGGTTAGTAAACTAATATTTTCCCAGGTGACATAGGGTATATACATAGAGATGAATATGGTGAACATTTTGGGTTATAAATTACTTTCATAGCAAGGACCTATGAAGAGTATATAAAGGTAGAAACACTGATTCACACTTGATAGATTGGGCAAATCAAGTTGGGTGAAATTATCCCAGATTTTTTTAAAGTCCTGGGAGGAAAAGATATGCAAGTATGTTGGGCATTGAACAAATTGTTTTTAAAAAAGATCTATGTCCATTCAGAATAGTCTGTGGAAAACATTTATCCTGCGATTTTGTTGCTGTTTCTTTTTTTTTTTTTTTTTTCTTTTTTTGAAACGGAGTCTTACTCTGTTGCTCAGGCTGGAGTGCAGTAGTATGATCTCTGGCTCACTGCAACCTGACTCCCGGGTTCAAGCGATTCTCCTGCCTCAGCCTCCTGGGCAACCGGGATCACAGGCGCCCACTACCACACCTGGCTGATTTTTGTATTTTTTAGTAGAGATGAGGTTTCACCATGTTGGCCAGGCTGATTTTGAACTCCTGACTTCAAGTGATCTGCTTGCCTTGGCCTCCCAAAGTGCTGAGATTACAGGCGTGAACCACTGCACCCGGCTGTCATTGCTGTTTCTGTGTGAGACTAATAAAGGACAAAAAGAAGCATGGCAAGGGATGGATGGAAAAGGCTGGTTCTTCTCTCAGGGTTCCCAGACCATAGCTGGAGATAACACAGGGTTGTAGCTCCATCTGCTGGAGAGAAGCAAACTCTCTCTTGCATAGTCTATAAATGAAAGTGATCTCTCCACAATCATAGTGAGCCAGCCCGTGTTTGCTAAGCACTTGCTGTACACTGTGTAACACTTTGTCAGGTTTAGGGTAACAGAGGAAAAACATATGCATGTTCCCTGTTCCCACCATGCTTAGCTCTGAGAGGCCTTCTGCTGTCAAGAAGACTTGTTTTAGCTGGTGTGCTTATGCATTCTAGGTTTCCCCCTAGACTTCTCCTTGGGTGACTTTTAAAGCCATGTAACCTCATTCTGAGCTTCCTGTTCCTTATCAGAGGTAAGGAATAACAGGGCCCCTCCTATAGGCCTCAGTTTAGCTAAACTTTATTAAATATATAGTGTGTCTATTAGGCAGAGGCCCAAGGAGCATAAAGATGAGTAGGAATCTAGTCCCTGCCCACCACGAGGTTAGAAACAGGAGCTCATAAAAGGATCCTCGCAGAGTAAATGAGAATGTATAATGGGATCCCTGAGGAGGAGTGTGGGATCCAGGCAGGAGAGTCGACTAGGAATGTATGGACGGGTTTTCTGAGTTGTTTGAGGATGTGAGCATTAGCGAAGGGACGCCCTTCCCAGCCGAGGTCAGCGTGAGCAGCGGCATGGAGATGAGGGCCTGTGTGGTGTGTGTATGTCCCTCTTAGGCTATGTAAACTGAGCAGCAGGAAGTGTCCAGGGATGAGGGTTTGGGGACATAGATGGAGCCAGGTAGGGCCTGACGCAGTAGGTTCACACTTGTAATCCCAGCATTTCGGGAGGCCAAGATGGGCGGATCATTTGAGGTCAGGAGTTCAAGACCATCTTGGCAACATGGCGAAATCATATCTCTACCAAAAATACAAAAATTAGCCAAGCGTGGTGGCACACACCTGTTGTCCCAGCTACTTGGGAGTCTGAGGCAGGAAAATGACTTGAACCTAGGAAGTGAAGACTGCAGCGAGCTGAAATCGCTCCACTGCCCTCCAGCCTGGGCAACAGAGTACAACTCTGTCTCAAAAAAAAAAAAAAAAATGATGGGGCCGGGTGATGTAGGGTTTTGTATGTTACCTTAAGGGATGCTGACTGTCCTCAGTGCAGTAAAGAGTTTAAGCAGGGTAATGATAGCAGGTTCCTTAGAGAGACCACTTACTGGCTGTGTCTGTTGGATTTGATTGAAGGGGACCAGGCTGGAGATGGGGACTCTATCTAGGAGGCTGCGGCATGCCTGCTTGGATAATGTTGCCATGCCTGAGAGAGGGCACATTAAGAGGAAGAATTGGATTTAGGCATAGTGGGGAGGGAAGTTTATTTTAGGCATCATGAGTTTGAGTCGCCTGTGACGATATCTGTATGGAGACATCAGCAGACAATTCGATGTATGATTGTGAAGTTTAAGAAGGTCCAGCTAGTGCCACTAACAGGGAGGAAGTAGTTGAGCCATGAGAAATGTTGAAGTCATCAGGGAGAATGTGCACAATGAGAAGAGCAAAAAACCAAGGTCAGGCTGGGGAGTAGCCATACCTACAGCCAGGCAGAGGCTCTTGCAAAGGAGATGGTAATGGGATGACCAGAGGGATAAAAGTACGATGGTCTGGAAGCCAAAGGAATAGAAAATTCCCAGGAAAGCGTCATTTAAAAATGTCAAATGTAAGATAAGAACTGAAAAATGAGGCCGGGCGCGGTGGCTCAAGCCTGTAATCCCAGCACTTTGGGAGGCCGAGGTGGGCGGATCACAAGGTCAGGAGATCGAGACCACAGTGAAACCCCGTCTCTACTAAAAGTACAGAAAATTAGCCGGGCGCGGTGGCGGGCGCCTGTAGTCCCAGCTACTCCGGAGGCTGAGGCAGGAGAATGGCGTGAACCCGGGAGGCGGAGCTTGCAGTGAGCCGAGATCGCGCCACTGCACTCCAGCCTGGGCAACAGCGTGAGACTCCGTCTCAAAAAAAAAAAAAAAAAAAAAAAAAAAGAACTGAAAAATGTCCTCTGGATTTGGCTTCTAAGAGCTGACTGTGACTGTAAGAGGTGTTTCCAGACTGCAGTAGGTTAATGAGTAAATAGGAGTTGAGATAACTTTTAGAAAATGGTGTCTGAGGCTGGGCGTGGTGGCTCATCCCTGTAATCTCCGCACTTCAGGAGGCCCAGGCGGGCGGATCACGAGATCAGGAGATGGAGACCATCCTGGCTAACACGGTGAAACCCCGTCTCTACTAAAAATACAGAAAATTAGCCGGGCGAGGTGGCGGGCGCCTGTGGTCCCAGCTACTCGGGAGGCTGAGGCAGGAGAATGGTGTGAACCCGGAATGCGGAGCTTGCAGTGAACTCAGATCGCGCTACTGCACTCCAGCCTGGACGGCAGAGCGAGACTCCGTCTCAAGGAAAAAAAAAAAAAAAAAAGCAGCAGACGAAAAAGAAAATGGTGTCTGAAAAGAGGAGAGAGCTGTGATGGTAGCTGGAGAGTGACTCAAGATAGATTCATTTTAATGTAGCAGAAACTGGAGCCTATTTACAAAATGTTCGTGGGAAAGAACCCAAAAAGAAGGAAAGTGGCTGTCTGGATGTGAGTTTATGGACTGACATCAGACAGACCTTGTTGGGACTGAAGGCCTGAAGAGTTAAGCATATGGGTGGGAGGTAGTTGAAAGAGAACCTTCCAGATGATCTGTTTTCTTCATGAATAAGTAATAAGGTAGTATCTGCTGAGAGAAGAAAGGTCGATTACGGGAAGCCTCTCAAGCACAGTAAGTCCTTATGCAAGTGGTGCGTGTCTTCAAGAGGAGGGTTGGTGGGGCCCATCCATGAGTAGAGAAGTTAACAACAATGCCAGTCTGCCCAGGATGTTCTGCTGGGACACAGAAAAACACCCAGTTTCCTTCCTTTAGATTTTAACTGCAGCATCGTGAGCTGCCTTCCTAGAGGGAATTCTGTATTTTGGGGCTGTAGCTCAGAAGACTTCCATTCTCTTTCCCCTCTCCCGAGAGAGATCGCAGCTGCTTCCCAGGGTTTATGTCCATGACATAGGACTGTCCCTGCTGGGAATGGGAGAGGGAACTGCTTCCCACTCCAAAGCAGCCTTTTCACTTCCAGCTTCCATCCGCCTTCCACTCCCACCTCCCAAAATAAAGTAAATAAATCAAAGCCAGAAAAACATTCTGGCTGGAATTTTATTAGATTCAGTACTGTGTGAAAGCTCCCAAACTCGCTGTGATGGTTGGACTTCAGAATAAAGGTGAAGCCTGTGAGGTTCTCCCAGGAGTGCTGGGCAGAACCCTGAGTTTTAGAACTCCCTCTGCCTTTAGCTTGTCTTGGATGTGCTCTTCCATTCTTTCAAGCTCTAAACCCTTCCCTGCAAATAGTCACCTGCCAGGGTGCCCTCAGGTTATATAGCTTGTCACCAGCTCTAAAAGGGGCTAGTGCCCAGTCTCAGTGTTGGATAACAAGCAAAAGTAATGAGTTGTTTTCTTGGGATTTTTGTGTGTTTGGTTTGTTTTGTTGTGGTGGTATGTTTGTTTTTGTTTTTGTTTTTTTAGAGACGGTCTCCCTGTGTTGGCTAGTCTGGTCCTGAACTCCTGGGCTCAAGTGATCTACTTCAGCCTCGGAAAGCACTGATATTACAGGCAGGTGTAAGCCACTGCACCTGGCCATTTTCTTGTTTTTAAAGATTAACCTCAGGCCCTAGTTATGTTATCATCCTGGAAATGCCGTCATCCTAAAAAATGATTCCTCTATAATAAAGAAATTGGGTAAAGGAGCTTTCTTACTGTATTTTTAGTGAATACAGGCGAGGACACCTTCATTCGTGGAAGGGGAAGGCTGAATTAATTGCTCTCAAGTTCTTTCTTAGCTTCAACTAAAGATCCCCTTATTCTTCAGTGGAAACTTGGCACTGAGGAGTCCCAGGAGGTGACTCAGTCGGATATGTGAGGCCTTGGCACCACTGGCTTTGCTGCTTCTCTGCACTGTGTTTGTCAGGGATATCTGGGACAGAAAATAATTTCCGCTGCTGGGGCAGCCAGAGCCTGGCATGCCCGTCTCTAAGCTGGCCTGCGCCTTGCCACCGGAAGATGTAATGTAGAGAAGCTGCTTGACCCCAAAGTAGCATTCAGAGGGCACATAAAGAAGCTCCGTTAATTCAAACATGTAGGTATTATAGAGATCCAGAGGGCCAGAGGCTGTCATTTTTTTAAAGTAACCTCTTTCTATGCTGATCAGTTATTCATTTTTCTAAATATTTGTCTGCATGTTATATGTGCTTTCAGTAAGTTTTGGATGAATTTCTTAACTTCATAAAGTATATAAAACAACTTAGCAGGATATGAGTTATGACATTTAGGGGTGTTGTCCTATTGCTTCAGAACAGTGGGGTTTTCGTGTAATACACCATGTCACATGATTTGACTAAATACAGGAAAAAAAACCCTAAACTTGGTTTCATTGGCTCAAATATAGTTCAAGACAACGGAGGCAAAGCTAAGATGAGGAAGTTCTATACAGTTTAGGAAATAGGGGCTTTCAAAGATAATTCACAGTGATGTGAAACTGGCCTCCCAAGCCCTGATAAGTAAGTTAAATAAGAGTAGGAGCCCAGAGGGAGGTTCTTTACTCTTGAATTAAGAGAAGGGGAGCTGGAGGTGCCTCAGGTAGGGTGCGGAGGTTTGCAGAACTAGGTCTGTGTGTGTAAAGTGACTAAGGCGGGGGAGTGGAAGTTTAAGAGAAGAAATGGACCTGATCGCCTAAATCAGCCAAACACAGGGTATTGTTGTATTTCTGGATTTGTTTTCCTTATGACCTATCTTTCTCAGTTATTTAAGAAGCAAATCTAAAGGATGTTTGTTGAAACTCTCTATGCAGAACGGGTCTTGGGTGAGTTGTAGTCACCTTTAGCCGTGCTGATTAAAATTTCCCCCTGCTGCAGAGGTTATGATTGTGGTTCTTTTATCTTGTAGATATATATTTAATTATTGAAATATGTGAACACTTTATGTTTTATTGGTTTGAAAGTAGGGTGGGTATGGAAGGGAAACTATGCCTTTTGTTTGCAAAGAAAAATTTAAAAACAATTGATAAATAGTATTTAGTGTCATATGGTTATGTCCTGCAGAACCTTCTATAAAAGACTTTAGCTTTTGGCATTTTATTACATTAATTTTTTGAAACATTATTTCTGCTGCCTAGGATCTTTGGCGGGGAAATGTACTATTTAACAATATGTTTAGTGAACTTTTGTCCTGTCATGGTAAGAAGAAAGCAGCTATAACTAAATAAGGAGTTACTCTTATTCATTAACTTGTAAAACTCTAGTTTAAAAAAAAAAAAAAGAAAGAAAAAACTGCTGGTCATTTTTTTTAAAGTTTTGTTTTTTAATTGACACATATTTATGGAGTACAGTGTGATGTTTTGGTTCATATGTACATTGTACAGTGATCAAAGCAGGGTAATTAGCCAATCAATCATCTTAAATATCACTTTTTTGTGGTAACAACACTTAAAATCCTCTTGAGGTATTTTGAGATATACAATACAGTATTATTAATTATAATCACCTTGCTGTACAATAGATCACCAGAACTTACTCTTCCCATCTAATTTTGTACCTGTTGACAAACTCTTAGTTTCATTGATTCTGTTGTTTTTCTAGTCTCTTTTTCAATTATTTCTGTTCCAATATTTGTTATTTCCTTCCTTCTGCTAACATTGGGCCTAGTTTGTTATTTTTCTAGTTCCTTGAGGTGTAATGTCAGGCTGTTATTTGAGATCTTTCTTTTTTGATGTAGGTGTCTATTGCTGTAAACTTCCTTTAGCACTAACTTTTGCTGCATCACATAAGTTTTAGTATGTTGTGTTTCCATCTTCGTTTGTCACAAGATATTTTTACATTTTTCCTTTATTTTCTTTAATTTCCCCTTTAATTTTTTCTTTGACTCGATAGTCGTTTAGGAGCGTATTGTTTAATTTCCACATATTTGTTAATTTTCCATGTCCTCCTGTTAATGTAGAAACTATTCTAGTTTCATACCATTGTGATCAGAAAAGATTCCTGATATAATTTCACGCTTCTTGACCTGTCCTAGAGAATGTTTCATGTGCACTTGAGAAGAATATGTATTCTGTTGCTGTTGGGTGGAATTTCCCCTGCAGGCCACCCTTAAAGGAACTCTAATGCCTCAGACCTACATTTGGAAAACATTTATTAAGGGGTGATTATTTACCCACAAAAGAATCTTTTACTTTACTACATGACTTGCCCTATACAGTTGACTTCCTATAGATTTAAATGTATTTGCAAAAGCATTGATTTTACAGTTAACCTTCAAGAACATTAAGAGTGATACTGATTGCATGTGTAAGGGATTCTCTTATGTAGATGTATGTTGTGTGTATGTACACATGTATATGTACATTCACATATGTAGTCAGGAAATAAGGAATAGTTATAATGAACAGGAGAACACAAGTATTTTTCATGGATAAGAAAGGAAACGTTGAAAAGAGGATGATCATTTTAATTTAGTCTTTCAGTTGATAAAAAGGGTTCATGCTTTTTAGTTTGCAAACAAGGCAGCACTGCATAGCTGATAGAATGAAAATAGGATAAAATATTCTTAATGAACATAAACACTTGGTGGTGTTTTTTAAAATATACAGAAATAAACATCAGGCCATCACAGATTGTGTCAAGATTTTGAGGCTAACCAAAAAACGGGGAACCCCCTGTAAGTCTAAGAGATGGCACCATGGAGGTAGTGACTTTTGAGTTGGGCTTTGAAGAATTTGACAAATGATGGAAAAGAGTGTTGTTCTAGGCAGTGTTGGCAACAGCTTGAGCAAAGGTTTGCAGATCAATGTTACTTTCTGTTCAGAATCCTCCACTGCCTTTCCATCTCACTTAGAGTAAAATCCAGTTTTTATTCTGGGCTGCAAGTGCTTTCTGGATCTACCCCCTGCCCTATTCCTTTCTGTGCTGTGTTTTCCGCATTAGCCTGGAAGATATGTTAAAGCAGGGGCTTTGTTTCCTCTTGTTAACCTCTGTATTCCCAGTGCCCAGAGCAGTAGTAAGTGCTCAATAAATAAATGTTGAATGAATGAAAGAAATTCTAAAATTATCTACTGTGCTGGAATGTTTGAAGGATAAGAATGGCAGGGAGGGAGGGTGTATGTGGAGTACTGGTCTTGAGGGCAGTGTAAAATTTGGGGACATTAGGGAAGCATCTATGATGTTGCAGTGAAGTGTTTGCTAATATTACAGTGTAGAGAATGGATTAGAAGGACAAAAGAGCAAGATAGCAATACCAAATGAAAGGATGTGTCAGTGGGTCCTTCATTCAGTTGACATTTGAGTGGTTTCCCCATGCTAAGCACTGTGTTAGGTTCTGGGGTACACAAAGGTGACTGAGAAATGGTTTCCATGGGTAGTGCCAGATGTGTGAACATCTTGTAGCAAAGGACTGAGCAAATGATGTGGTGGGGCCTGAACCTGGGCCTTGTCAGAGGCGTGGGAAGGAGTCTGAAGTCTCATTGGTAGTTTCTTGATGTCAGTAGTTCCGAGAGTTCCCAGAAAAAAAGAGGAAGCCTTCAGTGAAACTTTTGTTTTAAAAAATTGATTGATTGACAAGGTCTTGCTCTGTCACCCAGGCTAGAGTGCAGTGGCACGATCATGGCTCACTGCAGCCCTGACCTTCTGAGCTCAAGAGATTCTCCTGCTCCAGCCTCCCAAATAGCTATGACTACAAACACGTACCACCATGACTGGGTAATTTTTTAAATTTTTGTAAAAACAGAGTCTCGCTGTGTTGCCCAGGCTTGTCTTGAACTCCTGGCCTCAAGAGATCTTCTTGCTTTGGCCTCTCAACCTGCTGAGATTACAGACTTGAGCCACCATGCTTGGCCCTTTAAGGGAACTTTAAAAAATGTTTTTAGTTTTTTTTTTTTTTGAGACAGAGTCTCGCCGACATCCAGGCTGGAGTGCAGTGGCGCGATCTCAGCTCACTGCAACCTCCGCCTTGCAGGTTCAAGTGATTCTCCTGTCTCAGCCTCCCAAGTAGCTGGAATTATAGGCATGCACCACCATGCCCGGCTAATTTTTGTATTTTTGGTAGAGACGAGGTTTCACCATGTTGACCAGGCTGTTCTTGAACTCCTGACCTCAGGTGATCCACCTACCTTGGCCTCCCAAAGTGCTGGGATTACAGACGTGAGCCACCATGCCCAGCCTAGTTTTATTTTTTTAATACAGGGACTTAACAGTGATTTTAAATTGCATCTTGCCCAAAAGTTAGTAATGTGTTGATTGACCCATTAGTTCCAGGAGAAAGAGGTATACAGGAGCAGTGTTTTAACTCCGAGTCAAAGTGTCACTTCTGGGGCACAGTTTGTCAGAATAGTTACAGGATGAAATATTGATGTCCTGTAGAGTGCTTGATTAAAATAAGTGAAGTGGCAGGTGGGGAGGTATTTTATTTATTTATTTTTATTTTATTTTATTTTATTTATTTATTTTGAGACGGAGTCTTGCACTGTTGCCCAGGCTGGAGTGCAGTGGTGCGATCTCAGCTCACTGCAAGCTTCGCTTCCTGGGTTCATGCCATTCTTTATTTATTTTGAGACGGAGTCTTGCACTGTTGCCCAGGCTGGAGTGCAGTGGCGCGATCTCAGCTCACTGCAAGCTTCGCTTCCTGGGTTCATGCCATTCTCCTGCCTCAGCCTCCCAAGTAGCTGGGACTACAGGCATGAGCCACCACACCCAGCTAATGTTTTGTATTTTTAGTAGAGACAGGGGTTTACCATGTTAGCCAGAATGTTCTCGATCTCCTGACCTTGTGATCCACCCGCCTCGGCTTCCCAAAGTGCTGGGATTACAGGTGAGAACCACCGCACCTGTCTGTAGGGAGGTATTTTATACCCCACATGTTGCCACAAATGTATGGTAATATTGTTAGGAGAAAAGGATACTTTATCAGCCCAGATGGGACATATAGAATCTAAAAAATTGAAAAATAACTTTTACCAATTTTTGTGTGTGGGAGGGGATGTGTGGAGAAGAGACAGAGATTCCCTTATAGGGCTTTAAAATGTGCTATGCTAAAAGAAAGTTTGTTTGCAGCCTGGGAAGACATTTAGACTACCTAGTTCTTTGGGTTCAACTGTTTATGGTTTTTCTTGTCACTTATTTAACAGTTTCAGAACATAAGGAGCATATTGTCACTTGTTCCTTATTCGTTGAGCCTGTTTATCCTTGAAATACTGTGGTGTAAGTTGAAAGACTACAGGTTTAAATTTTACTTCTGCCATTTGTGTGATTTTGAACAAATTATTTAATATCTGAGTTGTATATTCCTCATCTGTAAATGGCAATAGTATTTAATCTGTGAGTAGTGTATGTAAAAGGATCCTAGCTTGATATTTGGTGGGATCTAGGTGGCCAACAAATGTTCCCCTTTTTATTGTATTAATAGTAAAATGTGTATAACATTCACCTGTGAAGGACACTTAGGTTAGTTCCATACCTTGGATATTGTGAATAATGCTGCTGTAAACATGCGTGTACACATACCTGTTTGCATCCTTGTTTTCAGTTCTTTTGGATATATACCCAGAACTGGGGTTGCTGGGTAATGTGGTAATTCTATGTTTAACTTTTTGAGGGACTTCCAGTCATTCTCTGCCTTTGTTTTTTAGTTTACTCTGCATCATTTATGCATATCTCCTTTAAGATCCAGAATTGCTAGAGGTCAGGGTTGAGATCAGCCAAATTCACTTTAGTGCCTGGTAGTCTCATGGTTTTTCTCCACTTCCAAACGTGTCCAAACCTTGTCCAAGCCTCCCACTGTCTGACTTCTACTGTGAAAAAAGCCGTTCTTCTTTCTTTTGCTTTTTTCTTTCTTAAATCTTCTCCCCTTCGATTGCCTTTTCTTTCCCTCACTAATTCTTTCCTTCTCACCTCCTGCCTTCTATAAAGGAATGCTGGGGAAAAGGTCTTGCAGGGGTTACTTCTCCATCGCCACTCTCAAGCCTACCCAGACCTGGAGTTGCTGTCTTTGTGAAGAGGGACATAGAAACAGAATGACATCCAGATGCTAGATAACATCAATTTACAATAAACTGTAAGCCAGACTTTCAGAAAAATTAGCACCTGTATAATACTAAAAAATGCCAAGTATTTGGGAAAGGTTGGGTGGGGAATGAGAAAATAGCATCATCCATGGGAGTAATTCAACTGTCAGGGCTGCCAGCCTAGCACGCTGCTAGCAACAGCTGGGAAGAAATCATAAAGTGAATTTTCCACAGACAAACCAGCCAGAAATAAACACCAGACTGCCAAGTCAGTGTGATTTCTTAGTCATAAAAGGTACTTTTCATTCCTGTAATCCTGATTGGCCTGGTCAATAATTAAAAGTCAACATTCAGTTTTATTTTACTTATTTCTAGGACCATTATAGAATCCTTCAGTCATTACATATCTGGTGAGACCTTAGTGATAAGTAAAGGATATCCATGCACTTGAGGGGAAGGAAGTGTTCATATCTGAAATAGCTAGAATAGTAACAAAGCACCCTTTAAATTCAGGCAGTGGCAATGAGCTACTGGTAACAGCCCTAAGGAGAAAATGAGCAGCAGCCAGAATTTTGAGATTAATTTTAATAATTTATTAATGAATGGACCAGCAGGGAAGAAGTGGGAAGGATATGGTCAACAAGTGGCAGGAATGAAGAATTCAGCTGTGGGGAAGGGGTAGCTTTTGCTTAGAAAGTTCACCACACACGCCTGCCCTATAAGTTGCAGTGAATTCTGTGGAAGTGATTAGAGTGGAGAAGGAACAAAGAGGGTTGGAATCCAGACGTTCCATGACTAACCCCAAGATGACTAAACTGAATGCACCCACAGAAAGGGAAGTGACATTTACTGAGAGTACATTTTATGCTGCTGCATGCTTAAAATGCTTTCTTTGTGTTCTCAGTCCTTACCAGTCTGTGAGGGGGGGTTATTTTGTCTACATTACAGATGAAGAATCTCACCTGCAAATGAAGAAAGTCGCCTGGCCGATAAGAGATCGTTTGAAATGAAAGGATTCCAGGGTTTCTTTCTACTGAGCTTATTCAATAAGTAGGGCTTATTATACTGTCTAGAATGGTGCTATCCTTTAGAAATATAATGTGAACTCCATGTGTAGTTTAAGACTTTCTGGTAGCCATTTAAAACAGGCAAGAAGAGATAGGGAAGATTAATTTTAATAGTATGTTTAATTTAACCCAGTATATCAAACTGTCATGTCCAAGCTATATACATATCATGTCATCAGCATTTTAAAATTACCAAGAGAATCCAGTGTGTACTTTAAAGTCCATCTGAATTCAGACTAGCCACATTTCAAGTTGCTGCATGTGACTACTGGCTACCAAAGTGGACAGCATAGCTCTAAAAAAAAGGTAGAGAGACTCATCCTAAAAAAATTGAAGGTAGAGGCTCTGCTTTGAAGCCATTGAGAGGAATTATGGTGGGGAAAGAAAGCAGCTTCACCTGAGGTGGAAAGCTGTGTGGAAGGAAGGTACCATACGTAAAAGCAGGGCTGCTCTTGAAAGGAAAGAATGTGACCTTATCATGCGAGGACATTACTGACTGAAGGGCTATTTATGGAGAGCAGCAAGGTCATACCGACCTTTATCACCACCGCCTGTCGTGACCACAGGAAGGCTCTGTGGTGTTGACTGCTAGATGCTGAACCGTATTTGGGCGGAGTTGCGAGGGTACTGTGTCTTGGCAAATCTACTCACCATTAGGAGTGGAAACCACAGCCTTTAACGTGTGTGTGGATGTCATTCCCAAAGAATCTTTTCTTCCAGTGCCTTTTTCAGATGAGGAGGTGTGATGTGTGCTTGAGGAAGTAAGCATGAACCAACTACCTTATATGGGAATTCCCAGACTTCAGCTCCACCCAGACCAAGATAAATGATGGTTTCAGACTGCTATTCCAGCAGAACAGGGGCCGTCCTGTGTTTGTAATATTCAGTCATTTCTTCCATGCTTTCTTACTTTAAAAAATATTCTTGAAATTTCCGCTTGGTCTTCTTTCTCCTTGTGACTCTGCCTCCTTTATGGTCTTTGTCCCACTTGGTTGTTTGTTGCATTATACTTGGTTTATTTTGTTGCTGCTGCTGTTTTGTAGTCAACTATGTACTAGGAATCAGTGTACCCCCCAGGTCCTGTTCTTGGCGCTCAGCTATGGGACTTTAATTCGGTTCCTTCATCTGAAAAATGAAAAGGATTAGAATTAGAGTCCTTTATAATTTTTTTGGGCCCTCATTTTGCAGCTCATTTGGAGCCTCATTTTTTTATTGTGGTAAAAAACACATAAAATGTACCATCTTAATCATTTTTAAACTCGACAATTCAACAGTGTTAAGTGCACAAGAAGTTGCTACTTATAATAAAATGTCAAATAAGATCTAGAGGCTTGAGGAGAACCTGAGGTTATCTGTGGAGGGTGGAAGGCTTATGCTGGAGTGGCTCCCTGAGAGCGAAGATCAGGAGTGAGGGAACGATCTCCCAGTATTCACTTGCAGAAGTAACTTAAAACTGCTAAAAGTATGTGTGTCAGGGCTTTGGCATTCTGTCCAGACATAGAAAGACCTGATACTGTTTTGACTTCCTGTGTCCCAGTAGCCATTCAGCAGCCAACATTTGTATAGTATTTTATCTTTCTCAGCTTATTTTTAATTAATAATTAATACTCTTAGTATTAATACAAATCAATTCGTAATTCTTACAAGAGTGTGAGATAAATGAGCATGTGCTGTCTTCAGTTGACAAAGGAGGAAATGAAAGGGTCTGAGGAAAATGAGCTGTAGATCACGCGGTAGCTGTGGAAGGGGCAGAGAAGCCAGAGAGTGGCTCAGGAGTCTGGTGATACATATGATGACAACATTTTAAAAATAAGAGGTGGGGAAAATCACTTTTTGGAATATTAACATAAATGTAAAATGATTTACAGGACACTTCAGTGGAATTCAGTTAGGTCTCAGATTTTACATTCCCCATTAAGGGTGTATGTAAAGAAAGGGCATGTTGGCCAGGCGTGGTAGTTCACGCCTATAATCCCCAGCACTTTGGGAGGCCGAGACGGGCAGATCACCTGAGGTCAGGAGTTTGAGACCAGCCTGACCAACATGGAGAAACCTCATCTCTACTAAAAATACAAAATTAGCCAGGCGTGGTGGCGCATGCCTGTAATCCCTGCTACTCAGGAGGCTGAGGCAGAAGAATCGCTTGAACCTGGGAGGCGGAGGTTGCGGTGAGCCGAGATCGCGCCATTGCACAGCCTGGGCAACAAGAGCGAAACTCCGTCTCAAAAAAGAAAGGGCATGTTGGGCATGTTGAGGAAATAGGAGCTTGAAGTATGTGCAATGGTTCATTAATTTCCCTACGAAACCTTTTTTTTTTTTTTTTTTTTAAGACAGAGTCTTGCTCTGTTGCTGGAGTGCAGTGGCATGATCTTGGCTCACTGCAGCCTCCACCTCCTGGGTTCAAGCGATTATCCTGCCTCAGCCTCCTGAGAAGCTGAGATTACAGGCACATGCCACCACACATAGCTAATTTTTGTGTTTTTAGTAGAAGTGGAGTTTCTCCTTGTTGGCCAGTCTGGTGTCGAACTCCTGACCTCAGGTGATATGCCCACCTCAGCCTCCGAAAGTGCTGGGATTACAGGAGTGAGCCACTGTGCTTGGTCAAAACATCTTAATTGGACCTTTTTTTAATTCACAGACCACTTTGAGACTCTAACACTTATGACCTTCATAGAAAAAAATGCACAAAGGCACATGCATAGAAAATTTGTGTGTAACGTCAAGGAATTCATGCCCCCAGTCCCTCCACAGCAACACATGATTGTAATGATGATTGCATTTCTGAAGACTTTTTTAAAGCCTTTTTTTGGATAGGAGAGTTAAAATGTGAATTCTCGATAATTGAATAAGCAGCAAATTCACTAGCAGTCACTAGAGGGTGATGTTTTCTAGCATACAACATCAAGTTCTTTCTGGCAGGTTGCCATTGTAGGTTCCTGTGTATCTGCTTGCTTGTATGTGTGTCTGTGTCTGTGTGTGAGAGAGACAGAGGCACACACACACTGTCTCTACCTGCATAGCTAAAAGAATTTCTTTGTGCATGTTTCTTTTTTCTCCTTTTCACTTATCTGTAATACAAGCAGAAATGCTTTTTCCTCTTTTTTTTTTTTGAGACAGAGTCTTGCATGTTACCCAGGCTGGAGTGCAATGACGCAATCTCGTCTCACTGCATCCTCTGCCTCCCGGGTTCAAGTGATTCCCCTGCCTCAGCCTCCTAAATAACTGGGATTACAGGTGCCTGCTGCCACACCCAGCTAATTTTTTGTATTTTTTAGTAGAGACAGAGTTTCACTATGTTGGCAAGGCTGGTCTTGAACTCCTGACCTCGTGAGCCACCATGCCTAGCCAGAAATGCTGTTTTTTTAAAAGCCTTCTCCCACATGTTCTACAGATGAATTCTGAATGTTTTCTAATATATCCTTGTTTTTCATCATCCCAGGAATAGCTGCCAATTATGAGCACCCACCGTGGTTGGCTGTGCACTGGGTGGCTTATGAACTTTGCCCCTTATCCCTGCAACTGCAGCATGTGTTATTTCATAGGTTAGGACCTGATGTGTAAGTAGCTGGCTCAAAGCCCTCCATCTGGTAAGTTTGCCGGTATATCATCAGTTCATAGTATTTCCGTTTGAGAGTTTCCCAAACATTTCCTTATACTAGTTTCATAGTTTAAGATCTTAGATTTAAGTCTTTAATTCATTTTGATTTGATTTTTGTTTATGATGAGAGGTAGGGGTCTAGTTTCATTCTTCTGCATTATGGATATCCAGTTTTCCCAGCACCATTTATTAAAGAGTCTGTCTTTTCCTCAAAGTGTATGTTCTTGGCACCTTTGTGGAAAATGACTTCACTGTAGGTGTGTGGATTTTCTTTCTGGGTTCTCTGTTCTGTTCCATTGGTCTGTATGTGTGTTTTTATGCCAATACCATGCTGTTTTGGTTACTATATATATACGTAACGTATTACACTCACCAAACTATGGAGGATTCACCACCAGAGCAGGAAGCAACAGCCTGGGCTCCAGAGTCAGCCGCTTGTCTGTGCGCAGCGAGGGAGGGTCTCATGAAGTTTCAGTGCAGTCTGGGACTCTAGCTCTTTTTGTAACAAGTTGTTTGGCATGAGACCCAGTCACGAGTGCCCTTCGTGACTGGGCTCAAGGAACACAAAAAGGTCACAACTTGTTTTTGCGATTTTCTATTGTTTTTCAATAACTAACGTATAGGAATAGATTGAAATAGAGATTTCTCCGAAACAGCGCTGGATGAATGCCTCAAAGGGCTGACACAGCCTGTTCCAGAACTTGGTGACCATTGTTTGTGTCCATGTTCAGTTGAGTTCAAATATAATATTTAACTTTTCCTCCACACACGCCTGGCTAATGTTTGTATTTTTGGTAGAGACAGGGTTTCACCATGTTGGCCAGGCTGGTCTCAAACTCCTGAACTCAGGTGATCCACCCACCTTGGCCTCCCAGAGTGCTGGGATTATAGATGTGAGCCACCGCACCCAGCCTAGAATTGTTTATTCTATTTCTGTGAAGAATGTCATTGGCATTTTGATGAGGATTTTATTGAATCTAGAAATTGAGTAGTATGGACATATTAACAATATTGATTCTTTCAACCCATGGAATGTCTTTCCATTTTTTGGTGTTCTCTTCAATTTTGTTCATCAGTGTTTTATAGTTTTCATTGTAAGAAATGTTTCACTTCTTTGGTTAAATTAATTCCTGGGTATTTTATTTTATTTGTATCTATTGTAAATGGGAGTACTTTTTAAATTTCTTTTTCGGGTCATTCACTGTTGGCATATAGAAATGGTACTGACTTTTGTATGTTGATTTTGTATACTCCAACTTTACTGAATTTATCAACTCTAATAGTTTTTTGGTGAAGTCTTTAGGTTTTTCCAAATATAAAATCATATCTGCAAACAAGGATAGTTTGAAGACTTCCTTTCCAATTTGGATGCCCTTTATTTCTCTTCTCTGATTGCCCTAGCTAGCACTTCCAGTACTGTGTTGATAACAGTGGTGACAGTGGCATCTTGTCATGTTCCAGATTTTAGAGCAAAGGCTTTCAGTTTTTCCCCACAGTATGATACTAGCTGTGGGTCTGTCATATATGGCTTTTATTATGTTGAGGAATGCTTCTATACCCAGTTTTTTGAGGGTTTTTTACAATCAGGAAGTGATGTCAAATTTTATCAAATGCTTTTTCAGCATCAGTTGAAATGATCATAAGGTTTTTATCCTTCGTTCTGTTGATATGATGTATCACATTGATTGATTTATCACATTGATTGGTTTGCATGTGTTGAACCATCCTTGCATAAATCCCACTTGATTACAATGAATGATTGTATTGTTGAATTCTGTTTTGTAATATTTTGCTGAAGATTTTTGCGTCAAAATTCATCAGAGATATTGACCTGTAGTTTTGTTTTATTATTATTATTTTTTTGTTGAGACAGGGTCTTGCTGTGTTGCCCAGGCTGGAGTGAGTAGTTTAATCATGGTTCATTGAAACCTCAACCTACTGAGTTCAAGCAATCCTCCCATCTCATCCACCTGAGCAGCTGGGAGTATAGGCCTGTGCCATTATGCCCGGCGAATTTTTTTGTATTTTTTGTAGAGACGTATTTGTATTTTTAGGGTTTCGCCATGGTACCCAGGCTGGTCTGGAACACCTGGGTTCAAATGATCTGCCGGCCTTGGTGTCCCAAAATGCTGAGATTTACAGGCATGAGCCACTCGCCCGGCCAGGTTTTCTTTTTTTCAACATGTCTTTTTCTGGTTTTGTTGTCAGGGTAACACTGGCCTTGTAGAATGAGTTTGGAAGTATTCCCCTCTCCTCTATTTTTCAGAATAGTTTGAGTAGGATTAGTATTAGTTCTTCTTTAAATGTCTGGTATAATTCAGCAGTGAAGCCGTCAGGTCCTGGCCTTTTATTTACTGGGAGACTTTTTATTACGGCTTTGATCTCATTACTTCTTATTGGTCTGTTCGGGTTTTGGATTTCTTCATGGTTCAATCTCGGTAGGTTGTATGTATCTAGAAATTTTTCCATTCCTTCTAAATTTTCCGATTTATTGGCATATAGTTGCTCATAGTAGTCACTAATGATCCTTTGAATTTCTGCAGTCTCAGTTGTAATGTCTCCTTTTCATCCCCCTTCTCCCCCCACCCCCCGAGACAGTCTTGCTGTGTCACCCAGGCTGGAGTGATCTTGGCTTACTGCAACCTCCACCTCCTGGGTTCAAGTGATTCTTCTGCTTCAGCCTCCTGACTAGCTGGGATTACAAGCATGTGCCGCCATGCCTGGCTAAGTTTTTTTGTTTTGTTTTGTTTTGTTTTTGTAGAGACGGAGTTTTACCTCTTGGTCAGGCTGGTCTTGAGCTCCTGACCTCAAATGATCCGCCTACCTTGGCCTCCCAAAGTACTGTGAGCCACCATGCCTGGCCTCCTTTTAATCTCTGATTTTATTTGGGTCCTCTCTTTTTCTCAGTCTGGCTAAAGGTTTATCAATTTTGTTTAACTTTTCAAAAAAACTATTTTACTGATTTTTTTGTTTCCTTCATTTCAGTTTCATTTATTTCTATTCTGAACTTTACTATTTCTTTTCTTCTATTATTAATTTTGGGTTTGGTTTGCTCTTGCCTGTCTAGTTCTTTAAGATGCATTGTTAGGTTATTTATTTGAAGGGTTTTTGGTTGTTGATGTAGACATTTAGAGCTCTAAACATCCCTGTTATTACTGCTTTTCCTATATCTCATAGGTTTTGGTATGTTATGTTTCTATTATCTTTTGTTTGAAGAACTTTTTCATTTTCCTTAATTTCTTCACTGGCCCACTGGTCATTCAGTAACATATTGTTTAATTTCCATGTATTTATATCGTTTCCAAAATTCCTCTTGTTATTTATTTGTAGTTTTATTCTGGCCTCCAGTTTTGTTTTGTTTTGTTTTGTTTTGTTTTGCAGCCTGTGAGCTAAGAATATTTTGACCTTTTTTAATGGTTGAGAAAAAAATAAAAGGATGATATGGAAATTTTACGAAATTCAAGTTTCAGTGTTCATAAATAAAGTCTTCTTGGGACCACAACCACATTTACATATTTACTATTGTTTGTGGCTGTTTTTGAATCACGAGGGCGGGTTGGCTAGTCACCACAAAGACTTTGTAGCCTGCAAGGCCTAAAATATTTACTATCTGGCCTTTTACAGAAGTTTGATGATTCCTGCCATAGAAGAGTTGTAGCAGTTTTTGAAAACATTAACATTTTCAAATTTGAAATGGTTACTGCCTTCAGATCTTTTATCCTTAGCCTCTCAAATTAAATTTTGTTCTAATAGAAATGACTGGATATTAACGTATTTTAATTACCTTAAAACAAGTCTTGCTCCTCATCCCCCTTCCTCAAGATGGGCTTCTTGTTAGTTAGCTTCCTTTCTTTCTGTCCCGGAAGACTACTAGAGAGTTGTCTAAGACCGCCCCACTGCCCCTGCTCCTCTGAGTTGGATGAAGGAGGAGCAGGGGACCAGCAGGAGTAGAGTCTGTTGGACAGAGTGTGTGGCAGCATCTCGACTGTACAGAGCACTTGGTAGTCTGAAATTTGATCTCTGCCAGGTAGGAGCAGTTTACTTGCAGGAAGGATTGATGGGTCACGGATTAATGCCACATAGTTCCTTTTTCATTGGAATCCAGTTGTCTGGTGATTCCCTACCTTGTGAGTCTGAACAGGATACTGAAGCTTGCTCCCTCTTGAGAATCCGGAAGGGCCAGATGCCTGCCTTCATAGCCTCCCCTGCAGCTGCAGCCGAGGCACAGGAATGTGCCTTGGACTCTGGCCATCAGGTACACTTGTACTGGACTGTGACCTGCTAGAGATGCAAAGAAATAGGGATTGCCTGGAATCATTTCTGGAGAGCTCGGTTGTAACAGCACTCACGACACCCATTGTTTAGGGGCAGCAGTAGAACCCGGTGTGAGCAGCACAGTCCAGTACCCAGCCTTGGTCCATGAGGTACACTCGGTCCAGAGGTGTAGGGCTGGGGGCAGACTTCCCCCGCTGGGCAGGGTGTTGTTACAAGCTGGGTTCTTTGTTAATCCTGCAGAGTCTGTGAGCATTGCAATATCATTATTAAATATCTCTTCTGCTTAAAACTAACCCAAGGTGGTTTCTGTTGCTTGCATCTTAGAAACCTACATGTGTCAAGCTAAATAAAGAGCTCACTCAAAATATCTAATGTTTTATAAAATTTTGAAAAAATTTCCCTATTTTGAAACTTACTGAAATTCATTTCTTTCAGCATCTTATGCTGTCCCCGTTTTCCTCTTTATTTGTTCCAAAAATGTCTGCCGAGTACCTACTACATGCCCAGCACATGGCTTCACATAAGCAGAAACACAGGCGGAAGAATGTGTCAGTGTTTGGATTTAGTGATGCCCCACTTAGAGAATGCCATACAGTGTAATCTTGATCCTTATAACCAGGTCATTGTATCTGTGTATTGTGGGCCACACTTGACTACAGTGAGGGTCCCAACGGCAACTTGGAAAGAAAAGAAGTCAGATTATCCTCTGAGAGTGAAACTTCAGACTTGACCCAGGAGTAGAGCTCTGTAGTCTCCTAAAGGGGATGGAGTGGCTCTGGATGTATATGTAAAGAAAGGACATGACCATCTGAAAGGCCCGGTGAGCATGGAAGCAGCAGATGTATGGGCAGTCACAGAGGTGAAGCTGGCAACCAGGCCTGGGGGCCAGGCAGCGTAGCCCTCGGGCCCAAGTACCAGGTTCCTGTTGCCAGCTCTGCCCCCAGTTTGGGGGAGGTGAATCTGGATGTCGTAGTCACTGAATATTCAGACTGTGTAGCTATTTTTATGAATTCAAGCACACCAGACAACCTTCTGATTATAACTTAGATTTTCATTTGACCTGTGCCTAGGAGAGAACACATTACTTATGAAAGCTAGATATTTTAGTTTGCAAGTTGGAGTTCTGATTTTACACATCAGTTCTAAAAGTTGGTGAATGAGGATGCTTAAGTGGCACATCTACCTTAGGTGTGTTGACAACATTGATTACTCAGCTTCAGAAGCTGAAGGTCAGACTTTACATTCTTAAAAATTCACGAAGGTGGGATTCTTTATAGGAAGCCAGCTGGATTCACCAGCAAACTCTGTCACTGAACTGAGGACTTTTTTTTTGGGAGGGGGGGTGGACTTCAGTATATGTGCGTGTGTGTATGTCAGTAAGAAAAATCACAATTTGTAAGGTACTTTAAAAATTTTATCAGCACTTTCATGTTTCTGTGAAGCTTCTGAACTTAATTCAACCATTCAAGAAGCATTTCTTAGGTACCTACTGTTGCCAGGCTTGAAGAGCTCACATTTCAGTGAGGAAGACCAACCAACATATGAACAACACACAGTACAGCAAGTGCAACAGAATGGATTTGTCTAAAGTTCAGTAGGATCCCAGAGGAGAGAACAGCTTCCACTGCCTCCCTGGGAGAGCTCTAGAAGGCTCCACCAAATGGCAATATTGCGGGAGTCCTATGTGAGGAGAGAGGCTGGAGGTTCATCCACGTAGAGAAATGGTAGATCCTGGAAACACAAGAGTGTGCTGAGTCTAGGGCAGTGGTTGGGAAATTAAAATATAGCACAATCAGTTGTTAGAAGGGAAAAGGTGATTGGAATGAGGCCACACAGGTGAGTATGCAGTAAAGGATATGTCTCATGTACCTTGCTGCTGTGGTCCGAATGTGTCTCCCCCAAATTCGTATGTTGAACTTCTAACCCCAAAGTGAGGGTATTAGGAGGTGAAGCTTTTGGAGAGATGATTAGGTCATGAGAACAGAGCTTTCATGAATGAGATTAGTGCCCTTATAAAATAGGCCCAAGGGAGCCTGCTTGCCCCTTCCTGCATGTGAGGAAACAGTGAGAGGGTGCCATCTGTGAGCACGGAGAGCTTAGCTTGGACAGCCAAGGTGATGAGGGACGCGCTGAATCAAGATACATGACATGGGGGGTGCTGTTGCACAATATTGAGTTATTCCCCCTCCAGATGAAACACAAATAGAACATAATTGAGCACACCAGTTGTCTGGTATCATCACATAAATAGTACGTGTGTGCACATATAGAAGTGATTTTTACATAAGAGTATATTTTTGTGCATCTAATAGGATTCACTATGGTGTAGTTTTTAGGTATTTCTCTCTAACCTGGATATAACCAGAAAAGAGATATTGATCTCTCTAATAAATCTGCCTATTAAAAGTACTAAGTTTTACAAGTGAAATTATTAATACCATGGGCAGAGTTCCTTTTTACTGTATTCTTTTTGCTTATTTACTTCTGGGTCTTAAAGTCGATTCACAGGTCCTCATTTACCTGTTAATTGTGCCTGAAACCCAGTCTTTCCCATCTGTTTTTGCTAGTCTTAGAGTTTATATCCTGTAACTTTTCTCATCTTCCTTTGAGTGGGCTCCTAGCATAATGTTTTATGTCTTCTGTTTTATTAAGCATTATTTGGAAATGGATATGATTTTAGTATTGGTTATGTATCAGGTAGGGGCTCCTTGGGCTTTCACTGTGGGTAACATTCATGTGGTATTTGTCTCAGAGTTAATGCCCCTTTCTTTCATCCTCTGAAAATTGTGTGCCTGTAATGTCTTTAGGAGCCACATGGTGGCAGGCACAGTGCTTTGAAACTTTGTGGACTTACATACTCAGAGTGTTTGCTGTGCATCTTCATCTTTCCTTCCTTTAAAAACAATGAAGATATTGAAATTAATAAAAAAAGAACCTCCAAATATCTACCACCCACCTCAAGAAATAAAACCTTACAAACAGAGTTGAGGTCTCTTGGTTCAGTTTCCTCTTCCAATCAATCACATTCCCCCCTCCTGTTTTCATCCACGAGGAAACCCTTTCCTTAACGGAGTTTGGCTTTTGGCTCACTTTTGTGCATATCTTTATACTTTCATTACACATTTATATATTCTTAACAGTGCATGGGATTCCTTCTTTCGTTTCAGATTTTACTTGGTGTTTACTGTTTGTGTTACTGTGCAAGTTGCCTTTTTCACTCACTTTTTAAAAACATTTATGTAGATTTGTGCTTCAGTGAATTTTCTTTTACAGCTCTACAGCGTTTCGTTGAAGACATCACAATTTTAGAAATCTGTTTTCTTGATCTTGAGAGAAGCAGGGTAGTAGAGTGATCATAGATGGGGCCCCTGATGCCCATTCCAGTCCCCATTCTGTCACTCACCAGTTGAGGGCCCAGTTTCTACTTCCGCGAAGTAGGGATACCGCTCATTTCACAGGGTGTTAGGGGGATCAGATGAAATAGTATGTGAAGCATTAGCACCATGATCATTACTGCTATTAGAAGAAGATGATAGTAGTGCATGATCATTACTGCCATTAGAACAAGATGACATTACTGCCATTAGAACAAGATAACAGTAGTGCAGACTCAGGGCAGGGCTAATTTTGTGCTATGTTTTAATTTCCAGTCGAACAGAGGGCACGCTGAAAGAAGTGGGGACAATAGCTTGAGACAGCTGAGGTGGCGTCTTTCTGAAGACGTCTGTTTTCTCTGACGTAGGTGGTAATAGAAAAAGAGGGTGGGATCGGTGATTCGAGAGTACTGAGGGTTTCAAGTGTCCTTGTTTGCGGCACGATCTGGCTAAATACATGCAAAATAATTTCCTGTGTTGGTGCGTGTGCTAATCTTGTTTGATTTTTTTCTTAGCAACCTGTTTACCTGGCAAAGTATAAAAGGCTTCTCCTCTAGAGTCTTCTCTCCCCTCTGCCATGGCAGGTGTTGCTACCTGGAGCCGCTTCCACAACTGCTTGTCTCCAGGATTGCACCCTCCCCACCTGGAATTCTAACCTTGTGCGGCTCTCACCTGTCACATACCCCCATCAGCCTGGCTCTGACTTTTTCAAAAGCTGACTCTAAACTGCCTGGCTCCCTGCAGTCATTGCTCCTACTGCTTCCAGAGTGAGGCACCCACTGTTCCCTGGCTCACTTCTCCACCTTCCCATGCCTTGGCACTCTCTTCTCCACCTAGAATATTCTCTCCTCCCCTTTCCTGGTGCCATTCTTTCACAATGTAACATATCCCTGAATGCATTTCATATGATCTTGGGCAACCTATTTAACATCCTCAGATATGACACTTCAGATCCCTCATTAGAGGAAGCACCCGGAAAAGCCAGGAATCCTGACCTGACGCCCTCTGCTGTGCCGTCGGGGCATCACACTGCGCGCGTGATACAGCAGTGTATGGCGTTCTGGCTTTAAGGAAGTTATGCTTGTTTTCATCCCCACGGTTGAACTTTTTTTTTTAACTTAAAAATACTTTATTGGCCAGGCACGGTGTCTCATGCCTGTAATCTCAGCACTTTGGGAGGCCGAGGCGGGAGGATCACAAGGTCAGGAGATCAAGACTATCCTGGCTAACACGGTGAAACCCCATCTCTACTAAAAATACAAAAAAATTGCCGGGCGTAGTGGCAGGCGCCTGTAGTCCCAGCTACTTGGGAGGCTGAGGCAGGAGAATAGCATGAACCCGGCAGGTGGAGCTTGCAGAGAGCTGAGATCACGCCACTGCACTCCAGACTGGGCAACAGAGTGAGACTCCATTTCATATATATATATATACACACACACACACACATATATATATATATGTATATATATATGTGTGTGTGTGTGTGTATATATATATATTATTATAAAAATGTTATTTATTTTCTAAAAATAGAGATGGAGTCTCACTATGTTGGTCAAGGTGGTCTCAGACTCCTGGCCTCAAGCAGTCCTTCTGCCTTGGCCTCCCAGAGTGCTGGAATTACAGGCGTGAGCCACTGCACTTAGCCTGAAAATTTTCATTCTGATATAAAAATAGAAGAAACAATCCTCTTATACTCATCACCCACACTTAATACCATCTTGCCATATTTGCTTCACATGTTCTTTTTTCTTTTCTTTTCTTTCTTAATTATTTAAAAGCAAATCCGAGACATCAGGACATTTCATCCCAAAATACATCAGAGCTGGTGCCTGAGGAGATGGACATTTTCTTATATAAGCTGGTGTCTGAGAAGATGGACATGCTATTACCATATGTAACAAATGAGTGGTAATTCTTTATCACCATCCAGTACGCCACCCATAATCAAATGTCCTCACTTGTCCCAAGAGTAGCCTTTTACATTTGTTTTGTTTAAACCAAGATCTAAACAAAGGCCATAGTTTAATAATATGTTTAATTGATATGTCTCTTAAGTGTCTCTTAATCTTCAGGAAAACCCCTTCTCTGTTTTTCCTCCAGTCACTGACAGAGATACCAGCTCTGTTGTCATGTAGAATTAAAGTTTTGAATTTTTAAAATAAACCTTATTTTGGAATAATTTTAGATTTATAGAAAAGTTGCAGAGGTCAGGAGCTCAAGAGAATCCTCACATAGTCCTCGCCTAGCTTCCCCTCTTGTCAGCACCTTCCATTACCTTCATTATGTCTTTTTTCTGTGCCATCATCCAATCCAGGATACCACATTGTGTTTAGCCATAGTTGAATATTTAAATGATTTCTGGTTATAAGTTCTCATCTACTGCTGAAAGAAATAACCATTTTCTGACTAGAAGGCAGTACACCGTTACGGTTTAAAAACCAGGCTGAGGCCAGGTTTCAGTTTTTCACTCAATTACGTAATAACTGTATAGTAAGTTATACTTTCCATGTCTGTCTCATCACCTTTGAAATGGGAATAATAATAGTACGGTTTCCTTGGATTATTGTAAAAAAAAATAAATTTGGTAAGTGTATACAAAGTGCTTATCACAGTTCTGGGCACATAAGAAGCACTCAGTACACCTAGCTCTTGACCAAGGTGCTATTCCTAAATCATAGCAAACCCCGGGGAAGGAGCCGGGTCTTCCCCGAGGCCCACTATTATTTAGAAAATACTGTATCGATGTTTTTTTCCACTTGCCTTAGAAATAGTGCATTTGCTTTGGTTCTATATAGTGGTCTCACTACGTTTTGAGGTGTTTCACTTCTATTTTGGGAATTTTTATTCAGTAGAACATAGTTCCCTCGTATGTTTTGATCAATCAAAAATATTGGCTCTAGGCGGGGTGCAGTAGCTCACCTGTAATCCCAGCTCTGTGGGAGGCCGGGGCATGGGGATCGCTTGAGCTCAGGAATTCGAGACCAGCCTGGGCAACATGGCGAAACCCTGTCTCTACAAAAATACAGAAATTAGCTGGGCGTGGTGGCGTGAGCCTGTAGTCTCAGCTACTCAGGAGGCTGAGGTGGGAGGATTGCTTGAGCTGTGGAGGCGGAGGTTGCTGTGAACTGTGATCTAATATATATATAAATATATGTGCGTAAATATATTTTTATATAAATGTATAAATATATGTACATACATGTACATATATTTATATATAAATATAATTGTATTTACATATTATATAAATATGTGTGTGTGTGTGTGTGTATTTATATATATAGACACCCTAAGAGTGAGTTTTTTCTCTTGGCAGGAGTTCTTGAGATCAGGATTGGAGGATTAAAACTGCAGGCCTTTCTTTTATTAGTCTCACAGAGTGACTGGTTTGATTTGTGCTTTCGAATTAGAATCACCTTCTTTACCAGACTTCCTTTGCATGAAGCAGTAGGAGCAAGTGGCTGCTTAACTGGCTTGAGCTCTAAAGTGTGTTTGTGGTATGAAGTGTTCTCAGAGGAACCGAAATCGGTGTGGTCACACATCATCAGTGCCTCTTCATACACCCACGCCCTCCTGAAGGTTGCTGTTTGTGTTGCTTCTAGCGCCTGTTGCTGTTCAACAGTACCCTTGGTTTCAGCATAGTTGCTATGATGATGAAAACCTGTTAGAATCTGCCTTTTTTTTTTTTTTTTTTTTTCAGAACTGTTGGAAACATTGAATAATTCCATGTACTGTAAAAGGAAATAAAGTAGTTTGGGTAATTTGGACCCAAAGACTCCTAAGGAATCTAGGAATTCAGTTACATAGAAGGTCACTTTCTTTCACTAGCTTTTGCCTCCAAACCTGCAGGAGAAAACCAGCTGAAAAGGAACACACATATGAGTGGGGACTGCACCTGAGCACCCCACAAGGCTCCTTTCAGAACCCTCAAACCGACCATTCGCAGTATTCACGTGGACTAGGTCTGGGTCATTTGGAGGGAGGGAAGGTGTGGGCTGGCGGAGGTGTCTGGGTGGTTTCTAGTCTGTGTTTACAGTCTGGGGCTTGCGCTGCAGCTCCTGCGCCTGTCATGCACCCCGTTTCCCAGAAGCTTCCATGATTAGGTTGTCTTGTTGAGAGGCAATGCTAGTTCAGACTTGACCTTGTGATGGTCTGTGGGGGAGAATGTTTTAGGCCATGGGACAGTGCAGTTTAATGACTGAAACAGGATTGTTTTAGTCAAATCGACTTTGGTTGGACCCACACTCTCTTTATTGGTTATATTGTTTGGTCAAGTCATTTAACTGCTTTAAGACTCAGTTTTCCCATCTGTAAATGGGAATAATGGTGATACATACCTCACAGAGTTGAGATGGAGGTTAACAACACATAGTGTGCTGGGTAGGTACTCTAACCTCAGTTGTTAGTAATAATTACGTTACATAAATAGTTGAGAGACTGAGCTTTACAATAGTGAGAAGCAAACTTTTTTTAAATTATTATTCTTTAAGTTCTAGGGTGCATGTGCAGGTTTGTTACATACGTATACATGTGCCCTGTTGGTGTGCTGCACCCATTAACTCATCATTTACATTAGGTATATCTTCTGATGCTATCCCTCCCCCCTCCCCACGACAGGCCCTGGTGTGTGATGTTCCCCTTCCTGTGTCCAAGGGTTCTTATTGTTCAGTTCCCACCTATGAGTGCGAACATGCAGTGTTTGGTTTTTTGTCCTTGCGATAGTTGAAAAGCAAACGTTTTTGTGTCCTAGCTTTTTTCTTTTGTAAACTCATAAAAGTCTTTATTATTAGAGTCAAAGTAGGTTTAAAATGCTTACCTTTCTGTGGACAAGATTAAGGCAACATAATGTGTCCACACCCTCCCCAGCATCTGGGAGAGTGTCTACCAAGACATCTCTGGTTGGCAGGGGCTGGAAGCCTAGGCAGTGTCTGGGTGGTGAGAGAGCAAGCGCAGGGCAGTTCACGTGGAGGAGATGTCTGAGCATGGTGAGGACCTGTCAAGGGGATGAGACTGGCAGAGGCACGGGCCTTCCAAACTGGAAACACAGGTTTAAAGTGGATAAGAAAACAGCAAAAGTCACATGCGGCGGGTGTGTCGTCAGCCAAGTATAAGAGGCAACACAGAAGGGTGCCTGGTGTGCCCCCAATCCAGCTGTGGCCCTCACAAACCTTTAGTGAGCGTCTAACCTAGGCTGGGGTCTGCTCTTAGCAGCAGAGACTCAGTGGCCTCATGGAGCCTGCAGTCGAGTAGGGGACACTGGTATCAACCATATAATCACACAGATGAATATGTAATGTGAAACATGTCAAGTGGTAGAAGGTAGGATGCAGAGTGGATGCTGAAAGCAGGGAGGCGAGCAGGACAGCAGGGGCAAGCTTCCTGAGACAGAAACACTGGATCTCATCCAAGAAACCAGGCTCAAAAGCAAGAGGGCCTGATCCTGTGGCTGAGGGGAAGGCTGGGAGGTGAAATGAGACAAGAGACACGGGAGGTGGCATGTTTCGAAGGGCCTAGTGTTCTTCACCCTCAGAGCCAAGGGCAGCCCATGTCTTTTTTTTTTTTTTTTTTTTTGAGACAGTCTCTCGCTTAGTCGCCCAGGCTGGAGTGCAGTGGCGCGATCTCGGCTCACTGCAAGCTCCGCCTCCCGGGTTCACGCCATTCTCCTGCCTCAGCCTCCTGAGTAGCTGGGACTACAGGCGCCTGCCACCACGCCCGGCTAGTTTTTTTTTTTGCATTTTTTAGTAGAGATGGGGTTTCACCGTGTTAGCCAGGATGGTCTCGATCTCCTGACCTCGTGATCCGCCCGCCTCGGCCTCCCAAAGTGCTGGGATTACAGGCGTGAGCCACCGCGCCCGGCCTAGCCCATGTCTTAAGCAGGGTACTGACAAGACCCCATCTGTTTGCTTAGGACTCCTCTCTCTGAGGCAGCAGAGGCCCCAGGGTGAGGACCAGCAGAGCTGTGCAGAGCCACATGGCAGTCCAGGGAACAGATAGCAGCTTGAGCTAGCCAGGGTGGTGACAGAGAGAAGAGCAAGGAGAGTGGACACAGAGATGTGTAGGAAGGGAGGGGAGAAGGGCAGACTGGACACAGAGGGCCAGGGAGGGAGGCTGGAGCACCGACCCTGCTAACGTTTCTCCCCACATTCTTTCGTGGACATAGCAACAAACAGACCTGGTGAAGTACAGCATGAGCCAGACGTATTTACATGATACATACATATGTGGTCTGTTCATGTGGAATGGAATCTCATAGCTTGTATCCTATGGTCTTTTTTTTCACTCAATGGTAGATCATGAACACACCTTTTTATGCCAAATACATGTTCACATTATCGTTTTCAGTTGCCATCAATCACTCTGGCATAGTAACACTATATAGGAAATACAAGTTTTTGAAAAACTTTTGTCTTTAGTGCTAGATATCCTTAAATTTCTAAATTATATTTGTATCATTGAATTGAACTTTTATATCTGAGTTAGGAAAAAATAACAGTAAATAAAGGGATAATACAGATATCAGAAATGTGTCCATACAACTTGTTATGTGTGTTGTTGCCTTTAAGATTAGGCTTCACATAAAATCTGGGAAGTATTTTGATAACCTGGTAAAAACAATTTTGAAGTGAAAGCCAATGTGTTGACAGTATTGGCTATAGTCATGAACCTATACTGGGTGGGGCAGGAATTGTGGTTTATTTTTTAAGACACACCCCTTGAATTCCAGGGTAGGGAGAAGAACCGTTTTTGTTCTTTCTGGTCTTCAGAATATCAGAACTGTTAGCTTGCAAGTAACTGTTACATTTCTCCTCTCACAAAGAAGTATTTCACCTATTGGATTTTTTTGTAATGACAGTTTGGTTTAGAAATATGCTAAGCAGATATAGATACACTAGAATCTATAGCGTGTAGTTCTATGTATAGTGGTGGACAGGCAGAATGGATAGAAACAGTATCTAAAAAGTTACTTCAATACATTAATATGTATCTTGTTTTAAGTCAAATTATGGGAAAATCTGGATTGTAGAAAAGCTCTCATTTGTGAAGAGTACCACTAGAATTCCTTTTAAAAACAAGTTCATTTAGGGAAAGAAAAATTAATCTATGTGCTGAAGTTTTAGCTTTATCTGTAGTTTTCCAGAAGCAAGTGTACTACATTCAGTGAGATACCCTGTATTTTGCCCTCAGGGAAGAAAAGTGCAGTCCCGCTGCAAGCTTTAGTCTGTGTTCCTTCCCTGAAAGGTCAGTGCTCTGTTGAGGAGGATCCTCTGTTCTCTTTGGGCAAGGTCGGGTGTATGTTGGGTCTAGGGTGATCAGCATACCTTTTTGTGGTCCTTTATCTACTCTAGAGCTCTTATCCTCAAGCAGCTTTGTGACCAAAGAAAAGGTGTTCATGGAGAAGGATCTGGGGAGCCCAGAGGCTGCTCAGGGTTCTCTTCCACACCCCAAAGGCCTGGCACGCTGAGGCCTTTGGGAAATGTCTGTTGAATTGCTGAATGTGCAGAGCCTGCCCACGTGTGCCTACTTTATTCAGGAATGAGATTTCTGACTAAATGACGAAGGAGAAAAGTGTGCTCAGTCAGGGAGTCACGTTGCACAGATCCTGTCTGGAAAACCAAGTAATGTTTGCCTACAGAGAAGACCATGGAGGTCACCTAATTCAGTCACTTCTGTTCCAAATGGAACAATGGAGGACTGTGGTAGTTAAATGACTTCCTGTGTACTTCTAAGGTAGTCACAGCAAGGAAGTTTCCAAATGTGGATCTGTCAGCTAAATGTCTACTGGTCCTCTCTTGTATCCTTCCACTAACATACCTTGTACTCTCCCTTGGCCCCTCGAAAGTGTGGGATTGGATAGGTTACTTAGAATTTCATTCTAAATTATTTGGGAATATACCTGGAATTATACCCGGAAAATTTGCCGTTTTGTATCAGTGGCTTTTGAGAACATTTATTAATGGTCTAAATTGAAAACTGTTGATGACCCCATGTTACTGGTTGTGGAAGAGGCTGCTGAATGAGAATGACACAGGCAGGTTTTCATGACTTTTTTTTTTTTTTTTTTTGGTATATAGGGGTCTTACTCTGTCACCCAGGCTGGAGTGCAGTGGTATGACCATAGCTCATTCCTGCCTCGACCTCCCAGGCTCAAGTGATCATGATCCCCCCATCTCAGCCTCCCTAATAGTTGGGGCTACAGGCACTCGCCACCACGCCCAGCTCATTTTGTATTGTAAAGATGAGGTCTCACTGTGCTGCCCAGGCTGGTCTCAAACTCCTGAGCTCAAGCCGTCTGTTCACCTCGGCCTCCCACATTGCTGGGATTCCAGGCGTGAGCCACCACACTGGCTTCACATGAGCTTTAATGACAGCTCAGCCTATCCACTTAGATGTGGCAGAGGTCCAGGAAGCCTGATTAAGGAGAAGGTTCAGAGGGGCTTATAGACAGTTGCAATATTATCTGCTTGTGAGTGGGACCATATTTTGGAGATTTTTTTCCGCACAGTGAACAGTTTTTGTGGACAGTTGCTTCTGCCTTCTCATACTCTCTGCTCCAGTTAGCTTGACCTTGAGCCTACTCACAATGGTACATCATTGAACCCTTTTCTGCAGCAGATATATAGCACTGTTCTTCCTTCAAATGTATAGCCTAGAGCACTCTTGAGAGGCCTCATTTAGGAAGACGGCTTGGCTGGCAAATAAATGTTTGCCAGATGAATGTGTGTTGGACATAGTATGGATGGATATTCTTGCTTTATTAGATAAAATTTGATTTTCCCTGTAAATGATTATTTATGAGATAAAACATAAACTAAAAATGATTCCTTTCCATCAAGTTCAAAGTTAGCTGCAAAACATAAAATTCTTCTTTTATGTCGCACAAGGAAATTAATGGCCTGGAAATGTACAGCTGCTTGATCAGTTTACAGGCCATTAGTACCTAGTGTACTGGCAGTGAGCCCCAGTTAGCCATGGAAACCAGCTTGCAGCTTTCTTAACTCTGTATACGAGAAATAATTGATGATTCATCAATGATCATATTTAACAAACGGCTTGATGTTTAATTAGGTTTCTTTACCCTCTTATATCTGAAGGGGTTAATTGCAACAGGATGCTAAAAGCTGGACTGTGACAAGTTTAGGCAAAAATCCAGGCTAATTTTTTATTCTTATCACAAATGGAAAATGTTTATACTTGTGGAAGGTACTGTTCAACCCCACAAATATGAAAGCTTCAGAGTTTTAGTCTCACCAAGAAAGTAAATTTTTCCAAAACCGTAGAACGAGTGTGTCTTTTAAAATCTCATTTAGGTAACATTGAGTATTACATGCAGAAATGAAAAAGCTTCAAAACTCTGGAGATTTCTCCTCAAACATAACATTGCAAAATGATTAGGCTCTCAAAATTAATTGGTTGAACAACTAAAGCGTAAAGCTTATTTAACAAACATGACTCTCTTCCATGTCCCTGGCCCTACAGATGCAGTGATAAGTTGGGTATGGGGTTTAGAAAGGTTTCTTGGAAGAGATGATCCTTGCAGTGAGTCCTAGTGGGATGATCAGGAGCTAGTCCTGCCAGTGATCTTTCTTCCAGTCTTACCAAGCCGTATGTGCAAAGGCTAGAAAGTGAGAGGAAGCACAGTCTATCCAGGGAACTCCTGGAGTCCAGTCCTCTCAGCTGGGATGGGGACGTGAGATCTGCTGAAGTCAAAGTACAGATTTGAGGAGAACCCGACAGTTCGGAAAAAAGGACAAAAGTTGTCATGAGGTTCAAAGACCAGACCAGTTGTTAAGGCAAATTTGTCTTATTCACAGTTTTTGTGAACTGTTGTTCCTTGGCAACCACTGGGCATATGGGGGAAAGCCCCAGGAGTTTTATGAGGTAGTGAGTTCCCCATCACTGCAAGTGTCCATGAAGAGACAAAATCCCAGGTCGTAGATATTGTATAGGGATGAGGCCATGGGGAAAATGACGGTGGGGAATTCTGCATTGAATGAGAGTCTGGACTGACCTTCAAAGATTTTTTTAGAGTGCTAAAATGAAAAACATATCTATATGGAAACCCACAGAAAATGCATTTATACAGGCCTCCCTCTGTACTGTCAAAATCATGCTAAGACAGTTATTTGAAATTTAAAAGCCTTTTAAATTGGCCTGATCTGAGAATTCAGGCATAATTAATAATTCCATTTCCATGGGAAAGTACATTTGAAAGGATAAGTAGATGGGGACTCCTCCTCCTTCTCTTTGTCACGGCCCTGCTGTGTGTGCTGGGTGTTTGTGCATCTGCCCCCCTTCCCTGTGCTGATGTGCTGCTGTCTGAAGGGTGCTGGGGAGGGAAAGCAGTCCTCTGTCTCTGTCTCTGTCTTCAGTGAAAAGATCCTGGTTAGGCCGGGCACGGTGGCTCACGCCTGTAATCCCAGCCCTCGGATCACGAGGGCAGGAAATCGAGACCGTCTTGGCCAACATGGTGAAACCCCATCTCTACTAAAATACAAAAAATTAGCCCGGCATGGTGGCGCGGTGGCGCTTGCCTGTAATCCCAGCTACTTGGGAGGCTGAGGCAGGGGAATCGCTTGAACCCGGGAGGTGGAGGTTGCAGTGAGCTGAGATTGCGCCACTGCACTCCAGCCTGGCCACAGAGCAAGACTCCCTCTCAAAAAAAAAAAAAAAAAAAAAGATCCTGGTTAAAAGGGCCTTCCCCAAAGGCCCAAAATTTAATTTTACTCAGTTGTGGCAGTTTCATCAGAACATAAGCATTGATTTGCTGAAGTTCCTGTTTGTCAGTACAGCCATTTTAAAAGTCAGAGGGCAAGAATTGTTTCAGCTCGTTTGTTTCATGGCTTGGTAACTAACTGTCCCTGTTACCGCTCTTCCCCGCCCTGTCCCACCCCTGCACATCCTTTTAACACTAGTCTCATCAAATACAGGATTCATCCTACACAGTTAGGTGTTTCCTGTCTGGTTAACCTTTAGTAGTCACCAAGTTCTTTTCCCTTGTCAGCAAGCTGCATTAATTTTTAAAAAACTCTTTTAAAAAGAAAGCAATTATTTACATCTCCTATGGAGACAGGTCATATTTAATGTTGGGATTTCTGTATTTGCAACGAATATACAATTGATTTATGTTTTATTCATTAGGCGTCTATTCTGTATTGATGGTGAGGGGAAAACAAGGAAGATTAGTGGTTATTTCTGTTCTTTTTTTTTTTAACTCGTCTTGATTTTTAAAAACGAAGGCTGGGCACGGTGGCACACGCCCATAATCCCAGCAATTTGGGAGGCCGAGGCGGGTGGATCACTTGAGGCCAGGAGTTCCAGACTAGCCTGGCCAACATGGCAAAACCCTATCTCTACTGGGCATGGTGGCACAAACCTGTAATCCCAGCTACTGGGGAGGCTGAGGCACGAGAATCACTTGAACCCGGGAGGCGGAGGCTGCAGTGAGCCGAGATTGTGCCGCTGCACTCCAGCCTGGGTGACAGAGGGAGACTCTGTCTCAAAAAAAAAAAAAAAAAAAAAAGAATTGGATACTTTAGGAGGTCTAAATTAAAATGTTCCTATTACTGTAAACTAAGTTGTTTGGTATTTAAATCTTCTAAATTCTATTTGATTTTGAGTGGCAATATATTCAAAGTTCAGAAGGTAGAGTGGTATGTAGTGGAAATGCTTCCTTCTGCTCCTATCCTCCCAGGTCCCTCAGAAGCAGCCAGTATTACCAGTGTTTTGTGTGCCATTCCAGAGATAGATATAACTGTCAACTGATTTTTTAAAACGTGTTTCATCACTCATTAAATCTAATGTAGTGACAAAAATGGTAAATTTTGTCCCTGCATCTTTAAAAGCATGTGCTGTGTTTGGATGGCAATTATGAAAAGTCACTTGTTTTTCCTGGGGCCATAGACCTAGCATAACAAATGGTAGCCCTCAGGGGAACTAGCATCTATGTCCTGAGTGAAGGAGTAAGATGTAGACTTCCCTTTCCTGTGGGTTGCCTTCATTTTTGTGTGTATCGTGCAGATTCTCTCAAAGATGGGAATATATTAACTCTCTAACTCTTGGTGTAAAAATAGTATCAGACCCATTTCTGTGTGCTCTTGTCGAGAAGATTCTAAAGGAAAAGAGGCTGGTATAAATTGCCCAGAGAGAAATTCCTAGAACCATGCAGTCATACTACTGGCTAAGAGCTTGCTGGGAGGTAGCCTGTGTTTGTGGTGTGGTCCTATGTTCCCAGCGGGACTGAAGTGGATTGGAGGGCCGCACTGTGCCTGCTGTGGGGTAGCATCACTTTGAGCTGGATGACACTTGCCCCAAACCTGCCCTCTATTGTCCACATCCCCACACCCAAAACCTTCCTAAACATTGTCACTTTCCAAGGTCAGATGTACAGATAAATATAGGGTACATAGGACCCATTCCACCTTAAAGGCAACAGCATTGTGTCATCCGGGGTGGCCTGCACTACAAGAGGGCATTATTCACAGCCAGTAATTACAGATTCGGAAAATCACTGAATGAAGGAAGAAACCGTCTTCCTTTCAGTTATGAATTTTTTAGTAATATTTAATGAGGGGTGGGTGGACCAAAGACACTTCCTTCCCTTCTGAAGAGAATTTGGAGTAGAGTGGTAAGGGGGAGGAATTGGACTGCTTCCCTTTAGAATTCTGCCCCTCCTCTCCTTTTTAAGGAGAATTGTCCCTAAGGAGCTCACTGTAACCAGGCAGTTCTTTAAACTGACAACTGCCTGTGAAGTGTTAATGGATTTCCTGGGAAATAAAACAGCAGGACCCTTCTTTAGTGACTACCTTACTGGAGCTTTGTAGCCCAATTTTAGTTCAGAGTGGTCCTGGCAAGGTTTATAAAGGAATTGGTGTGATTATTCATAACAATTAAATTTTTCTTATTAATAAACAAGTAAGTAACCTGCCTTCTTGGTCACCGACTCCCCCCTTCCCAAGGTGCAAGGCCCAGAGATAAGGCAAGTTGTGCCTTGCTAAGGAGGGTGTGTACCAACCAGTGAGAAACAGGAAGCTGTGCTTCAGCAGCCTGGCCTGCCTGGAGGTTTCTAAGGCTGAGTCAGGTGTGCTGAGGTCCCTCGGCAAGGGACATTGCTTTCCCCTGGCGGCCACACTGCTGAGCATAAATGCTTAAAGTGTCAGCAATTGATGTGTGGAGAGAAGTATGACTGCATTACAGCTTAAAGAGCTTTCACATTCAGGTCTCTACAGGAGGAGACGAGATCGTCCCGATAGTTTGAGAGTAAATGGATTACCGGAGGAAGAGCTAAGGTGAGTGCAAAGTCATGGTTGGCTAAAGGTCAAGGCATCTAATCTAGTAAGTGCAGTGGGGATTCATGCCTAAGTGGATGCAGCATTGGGAAGTACTCATTGAAAAGTAACCTTCTAGTCTGTAATTAAAGACTGAACACAATATCAAGATTGTACTGATTGGAACTGTGCAAAACCAGAACACTTGCCCATTTCTTCACAAATCCTTTAAGTTGTTTTACCTCTTCTCCAAACCTGCAGTGTTGTTATGTCTTTAAAAATTATATACTCACCAGAGTAATATTTTAAATTGAAAACGATTAATTTTTCCCCTTATTTTAAAGAGGGTTTTCTTTGGCTGATTGGAACATGTTTTTGTCTGCATTTTGATGAAGGGGGGTAGCTTGTGGTGGTTTGGGGTTGGGGGAGGGGTGTCGTGGGGATTGTTGCTGAAATGGTGTAACAAAGGAATGCAATGGAACTATTGAATGTAGCCTAGGAAGGAAGGACATCAAAAATCTGGAAACCTCTTTAACTAAAAAGGTTAGAGTTCTTGGCTTTCAAACTGAATTTCCCTAAAACAACACAATTTTAGTTTTGTGTTGCAACTACTGAAAATTTATTTTAGATGTGAGGTTCTGAAAGCCTCTACAGCATTAAGCCTATGTGTTAAAATCCCGCGTTAACTGAAGGGTTTAGATTTTCTCCGTTCCTAGGATGTTCCTGTTTTACTGATGACAGAGGGCTGCAGTAAAGAGAGACTTCCTTTTTCTACGTTACATTTACTGTTGAGTACTTTAATTTGGAGGTCTTGATTCAAGTGTGTGAATATACTAATTAGATGGCGGGAAGATTATCTATACTTTGTGTACCATTGCTCTTTTTCCTACACTCACTTCCAGAGTTTATTTTAAATTATCTATTTGTATGTAGCAAGGACAGATTGACAAGCTTAAAAATTCTCTATTAAATTTGTATTTGTCATAGACAGCTATACTACAGGAACTGTAATTTGCTAAAGACATATTTATTTTAAAATTGTTGACTCACCAGTTTTTGAAGAGGGTAACATTAAAGGACTATTATTGACACTAACATTATTAGAGTTTATTGCCTACTATGTCAGGTGTCTCTTAGCTACATTTAATGTGTTAACTTTGAATTGACTGGATTAAACAATTTAAAAGTCTCAGAGTTTAAATTGTTATGAATTTTATATGTGAGGTTAGTGAAAATATTGAGCTCTATATTGCTAACCAGAGAGACAATTGGAAGGGACCTCCGAAACCAACATTTATTGGTAGACTCCAGTCTACAATGGATCCAAGAGTGAAGTTATCTATCAAAAACAGTTTTAATATCAGATTTCGGGGTTTGGAGGAATTTCCTTTTTTAAAAAAATTAAGTTATATAAAGTAATATTCTAAACCAACCTTTTCTTTATTTTCAGACAATAGCCAAAGTACCCATGAATAAAATAACGTAAATGCCAAGGAGGTAGTTATTTACATATATTTACATAGTTACAATGTTCTTTCAAACAACTAGTTGTTGTTATTTTTTGCTTAGAATTTAATTAAAAGAGGAAGAGTAATTCTTGAGTATTGCCTAATTGTTTAAAGAGAAATATTTTGTCACCCATTCTGGTGATGCAGGTATCTGGTGATGGACGGAACTTTTATTTCTGCCACTTTTGTCCCTTAATGTAGAGAAAATGATCATTTTCCTTATTTAGAAGCATAGGTTAGCCAAGAAAGGTAAACCATTGTCTGTTTATCCCTGGATTTTTTTTTAAATCAGCTTAGAAAGGTAATTTTTTTTTTACCCTAGTTATACTAAGCCTGTTTTCAGGATTAAATGAGGTTTCTGAGCTAGTAGGAATCAGAGAGAATAAGGACTTTGAAGTTAGGTACACCGAAGTTTCAGTGTCACTCAGCTGGACAAGTTGTATAATCTTTTTAAGCCTTGGTTTATTTTTTTTAAATGAGAATAAAAGTAACTACTGTTATTGAACATTATTTACTCTCTTACAGAATTCGAACTACTAATTCAGTGAGGTGGGTGGCATTGTTATCTTGCGAATAGTGCCATACAGTTAATTCATTGTTTAGTTTTTATTGAGTGCCTACTATTTGCAAAGTAAAGATACAGTGATGAATAAGACACAGGCCTCGCCATAGGAACACCCACCTAGGTTTGTGCATATTGAATATGACCACAGATTTTCTCTCCATGAGCAGTTATTTGATTTTGAATACATGTGCTATCAAACATCTTTTATTCTGTCGCAAGTATTGCATAAGACCCGTTCCAACTCTCATTCCTTCTTACTCACGTGTTCATTTCTTGTTGTGTTTGTGGACTCTTAACAAAAAACTTTCAGAGACTAAAATTGGCCGTGGCCACTGCCAGAAAACATTTTTTTCTCCTAAAGTTTAAATAAAAGGCTGTGCTCTGAAACGTGCGAGGCAGGTGCTTAAAGAGCACTGTAACACATGAAAATAGTTCTGGCTTCAAACTTGAAATTATTCAAAACTGAAGCAGGTAAAAGGTGGCATGACAAACACTGGGCTTCCTAGACTTTTGTTTTAAAGCATTAAATATGACTTGAAGCTGACTTTATTCACATACTTTGTACAGTGGAGCATTGCCCACTGCGTTTGGGGGTTACAGTTAGAGTGAAGTGACACAAGTGACATGCTCGTTCCGGTAGGTCGGAAGCCCCAGACCTTCACAAGGCATTGACCCTTTTTTCCCTGAAGTTTTTGGTGTCCCAAAATAACATCTAAGATAAACCCACGTACATATACTTACTCCTTTAGCTGTTCTATCTTTTAAATTATGTTGTAGTCAAACATAGTTGTTTTTTGAGGATACCTGAATGACAAACACACCTGAGAAATTCCTGCCCTTTAAAAATTCTCAAAGTCACTTTTTCTCTACCTCAGATGTAAGGGATCTATAAATAACTGATTAGAAACAGTGCAAAATTCAAGTTTCTCCTGGTTGGGTTCAAAACAGCTTAATATAGGGGCTGGTGGCTGGATGCAGTGGCTCACGCCTATAATCCCAGCACTTTGGGAGGCCAATGCAGGTGGATCACTTGAGGTCAGAAGTTCAAGACCAGTCTGGCCAACATGGTGAAACCCCATCTCTACTAAAAATACAAAAATTAGCTGGGCTTGGTGGCACGCGCCTGTAGTCGCAGCTACTGTGGAGGCTGAGGCAGGAGAATTGCTTGAACCCAGGAGACAGAGGTTGCAGTGAGCCGAGATTGCGCCACTGCACTGTAGCCTGGGTGACCGAGCAAGACTACGTCTCTAAATAAATAAATAAATAAAAATATGGGGCTGGTAGGTGGCTCACGCCTGTAATCCCAACACTTTGGGAGGCTGAGGCAGACAGATCACCTGAGCTCAGGAGTTCAAGACCACTCTGGGCAACATGGTGAAACCCCATCTCTACTAAAATACAAAAAATTAGCCAGGTGTAGAGGTGCACACCTATAGTCCCAGCTACTGAGGATGCTAAGGCACGAGAATTGCTTGAGCCTGGAAAGCAGAGGTTGCAGTGAGCCGAGATCATGCCGTTGCACTGCAGCTTGGGCTACAGGGTGAGACTCTATCTCAAACAAACAAACAAACAAAATATATATATATATATAGGGGCAGGTGAACTATGACCCTCAGGCCAAATCTGGCCTGCTGCCTTTTGTGTATGGCCTATAAGCTCAGGATGGATTTTACGTTTTTGAATGGTTGAAAATAAAAATATTTTTCACGTGTGAAATACATGAAATTCAAATTTCAGTGTCCACAAATGAAGTTTTACTGGAACACAGCCATGCTTATTTGTGTGTGTTGCCTGTGGTGGTTTTGTGACACAGACCAATGTGGCCCACAAAGACAACAATTTATTTACCTTCAGGCCCTTCACGGAAAACCTGGGCTGACCCTGGTCTAGTGCTGAGATAAGAACTCCTAGAGCTTTCCCTTTTCCCTGTTCCTTCGGCCATGCTTCTGCCCTCCTCACGGCCTCACCTCCCAGTTAGGTTTATCTTGCCTGGATAAAATCAGGGCTACGTCAGCCATTTGAAAAGAATGTGAATCTAAAAAAAAAAAAAACAAACAAAATGCAGTTTGAAATTTGTATCCCTAATAGTTTAGGAGTAAAGTGAAAATGTGAAGTTGCCACACTGCAGCAGTGAACTCTTGGCTTCTTAGACCTCCTTTTCCTCCTTGCCTGCAGCGTTGACCTTGAAGTAGTGCCCTTCTCCTGATTCCTGGATGGATCACGTTAACCAAGAATGGAAGTGCAGAGAAATGTAACGTTGACTTTCTGGTTATAGAATAAACCTTCCAAGCTCGTATTTTTATAGATATAGCATGTAAAATCATTTTTAAGTTGCGGGAATGTCCTCGCTTTGGTTTGAGAGTGAAAACTCAGATCATGTATTCCTGACTAGTACATTACCATTAATTGAACCCCTGTGATAGGCCAGGCACTGCATTAAATAAGGGCTTTTTTGTGTGTGGGCCCACAACTTCTCATGATCCCGTTTAAGGGAGAAAGAACTGAAGGCTATAAAGCTGGTCATCGTTATGAAACCAGTTTCTGTCCTTGATTCAACTAAGTTAGTGCCTAGAGTTCAGTCAACGCTGGAGTAGCTCAGCCTGGGCTGTGTGTTTCTTGCTTACGTCTTTTGCAGTTCGCCGATCACTTTTCGGCCCAACTTTTAACTGAAAAATTATGTTTGCATTTTAGTTTTAGAAATGTAGTCTGTTAGACAATAGGGATAAAATTGCAGTTTTGCTGTCATCTTATTATGTGATATTATCTGTTCTTATTATTTGATGGTTCAGTGAGGGCACGTTTAGTCTGCCTAACAATGAGCAAACACATGGGACAATAAGAAATTAATTGAATTTTCTCTTTGCTGCAGCAAAGAGAAAAACCACTTGCTAGTGTTGCTTTTTAAAAGTTAATAGTGTTTTCTCCTATATGTTTGATTGTAACCTGCAAATACTTATATTGTAATAACTGGTTTTACAGGTCCCCTCTTCACCCCCTCTCACCTCCCTCCCCCATATAATAGAGAGGGGATTCTGCAAGGCGAGAGACTTTACCATATTTCCTGTGCGTCTAGCACCTACCGAGGTTCAGAATCTGTCTCTCATTGAGTGAGTTAAGGAATGAGAAACTGAACTGGCCTAAAGCTACCTCTTTTATTCTACATTAAACTCTTTACACTCTACTTTTGAAGTCTTAATTATTAACTTTTTATTTATGTACAGTATCACACTGAGAGAAGACTAAGAGAGGGATGCATCTACCAGAGTATAGATCATGATTATTTTGCTTTTCTCTTTCAGTAGTTCTGGAAAGCTTAATTTCCGAAGGGAAATATATTTTTCAGTCATCTAAAATATTTCTGTATATAGTCATGTGCTGCCTAAAACGTTTCAGTCAACGAGAGAATACAGACATGACATTGGTCTCTTAAGATTATAAGGAAGTTGCCCTATGCAGATGTACCATTTTAATCTTTTAAGCCATATTTTTACTTTACTATACTATAATATTTTTAGCTATTTTATATGTACACTTAATCCATTGTGTTACAGTTGCCTACAGTATTCAGTACCGTCCTGTGCTGTACAGGTTTGTGGCCTTGGAGCAACAGGCTATACCACATAGCCTAGGCATGTAATAGGCTGTACTGTCCAGGGTTATGTATGTTTATGTGAACATTTATATATTTATGATGTTCACACATGACTAAATCACCTGACGATGCATTTCTCAGATCATATCCTTGTTATTAAGCAATGTATGACTATAGTAGAGGGAGTTTATGCTGAAATTAAAAATAGCAGTGTTGATGCTTAAAAATCAGGTCTGTTAAAGGAATGATAAGAAGTAAAAAGTTAATGAATAATGATCCCTTTCTGGTTTTTTTTTTTTTTGCACTGCTATAAGAGACATTTAGGAATGAACCAACCTCCACTTTAACAGAATCAATCTGTAATTTTGTTGTCAGTACACATCAAATTATCTAAATTATTTATTGTGACAATTCCAAAATATTAATAATTTGGTTGCTTTCCTGTTGGTTTTTTAAAAAGCAAACAAAATCTTGAAGTCTCAGGTATAAATTACTTATAAAAGTCAGAAAAGACAGTTGTCCAAAACTTGTGCTTTACCTACCTTTGGATAGATGTTATTAAAAGGAAACAGTACTATTTATTCTACGTGTGTATATCTTAGAGACACAGCAATGTCTGTGCTACCCAGTGGCTATTCTGTGACTAAAACAAACTTTAGAAGTGAATATTTTCTTACTTCAAAAAAATCTTTTAGAAATAATGATTAAATATGTTTCACATAAATATGAACCTCCTTATGTTTTTTTAAATGCTTATATCTGTTTCCTAGGGCTGTCATCACCAAGTACCATAAACTGTGTAGCTTCAAACTACAGAAATTTGTTGTCTTAGAGTTCGGGACACCAGAAGTCAGAAACCAGCATGTCAGCAGGGCCATGCCCACTCTGAACCCTGAAGGGAGATGCTTCCTTGCCTTTCCGAGCACTGGGCTTTGCCTACAGTGCTGAGTGTTCCTGACTTGCAGGTGCCTTGCTCCTGTTTCTGCACTTGTGGTCATAAGGCCATCTTCTCAGTGTGTCTGTCTTCACCACAGCTCTGGTCACTTTCCCTTGACTTCTTGGTTTGACAGCAGCAATACTTTCTTCTTAAAATTTTCTCCTCCCTTGTCTCCTCAGCCCTGCCTTTTCCTAGTTTTCCTGCTAGTTACTTCTTTTCAATTTTTCCCTTGTCTTTCAGTGTCTCCCATAGCTCTTCAGTATGTATGGCTCAGATACCATCCATGTGCAGTCACTGTCAAATGAGGCCAGGAGTCATTTCTAGCTGTCACTTAGTGACTAGCACCAGTTTAAACTAGGGATTTCCAGTTAATATTTGTGAATCAATAAATGAATGAAATGAGCTATGAAAGCAATTTATTGGATCATTTATTGAATAGGCAGTGAAATCAAAATACAGTATTTGGATTTTTCTTTACAAACTAAACTTAAAGCCATTAAAAAGGTAATACAATATAACATAAGTAGAGGTTTTGAAGACAAGATTGTGACTGTACCTCCTTTCAAACCCCTCCAAAGTAAAGCACTTGTTATCTAGGTAGAGGAGTGCAGAGTATGTTTTAATGTATTTTAAAATGTGAAAAGGCATTTCAGTCCATTAATTTTTTTTTTTTTTTTTTTTTTTTTAAGACGGGCTCTTGCTCTGTTTCCTAGGTTGGAGCGCAGTGGCATCATCTTGGCTCACTGTAGCCTTCGCCTCCCAGGTTCAAGCAATTCTCCCACCTCAGCCTCCCGAGTAGCTAGGATTAGAGGTGAACCACCACATCCGGCTAATTTTTGTATTTTTAGTAGAGACGGGGTTTCACCATGTTGACCAGGCTGGTCTCGAACTCCTGACCTCAGTGATCTACCCTCCTCGGCCTCCCAAAGTGCTGGGATTACAGGCATGAGCCACTGCACCCAGCCTCAGTGCATTAGCTTTTGAAGATATAACAGTAATGAGTTTTATGAAGGTTTTTGTTGTTTTTTTCTGAGACAGGGTCTTGCTCTCTCACCCAGGCTGGAGTGCAGTGGCACGATCTTTGCTCCCGGGCTCAAGCAATCTTCAGCCTTCTGAGTAGCTGGGACTGCATTAAAGTATTTTTTTAAAAAGCAGAATGCTTCTTTGACCGTATGTGCTTAAAGCAATATCGATAGGTTTGGTGTCCATCATAAGCAGCTGTACAATTCAACAGAAATGTATTGCCATCACCTTTGTCTATCTCTGTGGCCATCCGCTATTACAGCTGTTTAAAGGAAGCCAGTGTGGTGTGGCATTGGGAGGAAATGGAACATTTTATTGCCAGAATTCTAATTGATTAGAGATAATGAGAATGAAAAAATGACAGTGTTATAGGGAAGAAGTATTCATATGCATGGAACTAGAAACGGATCACAACTTAAATTTTGGCTTCTAATTTGTAATGTTTCAGCCATGTTTGGGTGGAAAGAAGATGTATAGGATTGTTTCCTAAAAAGTTTCTTGTCTATGAATGAACCTAGGATGGTCTTCAGAGATGTATATAAAGAAAGAGAGGAGACAGAGACTGAAATTGACTCTTTCAACTCTAGTGAGTTAACTTTCACTCATAGTAGAAATAGCTAGAGGTTGGATTATTTCAGAAAGCCAGTCAATGTTTTTAGAGCTTCTGATTGTCACAAGAACAGATGAAAAAATGCAAATATGAGTTATATAGAAGACTTTCCGTTTGAGACTCCAGAAAAGGTGTGGGTGGTTACTGTGTTTGTTTGACATTGCATCCTTTAATTAGCTTGGTTAGCATGTGAGGAAGTGGAACTTCACCTTGGGCCTCTCTGAAGCCCAGTTTCCTCCAAATATAAAAAGAAAGGGTTGGTCCATTCAGAAGCTTTAAAGAGTCATTTTTTCCCCAGACAGGATTTCCCTGTGGATTGTGGTGTATGAAACAAAGTCAGCGATTCTCCATGGAGGTGATGTGAAGAGAGAAGGCTATGTGGCCTAGACTGCAGATTCCGTTCCTGAGGCCCTTCCTTTGTCCCGTGGCAGCTGCAGAGGCGTCTCGGTTTAGGAGATCAAGATTTGAAACCAGGGGAAGGCCAGGCTCAGTGGCTCATGCCTGTAACCCCAGCACTTTGGGAGGCCAAGGCGGGTGGATCACTTGAGTCCAGGAGTTCAAGACCAGACTGGTCAACATGGCAAAACCACGTTTCCACAAAAAATACAAAAATTAGCCAAGTGTGGTGGCATGCACCTATAGTCCTGGCAACTTGGGAGGCTGAGGCTGGAGGATTGCTTGAGCCTGGGAGGTTGAGACTATAGTGAGGTGAGATCACTCCATTGTACTTCAGCCTGGGCAACAGAGTGAGACCCTGTCTCAAAAAAAAAGAGAAAAGAAAAAGAAAACCAGAACACAGCCTGCCTCACTGAAAAGTGTGATTTTTAAAAATAGTAGAATTCAGGCATCCCTCTACTGAGCCTCCCTCAAGATTAACTGTGCTGCTATGGGAAATCGGAGCTTAATTATATCACAGGAGCTTAAGAACTCAGGGATCCAATGATACAATGTAGGGAATTTGTTTCAAAATTTATGGTTGATGAGTAGATAGAACAAATTGATCACGAGTCGATGACTTTTGGAGCTGGGTAATGGTTCAGAGGGATTCGTTGTACTCATTTAATATATGTTGGGAATCTTCAGTAATCAAAGGGTTTAAATTTTTTGAAATATGTATCATGATGAGTGGCACAGTTTTAATATTTCCCTTTTATGTAACTAACACATTATAGTTTTTCATTTATCTAGGGGTTATCAGTGGTTGTGCCCCATCCAAACATCTATCCCAGTAGTCAGGAATACAGCAAAGCCCCTGAGGCTCCCTCTGCTGTTAGCTGCCTGTGTGTCTGTTGGGATGTACGCCACACCAGGATTTCACCACCGGTGGCTCTAATACGAGTAATTTGGAGGTTGAGTGGGAGGAGGAGGGTGGAAAAAAGTAGGATTCTTTACCTTAATCTAGTCTGTCTTCCTATGGTAATCATTAAGCCTTTCATATTTTGTGTCAAAACAAAAAAACCAGTATTTCTTAATGTTGTTAGAAAGTGAAAATGATAATGTGGGTGTAAAAGATTAGATTCAGAAAAATGAGCATCTCAAGTTACTACTTTTACCTCTGTGGAGCAGAGATGGAATCGTTTGATTTGTCAGACAATTTAAATTTATTATGACAGGATGAACTTGGCTTACAGAGTGTGGGACACTTAATGAGTCCGCTTCTAGCCTCTGGCTTAGATATATAAAGAATGGGGTAGACTGACTTGGGCTCTCATTTAACTGAAAATTTTATTATTCTGTACCTGTACTTGATAATATTTACCTCCCCCCATCCCTTCCTAGTTTTGAGTGTAAACACACTTGTTTTAAGTTGCTGAGTGAGACATAGGTGTAGAGTGGGTGAAGAGTCTGGGGATAGCCCACGGACTGGGTCCAGTATCTTGAATAACTACTTAGTAATTGACTTCTGCAAGTCAGTTATTTTTAGGAGCTTGAGTTTCTCCCTTTGCTAGTTGAATATGATTTGTAAAAGAAGTGAATGTTTTTATATTAACAGATTTAGACCTACTCAAGGAGGATTTATTGTGTTTCATTTTAAATGTCAAATGATTGTATGCTGTGGAAACAAAAGGGACTCCATCTTGGCTGCTAATCTGCCATGTTGCCTTTTTTTTTTTTCTAAGACATCTGTTATAGCATGCCATGTTGACTTCTGATCAACCTCCTTCAAGACCTTTGAATGCCTCCTGATTACTACTTTACTTACTGTCCCTAGTGTGAGAGCATGTCAGCCTGGATGTTGCCACACAGATTCCAGGCTGTGATGCGCACAGCATCCATGTTCTGGAGGGTTCTCTGCACGCATGCCCTTTCCTCATGGTCTGTAAGCCCTGGGTCTGGGGGCAGTGGTGCAGAGATCTGCCTGTCTTGTGGCTGACCGAGACCACACTTCTGTCTGTAAGTTCCCTCAGTAAATCACCCAGTACCAACAAACTAGATTTGTCTTCCTCCTTCTTTAGTGTCTCAGCTCCTTCACATTTGGGGCCGCTTTGCATATATGCCTCCTTCACAGAATAGATTTTTTTTTTTTTTGAGATGTAGTTTTGCTCTTGTCACCCCGGCTGGAGTGCAGTGGTGCAGCCTTGGCTCACTGTAACCTCCACCTCCTGGGTCCAAGCGTTTCTCCTGCCTTAGCCTCCCGAGTAGCTGGGAGTACAGGTGCCTGCCACCACGCCTCGCTAATGTTTGTATTTTTAGTAGAGACAGGTTTTCACCATGTTGGCCATGCTGGTCTCAAACTCCTGACCTCAGGTGATCCACCCGCCTTGGCCTCCCAAAGTGCTGGAATTATAGGCTTGAGCCATCCAGCCCGGCTAATACTTTCCCTTTTTACTCTTTGGGAAGCCACACATGTTTGAAAAGCAGAAAGTTAATTGCCCTTTTCTTCCTAAGTAGCTCGTGTCAGTGATTTCATCCGCTGAATTCAGCCATCTTCTCCACCTTGAAAGACACCATGTTAAAAGTTAAGTGCTGATGCTGCACAGGATGTAGGGTTCAGGTGTCTGAAAATCAGGCAACGTGCGTTCTCAGAGAGCGTGATGAACAGTGAAGGAAAACTCAAGGGAGAATGTAGCCAGAGTCCTGATGTTCTGGACACCTTGTTCTTTATCAGGCAGTGCTAGACCTTATTGCATAAAATGGTATTTGGGGCCAAATGAAAATGGTAAGCGAGCCAAAGACAAGCCTCTGTGCCTCCTCAGCTTTGAAGATGTAAAAGGGAATGCAGACACTGCTATAGAACCAACATGTGAGTAGCGGTGTGACTTCAGCAGCTTCTGCAGAGCTGTACGTGAGTGCCTGGGATTGTGGCCTCGGAGAACTGGAATACTGGCTCAGGCTACTTAAATGTAGATGAAAATATGAAACCAAAAGGAAGGTAAATTGACCTTGACAAGTCTGTTTATATAAGCAGATTACTTAGAGGCAATCTGTACCTGCATAGCAAGTGTACACATTGATTTCTGAATGAGAAAGCACTGACATTGCCTTATGAGCCATTATATTGTTCTTCTGATTATGTTTGTGCTCAGGTTAATAAAGTGTACCAGGTGACTCCCCCGTCCCCTTCACCCTCCACTCCAGGAAGCATCCATGTATCCTCTGCTCTGCTCTGACGTAGAACATTTAATGTTCATCATGACGGCAGTGGAAGATTTGCTTTTGCCTTTTGAATTGCTTCCTGCTCTTCTGTCCCTTTGTTTTTTGCCAGCATCTTAATTCTTACTAATTGATTTGGTGAGATTCTTTTTATGTATTCTTTTAACACAGAATTATTTTCTGTATTTCAGTGCAGTTTTATTTAAAAGAATAAAACTGTCTCTTGAAATAGTCATGTGGTGGTTTGTCTCTGACAGGTTAGAATATTGCCATACATAGAAGAGTAAAAATGACTGCTGCTTTTAAATAGGCTTAAATTATTGACTTTTTATACAACCAGCATAGGTGCTATCATTAGAGGGTCAGACCTCTTCTACTTATATTCAGTCCAAACAGTCACTGTATTTATTAGTTTATTTGAACCACTCTCAGTTTCACCGTTTGATTTGCTTTCCTAATAGGTTCTAAGCTCTTTGAAGCTCAGTTATTTTGTTCTGTTTTCTCAGCCTATGAATTTGGCCTCGTGCCAAGTTAGTTTTGGTTACATTTTTGCTTTTTTATTTATGAGCTGCCATAGAAGACATTGTTCTGTCTTAGGCTTTACTAATAGTCGGTGAAAGGTTTGAATTAAAGGACTGGATTGGCCCAGAGTCATACAGGTGCACGTTTGCCATCCTGAACTGAAATCCCTGGTGCCAGTGCTGTTTATGAAAGGATTAGAGCAGGGAGTTTTGTTGCCCTACAGTCAGGAAATTCAAGTTTTATTTTATATTATTTAAGTAATTAAATGTTAAAAAGTTTTCACACAGTTGTGTATGTGTGTCCATCCTTGTGCCTCAATCACAAAATTTCCTGAAATCATCTCCCTGGGCTCCATTGTGGCGGTTCTCCCACCAAGCTTTTCTTGTGATTCTCTCTTGCACACCGCCGTTCTTTAGAAGTAGTATTTCTTGGAGGTTTGTGGTTGAGATGGGGACTGGATGCTGGCTGTGGCCCCTTTGTGGCTTCAGAGGAAAGAGGAGGGAGCATTGTCCTCAAAGACTCCAGCAAGGTTAGAGAGGGAGGAAGTAGGCTAGGCAAAGCTCACGGAAGTCTGTGCAATAACTGACCTGTGTCAGGTTGGGGTCTCCTTCTAGCAGGATGTCTGGGGCAGGGAAGGACTGCAGGGCTCTCTGGTGTGCCAGCTGCCAGCTCTCATGCAGCACTCAGTTTTCAGTGACTCTCATGTTAATTCAGCATGCCAGCTGTTCAATTTAATGTCTATACCAATGGGGATTGGGAGAGAGGTAGATGATGAGGAAAGAGAAGAAATAATGAGGTAATATGTCATCTCCTAAAAGCTCATTTTGTAACAAATTGTCCAGACTATTACTGCATTACATTTTAGATTTTTCCCAATCCCCTCAGAAAACAAAGAAGCTCATCCAGAACATTGCCCCTTCCACTAGCATGAGGCAAATCTTCCAGCCCTCCCAGGGCTGGCTTTCAGGCCCCTGAAGCTGTGCCTTCTGAATGTGACAGCTTGTCCTGGCCACACCTCTGGAGAGACGCCACACACGTCAGTGTTAAGTGGTACACATGGTCCTTTTCACCACAGATGTCCTGAAATCGAGGGACTATTTAGAAAACAGGCTGCTGCTTCATTCTATTGTGGGAGTGATGTGACAGGAAGGGAGGCTCAGGAATGACCATGACAGGAAAGCGTGCGGCACACTCACAGTAAAGCTTCACAGAAGCCCTCACGGCCAGGCGCAGCAGAGCGCAGCGACTCTCCGAGGAGCTGCTGTCCTAGCACCCTCCCAGTCATCTTCAACAAAAGCAAAGTTCACTGACCGCCTCGGTTCCTTTATTCTCCTCTTGTTCCTTGAGGACTGACCAGTGGGTGTGTGTCCCTCTTTGCCTCTTTGCTGGGGTCACAGAGGAACTCAGGGGCTCACATTGAGTGGCCCCCAGACATGTCACTGGGACCAGAAAGTGCCATCAGGATGGGGAGGTCTACACTGGGGGTGTGGGGTGGCCGTATCTTCTGGCCCTGACTTGAACAGTGAGTCCATGTGTGGCCTCTCATTTACATAAATAAAGAATGGCTGTGGCCGGGCACGGTGGCTCACGCCTGTAACCCCAGCACTTTGGGAGGCCCAGGCGGGTGGATCACCTGAGGTCAGGAGTTCAAGACCAGGCTGGCCAACATGGTGAAACCCCATCTCTAAAAATACAAAGATTAGCTGAGCATTGTGGCAGGTGCCTGTAATTCCAGCTACTCGGGGGGCTGAAGCAGGAGAATCGCTTGAACCCAGGAGGTGGAGGTGGCAGTGAGCCGAGATCACACCGTCACACTCCAGCCTGGGGGACAAGAGCAAGACTTCATCTCAAAAAAAAAAAAAAAAAAAAGAATGGCTGTAATCCCAGCACTTCAGGAGGCTGAGACAGGCGAATCACGAGGTCAGGAATTCAAGACCAGCCTGGCCAAGATGGTGAAACCTGTCTCTACTACAAATACAAAAATTAGTCAGGCGTGGTGGCATGCGCCTGTAATCCCAGCTGCACGTGAGGCTGAGGCAGAGAATTGCTTGAACCCGGGAGGGGGGGTTTCAGTGAACCGGACTCCCATTTAACTGACGGGTTTTTTATTTTGTACCTTTACGTGGTAACACACTTCTCCCCCAGTCTCTTCCTAGTTTTGAATGTAAATACAGTTGTTTAAATTGGTAAGTGAGATCTTGGAGAAAGAGCCCAAAAGGTCTAAGTACCATCAGCTGCAGAGTCCTGATATAGGCTGCCTCTGTTGGCCTGGGTCCAACCAGGAGAGAAAACCCACACACTAATTTGAATAGGAAAGGTTTAATATAAAGATAGAATTACTAACTCTAACAGGGTTTTGGAGTAATAAGGAATTGGCTAGTAAGGGAAGAGAAAGCAAGAGTATAGGAATAGCCGCTGTAAGGAGCAGCCACGGACCCTAGAGCTGAGTTAGAGCGCCCAGGGAGGAGCCCTCCTCCGTGCCCAGGGTCACGCTACCAGGGTGCGCTGCATGGCAGAAAAGTCGCTGGCACAGATTGCTGTAAATCCCCCTTTCGAGTACCAGGGAAGGCTGTTCCCAGTGAGGACCCTCACCCAAGGCACCCCCTACATAGCTGACTGCCAAGGGGTGGGTGCTGCTGGCTGCATGCACCATCAGGGTCCAAGGCACTCTGCTGCAAAACTTTCGAGGGGCCGGTGCCAGGGAAGCTGGTGCTGGCCACCATGCCCTGCGGGAGCTAGACACCGAAGAAGCCAGAGTGCTGCAGGAGCTTTGCCCAGGGAGCAGGCAGGACTGGGAAGCACACCTCTTCCTCCTGCATCTCTCCAGCACCCTCTACTGACAAGGCCTCAGTGCTGCTCACAGAGGACAGAGATTCACGGAGGCGGCAGTGACTGCATCACCAGCACCCCGCAATATCCCAGTGCTGCCTCCTACAGGACACAAGGGGTCTGTCTAAGTGGGTAATTGCCATAATTTTATATATTATTGCTAGATGTATAGAATACCGCTTTTTGAGAAGAGGTAAGGAATGGAACAAAGAGCTTCCTACTTAGCCCTGTGAACTGCTTTCAAAAACCATAGCTTCATTCCATGACAGAGAATGGTGAGCTCTGTGGGGAGAGAGGAAGGCTGAGCACAGGAGCCTGCAGAACAAGAGGAGCAACTGAGACCCCCGGGAGATGCTGCCAGCCTGGCTGTAGCTGGGCGGTGTTACATGAGCACCAGCTTACAGAAGTTGACCTCCTGACCTTATATCATTTCCACAACTTTTTTCATTGCACTGATGGCAAAGTCTAAGTTGCGGTAGCTGAAATAATCCCTTGCCTTTCTGTGTACATTTCACAAAATTAAAAGTTAATGAAAGAGAGGAAACCTTTTTAAATTCAGCAAAATATATATGTGTGTGTATGTGTATATGTGTATATGTATATATGTGTGTATATATGTGTGTATACATATACTTTTTTAGTTCCTCTGCTTCATCCTGGTCAGTATTTTCAAATGCTGTTTAATGCAGTAAAATCTACACAAAACATGTTCTGTGTCACAAAGAAAATAACTGGCAGTGAAAGATATGTACATTTGAATTTGAAGGGGTTCATTGTTTTCACTTGAATCAAGTAAAATGTTTTTTATTCTGTTCTTCTATTCTGAAATTCTCATGGTTTTCTTTTACCTTACTGAGGCAAGTAAACCCCACATTAAGCTTAGTCGCGAAATAAAAACTCCCACGGACTTCCCTCCCGGTGTAGCTGAAGGTCAGTGTCCGGGGAGATAGCCTTGACTGAGTCAGAACTAAAATAAGGGTGTGATTTAGAGCCAGAGACTCTGGTGCTGCAGCCACTACAGCCATGTCAAGAGCTCCTGACACACTGGAGGCTGTCACTGGTGATGTGGGCGTTCTCCTAAGTCAGCATTCCTAGCTAAAAATACTGCCATTCTGTATTGGAAATATGGCTTCCTCTAATTTGTCTGTTTTGACCAGAACACAATGTTATCTTTTAAAAAAGATGTTTAGGTGTGAGAATGTATGTTAATGGATCACAATATGCATAACAATAAAAGAATAAAAAGATATGTGATTTGAAATATGAAGGAACTAGTACAGAGACATTTTCTAGTAAAAGTTTCTAAACAAAAATCACCTAACCTATGAGAGAAAATGTGAAGGTTTTTTTTTTTTTTTTTTTTTAGACAGTAGCTATGTCTCCCAGGCTGGAGTGCAGTGGCGTGATCACAGCTCGATCACAGCTCACAGGCTCAAGCAGTCCTCCCACCTCAGCATCCTTAGTAGCGCCTACAGGTGCATGCCAACATGCCCGGCTAATTTTTGTATTTTTTGTAGAGATGGGGTGTCACCATGTTGCCCAGGCTGGTCTCCAGCTCCTGAGCTCAGGTGATCCTCCCGCCTCAGCTTCCCAAAGTGCTGGGATTACAGGCGTGAGGTGCCAAGCCCAGCCCAAGAATGTTTTTAAACTGACCAAACACTGCTTATTTGAGGGACCATGGAAGAAAAATAATTGTGAGATGGCTTGTAGATTTCAAACTATAGTGATTCTGGTTAATTGAGCTGTCTTTCTTGAGGAGAGAAAGTTACGCCGAAGGCCACAAGATAGACTGAGCTGTCTGGGTGTCTGGGGAGAGACACAGCTCACCAGGGCTTGTCCTCTTTAGACGCCCTCTGCGGGCAGTCTAGGGACTTCTCTCAAGATGTCCAGTTTGATTAATTGCATGATGACAGTGTACTTGGTGCCATGAGGGGTATAAAGATTCAACAGAGGCTGGGCGTGGTGGCTCATGCCTGTAATCCCAGCACTTTGGGAAGCTGGAGCGGGCGGATCACCTGAGGTCAGGAGTTCGAGACCAGCGTGGCCAACATGGTGAAACCCTGTCTCTACTACTAAAAATAAAAAATTAGCCTGGTGTGGTTGCATATGCCTATAATTCCAGCTACTCGGGACGCTGAGGCACAAGAATCACTTGAACCCAGGAGATAGAGGTTGCGGTGAGTGAAAATTGCACCACTGCACTCCAGTCTGGCGACAGAGTGAGACTCTGTCTCAAAACAAAACAAAACAAAACACAGCCTGGGCACGGTGGCTCATGCCTGTAATCCCAGCACTTTGGGAGGCTGAGGCGGGCAGATCATGAGGGCAGGAGATGGAGACCATCCTGGCTAACACAGTGAAATCCCGTCTCTACTAAAAATACAAAAATTAGCCAGACGTGGTGGCGGGCGCCTGTAGTCCCAGCTACTCAGGAGACTGAGGCAGGAGAATGGCATGAACCCGGGAGGCAGAGTTTGCAGTGAGCCGAGATTGCGCCACTGCACTCCAGCCTGGGCGACAGTGCGAGACTCCGTCTCAAAACAAACAAACAAAAAAGAAATGTCTACTTAAGGGCCTCCTGGTGTTCTTGAGGAGATGAGGAGCACCTTTGCAATACAAAACACAACATTATATCCAATGAAAATCTTACCCACTCACTGCATGGGACACACAGTGGCTGCTGTGGCTGCTGAACAGAAGATTGATAAGGCCTGGAATGTCAAGAAAGCTTCCTGGAGAAGATCTTGAGCAGGTACTTGAGGACTGGGCAGGTTTCTGATGAGCAGAAAGTTCAGGAGAAAAAGGGGACAGTGGCATTCATCCAGAAAATTATGTGTCCTTTATATGTTTCACCCAGTGCTAGAAATGTTGATCATCACATTTAAAGATAATTCTAAAGTCACCTTGCAACAACCCTGTATTTATATTTAAGATCATATATCCTATATGTGTACATGTTTTTGTTTTGTTTTGAGACGAAGTCTCGCTCTGTTGCCCAGGCTGGAGTGCAGTTGAGCCATCTCGGCTCATTGCAACCTCCACCTCCTGGGTTCAAGTGATTCTCCTGCCTTAGCCTCCTGAGTAGCTGGGAATACAGGCACCTGCCATCATGCCTGGCTAATTTTTGTATTTTTAGTAGAGACAGAGTTTCACCATGTTGGTCAGGCTGATCTTGAACTCCTGACCTTGTGATCCACCCACTTCGGCCTCCCAAAGTGCTGGGATTACAGGCGTGAGCCACCATGCCCAGCCGTGTACATGTATTTTAAAAAGAATAGAGTTCAAAATGTTAAAGTTTGTTTCTAGTTGGCAGGAATATGAGGGATTCTTCTCTGCCTTTCATACATTTTCTGTAATAAGCTATATTGCTGTTGGGCTGATAAAAGTTGACAAATACAACTTGCCAAACCAAAACAGTACAATCCAGTGATCCCATCCCAAAGCACTTACACATCCAAGCGCACGGGCTTACAGAAACAGGCTTGCCATTGTACAGTCATTTGTTAGTGTTCTGCTTTTAATGATTACACCTTTTTGCTGCCCATTCTGTTTTCCCATCCAGTCTCATGTCTTTCCATGATGGGTTTCCTGTGTGATGGAAGTGTCTCCATTATCATAGGGACAGGATGGCTTGTTGCAGGGAGCAAGAGCGTCACAAGAGTGTCTGAGGCACTCAGGGAATATCACGGGAAAGGAGAGAGTGCTGGGAGGAGCTTGATTTCAGTCTTTCTCCTTTCCCTTCCCCAGGCTCCATGTCCTTTACAGAGTCCTTTGTGGGCAGGTATTTGTTGCTTGGTTCATGTTAGAAACTTTTTTAGAGATCATCCAGGGAGAGGCGCTTCTTAAGCAACAGGCCACCACATAGGCCGTCAAGACTTTAAAAACTGGTTAGGATTGAGTAACTGAACTATTTATTTGCAGTACTTTCTGCCTGTTGTGGGCAGTGTCTCAGAGGCAACACAGCACTTTCAGACCTGCCTTGTATTGCAGAACCCCATGGGCGTTGAGGTTGAATGTGGGGCCATTCCTGCCTTCTCTGGGCTGTCCCTCGACACACCTCTGCCTGGGGCTTCTGAGTGGCCACTCTGTTTTGCCTCTCTTTTGTGGGCTTTGGGAATAAAACTAGGATACTTTTCCCTCAGATACTGGAGGAGGAATTTTTTATTGATACATAATAATTGTACATATTTATGGGGTACATGTGTTATTTTGATGCATGCATGTAATGCATAAGGATCAAATCGGGGTAACCAGCATATCCATCACTTCAAACATTTATCATTTCCTTGGGTTTAGAACTTTCACATTCCTCTTCTAGCTTTTTGGACATATGCAATAAATTATTGTTAACATTAGTCACTCTATAGTGCTGAGGAACCCGAGAACTATTCCTGTTATTTGGCTGTAATGTTGAGTCCCTTAAGCAACCTCTCCCTGTCTCCCCTCCCAGCCACCCTTCCCACCCTCTAATAACCAACTCTGTGCTCTACTTCTATGAGTTCAATTTTATGTTTGCTTTCACATATGAGTGAGAACATCTGGCATTTGTCGTTCAGTGCCTGACTTATCTCACTTAACATAATGTACCCCAGTCTCATCATGATGCCACAACTGACAGGATCTAATTCTTTCTCTTTTTTTGTGGCTGATGATATTCCATCTGAAACACTGTATTTTAGCTGATTTTAAGACTTAAATAGGTGCCTGCTAGTTTCCTTCCAGAAATATTTCAACCTGATAATCGAATGGCATTTCACTCATTTTCCTTTTAAGGGAAATAAATGCAGTTAAGATATCATAAAGTTTGGGATGCTAGAAACCTATCTGCAACACCAAAGAGAGTCTCTTAACTCTTAGATTAAGTTTCATTTCAGAGGGAGTTTCTTGCAAACTGTCAGATGCAAATAGCCTTCTCACAATTACAACCTCATTGTAATTTCTGGACTTTGATTCCAGTGTTTGGGATGGTTTGGGCCCCTGGGATGGGGTTGATGGTGCATAGGGAGAGAATTTGTTTCGTTCATTTCATCTTTGTTAGGTGATAATCTTTTAGTGACTCTTCAGTTATTTTTAACATACGTAACAAAGCCACAGTAGCTCTGCCTTTGATAATAATCCCAATAAGCAATGCTAATACAAACACATAAAAAACGTGCTATTTTCTTTATTTTAAGCTAGCTTGAGGAAGTGTACATTATTTCTTTATCACTCTCTTGCTTCTGTGGTAATGAATAATTTCTTTTTGCCTGTTCAAGAATTAGGGGAAAAAAAACTGACAAGGCCAAATGGCATACTAATTACAAATTCAAATCTTTTTGTGGCCAAACTTTGTCTATTTTCTCACTCTCTGTTGAAATAAAACACAGTGCATTTGTTCTGGAAGCTACGAAATGGGAAGGAACTTCCCAGTTTCATTATCTTTACTTGCGTGTCATGATTGTTTTGTTTTTCGTAGTCTGGGGAAAATTAGATTATATTTTTCCATTTGAGCAGGATAGAGGATGATAGTGGAAACAGTTCATTTTGGCATATGGTAATTTAACCAGGCCACCCCAACAATTCAGATGCCCCATTATGACCTGGAAGCCTTTGAATGCAGTTGGAGAAGCTTCATCTAGTAGTTGTTATTGCCAAGTGCTCCGTTTAGTCATCAGTTATACAAATCTCTTTGTGGAATAGAGTGAAGCATTTACTAAGCACTCCTCTTTTTCTGTATTGGAGTCCTATATTTTAGAGACAATTGGTTAAAATGTCCAGTTTGGCTTTTAAATCCTACAGATGAAATATTTGGTAATGATGTACATAATTCCATCGTTACTTCTTAAGAGGAGTAATTTTAAGCTGCTAGTGGTTTTTTAAAAGCTGCTTTTTAAAAAATGTTGGCTGCTATTTTCATGAGTTTATCCAGGCTTTAATTATTTAAGCTGCTAGAAATAGCTGTAGTTTTTTGTATGATATCTCTAAGTAGCTTATTTGTTTTTGGCCATGCCTTATGTCAGAGGTGGAGTTAGTTTTGACTAAAACCATAAAGTTAGCAGACAGTTGGAATCTAAAGCTCTACAACCTTCTTTACAGGACACTACTGTGTGCCAACTTTGCATCACTGTGCAGTGAGTGGGGGCCCTTAACCAAGCTATTGGACCCATGCAGCTGGGGTCCCAGATTTGCCACAGTAGGTCAGTCAGGTCAACACGCAGTAGATGATCAAAAAATGACAAATTCATCAACTGTTTTCATAAAGTAGAAATCGCTCTGCTGTGAGTGGATTTAAGGAACATTTGGGGTTCAGACCTGTCCTGTGGGATCTCCCAAAGACCCAACTTAGCCATGAGGGTTGATTAGAGTATAGAACCTCTTAAGAAACGCCCTGGATTTGCTGGCAAGATGGCAAATAGGAACAGCTCCGTTCTGCAGCTCCCGGCGAGATTGGCACAGAAAGCGGGTGATTTCTGCATTTCCAACTAAGGTACCCAGTTCATCTCATTGGGACTGGTTGGACAGTGGGTGCAGCCCAAGGAGGGTGAGCCGAAGCAGGGTGGGGCGTTGCCTCACCCGGGAAGTGCAAGGGATCGGGGAACTCCCTCTTCTAGCCAAGGGAAGCCATTAGGGACTGTACCGTGCACCCTGGCCCAGATACTGCACTTTTCCCACGGTCTTCGCAACCCACAGACCAGGAGATTCCCTCCTACGTCTACACCACTAGGGCCCTGGGTTTCCAGCACAGAACTGGGCGACCTTTAGGGCAGACACTGAGCTAACTGCAGTTTTTTGTTTTTTTTTTCATACCCCAGTGGTGGCATTTGAGTTTTTTTTCATACCCCAGCGGCGCCTGGAATGCCAACGAGACAGAATCATTCACAGCCCTGGAAAGTGGGCTGAAGCCAGGGAGCCAAGAGATCTGGCTTGGTGGGTCCCACCCCAAGAGCCCAGCAAGCTAACATCCACTGGCTTGAAATTCTTGTGCCAGCACAGCAGACTGAGCTCGACCTGGGATGCTCGAGCTTGGTTGGGGGAGGGGCGCCCACCATTGCTGAGGCTTGAGCAGGTGGTTTTACTCTCACAATGTAAACAAAACCGCTGGGAAGTTCAAACTTGGCAGAGCCCACCGCAGCTCAGCAAGGCCGCTACCGGCAGAGATTCCCTCCTCTTTGGACAGGGCATCTCTGAAAAAAAGGCAGCAGCCCCAGTCAGGGACTTATAGATAAAACCCCCACCTCCCGGGGACAGAGCACCTGGGGGAAGGGGTGGTTGTGGGCACAGCTTCAGCTGTCCCTACCTGGCAGCTCTGAAGAGAACAGCAGATCTCCCAGCACAGCATTGGAGCTCTGATAAGGGATAGCCTGCCTCCTCAAGTGGGTCCCTGATCCCCATGTATCCTAACTGGGAGACACCTCCTAGTAGGGGCCGACAGATACCTCACGCAGGAGAGCTCTGGCTGGCATCTGGTGGGTGCCCCTCTGGAATGAAGCATCCGGAGGAAGGAACAGACAGCAATCTTTGCTGTTCCTGCAGCCTCCACCGGTGATACCCAGGCAAACAGGGTCTGGAGCGGACCTCCAGCAAACTCCAGCAGACCTGCAGCAGAGGGGGGGTCTGACTGTTAGAAGGAATACTAACAAACAGGGGATAGCGTCAACATCAACAAAAATGACATCCACTCAGAGACCCCATCTGAAGGTCACCAACTTCAAAGACCAAAGGTACATAAATCCACAAAGATGGGGAAAAACCAGCACAAAAAGGCTGAAAATTCCAAAAACCAGAACATCTCTTCTCCTCCAAAGGATCACAACTCCTCACCAGCAAGGGAACAAAACTGGAAGGAGAATGAGTTTGACGAATGACAGAAGTAGGCTTCGGAAGGTGGGTAATAACAAACTCCTGCGAGATAAAGGAACATGTGCTAACCCAATGCAAGGACGCTAAGAACGCTGAAAAAAGGTTAGATGAATTGCTAACTAGAATAACCAGTTTAGAGAAGAACGTAAATGATCTGATGGAGCTGAAAAACACAGCACAAGAACTTCATGAAGCATACACAAGTATCAATAGCCAAATCGATCAAGCAGAAGAAAGGATATCAGAGATTGAAGATCAACTCAATGAAATAAAGCGTGAAGACAAGATCAGAGGGAAAAAAGTGAAAAGAAACAAAGCAAGCCTCCAAGAAATATAGGACTATGTGAAAAGACCAAATCTATGTTTGATTGGTATACCTGAAAGTGACAGGGAGAATGGAACCAAGTTGGAAAACACTCTTCAGGATATTATCTTGGAGAACTTCTCCAACCTAGCAAGGCAGGCCAACATTCAAATTAAGTAAATAGAACACCTGAAAGATACTCCTCGAGAAGAGCAGCGCCAAGACCCATAATCATCAGATCACCAAGGTTGAAATGAAGGAAAAAATGTTAAGGGCAGCCAGAGAGAAAGGTCGGGTTACCCATAAAGGGAAGCCCATCAGACTAACAGTGGATCTCGGCAGAAACCCTACAAGCCAGAAGAGAATGGGGGCCAATATTCAGCATTCTTAAAGAATTTTCAATCCAGAATTTCATATCCAGCCAAACAAAACTTCATAAGCAAAGGAGAAATAAAATCCTTTACAGACAAGGAAACACTGAGAGAGTTTGTTACCACCAGGCCTGCCTTACAAGAGCTCCTGAAGGAAGCACTAAACATGGAAAGGAACAACCAGTACCAGCCACTGCAAAAGCATACCAAATTGTAAAGACCATCAACGCTATGAAGAAACTGCGTCAACTAACGGCAAAATAACCAGCTAGCATCATAATGGTAGTATCAAATTCACACATAACAATATTAACCTTAAATGTAAACGGGCTAAATGCCCCAATTAAAAGACACAGAATGGCAAATTGGATGAAGAGTCAAGACCCATCAGTGTGCTGTATTCAGGAGATCCATCTCATATGAAAAGACACACATAGGCTCAAAATAAAGGGGTGGAGGAATATTTACCAAGCAAATAGCAGAAAAAACCAGGAGCTGCAATCCTAGTCTCTGATAAACCAGAGTTTAAACCACAAAGATCAAAAGAGGCAAAGAAGGGCATTACGTAATGGTAGAGAGATCAATGCAATGAGAAGGGCTAACTATTCTAAATATATATGCACTCAATACAGGACTACCCAGATTTGTAACGCAAGTTCTTAGAGATCTACAAAGAGACTTAGACTCCCACACAATAATAGTGGGAGACTTTGACACCTCACTGTCAATATTAGACAGATCAATGAGACAGAAAATTAACCAGGACTTGAACTCAGCTGTGGAGCAAGCAGACCTAATAGACATCTACAGAACTCTCCACCATAAATCAACAGAATATACATTCTTCTCAGCACCACATAGCACTTATTCTAAAATTGACCACATAATTGGAAGTAAAACACTCCTCAGCAAATGCAAAAGAACGGAAATCGTAACAGTCTCTCAGACCACAGTGCAATGAAAGTAGAACTCAGTACTAAGAAACTCGCTCAAAACCACACAACTGCGTTGAAACTGAACAACCTGCTCCTGAATGACTACTGGGTAGGTAACAAAATGAAGGCGGAAATAAAGATGTTATTTGAAGCCAATGAGAGCAAAGACACAATGTACCAGAATCTCTGGGACACATTTAAAGCAGTGTGTAGAGGGAAATTTATAGCACTAAATGCTCACAAGAGAAAGCAGGAAAGATCTAAAATCGACACCTGAACATCACAATTAAAAGAACTAGAGAGGCAAGAGCAAACAAATTCAAAAGCTAGCAGAAGACAAGAAATAACTAAGAGCAGAACTGAAGGAGATAGAGACACGAAAAACCCTTTAAAAAATCAGTGAATCCAGGAGCTGGTTTTTTGAAAAGATCAACAAAATAGACCACTAGTGAGCCTAATAAAGAAGAAAAGAGAGAAGAATCAAATAGATGCAATGAAAAATGATAAAGGGGGTATCACCACTGATTCCACAGAAATACAGACTACCATCAGAGCCATCAGAGAATACTATAAACATCTCTACACAAATAAACTAGAAGATCTAGAAGAAATGGATAAATCGCTGGACACGTACACACTCCCAAGACTAAACCAAGAAGAAGTCAAATCCCTGAATAGACCAAGAACAAGTTCTGAAATTGAGGCAGCAATTAATAGCCTACCAACCAAAAAAAGTCCAGGACCAAACAGATCCACAGCCGAATTCTACCAGAGGTACAAAGAGGAGCTGGTACCATTCCTTCTGAAACTATTCCAAACAATAGAAAAAGAGGGACTCCTCCCTAACTCATTTTATGAGGCCAGCATCATCCTGATACCAAAATCTGGCAGAGACACAACAACAAAAAAAATTTCAGACCAATATCCCTGATGAACATCAGTGTGAAAATCCTCAATAAAATACTAGCAAACTGAATCCAGCAGATATCAAGAAGCTTATCCACCTCGGTAAAGTCAGCTTCATCCCTGGGATACAAGGCTCATTCGACATACGCAAATCAATAAACGTAATCCATCACATAAACAGAACCAATGACAAATACCACATGATTATCTCAATAGATGCACAAAAGGCCTTCGACAAAATTCAGCAGTGCTCCATGCTAAAAACTCTCAATAAACTAGGCATTGATGGAGTGTATCTCAAAATAATAAGAGCTATTTATGACAAACCCACAGCCAATAGCATACTGAATGGGCAAAAACTGGAAGCATTACCTTTAAAAAACAGCACAAGACAAGGATGCCCTCTCTCACCACTCCTATTCAACATAGTATTGGAAGTTCTGGCCAGGGCAGTCAGGCAAGAGAAAGAAATAAAGGGTATTCAGTTAGGAAAAGAGCAAGTCAAATTGTCTCTGTTTGCAGATGACATGATTGTATATTTAGAAAACCCCATTGTGTCAGCCCAGAAACTCCTTAAGCTGATAAGCAACTTCAGTAAAGTCTCGAGATACAAAATTAACGTGCAAGAATCACAAGCATTCCTATACACCAATAACAGACAAACAGAGAGCCAAATCACGAGTAAACTCCCATTCACAGTTGTTACTAAGAGAATAAAACACCTAGGAATACAACTTACAAGGAATGTGAAGGACCTCTTCAAGGAGAAGTACAAACCACTGCTCAAGGAAATAAGAGAGGACACAAACAAATGGAAAAATATTCCATGCTTATGGATAGGAAGAATCAATATCATGAAAATGGCTATACTGCCCAAAGTAATTTATAGATTAAATGCTGTCCCCATCAAGCTACATTGAGTTTCTTCACAGAATTGGAAAAAACTACTTTGAATTTCACATGGAACCAAAAAAGAGCCCACATAGCCAAGACAATCCTAAGCAAAAAGAACAAAGCTGGAGACAGCATGCTACCTGATTTCAAACTATACTACAAGGCTACAGTAACAAAAACAGCATGGTACTGATACCAAAACAGATATATAGACCAATGGAACAGAACAGAAGCCTCAGAAATAATGCCACACATCTACAACCATCTGATCTTTGACAAACCTGACAAAAGCCATGGGGAAATGTTTCCCTATTTAATAAGTGGTGTTGGGAAAACTGGCTAGCCATATGCAGAAAGCTGAAACTAGATCACCTTATACAAAAGTTAAGACGGTTTAAAGACTTAAAATGTAAGACCTAAAACCATAAAAACCCTAGAAGAAAACCTAGACAGTACCATTCAGGACATAGGCATGGGCAAAGACTTCATGAGTAAAACACCAAAAGCAATGGCAACGAAAGCCAGAATTGACAAATGGGATCTGACTAAACTAAAGAGCTTCTGCCCAGCAGAAGAAACAATCATCAGAGTGAACAGGCAACCTACAGAATGGGAGAAGGTTTTTGCAATGTATTCCTATGACAAAGGGCTAATATCCAGAATCTAGAAAGAACTGAAACAGATTTACAAAAAAAAAAAAAAAAGGCCGGGCGCGGTGGCTCACGCCTGTAATCCCAGCACTTTGGGAGGCCGAGGCGGGCGGATCACAAGGTCAGGAGATCGAGACCACGGTGAAACCCCGTCTCTACTAAAAATACAAAAAATTAGCCGGGCGCGGTGGCAGGCACCTGTAGTCCCAGCTACTCAGGAGGCTGAGGCAGGAGAATGGCGTAAACCCAGGAGGCAGAGCTTGCAGTGAGCCGAGATCGCACCACTGCACTCCAGCCTGGGCGACAGAGCGAGACTCCGTCTCAAAAAAAAAAAAAACAACATCAAAAAGTGGGCAAAGGATATGAACAGACACTTCTCAAAAGAAGATACTTATGCAGCCAACAAACATGAAAAACAGCTCATCATCACTGGTCATTAGAGAAATGGAAATCAAAACCACAATGAGATACCATCTCAGACCAGTTAGAGTGGCGATCATTAAAAAGTCAGGAAACAACAGATGCTGGAGTGGATGTGGAGAAATAGGAACACTTTTGCACTGTTGGTGGGAGTGTATATTAGTTCAACCATTGTGGAAGACAGTGTGGCGATTCCTCAAGGATCTAGAACTAGAAATACCATTTGACCCAGCAGTCCCATTACTGGTTATATACCCAAAGTATTATAAATCTTTCTATAAAGACACATGCACGTGTATGTTGATTGCCACACTGTTTACAATAGCAAAGACTTGGAACCAACCCAAATGCCCATCAATGATAGACTGGATAAAGAAAATGTAGCACATATACACCATAGAATATTATGCAGCCATAAAAAAGGATGAGTTCATGCCCTTTGCAGGGACATGGATGACTCTGGAAACCATCATTCTCGGCAAACTATCACAAGAACAGAAAACCAAACACCGCATGTTCTCACTCATAAGTGGGAGTTGATCAATGAGAACACATGGACACAGGGAGGGGAACATCACACACTGGGGCCTGTCAGTGGGTGGGGACTAGGGGAGGGATAGCATTAGGAGAAATACCTAATGTAGATGACAGGTTGATGGGTGCAGCAAACCACCACGGCACATGTATACCCATGTAACAAACCTGTACATTCTGCATATGTACCTACCTCAGAACTTAAAGTATAATAAAATAAATAAATACTTTCAACAGTAAAATAAATAAATACTTTCAACATTTAAAAAAAGAAACACCCTTAGGGTATTGAGGACCTCACACAATCCTAATTCTTCATCAAAAGCCACCTAGCAGACCTGCTATTCAGACGAATCTGACGTTTTTGGTATTTTCAAATAACATCCTCCCACCCTACTTCAATGGCTATTCTGATGCCACTGCCGTGGCAGTAGTAGTTCGAATTAAATTTGTTTGCAGTTCTTAGAGTGGCATTAATAATTCCTGAAAATGATTTCACAGTATCAAAATGCTGAATATAAAAGTTGAGCTATGGTGTTTATTCAGAATTAAACCACTCCCTTGTCCTCTTGGAAAAATAACATATTTCTTTTAGCTTTACTCTCTTGTAGCTAAATAAGAGAAGTGACTACAGGTAATCTTTTTGGGAGAATTGTGTACTGCCTATACTTTCTCTCTCTTTTTTTTTTTTTTTCCTTTTGAGACGGAGTTTTGCTCTCATTGCCCAGGTCTGAGTGCAGTGGTACGATCTTGGCTCACTGCAGCCTTTGCCTCCTGGGTTCAAGCGATTCTCCTGCCTCAGCCTCCTGAGTAGCTGGGATTATAGGTGCCCACCACCACGCCCAGCTAATTTTTTGTATTTTTAGTAGAGATGGGGTTTCATCATGTTGGCCAGGCTCCTGGCCAAGTCTCAAACTCCTGACCTCAGGTGATCCACCCGCCTCGGCCTCCCAAAGTGCAGGGATTACAGGCGTGAGGTACCGCACCCGACCACCACCTCAACTTTCCATGGCCACACTGTTACAGATCCTTATTCAGAGTAGTAGGGACATAAAAACAACCTTGTTCACTCAGCACTGGGCACCAAACTATACACTGTATACTCATAGAAGCAGAGGCTATGACTTTTATTTATTCATTCATTCATTCATTCAGCAGATTGTAGTATCTTCTACTGATGGTGGGCTGGATACTTCTTAGGTACCACACTGGGCCTATTGCATCATGGGCACATAGTAAAAGTTCCATATGTCCAGGAATGATGTAAAGCCAACAGTGGAATAATGCGAGCAACTGTTTTTCGAGAAGAAATAGACTTTACCAGAATGCCAAAATGGGCTGCTAAAGGAAGGGCAGCCCATCAGTGCTGTCACCAGCTCCTGAAACCCCAGGGCTTGTTTACTCCCACCATGGCAGTGGAGGACGTGTCTGAACCTCCTGCTTGGCTTTACCTGCCACATTAGCTCCTTCGTTGTTTCAGTGTAAGTAGCTTGGGTAATGTGCAGAGAATTTCTTTGCCTTGTGTTATTTATGCTGAGAATCAGCTGGTTGGGTGGTCAGTTCCTAGGGAGAAGCTAATGGGAAGGTGATCTATACAATGTGATAGAAGACAATCAAGCTTTCTTGCTGCATCTTTTCTTCCTTCAGAACTTCAGCCTCTCTTCTCCCGCCCGACTCCCATTAGGATATTCCGAAGTGAAAAAAAGGCCAAGAGGAGAGAATAAGATCTAGCAAAATTGTAAACAAAGGAACAGAGCCACAAACCTATTTTACATTCACATAAAATGTTACATTGATTGATTAAACAGTTTAAAAATATCTTCATAGTATATGGTACCTTTGATCATAAAACCAGGTCATATTAAGGTGACCTCTATTGAAGAGTTCTGTTTAGGGTCACTGTGTGCCAACCACCCTCATTAAAATAGTCACAGATGTAGGTAGAGGAAACCAGATAAAAGGAAGATCTCTATCTGCTTCCCCCTAGCAATCCTTACCTAGCATAACTTAAGAACAGCCAGATGGAAGAGATACATGGGGCAAGGTGTAGGGAAGCAGCAGAGCTTCTCTCCTCTGGGAGCGCCACCCTCCCAGCACCTCCATATGTTCAGCAACCCAGAAATTCCCCAAACTCTATCCTATTGAGTTTTTATGGAGGCTTCATTTCATAGGCATGATTGATTTGATCATTGACGACTGGTGATTATCGAAATCCCCAGCTCCTCTCGTTTCCAAGGGGTTGGGGCTGGAGCCGGAAGTTTCAGCCTTCTTACTGCATGATGGGTTCTCCAGCAACCAGCCCCACACCTGTCACATTAGCCTGCAAAAGACACGTACCACTTCAGAGAGTCAAGAGTTTTCGGAGCCCTGTGCCAGGAAATGGGGGCAGAGACCAATAATAGATTTATTATTAAAAGTCACAATATCACAGGCAGTTTCTTTAAAAACTAAACATTCACTTACCGTACAACTCAGCAGTTTTACTGTTGGGCATTTATCCCAGAGAAGTAAAAATATATTCAATACAGAAATGTCTATAGTTTTATTCACAGTGCCACAAATTGGAAGGAAAGTACTTAAATGTCCTTCAGCGGGTGAACGGTGAAACAAATTACGCATCCATGTCATGGAATATTACTTGGCAGTAAACAAGAGCAAACTGTGGGCATGTGGAGCAACTTGGTCTCAGGGCATTGTGCTGAATGAAAAGCCTTAAGATGTCACGTGAACGATTCCATTTAGGTAACATTCTTTAAATAGCAGAATCATAGAAATGAAAAACAAAGGAGTGGTTGCCAGAGGTTAGGAGTGTTGCAGTGTGCGGAGGTATGTGATGGTCAGAGATAACATGAAAGAGAACTCTGTGGTGATGGAATAGTCCTGTAAGTTGATAGAGGCTGTTGTTACAGGAAGCCACCCGTGTGATGAAATGACAGAGACCTGCACACACGCGTTGCAGCAATGTCAGATTCCTGGTTTTACTCCTGTACTGTAGTCACGTAACATGATAACTGGGGAGACTGTGAGGGAGAATTCTAAGCAGAAGGCTCACGTGGCTTCCTGCCTCCTACCATGCCACCTCCACCGGATGCATTAAACTTACAGTCTGAGTCAGCCTGCCTCTGTCCTCATCCCTCTGTCTGTCTGTCTCTTTCCCTCCCTCCCTCCCTGCCTCCTCACTGTTTCACATGGTCATTATAAAAGAGAAACCTAAAAAATTAGGAAATGTAGATAAATTGAAAGGAAAAATTTTAAACCATGAGGTTGTTTCTTTCTTATTTAAATATGGTGATTCCCTTGGGCCTGGGCAGGATCTGTAGCCCGCAGCCTTTGAGTTCTGGACCCATTCTGTGAGATTTTTAGGGTTAAAAGTAGAAAGATTTGGTCCCACTTTCTGCTTCCAGTCCTGTCTGGTACCCGCTGCCTAATCTTTTCTGGCTAATTGTGCTTCCCAGTAATTATGTTTACCATTTTCTGACATAGGGATTAACAGCATAGGCTCTGGACTCAGAGTGCCTAGGTTTAAGTCTTGACTCCACTACCTCCTTAGTAGTTCTTCAGTCTCTTTGTGCCTCAGTTTCTTCATTTGTAACTACCACCTATCTCAGAAGCCATGGGAAGGATTAAGGGCCGTGGTAGGAAGCACTCACTGACTCTTGGATGTCATTATTTATGGTCATTACTTGGTGTCTCTACTGCATTTTGTTTATCCGCTGCCGGTTCCGTGACTGCCCATCAGTGTGCCTTGTGCCTGTTCTGTAGATTTTATTTCACAGTCTCTTGGTTTTGGTGGGTGGCACACTGCCCTGAGAGGACGGGGACGTGAGAAGGATTCTGAGCCCTTTAGTTGTCTCTAGTGCCACATCATGATTGTCATCATTGCTGTAAACCAAAAAGTATCTGAGACAAGTCTTAGTCGATTTAGAATGTGTGTTTTGCTAAAGTTAATGACGCACCCATGACACAGCCTCAGGAGGTCCCGACAACATGTGCCCCAGGGTGGTCGAGGTACAGCTTGCTTTTATACACTTTAGGGAGACATGAGACATCAAGCAATGTATGTAAGATGTACATACATATATGTTCGGTCCAGTAAGGCGGAGCAATTCGAAGTGGGTGGGGGGTTTCCAAGTCAAGTAGGTAAGAGACAAAAAGTTGCATTCTTTTGAGTTCTTTATCAGCCTTCTAATGAATACACAATTGTGTGTGACTCAGTGAACCTACATTTTTACATGAACAATAGGGTAGAGGAAGCAATCAGATACGCATTTGTCTCAGGTGAGCTTCAGAGGGATGACTTTGAGTTGTGTCTGTCCTTTGTCCATAAGGAATTTTCTTGTGGGCAAATGGTGAGGAAGGGATGTGGGTTGTTATCTTTGTAGCTATCTTATTTAGCAATAAAATGGGAGGCAGGTTTGCCTGACGTAGTTTCCAGCTTGACTTTTCTCTTGGCTTAGTGATTTAGTTTCCTTTTGCATTGCTAACTCAATCACAGGAGACAGGAGTGTGGACTGATTATAGCAAGAATGCCAGAGTATGTAACAGCTTCCTTAGTCATGGTAGAGATTGAGAAACGTCAGCTCACCTAAGCTTTGAGGTTAGCTGGAGTCCAGTAGAAGAGTTATAACTAAGCACCGGCCCTTGTCTGTTTCCACTGGTGCCCATTCATTGAAGCTGAGATTGGACTGTGACTATGTACCAGTAGCAAAGGTGATAGAAGTCAAACATTGCTGTTAGTTTTAGGGGCTCACGGCCTGCTGGGGAAGGGACCCATCGGGCATAGCTGGCAGTCATGGCCAGGGTTGTGGAAACCCAGGGCCAGGCAGGGTTCAAATGCTCCTCAGAGTGTGCCAGCAGCCTCAGCCTCAGGGAGAGCTTGTCAGGGGGTGTTTTACAAGGTCTCCAAAAGCCTCTTATGCCCTTCAGAGTGAAAAGCACGGCATTGGTGATGAAGTCTTGTGGCAAATATGCAAGGCACATGTGGATATTTCTTTCTCTTGGAGGCTTAGGAGGTAGCCCTTGTCTCCTAGTGCGGTGTTTATAGCATAGTCCACTGGGACTGCTGCTCTGACAGACTGTGTCACTATTTTGTGGAATGTTTTTTGGAACTTCCAGAAAGCCTCAGTAAATCCTGACTGCCATGTAACTGTCCTGTGCTGCTGAGCTCTTAACATGAAGCAGCAGCAGTGACCCTGGCAGGTCGGGCTGACGTGCGTGGGAACAGTGGGAGTGACCCTGGCTGGGAAGCAGGGAGGCCTGGATATTGTTTCTCCTGGCTCTGTGTCCTGCGGCTCTCGTCCCTGTGCTCAGAGCTCGCAAGCACCCACGATGGCCTTCTCAGGCCGAGCGCGCCCCTGCATTATCCCAGAGAACGAAGAAATCCCACCAGCGGCCCTTAACAGTATCCCCGAGGCCAATGGGACCGAGGACGAGAGGGCTGTCTCCAAACTGCAGCGCAGGCACAGTGACGTGAAAGTCTACAAGGAGTTCTGTGACTTTTATGCGAAATTGTGAGTGTCTCCTCTCCTGGAGTGCCCTCTTCCAGGTCGGGCATTCTTGGCTGTCTGTTCAGGAGCCATCCTGAGCTGGCCCATACAATTTTATTGACTGGACTTTGAGTGGGAGTTTTCCAGGGTGGTAGGGCTCTGAGGGGCTCACAGTACAGCACGTTTAGGGAGACAGGAGGCTCCTTGTCGGTAAGACATGCAGCGACACGCAGATGGGAGGGAGTTGCTGCCCTCACTGAGAGCACCGCGGCCCCGTCTTCAGTAGATTCCTGATCACTTGGTAGCTGCATTTTCATCATGTCGTCCGCAGGGGAGGCTTATCGTTGTCGCTGTCAGGAATTACATTAGAAAAATTCTGCACTCTAAAACAGCCCAAACATAAGGGGCAGATGGGTTGGAACAGTGAAAAAAACAAATTACAGACTGTTTAAAGATAAATATTTTTGTTATGTGTAACAATCAACAGTTTGAAGTAAGCTAACTGGGTTTCTTAATTGAATGAATAAATACATACATTGTATAAGTAGCAAATCAACACACATATAGAACATACTGTTAACTCGAAAAAGCTAGGCTAATTTATATTATTAAATGGGTTTTAGTAAACACATTTTTTGAGAAAATGCAGAGTAGCCATCAGACCAGCTCAAGATTATTGACCTCATTCAAAGTTGTGAGCTTAGAATTACTGCATATCCCCAATTTGTCAAGTAAGAGTTAATGAGAATTTAACTGACCCGGTTCTCTACTTCCATAATCCGTTCTCTGTGGTACAGATGTCACTTATCTTCACAACTCACAGACAGCTCTTGGTCAGTTGGAAAGTAACTGGAGAATTATAATAATACAGTCACCAATTTTTTCACTGCTTGAACTCTCAAGATGATTTTTGGATTTATACATTGCTGCATTTTAGGACCAAACAATTTGTTTTGCACACTTGAATAATGGAAAGCAAGATATCAAGTGTGCTGTGTGAGGTTGATTTGTGGAAGTAGATCAGCTTCATCAGTCATGCCTGGCCTGATTTTTACATATAAATATCTATAGATAGGGAGATACTTCCCCACTTACGTATTTCTTGTCATCAACAGTTTTTAGTGAAAATCTTTTTCTTAAAAATTAGCTAATTAATTATAACTAATCCGATAGCTATAACTGTCACTAATGACTTTTTAAAAGTAATTTCTGTCATCTGTATTAAATATAAAATCAACATTTAAAAAAAATAAAAAATAAAAAACAGGCATTGTGCCAGAGGGTCAAAGGCAAAAGAGGAAAGGGAAGCCTGACTGGTTCAGGGGGCAGCAAGGGGATTGTTCTGTTTCCTTTTTTCCTCTGCTTGTTATAAAAAGGAATACTTCTTGCAAAATACATATTATGTTACTTCTAAAACTAGCGCATTTTTCCCGTGTGTGGGAAGTAACTATGTGCTTGTTTTTATGATGTAGCTACCTATTTCCTAATTCTACTTGAGTATTTGAACTTAAGTAGAAACAATCTATATTATAATGAGTTTAAACTGGTCAGTGATAATCAAACATTTTCATCTAAGGGCCTCTTAACACTTAAAAACTATTAAGGTCCCCAAAGAACTTTCATTTATCAGTATTTACTGTATGAGAAATTTAAACTGGGAACAATTTAAAATACTTATTATTTCATTTAAAAAAAACCAGTAAGCTTATTACATGTTAATAGCAAATGTTAATATTAATGTTTTCATGAAAAATAACTGTTTTCCAAAATGGAAGAGGTTTAGAGGAAAGGATGGCATTATGTTACATTTTTGTGAATCTTGTTAATATCTGTCTTTTTTTTTTTTTTTTTTTTTTTGAGACGGAGTCTCGCTCTGTCGCCCAGGCTGGAGTACAGTGGCGCGATCTCGGCTCACTGCAAGCTCCGCCTCCCGGGTTCACGCCATTCTCCTGCCTCAGCCTCCCGAGTAGCTGGGACTACAGGCGCCCACAACCGCGCCCGGCTAATTTTTTGTATTTTTAGTAGAGACGGGGTTTCACCGTGGTCTCGATCTCCTGACCTTGTGATCCACCCGCCTCGGCCTCCCAAAGTGCTGGGATTACAGGCGTGAGCCACCGCGCCCGGCCTAATATCTGTCTTAATAAAAGTTTCTCATATTTGTTTCTGCATTCAACCTATTACGGTATATTGTTTTAGATGAAATATATGAAGAAAATGTGGCCTCCCACAGAGATGTAGTTGGAAAACAGAGGAGCTTTCCACCTCCTGAAAGAGTCATGGTGACCCCGACATTTTGGAAACCACTGATTTAGGTGATAATGAGCCAGGGCATTCTAGAATATTCTTTTTGGGCTCTTTTAGAGTCCCATTAAGATTGTTGAGGTTTGGTGAATCTTTTGAGAGGGTTTAGAATTAACCACAGTGCCATATATTTGAGCAGCATCTTCTGGTTTCCAAATGGTTTTAAATACTTTTTCCTTGGAACAATAATGAGAACAGTACTGAGAATGACCAGGCAGGTGTGGTGCTTACCATGTTCCTCCATCCAGGAACACCTGTGGACTTTGGTCAGGAAGAAGGAAGAAGCACAGACCTCTCCAGAGTTTTGTGAAACTGCCACAGTCATCTGGCTTGTGGCAAAGCTGGGCGATGATGAGAATTGTACAGATTTTTTCCCCAGCCCACAGGAACTTTGAAATGACAAAATGGAAATTCATTTTAACATGAGGCTTAGGCCAGGTTTACTGAGCAGTGAAGCTGCTTCCCTTTCTCCCTTCCTTCCTTTTTTTTGTGACATTTAATTCTGCATTCAAACCTGTTAGATAAAGTTGATCTTTGACTGGTCTGAAGTGATGAACATGGTGTGTCTACACACAGTTATTTATGGCAAGGCTACAAAACGGGCTGACTGTTTTGTGAAACATTTGTGGGAGGAAGGCAGAGGGAAAGTTGTCTTCCAGAGGTGTGGAGGGGAGTGAAGCAAGTAAGTGGGACCACTTTTGCTAAGGAAACAGCAAAACTTGGAAACCAATAGGGGCAAGGCAGTTAGTTACTCTGTCTATAGAATGGAGACTGTCCACCTGTCTGTCTCACTAGTTGGTTGTGAAAATTCAGGAGAAAGTTGGTAATAACTTCATGAAGTACATTGATTAAATATTTGGAAGGTCAGAAGCTGTACCAGCGGACTAGACACACAGGTGTAGAGCTCATGCTGTGAGTAGTCCTGTGAAAATAAACTGGCCAAAAATTGAAGGACCACTTGACCAGTTCCTGCCCTGCATGGGGGACCTTCTCCCTACAAATAGGTCTTCATGTGAAATCCTGATCTAATTGTATGCCTGTCGAAGCCGTGTTGCTTTTCTTTTCTTTTTTTTTTTTCCTTTTTGAAATGGAGTTTTGTTCTTGTTGCCCAGGCTGGAATGCAGTGGTGAAATCTCGGCTCACTGCAACCTCTGCCTCCCAGGTTCATGTGATTCTCTTGCCTCAGCCTCCCAAGCAGCTGGGACTACAGGCATGCACCACCACACCTGGCTAATTTTGTATTTTTATTAGAGACGAGGTTTTACCATGTTGGTCACACTGGTCTCGAACTCTTGACCTCAAGTAATCCATCGGCCTCAGCCTCCCAAAGTCCTGGGATTACAGGCGTGAGCCACCTCACCCAGCTGCCATGTTGCTTTTCTTCTTGCAAACTGCACAATGGTTAGAGCCTGAGATTATTTATTGAATGCCTTCTGTGTTTTAAGGTGTAGTGGGGTTACTGATGGGGGGATTTCCCACACCACCAGCCACAACAGTGGTTACTTGACAGCCTGGTATCACTTTCCTAACCATGAAACGTGGTGGTATCCCTGTCATGTCCTTTCAAGTGTTTGAAATTCGTGGTGTAATCTGTTTTGATTGACAGTGTGATTTTATGAGCAGGGAACCTGGATTTCTAGTCCCGTGCCTTCCTTTAACTAATTAGCCTTGTGATGTTGGTCTGATCCTTCCATCTCTGTGAACCTCTTTTGCCATCTGTAAAATGATCTTTATTATGTAAAATTTTGTGGTTTTAAGATACACTTTATAATACTGGTAATCAGGTTTGTCTTACCGATTAGGGAACAGGACCGGGGCATCTTGGCTGGTTTTAAGGTTACTTAAGCAGTTGCTTTCCACAGAATTTAATCAAAGGGGTAACCTGTGTCTAGGTTATATGGTATGGCATTTAGTTGACAAGCATTTTAGATTCTATTCTTAGAAGGGAAAGAAATTGGCCTTGAGATGCTGACTTTTGGATATTTTAATTAAGCTTCTTATAAAGCTGTAAACCAAGTTCCTTGAGAGCAGCTTATAACTTTCATCTCTGTCTCAGGTGCCTAACACATAGTAGGCACGCACTCATAATATATTTAGCAAGAAAAATGCCAAAAATGTTAGAGACAGAATCAAAGTGGGACACCCTTACAGAGCCTCAGATGCTAGGGTAGAGGCTGAGGAGTCCAAGTTCAGAGCACGTAAGGAACAAGCGAGAAACTGAACTTTTTAGATACAATAGGGTTTTTGTGATCAGATAGAATTCGCTGCTCATGGTTCTTGGTGTGGTTTGGTCTTCAATCTAAGAAGAGGCTGACAGTCTGCAACCTGCTGTTCTTTGTGTGTTACAGCAACATGGCCAATGCCCTGGCCAGCGCCACTTGTGAGCGCTGCAAGGGCGGCTTTGCACCCGCTGAGAAGATCGTAAACAGTAACGGGGAGCTGTACCATGAACAGTGTTTCGTGTGCGCTCAGTGCTTCCAGCAGTTCCCAGAAGGACTCTTCTATGAGGTGAGTTGTGCTAGACAAAAGCAGGGAGGTGCCATTCCCCGCCCTCCCGCTTCCTGCCCTTCTTTTCTGAGGCCTCCTCCTCCATGTTCAGTTTCATGAGGAAAGACTGAATTGAAGTGTCAGATGCATGCCAGGTATTTGATAGCTATGAGGTCAGAGGTGGAATCTGTATGGCCCATATGGACAGTGGCATGGATGGGACACCCTCACAAACCCTGCATTCGTATTGCTCAGTTCGTTGTCCTATTTCAGAACCCAGAGTCCCTTATGACAGAGCCTTTCAGACCTAAGCAGCTCAGCTCCACATACAAAATTCTTTCCGAGTCTTCACCCACACTCAGGCCCCCAACACACCTCACCCATTCCTGTCTCTGTGTCTGTCCCCCTTCTCAGAGGACCACTGGACCCGCTCTAAAGGACAGTGTGTGCTGTACGTCACCCCCTCCACAACTTCCCAGCCTCGAGCCAGGAGCATCCATGCATTTATTTTCTAAGGAAAAAATAAGTATTTTAGGGAACTAGACTGTCTACATTTATCTACATTTAGCTCTTCTGGGTGTGTATGTTCTTTTCCAAATACTTGTTTTTCTTGGCCGTCAGGTGTTAGCATATGGTCTGCACTTCCTTTGTAGTGTATTTGGTATTCTCAACATTACTGAAACCCCTTTCTCGTTGTTTTGTATTGTTTTGTTTTGTTTGAGACAAAGTCCTATTGTATAGCCCAGGCTAGAGTGTAGTGGTATGATTATAGCTCATTGCAGCCTTGAACTGCTAAATTCAAGTGATCCTCCAGCCTCTGCCTCCTGAGTAGCTGGGACTACAGGCGTATGCCACCACGCCCGACTAATTTTATTTTTTCTAGAACGGAGTCTCCCTATGTTGCCCAGGCTGGTCTTGAACTCCTGGTCTCAGGTGATCCTCGGCCTCCCAAAGTGCTAGGATTACAGGCATGAACCACCATGTCCAGCCTACTGATACCCCTTTCTCACAGTAAACATGTATTTTGGGGGATAATCCAGGGATGCTGACCCCAGGCTGTAAATGAAGCTGAGAATGAGGTATTTTGTGTGTGTTAGATCAAATAGGTAATTTACTGTTACCACCTTACTTCTTACATATTTGTACATATCTGCACATCTATATATGATAATATATGTATGTAGAATTATTTTATAGCTGGAGGTGGCTGCTCTTTGATTTCTTCCTTTGCCTAGTGGATTTTTATATTTCCCTGTTGTATAAACCATGCTTGAGCAAGGAAAGGTAGTTTACAAAGATCATTGGTAAGTCCGTTGTGTGCCTCTCAGGCAGCATTTTCCCATAGAAACAAACATCATGAGATGGGGGTTCCCAGGCCAGCCCACAGAAAAGCTGTTTACCCCATCACGGGTACATGAAATTTAGGACTAGCAAGTATGTAATAATGTCACTCTGGGAAACAGCTTTAAGAGTTTGGGTTAGGGAATGCTATTTTATTCACTAGTACACATTTTTTTTAAGCTCCTATTGTGTCCCCAAAACACACATTCCCGACAACAAAAACCTTAGCAGTGGAAAGAGGTCTTCATTTTCTCTTTTCTTCTAATTCTTTTTTTTACTTTATTTCTTTAGACCTCCAAACATGCTCTGTGTATTTTCTTGCAGTTTTTCCTGTTCTTCCTGACTCCTTCCCTGGGCAGTGGGAGTCTTTTGGGCAAGGATGATGGGTTTAGGGATGGGCAAATGACAGTTGTGAGGATGGACAGGAGCAGGAGAGGCCAATGTACCACAGCAGAAGAGGGCGGGAGAGGAGCTCCAGAGGTGTGAATGGAGGCATCAGGCATAGAGACCCCTACTGAGGCTATAGGTAGACTGTGATTGGCTGGTGAGGAGAAGGAAAAGGAAATCCCTAGGTGCTAAGGCAGCAAGAAGAGAGGGCGTTTGCTGGTGCTAGTGGTGGTGAGCCATGACTCAATTCAGGTAGAGGGACCTGAGGACCTGCTCTACCTCAGCACCATGGAGGCCTGCCAGGACTGTGGCAAGGAAGGAGATGAGACTCCCAAGGCACATTGAAGGGAATTCTGGAAAGCTGGCTTGGAGAGAGCATTGGTCTTCTCACTATATGAATCCCTTCTTTATCCCTCCCTTTTTTTTTTTTTAATCCTGTGGTCCAGAGAGGTTGAAATGTCTGATAACACAGCAGGTTTGCGACATGAAAGAGATGAGAACCTATCTGGTCTCCTAGTATCCAATACAGTATTCTTTCCCTGACATATTCTTTTTAAATATATTTTTATTGAAATGGGCGATTATGACAAAGGCCTTAGGAGAGCTTGGTCCAGGGGAGCAATAGAGAAGAACTCAGAGAAAAAGACAGGCTCTGTTGTCCCAAACATTTTCCTTATATCCCTGGCCTGCTGTTTCCCCTGAGAGCACCCTGGAGCTCCAGCACTCCGTCACCTTCTTTCTCCCATTTTGCCTGTGACTTAGGAATGAACATGATGGTTAAGCTACCTTCATTAAGCAGCATGACCGCTTCCTGAGCTCCTGCTGCCGCATTTAGGCCCTGTCAGCTGTGAGGCCACTGGTGCTGAGTCAGAGGGAAAGGCTCAGAACAGCCTTGAGCAGCGAAGAATAAAGTGTGACTCATCTCGTCCTGCCCACCCCTCACACTGGACTATAAATACCCTCCCTGGGTCTGTGTGCTGTTATTCCAAAAGATGTGTTGAATACCCAGAACTAGGCTATTCATGGGCTGTTGCCCAGTTCAAGCTGTTGGGTCCTGAGGAAGATTACTATTTTGGCTACATTGTTTATCATTAAAACCAGCCCAGGAATGTGTAAACCCGCATGTGGAGAATAAGAAATTTCTTTTTGGTTAAATGATATTAGAGAAAAAACCATCCAAGGCTGCTAACAAATAATCTTTACTTTCAGTTATATCAGCAATAAGTTGTTTTCCAGAAAAGGAAGCTTGGAAGCTTACCCGGTTTGCCTTCCATGTGGGACATGACTGATGTGCTTCAGTCTTTGTATAATAACAAATGCATCTTCGCCACTCTGTATCTTGGTTATTGCTTTTGTCTCATTATCAGAACAACTTCCTTCCCTGATTTCCACAGCCTCTATGTGTTCTTTTCTCTAGAAGACTAGCTGTGAAGACTTAGAGGTGGGTTCTGTGCACTCGCTTCCCCTTGAAAATGTGATTTACTTTTATGGTAGAACTTTGTGGTACTTTGAATTAAATAGGACATTCTTCCCTTTGGCCACAGAGGCAAGTATGGAATGAGATCCTTGTTTCCTAACCACTTACTAGAACATATATCTGAAGAAATGAGCACCAGTATTTCTGTCTCAACTACAGTTTCTCTTTTCTTTTCTTTTCTTTTTTTTTTTTTTTTGAGACGGAGTCTTGCTCTGTTGCCCAGGCTGGAGTGCAGTGGCCGGATCTCGGCTCACTGCAAGCTCTCCCTCCCGGGTTTACACCGTTCTCCTGCCTCAGCCTCCCGAGTAGCTGGGACTACAGGCACCTGCCACCTCGCCCGGCTAGTTTTTTGTATTTTTTTTAGTAGAGATGGGGTTTCACCATGTTAGACAGGATGGTCTCGATCTCCTGACCTTGTGATCCGCCCATCTCGGCCTCCAAAGTGCTGGGATTACAGGCTTGAGCCACCGCACCTGGCCTTTTTTTCTTTTTCTTAAGACAGGGTCTCACCCTGTTACCCAGGCTGGAGTGCAGTGGCACCATCATGGCTCACTGCAGCCTTGACTTCTGGGCTCAAGCAATCCTCCCATCTCAGCCTCCCTAGGAGCTGGGACTACAGGCGCACACTACCACAGCCAGATAATTAAAAAAATTTTTTTGCAGAAACAGGGTCTTGCCATGTTGCCCAGGCTGGTCTCGACTTCCTGTACTCAAGTGATTAGATGCCATTTCCCTGGGAAAATACGCTTTCAGCCCAGAGGCCCTAACGCTAACTTTAGTGATTCCTCAATCTAACTTTGTGACATCCAGCGTTATCTCCAGTAAAAGGAATATCTTAATTTTTTCCATAAGAAAATACTTTTGGGAGTGAGGTGGAGCCAACAGTTGCAAGAGTGATTTAAGTCCAGGAAGTGTTGCAGAGTGTGATGGACTGAACCAAGGACCAGGGACCTGGTGTGCAGCTGATTAACCCTGACTTAGTACATTCTCAGGGCTGGGTTCTTTGTTGGTGCTTCACATTTCTCTCTCCTTAGTTTGAATTTCACAAATGTCCTTTTTTCCCATCACAAAATGCATTAACAGGAAAGATCCATATTTTTATTTTTATTTTTATTTTTTTTGAGATGGAGTTTCACTCTTGTTGCCCAGGCTGGAATGCAAATGCGCAATCTTAGTTCACCACAACCTCCATCTCGCAGGTTCAAGCAATTCTCCTGCCTCAGCCTCCCAAGTAGCTGGGATTACAGGCATGTGCCACCATGCCCGGCTAATTTTGTATTTTTAGTAGAGACGGGGTTTCTCCATGTTGGTCAGGCTGGTCTCAAACTCCCGACCTCAGGTGATCTGCTCGCCTTGTCCTCCCAAAGTGCTGAGATTACAGGTGTGAGCCACTGCCCCTGGCCAGGAAAGACCCATTTATGATGAGTAAGTTTGTAGCAAGATGTTTTACAGAGAGGTTTCTTCACTCATTTACTCTGATTATTCAGGAAGGCGGAAACTGAGAATGGAAGCCACTTCCAACCAGCACATCTGTTTATCTGTGGACCCACTCACTTCAGGGCAGTTTATGACAAACCGGTGTAAAGCACCAAACGAAGATTTGCAAATCTGCACTTGACTGGAAATGAGACTTGCAGCTGATTTCTCATCCTGAGCTTACTTGAAAGCTCAGAATAATTCTGTTTTTTCCCCTGAAGGGAATATTTACAGAACTCCAAAACTTAAAACAGTTAAGAACAGAGCCGTTCTTGGAGTTCATCTTCCCCCACACAGAGCGACCCATTTCCACAGGTGGTGGGACCTCAGGGTTCTTACGGCATTTTGTTTATAAATACCACTAATTTGGACCTTTAATATTTCTAATAGGCTTATTGTATTCCTTGTTTAAATCAATTTTGGGATGTAATGTGGAGTTACCTAGAAAAGCTATGTTTATAGAAATTTAATTCTTCCCAATTTATGATTCTTGACTTTTTAAAAAATTTAAATCCTGGAGTTTTACTTTGGATAAACTTCTGGCCTGTCAGACCCAAAAGTTGGGCTATACTGTGTTTGATCATTTCTACACTCTGTAGAAAAGAGGCAGCTCGTTATAGCAGAAGTTCTCCACCTGGAATTAACAGTCGTTGTGACACTGGAGAAGCATAGCCCAGAGTGCAGGAGATTTGCAGGATGAATGGTGGCAAGGAAATCTATTTCTAAGTCCTCTTATTCTGGTTTTAAAGGTCTCAATTCTGGATCCTTTTCTCTTTGACTGAAAACATACTTATATTCACAATAGCACTTCTCTCACATTGCAAAAGAAAGAAATCTCAAATCTTACTACCATTAATTGCTCCAGGATACCCATCAAAAAGGATTAGTTAGGAGTGCTGAAACCCATAAGCTTAGTCTTTCCCTGCCTTGTATATTTTCTTGTTAAGGAGAAGCTTGGCTTTAGGAACTGTGTTGGATATCCTGTATTCAGGTACAGATATGCACGTCCCTTAACCACAGGGAAATGTCTGAGAAAGGTGTCATTAGGCGAGTTCATTGCTGTGCAAAAATCAGAGAATGTATTTAACCTAAGTGTAATAGCCTACAGCACATCTAGTCTATATGGTATAAGCTATTCCTCTAGGCTACAGACCTGTACAGCATGTTACTATACAGAATACCGCAGGCAATTGTAACACAATGGTGAGTATTTGTGTATCTAAAAGTATCCAAACTTAGAAAAAGTACAGTAAATATACCATATACCATGGTAGTATATATGGTTCATTGTTGACAGAAATGTTATCCAGCGCATGATTGTATATGCTGAGTTTAGAGATGTAGACAGTAGTTACAATAGCTTTCTTTGTTTTTCTCTTTCTTTCTTTCTTTTTCTTTCTTTCTTTCTTTCTTTCTTTCTTTCTTTCTTTCTTTCTTTCTTTCTTCCTTCCTTCCTTCCTTCCTTCCTTCCTTCCTTCCTTCCTTCCTTCCTTCTTTCCTTTCCTTTCCTTTTCCTTTCTTTTCCTTTCTTTTCTTGCTTCTTTCTTCTTTCTTTATTTCTTTCTGAGTTTTGCTCTGTTGCCCAGGCTGGAGTGCAGTGGCACCATCTCGGCTCACTGCAACCTCTGCCTCCTGGGTTCAAGCGATTCTCCTGACTCAGCCTCCTCAGTAGCTGGAATTACAGGCGCATGCCACCACACCTGGCTAATTTTTGTATTTTTAGTAGAGACAGGTTTCAACATGTTGGTCAGGCTGGTCTCGAACTCCTGATCTTGTGATCTGCCCATCTCAGCCTTCCAAAGTGCTGAGATTACAGGCGTGAGCCACTGCGCCCAGCCAACAGCTTTCCTTTTAGGACTTAGCCTTTTTCATCCCCTGACTACATCCCCTGACTAATTTCAGAAGAATTCATCCTTTTTAAGAGAAAGCTCTGGGAGAGCAAAGCAAAGAGCATTGGTAAGAAATTGTGAATGAGCTGGATAGAAAACACAAACCATTTTTCTTCTGCTTGCACACCACGACAGTCACCACAGAAGTTCTTCTGTGACCAAATATATGGAAGTTTTTCCCCACACACAAAGCAAGCAATCAGTTCTGCAGTGGACACCAGCTGGGCGTTCTCTGATTCAGTTCCCACACTATCTACCTGGAGATAGCCTCAGATCCCACAGATTGAGGGGTCAGCCACAGGACTGTCTTCTCCTTCTGATGCCAATTGAAAGCCCCAGATTGCTTTCTCTGTACTTCTGGCTGACATGCTCTGTAAATTGGGGATCCCACAGCCCCCTCTTCTGGTTCTGTTAATTTGCTAGAGCAACTCATAGAGCTCAGGGAAACACGTGTACTGGTTTATTATTAGTATTTTGTTTGTTTGTTTGTTTGTTTGTTTTGAGACAAGGCCAAGCTCTGTCGCCTAAACTGGAGTGCAGTGGAACAATCACAGTTCACTGCAGCCTCCATCTCGTGGACTCAAGCAGTCTTCCTGCCTCCGCCTTCCCAGTAGCTGGGACTATAGGCACATGCTACCATGCCTGGCTTTACCAGTTTATTATAAACAATATTACCAGCCAGGCACGGTGGAGCACACCTATAATCCTAGCACTTTGACAGACTCAGGTGGGAGGATTGCTTGAAGCCAGGAGTTCAAGAGCAGCCTGGACAACATAGTGAGATCCCGTCTCTACAAAAAATAACAAAATTAGCCAGGCATGATGACACACACAGTCCCAGCTACTTGGGAGGCTGAGGTGGGAAGATCATTTGAGCCCAGGAGTTGGTGGCTACAGTGAGCTATACTCATGCCACTGCACTCCAGCCTGAAAAACAGGGCAAGACCCTGTTTCTGAAAATAATAATAATAATAATAATACATAAAAATAAATTTTAAAAAAGGATATTACAAAGGATACAGATGAAGAGATAAATAGGGTGAGGTATATGGGGGAAGGTGGTCAGAGCCTCCGCACCTTCTCTGGCTGCACCACCCTCTGGGAAACTGCACTGTGTTCCCGGAAGCTGCCTGCACCTGTCCTTTCACATGTTTACGGAGGCTTCGTTATGTGGGCGTGATTCATTAAACACTTGGCGGTCGTGATCAACTTCACCTTCAGCTCCTCTCTGCCTTCCCTGGAGGCTGGAGGGTGGGGCTGAAAACCCCAACCGTCTAAGTCTGCCTTGGTCTTTCTGGTAACCCAGTCCCATCCTGAATCTACCCAGGGGCTGCCAGTCATGAGTCACCTCATTAACATATAAAAAGACATCACTTTTAAGATTCCAAGGATTTTAGGAGCTGTATGCCAAGAAACTGGGAGGAAGACCAAATATGTATTTCACAATGTCCCAGTGAGGGCATGCCATGAGCTAGAACAAACAGACCAAAGCATTATCGCTTTTTGACTCTTGGGAGGCCCTGAAAGGTTAAGCAACTTGAATGAGACTTTCAGTCAGATCTTGAACGCAGGCAGTCTGGATCCATGGTCAGTGTTCTTGACTCCTACCTGTCTTGTTAAAAGGTGTTTCCAAATTACAGCTAATCCTAATTTTATTTTATCTTAGCCAGGGATTATATTTTCAACCTTCCAAAATATATATATACACCTTCTAAAATATATATATATGTTAACTGCTGGGCTACTTTTTTGTGTTTTTATGCAATATGCATCTTTCTCTTTCATTTAATACAGAATAAAAGTTGATCATTTCTAACTGAATTAATGGAGTTATTTCTGAGTTTTTATACAGTTGTCTTATGGTGTCCACAGAGGATTGGTTCCAGGACACCCCCTCCACCCCACTCCCACCTCACCCTCAGAGTTTACCAAAATCTTCGAACGCTCAAGTCCCTGATATAAAATGGTGTACTTATTTGCATATAACCTATGCACATCCTCCTTATACTTTTCATTACCTCTAGATTACTTATAATAGCTAATGAAATGTAAATGCTCTGTAAATAGTTGTTATACTGTGTTTTTAAATTTGTCTTATTTTTATTTTTCTAGTGGTATTTTTTATTGTTTGGGGTTTTTCCCTCCACATATTTTTTTATCCTTGGTTGATTGAATCCAAGGATGCAGACCCAGAATATACAGAAGGCTGTTTTGTGGTCGTTTTATTTTTTTGTTTGTTTCTAACTGACATAATAATTACACATATGAGGCACAGTGTGATGTTTCAATACATGTATACATTGTGTAAAAATCAAATCAGGGTATTTAACATATCCATCACCTCGTACATTTATAATTTCTTTGTAGTGAGAACATTCAGAATACCCCTTTCCTAGCTATTTTGAAATAGCTATTTTGAAATGCAATATTATTAACCACAGTCACGCTACTGTGCAATAGAACACTAGAACTTACTCATCCCAACTGTAACTTTGTACCCATTGATCATCTTCTCCCCATGCTCTCCACTCCATTCTCCCCAGGCTCCGGCAGCCTCTATCTTACTATTTCTATGAAATCAACCTCTTTAGATTCCACATGGCCGGGCGCGGTGGGTCAAGCCTGTAATCTCAGCACTTTGGGAGGCCGAGACGGGCGGATCACGAGGTCAGGAGATCGAGACCATCCTGGCTAACACGGTGAAACCCCGTCTCTACTAAAAAATACAAAAAAACTAGCCGGGCGAGGTGGCGGGCGCCTGTAGTCCCAGCTACTCGGGACGCTGAGGCAGGAGAATGGCGTAAACCCGGGAGGCGGAGCTTGCAGTGAGCTGAGATCCGGCCACAGCACTCCAGCCTGGGCGACAGAGCGAGACTCCGTCTCAAAAAAAAAAAAAAAAAAGATTCCACATATGAGTGAGATCATGTAGTATTTGTCCTTCAGTGCTTATTTCACTTAATGTAACGTCCTCCAGGTTCATCCATGTCGCCACAGATGACAAGATCTCATTCTTTTGTATGGCCAAAGAGTACTCCACTGGGTATATGTACCATATTTTTTTTATCCATTCATCTGTTGATGGACAGTTAGGTTGCTTCCAAATCTTGGCTATTGTGAATAGTGCTGCACTAAACATGAGAGTGCAGATATCTCTTCCACATATTGATTCTATTTCCTTTGGATATATTCCCAGTAGTGAGATTGCTGGATCATATGGTAGTTCCATGAATTACTGCTAAAAGCTAAACATCAGATTTTTATACACATAGATGGCATACATTTATCAGAAATATATCACACTTCATAAATACTTGTACTTTTGACTTCACATTATAATGTAGTATGGCAGAGTATGAGTAATAGCATATCAATTTATTCTCCTCTGTTAATAAACTTTAAAACCAAATACATTAACCTGGGCAAGGTAGTGTGTGCCTGTAATCCCAGCTACTCAAGAGGCTGATGTGGAAGGATCACTTGAGCCCAAGAGTTCAAGACAAGCCTGAACAACATAGCAAGACCTAGTCTAAAAACAAAAAGATACATTAAATATATGACAGCTTATTAATTTGAATTAAGTGAAAGCTGAACATAGTAGCTCACACCTGTAATCCCAGCACTTTGGGAGGCCAAGGCAGGCGGATCACTTGAGGTCAGGAGTTCAAGACCAGCCTGGCCAACATGGTGAAACCCTGTCTCTATTAAAAATACAAAAATTAGCTGGATATGGTGGCGGGTGCCTCTAATCCCAGCTACTCAGGAAGCTGAGGCAGGAGAATCGCTTGAACCCAAGAGGCAGAGGTTACAGTGAGCCAAGATTGTACCTCTGCACTCCAGCCTGGGCAACAGAGTGAGACTTGGGGGGGGAAAAAAGTTATTTTTCCAGGAGAAAAATCTGCTTTGGTTGGTTCAATAGTACGAACTGACTTTGCCAGTTAAGCTGTGGTAGATATGTTCACTAAATTGGATGAACTAAATCTATAGCCATAATTTGAGGAAATTGAGTTGACAAGTGATACATTAAAAATGGATGTCATTAAAGATGGATTTTGATAATCAAACAGTGTATGACTTTTGACATGTAACTTGTAAGGAGCTCAAAGACTCAAGGGGAGACAGTACTATAACAAGTCTCACGACTTGGTAAGGTGAAAAAGGCTTCTTAGCATTTATATATTTTTTTAAAAAAGCAACACCCAAAATAGAAAATAGACCTAGAATTCATATTGAACCTGAGTCTTCTAGTGGAAAGCCATATTGATGCATGAGATACATGAAATAATTGGAGGAGGAAAGGGCAGCCCTACTCATTTCACTATCACTAAGATATGCTTTTCAAGTAAACAGATAGTATTAAAAAATTAATATTTATGTCTTGCTTGTCCTGTACTAATCATTGTAATGATATTACAGAAGAAAATAAATGTTAACCTTTACAGCCTTATGGATTCAGAAAGCACATTTTAAAGTTTCGTGGTTTTTGTATATATATATATATTTTTTTTTTTTTTTTTAATTGCAGAAAAGTATGGCAGGGCGATCAGTTAAAGACAAGTACAAAAAATATACTCGGATAAAATTGGAGGACATGAAATGGAAACAGTTCAAGAAATGAAAGATGTAAAAATCGCGGCTGTTAAAAGGATTTTTTTTAATGGATTTTGGTCATTTTAAAATGTGCTGGGGCTGAGCGTACTGGCTAACGCCTATGGTCCCAGTGCTTTGAGAGGCTGTGGTAGGAGGATTGCTTTGGGCCAGGAGTCCAATAACCAGTCTAGGCAACATAGCAAGACTCCCATTTAAAAAAAATAAATAAAGTACAGTGTGCTAGAATATTTGCCCTTTGTAAATATTTAAGGTTACAGTGAGAATTACAGATATCGACCTAAAAAATGTGGGAAGTGAGTTGTATGTATGTGCATATTTTCTGGAGGGAGAGGTGATCCGTAGCTTTCATCAGATTCATTAAAGGCAGGGTATTTGAGCCAGAAAACAATTCAGCGCAGTCAGAGGCCGGGTCACCATCCCTGTAGGTGTACTAGTCACTCTGGCCTCAGCTCATTCCATGTCTTTCCTGTACCAACATGCAGATGTATGGATGGTGCGAAAGTGTATCTCCTTTTCTAAATCCCGGTAGAGTTATAAACTCTTAGCTCGGAAACACCTTTCCTGTATATCTCCATCAAATAATTATATTTCTCCTGTGATTATTTCGTGTTTGTAAGTTGGTGGTACCCTCTCTTTCAGTTTGAAGGAAGAAAGTACTGTGAACATGACTTTCAGATGCTCTTTGCCCCTTGCTGTCATCAGTGTGGTAAGTTTTACTGCTGAACGTCAAGTAAAAAGTAAGTTTCCGGCCGGGTGCGGTGGCTCACACCTGTAATCCTAGCACTTTGGGAGGCGGAGGGAGGAGGATCACCTGAGGTCAGGAGTTTGACACCAGCCTGGCCAACATGGGGAAACCCCATCTCTACTAAAAATTCAAAAATTAGCTGGACGTGGTGGCAGGTGCCTGTAATCCCAGTTACTCAAGAGGCTGAGGCAGGAAAATCGCTTTAACCCAGGTGGCAGAGGTTGCAGTGAGCCCAGATTGGGCCACTTCACTCCAGCCTGGGCAACAGAGCAAAACTCCATCTTGGGGGAAAAAAAAAATAAGTTTCCAAATTCCTTAAGTCATTTCACACTGGTGAAGTATCGATGGTAAAGATGGTTTTTGGTGCTCATTATGAATAACTGTTGGATACTTCATCACTCCACTTCCCTATTGTTAATATATAACTAGCTGGAGGAGTATCAAAACCTAGAGAGAATTGATTTTTAAGGACATTTAAGGTAGAGGTATTTTGGGATGAACTAGGACTCCTATCGGGTGGCGATTAGGATTGTTCTTTTCCTGTGTTAACACAACCTTTATCTGCTTGCTTTTGGTTTTGCCAGGAAAGAGGCAGGGAAGACATCAGTGAGGTGCTTTCGATGCTTAGGGATGTTTCAGCATTGCTTGCATGGCGCGTAAGCGATGGACTTGCTTGCATGTTGTCCACTTCACTGGTTGCTAATCCCTCTGCTAGGTTTCCAGAGATTGAAGGAACTGAGTAGAATGTTCTAAAGGTTTAATGAAAGAATAAATTAAGTATAGGTTATTAGAAACTGTGCTGGAGATTTCAGTTGTCTTTGTTGACAATGACAGAAATAACCAAAAGGCATTCAAGACAGCCCAGTACCTCATTTGGAAAGGAAAACTAGATTCAGAGATGAAACAACAGCCCAAAAACGTGGCTACTGAATCAAAAACAAAAACTCAAGATGAAATAAAAACTTTTTTTTAATGTGCTTACTCTGGTAGACACATAAATAAAAAGTTCCTCTACTGGCCAGGTGTGGTGGCTCACACCTATAATCCTAGCACTTTGGGAGGCCAAGGCGGGAGGATCACCTGAGGTCGGGAATTTGAGACCAGCCTGACCAACATGGAGAAACCCCATCTCTACTGAAAATACAAAATTAGCCGGGCGTGGTGGTGCATGCCTGTAATCCCAGCTACTTGGAAGGCTGAGGCAGGAGAATCGCTTGAACCCAGGAGGTGGAGGTTGCAGTGAGCCAAGATGGCACCATTACACTCCAGCCTGGACAACAAGGGCGAAACTCTGTCTCCAAAAAAAAAAAAATGAAAATAGTTCCTTTATTGAGAAAGGCTTAAATGGTTTTTTCCCTCACTGTTTTTCCTTAATTGCTCTCTTGGTAAATAAAGTGCCATGCTTGTTACTTAGTAACATCCTTTGTGTGTTGCTTTCCCACAGGTGAATTCATCATTGGCCGAGTTATCAAAGCCATGAATAACAGCTGGCATCCAGAGTGCTTCCGCTGTGACCTCTGCCAGGAAGTTCTGGCGGATATCGGGTTTGTCAAGAATGCTGGGAGGTAGGTGGATTTTCATCCTTGTCAGATGTGGGTGGATAATGTGACTGTGACAAGATCACGTGTCTTCTCCACGCGGGATGTAAGGCAGTTCTGTAGGACACCGAATTGAGGGCATGGGAACTCAGACACTGCAGTGTGTTGACTGAGTGCTGCTGCTGGGAGAGGACCCTTGCATTGCTGTGCACAGGGCATAACTGCTGCATGCATGGCTGAACTACCAACGGGGGATGTGCCTAGATGGAGTTTCATGAAAATCAGTCAGATATTAGGGTTGGAACACAATTTTCGTGTAGCTTGATTCTGCTCTGTTAAGCACAGGAGTGATTTTTTTAAGAAATGGTGTGTTTAATTTCTTTTCAGAGATAAGGGAAGCATATTTCTTTTTAACCATTAGAAAGAACCTAAAATTTTAAATTTAAGTTTTGGCTCTGTTTAGACACCTGTGTCGCCCCTGTCATAATCGTGAGAAAGCGAGAGGCCTTGGGAAATATATCTGCCAGAAATGCCACGCTATCATCGACGAGCAGCCTCTGATATTCAAGAACGACCCCTACCATCCAGACCATTTCAACTGTGCCAACTGCGGGTACTGGAATTGTTTCTTTTTTATTACACAAGCAGTGGGAATGAAAGACTACATTTATCTATAGTTCTGTTACTCTAGCAAACCAAATTGTTTTTCTCCAATTTTTAGTCTAGAAAATGTTAAACTATAGAAGAGTTAAGAGAATGATATAATGAAACCTGTATACCCTTAATTTTGTTTCACCAGTTAACATTTTGCCACGCTTGTGTGTATACAGTGCATTCTCGTTTCACCCTCCTGTGTATGTGTGTGCGTGTGCATGTATACACATACCTCTAAAATTTCTCATGACTCTCAGTATATATCTCCTGAGAATAAGGGCATTTTCCTATGGAACCACGATACTATTTTTAATTTTTTTTATTTTTCTCTTGAGACAGGGTCTCGCTCTATTGCCCAGGCTGAAGTGCAGTGGGCAGTCATAGCTCACTGCAGCCACATCCTCCTGGGCTCAAGCAATCCTCCCACCTCAGCCTCCAGAATAGCTGGGACCACAGGCACACGCCACCCTTTTTTAATTTTTTGTAGAGATGGAGTCTTGCTGTGTTGCCCAGACTGGTCTCAAACTCCTGGGCTCAAGCAGTGCACCCATCTCAGCCTCCCAAAGTGCTGGGATTATAGGCATGAGCCACTGCACCTGGTCAGAACCACAATACTCTTATTGTGCCTGAGAAAATTAGCAATAACTGGCCAGGCGTGGTGGCTCACACCTGTAATCCCAGCACTTTGGGAGGCCGAGGCAGGTAGATCACGAGGGCAGGAGATCAAGACCATCCTGGCTAGCACAGTGAAACCCTATCTCTACTAAAAATACAAAAATTAGCCGGGCATGGTGGCAGGCACCTGTAGTCCCAGCTACTCGGGAGGCTGGGGCAGGAGAATGGTGTGAACCCGGGAGGCGGAGCTTGCCGTGAGCCAAGATCGCACCACTGCACTCAGCCTGGATGACAGAGCAAGACTCCGTCTCATTAAAAAAAAGTGAAAAAAAAGAAAACAGTTTGGTCGTATAAGTTCAGCCATCTCATCTTTTATGATTGAATTATCAGTTTGTGCCTTACTTCATTTTCTTACCTATCCTTCCTCTTGGGGGATTCTCCTCTGTCCACTTTTCATTAGCATCTCTCCTAGAGAATTACATAAAAGGGGTGAAATCCAAACAAATCCATTTGACTAATTGGGACCATCTCTGACCAAATGTTTATTGATGCAGGAGACTGAAAATAATATTTAATTTGAGTATTTGGAGAAGGAAATTCTGGGAATTTTATTGTTTATGAAAATAAACCTGTTAACCTATAACTCTTTTCAACAGCTTGTGACAATTTAAATATGTTAGTAAATGGAACTAGTCTCCCAACTTCTCAGTTTGCTTGGAAAGGTCATGTCTTAGTCTGTTTTATGCGCCTATAACAGAATACCACAAACTGGGTAATTTGTAACCAGCAGAAATGTATTTGGCTCATGGTTCTGGAGGCTGGAAAGTCCAAGATCAAGGGGCTGGCATCTGGTGAGGACCTTCTGCATCAAAACATAGCAGAGGGCATCACATGGTGGGGGAGAGAAGAGGGGGGAAGGAAGAGAAGGAAGGAGGCTGAACTCGTCCTTTTATAAGGAACCCACCCCCTCAATAACAGCATTAATCCATCCGTGAGGTCAGAGCCTTCATGATGTAATCAACCCTTAGAGGTCTTACTTCCCAACACCTGCACTGGGAATCATGAACTTTGGAGGGCACAGTCACACCATAGCAGGTAGTATTACTGAGTCTACCCTCAGCACTGTGATTATTCCCTGTAACTTTTAAAGGAAGGCAAATGGACTAAAATGTAATGTGATAATATAAGAAGGAAATGATGAATATGCCTGGTGTGTTGGTGTGTATCTGACCTAGTCTTGCATCTTATCCTTTTAAGATACAGATTTTTTGGTAGGAGTCTGAAACCTGTTCGGGCCTATTAATTCAGGTTACTCTGATCACCTCTAAAGGGGGAAAAAGAAGTTTGCAGGAATCGTCATAGTAATGTCTTTAAAACCTGAAAAGTGTGCTAGCCCCATCGGTTGGCCGTTTTTCTCTCTTAGTATTAGTATTAAGCTGGCTGTCTTTCTCATGGACAGGAAGGAACTGACTGCCGATGCACGGGAGCTGAAAGGGGAGCTGTACTGCCTGCCATGCCATGATAAAATGGGGGTCCCCATCTGTGGCGCTTGCCGACGGCCCATTGAAGGGCGTGTGGTGAACGCCATGGGCAAGCAGTGGCATGTGGAGGTGAGTTCTGAATGGCAAAGGGCAACCAGTTCTTTCAAATCTCCATGATTAAGGTGTAACCAATACTTTCAAATCTTCATGATTCAGGGGTAACTAGTACTTTCAAATCTCTGTGATTCAGGTGTCCTGGCAAGATTAGGAGAGTCTAAAGATTAAACATGGACATTTTAAAGACAATTGACTTTGCTGACAGTTAAGAATATAGAATGTACACTGCTTTTGTGAATGTCTCAGTAATGATACAGGATGTGCACTTTTGCTCCTAAAGCCTTCTTGAAGCAGGAAGTGCCACGGTCTATATCCAGCAGCAGCTCGTCCTTTATAGGTGCTACTGAGATGCTCACCTCTGTTCTCTTTTTGGGCTATTGTAATAGGCTATGTCTTAAAGTAACCTTTAAAGACAGACACCTGAATTAAAACTGCGAAAGTATTATATTATGAGGCCACTTATGGCCAAATGAAATGACTGTCTCAAACTTTCATTCGTCTTCTCTGAAAATAGGTTAACTTCGGGGTTTCCTTTATTAGATATAAAATATGGCAATTCAAAAATGACTTATAGCAGTTTTTCTTTTCAGCATTTTGTGTGCGCCAAGTGTGAGAAACCCTTTCTTGGACATCGCCATTATGAGAGGAAAGGCCTGGCGTATTGTGAAACCCACTATAACCAGGTATTGACCTTAGTCACTGGGTGCCAGATAGACTTTTATGAACCTAAGCTTATCAGTAGTTTAACTACAAGTAAATCTCTTGGAAGATGTACATTGTTCAGTAGAAATTTGTTTTTAACTTTGGGAAATAATTTCAGACTCAGAAGCTAACTATAAAATGGAAAATACAAAGAATACCTGTATGCCTTTCATTCAAGTCCACAGTTCGCTTTATCATTTCCCGCGCTCGGTCTTCCTGTGTAAAACACGTACTTACGTAAATATTATATACAAGTATGATGGCCGTTTCTAAAGCATTTGCCAATAAGTTCATCATACTCCTTTACCCCTAAATACTTCAGTGTATATTTCCCAAGAATATGGGACTCTCTAACATAATCGTAGTTATCAATATTGATACCATACTTTAACCCATTTATTCCAATTTTGTCGCTTGAGTCAGTAACATCCTCACAGCACTTTTTCCACTCCCAGACTGGACCCAGCCTGGGGTTGTGATGTTTCTTTAGCCTTCTTAAATCTGGAATATTTCCAGAGCCTTTTCAAATTTTTGATGACATTGACATTTTGGAGGGGTGCAGAGGGCCCCTACCCCCTTTTAATAGACTACTTTCCACTTGGGTTCACCTGCTGCTTCTCTGTGCTTAGATGAGGTTATACACAGCAGGTTGCAGCCCCATAACAGTGGCAGGCATCCTCTCAGAACCTTGTCTCTGGAGCACTTTATACCTCTCCTGCCACTGGTGATCTCCCAGGCATGGTGCTGGCCGATAACATCACTATGAATTACAATTTCCTTCCCTCTTTTGTAAGAAAGAAGCAATCTGTGGGCATTCATTTTATGACCATGGAAATGTCCTGTTCCTCATCAACCTGCCCTAGATTTAGCACCCCTTGATGATTCTTGTCTCTGTGCCAGCTGCAAACGACAGTTCTCCAGCCCCACATCCTCCACCCATAGTCTCCACCTCAGGGCTCTGCCTGAGCAACAGCCCACCTCCTCTCCTATCCATAGGTTTATTCATTTATCTGTTTCTTATCCATATGGACTCACAGATTTCTGTATTTTGCATTACTTATTTGGGTGTTCAAACTGTCATCTGGAAAGTTTTTCTTTTTAATTGATGACAGTGAATTACTTTCATTGTAAGAAGTAAAAACTTGTCAAAGAACTTTTACTAATTTTCTCTAGTAGTGATAAATTCTCAATTTAGATAACCAGCTATTTTTAAATGTTCAGTGTTCTAAAATATTTAACACATCTTGAACTTTGACCACCTTTTTGTATTTTCAGCTATTTGGTGATGTTTGCTTCCACTGCAATCGTGTTATAGAAGGTGATGGTAAGTATCTGTGTGAGTTTTAGATTCGTACCACTTTGACACAAAAACACTAGGGTAATGTGGAAATTCAGGTTGGTGATTGCTATTGTTTGGAATGTGATCGTTATCAGTTGCTTTTTCTCTTTCTTTGGCATATTTCCCAAGTAATCTGTAGCAGTAAGATGATAGTATCAAAGAGTTGGATTTGTTACTGATTTATGATACTACTTCCGGTCACTACCACAGTGTTGTATGCCAGCAATCATGGGAACTGTCCCTGGTGGACCCTAAGACTAGTTTCTGTGTCCAGTTTCAGGAAACTCTACAACAACGTTTATTAGGAACGGTTTCATCTGCTATTGTAGTTAGGAAGAGGCACTTTAACCTCCATATACTAAAACCTGGCAGTTATCAGCAAGCATATCTAGGACTTACCACCCTTTGGTAATGTACTTTGGTAATTAGGCTGGGCTGATTGATTGGAACAGAAAGGAAGCAGCTGTGTTTGCTAACAGTCGCTAACACAATTCTGCCAGAGACTTCCTGGCAAAGTTTTGAACAATCCTGTTTTCAGCATGATTCATGGCTCCCTGCAGACATCACCTAATTCAGGAAATACTTTTGAAACACTGTTCATGTGCAGTTTGTGAAAACAACCCAGGAAAACAATCTTTAGTGCCATTGAAAATAAAACTTACCTCCCTCCTCTGTGAAACAGACGCCAGGTGAAAGAAGCTGCAAAGGAAGCTGTCTTGTTACCAGCTCTGGAAAAAAGACTCCTACAGGGGCAAATAAGTTAATGTCTGGATTTTTGAAAATTATATACCTAGTTCATATTTCCGTGTTGGGCCAACAGCAGTAGGGACAGAAACAGCAAGCTCACCTAAACAACATGAGGCATGGACAGTCGCCACATGTGCCCAGGTCTAGGGGGCACAGTTGCTGGTGTAAGACATGGCACACATTTATAACTTCACAGGATACTTAAGGACAGGGAAAGATTAAAGTCAGCCCTCCGTATCCAACAGCTGGATGCAAACATCCGTGGATTCAGCCAACTATGAATCAAAAATATTTAGAGAAAAGTAACAGTATAACAATACAAATAATACAGTGTAATGACTATTTACATATCATTTGCATTGTACTAGGCATTGTAATTAATCTAGAGATGATCTAAACTATACGAGACAGGACCAGGAGCAGTGGCTCACGCCTGTAATTCCAACACTTTGGGAGGCTGAGGTGGGCAGATCACCTGAGGTCAGGAGTTCAAGACCAGTCTGGCCAACATGGTGAAACCCCGTCTCTACTAAAAATACAAAATATTAGCCGGGTGTGGTGGTGCATGCCTGTAATCCCAGCTACTCGGGAGGCAGAGGCAGGAGAATCACTTGAGGTTGCCATGAGCCAAGATCACACCATTGCACTCCAGCCTGGGCAATAAGAGCGAAACTTCGTCTCAGAAAAAAAAAAAAAAAAAGTATACAAGACAATGTACATAGGCTATATGCATTTTATTTTATTTTATTTTATTTTTTCAATTTTACAACTTTATTTGATGTATTTGATGATCAGCAATTAGTTCTCATCCACATTGACTGTCTGTAGATTTTTGAAAGTGGTAACAGGTACATAAGTAACCAAAGTATAGAGTTTATTTGGTGAATCTTCATCCTCATTACGTTTTCTGGACAGCCGCACACGGATTCGGTATGGGACATTCCTTATTCCTTTGGCCCAGACAGCTTTGTTGAGCCTGGTATCAATGCGCACATCTGGAGTTCCCATCTCCTTCATGGCAAATTTCCGAATCTCTTTGAGTGCCCGAGGGGCACACTTCTGGAAGCCCCCTCCATGGATGCGCTTGTGAATGTTGATGGTGTATTCTCGGGTCACCACCTCGTCGATGGCAGAACGGCCCTTTTTCTTCTCGCCACCCTTCTTTGCGGGAGCCATTCTGCCGGGTCCAAGCTGGAAAGCTGCTATATGCATTTTATATCAGGGACTTGAGCATCTGAGATTTTGGTATCCTCAAGGCATCCTAGAAACAGCATCCTGCACATACTGAGCAACAACTGTATACATAAAGGTTGAGGGCCGGGTGTGGTGGCTTACACCTGTAATCCCAGCACTTAAGGAGGCCAAGGCAGAAGAATTTCTTGGGGCCAGGCGTTCAAGACCAGCCTGGGCAACATAGCAAGACCCTCCATCTCTACAAAATAAAAATAAAAAATTAGCCAGATATGGTGGCACACACCTGTGGTCCCAGCTACACAGGAGGATGAGATGAGAAGACTGCCTGAGCCCAGGAGTTCGAGCTGTGATCACACCACTGCAGTACAGCCTGGGCAACAGAGTGAGACCCTGTCTGAAAAACAAAAGAAAAGAAGCTCTCAAGAAAGAGGTTCTTGGCTGGGCATGGTGGCTCATGCCTGTAATCTCAGCATTTTGGGAGACTGAGGCAGGGAGATTGCTTGAGCCCAGGAGTTCAAGACCGGCCTGGGAAACATGGCAAAACTGTGTTTCTACAAAAAATACAAAAATTAGCCAGGTATAAGCCGGGCGCAGTGGCTCACGCCTGTAGTCCCAGCACTTTGGGAGGCCAAGACGGGCGGATCACAAAGTCAAGAGATCGAGACCATCCTGGCCAACATGGTGAAATCCTGTCTCTACTAAAAATACAAAAATTAGCTGGTCATGGTGGTGCACGCCTGTAGTCCCAGCTGCTCAAGAAAATGAGGCAGGAGAATCACTTGAACCCAGGAGGCAGAGGTTGCAGTGAGCCACGATTGTGTCACTGCACTCCAGCCTGGCAACAGAGCAACAGTCCGTATCAAAAAAAAAATTAGCCAGGTTTAGTGGCGTGCACCTGTAGTCTCAGCTAGTCAGGAGGCTGAGGTGGGAGGATCACTTGAGCCTGGGAGGTTGGGGCTACAGTGAGCCATGATTGTGCCACTGTACTCCAGCCTGGGCAATAGAGCAAGACCCTGTCTCATTTTTTTTTTTTTTTTAAAGGTTATTGAGAACCTCCACCAAGTGCCACAGACACAGTCGTAGTTCTGTTTTAGAGTTGAAATTCTGAGCTGCCCTGCTCCCCATAAGGATGTATTTCCATGTGACCAGATCTCTTTCCTCTTTCTCTAGTGGTCTCTGCTCTTAATAAGGCCTGGTGTGTGAACTGCTTTGCCTGTTCTACCTGCAACACTAAGTTAACACTCAAGTAAGTCTACGGTTTTGTCCAGTGTGAATCCTAAGACTGAAAACTTTGGGGTGACACTTAAAAAAAAATCCTAGAATTTAGAAAAAGAATTATTTGATTTCTTATTTCCTCTTTCTGTTCAGGCCTTCTGAAAGTAAAGGTTCTTCCTTTAATTGTTCCCTGTTCTTTTTTCTATTCCTTCTTTGTCCTACTCAAAGGGATAAGTTTGTTGAAATTGACCTAAAGCCAGTCTGCAAACACTGTTATGAGAAAATGCCAGAAGAATTTAAGAGGCGACTTGCCAAACGGGAGAGAGAAGCAAAGGATAAGGACAAGCAGAAAAAGAAAAAGCCAGTCTGTTTGTAAACTTTTCTATCGCTCTGTCATCATTTTCGCTACTTTCTCCTTTGGTTAGTTCTTTGGAATATGTTTGTGTTCTGTTTCTGTCTTTTGCTTTCTTCCCCCCTCATCACAACTTTTGGGCATGTATTTGTAGTCATCAGAGATTGAAATACAAGTATTTGTCCTGTGTAGAACTGGTCCTTTTGCATAATTGCTAAAATTACAAAGATTAAATGAATACGCTCCATACTTAATACAAGTTTGTGGTCATATATTTCACTTACTCTGTAGAGTCACTCACCTCATTTTTTAAATACCATATGGTGTACATTTCTTTCCTTTTTTTAATGGATTCAAAGGGAAGAATTCTAATCTGTTAATAGAACCTGGAAAAAGTTTTAAAGGATTTTTGTCTGATAACTGTAGCTTTTAAAACCCTGGTTTTTGGTTTCCTTGCCAAAATCATTTAATTGATAAATTATAAGTGTTGTTTGATATTTTTAAAAATGCATATATTCTAAGTTATGTATTAAATTATTTCAGCATGGCCAGGCATGGTGGCTCATGCCTATAATCCCAGCACTTTGGGAAGCCAGAGCGGAAGGATTGCTTGAGCCCAGAATTTTGAGACCAGCCTGGACAACATGCCTAGACCCCATCCGTAAAAAAAAAAAAAAAAAAAAAAAATTAGCCAGGTGTGGTGGCCCATACCTATAGTCCCAGCTACTCAGGAGGCTGGGGTTGCAGTGAGCCATGACTGTGCCACCACACTCCAGCTTGGGCTGTGACAGAGTGAGACTCTTGTCTCAAAAAAAAAAAAAAAAAAAAAAACTCTTACAACATGTTTCATATCTAAGCAAAGTCTATCTGATTTACATAAGACCTCTTCTATGATGTTTGAATATGCATTGATACAATACCCATATGCTATTGTTTATGAATTCATGTCCTCAGTGTCTTCAAACTCTTTTTTTATTCGTCATTTTTATGAGAAGTATTTCAATCTTTGAAATTCTCTTGAATTACTGGCATGATTGTTCCAGTTTTCCCTCAGAGTTACCATTGTGTTTGGAGCTCTAAAAATATTTTGTTTCAGTTTACATGTTTCCTTCTATAAAGAGGAATTAAATGTAAATGTAAGATTAAAACAATGAGGCAGGGCATGGTGGCTCACGCCTGTGATGCCAGCACTTTGAGAGGCCGAGGCAGCAGATCACTTGAGACCAGCCTGGGCAACATGTTGAAACCCCATCTCTACTAAAAATACAAAAAAAATTAGCCAGGCATGGTGGCGGGCACCTGTAATCCCAGCTACTTGTGAGGCTGAGACAGGAGGATCGCTTGAACCTGAGAGGCAGAGGTTGCAGTGAGCCAGGATCGTGCCACTGCATTCTACCCTGGGCAACAGAGTGAAACTCCGTCTCAAAAAAAAAAAGATTCAAACAGTGGAAAGCTTGCTAAGGTAGTCTCTCTGAAAACAGGAATAATTTTTTTGTGTTTGTCACAAAAATGGCAGTTTTAATAGCTTTTGCTCTAAGAAGACCTTGGGAGAAAAGCCATAAAATAATTCCCAGTGTGGTGTTTTAAAAGAGAAGATTTTTCATTTTAAATATGTGTTTAGGAATTTCCTTTGTTACTAGTATTGTCCTTTAAAATGATCTTGAAGCAAAGTCTAATGTTTAAATGCAGTAAAAAATAGCAGTAGATTTCATCATTTTTGTCATAGATAGCAATATACCACTAGATTTATTTCACAAATGCTACCTCAATATGATTTCACGGCAATGAACAAGTTATCAAGTTGTATATTTATTCAATTCAAAATTAAACACTCTGGATTTCAACAGTAATATGCTCCTGTAATTACCTGTTGGAAATGCATTACAGATGGTCAGGAGGCTATCTGAAAAGTTGTCTTCTCCAGGACTGTTTTAAAAATAAATTGATGTGTATTGCCCTAGCTTTTCGAAAGAATAGTTGAGTTCTTCAAATAGCTACCATTTACAATACAACCACAGGTGATTTCGTTACGTTTATGTTAAGAGTGATTGAAAACTTTCTTCCAACCTTTCTGTCAGATAACCAAAATAACCCCTTATGATTTAAAATTAATGAAACCTCATGGCTACCTAATTTAAAGTACTAAGTAAGATCATATTGCCTCCAATAAAGAAATCATTCACATTATAAAAATATGATTCTTTCCTTTAGATAAATTTATCTTTAAGGTATTCCCAAGATATTTTAAAATGTGATTACCATCCTGGGCAATACAGCAGGACCCTGTCTCTCCAAAAAAAAATTTTTTTTAAGTTAGCCAGGCATAGTAGTATGCACTTGTGTCCCAGCCATTCAGGAGGCTGAGGTGGGAGGATGACTTGAGTCCAGGAGTTAGAGGCTGCAGTGAGCTGTGATCACCACTGCACTCCAGCCTGGGTGACAGTTGAGGCTCTGTTTCCAAAAAAAAAAGTGATTGACTGTACTTAAGTCAATTATATATGTAATCTACAGTCTGTGTTACACAGGTGGATGTATAGAACCAATTTATAAGGACTTTTTTTTTCAAATGATACTGAATTTATATATATATATCACAATAAGAATTGAGGTTAGAATTATGGTTTTTTTACTAACATGAATATAGATATCATCACCTAGTTGCCTTCATTTAGTTCAGTACAATTACTTCACATTATTTATATATCTTTGTTGAATATGTTTCCACTAATTTCTTTTTTTTTTTTTTTATAATTATTATCTTTAGGAATAAGTTTGTGGAGTTTGACATGAAGCCAGTCTGTAAGAAGTGCTATGAGAAATTTCCACTGGAGCTGAAGAAAAGACTTAAGAAACTAGCCGAGACCTTAGGAAGGAAATAAGTTGCTTTATTTTTTCTTTTCTATGCAAGATAAGAGATTACCAACATACTTGTCTTGATCTACCCATATTTAAAGCTATATCTCAAAGCAGTTGAGCGAGAAAAGGACCTATATGAATGGTTTTATGCCGTTTTTTAATTAAAAAAGAAAAATTCATATAATCGTGTTTAAAACACAGATGAAGTCAGTATTCACCTTTGTTAACCCTTATCCATTTGTTGACATGTAGATTGTTTACAAAAAAAAACACATGGTTAAATGTTAAATTTTAATTAGGGCCCCCCAAAATTAAATATAACTTTTTAAAATGAAAGGAGTCACCTTCTACATGACTCAGGTGAAAACACAGTATAAACATGAATTTACTTTGTATTCAAAAGAAAATTCCAACTGCTGTTGGGGAAGGACACAGAAAAAATAACCACCCAAGAAAAAAACAAGAAAAATGAATCTTATACGATCTTAGTATATTTATCAAACGAGTAGCTATAAAGTGAATATACCCATTACTAAGACAAAAAACAAGTGTAATTCAGAACTACTTGATTTTTTTTTTAGTTAAATGCAATAATTATTATACTTAGTTTTATAACCTGCTCTCCTTGTGAATTCTTCCTTCGAATGATTATGTAACACAGTAGGAATAGCTAGCTAGTAGGATGTCTTTTAAATTTTTGTGCAAAAAAATTTATACCAGGCATTTGAAAATATACTTTACAATATTGGAAAATGAAGTATTTTTAATGTATTACAGCAATTATGTTTCTAAGCTTAATGTTAAGCATGTAATCTTAGAATAGGACATGAAATTAAATTGTATGTAGCTTGGAATGTCTTGCTTCAGAAAAGTGAATGTGTATGTCCATCATATTGCCTTTATAACCATGCTGATATCTATGCTTTATACATATTCAAACTTGCCTTGCCTTAAAAAAAATACATACTGCATACTTACATCAGGAATTGTAGCCATCTCACAGAATACCAACTAAAACTAAGTGCATTGAGATCTGAGATTGGTAAACCCAGATTCATTTACCACAGCTATAATGAAGTTTTTAAAAACTCTCTTCTCCTTTTTTGGGGGAAATCCATTGTTAATTTCTGTCATCTTAGAAGAAAATGATGTTGATAGGTGTTTCAGATTTTCCGTTTCAAATCTTATAATTAATTGGATTTATTTACTACAAGTAGGAGGTATAAATGACACTCTTAAATTGGAAGGAGGAGTGTTTTAGTGTCTGTTTTAGGTCAAAATTAGTGCTTCTACTTTTATCAAAAGTTTTATCCTGAGGTTTCAGGACCACTCTTCCTTAATAAACTTGTTAATGTAAAGCGAGCTTTATGAACATTTAAAAAATGTTGCTGCTGCTTTGTTACTTAAAGAGAAAGTTGCCAAGAGAGACTTCTTAGGGAAAATACTGTGTTTTCCAAAAATTGCTGAAATATTGTTTTGCCATTTTTAAAGAGTCTCAGGTTATTACCACTCTGCCATTAAATATTTGTATGCCTGCATTTTTAAAAATTCTGTGCATGTACGTTATGGAGTACATTCTATTTTTGTTTTCAGATACCCTACAACCAATTATTTTTTTAGTAATCTTTTAAAATTAAAATTATCATAAATGATTGAAAATAATCATCACATAGTTGAAGATTGTATGTATTCAGTAGTTTAAAACAATCTTTGCATTTGACAGTAAGAATCAAAGTCTCTTCAGTGTGCCTTTGTCAGCTAATATGTGACCAGCAATGACAACCTTGGGAATATTTATTAAGTATTATACTATGAATATAGGCAACATAGGACAGGGTTTGCAGTACAGAGTCTTGATGCTAAATTCTCATATACCTCTACACGAGAAATATGGAGCAGGAAAACAAGCATTTACATACATTCTTCATCACTTTGAAGATGCATGGCCTGAACTCAACTGCTTGTGTTTGTTTACGTATCAGGCATAGCCAAGCATCTCCTGTAGCTAGAGGTTCCACTGCTGTCTTTACTCAGTCCTCTTTTAAAATACAAATTAGTGGCCAGATGCAGTGGCTCACACCTGTAATCCCAGCACTTTGGGAGGCCAAGGCGGCTGGATCACGAGGTCAGGAGATCGAGACCATCCTGGCTAACACAGTAAAACCCTGTCTCTACTAAAAATACAAAAAAATTAGCCAGGAGTGGTGGCGGGCGCCTATAGTCCCAGCTACTCGGGAGGCTGAGGCAGGAGAATCGCTTGAACCAGGGAGGCAGAGGTTGCAGTGAGCCGAGATCGCGCCACTGCACTGCAGCCTGGGCAACAGAGTGAGACTCCATCTCAAAAATAAAAATAAAAATAGACCGGACATGGTGGCTTATGCCTGTAATCCCAGCACTTTGGGAGGCCGAGGTGGGTAGATCACGAAGTCAGGAGATCGAGACCATCCTGGCTAACACGGTGAAACCCCGTCTCTACTACAAAAAAATTAGCTGGGCGAGGTGGCGGGCGCCTGTAGTCCCAGCTGCTCGGGAGGCTGAGGCAGGAGAATGGCATGAGCCCAGGAGGCAGAGCTTGCAGTGAGCCCAGATCATGCCACTGCACTCCAACCTGGGTGACAGAGCAAGACTCCGTCTCAAATAAAACAATTAAAAAAAAAAATTATGAATTAGTGTTTTCTAGAATTTCAACTTGCTAAGCCTCTAATATTTAAGGGTAGTTTATCTAGATACAGTACTTTCTTCCCTGATAAGTAGTATCATTGGAGCCCTTAAATATAGGAGAAGAGGAAGAAGTTTAAAAAGTGTAAGTGGGCTAGGCGCGGTGGCTCAAGCCTGTAGTCCTAGCGCTTTGGGAGGCCGAGGCGGGTGGATCACGAGGTCAGGAGATCGAGACCATCCTGGCTAACATGGTGAAACCCCGTCTCTACTAAAAATACAAAAAATCAGTTGGGCGTGGCGGCCGGCGCCTGTAGTCCCAGCTACTCAGGAGGCTGAGGCAGGAGAATGGCCTGAACCCAGGAGGCAGAGCTTGCAGTGAGCCGAGATCGCGCCACTGTACTCCAGCCTGGGCGACAGAGCAAGACTCCCTCTCAAAAAAAAAAAAAAAAAAAAGAATTGTAAGTGGATTAAAAGAGAAACTTGGTCTAGTTCATAATATTTTTAATACGGCTTTCCCTGGCTGCTGGAAAACTTAGGCCAGTAAGCATCTCTTTGTTTCAAGTCCTATAAGACAATTTGAAATAATTCATTGTTCATGCCAAAATTCTAAGTACTGTTTTTCTTAGCAAGTATAATATAATCAGGAAAAATGGGTACAAGTAAAACATTCTTTGGATCATACTCATAGCCTTATTAACACTGCACCTGAATAATAGGTCATTTTGCCTCACTCATTTGCCAAAGTAGCCATTTCTAAGTTAAGGAAATTTTTAGGTAGGCTGATAGCCTTGTATTTCATTTTAGATTGTAAGCTCAATGGCAGGGATACTATATCGATCATTATGTTTTCATATAGCAACCATCACAGTATACTCTTGGTGCTTAATAAATGTTTATAATTAACAATAACCTGTTGTATATTGTTTAATTTGAATGGTATATATATGAAATACCTATGAAAATTGAAGTATTCATGAATGTATAATAGAAATAAGTAAATGAATAAAATGACCTGGTTACTATAGATAAGCCAAATTTTAAACCATCTAGAACAATGGTGTAGTCTTCCTTCTATTCAATATAAATGCTGGGTTTTTATTATTATTATTATTATTAAGAAAGAAGATACAGGCCAGGCATGGTGGCTCACACCTGTAATCCCAACACTTTGGGAGGCCGAGGCCAGTGGATCACTTGAGGTCAGGAGTTTGAGACCAGCCTGGCTAACACGGTGAAACCTCATCTCTACTAAAAATACAAAAATTAGTAGGGCGTGGTGGTGTGCACCTGTAGTCCCAGCTACTTGGGAGGCTGAGGCAGGAGAATCCCTTGAATCCAGGAGACAGAGGTTACAGTGAGCTGAGATTGCGCCATTGCACTCCAGCTTGGCTGACAGAGTAAGACCCTGTCTCAAAAAAAAAAAAAAAAAAAAAACGGAGAGATACAGCTTAATACAAACATTCAGCCAGCCCTGAGTCACTGTGTGCAGTGTGTTGGGAAGATACCCACTACCAGGGCATTCCTCTTCCAGTGCTTGGCCTGCCCAGCTCTGCATCCACCTTAAATGTAGAGAATCCTGGGGCCTCTGAGTCTTGCATTCCATTTCCTTCCCTGGCGAGGTGAGACAGGTCATTACATCTCCCTGTAGGAGGTACTGGATGGGGTGAGCACAGAGCATGCTAGACCACAGTGGCAGCAGCCCAGGGAGGGGAGGAGACGGGAGGCTTCCTAAAGGAGCTGGATCTTGAGAGATGAACAGAAGTTGGCCAGGCAGGGAAGGAGGATAGGGAGTGGGCATCCCAGGCCCTCTTCCACTCCCGTTTTCTCTATTTCTCTTGGTGGCGTTACCATCAGTGCAGGCTGCCAAGCTAATAACAGTTTGACTTCAATTCCTCCTCCCTACAACCTACATTTGCCCCCACATCTAACTCCAAAATTCATCACCTCTGCTGTGGAAAGTTCCCAGAAATCTTTATTCTGCTCCTGACTTGCAGCCCCTGCCTGCCTTAGCTGCCCTTGCTAGGTACCCATCAGTCACCTTGCCCTTGCTGTCAGCCTCGGTTTGGCTCGCTGAAGCAGGATAGTCCAAGAAGTCCCAGCTCTCCCATGGCAACTGGTTGTCCGTGTGTTTTTCTCTCAGTGGCCAATGCAAGTGCCCACAGAATTGATCGTCTTCCCGGATCTTGACCCGCCCTCTTCTAGTAAATGGACCCTTCTCGCTTTTGAGACTCAGCTCAATATCACCTGACTTGTGAAGCCTTTCCTGACTTTTTCAAGCAACAAGTCACCCTCTCTTTGTTCCCCTAGTTCTTGGTATGCACCTCTGTCTCAGTGGTTCTGATGTGCAATTTAAGTATTGGTTTATGTTCCCACCAGAAGGTTGGCTCCCTGAGGGGAAGGACTGTGGCAACTTTATCATTGTATCCTCTGCCAGTCACAGTGCCCAGCCCCCAATAAGAACTCAGTGATCACTGAATGAGTGAGTGAATACGTGGGCAGTATACGTTATGCCCTTGCCATATTCAAGTCTTCTAAAAGCTGTTAAAACTAAAAATCAGCACAAAGACCACAACCAGGGTTTTCTTACTAAAAAACAAAAATACCCCTTCCTTGCTTAAAAAAAAAAAAGTCAAGGCCGGGCGCGGTGGCTCAAGCCTGTAATCCCAGCACTTTGGGAGGCCGAGACGGGCGGATCACGAGGTCAGGAGATCGAGACCATCCCAACATGGGCTAACATGGTGAAACCCCGTCTCCACTAAAAAATACAAAAAACTAGCCGGGTGAGGTGGCAGGCGCCTGTGGTCCCAGCTACTCGGGAGGCTGAGGCAGGAGAATGGCGTGAACCCGGGAGGCGGAGCTTGCAGTGAGCTGAGATCCGGCCACTGCACTCCAGCCTGGGCGACAGAGCGAGACTCCGTCTCAAAAAAAAAAAAAAAAGTCTACTTGGGGCCGAGCATGGTAGCTTACGCCTCTAATGCCAGCACTTTGGGAGGCCACAGCAGAAGGACTGCTTGAGCCCAAGAGTTGAAGACAAGCCTGGGCAACATAGCAAGACCTCAGTTCTATAAAAAATTAAAAATTAGGCAGGTGTGGTGGTGAGACCCCATCTCTACAAACAAATCAGAAAGTTAGGCATGGTGGCACATGCGTATGGTCCCTAGCTACTCTGGAAGCTGAGGATGGCTTGAGTCCAGGTCAAGGCTGCAGTGAGCTATGATCGCACCACTGCACTCTGGCTTGGGCGACAGCAAGACCCTGTCTGAAAAATAATTAAATTTAAACACAGTCTACTTGGGGAATACTTAGAATGTAAAAACAGGATCTAAAAATACTACACATGATCACAAATATGTGCAAAATGGACTTTTGTAAAGATGGAGGAAATACATCAAAATGTTACAGAAATGCTTTTTAAATTTTTTGTTTGGAGTTTTTTTTGAGAAAGGGGACTCTTCAGATGGTGTTTTCAGCTTGCCAAAAAAAACTCTCTAATAATAGGAAATAGTAACTATTTTTTGAACGTGCTCTGTTAAATGAATTAAATGCATATGCTACAACATTGTTTTCATAATTTTTTAGCAAAATTTTTCCCATAGATGGAGCCATGCTGAACTTTAGCTGCTTTTAAGCAGCTCCTGTCTTAGTTATTGCAAATTCTAACTTAGTAGAGCTAAAAGTAAAGTCTTCACTCTGATGAACCAGTCACCCTGCCTGATAAAATTTTAGATCTCAGAAGCCATTTACCCTTGCAATAAAAATTAGTGACATTCTGGCCAGGCGCAGTGGCTCACACCTGTAATCTCAGCACTTTGGGAGGCCGAGGCGGGCAGATCACCTGAGGTTGGGAGTTCGAGACCAGCCTGACCAACATGGAGAAACCCCTGTCTCAACTACAAATACAAAATTAGCCAGGCGAGGTGGCACATGCCTGTAATTCCAGCTACTTGGGAGGCTGAGTCAGGAACTGGAACCCACAAGGTTTGCTGGAACCCACGAGGCGGAGGTTGTGGAGAGCTGAGATCGCACCATTGCACTCCAGCCTGGGCAACAAGAGTGAAACTCTCTCAAAAAAAAAAAAATATAGTGACAATCATTAAGTAGAGAATCTTCTACTTGACCCTGTAGAAGGGCATCAAAAATTGTAATACTGGCCAGGGCACAGTGGCTCATGCCAGCAACTCAGGAGGCTGAGGTGGGAGGATCGCTTGAGCTCAGGAGTTGAAGGCTGCAGTGAGCTATGACCACGCCACTGCACTCCAGCCTGGGCGACAGAGTGAGACTCTGTCTAAAACAGACAAAAATTCTAATATATCGGCAAAATTAAAAAGAAAAGCAGGAAACCCCACGTTTCAGAGGTGAGGAGAAACTGCCCTGTTCTCTTTGTAAAACACTGAGATGTCTCTTTGGAGATGGAGTGTGAAGGCACAGGTTAGGATCTAGTAGCAAGCTCACTTGTGCTACCCAGTGTCCCCTGGGAGCTCAAGACATGGGGAGGGTTGTGGGTCAGGGACCACTGAACTCATGATCATGGAGTCCTTACTGGATAAGCCCTTCAGGTTCAGGCAGTCACGATACAGTATTTGAAGCACACTTGGAATAGAATAAGTTCACTGCTAGAAATACCAGTTTCATTTATATGGTCCAAGAAGATCTTAATCCCAAAGATAGTAGAGACAAGCATCATGGAAAGAACAGCTTATAAGGATATTCCTTTTCCACATATGTTTAGCATCATGTCAGACAACATAAGAGAGATTATGTTGATATCAAAGCATTGATATCAGTACTTCGAAAATTATTCACATACTTTAATGATTCCACAGTCCCCTACACCAAACCCCATGTTTAATCAAGAGGTACTGTGTTTGAACATGAGTTCAAAGACTTTTTTTTTTTTTTTTTTTTTTTTTTTTTTGAGACGGAGTCTCGCTCTGTCGCCCAGGCTGGAGTGCAGTGGCGCGATCTCGGCTCACTGCAAGCTCCGCCTCCCGGGTTCACGCCATTCTCCTGCCTCAGCCTCCCGAGTAGCTGGGACTACAGGCGCCCACAACCGCGCCTGGCTAATTTTTTTGTATTTTTAGTAGAGACGGGGTTTCACCGTGGTCTCGATCTCCTGACCTTGTGATCTGTCCGCCTCGGCCTCCCAAAGTGCTGGGATCACAGGCGTGAGCCACCACGCCCGGCCGAGTTCAAAGACTTTTTTCCGAGACTTTTACGTGCCTATTTTCTCTCAAGTGGTAAATTCCACTAGATCCATGTGGGGGATCTAGGTTTCACGCTCCTTATGAGAATCTCATGCCTGATGATCTGTCACTGTCCCCCATCACCCTCAGATGGGACCATCTAGTTGCAGGAAAACAAGCTCAGGCTCCCGCAGATTCTACATTATGGTGAGTTGTATAATTATCTCCTTATATATTACAATGTAATAATAATAGAAATAAGGTGCACAATAAATGTAATGCACTTGAATAATCCTGAAACCACCCCCCCCACCACCGTCTGTGGAAAATTGCTTTCCACGAAACTGGTCCATGGTGCCAAAAAGGTTGAGGACCACTGACCTAGAGTCTTCTTTTTTTTTTTTTTTTTTTGAGACGGAGTCTCCCTCTGTCGCCCAGGCTGGAGTGCAGTGGCACAATCTCGGCTCACTGCAACCTCCGCCCCTCCAGGTTTAAGCAATTCTCTGCCTCAGCCTCCGGAGTAGCTGGGATTACAGGCACACGCCACCATGCCCGGCTACTTTTTTTGTATTTTTAGTAGAGATGGGGTTTCACCATCTTGGCCAGGCTGGTCTTGAACTCCTGACCTCGTGATCCACCCGCCTCGGCCTCCCAAAGTGCTGGGATAACAGGCATGAGCCGCTGCGCCCAGCCAAGCTAGAGTCTTCTAATTTTGTGTACCTGTAATGAGACCTGAACTATTTGGAACTGATCTTCCTGGCAACTTCCCTCAAGTTATAGGCAAAAATTAGGACCTAAAAGCCTTAAAAAGACCAAAATGTATGCCAAATACTCTAAAGTTCCTATCTTTACTCTTAGAAATATCCCTTGGGCCTTGCTTATCAGCTGCGTACTGGAAATGTTTACACAGCTCTAACAAACTTCCTGAGTTTCCTATACCAAACAGAAGACCGCAGATTAAAAGCGGGGAGAGGGTAGACTAAAGGCAAGCAAATTAAAGAGACATTGAATGTCAACTGTTGTCAGCCACTGTGCCGGAAGATAGTTAAACAACAATAAACCTTCAGTCCTTGAAAAGCTTATGGTTTACCAGGGGCTATAAGAAGTGCATCAGCGGCCGGTCACGGTGGCTCAGGCCTGTAATCCCAACACTTTGGGAGGCCGAGGTGGGCGGATCACAAGGTCAGGAGCTCGAGCCCAGTCTGACCAACATGGTGAAACCTCATCTCTACTAAAATTACAAAAATTAGCCGGGCGTGGTGGTGCACGCCTGTATTCCTAGCTACTCAGGAGGCTGAGGCAAGAGAATCGCTTGAACCCAGGAGAGTGGAGGTTGTGGTGAGCTGAGATCGAGTCACTGCACTCCAGCCGGGTGACAGAGCTAGACTGTCTCAACAAAAAAAAGAAGTGCATCAGAGGCCGGGCACGGCGCCTCAAGGCTGTAATCCCAGCACTTTGAGAGGCCTAGGCAGGCAGATGGCTTGAGTCCAGGAGTTCAAAACCAGCCTGAGCAACACAACGAAACCCTATCTCTACTAAAAATACAAAAAATTAGCCAAGTGTGGTAGCATGCACCTGTAGTCCCAGCTACTCGGGAGGCTGAGGGTCCTGAGCCCAGGACGTCAAGGCTGCAGTGAGCCATGATCATACCACTGCACTCCAGCCTGGGCGACAAAGTGAGACCTTGTCTCAAACAAAAAAAAACAAAAGCATCAGCATATAATGTGATAAGAATCAATGTTAGAAATATGAATGCGAGGCCGGGCGTGGTAGCTCACGCCTGTAATCCCAGTACTTTGAGAGGCCGAGGCGGGTGGATCACCTGAGATCAGGAGTTCGAGACCAGCCTGACCAACATGGTGAAACCTTGTCTCTACTGAAAATACAAAAATTAGCTGGCCGTGTTGGTGGGCGCCTGTAGTCCCAACTACTCAGGAGGCTGAGGCAGGAGAATCGCTTGAACCTGGGAGGCAGAGGTTGCAGTGAGCCGCAATTGTGCCAGTGCACTCCAGCCTGGGTGACAGAGCGAGACTCCATCTAAAGAAATATATATATGTGTGTGTGTATATATATATAAATATATATATGTGTATATATGTATATATATGTATAAATATATATATATAAAATGTGTGTGTGTGTATATATATATAAATATATATGTGTATATATGTATATATATTTATGTATAAATATATATATAAAATGTGTGTGTGTGTATATATATAAATATATATATGTGTATATATGTATATATATGTATGTATAAATATATATATAAAATGTGTGTGTGTATATATATAAATATATATGTGTATGTATATATATGTATGTATAAATATATATATAAAATGTGTGTGTGTGTATATATATATGTATGAATGGGATACAGCGATTGCTCAGAGAGACTGGGTGATTTTAGGGCATCTGCAAAGATTTCCCAAAGGTGGTGATGGCTGCACTGGGGTTTGAAAGACATGGAAGGAGCTTTCCAGAGGGAGAAAGGGGAAAGGGCAGGGGGGTGAGCGGGCTTTTTAGGCAAAGAGACGCGCCTGTAAGAAGAGCCTGGTCTGATCAGAGAATGGTGAGAATTCTCACTGAGTTGAGGTTAAGCTCTGGTGAGAGAGATGAAGTTGGAGACGGATGGCGAATGTGGACCTGTGCCTAGCACAGCACCTGACACGGCAGAGGCAGTCAGTAATATCTGCTGATTAATTGTCAGACGTTGGGTGGCTTAGGAAAGCTCTGAGGAGGGGCCCCAATTAAGGGGACAGTAGTCAGGGCGTGAGGTTTGTCCAAGAGAGCACTGTGAGATCAGGACTAAAACTGCTGCAAGAAACCCTATGATTGGGTGGCAGCAGCATGTTGTGGAGATGAGCCTGCTCTCTCAGTCTCTTCCTCTTGTCAGAACCCTTTGCCTCCTCCCCCAACACACGCATACACACACATGCATGCACCATGCTACAGAAACCTTTCTCAGTCTTGCCGTTCTCTCAAATCATGCATCGGTCTTCCCTTCATCTTCAGATTCTTTAAAGAGTAATCGAAGTTCCCACTTCTAGCATGATGAAGTGCGGAGGTCAACAAATCTTTCCAAAATGTAACTATATAGCTGGACAAACCATTGAGCATTCTGTAATTTTACCAAAGGCACAAATGGGGATGTGTTTAAGAATGAAAGCTCGCTGGGCGCAGTGGCTCATGCCTGTAACCCCAGCACTTTGGGAGGCTGAAGCAGGAGGACCACTTGAGCTCAGGAGTTCAAGAACAGCCTGGGCAAAGTAGTGAGATCCCCATCTCTACAAAAAAATAAAAAATAAAAAAAGGCATGGTGGTACACACCTGTGGTCCCAGCTACATGGGAGGCTAAGGCAGGAGAATCATTTGAGCCCAGGAGATTGAGTCTGCAGTGAGCTGTGATCACACCACTGCGCTCCAACCTGGGCAACAGAGTGAGGCAGACCCTGTCTCAAAAGAAAAAAAAAAAAAGAATTAAAGTGAGCCTTGGAGAAGACCAGCCTGTGTCCATGGCATCTTTGCCCAGGCTGCTACCCCCATCTACCCCAGCTGCTGGTAACACACACAGCAGCCCCCAGCAGGGCAGCCTGTGGAAATAAGATCCCCCGCCACCTCGCTGCAGGGGCTGGATGCAAGATTGAGGAAGGTTTTGATTTGCAGCATGGCTAGTTAAGGTGGTGATATCAATGACCAGGAGGAAGAAAGGCTGCTGACTCCTAGCCTGAGGCTCTGGGCCTTTGGAGATAACCAAATGGCCTACAGACTAGTCAGGGATGTAAGAGGGAGCTCCAGGAGATGGGAGAGCCAAAGGGAGCTCGGTAAACTCTTCACACTACCCAAATGGACTGAAGGCTCCCGGCTGGCAGAGATTAGAGCAAGTCCAAGCCATGTCCATATGCCCAGGGCACACAGCCTGTGTCTGTGCCAGTGCCAGTGTTAGGAAGTAAAAGCCAGAACACCACCGCAAATGGCCCGGGGTGTGCCTCCTCCCCATTGCGCGTAGAGCCAGCAGCAGATGGTGGAAACCGTATTGGCTTTAACTGATGTTTGACTGACAAACTATGCAGATAAGAAGTGACCTCTAGGAAGCCAGTCTGAAAAATTAAAGCAAACAAATGCCAACAATAAAACTGAGCAATGACCTGAGTGAGCGCACACTGTGGAGGAGACAGGCGTCCTGCATGGAGTGCAGCCAGGAGACAGCACGGAATGCATGGAGCAGCTATTGGAAGGCACTGAAAACGAAATCGTTGCAGGCAGCTTTCCCAGGAAGACCAGAACTGGAAGTAACACCAAATCGGTGGTGAGATAACCATGTTTCCCGTATGGTATCCCCTGACTAACCTGGCAGTGGGCACCAGGGTGTAGATAGAAAGAGCTCCAGAAGATGCCTCTATTTCTAGCTCAAGTAACAGGAAAAGGGTCTCCTAACATTCCAAGGGAATCCAGAAGTTCGTTCCTCCCCATGTTTCTTTTCCCTATTCTCTCATACCTCAGCCCCCAAGCAGTCCCACAGTGGCACTGGCACCAGCCCCAAGAGGAGCCCCAGAAGCCAAGACGCAGGCGGGAACCTTCTCTAGTTGACAGAGCTGTGGTCCCAAAAGGGCAGAAACAGCCCATGTTGCTTCTCTTCCAATTCAGTCCTCCCACTGCTTGGTTTCAGATGTAGAAATGCATGGTAGAGCCAGATAACGAAAGCCTCAGTTTTCTGCTTGGAAGACGAAAGAGAGAAGCCTCAGCAAATGAAAGCAACAGGGTAATTGCTGAGAGAGAGTTAATCAGTGAACACGCAAACCCACTAAGTTGTTTATGAACCCCAGGGCTCATTCTTGAGCTGCTCCCACATAGATCTCGTCCTGTTCAACACACCAGAGGCCGAGAGCTGAACTGAGAGACCATCACCCACAGACACAACTGGCCACTGGGTGGCGCACAAGTGGGACAGAACTGAATAGTCCTGTGAAGACTTTGGACACTGAACTGGCTTTGGAACCACAGACTGCAGAATGGAGGGGTGGGAACTTGTGGTTTGAACCTAAATCAGGTAGATTGCCTGGCCAAAATGAAAATATCTACAATCTCCATAGCATTTAATTTCATTCAGTGATTTTTTTAAGTAAATTTGCAGTGTTTTACAGCCATCCCCAAAATCTAATTCCAAAATACCTCTATCACCCCAATGAGAGACTCCATTCACGTTGCCAGTCACATGCCCTCCCAGATTTTCCCTCCGCCAAGCCCTTGGCAATCACTAATCTACTTTCCGTGTCTTTGAGTTTGCCTACTCTGGATATTTCTTTTTTTTTTTTTTTTTTTTTTTTTTTTTTTTTTTTTGAGACGGAGTCTCGCTCTGTCGCCCAGGCTGGAGAGCAGTGGCCTGATCTCAGCTCACCGCAAGCTCCCCCTCCCGGGTTCACGCCATTCTCCTGCCTCAGCCTCCCGAGTAGCTGGGACTACAGGCGCCCGCCACCTCGCCCGGCTAGTTTTTTTTTGTAGTTTTAGTAGAGACGGGGTTTCACTGTGTTCACCAGGATGGTCTCGATCTCCTGACCTCGTGATCCACCCGTCTCGGCCTCCCAAAGTGCTGGGATTACAGGCTTGAGCCACCGCGCCCGGCCTGGATATTTCATATAAATGAAATGATATATGAGGTTTTGTGATTGGCTCCTTTCATTTAGAAGAATGTTTTCAAGACTGATTCATGTTGCAGTATGCATTGGTACTTCATTATTTTTTTATGCAAAAGTAATGCTCTATTGTATGGCTATACCACATTTTTCTTTGAGACAGAGATCTCACTATGTCCCCCAGGCTGGAGTATAGTGGCTCTTCACAGGCCTGATCACAGCTCCTGCATGGATCAAAGAGTGTCACTGCAGCTTCAAACTGCAACTTCAAACTCTCAGGCTCAAGCGACCCTCCTGCCTCAACCTCCCCAGTAGCTGGGACTACAGACACGTGTGTCTGTGCCCAGCAATACCACATTTTAAAAAAATCCATCTTCAGTAGATGGAAATTTGGACTATTTCTACCTTTTACTAATAAAAATAGTACTGTTATAACATTCGTGTGTAAGTTTTCTTTTGTTTTTGTTTTTTCTTTTTTGTAGAGATGGGGGTCTCGCTGTGTTACCCAGGCTAGTCTCAAGCTGCTGGACTCAAGTGATCCTGCCATCGAGAACTCCCAAAGTGCTGGGATTACAGGCGTGAGCCACCATGCCTGGCCTGTACACAAGTTTTTGTGTAGACATGTTTACATCCAATTAATGAACACCGTATGTCTTTCCATTGATTTAGCTCTTCTTTCTTTCAACAGTGTTGTGTAGTTTCCAGTCTACAAGGCTTACCCTTTTGGATTAAATTTATTCATAATTATTTTATTATTTTTGATAATATTATAAATGGAATTGGTTACTTAATTTTATTTGAATTGTTCATTGCTAGTGTGTAAGTAGACAACTCATTTTTTTAATTGACCTTGTATCGTACAATCTCCTTGAACTCATTTATTATCACTGATAGTTTAGATCTTTTTTTTTTTTTTGAAGTTTCATTAGGGTTTTCTATATATAAGATCATGTCATCTAGAATATAGTTTTATTTATTCTATTCCTATTTCGATGCCTTTTGTTTGCATTTCTTGCCTAATTGCCTGGGCTAGAACATCCAGTACAGTGTTAAATAAAAGTGAAGAAAGAAGGCATCCTTGCAAGTCAAGTTTTTGTTTTGTTTTTTTTTTTGTTTTGTTTTGACATGGAGTCTCACACTTTGGCCCAGGCTGGAGTGCAATGGCACAATCTTGGCTCACTGCAACCTCTGCCTCCCGGGTTCAAGCAATTCTCCTGCCTCAGCCTCCTGAGTAGCTGGAATTACAGGCGCCCACCACCATGCCTGGCTTATTTTTTGTATTTTTATTAGAGACAGGGTTTCACTATGTTGGCAGGCTGGTCTCGAACTCCTGACCTCGTGATCTGCCCGCCTCAGCCTCCCAAAGTACTGGGATTACAGGCGTGAGCCACCGCACCCAGCCCAACTTAACCTTTTTTTTTTTTTTTTTGAGATGGAGTCTGTCACCCAGGCTGGAGTGCAGTGGCGTGATCTTGGCTCACTGCAAGCTTGCCTCCAGAGTTCATGCCATTCTCCTGCCTCAGCCTCCTGAGTAGCTGGGACTACAGGTGCCTGCCACCACGCCCAACTAATTTTTATTTTATTTTTTTTTTTTTTGTATTTTTTAGTAGAGTCGGGGTTTCACTGTGTTAGCCAGGATGGTCTTGATCTCCTGACCTCATGATCAGCCCACCTCGACCTCCCGAAGTGCTGGGATTACAGGCATGAGCCACCGTGCCCGGCCCAACTTAACTATTTTTAAGTGTGCAATGCAGTAGCCTTATGTTGTTGTGCAATATATTTCCAGGACGTTTTCATCTTTTATTTCTATTTATTTATTTATTTATTATTTTGAGACATGATCTCACTGTCACCTGGGCTGGAATGCATTGGTGCGATTATAGGTCACTGCAACTTCGAACTCTTGTGCTCAATCAATCCTCCTGCCTCAGCCTCCCAGGTAGCTGGGGACTACAGATGTGCACCACTGAACTGGGTTAATTTTTTTTTTTTTTTTTTTTGGAGAGAGTCTTGCTTTGTTGCCTAAGCTGTTCTTGAACTCCTGGCTTCAAGCAATTCTCCCACCTCAGCCTCCCAAAGTGCTGGGATTACAGGAGTGAGCCACCACTTGGCCCAACTTTTTATCTTTTAAAACTGAACATCTATACCCATGAAACAACAACTCTCCATTTTCTCCTCCCCCTAGTTTCTAGTGACAATCATTTGATTTGCTGTTTCTGTGAATTTGACTATTTTAGATACCTCATATAAGTGGAAGCATACAGTATTTGTATTTTTGCAACTGGCTTATTCCACTTAGCATGATGTCCTCAAGGTTCTTCCATGTTACATCATGTAACAGAATTCCTTTCCTTTTTAAGGCTGAGTAACATTCCATTATTTGTATACACCACATTTTGTTTATCCCCTCGTTTGTTGATAGACATTTAGGCTACTTCTGCATGTTGGCTATTATGAATAATACTGCTATAAATATGGATGTGTAAATATCTCTTAAAGACCCTGTTCTCAATTCTTTTGGATATATGTCCAGAAGTGAATATGGCAATTCTATTTTTATTCTTTTGAGAACCCATCAAATTGTTTTCGGTAGTAGCTACACCTTGCATTGCACAAAGGCTCCAATTTCTGTACATCCTCTTTAACACTTGTGTTTTCTGCTTTTTTGACAGTAGACATCCTAATGGGTGTAAGATAATGTTTCCTTGTGATTTTCATTTGCATTTCTCTAATGATGATTAGGAATGTTGAGCATCTTTTTTGTTTTGTTTTGTTTTGTTTTTGGTGTCGGTTTTGTTTTGAGACACAGTCTCACTCTGTCACTCAGGCTGGAGTACAGTGTTGCGATCCTGGCTCACTGAAACCTCTGCCTCCTGAGTTCAAGCTATTCTCGTGCCTCTGCTTCCCAAGTAACTGGGATTACAGGTGCCTGCCACCATGCCCGGCTAATTTTTTTTTTTTTTGAAGGTTTCAAATATACTTTATTTCTTCAATAATGCCATATCTTAATGAGTCACAGTGTTTTAACTTGCCATCAATTATGAGCTGTTTTTTAAACAATTCATTATCATACCAGCCGGGATGATTACTGATGTCTCCATTCCTTTGGGTGACTCTGCCAACAGAGGACAAGTTCCATTCTATTCCGATTTGTGTTGCTACATATGTCCATATAGCAAGTGGCTCCACTAGTTAATACAGCATTACCGTATTTGTCATGAAAATCAGGTGTACTTTTCTGGTGGCTCTGCCTTGTCATTGTTTGCTGAATGCTTCAAACTTGCAGATGACTTAGTGCGGTTTTTGACCAAGTGAAACATTGTGAAGGTGAAGAAAGAACTGTGGGAATGCAGCTGCTGCTTTGGTGCAAATTCCAATTTTTGTATTTTTAATAAAGACGGGGTTTTGCCACGTTGGCCAGGCTGGTCTTGAGCTCCTGACCTCAAGTGATCCACTGCGCCTTGGCCTCCCAAAATGCTGGAATTGCAGGCGTGAGTCACCGCACCCAGCCTGAGCATCTTTTCTTACGTTTTTTATACATTTGTGTATCATCTTTAGAAAAATGTCAAGCATTTTGCTCACTTTTGTTTGTTGTTGTTGAGGTTTCTGTTGTCTTTCTAGTTTCTATTTCACTAATTTCAGCTTTGACCTTTATGTCCTTCCTTCTGCTTGCCTTAGGCATGGTTTGTTCTTTTTTTCCCAGGCTATTGATTTGAGATCATTCTTTTTAAGTCCACTGATATTCAAGGTAATTATTGATAGGTAAGGATTACCACTGTCATTTAAAAAATTGTTTTCCGGGCCGGGCGCAGTAGCTCACACCTGTAATCCCAGCACTTTGGAAGGCCGAGGCAGGCGGATCACCTGAGGTTGGGAGTTCAAGACCAGCCTGACAAACATGAAGAAACCCAGTCTCTACTAAAAATACAAAATTAGCCAGGCGTGATGGCACATGCCTGTAATCCCAGCTACTTAGGAGGCTGAGGTAGGAGAATCACTTGAACCCGGTGGGCGGAGGTTGTCGTAAGCCAAGATCGTGCCATTGCACTCCAGCCTGGGCAACAAGAGCAAAACTCCAAAAAAAATGTTTTCCGGCTGGGCACAGTGGCTTATGCCTGTAATCCCATAATGCCTGTAATTCCAGCATTTTGGGAGGCTGAGGTGGGCGGATCACTTGAGGCCATGAGTTCAAGACCAGCCTGGCCAGCATGGTGAAATTCTGTCTTTACTAAAAATACAAAAATTAGTCCCACTAGGTGGTGCACACCTGTGGTCCCAGCTACCTGGGAGGCTGAGGCACAAGGATTGCTTGAACCCGGGAGGCAGAGGTTGCAGTGAGCCAAGATTGCACCACTGCACTCCACCAGCCTGGGTGACAGAGTAAGACTGTGTCTCAAAAATAAAAAAAAATTGTTTTCTAGTTGTTTTATAGATCCTTTGTTCCTTTCTTCCCCTCTTGCTGTCTTCCTTTATGATTAGATGACTTTCTGTAGTGGTATGCTTTGATACCTTACTTTTTAGAGGTCATTCTTCTTTAAACATAGTCTTTACAGGTATACATTTCCTTCTTAGTGTTGCTTTAGCTGCATCCCATACGTTTTTGTATGTTGTATCTTCATTTTATCCATCTCAAATTTCTCTACTTTTCTAATTTCACAAGTTGTGATTTCTTCTAATTTCCTGTGTACTTTCTAATTTCCCTTGTGATTTCTTTCTTTTTTTTTTTTTTTTTCATTTTGCGTCGGATTCTCGCTCTGTCACCCAGGCTGGAGTGCAGTGGCGCGATCTCAGCTCACTGCAAGCTCTGCTTCCTGGGTTCACGCCATTCTCCTACCTCACCCTCGTGAGTAGCTGGGATTACAGGCGCCCGCCACCACGCCTGGCTAATTTTTTGTTTTGGTTTGGGTTTTTTTGTATTTTTAGTAGAGACGGGTTTCACCGTGTTAGTCAAGATGTTCTCAATCTCCTGACCTCGTGATCCGCCCACCTCAGCCTCCCAAAGTGTTGGGATTACAGGCGTGAGTCATCACACCCGGCCTCCCTTGTGATTTCTTATTTGACTCATTGGTTATTTAGAAGTGTGTTGTTTAATGTCCAAATGTTTGTGAATTTCTCAAATTTCTGTTGTTGATTTCTAATTTCATTTCATTCTGGTCAGAACACATATGCTTTATTATTTCAATTATTTTAAATTTATTGAGGGTTTAGGAGTACAAAGGGTTATTGAAAAAAGAATCATTGAGGTTTGTCTTATGCTCTAGCATATTGTTTATGCTAAAGAGTGTTCTGGCCGGGCGCGGTGGCTCAAGCCTGTAATCCCAGCACTTTGGGAGGCCGAGACGGGCGGATCACGAGGTCAGGAGATCGAGACCATCCTGGCTAACACGGTGAAACCCCGTCTCTACTAAAAAATACAAAAAAATAGCCAGGCGAGGTGGCGGGCGCCTGTAGTCCCAGCTACTCGGGAGGCTGAGACAGGAGAATGGCCCGAGCCCGGAAGGCGGAGCTTGCAGTGAGCTGAGATCAGGCCACTGCACTCCAGCCTGGGCAACAGAGCGAGACTCCGTCTCAAAAAAAAAAAAAAAGAGTGTTCCAAGTGCACTTGAGAAGAATGTGTATTTTGATGTTGTTAGGTGGAGTTTTCTATAGATGTCTATTTGGTCTAGCTTGTTTAAACCATTGTTGAAGTCCTGTATTTTCTTGATGATCCCTGTCTAGTGAATCTATCCATTATTGTCTTTAAAAATACATTTTGATGGTTGAAAGCAAAAATTAGGCCAGGCGTGGTGGCTCACACCTATAATCCCAGCACTTTCGGAGGCTGAGGCGGGTGGATCACTTGAGGTTGGGAGTTCGAGACCAGCCTGACCAACATGGAGAAACCCCGTCTCTACTAAAAATACAAAAATTAGCCAGGTGTGGTGGCGCATGCCTGTAATCCCAGCTACTCGGGAGGCTGAGGTAGGAGAATCACTTGAACCAGGGAAGGGGAGGTTGTGGTGACCCGAGATTGCACCATTGCACTCCAGCCTAGGCAACAATAGCAAAACTCTGTCTCCAAAAAAAAAAAAAAAAGAAAGCAAAAATTATAAAATTAGTGGAGTTTACAATGCATGTAAATGTAATAGAAAACATCTATAATGTAAAGAGGGGAAGGTAAAAATACCTATCCAGTTGTAAGATTTCTACATTCCACTTGAAGTGGTAATATGTTCATTCTGTGAAAAATTAAGTATATTGTAATCCCTAGAGTCACCATTTAAAAAACCATTCAAAGAGATATATTCAAAACCAACATATGAATTAAAACAGAATGCTAAAAATCATTTAAATAACCAAAAGGAGGCAGAAAATGGTAAGCGGAAGGATAAAAAATGGAGCAAAATAAAAAGTAATAAGACGGGGCTGGGCCCAGTGGCTCACACCTGTAATCCCAAAACTTTGGGAAGCTGAGGTGGGTGAATCATTTGAGGCCAGGAGTTTGAGATCAGCCTGGTCAACACGGTGAAACCCTATCTCTACCAAAAATAGAAAAATTAGCTGGGCGTGGTGGTACACGCCTGTAATCCCCACTACTTGGGAGGCTGAGGCACAAGAATTGCTTGAGGCTGGGAGGCGGAGGTTGCTGTGAGTCAAGATTGTGCCACTACACTCCAGCCTGGGTGACAGAGCAAGACTCTGTCTCAAAAAAAAAAAAATAATAATAATAATAATAATAAGAAGAAGAAGAAGAAGAAGATGGTAGACATATATCCAAACACATAAAGAATTACATTAAACATAAATAGACTAAACCTAAATCTTAAAAGACAGACATTGTCAGAATGGATAAAAGCAGTGCCCAGCCATATGCTATTTATAAGAAACTTCTTTTATTTTTTAAAATTTTTTTCATTTTTTAAAAAATGTTTTGCAGGCCGGGCGCGGTGGCTCAAGCCTGTAATCCCAGCACTTTGGGAGGCCAAGACGGGTGGATCACGAGGTCAGGAGATCGAGACCATCCTGGCTAACACAGTGAAACCCCGTCTCTACTAAGAAATACAAAAAACTAGCCGGGCGAGGTGGCGGGCGCCTATGGTCCCAGCTACTCGGGAGGCTGAGGCCGGAGAATGGCGTGAACCCAGGAGGTGGAGCTTGCAGTGAGCTGAGATCTGGCCACTGCACTCTAGCCTGGGCTACAGAGCGAGACTCCGTCTCAAAAAAAAAAAAAAAAAAAAAAGTTTTGCATTTATTTATTCATTTATTTATTTATTAGACACAAGGTTTTGCTCTGTTGCCCAGACTGGAGTGCAATGGAATGATCATAGCTCACTGCAGCTCCCAGCTCCTGGACTCAGGCAATCCTCCTGCCTCAGCTTCCCATGTAGCTAAGACTACAGGCATGTACCATCATGTCTGACTAGTTTTTTGTTTTGTTGTGTTTTGTTTTGTTTATAGAGACAGGGGCTCACCAAGTTGCCCAGGCTAGTCTCAAATTCCTGGCCTCAAGCAATCCCCCCACCTCAGCCTTCCAAAGCACGGGAATTACAAGCATTAGCCACCATACCCAGTCAAACTTTGCTTTAAACATTATATATGTAGGTTAAAAGTAAAGAATAGAGGCTGGGCCGAGTGGCTCATGCCTGTAATCCCAGCACTTTCGGAGGCCAAGGCGGGTGGATTGCTTGAGGTCAGGAGTTCGACACCAGCCTGGCCAACACGGCGAAACCCCATCTCTACCAAAAACACAAAAATTAGTCAGGTGTAGTGGTGTTGCCTGTAGTCCCATTTACTCAGAAGGCAGAGGCAGGAGAATCACCTGAATCCGAGAGGTGGAGGTTGCAGCGAGCTGAGATCACGCCACTGCACTCCAGCCCAGGTGACAGAACAAGACTCCATCTCAAAAAAAAAAAAAAGGAAAACATATACCATGGAAATATTAATCAAAAGAGCTGGTGTGGCTGTGTTAATATCATACACAGCAAATTCCAGAGCAATGAAAATCATTAGGGACCAAAAAGGATCATACATCCTGATAAAATAGTTCATTCACCAAGGAGACATAACAATCCTAAATATGTTTGCGCCTTACACCACAGCTTCAAAATTCTCAAAGCAAATAGACAAACCCAAAATTATATTTGGAGACTTCAATACTCCTCTCTCAATCATTGGTAGAACTATTAGATAGAAAATCAGCAAAGAAGGCTGGGCATGGTGGCTCACGCCTGTAATTCCAGCACTTTGGGAGGCCGAGATGGGCGGATCACAAGGTCAGGAGATCAAGACCATCCTGGCTAACACGGTGAAACCCCGTCTCTACTAAAAATACAGAAAATTAGCTGGGCATGGTGGCGGGCACCTGTAGTCCCAGCTACTCGGGAGGCTGAGGCAGGAGAATGGCGTGAACCTGGGAGGCGGAGCTTGCAGTGAGCCGAGATCGCGCCACTGCACTCTAGTCTGGGCGACAGAGGGAGACTCCGTCTCAAAAAAAAAAAAGAAAGAAAGAAAGAAAAAAAAGAAAAAGAAAATCAGCAAAGAAGAGGAGAATTAAACAGCACCACTAGCCAACTGGATCTAATTGAACTTTGAGGAACATGCTACCGATAAACAGCAGACTATACATTATTTCAAGTGCACACAGAACCATTCACCAAGATAGACCATATCCTGGGTCATAAAACAAGCCTTAGCAAACTTAAATGAAGTGAAATCATGCCAAGCATGGTCTCTGACCATAACAAAAGTAGACCAGGAATCAATAAGACAAACGTAATAGGAGCATCCCTGAACACTTATAAATTAAACAACAGACTTCTAAATTAATCCATGTATCAAAGAGAATATTTGAAGAGAAATTAGAAAATATAAATATCCCTCATGAAATTAGATGCCAAAACCCTCAAAAAAAATTTGCAAATTGAATCAAGTAGTTTATAAAATGTTAATACACATTCAGTCATTAAAAGCTACAATGTCGGGCGCACTGGCTCATGCCTGTAATCCTAGCATTTTGGGAGGCTGAGGCAGGTGGATCACTTGAGGCCAGGAGTTCGAGACCAGCCTGGCCAATATGGCGAGACCCCATCTCTACTGTAAATACAAAAATTATCTGTGCGTGGTAGCACACGCCTGTAGTCTCAGCTACTCAGGAGACTGAGGCTTGAGAATCACTTGAAACCAGTAGGCGGAGGTTGCAGTGAGCCAAGATCATGCCACTGCACTCCAGGCTGAGCGACACAGCAGGACTCTGTTTCAAAAAACAAAACAAAACAATAAGAAAAAAATGCTAGTAGGCAAATTCATAAAGACAAAAAGTAGAGTTAGGGTTACCAGGGGCTTGTGGAGTGGGGAGTGGGGAGTAATTGTTTAATAGGCACAGAGTTTCTATTTGAGATGATCAAAAGTTTTGGAAATGGATAGTGATGATGGTTACACACCATTGTGAGCAAACTTATCAAAGGGTTACATACCATATAAGTCCATTTATATGGTATATAGTGTGGAGAAGTAATCAGTGGTAAGGGGGTGAGTGGAAGGTATAACTATAAAAGGAATAATAATGAGTTTTTAGAATGTTGGAATTGTTATGTATGCTTACTGTGGTAGTGGTTACATGAATCTGGACGTACATGTCAAATTTTTTCTACAAAAAATTTGTAGAACTGGCCGGGCGCATTGGTTCACGCCTGTAATTCCAGAATTTTGGGAGGCCAAGGCGGCTGTATCACCTGAGGTCAGGAGTTTGAGACCAGTTTGGCCAACATAGCGAAACTCCGCCTCTACTAAAAATACAAAAATTAGCCCGGCGTGATGGTGCGTGCCTGTACTCCCAGTTACTCAGGAGGCTGAGGCAGGAGAATCGCTTGAACCTGGGAGGCGGAGGTTGCAGTGAGCTGAGATTGAACCACTGTACTCCAGCCTGGGCAACACAGCAAGACTCCATCTCCAAAAAAAAAAAAAAAAAAACATGTAGAACTGTACACCCCCTAAATGGGCAACTTTTCTATATGATTATATACTGAAAATACCTATATCCATTCTCTCTATTTCACAAAAAGGTAATCACCACTTTGAGCACCTGTTTCCTTACCACCTAGTTCCTCCTTTTCCATAGGCCCTTGGGTTTTGGTCTGTACCACTTTTTCAAAAGTGAGCTTTTAGAGGACGAGGCAGAGCACATGTCTGAATAGAACCCTCCAGCAAGCATCGCCCCAATCCTCTGCCCTGCAGGAACACCAAATGGAACAACTATCTGCACAAGAAAGCACCTTCATAAGACACAAAGATCAGACGAGTGATCACAGTACTAGTTTGTAACATCATATCAAGGAAAGAGGCACTGAAGAGGGAAGGAAAGACTGTCTTGAACAGCTGATGCCACCTTTCCCCCATCTCCCCAGTAGTAGCAGCGGCCTCATGACGAAAGAGAATCTGTGTGATCTGGGGAGGGACAGTGCCGTGATTGTGAAACTTTGCCTTGGAACTTAGTGCTTCCCTGTAACACCGGAAAGCAACACAGGGCAACATTCAGCAGGTACCCTTGGAGGCAGCATTTAGACCAGCCCTAGCCAGAAGGGAACTATCCGTCCTAGCTGTCAGAACCTGAACTCCAGCAAGCCTTGTCACCGTGGGCCAAAGTGCCCTCCTGTCCTAGGGCACTAAACTTAGAAGGCAGTCCAGGCCACAAGGACTGCAATTTCTTAGCAACTCCGGTTGCCCCACGATGCCTGGCTAATTTGTTTTTCTCTGTAGAGACAAGGGTCTCACTATGTTGCCCAGGCTGCTCTCAAACTCCTGGGCTAACGCAGTCCTCCAGCCTTGATGGCCCAAAGTGCTGGGATTACAGGTATGGGCCACCATAGCTGGCCAAGACTTTTTTCTTCTGCTTGAAGAGAGGACAGGGGATAGTAAAGAGGACTGTATCTTGCAGCTTGGATACCAGCTCAGCCACAGTAGAATAGGGCACCAGGCAGAGTCCTGAGGCCCCCATTTAGGCCCTAGCTCCCAGATGACATTTCTGAACACACCCTGGGCTGGAACGGAACCCGCCACCTTGAAGGGAAAAACCCGGTCCTGGCAGAATTTATCATCTGCTGACTAAAGAGGGCCTGGGCCTTGAATAAACATCAGTGGTTGCCAGGCCCTACCCACTGTGGGCCTTGGGTGAGACCCAGTGCCGTGCTGGCCTCAGGTGTGACCCAGTGCATTCCCAGCTGCAATGGCCATGGGGAGAGGCTCCCTTTGCTTGACGAAAGGAGAGGGAAGAGTAAAGCGGACTTCCTCTTGCAGCTAGGATATCAGCTTGGTCACAGTGAGATAGAGCACCAGGTGGGCTCCTGGGGTCCCTGATTCCAGGCCTTGGCTCCTGTATGGCATTTCTGGACTTGCTTTAGGTGAGAAGGAGCCCTTTGTCCTCAAAGAAGAGACCCAGCCTGGCAGCAATTACCAGAAGCTGGCTGAAGAGCTCTTGGGGCTTGAGTGAACACTGGCAGTAGCCAAGTCATACTCGCTGCGGGCCTGGGGTGGTGGTGGCCATAGGGAGAGGTTCCTTCTGTTTGAGGAAAGGAGAGAGAAGAGTGGAAGGACTTTGTCTTGTGGCATGGGTGCCAGGTCAGCAGTAGAATAGAGCACCAGATAGACTCCTAAGTTTTCCAACCCCAGGCCCTGACTCCCAGATGGGATGACATCTCTGGACATACTTGGAAACATGGGGAATGCACTTCCCTGAAAGGAAGACAGTAAGCCTGGTTTCACAACCTCCTGACAGTAGAGCCTGTGGGCTGTGAGGAAACAACGGTAACCAGGCAGTGGTTGCCACAGGCCTTGGGTGAGACCCAGTATTGTGCTAGCTTTAGGTCTGACCCAGTGCAGTCCCAGTGGTCTTGGCCACAGGGGTTCATATGTCACCCTTCCCCAAGGTCTAGTCAGCTCAGCATGGAGAGAGAGAGAGACTCTGGTTAGGGGAAGGCAAGGAAAGAGAACAAGAGTCTCTGCCAGGTAATCTAGGGAATTCTCCCAGATCTTACCCAAGACCACTGGGGTAGTACCTCTACAAGTCTGCAAGAGTCACAGCATCATTGGGCTTGGGGTGCACCCTAATGCAGATACAGCTGCAGTCACCAAAATCTTAGATCACAACACTCAATTCCCTTTGAATACTTGGAAAGCCTTCCCAAGAAGGACAGAAACAAATAAGCCAGACTGCAAAAATTGTAATAAATATCTAACCAGGCCGGGCATGGTGGCTCATGCCTATAATCCCAGGATTTTGTGAGGCCAAGGTGGGTGGACTGCTTGAGCTCAGGAGTTCAAGACCAGACTGGGCAACAAGTGAAACCCTGTCTCTACCAAAAATGCAAAAATTAGCCAGGTGTGGTGGCACATGCGTGCGGTCCTAGCTACTTGGGAGGCTCAGGTGGGTGGACTGCTGGAGCCCAGAAAGTCAAGGGTGCATTGAGCTGCAATCTCACCACTGCACTCCAGCCTGGGTGACAGAGCGAGACCCTGTCTCCAAAAAAAAAAATAATTAATTAATTAAAAAATAATTTAAAAATGAATATCTAAACTTTCAATGCTCAAATACTAACAATCATCCACAAACGTTAAGACCATCCAGGAAAATGTGACCTTACCAAACTAACTAAATAAGGCACCAGTGGCCAATCCCAGACTGACAGAGATATGTGATCTTTCAGACACAGAATTCAAAACAGCTGTTTTGAGGAAGCTCAATGAAATTCTAGATAACACAGAGAAGGAATTCAGAATCCTCTCAGATGAATTTAACAGAGAGATTGAAATAAAGAGAATCAAGCAGAAATTCTGGAGCTGAAAAATTTAATCGACATCCCAAAGAATGCATCAGAGTTTCTCAACAGCAGAATTGATCAAGTAGAAGAAAGAATTAGTGAGTTTGAAGATAAGCTATTTGAAAATACACAATCAGAAGAGACAAAAGAAAAAAGAAAAAAATGGTGAAGCATGCCCACCAGATTTAGAAAACAGCCTCAAACGGGCAAACCTAAAAGTTACAGCCCTTAAAGAGGAGATAAAAAGAGAGATCATGGTAGAAAGTGTACTCAAAGGGGTAATAACAGATACTTTTCTTTTTCTTTTTCTTTTTTTTTTTTGAGACGGAGTTTCACTCTTGTTGCCTAGGCTGGAGTGCAATGGTGCAATCTCCGCTCACCACAACCTCTGTGTCCTGGGTTCAAGTGATTCTCCTGCCTCAGCCTCCCAAGTAGCTTGGATTACAGGCGTGCACCACCTTGCTGGGCTAATTTTGTATTTTTAGTAGAGATGGGGTTTCTCCATGTTGGTCAGGCTGGTCTCAAACTCCTGACCTCAGGTGATCCACTTTCCTAAAGTGCTAGAATTACAAATGTGAGCCACCACGCCCAGCCAATAACTGAGAACTTTCTTAACCTAGAGAAAAATATCAATATTCAAGTACAAGAAGGTTATAGAACACCAAGTAGATTTAACCCAAATAAGACTGCCTCAATACATTTAATAATTAAACTCCTAAAGGTCAAGGATAAAGAAGAAATATTAAAAATGGCAAGAAAAAAGAAACAAATAACATACAAAGGAGCTCCAACACATCTGGCATCAGACTTCTCAGTGGAAACCTTGCAGGCCAGGAGAGAGTGACATAACGTATTTAAAGATCAGAAAAACAACAACAACAACAGCAACAACTACCGCAACAAACTCAACTGTTTTCCTAGAATAGTATATCCAGTGAAAAAATCCTTCAAACATGAAGGAGAAATACTTTCCCAGACAAACAAAAGCTGAGGAACTTCATCGAGAAATACTTTCCCAGACAAACAAAAGCTGAGGAACTTCATCAACAATAGATCTGTCCTACAAGAAATGCTAAAGGGAGGTCTTCAATCTGAAAGAAAAGGACATTAATAAGCAATAAGAAATCATCTGAAGGTTAAAAAAAAAACCCTCATTGGTAATAGTAAGTACACACGTAAACATAGAATATGATAACACTGTAATTGTGGTGCGTAAACTATTCATACCTTGAGTAGAAAAACTAAAAGATGAACCTATCAAAAAATAACAAGTTTTTCAAGACAGACAATATAATAAGATATAGAAAGAAAAAACAAAATGTTAAAAAGTGGGGAGATGAAGGTAAAGTGTAGAATTTTTATTAGTTTTCTCTTTGCTTATTTGTTTTTACAGTGTTATGTTTTCATCAGTTTAAAATAATAAATTATAACATGATATTTACAAGCCTTGTGGTAACTTCAAATAAAAAAAAAACCCTAAAACAGATACACAAAAAATAAAAAGCGAGAAATTAAAACATATCACCAGAGAAAATCACCTTCACAAGAAGGAAGGAAGGAAGGAAGGGAAGGAACTACAAAACCACCAGGAAACAAGTATCACCATTGAAGTAGTTAAGTGCTTACTTTTCAATAATAATATTGAACGTAAATGGACTAAACTCTCCAATCAAAAGACACAGAGTGGCAGAATAGATTAAAAAAAAAAAAAAGACCCAACAACCTGTTGCCTACAAGAAACACACTTCACCTATAAAGACACACATAGATTGAAAATAGGGAAAGGATATTTCATGCAAATGGAAGCCAAAAAAGAGCCAGAGTAACTATACTACATCATACCAAATAGATTTCAAGACAAAAACTATAAAAACTACAAAGAAGTTCATTATATAATGACAAAGGGTCTATTCATCAAGAGATATAACAATTACAAATATATATGCATCCAATACTAGAGCACCCAGATATATAAAGCAAGTATTATCAGAGCTTAAGAGGGAGATAGCCCTCAATACAATAATAGCTAGAGACTTCAAGACTCCACTTTTAGCACTGGATAGATCATCAAGACAGAAAATCAACAACAAAAAAGTCAGACTTAATATGCACTACAGACCAAATGGACCTAATAGATATTTACAGAGCATTTCATGCAATAGCTGCAGAATACACATTCTTCTCCTAAGTAAATGGAGCATTCTCAAGGAGAGAACATATCTTAGGCCAAAAAAACCAAAAAACAAGTCTTTAAAAAGTGAAAAAAAGCCAGGCGCGGTGGCTCACCCCTGTAATCCTAGCACTTTGAGAGGCCAAGGCAGGTGGAACACGAGGTCAGGAGATCGAGACCATCCTGGCTAACATGGTGAAACCCTGTCTCTACTAAAAATACAAAAAATTAGTCCGGCAGGGTGGTGGGTGCCTGTAGTCCCAGCTACTCGGGAAGCTGAAGCAGGAGAATGGTGTGAACCTGGGAGGCAGAGCTTGCAGTGAGCCGAGATAACGCCACTGCACTCCAGCCTGGCAACAGAGCAAGACTCTGTCTCAAAATAAAAAAAAAAAGTGAAAAAAAAAAAAAAGGAAATCTATTTAGTATCTTCTCTCACCACAATGGAATTAAACTAGAAATAAAAAATAAGAGGAACTTTAGAAACTATGCAAACACATGGAAATTCAATACTATGCTCCTGAATGACCAGTGGGTCAATGAAGAAATCAAGATAGAAATTTAAACATTTCTTGGCCGGGCGCGGTGGCTCAAGCCTGTAATCCCAGTACTTTGGGAGGCCTAGACGGGCGGATCACGAGGTCAGGAGATCCAGACCATCCTGGCTAACACAGTGAAACCCCGTCTCTACTAAAAAGTATAAAAAACTAGCCGGGCGAGGTGGCGGGCGCCTGTAGTCCCAGCTACTCGGGAGGCTGAGGCAGGAGAATGGCGAGAACCCGGGAGGCGGAGCTTGCAGTGAGCCGAGATCGCGCTACCGCACTCCAGCCTGGGGGAATGAACAAGACTCCGTCTCAAAAAAAAAAAAAAAAAAAAAAAAAAAAAAAAAAAATTCTTGAAAGAAATGAAAATGAAAACACAACATACCAAAACTTACGGAATACAGCAAAAGCAATAGTAAGAGAAAAGTTTATAGCAATAAACACCTACATCGATAAAGTAGAAAAACTTTAAATAAACAACCTAAGATGCATCTTAAGGAACTGAAAAGCAAGAAAAAAACCCCCACAATTGCTAGAAGGAAAGAAATAATAAAGATCAGAGTAAAAACAAATAAAATGGAAATGAAAAAACAATACAAAAGATCAATGAAATGAAAACTTGTTTTTTTAAAAAGATAAACAAAATTGGCAAACCTTTAGCCAGACTTACTAAGAGAGAAGACCCAAATGAATAAAGTCAGAGATGAAAAATGGGACATGACAACTGACAACGCAGAAATTCAAAGGATCAATAGAGACTACTTTGAGCAACTATATGCCAGTAAATTGGAAAATTTAGAAGACATGGAGAAATTCCTAGACACATACAAGCTACCAAGATTGAATCATGAAGAAATAAAAAACCTGAATAGATTGGTAACAGGTAATGCGATCAAAGCCACAATAAAAAGTCTCCCCGCAAAGGAAGGCCTGGGACCCAATGGCTTCACCCTTGAATTTTACCAAACATTTAAAAAAGAACTAATACCAATCTGACTCAAACTGTTCAAAAATATAGAGGAGAAGGGAATACTTCTAAATTCATTCTACAAAGCCAGTATTACCCTGATACCAAAACCAGAGACACATCCAAAATATGAAAGAAAGAAAGAAAAAGAAAGAAAGAAAGGGAGGGGAGGGGAGGGGAGGGGAGGGGAGGGGAGGGGAGGGGAGGGGAGGGGAAGGGAGGGGAGGGGAGGGAAGGGAAGGGAAGGGAAGGGAAGGGAAGGGAAGGGAAGGGAAGGGAAGGGAAGGGAAAGGAAGGGGAAGCTAGAGGCCAATATTCTTGATAAATGTTGATGCAAAAATCCTCAGCAACATACTAGCAAGCCAAATTCAACGACACATTAAAAAAGATCATTTATCATGACCAAGTGGGATTTATCCCAGGGATACAAGAATGGCTCAGCATATGCAAAGCAATCAATGTAATACATCATATCAACAAAACGAAGGACAGAAACGATATGACTACTTCACTAGATGCTGAAAAAACATTTGATAATATTCAACATCTTGGTCAGGCACAGTGAGTGTCTCATGCCTGTAATCCCAGCACGTTGGGGGGCCAAGGTGAGAGAATCAGTTGAAGCCAACAGTTTGAAACCAGTCTGGCCAATATAGCAAGACTCCACCTCCACTAAAAATAAAAAATTAACCAAGTGTGGTGGTGTGTCCCTGTAGTCCCACCTACTCAGGAGGCTGAGATGGGAAAATCAACGTATTTTGTGATTAAAAAAAAAAAAAACTCTCAAGAAACTGCATATAGAAGGAACATAATTCAACATAATAAAAACCACATATGACAGACCCACAGCCAGTACCATACTCAATGGGGGAAAACTGAAAGCCTTTCCTCTAAGACCTGGAACAAGAGAAGGATGCCCACTTTCACCACTGTTATTCAGCATAGTACTGGAAGTCCTAGCTAGAGAAATCAGAGAAGAGAAAGAAATCAGAGAAGAGAAAGAAACAAAGGGCATTCAAATAGAAAAGAAAGAAGTTAAATTATTCTTGTTTGCAGATGATATAATCTTATATTTGAAAAATCTAATGACCTGCTCCCCCCAAAAAACTATTAGAACTGAAAAACAAATTCAGTAAAATTGGATGATAAAAAATAAACATACAAACATCAGTAGCATTTCTATATGCCAACAGCAAAAATCTGAAAAATCAAGAAAGTAATCCTATTTACAATAGCTGCAAATAAAATAAAATACCTAGGAATTAACCAAAAAGGTGAAAGACCTCTAATAATGAAAATAATAAAATACTGATGAAAGAAATTGAAGAGGACACCAATAAATGGAAGAATATTCCATATTCATGGATTGGAAGAATCAATATTTTTTAAATGTCCATACTACCCAAAGCAATCTATAGATTCAACACAATCCCTATTAGATACCAATGACATTCTTCACAGAGATAGAAAAAATAATCCTAAAATTTATATGAAGCCACAAAAGACCCAGAATAGCCAAAGCCATCATGAGCAAACAGAACAAAACTGGAGGAGTCACATTACCTGACTTCAAATTATACTACAGAGCTATAGTAATTGAACAGCATGGTACTGGCATAAAAACAGATGCATAGACCACTAGGACAGAATAGAGAACCCAGAAAGAAATCCACACAGTACAGTGGACTCGTTATAACAATGTTATCAGAAACATACACTGGGGAAAGAACAGTCTCTTCAATAAATGGTGCTGGGAAAACTGGATATCCATATGCAAAAGAATGAAACTAGACTTCTCGCTCACCATATACAAAAATCAAATCAAAATGGATTAAACACTTAAAACTAAGACCTCAAACTATGAAACTACTACAAGAAAATATTGGGAGAAGTCTTCAGGACATTGGTCCGGGCAAAGATTTCCTGAGTAATACCTCAAAAGCACAGGCAAGCAAAGCAAAAACGGACAAATGGGATCACGTTAAGTTAAAAAGCTCCTGCACCCCAAAGGAAAACATCAACAAAGTGAGCGGACAACCCATAGAAGGGGAGAAATTATCTGCAAACTATCTATCTGACAAGGCATTAATAACCAAAACACAGGGCAGGTGCCGCAGCTCACACCTGTAATCCCAGCACTTTGGGAGGCTGAGGTGGGCAGATCACCTGAGGTCAGGAGTTTGAGACCAGCCTGGCCACCATGATGAATCTCCGTCTCTACTAAAAATACCAAAATTAGCCAGGCATGGTGGTGCATGCCTGCTATCACCCAGGCTGGGGTGTAGTGGCGTGATCTAAGCTCACTGCAACCTCTGCCTCCCGCATTCATGCGATTTTCCTGCCTCACCCTCCTGAGTAGCTGAGATTACAGGCAAACGCCACCATGCCCAGCTAATTTTTGTATTTTCAGTAGAGACAGGGTTTCATCAGGCTGGTCTTGAACTCCTGACCTCAGGTGATTCGCCCACTTCAGTCTCCCAAAGTGCTGGGATTACAGGCATGAGCCACCGCCCCTGGCCTATTCATGAATGTTTTAAATGCCACCTAGAATGGTGAATCTTTTCCAGATTTACTTTGATCAGATCCACCAGAGGAATCACCACCTATGGCAGCTGTAACATTACTAAATGCATTGTTTAAAAAAAAACTTAAGGTGGACAGGAAGTAGGATTTATTGGTGAGTATTAAGAGGGGGCAGCACAGTGGAAGCCCTCATGAGTGCAGGGCCTGCCACTTGCCCAGAGGACCACAACTAGGGACGTACTTGACCCACCATCCATCTGGGATGAGCCGCTTCTCAGTCACCGTGTCTTCAAATTCATCCGCATTGAACTTGATGAAGCTCTCACTTCTTTGAGATGTGGATCTTCTGTCCGCCAGGGAACTTGAACTTGGCCCAGTGCAGGGCCTCATTCGCATGCTCCTTGTTCTGCAGCTTGGTGCGGATGGACGTGATAACTTGGCCAATGTGACCCTGGCCACCATGCCCTGGGGCTTTCCAAAGGCACTTTGCATACCTGTGGGGAGCCTGTCAGCCCCAGCACAGGACAACATCTTGTTGATGCGGATGACGTGGAAGGGGTGGAGCTGCACTGGGATATGAAAGCCGTCTTTGCCACAACTTTCTACCGTGTAAGTATTGGCACAAATTCAGGCAGCCTCCAGGTCTTCAGAGGAGTGCTGCCCATATTCACCTGACACCATGTGGCCACAGAGTGGAAACTCATCCACTTTTGCCTTCTTCCGCCCCAGGTCAAAGATGAGAATGTTGGTATCAGGGACACCTCGGCAGAAGCGAGGCTTTGGGTACGGCTTGTTCTTACAATACCGGTAACAACGGACGGGGCGGTGGCCCATGGTGACACCAGGATCTTCAGTGGCGTGCTTAAGAGAAAGAGCAATGCATTTCTTAAATAATAAAACTTAAACCGGAGGTCAGGAGTTTGAGACCAGCCTGGCCAAACATGGTGAAACCCATCTCTACTAAAAAAAAGACAAAAATTAGCCGGGCATGGTGGCCAGCGCCTGTAATCCCAGCTACTTGGGAGGCTGAGGCAGGAGAATCGCTTGAACCTGGGAGGCAGAGGTTGCAGTGAGCCAAAATTGCGCCACTGGCCTCCAGCTGGTTGACAAGAGCAAAACTCCATCTCAAAAAAAAAAAAAAAAGCTTAAAAGTCAAGATTACTCCTTGATCCATGGGCTGCAGAATGGACATAGCGTTAGCTGGCAGGTAAACATTAATCTACTTGTACATCTCCGTCAGAGCTCTTGAGTAACTAGGTGCATTGTCAATGAGCAGCAGAATTTGAAAGGAATCATTTTTCTGGAAAATGATTTTGGCTTATCTTGGCTTCTGATATGCCTTCCTCACTAAGCTTAACCATTTCTAGCTTTGATTTAAAGTGAGCGACATGCAACTCTTCCTTTCATGTAAACACACAGAAGGCATTATAGGGTTCTTAAGGGCCCTGATTTCAGTATTGTTGTGTCTAGGTGAACAGGGAGCTCCGAGGAGAGGGAGAGAGACTGGGAATGGCGGGTCGGTGAAGCAGTCAGATGCAACACACACATTCATCAATTAAGTTTGCTGTCTTGTATGAGCATGGCTTGTGGTACCCCAAAACAATTACAATAAGTAACATCAAAAATCACCGATCACAGATCAGCATAACAGATATTATACTAAAGAAAAAATTTGAAATATTGTGAGAATTACCAAAATGGGATGCAGAGACACGAGGTGAGTACGTGCTGTTGGAAAAATGGTGCTGAGGCCAGTGCAGTGGCTCATGCCTGTAATCCCAACACTTTGGGACGCTGAGGCGGGCAGATCGTTTGAGGTCAGGAGTTGGAGACCAGCCTGGCCAACATGGTGAAACCCCATTTCTACTAAAAATACAAAAAAATTTAGCTAGGCGTGGTGGCACATACCTGTAATCCCAGCTACGAGGGAAGCTGAGGCAGGAGAATCACTTGAACCTGGGAGATGGACTGTTCCCTGACCAAACTGAGGGTCGGGCTGCTGTTTCTCATGGCCCAATAACGAGATGCAGAGGAACTGGGGAGAAAGAGAGTTTTTATTTCTGCAACCAGTTACAGGGAGAAGGCCTGGAAATTATCACCAGACCCACTCAAAATTACAAAGTTTTCCAGAGCTTATATACCTTCTAAGCTATATGTCTACGTGTAAGTGCCCATTCATCTAAAGACATAAGTGATTCACTTCTTTTAATCTATAACTAAGGTCTGAGTCCTAAAGACCTTCCTCTGGAGCCTCAGTAAATTCACTTAATCTAATGGATCTAGATGCTGGGGTGATTTTTTTTTTGAGATGGAATCTTGCTCTGTTCCCCAGGCTGGAGTGCAGCGGCACAATCTCGGCTCACCGCAAGCTCTGCCTTGGTGCCCGGTGATTACCCTTATCTTGGCTTCCGCTAAATCATGGAGGTTTGGGAAGTTCTTTCAGACTCCCAGTAAACTTGTCTGTGGAGACCTGGGGAGTTTCTTCAGACCCACAATAAAACTTGTTTAATCCTAAATGGGTCCTGTTAAGAACTTCTTCCTTATGGGCTGAATGCGGTGGCTCATGCCTGTAATCCCAACACTTTGGGAAGCTGACACGGGTGGATCATGAGGTCAAGAGATCAAGACCAGCCTGGCCAACATGGTGAAAGCCTGTCTCTACTAAAATTAAAAAAATTAGCCAGGCGTGGTGACGCACGCCTGTAATCCCAGCTACTCAGGAGGCTGAGACAGGAGAACCTCCCAGGTTCTCCTCTCCTGTCTCCTGCTTGAACCTGGGAGGCAGAGGTTGCAGTGAGCCAAGATCCCGCCACTGCACTCTACCTGGGTGACACAGCAAGACTCCATCTCAAAAAAAAAAAAAAAAAAAAAAGAATTCCTTCGTTATTTTCTCATGCTTTAAGGCCCAGGAAAAGCCTAGGCAAACGTTTCGATGGCCTTTTGTTATATCCCAGCCTTTCTATAAGGGCACTGGCTTTTAATATTTAATTTAATCACTCAGTCATTACTGAAAGAGTTGTTATGGAAGCCTGCATTGGTGAGACCTGGCCTGCCACAGGAGGTTGCAGTGAGCTGAGATCGTGTCACTATACTCCAGCCTGGGCGGCAGAGTGAGACTCTGTCTCAAAAAAGAAAAATGATGCCGAAAGATTTGTTTGACACAGGGTGGGCACAAACTTTCAATTTGTAAAAAACATAGTATCTGTGAAGTACAATAAAATGTAGTGCAATTACATGAGGTATGCTTGGATAGCAAAACATCATGTTGTACCTAGTAAATATATATAATTTTTATTTGTGAATTATACCTCAATAAAGCTGGGCAAATGAACTATATTTGCAACATGGTAGGAATATATGACATTGGACATTAGTGCAAATGGAATTTTCAGTGCCTTGGTGAAAATGTCATACCACTGAACAACAACAACAAAAAAGTAGTGTAAAATGAAGTAAAATGTGAAAATCCCTAATTAATGCAGAAATATGAACTGCTTGTCCAAAAGATAAAAGTCTTTTGAGTTCCTCAAGAAGATTCTCTCTTTGGATGCTGGGCACGGTGGATGCTGGGCACCTGTATCCGAGCACTTTGGGAGGCCAATGCAGATGGATCACTGGAGGCCAGGAGTTCAAGACCAGCCTGTCCAACATGGTGAAACCCCATCTCTACAAAGAATAAAACAATTAGCTGGGTGTGGTGGCACGTACCTGTAATCTCAGCTACTCAGGAGGCTGAGGCACAAGAATTGCTTGAACCTGGGAGGCAGAGGTTGCAGTGAGCCGAGACTACGCCACTGCAGTCCAGCCTGGGCCACAGAACAAAACACTGTCTCAAGGAAAAAAAAAAACAAAAAAAAAAACAACAACAAAAAAGAAGATTCTCTCTTTGGGCACTCCTTTTCAATACATTCAATGTAAATGGATTAACGATACCATTTTTACAAGGTGAGTGTGTTTGGGCAAGTTGCTTCAGTGCTCATTCTCTTGGTTTCCTTTTTTTTTTTTTTTTTTTTTGGAGACAGGGTCTTTCTCTGTCACCTAAGCTGGAATGTAGTGAGGTGAACATAGCTCACTGCAGCCTCCAACACCTAGCCTCAAGAGATCCTCCTGCTTCAGTCTCCCAAATAGCTGGGACTACTGGCATGCATCACCATGCCTGGCTAGTTTTTAATTTCTTTTTGTTTGTAAGCACAGGGTGTTGCTATGTTGCCCAGGCTGGTCTTGAACTACTGGGCTCAAGTGATCCTCCCATCTCAGCCTCCCAAAGTTTTGGATTACAGGCATGAGCCATGGTGCCTGGCTGTCTTTTGGTTTTCTTATCTGTAAAAACCGAGGATAATAACAGTACCCGTACAAAGTTGTTGGAAGAACGAAATTAGTTAATACAAGTGAAGTGCTAAAGAAAAAAAAGAGCTTTGGAACACAGCAAGTACTTGTTAGCTATGGCTATTGTTACCAACACAGTTTTCAAAGGCAAATTCGTGGTTTCACCTATCACCTGAGGTTTATTACTTTTTTTTTTTTCTCGCTCTGTCGCCCAGGCTGGAGTGCAGTGGCACCATCTCAACTCACTGCAAGCTCCGCCTCCCGGGCTCACACCATTCTCCTGCCTTAGCCTCCTGAGTAGCTGGGACTACAGGCGCCCGCCACCATGCCCAGAAAATTTTTTGTATTTTAGTGGAGACGGGTTTTCAGCGTGTTAGCCAGGGTGGTCTCAATCTCCTGACTTCGTGATCCGCCCACCTTGGCCTCCCAAATTGCTGGGATTACAGGCGTGAGCCACTGTGCCCAGCCAAGGTTTATGACTTCTAATTCCATCAGATCTTCTCTTTTTGTTTTTATTTTAAAATTAATTAAATATTATTATTGTTATTTTTTGAGACAGAGTCTGCTCTGTTGCCCAGGCTGGAGTGCATTGGCACAATCTCAGCTCACTGCAACCTCCCAGGTTCAAGCAATTCCAGTGCCTCAGTCATCCAAAGAAGCTGGGATTACAGGCATGCACCACCACACCCAGTTAATTTTTGCATTTTTAGTAGAGATGGGGTTTCACCATGTTGGCCAGGCTGGTCTTGAACTCCTGGCCTCAAGCAATCCGCCCATCTGGGCCTCCCAGCGTGCTGGGATTACAGGTGTGAGCCATTGTGCCTAGCCCTCTTTTCGTTTTAGAGATAGGAATTTCATTCTCTTCCAGAGGCTGGAGTGCAAAGGCATGAACATAACTAATCGCAGTCTCCAACTCCCGGGCTAAAGGGATTTCTCCCCCTCTGCCTTTGGAGTAGCTGGGCCTCCGAACTGTGCCACGACTACTGGCTTCCATCAGGATCTTTGTCCTACCATTTCATCTTCCTACTAGCCTATCCCACATGGATATATAAATGGTACCTCAAGTGAAAGAAATCAACTACCTAAAATAGGATTTTCCACTCCAAACTAGATTTTCTTTACATGTCATTTCTGTTAATGTGGGTCACACACACTGGTAAGCTCAGAATCATCTTTTTCTTTTCTTTTATTCACATCCAGTATGGTTGAAACAAAACAAAACAAAATGCTGTTTTTCCTTTTTTTAGAAAGGCAATACTTGTTCATTATACAAAATTTAGAAAATATGGAAAAACAGGCCGGGCGCGGTGGCTCACGCCTGTAATCCTAGCACTTTGGGAGGCCGAGGCGGGCGGATCACAAGGTCAGGAGATCGAGACCACAATGAAACACCGTCTCTACTAAAAATACAAAAAATTAGCCGGGCGCGGTAGTGGGCGCCTGTAGTCCCAGCTACTCAGGAGGCTGAGGCAGGAGAATGGCGTGAATCCGGGAGGCGGAGCTTGCAGTGAGCCGAGATCGCGCCACTGCACTCCAGCCTGGGGGACACAGCAAGACTCTGTCTCAAAAAAAAAAAAAAAAAAAAAAAGGAAAAACAAACAGGATAAAAATTTATCCACAACCAAAATAGCCTAAATTTCCAGTTAAAAATGTCAACGCATTTGATATTTGCCCGCATAATTAAGACCGTAATGTTTACACAAATGTGATCTTTTAAAATGTAAAAGGTTCTCACTATTAAAAACATTTTGTTAAATCTTGTTTTAAAAGTAAGAGTTTAACATCCAAATTCCCAAAATAGACATTTTTGAAGATTTGGAAGACACAGATGGTTCAAAATCTTGACATTATTACCGTTAAATTTTGGTATGCCCTGTTATTCTGCTAGTGAAATATATATACATTTGGGGCGCTATTCCTTTTCTTTTCTTTTTTTTTTTTTTTTCCTGAGACAAGGGTCTCACTCTGGTGCCCAGGATGGAATGCAGCGGCGCTATCATAGTTCATTGTAACCTGGAAGTCCTGGACTGGAGGGGTCCTCCCGCGTCGACCTCCCAAAGTGCTGGGGCTACGGGCTTGAGCCACTCTGTGGGGCGAATGGTTATTCCTATATACACGGTTGAACCTGGAATAACATGGGTTTGAACTGCCTGGGTCCACTTATAAGCCGACAGAAAATACAGTATTCGAGGGGCCGGCATATAGAGAGGTCCGACTTTTCCTCTGAGAGTTCCATCCTCAGCACTGACTGCGGGATTTGAAAATCCGCGGATTTTTTTTTGTTGTTGTTGTTTTTAAGAGGAAGTCTTACTCTCGCCCAGGCTGGAGTACAGTGGCGCGACCTCAGCTCACTGCAACTTCCACCTCTCAGTTTCAAGCGATTCTCGTGCCTCAGCCTCCCGAGTAGCTGGGATTACAGGTGCCCACCTCCATGCCCAGGTAATTTTTTTTTTTTTTTTTTTTTTGCATTTTTAGTAGAAACGGGCTTTCGCCATGTTGGCCAGGCTGGTCTCGAACTCCTGATCTCAGGTGATCCGCCTGCCTCAGCCTCCCAAAGTGCTGGGATTACAGGCGTGAGCCACCGCGCCCAGCGGAATGCGTGGGTTTTGGCATAAACCGGTGGTTCTGGAACCAATCCCCCGCCAAGGGATGACTTTAAAAAATTGTAATTGTCCAACTTTAGTATTTGTGGCCTACTTTTTCATTATGCAATTCTAAATTTTTTTTTTTTTTTTTTTTAAATTCAGACGGAGTCTCGCTTTGTCGCCCAAGCGGAGGGCAGTGGCGCAATCTCTGCTCACTGCAACCTCCGCCTCCCAGGTTCAAGCGATTCTCCAGCCTCAGCCTCCCGAGTAGCTGGGACTACAGGTGCGTGCGACCCCGTCCCGCTGATTTTTTTTTTTTTTTTTTTTTTTTTTTGTATTTTTAGTAGAGATGGGGTTTCACTGGGTTAACCAGGATGGTCTCGATTTCCTGACCTCATGATCCGGCCGCCTCGGCCTCCCAAAGTGCTGGGATTACAGGCGTGAGTCACAACGCCCGGCCCTCATTTCTTTTAATAAATACGAATTTTAAAATGTATACTTTAGTATTCACACGTCCGATGCAACGTATTTAACCAGTCATCTCCAGAAACGTTGTTCCAATTTACACGCTCACCAACTTGGCCTGAGTGCTTTTTTCTTCCAATGCGTGGCGCACTTATAATTTAGAACAAGCGACCAAAACGCTTAAGAGCCCATCACGCAAATTGTTATCTGCTGGAAATCTACGCCCACGCTGTGGACGCGGGGGCCGAAATCTGATCCCGGCTTCCCAAGACACCGCTCAGAACCCAGGGAGCTACCAAGAGCCCGGCTGTGTGCAGCTCTAGCGCCGACGTCGCCAACGTGGCGCACAGTGCTGACGCAGTACGCAAGTTCGTCGGGATGGTCCTCCGCCGGCGACGTCGCTGCGTCACTGGTTTGCAGGCGCTTTCCTCTTGGAAGTTGCGACTGCTGCGGGGCTGAGCGCTGGTCTCCCGCGCCTCGGGAGCCAGGTTGGCGGCGCGATGAGGCGCAGCAAGGCCGACGTGGAGCGGTACATCGCCTCGGTGCAGGGCTCCGCCCCGTCGCCTCGAGAGGTGAGTGGATCTCGAAGAGACCGACGGCTTCGACCTGGCCGGGCGGCGGCCTCGCGAGGCTCGGGCGTCATGGCTCCCGACGGGCGCTGCTCCCTGGCGCGCACTGTTGAGGCGCCGGCCGGCTAGCGCGGTCCTGTGGGCGGCGTGGCGCTGGCAAGCGCAGGGAGAGCCCTGGGGGGACCGCTGTGGGCGGGAGACCGTTGGCGCCGGCGCTTCCTCTTTCTCCCGGCCTGTTCCCGACGGTCCTCGCTCGTGGGCCCGCCCTGGCCCGGGCTTTCTGGCCGGTCGCGCGCCGCGTAGTACCCGCGCGGCCTAGTTCTCGGGGGGCTTGGGCACCCGGGTGCTATGTCGGCGGGATTCTTTCCATCCCCCGGACATTTTACGTGTTGCGGCGGAGGTCGTACCTCCTTGGCCTGGGGGAACCCAGTGGGGACTGACGCAGCTCCCGGGTGCGCTTTGGCGGCTGTGACGAGTGACAACGTAGGGATCTCAGCGCGAACGTTTGCAACGGCCCGACGGCGCAAATGACACGCGAAGTCCCCTTGTTTTGAGTATGTGATGTTTGTCGCTGTCCCTTTATAAGGGTCCAGCTCCACTCCTCATACTCACCTCCCCCACCCCCAGAACAGTTTGGTAGGTGCTTTTGCTTTAAAAAAAAAAATATATATATATATAAATTTCTTATAAATCGTTAGTATGGCTTACAATTTTTAACCTTTTTTTTCCACAAATGTTCTTAGGATATTTTTCCTCTTTATAGGTAAATAATGTGATCTGTTTTGGATTCAATAAGACTTTAGCAATTGGATCTAAAGAGTGACGGAAGAAGCTATTAAAGGTGGATGTGCACAGAATGTTGAGTCAGTTTGCTTTGGCTTGAATAATCAGCCCTGTCGTTCATAAGCTGGGTATTTGGGGCCAGTTACACTTTCCATCCATAGGTGGAGTTGTAACATTGATAGAATTTGATAGGATCCGTTTTAAACATTTAGGGTTGTGCTTGATACATAGCACTGAATGTTAGCTACAAGTCACTGTTTTTATTGTTGATGTTAAAAGGATATTGGCGGGGCCTGGTGGCTCACGCCTGTAATCCCACCACTTTGGGAGTCCAAGGAGGGCGGATTGCCTGAGGTCAGGAGTTCGAGACCAACCTGGCTAACATGTTGAAACACCGTCTCTACTAAAAATCCAAAAAAAAAAAAAAAAAGCCGGGCGTGGTGGCGCACGCTCGTAGTCCCAGGTACTCCGGAGGCTGAGGCAGGAGAGTCGCTTGAACCTGGCAGGCGGAGGTTCCAGTGAGCCGATATCGTGCCACTGCTCTCCAGCCTGGGCGACAGAGGGAGACTCCATCAAAAATAAAAATTAAAAACAAAAAAACCAAAAAAACAAACGGAAACTCACGGATGACCATGATTATAATAGCAGCACAATTGTGTCTTTTATCGTAACTAAGTGTAGGTTATCTTATTTTGTGCTTCCAGCAGCCCTGTGGATATTGAGACCTGTAGAGATTAAAGATACCTGTTCAGGGTCAAATAGGAAGTGCAGCAGAATTTTGGCAGTGGTTCTGATTTAGTTTCTCTTGGGAACAGTGGAGTAAGTTACAGCCTGTTCCTCCAGAGAGGAGGAATAGATACCTACTTGTACATTGTAATTTCAAACTGCTGGCGTAGTCATAAATATGAACGTGGTGATAGAGTCTAAAACAGACCTTATTGAGGGTTCCAGTAACTCCTGAAATTAAAGACTTTAATTTTTATGGGTTTTTTTTTTTTTGAGGTGGGGTCTCACTCTTGTCACCCAGCTGGATGCAGTGGCGCTATCTCGACTCACTGCAACTTCCGCCTCCCCAGCTCAAGCGATCCTCCCACCTCAGTCTCCCGAGTAGTTGGTACCACAGGTGCACCCACCACACCGGCTTGTTTTTTTTTTGTTTTGTTTTGTATTTTTGGTAGAGACTGGATTTCACCATGTTGCCCAGGCTGTTCTCGAACTCCTGGGCTCAAGTGATTTCCCTGCCTCCACCTCCCAAAGTGTTGGGATTCCAGGCGTGAGCCACTGCAACGGCCATTATTTTATTTTTGAGACAAGGTCTCTTTCTATCTCCCAGGCTGGAGTGCTGTGGCGGGATCATGGCTCACTGTAGCGTTGACGTCCTGGACTCAATCCATTCTCCCACCTTAGCCTCCTGGGTAGCTGAGACTACAGGCATGCCAGCTACAGGCATGCACCACCATGCCCGGCTAACTTTTTTCTTTAATGTAGAGACGGGGTCTTACTATATGTTACCCAGGCTGGTCTCCAACTCCTGGGCTCGAGTGATCCTCCCGCCCTGGCCCCAGGTGCTGAGATTACAGGTGTGAGCCACTCTGCTCAGCCTGATTTTTTTTTTTTAAACAAGATTAAAAAAAAAAAAAAGCAAGCTTAGAGCCTTTCTGAGATTCTTAGGGGGGACCTTGGCTTCCAAAAGATTAAAAACCACTGGTCTAGACAGAAGTTAGAATGTTCTTTCAACTACATAACTTTTCCATTAAATAAAGTGGAGTGGTGGCAAAATTTTGAGGATTCATTGTTATGACCACTTCTCTCTTTACACTTAAAGAATATTTTTTTTCCCCCAAACAAATTGAAAGTCATTTACATTAGAATTTGGGGGATTTCAGTGGAATATGGATTAGCTAGTGAGTAACTTTGGAACATGTGAAGCTATTCTATAAAGTTAGGTTTGAGTGAAATGACAAAACAGTGCGCTTGGATAGAAGGTAAAGAATGGAGGGAGAAGAGGCAGTGTCTGTGAAGAATATAAAGAGGTTAATATTCTCCCCCAGTTTGGCAGAGGCTGGCCATCTGTGAACTGACCATGCTTTCTAGAATGTCTGAGTTTTGGAGTGTGATGATGTGTCTGTGTATCTTATCTTTCTAGTCTTCCATTGTGCTTTCATTTGTTAGTCTCCTCTTTGTTTTGCCATTTTTCTACTCTCCTCACGTGCTTTTGCCCTTCTTAAAAATATTATTCGCCTGTAATTCAAGCACTTTCGGAGGCCGAGAGACCAGCCTGACCAATATGGTGAAAATCCGTCTCTATTAAAAATAACAAAAATTAGCCGGGCGTGGTGGCAGGCGCCTGTAGTCCCAGCTACTTGGGAGGCTGAGACAGGAGAATTGCTTGAACCCTGGAGGCGGACGTTGCGGTGAGCAGAGATTGCGCCACTGCACTCCAGCCTGTGTGACAGAGCAAGACTCTTGTCTCAAAAAAAAAAAAAAAAAAATTAAAAAAAATATATAATTCTTTCTCTAGTTTTTCTTTTTCCATATGGCTTCTGTTTAGTTTTTCTAGGTTCTGTCAAGTTGGTTTCTTCTTCTGCAGCTGCTTCCTACTTCTCAAAGGCTACTTGACAGCTCTTATTATTATTATTATTATTATTATTTTTTTTTTAGAATAGGCTCTTGCTGTGTTGCCCAGGCTGGCATCAAATTTTTGGGCATAAATGATCTTCCTACCTCTGTTTCCTGAGTACCTAGGACTACAAGCAGGCGCCTTTGACAGCTGTTAGTTGTTTTTTCTGCCCTTTACATCTATACTTCATACTTCTGAGCAACACACATATATACTTTTGTTATTTTTAATTCCCTGTCTCCCATTTTGGACATTTTCTTTTTTTTCTTTTTTGGGGCAGAGTCTCGCTCTATTGCCCAGGCTGGAGTGCGGTGGCACGATCTTGGCTCACTGCAAACTCCACCTCCCGGGTTCATGCCGTTCTCCTGCCTCAGCCTCCCGAGTAGCTGGGACTACAGGCACCTGCCGCAATGCCCAGCTAATTTTTTTTGTATTTTCAGTAGAGACGGGGTGTCACCGTGTTAGCCAGGATGGTCTTGATCTCCTGACCTCGTAATCCGCCCACCTCGGCCTCCCAAAGTGCTGGGATTACAGGTGTGAGCCACCGTGCCCAGCCCCATTTTAGACATTTTCTACTGACTTTCTACTATGCTCCTCCCAAACTGTCCTCAGACACTTTGGTTTGCCCCTCATTCTTTCAGTACTGTTATTGCAGTTTTTGTTTAAATGAATATTTCACATTTATATAAATATCATAAGGTAAATATTTTTGCATTTGAATTGCCCCTGTTATGCAGTTTTGTTTTTCCTGGACTGAATAATTGCTTTATTTTTTGGTTTGTTTATGTTGTGTTACTCCTTGTTTACTTGAACTCAGCAATTTAAACCCTCAAATGTGGTCATACTGGTCACATAATCCCATCAATTTCAGCTTAAAACATTGCTTGATTGATTGTCTTTCTACCTAAGATACCCTTACTAACAGACTCCTCCAACCCGGACTGGTTTTTCTTCCTCTTTACTATACAGCTGTGCTCTTGGGACTTCCCTTTGTCATCAGCTTGAGAAGTCCCTTCACCTCTTTTCTGAGTTAGACACTTTATTTCTTGTATCTCGTGTCCTCTTGATTTACTTTCTTTGTTTTGGTGTAGCATAGCCTCACTTGCTTTGAGGAAAAGTGGATGAGAGGTTTTTGTTTTGTTGTGTGTGTTTTTTTTTTTTTTTTTTTTTTGATACGGAGTCTTGCTCTATTGCCTAGACTGGAGTGCAGTGGGGTGGTCTCGGCTCACTGCAGCCTCCTCCTCCCGGGTTCAAGGGATTCTCCTGCCTCAGCCTCCTGAATAGCGGGATTACAGGTGTGCGCTACCATGCCCGGCTAATTGTTTTCTTTTTAGTAGAGATGGGATTTCACCATGTTGGTCAGGCTGGTCTTGAAACTAATGGTATGCCTGCAAAACATCTTTACTTAATTTAGTTGATCATTTGGTTATCGAATTCTGAGCTTGAAATAATTTTTTTCTCGATTTTGAGATCATTGCTCCATTTTCTAGAAGTTCTGTTAGAAGTCCCATGAGATTCTTGTTCTTGGTAACTTAAAGGTTTTCTGGAAGTGTCCTTTCAATTGGGAAACTCATTTCTTTCAGTTCTGTAACATTTCTTGTATTATTTCTTTGACCATTTCTTACCTTTTTTTTAATGATGTTTACCTGAAAGTTGGAGTTTCTCTAATTTTTCTCTTATTCTCCTCCTTTTTTTTTTTTTTCTTTTTCTTTTTTGAGACGGAGTCTCGCTCTGTTACCCAGGCTGGAGTGCAGTGTGCAATCTCAGCTCACTGCAAGCTCCACCTCCCAGGTTCACGCCATTCTCTTGCCTCTGCCTCCCAAGTAGCTGGGACTACAGGCGCCTGCCACCGCACCTGGCTAATTTTTTTGTATTTTTAGTAGTGACGGGGTTTCACCTTGTTATCCAGGATGGTCTTGATCTCCTGACCTCGTGATCTGCCCACCTTGGCCTCCCAAAGTGCTGGGATTACAGGTGTGAGCCACCGCACCCAGCCTCCTCCTCTTTTTGTTCTGCCTTTTGAGAGATTTACCGTTATGTTCCAGGGGAAGTAGATTGGGGAACTCATGGTTCACTATATAGACTTTCCTTTTTTTTTTTTTTTTTTTTTTTTGAGACGGAGTCTCGCTCTGTCGCCCAGGCTGGAGTGCAGTGGCGCGATCTCAGCTCACTGCAAGCTCCGCCTCCCGGGTTCCCGCCATTCTCCTGCCTCAGCCTCCTGAGTAGCTGGGACCACAGGCGCCGCCACCTCGCCTGGCTAATTTTTTGTGTTTTTAGTAGAGACGGGGTTTCGCCGTGTTAGCCAGGATGGTCTCTATCTCCTGACCTTGTGATCCGCCCGTCTCGGCCTCCCAAAGTGCTGGGATTACAGGCGTGAGCCACCGCGCCCGGCCTAGACTTTTCTTCATTGTCCTATATAATCACTGCCTTCACCCTTGTTGGAACTTCACAGATTTGGATCTGATCAGATGGGTTTGCTGAGAACAGCAGCTTTTTTGGAGGATTTTAGGGGTAGAGGAATCCATTTGACTGTGCAAGATAGAGATGATGTGGTGTCTCTTAGGGTCTGACTGTTCCTGTTGTCAGCCCTACATCAGTTCTTGATATTTGGCAGCTTAAGTGAATTCAGGTATTTGCTTATAGTGACATCTGCTGTTATGGAAAGAAGTACTGCTTGAATCAAGTATTGTCCTGTTTACATAACATGGGCTCTGCTGCTTCCTAGCTGTATATCTTTAAACAAGGCACTTACCTGTTTGAGCTTCAGTTCCCTTGTAAAATGAGGTTAGAGGCAAAATAGAATATAGAAAAATAATTTATAAAGTTGTTTATCTTAAGATTGTCTACTTTAATAACATAGTTGGAAGCAAAGAAGGTAACGGAATTATTTTTCTATTATGTGTTCGCGTTGTACCTTGAATCTATTTCTTCATTTGGAAAAGGGGGAACTGGCCGGACACGGTGGCTCACGCCTGTAATACTAGCACTTTGGGAGGTGGAGGAGGTCAGATCATGGGGTCGAGAGATCGAGACCATCTTGGCCAACATGGTGAAACCCCCATCTCTACTAAAAATACAAAAATTAGCTGGGTGTGGTGGCGTGCGCCTGTAGTCCCAGCTTGTACCAGGGAGGCGGAAGTTGCAGTGAGCTGAGATCAAGCCATTGTTCTCCAGCCTGGCAACAGAGCGAGACTCCATGTCGAAAAAAGAGAAAAAAGAGAGGGGGAAACAAGCTCTTGTTTCTTTACATGCTGTCCTGACTATTGTGTATTATTTTTGTCACATATTTTCTCCTGTATCTTTTAAATTTGTGCATTTAATGGGGAGGGGAGACTGTGTACCCAGTTCTTATGTATTCTCTTCCTTGCTTTAAAAAGTATTTGTGTTTAATTGCAGTTCAGTTCTTAACCTGTTTTCTCAAGTCTTTGTTAAGAATACTAAGTGAAGTTTAAGATTGCTTATAGTTCTTTTTATTTTATTTATTTTTTTGAGATGGAGTCTTGCTCTGTTGCCAGACTGGAGTGCAGTGTAGCCATCTTGGCTCACTGCAACCTCCGCATCCCGGGTTCACGCTGTTCTCCTGCCTCAGCCTCCCAAGTAGCTGGGGTTACAGGCGCCTGCCACCACGCCTGGCTAATTTTTTTGTATTTTCAGTAGAGACAGGGTTTCACCGTGTTGGTCAGGATGGTCTAGATCTCCAGACCTCATGATCCGCCCGCCTCGGCCTCCCAGAGTGCTGGGATTACAGACATGAGCCCCCGCGCCCAGCCGCTTACAGTTTTTTACTTTTAAGATGTATTCTGTTTAGGATGGACAGTCAAAATACTGTCATACCAGGATCACTTGGAATAGTTTTCTGAGTGTCACAGAATCTGCCACGTTGCTCAGGCTGGTCTCAAACTCCTGGGATTAAGTGATTTGCCTGCTTTGGCCTCCCAAAGTGCTGGGATTACAGATGTGAGCTACACTCCCAGCTCTGAGTGTCACTTTTTGACATAGTTTTTTAAAAAAATCAACTTTATTAAGGTAGAATTGATATACCATACAATTAATCCATTTAAAGTGTACAATTACTTGATTTTTGGTGTATTACATATTAATTTTTTAAGTTGTAGAAAACTATAACAATTTGCCATTTTAACCATTTTTAGTTGTGCAATTTGGTGACATTAACTACATTTACAGTGTTGTTTAGACATCACCACTGTCTATTTTCAAAAGATTCTATTACAGAGATCCTGTAGCTATTTAGTAGTAACTCTACAGGTCCTCTTTTCTGCAGTCCCTGGAAACCTCTGCCTACTTTGTTTGTCATGACTTTGCCTATTCTGGATATTTCATATTAATAGGGTTATATAGTATTTGTGCTTTTGTGTCTGGCTCATTTCACTTACCATGTTTTCAGGGTTCATATGTTTTATAGCATGTGCCAGAATTTCATTCCTTTTTATAGCTGAATAATAGTCTATTTTATATATATTCCACATTTCATTTACCTCTTCATGTGTCATTGGATACCTGGGTTGTTTCCTTCTTTTGACTTGCAAATAATGCAGTCAACACTGGCGAACAGTATCTTGAGTGCCTGCTCTCAGTTTCCTTGGTTATATACCTAGGAGTAGAATTGCTGGATCATATGGAAACATTTTATGTTTAGCTTTATGAGGAACCCCTAAATTGTTTTCCATAGTGGCTGCACTATTTTACATTCCCACCAGCAATGTATGAGAGTTCCAATTTCTCTACATCTTTGTCAACACTTAGTTTCTATTCTTTTTGATTGTATTGGCTGGGATAGGTGTGAAGTGATATCTCATTGTGGTTTTGATTTGCATATTCTAATGAATCATGATGTTGAGAATGTTCTCATGGTTTATTGGCCATTTGTATATGTCCTTATAGAAATGTTTATTCAAGTCCTTTTTTTAAAAAAAAATCAGGCTCTCGCTCTGTCGCCCAGGCTAGGGTTACAGCCTTGACCTCTTGGGTTCAAGCAACCCTCTCACCTCAGCCTCCTGCGTAGTATAGGCATGTGCCACCACGCCTGGGTGATGTTCTTTTTTTTTTTTTGGTAGAGGCTGGGTTTTGCCATGTTGCCCAGGCTAGTCTCCCACAGCCTCCCAAAGTGCTGGGATTACAGGCATGAGCCACCAGCCTGGCCTATTCAAGTCCTTTGATTTGGGCTTTTATTTTATTTATTTTTATTTTTTTTTTAGTGTATTCTACTACTTTTATGACTTGGGTTTTTTAATTGGGGTGTCTTTTTTGTTGAATTGTAAAAATTCTTAATATATTCTGAATATTAAACCCTTGTCACATATGTGGTTTCCGAATATTTTCTCCCATTCTGTAGGCTTTGCAGAATAATTTTTTTTTTTTTTTTGAGATGCAGTTTCACTCTTGTTGCCCAGGCTGGAGTTCAGTGGCACCATCCTGGCTCGTCGCAACCCCTGCCTTCCAGGTTCAAGCGATTCTCCTGCTTCAGCCTCCTGAGCAGCTGCGATTACAGGCATGCGCCACCATGGCTGGCTAATTTTGTGTTTTTAGTAGAGACAGGGTTTCTCCATGTTGGTTAGGTTGGTCTTGAACCCCCAACCTCAGGTGATCCACCTACCTTGGCCTCCCAAAGTGCTGGGATTACAGGCGTGAGCCACCATGCCAGGCTACAGAATAATTTTAATTAAATCCATTTTATCTGGGTTTTTTTTTGTTTGTTTCTTGTGCTTTTGGTGTCATATCTAAGAATACATTGCTAAATCCTGGGTCATGAAGATTTACCCTGTTTTTCTTAGAGTGTTGTGCTTTTTGCTCTTATATTTAAGTTGTTGGTCCATTTTGGGGTCATTTTTGTATATAGAGTGTGGTAGGGTCCAACTTTATTCTTTTGCATGTGGAAATTTCGTTGTACCTTCACCATTTTTATAGAGACTGTTGTTTCCTTATTTAATGGACTTGGGTCCCTTGTCAGCACCAACTGGCCATAGATTTATGGGTTTATTTCTGAACTCTCAATTCTGTTTTATTGGTCTGTGTGTATCTTTATGCCGTATGACACTGTTTTGATTGTTGTAGCTTTGTGGTAAGTTTTGAAATTGAGAAGTGTGAGTTCCTCCAAGTTTGTTCTTTTTCAAGAGTTTGGCTTTTGGGCACTTTGCAATCTCATCTGAGTTTGAGGATTGGCTTTTCCATTTCTGCAGAAGTGACCATTGGAGTTTTGGGATTCCAAATTTGGGAAATAGGGATTGCATTGAATCTGTAGCTCACTTTGGAGAATATTGACAGCTCAACAATATTAAGTCTTCCTATGTATGAACATAGATGTCTTTACATTTATTTAGGTCTGTTAAATTCTTTGAGCAGTTTTGTTTTTGTTTTTGTTTAGACAGGGTTTGGCTGTGTCACCCAGGCTTGAGTGCAGTAGTGCTATCACTGCTCACTGCAGCCCTGACTCCCCGGGCTCAAGCCATCCTCCTGCCTCAGTCTCTGGAGTAGCTGGGACTACAGGCAAATGCTGCCATGCCTGGATATTTATTTTGCATTTTTAGTAGATGCAGAGTTTTTCCATGTTGCCTAGGCTGGCCCCGAACCCTTGGGCTCAAGTGATCCCCTGCTGAGGCCTCCCAAAGTGCTGGGATTGCAGGTGTTAGCCTGGCCTTGAGCACCGTTTTATAATTTAAACGTACAAGTATTTCACCTCCTTGTTTACATTTATTCCCAGGCATTTTTTCTTTTAGATGCGATTGTAAATGGAATTGCTTTCTTAACTTCTTTTTCTGAGTGCTCGTTGATGGTACAGTAGTCCCTTCTTATCCACAGTATTGCCTTACGTAGTTTTACTTACCTGCGTCACCCATGGTCCAAAAATATTGAATGAGGCCGGGCGTGGTGGCTCACGCCTGTAATCCCAGCACTTTGGGAGGCTGAGGCGGGCGGATCACGAGGTCAGGAGATCTAGACCATCCTGGCTAACACGGTGAAACCCCGTTTCTACTAAAAATACAAAAAAAAATTAGCTGGGCGAGGTGGCAGGCGCCTGTAGTCCCAGCTACTCTGGAGGTTGAGGCAGGAGAATGGCGTGAACCCAGGAGGCGGAGCTTGCAGTGAGCCGAGATTGCGCCACTGCACTCCAGCCTGGGCGACAGAGCGAGACTGCATCTCAAAAAAAAAAAAAAAAAAAAATTGAATGGAAGATTAAACATTTCATAAGTTTTAAATTGCAAATCGTTCTGAATAATATGATAAAATTTCACAGCCTGCTGCGTCCTACCCAGGACACGAATCATCCCTTTGTCCAACATATTCACGCTGTATGTGCTCCCCACCCGCTAATTACATACTAGCCATCTCAGTTATCAGATCAACTGTTGGAATATTGCAGTGCTTGTGTTCAGGTAACCCTTATGCTATTTAAAATGGCACCAAAGAGCAAGAGTAGCAATGCTGGCAATTCACATATGCCAGAGAGAAGCCATACAGTTCTTCCTTTAAGTGAAAAGGTGAGTTTTTGACTTAGGAAAGAAAAAAGATCATGTACTGGGCTTGCTAAGATCTATGGTAAGAACAAATCTTTTGTCCATGAAATTGTGAAGAAGGAAAAAGAAATTTGTGCTAGTTTTGTTGTGACACCCCAAACTGCAAAAGTTACAGCCACAGTGTGTGATAAGTGCTTAGTTAAGATGGACAAGACATTAAATTTGTGGGTGGAGGACACAAACAGGAAACATGTTTCGATTGATGGCAACCTGGTTTGGTACTGTTCATCGTTTTGGACATTCACTGGGGTCTTGGAATTTCAAAAATAAGATGTTTGAGTAGCTGTATATTCTTTATTACATGGATGGAACATAATCTGGTTGTATCAGCAATTTTTTTTTTTTTTGAAATGGAGTCATTCTGTTGCCCAGGCTGGAGTTCAGTGGTGCGATCTTGGCTCACTGCAGCCTCTGCCTTCTGGGTTCAAGCGATTCTTGGCTTCAGCCTCCTGAGCAGCGGGAATTATAGGTGTGTGCCACCATACCCAGCTAATTTTCGTATTTTTAGTAGAAATGAGGTTTCTGCATGTTGGCCAGGCTGGTCTCGAACTCTTGTCTTCAAGTGATCTGCCTGCCTCAGTCTCCCAATGTACTGGGATTACAGGTGTGAGCCACCGCACCCAGCCTGGTGTGTATCAGCATTTTGAACTTTGGAGTTTATGTAACCAAGGAACCAGGCTGTGGACCTTGTTTATTACTTGAAGAATTCAATGTTTATTTCTGCCTTTTTGAATACTTGACTGTAAAATACTGATCTGATCTGTAGGGAGAACAGTACATGGACCAGGGAATCCTCAGTGCCTTAATAGGTCCTAAGTACTTACTTATTCTTTCCCATAGAGATTTATACATGGTAGGAGAAGAGATTTCTGGAATACCTTTCCTCCCCCGAGAAAGCTGGTTTCTTTTGTTTGTTGAGTGAGAGAGTGGTACCACAGGGTTTCCAAGATTTCCAAGGCTGATGAAAATTCTTAACTTCTGTTGTCCGTCTGTCTTTCTTGAATTTATTTTTTGTGTGTATGTATTTATTATTTAGAGACAGGGTCTCCCTGTGTCACCCAGGCTGGAGTGCAGTGTCACAGTCATAACTCACAGCAGAGTTAATCTCCTGGGCTCAAGTGATTCTCCTGTCTTGGCCTTCTGAGTAGCTAGGAACACAGGCATACTCCACTATGCCCAGCTGTTTTTTTCCCCCTGGAGACAGGATTTTGTTGTGTTGCACAGACTGGTTTCAAACTCTTGGCCTCAAAGCAGGCCTCCCACCTTGGTCTCTGAAAGTGTTAGAATTAAATAGAATTAAAGGTGTGACCAACTGCACCCAGCTTATTTATTATTAGTAGTATTTTTTTTTGGAGATGGGGTCTTGATCTGTTGCCCAGGCTGGAGTGCAGTGGCACGATCTCAGCTCACTGCAACCTCTGGCTCACTGCAACCTCCGTCTCCTGGGTTCAACTGATTCTTGTGCCTCAGCCTCCCGAGTAGCTGGGAGGCATCCGCCATCGTGCCTGGCTAATTTTTGTATTTTTGTAGAGATGGGGTTTCACCATGTTGGCCACGCTAGTCTCAAACTCCCGAGCTCAGATGATCTGCCCATTTCAGCCTCCCAAAGTGCTGGGGATATAGGCATGAGCCACCGCATCCAGCTCTATTTTTTGTTTTATGACAGGAAATTATAAAACATGGAATTATGCATTTTTCAGGCTTTTAAAAAAACTTTTAAATGAATGAAAACGACATATCTGAACATAAACTTAGGACAAATTTTTACTACTTTTGAAAAAATGTTAGAAAATATTTCTGTATGAAAAGTAAAACAATTTTCAATATTTTTTTAGAAGTCAATGAAAGGATTCTATTTTGCAAAGCTGTATTATGAAGCTAAAGAATATGATCTTGCTAAAAAGTAAGTACAAACTGTAACATGTATTCGTTTTTTTAAAAATCAATGCCTTTTCTCATTTTATTTGAAATAGGTAAAAATATGTTCTTTAGTAGTTCTTCCTAAGTGTATTCTGAAATAAGGGATTTATCACTCAGACTGATGCTAAGGACCAACCTAGATTCCATTGAGATTGAAACTGTAATTAGTGTTTTCTGCATGCTGCTGTTTGTTTATACCAAGGGCAAGAAATTGTTTGTCTTAAAACACTTTTTCTTTTTTTTTTTTTTTTTTGAGACGGAGTCTCGCTCTGTCACCCAGGCTGGAGTGCAGTGGCCGGATCTCAGCTCACTGCAAGCTCCGCCTCCCGGGTTCACGCCATTCTCCTGCCTCAGCCTCCCGAGTAGCTGGGACTATAGGCGCCCGCCACCTCGCCCGGCTAGTTTTTTGTATTTTTTAGTAGAGACGGGGTTTCACCGTGTTAGCCAGGATGGTCTCGATCTCCTGACCTCGTGATCCGCCCGTCTCAGCCTCCCAAAGTGCTGGGATTACAGGCGTGAGCCACCGTGCCCGGCCTTAAAACACTTTTTCTAAAAATTGTCTTGTGTTAGAGTAAAAGAGGACCATGCCTATAGCTTAATTTATTTTTGGTTAGATATCCGATACCTTAATCAGATGGGAAATAGCAGTGAATAAAAATTAAACTGTAATTGCAAGACAGGAGAATAGCTCGTATAAAAGATCTTTAATTGACACAATATGTGATGCTCTAAGGCTCTTATCCTAGGGATAAGAAGCTTGGTGATTCTGATTTCCTGACTTGGGGTGGATTAAATCAGGAAATGAAGAGGGAGGCAGGCATTTTTTTTTTTTTTTTTTGTGGCAGTATCTGTCTTTCTTGCCCGGACTGGAGTGCAGTGGCTGGCTCCATCTTGGCTCACTGTAACCTCTGACTTCCGGGCTCAAGAGATCTTCCCACCTCAGCGCCCCAAGTAGCTGGGGATACAGATGTGCACCACCACACCTAGCTAAGATTTGCATATTTTGGTAGAGACAGGTTTCACTGTATTGCCCAGGCTGATCTTGAACTTCTGAGCACAGAAGTCTGCCTGCCTCAGCCTCCTGTAGTGTTGGGACTACAGGTGTGTGTTATTGCTCCCAGCCGGGAGGCAGGCTTTTAAAGGCATTCAAAGATGGAAATGCTGGTAAGAAAGGAAAAATGGTGGTACATAAGTTATGTAACTAGCAGCACTGTGACTGTTAACCCTTGTACCTTTTTACTGTGAGACTTTGCTCCCTTAGTTTAGGTCTGGCCTAATTTCTCTGATCGTAATACTGTCAAGGAACCTAGAGGATATTTACTTACTTTAGTTGTTACTTGATTTGAGAAATGGAAATTTCCTGTATTTGGTACTGTAATTAGTAATTTTTCTTCTGTTTGATTTTAGCTGGATATAGTACTGTTAGAAATTACTTTCTCGCTTAAAGGGTAAATATATTTCCCTTTGTTGTTTGGGAAGTTGTTACTCTTTAGTATTTTGCATTATGATAACTTTAAAAATGTTTACTGTAATTACTTTTCTAATTTATTTGCAAAACTGTTAGTGCTTTACTAAAATGTGATCAGAAAGAAAAAGCAATTTATATGTTCCTTTCTTATGTGTGGATAACACTGGAGAAAAATTTGGTAATTGTGACATTTAATGGTAAAATGAGTATGTGGTCAACTCTATGTACGTGTTTTTAAGTATTACCCATTTCTTTCTATGAATACTTTTGAGTTATCTGCATAAATAGTGGTAGTCTTGAGTAACAATATATAACAAGTTTAGTGGTTGCTTTGGTTTAAGATGTATTCTTCAGTTAGCATTTAAAAGTACAGTTCTAAGTTTAATTTACTTTTGTATTTTGAAAACCAGATACATATGTACTTACATAAATGTGCAAGAGAGAGATCCCAAAGCTCACAGATTTCTGGGTCTTCTTTATGAATTGGAAGAAAACACAGACAAAGCTGTTGAATGTTACAGGGTAAGTTATAGGATTCAAATATAGCCTTTGCATAGCCAAACACATGATGCCAAGACAAATTTATATGAGTAAGTCAAATATATTTTATGAATATGATAAAACAGGCATTGGTATCACAGTACCATTATGCGATACAGCTTGGAACAGATTTAGAATTGTTTAACACCTGTAAATCGTAAGTCTAACGGTCAGACACGGTGTTCTTTTGTGTTTTTTGCATTCAAATGATACAGATATAACTTTTATTTGATTAATTTCCAGAAAATTCCAAGGCACTTTAACACCTTTGAAGTAACATGTTTTCTCTAGAAGTATAATTTTTTAATGGTTGGAGTGATAATTTTTTAACCTTTATATATAAGTATATATCCTCCTACATACATACATACAATTTACTAATCTTTAGTTTCTTTTCTGATATTAGCGTTCAGTGGAATTAAACCCAACACAAAAAGATCTTGTGTTGAAGATTGCAGAATTGCTTTGTAAAAATGATGTTACTGATGGAAGAGCAAAATACTGGGTTGAAAGAGCAGCTAAACTTTTCCCAGGAAGCCCTGCAATTTATAAACTAAAGGTAAAAAAAACGTAAAGGGAGAAAACTTGAGACATAACCATTTCTAATATTTGGAGTTCAAATTACTTCAGTAGCAAACCTTAAGCCTAGGTGTTTGTGTTTCCTTTAAAATTTTTCTTTAAAAAGTGTATTAAAACCTTTCTGAGTAACTGCTGTCTTATTAGGCATTCTTATACTTTATAAGTGACATTTACCCTTCTGGGATAATTAATATTTTAGGGATTTTACAGTTTAGTAGCTGTAAATTAAGTAGAGCTAAGATTTACATTAAAGAATTTGGTGTACAATTTTTGCTTCATTAAGTGAAAATTACCTACAGGATGACAGTTTAGGGATATTTTAAAGAACAGTTTTCTAATAACTATTGTCTGAAAGTAGAAGGGATTATATTTTGAGATAGTAAGGTTTTCAAGCAAAAGATAAAGGTGTTTGTCTAGTATATAAGACGTAATTACTAAAAATGATAGGAAGTTCTTGCCAGTGTGTTGACTGGTTCTGATATTCTTTATAGAGTAAACAGTTACTTAGTAAACTAACTGTTCTGGAGAAAATCTACACAAATATGTTTGGCAAACATTTAAAATGTATATTGTAATGTTTATTAATGTATATTTTATTGTGCATGTACAATATTAAATTATAAATGTATATTTACCTTTAGCAGCCTCCTACTCCCATTATGTTTCTGATAGAAATTTAAAAAATTTTAATTTTGAAATAATTATAGATTTTTTTGCACAAGAAGTTGCAAAGATTGTACAGAAAGATCCTGTATACTACTTCATTTTTCCCCAGGTTGAGCATTCCAAATCCGAAATCCTAAATGCTCCAAAATCTGAAATTTTTTGAGCACTGACCTGATGCTCAAAGGAAATGCTCATTGCAACATTTTGGATGTCAGATTTTCAAATTTGGGATGCTCTACCTGCTAAGTATCCTGCAAATATTCCAAAGTCTGAAAAAATTCAAAATCTGAAATACTTCTGGTCCCAAGCATTTTGGATAAGGGATACTCAACCTGTTTTACCTGACCAAGCACAATATCAAAATCAGGAATTTTGACATTGGCACAATGTGTGTGTATAGTTTTCTTTCATTTTATCACATGTGTAGATTCATACCACCACTGCCGTCAAAATACAGAACTATTACCACAGAGATATTCCTCATGCTACCCCTTTTGTAGTCACGCTACTTCCTTCTCTTCACTATGCCTAACCTCTGGCAACCATTAATCTGTTCTCCATCTTTATACTTTTGTGATTTCAAAATGTTATGTAAATGTCATCATGAAGCATGTGACTTTTTTTTCTTTTTTCTTTTTTCTTTTTTTTTTGAGATGGAGTCTCGCTCTGTTGCCCAGGTTGGAGTTCAGTGGCGCAATCTTGGCTCACTGCAACCTCCGCCTCCCAGGTTCAAGCTATTCTGCCTCAGCCTCCTTCGTAGCTGGGACTATGGACACACGTTACCATGCCCCGCTAAGTTTTGTATTTTTAGTAGAAACAGGGTTTCACCATGTTGGCCTGGCTGGTCTCGAACTCCTGACCTCAAGTGATCTGCCCACCCCAGCCTCCCAAAGTGCTGGGATTACAGGCATGAGCCACCGTGCCGGGCAAGCATGTGACCTTTTGAGGTTGGCTTGTTCACTCAGCATAATACAATTTGTGATTCATCTAAGTTTTGTATATCCATAGTTGGTTTGTTTACTTCTGAGTAGTATTTCATGGTCCACAATTTAACCAGTCCCTGTTTGTTTGTTTTTTTCTTCTTTTTTGAGACAGAGTCTTGCTCTGTCTGTCGCCCATGCTGGAGTGCAGTGGTACTATCTCAGCTCACTGCAACTTCTGCCTCCCGGGTTCTCAGGTGATCCACCCACCTCAGCCTCTCAAAGTGCTGGGATTACAGGTGTGAGCCACGGCGCCCAACCTTAACCATTCACTTTTGAGGGGCATTTTGGTTATTTCTAGGTTTTGGCTATTGTTCAACTGCTATGAACAATCATGTATAGATTTTTGAAGCTGAAAAAGCATTGAAAATGCTTCCAAAGATACATATTACTGACAAGTTAAGTTTTTCTCCCCAGTAGTAAGCTGCTGGATTTTAAATATTAGTCTAAAATGTTAGGTCTAATTGTGCAGATTTCTTTACTATATTCTTTAGGTGTTATGCCTCAAACATAATTCCCATGTTGGGCATGGCAATCCAGTTAATTTGGTGTCAGTAGTGTTAAAGAACATACATAATGGTAGGGGATTCTTTTCTTGCAGTGTAACAAGTTAGATACTTTGAAGCATTCTTTAAAGACTTTCTTTAATAACTTGAAGGCACTGTTACACCTTTCCTGTGTCAGATTTTTTTTTTTTTTTTGGAATTGAAATCCATGAGATTTATAACTCTCATGCAAAGCAAATCCATTTCTCCTAAAATTTAAGGCTTGCTAAGGTAAACAATTTCTGACATTTGTTTAATGAATGAGAGTATTACTGTTGAGAAGGCTTTTTCTCTCGAGTATGAGATAGAACTTTTTAAAAGCACTCAGTGGTTTAAAAAATTTTTTTTAACATAGAGTCAAAGACTAGGGCTTTTGCAGATAGGGAGAGGCCAGGGTATCATCCACCTTATCCAGAAGAGGAGAAATTGATAAAGGAGAGAGGGGAATGAAATACAGACTACAAATGGGTGGCTTGGTCTTTGATAGCAGAGAGAGTTGGGGGAAGATGAGTTTAAGTAGGTAAAGTAAAATGGAATTTATATGTGATAGCATCAGGTTTCTCAGTGAGGGTTGAATCTCCGTTATAAGTTGAAAGTGAGAGTCAAAGGAAGGTATGGGAAAGTTGAGGAAATAGGAGGTGTGAAGTGTCAGGGAGTGGAGAAAGTGAACTGTTAGTACTAAAATGGTATTTTGTTCTAGGCAGGACCGGTTTGAGGGTTGAGATAATGAAAATGAAATCAGTTAGCCTGGGATTGTGATTTCCCAAATCTAAGCACGCAGAAACCAATTGGGAGGGTTCTTCTGAGGATAAGAGGGAATTAGTTGAAGGGATCTGTAAGCAAACAGCAATTATGGATATAAGGGATTATAGCATTTTTTGCCTGACAGAAGAAAGTGTGTGTATTTATATGTGTTTACAGGTGTTTAAAACTTGATGATGTCGTTATCCTGAAGGGAACTTGTCATGTGGTGGAGAAGTATATTTCTGGCAGTAAGGTTATATAGGCTCCCAGTGAGGTGGAAGAGTAAGAAGGGTGGTATGCTGGTTTCAGTGGTATGACCAAAATACAGATTTTGAAAACCTGTGTCAGTGGCAAGTGGATGGTTGAGGTTGGAGTGGAGGACGACGTCACTGGAGATGAGGTGATTAAAGAACTGAGTAGTCAGCCTGGGCAACACGGCAAGACCCCATCTCTACAGAACATTAAAAAAAAATTTAGCCAGGCATGGTGGTGCATGCCTGTGCTCCTAGCTTCTTGAGAGGCTGATGTGAGAGCATCGCAAATGAGAAGTGAGTGGCCACAAACCCTACTTCCTCTCCTTGTCATCATGGCAGTGGGGGTTATCCTGAGATGACACTCTCTTCATTTAAGGTCAGGAGGTGATGACAGTGCTTTGAGATGATGATGAAGGTAACAGAATAGTGGGAGGAGAGGGGATGCGGGATTGAGTCAGATTTGAGGAGATACAGAGCAGTTTGAAGGTAAGAACTTTGTTGCCGAGGATTCACTGGGGACGTCCAGGCTTCTGGTGGTGACTCAGATGGACAGGGATGTGTGGCAATAGTCCTGGTAGTCTCTTTGAGGAGAGTATGAGCTACTGCAGTACTCACAGATGCTTTTCTTCATATACAGTTCTTGAGGGTTAGTTTCTAGGTTGTAAGCAACTCTCAGAAGGGATGAATAAGGCTTATAGGATGGTGTTTTTGGTGGCATCATCATAAAGCTAGACATAGTGGAATGGTGCTCTTTGGGAGCATGACTTGTTTAAAATTGCACAAGTGTTACTCTAATGATTTTTTTTCCCCTCTAAATAGGAACAGCTTCTAGATTGTGAAGGTGAAGATGGATGGAATAAACTTTTTGACTTGATTCAGTCAGAACTTTATGTAAGACCTGATGACGTCCATGTGAACATCCGGCTAGTGGAGTTGTATCGCTCAAATAAAAGGTTGAAGGATGCTGTGGCCCACTGCCATGAGGCAGAGAGGAACATAGCTTTGCGTTCAAGTTTAGAATGGAATTCATGTGTTGTACAGACCCTTAAGGTAGGTAAAAGCTATTGGGTCTTTACATTTCTATGTAGGCAATTAGCATATTTCTTTTTGTACTAAAGCAGCAGTGCTCCTCAAGACTTACATTTCTTTTATTTATGTAGAACAATTATAAAATGAAATTTTTTACTAGGATCAGTTAAATTTATAATGGGAAGATTGGGGAGATAACTGTGATGAATGTATATATTTTTGGTGTTTTCATTTATAAGGTTGATGTAAAAATCAATATAGTTTCACAAACATGGAGTGGGAAAAGGAATTTGTAGGCATAAAATGGTTAATTTCTTAACATTTGATTAAGTTTTGTAACTTACTGTTCATTCCACAAAATAGGAATATCTGGAGTCTTTAGAGTGTTTGGAGTCTGATAAAAGTGACTGGCGAGCAACCAATACAGACTTACTGCTGGCCTATGCTAATCTCACACTTCTTACGCTTTCCACTAGAGATGTGCAGGAAAGTAGAGAATTACTGGAAAGGTACGTTGACTTTGACGAGAACACTTTAGTGTAAATTCAGTTTTTCTTTTTACAGTAAGTTCATTGCTCTAAATTTCTTTACTGAATCGTTATTTCTATAATGTACCTAGGAGTTATAGTTAATACAGTGAACCACTAGGAGGCAATCTTATTTTTCTTCTTTTATGGAGAAGTTCTAATTGGTTTTATATGACTTTGCTTTTTAGAGAATTCTTACAGTTCAAGCTTGATTAAAATTAGCCTTATGGTTACTCAGTTTTGTCATAGTCAAACTTAAAATGAATGTTCTAACTGCTATTTCATATTTTATTTTTTATAATGATATAATCTTGAGTGAAAAAGTTCATCTGTCATCAGATGGCTAGGTTCATATGTACTTAGCATCACTAGTATTTCAGAAAATACTGTTTTAGCTAAGAAACAAAAATGACACAACTATGTGATTTTTCTTTTTTCTTAAATTTTGATTTTGAGAACCAGTGTCTCCATTTTGAAAATAAATTCCATTGGACAAAAACATCACTTGGATTTATATAAAGATGCTAGTTTAGAGCAGGAGTTGATTAGAACTTGTGGGCCAAATATGGCCCCTGCCTAATTTTGTTAATAAAGTTTTATTGGAATACAGCATGCCTCTGGTTATGTAATTGTCTGTGGCTACTTACATACTATAGGGTTGGAGTTGAGTGGTTGCAGCAGAGATTGTATGCCTGTAAAGCCAGATTAGTATCTCCTCTTTATAGAAAAAGTTTACTGATTGCTAGTTTAGGCTGTCCATTTGTTTGGAAGTTATTTCCCCATCTGGTATAAAGAAAGAAACTCATTTCATTGAGTGCAGGGAGTAGGTAATTTTCTTGAAAAAGTACATAGTGTCCTAAATTGGTAGGGTAAGACCAGTATCTGAAAGAAATAACTTTAAGATTATTTTAGAAAACATGTAGGATGTTTTAGTTTGTATTCCTTGTGTACTCAATTTTTTGGTCACAAGTTCCTTTTACGTTTTTCTTAAGGACATCAAAGATCTTTGTATGTGGGTTATTTTCTTTTCCTCCTGTCGCCTCCCCTTTCCTCCCCCCTCCTCCCATCCCTCCCCCTTCCTGCCTTCCCTTCCCACCTTCCCTCCCTGCTTCCCATCCCTCCCCACTCCCCACCCCTCCTGTCCCCTCTCATCTCTGTTTTTTAGATGGAGTCTTTCTTGCTCTGTTGCCAGGCTGGAGTGCAGTGGTGCGACCTTGGCTCACTGTAACCTCCGCCTCCCGGGTTCAGGTGATTCTTCTGCCTCAGTCTCCCGAGTAGCTGGGACCACAGGCGCGCATCACCATGCCCAGCTAATTTTTGTATTTTTAGTAGAGACAGGGTTCAGGGTGGTCTCAATCTTTTTTTTTTTTTTTTTGAGACTGAGTGTCACTCTCGTGAGGCTGGCATGCACTGGTGCAATCTTGGCTCACTGCAGCCTCTGCCTCCTGGGTTCAAGTGATTCTCTTGTCTCAGCCTCCTGAGTAGGTGGGACTACAGGAGCCCACCACCGCACCTAGTTTTTTTTTTTTTTTTTTTTGAGACAGAAGTCGCCCAGGCTGGAGTGCAGTGGCGCAATCTCGGCTCACTGCAAGCTCTGCCTCCTGGGTTCACGCCATTCTGCCTCAGCCTCCTGAGTTGGTGGGACTACAGGCGCCTGCCACAACACCGGGCTAATTTTTTTTTTTTTTTTTTTTTTTTTTTTTTTTTTTGAGACGGAGTCTTGCTCTGTAGCCCAGGCTGGAGTGCAGTGGCCGGATCTCAGCTCACTGCAAGCTCCGCCTCCCGGGTTCACGCCATTCTCCGGCCTCAGCCTCCCGAGTAGCTGGGACTACAGGCGCCCGCCACCTCGCCCGGCTAGTTTTTTGTATTTCTTAGTAGAGATGGGGTTTCACCGTGTTATCCAGGATGGTCTCGATCTCCTGACCTCGTGATCCACCCGTCTCAGCCTCCCAAAGTGCTGGGATTATAGGCTTGAGCCACCGCGCCCGGCCAGACCCGGCTAATTTTTTATATTTTTAGTAGAGATGGAGTTTCACCCTGTCATCCAGGATGGTCTCGATCTCCTGAGCTCGTCATCTGCCCTCCTTGGCCTCCCAAAGTACTGGGATTACAGGCGTGAGCCACCGCATCCGGCCCACACCTGGCTAATTTTTGTATTTTTAGTAGAGATGGGGTTTCATCGTGTTGGCCAGGATGGTCTCGAGCTTTTTTTTTTTTTTTGAGATGGAGTCTCACTCTGTCGCCCAGGCTGGAGTGCAGTGGAGCCATCTCGGCTCACCACCAGCTCCACCTCTAGGGTTCACGCCGTTCTCCTGCCTCAGCCTCACGAGTAGCTGGGACTACAGGCACCCGCCACCACACTCAGCTAATTTTTTGTCTTTTTAGTAGAGACGGGGTTTCACTGTGTTAGCCAGGATGGTCTCGATCTCCTGACCTTGTGATCCGCCCACCTCGGCCTCCCAAAGTGCTGGGATTACAGTCGTGAGCCACCGTGACTGTCCAATCTCGATCTCTTGACCTCCTGATCCGCCCACTTTGGCCTCCCAAAGTACTGGGAAGTCTCAATCTCTTGACCTCGTGATCCGCCTGCGTTGGCCTCCCAAAGTGCTGGGATTACAGGCCTAAGCCACTGCTCCTGGCCGTATGTGGGTTATTTCTATTAGTGTTTATTACATTAGAAATTAAAGAAAAAATATGTAATCCATTAAAAATGTAATAAGCCCATTGCATGTTAATGATAATAGCTTTTTTTTTTTTTTGAGACAGTTTTGCTCTTGTTGCCCAGGCTAGAGTGCAATGGTGTGATCTCGGATCACTGAAATCTCTGCTTTCCAGGTTCAAGCGATTCTCCTGCCTCAGCCTCCCAAGTAGCTGGGACTACAGGTGCCCACCACCACGCCCAGCTAATTTTTTGTATTTTTAGTAGAGACGGGGTTTCACCATGTCGGCCAGGCTGGTCTTGAACTCCTGAACTCAGGTGATCCACCTGCCTCGGCCTCCCAAAGTGCTGGTATTACATGTGTGAGCTGCCGCGCCAGACCAATAATAGCATTTTTTATGAAAAATAATTATTTTGCAACAACAAAAAAGTAGTCAGAAAAGTGTCATTGTTTTTGCATTTTTGTAAATCTTTTTAATGTCTCACTTAATAGAACATGGCTAGATTCTCATTTGCTTCCTCTTTCAGTCTGTAAAACTATATTACATGTCATGAAGCCTCTGGAAAACTCAGCTCAGCCGGGTGGGGTGGCCCAGGCCTGTAATCCCAGCACTTTGGGAGGCCGAGGTGGGCAGAAAAACAAAAACAAAACAAAACAAAAAACAACTCAGCTCTACATACATGAGAAAATGAGAATGTAAAATATAAAATTTTTTGGTATTATTGTAAAAGTAATTTTAACCTCTTGGATCCCCTGAAGGGGTTTTTAAGAACCCTCAGAGATCTTCAGACCTCAGTTGCTCTGGTTGCTTTATTGTAAGCTACTTTAAAATCATGCTTCACGTTTAAGTGTTTGCTTTTACTTTTCTTCCAAAGTGAAGATTTGGAGAAACATTAGGATTTAGAAGAACTAATTTAGAATATAGATTACAAATAATAGGCCAGGCGCAGTGGCTCATACTTGTAATCCCAGCACGTTGGTAAGCTGAGGCGGGGGGATCATGAGGTCAGGAGTTCCAGACCAGTCTGGCCAACATAGTGAAACCCCATCTCTTCTAAAAATATAAAAAAAGTTTAGCTGGGCATGGTGGCAGGCGCCTGTAGTCCCAGCTACTCAGGAGGCTGAGGCAGGAGAATCGCTTGAACCTGGGAGGTGGAGATCGTTGCATTGCACTCCAGCCCGGGTGATAGTGAGAGACTCCGTCTCAAAAAAAAAAAAACAAAAAAAAAAAAAACAATTTAACTCTGTAATTTATATAGTAAAAAGAGCAATTACTGTATTGTTACTCAAATATGTGTCAGTTATTTACTTATAATTTGGAAATGGTATGTCTAATTTGAGAAATTACAACTGTTCATTAACTAATGAAACTATATGATCAGGAAGAAACTACAAAATAGTCTCCCAACTTTATCCTGGTTTATTTTGAAATGTGCACCTATAATCACTAATCTTATATTTATCCTGTGATTGGAGGGCTGGAAATAACTGGAAATAAGACATCATTTGAGAGGTTAAGCTTGAAGTATAGGAAGTATGCAGGATAAAAATAAGCATTAGATGATTCATAACTTACAACATGGGGAATAAGAATTATTAGAAGCTGAATGTGGAAGATGAAGCTTGAAATAAAATTTTTATTTTGTTTTGAATTAAATAAACGATTATTCACAGTGCAGTAAGTGGATTATCTGTTTGATATTTTCATATTACAGTTTTGATAGTGCTCTTCAGTCCGTGAAATCTTCTTTGGGTGGAAATGATGAACTGTCAGCTACTTTCTTAGAAATGAAAGGACATTTCTACATGCATGCTGGTTCTCTGCTTTTGAAGATGGGTCAGCATAGTGATGTTCAATGGCGAGCTCTTTCTGAGCTGGCTGCATTGTGCTATCTCATAGCATTTCAGGTAAGTCTTCCACTTGTAGGAGCAATTGACATTTCACTGAGTCTTGATGTGTTTTAAATGAAGGTGTGCTCTGGTATGTAATGACAATATGTGAATAAACCTGTGGAATTAAAGTTAAAATGAAATAGTCAATTTGATACAGTGGAAAATAACTAAGCGTACACAATAGTGGTGAGGCTGGTGAAACAGGGATGTTGAATGCACTGCTGTTGAAAGCCTGCATTGCTATGATTTGTTTGTAAACAAATTTGAAGAGTTTGATCTTATTACTCTGCCATTTTTGGGAACATGATAAAGATGTAATCCCACTTTATGGGTAAAGCTTGATCCAAAAAGATGTGTGACTTGGACAAAATCCTAATAAGTACGTGTAGGGCAATGGCTTTATAACCTATGAAAGAAGAATATGATTGCATTTAACATGTTAATTGAAAAACATGTATATAACATTTATGACTGTGTTGTGTATGATATGTAACAACATATTAATATTTGAAAACATAAAGCCTTTTCTTACTATTTATTTATTTTTTTGAGACCAAGTCTCTGTCTCACCAGGCTGGAGTGCAGTGGCCTGATCTCAGCTCACTGCAACCTCCACCTCCTGGGTTCACGCCATTCTCCTGCCTTAGCCTCCCAAGTAGCTGGGACTACAGGCGCGTGCCACCACGCCCAGCTAATGTTTTGTATTTTTAATAGAGATGGGATTTCACCATGTTGGCCAGGATGGTCTCAATCTCTTGACCTCATGATCTTCCTGCCTTAGTCTCCCAAAGTGCAGGGATTACAGGCGTGAGCCACTGCGCCCGGCCTGTTTTTGTTTGTTTGTTTTTAATGAGCTTGCATTACTTTTGAAAGGAAAAGAAAGAAGCAGTCTCCCCAAAAAAGCATTAAACCAGGCTTAGAAAAATGATTGTTAATTTTAGAGAAGGATTTTTTGTCTGAGGAGGGAAAATAAAGGATTCATTACTTTTAGGGAAGGCCCCTCCTTCTAATATAAATCTTTTTTTTTTTTTTTTTTTTTGGGATGGAATTTGGCTGGAGTGCAATGGTGCGATCTGGCTCACCGCAACCTCTGCCTCCTGGGTTCAAGCGATTGACCTGCCTCAGCCTCCCGAGTAGCTGGGATTACAGGCACGCGTCACCACGCCCAGCTAATTTTGTATTTTTAGTAGAGACACGGTTTCACCATGTTGGCCAGGATGGTCTTGATATCCTGACCTCGTGATCCGCCTGCCTCCGCCTCCCAAAGTGCTGGGATTTTAGGCGTGAGCCACCACGCCTGGCCCAACATAGATCAATTTTTTTTTTTTTTTGAGAGGGAGTCTCGCTCTGTCTCCCAGGCTGGAGTGTAGTGGCGCAAACTCTGCTCACTACAAGCTCCGTTGCCTCCCGGGTTCACGCCATTCTCCTGTCTCAGCCTCCCGAGAAGCTGGGACTACAGGCGTACGCCACCACGCCCGGCTAATTTTTTTGTATTTTTAGTAGAAACAGAGTTTCACCATGTTCGCCAGGATGGTCTTGATCTCCTGACCTCGTGATCTGCCCGCCTCGGCCTCCCAAAGTGCTGGGATTACAGGCGTGAGCCACCGCGCCCGGCCAATTTTTTGTATTTTTTAATAGAGAGGGGGTTTCACCATGTTAGACAGGATGGTCTCAATCTTCTGACCTTGTGATCCACCCTACTCGGCCTCTCAAAGTGCTGGGATTACTGGCATGATCAACAGCGCCCGGCCTGTAAATCTTTTAAAAACACTGTTGATAGGCAGTTCACATGTTAATTGCTAATATTGGCTCAGTACTTCTGAGTTAATGGATTTAGTGAGGTTCACTAGGTAATATGAACGTTAAAAGGTTGTTATAGAAATTCTCAAGTAGCTGATGGTTCTTATTTTTATTTTATTTTGTTTTTTTTGAGTCGGAGTCTAGCTCTATTGCCCCGGCTGGAGCACAGTGGTGTGATCTCGGCTCACTGCAAGCTCTGCCTCCCGGGTTCACACTATTTTCCTGTCTCAGCCTCCCGAGTAGCTGGGACTACAGGCGCCTGCCACCATGCCCGGCTAATTTGTTTTGTGTTTTCAGTAGAGACGGGGTTTCACTCTGTTAGCCAGGGTGGTCTCGATCTCCTGACCTCATGATCCACCCGCCTGGGCCTCCCAAAGTGGTGGGATTACGGGCGTGAGCCACCGCGCCCGACCAGTAGTTCTTATTTTTAATGGAAACTTTTGAAAGTTATCTGTCTTTGTGTCTATTAGAGTCTTGCTGTGTCACCCAGGCTGGAGTGCAGTTGTGTAATCGTAGCTCACTATAACGTTGAATTGGACTTGAGCTTCCCAGATGCTTGGGATTATAGGTGTGAGCTACTGTGCACAGCCTCAAATTTTTTGATACGTAGTTTTTGGAGGCAGAGTCTCACTCTTGTTGCTCTGGCTGGAGTGCAGTGGCATGATCATAGCTCCCTGCATCCTCGAACTCCTGGGCTCAAGTGATCCTCTTCTGCCTCAGCCTCAGCTCAGTAGCTGGGACTACAGGTGCCTGCCACCGTGCCTGGCTACATTTTTTAATTTTTTGTAAAGACAGGGTCTTGCTGTGTTTCCCGGGCTGGTGGTTCTTGAATTCCTGGCTTCAAGTGATCCTTCTGCGTTGCCCTCCCAAAGTGCTGGGATTACGGGTATGAGCCACCACACCCGAGTGTGAACTTTTAGTAATAAAAAGTTAGTTTCCCCCTTAATCTATTCACTCAGGTCTCGTTTCCTAGATGACAACTACTATTAGGAGTTTCTTGGGTGTTCAGAAATATTTTTTGCATATGCAAATGTGCAATACATTCTTTCTCTACTTTTGAAAAATACTGTGCCTCAGTGTGGGTGTGCTTTACCTATTGCCAGATGCCTTTTCTAAATGTTTCTTCATTGTTCCACTTTAGCACAGAGATGCCTACCTAAGTCTTTATTAAGTACGACATATTTCTCTAGAATGAATATAATAGAAACATCTTAGATGCTTGTATTTTATCATTTTATTTTAAAGCTTAATGATCAAATGATTATAAGCATAAAATGTCGGTTATGTGCTGGCATTTGGGTATTTGAGAATTGGCTAGCTTTTATGGTATGATTTTCAGACTCTTAATCAGAGGAATACCGTGGTTCTAGTAAGTACGTCTACATTGCAGCTGGGTATTTAACAAAGTCTCTTGAAACCTTTTAGTTAAAATGAGGAAATAGTCAGGCGCGGTGGCTCACGCCTGTAATCTGAGCACTTTGGGAGGCCGAGGCAGGCGGATCACCTGAGGTCAGGAGTTCGAGACCATCCTGACCAATATGGTGAAACCCCTTCTCTACTAAAAATACGAAAATTAGCCGGTCATGGTGGCAGGTGCCTGTAGTCCCAGCTACTCGAGAGACCGAGATAGGAGAATTGCTTGAAACCAGGAGGCGGAGGTTGCAGTGAGCCGAGATCATGCCACTGCAACGCTCCAGCCTGGCTACAGAGCGAGACTCTGTCTCAAAAAAAAAAAAAAAAAAAAGAAAAAAAAGAAAATAGTGACTTGAGATGATTTGACTGAGTGGATTCACAGCTAATTAACTGGTCACAAATTCAGCTGTTGAGTGATTTTGTAAAAGAGGCCAGGTTTATGAATTGAGGTCAGTTCGAAAACAAAAAGAATGATGTCAACTTTTTGTTTCTTATTTTGTGTGTTCTTTTCAACATATAGATGACAAACTTTGATATGATGTTTAGAAAACTTGTGAGTAAAAGGATAGGCAATGTGGATGTTTCTAAAATTGAAAATCAGAAGCTCTTAAGTTCTTAAAGAATATATTTTTGAAAAAAGAGCATGTTTGGAAAGAATTATATATACATGGTTTAAAATTCTAGGGGCTCTTAAGAATATTCCTTTGTGTTCCCTAGTTATTTACTTTTTCCACCCGTAAAGAAACTAATGTTACTGCTTTCTTGTGTGTTCTTCAGGAAATGTTTTATGCATCTCCAAGGAAACACACACACATCCCCTGTCCTTAAAAAGAGGAGGAAAATGTTTAAACATTGTTTTTACTTTATTTCCATTAACTGTATCTTGGAGATATTTCCATGTCAGTATATATAACGGGCATTCTCATTAGTTTGGATGCTTGCATATTATTCCGTTGTATGGATGTACTGTAGTTTTGGAGTTTTTAAAACCAGGGCCCTAAAACCAGGACATTAGCTTGCTTTTACTTTTTTTTTTTTTTTTAATGCTACTTCAAGTAATTTAGCAATGATTAACTTGTGCCATGAATTCCTGAAAGAATTGCAGTATCAAAGTATATCTGTGCATTTATAATTTTTAGAGCTATTGCCAAATATCTAACCCTAAAGAGGTTGTATCAAATTACATTTCCACCACACAAGAAAGTGGTGATAGAATTAAAAGCCAATGCTCTAGTCCCCCATATGGTTACTTTTGGCATGTTTCTAGTAAGTGGGCATTGCCTATGACTGGACATTTTCAGTGATGGACATTCATTACTTACCAAGATAGCCCAGTGCATGTTTAGGTGATTTGGCTCTTGGAACTTCCTTATATAGAATAAAAATATTCCTCAAACCTTCTGCCTGTTGGTCTTGTTTCTTCTTTTGATGATTTCTTTTATAAAATAATTTTAATATTTGAAGGCAGCTGTCACATCTTCCTTTTGCCATTCTATTCATCATGCTTTCAGCTTTTTTTTTTCATAGGTTATGGCATTAGAATCTCTTTAATCTCCTGGTTGTCCCATTTATTCCAGTGCTATCCCATATTATCCATACTCTGAACATGTGCTACCTACAATGTGGCATTTCCAAGTGTCATTTCACCTGTACTTTTTAAAGTAGAGTTGTCATACCTACTCAAGTAAGACAACATCTGCTGTTGTCCTATTCAGGGTAGAAAAGTAATGTAATTAAATTTTCCGTTTCTCTGAACGTAACATGAATGTGCTTTTAGTAGAAACTTAATATCTCAGAAGTGCTCTGTGTATGCATTTTTGTTTTTTTTGTTTTTTTTTTTTTGAGATAGAGTCTCACTCTGTCGCCCAGGCTGGAGCACAGTGGCATGATCATGGCTCACTGCAGCCTTGACCTCCTGGATTTAAGTGATCCTCCTGCCTCAAGCCTCTTTGTTGCTGGGACCACAGGTGTGTGCCACCACGCCTGGCTAATTAAAAAAAATTTTTTTTAGAGATAGGGTCTCGCCACGTTGTTCAGGCTGGTCTCGAACTCTGGGCTTAAGCGATTCCCCCACCTTGGACTCCCAAAGTGCTGGGATTACAGGTGTGAGCCACTGTGTCTGGCTCATCCTTTTTTTTTTTTTCACGAGATGGAGTCTTGCTCTTTCACCCAGGCTGGAGTGCAGTGACGCAGTCTTGGCTCACTACAACCTCTGCCTCCCAGGTTCAAGCTATCCTTGTACCTCAGCCTCCCGTGTAGCTGGAATTATAGGTGTGTGCTACCATGCCTGACTCTTTTTTTTTTTTTTTTAATTGTATTTTTAATAGAGACTGGGTTCTACCGTGTTGGCCAGGCTGGTCTCGAACTCCTGACCTCAAGTGATCCGCCCACCTTGGCCTCCCAGAGTGTTGGGATTACAGATGTGAGCCTCTGCGCCTGTACCTGGCCAGTCTTTCATAGGTTATATAAATTCCTTGGTTCCCAGTTTTTGCAGTCGTTTCCAATTCAGTTTAGTTAATGGTTAACTGTTCATTCATTATCAAAAAAAGTACAGTGTAATAGAAGAGACCATCTTACTATTAGAAGTGTGGGTATCATCAAATTAAGATTTTTGATTTTAAAATTATTAGGTTCCAAGACCAAAGATTAAATTAATAAAAGGAGAAACTGGACAAAATCTGCTGGAAATGATGGCCTGTGACCGTCTGAGCCAATCAGGTAATAGTAATATTAAACTAATTTAATTTAAAAAGAAAAAGGAAATTTCTGTTAAGTTATATCTTACGATAAAATCTTCATCTGTCCAGGAGATAATTTGTCAAAATTATTTCTTTTGGCCATATCAGTTAAGAGCAATAGGTATGGAAGAGATGGGAAGAAAATAGCACATTCTTTAAAAGAAACGAATATTTGATATTGTTTGTTCCTAGGTGGGGAGGATTTCTTAACTCCTTATCTGGCTGCTAGAGCCTCTATCCTGTTTAGTCACTTCCTGAACTAAGTATAATTATTGATTTGCCGACCATTTAACACCAGCTGCTTCTAAAAACACTGCTGTGGGGATATAAACATGAAGAAGATATAGATCTGTCTTAAAGAGCTGAGAGCATAGTGAGGAAGATAGACGATATATACTTACCTTATATTAGTCTCTTAGAATTTGTCTATTTTTTTTCCCAATTTTTGGCTTGGGATGAATCCTAAAGGTCTGTTACGTATTACCTCTGCTTTTGCTAAGATTCGAACTTTAAGGTAGTTAGGTGGCCATTGAATCAAGCAGTGAACTGAAGAAACATAATGCTTTCTATAATGAACAGTTTTGATATAAAATTGGATGAATTTTGTAAAGAGCAAGACGTAATATTAAATCAAAGTTATTGTAAGCTTTGGTGTATAGTTAAGCTGTTGGCCAAAGCTCACATTGCTCTTCTATTCCATAGCTCACTTTTTTTGTGGGAGTTAGACTTTCAGTCCTTAAAGTGACTTTCTACTTTTTTCCTTTTCTGTTTTCCTTCTACCCTTGCAGGGCTGTCGTAAGTGCCTTTGCATGGTGTCACAGTTAGATAAAAATTGCCAGGCCGGGCGCGGTGGCTCAAGCCTGTAATCCCAGCACTTTGGGAGGCCGAGACGGGCGGATCACGAGGTCAGGAGATCGAGACCATCCTGGCTAACACGGTGAAACCCCGTCTCTACTAAAAAATACAAAAAACTAGCCGGGCGAGGTGGCGGGCGCCTGTAGTCCCAGCTACTCGGGAGGCTGAGGCAGGAGAATGGCGTAAACCCGGGAGGCGGAGCTTGCAGTGAGCTGAGATCTGGCCACTGCACCCCAGCCTGGGCGACAAAGCGAGACTCCGTCTCAACAACAACAACAAAAAAATAAAATAAAAATTCCCTGTATTTTTTTTATGTCTTTGATCTGGGCATCCCGAGGGTGCCTCTGCAAGTGTGCTGAGACACAACTGTGTAGTGGTAACCAAACCTGATTGCCCAGCAGAATTAAGGGAGGGTTTTTAAAAAAAAATTTAATTGAAATGCAATTCATATACCATATGCTTCACCCATTTAAAGTGTACAGTTCAGTGGCTTTAATATGTTCATAGAGTATTACCATTGTCACCACAATCAGTTTTAGAAGATTTTCATCACTCCATGAGGAATTCCTTACCTATTAGCAGTCACTTCCCATTTTACCCAAACCTCTCAGCCTTGGCAACCACTAATCTGGCTCTGTATGTTTGCCTATTCTGAACATTTCACTTAAATGGAATCATATAGTATGTGGTCTTTTGTGACTGGCTTCTTTCATTTAGCAAGGTTTTCAAGGTTCATCTGTGTTATAGCATGTATCAGTATTTTATCCGATGACTGTGATTTTTTAGATTGCTTATTGCAAACCTATGGAATAAAAACCTCTGGGAGCGAGGCCTGGAAATTTTTTTTTTTTTCTCTCTCCCTGAGACAGGGTCTCGCTCTGTCGCCCAGGCTGGAGTGCAGTGATGCCATCTCGGCTCACTATAAACTCCACCTCCCGGGTTCACGCCATTCTCCTGCCTCAGCCTCCCAAGTAGCTGGGACTACAAGCACCCGTCACCACGCCGGGCTAATTTTTTTTTTTTTTTTGTATCTTTAGTAGAGGTGGGGTTTCACCGTGTTAGCCAGGACGGTCTCATCTCCTGACCTCATGATCCTCCCAAAGTGCTGGGATTACAGGCATGAGCCACCGTGCCTGGCCGGAAGTAATTCTTAAAAGCTGTTTAAAGGAGAATTCTGATCAGTCAGGTTTAGAAATCAGTGTATCTAAAATCAGAAAATTTATGACATCTGAAAATAAGAGCTTGTCCCTGCTCTCCTGTGGCCACTTAAATCCAGATCTTTTCATCTAAAATGCAAATATGTTTAGCATTTTTCATACACATTCCTGTCTTTTTTCCGCCTTCTGCTGTCTTATGTAGATACTGATAATATTAAACCTGTACTCTTCTCATTTTCTACATAAGCCCCTGTTTTGTTGTCCAGCTATGTTTTTTGGGTTGGAGAGTTAGGTCTGCAATAATCATGTTATTTCCCCTTTGGGTGTACAAATGAAACAATATGAGCAAATGCAATCTGTATTTTTAAAGTGATGGAAATAACTTAATTTTTTTTTCAGGGCACATGTTGCTAAACTTAAGTCGTGGAAAGCAAGATTTTTTAAAAGATATTGTCGAGTCTTTTGCCAACAAAAGCGGGCAGTCTGCATTATATGATGCTCTGTTTTCTAGTCAGTCACCTAAGGATACATCTTTTCTTGGTAGCGATAGTATTGGAAACATTGATGTACAAGAACCAGAGCTTGAAGATTTGGCTAGATACGATGTTGGTAAGTTACATGTTTCAGAGGAAACTGTCTGCATCTTAATTCTTATAAATTGCCCATAATCTTATTACCCAGAAATAATGACTTAATATTTTCCTGTATTCCTTTCGTGTGTGAGTTGGGCTGGGGGGAGTTCGAATGTGGTGCTGTGGAGGTGGCATGTATTTTTTTGTTGTTATTGTTTTTGAGACCAAGTTTTGCTCTTGTCGCCCAGGCTAGAGTGCAGTGGTGCGATCTCGCCTCACTGTAACCTCTGCCTCTTGGGTTCAAGCAATTCTCCTGCCTCAGTCTCCCAAGTAGTGGGATTACAGGTGCCCACCACCAGGCCCGGCTAATTTTTTGTATTTTTAGTGCAGATGGGGTTTCATCATGTTGGTCAGGCTGGTCTCAAACTCCTGACCTCAGGTGATCCACCTACCTTGGCCTCCCAAAGTGCTGGGATTACAGGTGTGAGCCACCGCGCCCAGCCTTGTTGTTTTTTGAGACAGGGTCTTGCCTTGTCACCCGGGCTGGAGTGTAGTGGCATGATCGTAGGTCACTGCTACCTTGAACTTTTGGGCTCAAGGGATTCTCTTGCCTCAGCCTCCTGAGTAGCTGGTACCACAGGCACATGCCACTCTGCCCAGATAATCTTTTTTTTTAATTGGTAGAGACAAGGTCTAACTCTGATGCCCAGGCTAGTCTCAAACTCCTAGGTTCGAGTGATCCTCCTGCCTAAGCCTCCCAAAGTGTTGGGATTAGGCCCTGCAGGCACAGTGGCTCACATCTGTAATCCCAGCACTTTGGGAGGCCGAGGCGGGCGGATCACCTGAGGTTAGGAGTTCGAGACCATTCTGGCCAACGTGGTGAAACCCCGTCTCTACTAAAAATACAAAAATTAGCTGGGCTTGGTGGTGTGTGCCTGTAGTCCCAGCTGCTCGGGAGGTTGAGGCAGGAGAGTCGCTTGAACCCGGGAGGTGGAGGTTGCAGTGAGCAGAGATCACACCCCTGTGCTGCAGCCTGGGCAACAGAGCGAGACTTCATCTCAAACAGTGTTGGAATTATAGGCATGAGCCACTGCATCTGGCCATATTTTTCATCTAAATAATGTTTATACTATATGTATGATTCATCTTGCTTCCTTCATGAATTCTCTACCATAGACTCTGTATTAAAAGTACAAATATCACTTTTATTGGCAATGTAATCTTTTTTATGAAGTAGTCATAATTTGCTACTTTCTATTACTGGGCATCCAAGTTGTTTTCAGCTTTTCCACTGTTAATAATCATACTCTGATAAAAACTTCAACAAAAAGTGTCTTCATTGCAAGTTATCTCCATAGAGATACCTAGAAACAGAATTACTGAGACAAAGGACATTAACATCTTTTAAGTCTTGCAAATTGCCAAAATGACAGAAAGATTATACCTCTTTATGCTTCCAGAAGTGCATAACCTTTTTTTTGTTTTTTGAGATGGAGTCTTGCTGTGTCGCCCAGGCTGGAGTGCAGTGGCGCAGTCTCGGCTCACTGCAACCTCCGCCTGCCAGGTTCAAGCAGTTGTCTTGCCTCAGCCTCCCAAGTAGCTGGGACTACAGGCAGGTGACACCATGCTTGGCTAATTTTTTGTATTTTTTAGTAGAGAGGGAGTTTCACCATGCTGGCCAGGCTGGTCTCGAACTCCTGACTGCACATAACTTTTTCAGTATTGACTTTCTTGTAGAAAAACAGATTACTATACCTATGGATTAATATAGTGGTGTTCCATTGCTTTAATGACTTAACTGAAAGGAAAACCCATTGTTTTGGAATTTCTTATTAGGTTAGGTGTTCTTTATTTGGCTTTTCTCAGTTGATTTTGGTTTATTGAGTTCTAGTCAGTGTCATTTTTTTTAGATGGACTTAAACATTCTTCACTACTTTTTTAATTAAAATTTCTAGAAATAAGTGAGAATGCATTTAATAAGAACATGAGATTTTGCCTAACATAGAATTCCCCCCAGCTTTGATATAGAAAAGCAGTTATATAATTAAGATATATATAATGTGAATTAATTGTTTATTTTGGCAAAACTAATGGCACAAAGAAAATTTGCAAAACCTTAAGCCGATTTTTAAATTTTATTTCAGGCGCTATTCGGGCACATAATGGTAGTCTTCAGCACCTTACTTGGCTTGGCTTACAGTGGAATTCATTGCCTGCCTTACCTGCAATCCGAAAATGGCTAAAACAGCTTTTCCATCATTTGCCCCAGGAAACCTCAAGGCTTGAAACAAATGCACCTGAATCAATATGTATTTTAGATCTTGAAGTAAGCAAAGATTTTAACAAATTAAATATTCTGAATTTTGTTTAATTTTTTTTTCCTAACTTAACTTTTCCTTAAATAAAACAGGTATTTCTACTTGGAGTAGTATATACCAGCCACTTACAATTAAAGGAGAAATGTAATTCTTACCACAGCTCCTATCAGCCGTTATGCCTGCCCCTTCCTGTGTGTAAACAACTTTGTACAGAACGACAAAAGTCTTGGTGGGATGCGGTTTGTACTCTGATTCACAGAAAAGCAGTGTAAGTAGTAAAACAAAAATATTGCTTTAACTTAGTGCGTAGGTTTTAACAGGGATTTAATCCTCATGTGAAGATTTAATTTGTCCTGTGACCCACTAACATATATGTATGTAAGTGCTGAACTGTGTATTTAGAAAGCTATTTTAGTAAATTAAACTATTTTTTAGACCTGGAAACTCAGCAAAATTGCGACTTCTAGTTCAGCATGAAATAAACACTCTAAGAGCCCAGGAAAAACATGGCCTTCAACCTGCTCTGCTTATACATTGGGCAAAATGCCTTCAGAAAACGGTGAGTTTTCAAGTATAAACATTTTAAAGAACATTACCTTAATTTTTTAAAATCATGAACTTTTTATTGAAAGTCTTTTTGTTCTGAAAACAGCAGCTTGTTCATATTATGACAGATGAATGTGTTTTTTATTGCTACAAAATAGTTAATGTAGTTAAATATAAGCAGTTAGAGGAACAATGCCTGGCACACAGTGAATATTATGTATTAGCTGAGCTGTTACTGTTATTCCTTAATAATTAAGTTCTGATAATTATTCAGCCTGAAAATTAAAAAAAATTACCACAAGACTTTGTAAGTAAGAGCATTATAGATCTTTCTAAATATTTAAGGTGTGTTCTGGGTCAGGATTAGGTGTAGATGGTCAGCCTTTTGAACAGAATGACACTACAGAAGAGGCAGGTTTCAGCTGTCTAAAAATGGCAACTGTTAAAAAGTAGTTTGGATTGCTACATTAGGGTGGTATCATTAGAAGTGTTTAAAAGTTGAGTGTAGAGGCCAGGCACCGTGGCTCAACCTGTAATCCCAGCACTTTGGGAGGCTGAGGCAGGCGGATCATGAGGTCAGGAGATCGAGATCATACTGGCTAACACAGTGAAATCCCGTTTCTTTTTTTTTTTTTTTTTTTTTGAGACAGAGTCTTGCTCTGTCGCCCAGGCTGGGGTGCAGTGGCCGGATCTCAGCTCACTGCAAGCTCCGCCTCCCGGGTTTAGACCATTCTCCTGCCTCAGCCTCCCGAGTAGCTGGGACTACAGGCGCCCGCCACCTCGCCCGGCTAGTTTTTTGTATTTTTTTAGTAGAGACGGGGTTTCACCGTGTTAGCCAGGATGGTCTCGATCTCCTGACCTCGTGATCCGCCCATCTCGGCCTCCCAAAGTGCTGGGATTACAGGCTTGAGCCACCGCGCCCGGCCGAAATCCCGTTTCTACTAAAAATACAACAACAACAAAAAAATTAGCCAGGCGTGGTGGCGGGCGCCTGTAGTCCCAGCTAGTTGGGAGGCTGAGGCAGGAGAACGGCATGAATCCAGGAGACAGAGCTTGTAGTGAGCCGAGATCGCGCAACTGCACTCCAGCCTGGGCGACAGAGCGAGATTCTGTCTCAAAAAAAAAAAAGAAAAAACACAAAACGTTGAGTGTAGAATGACCACTGGTATTAAGTGGTTTAGTTATTACAGCATTTGGAAGTTGAACAAATGACTACTGAGGTTCCATTTGGTTTTGACTTGAAATTTTAGCCAGTTCTTACAACTTGTAAATGAACTTTAGATCTAATCATACGTGTTCCTTAAAGGTGTGTGCTTTTAACTTTCTTTTTTAGGGCAGCGGTCTTAATTCTTTTTATGATCAACGAGAATACATAGGGAGAAGTGTTCATTATTGGAAGAAAGTTTTGCCATTGTTGAAGATAATAAAAAAGAAGAACAGTATTCCTGAACCTATTGATCCTCTGTTTAAACATTTTCATAGTGTAGACATTCAGGTAACAGAGTTCCTTTGTGAATTTACTGGAGATGGGAATTTCCAGTTTATAAACAAAGACATGAAGCTATAAACTGCTTAAATTAATTGTCTTGTTATTTAATGGTAATCTTGTTTTCTAAATTGACTAGCTCTCACAAATAAGATATGACAGAGAAGAGTAATGAGTTGCTTATCTCTTAAGATCATATAAAATCTTTGGAAAATCATTTGGGTTTTATATTCTGAGTATAAACAGTTTGACTGAAAACTATTCTGTGTGTTTAGGCATCAGAAATTGGTGCATATGAAGAAGACGCACACATAACTTTTGCTATATTGGATGCAGTAAATGGAAATATAGAAGATGCTATGACTGCTTTTGAATCTATAAAAAGTGTTGTTTCTTATTGGAATCTTGCACTGGTAAGTAGATGTGGTACTTGAGCGAAAAGTTTTATTTGTTTGTTTGTTTATTTATTTATTTTTAAAGACAGGGTTTCTTTGTTGGCCAGGCTAGAGTGTAGTGGCACGATCTTGGCTCACTGCAACCTCTGCTTCCCAGGCTCAAGCGATTCTTGTGCCTCAGCTCCCGAGTAGCTGGGATTACAGGCATGAGCCACCATGCCTGGCCAAGCTAAAAGTTTTTTGTTTTAAAAACCTGATTATTTCATAAAAGCACTATTTGTGTAGATTTTTCACAGGAAGGCAGAAGACATTGAAAATGATGCCCTTTCTCCTGAAGAACAAGAAGAATGCAAAAATTATCTGAGAAAGACCAGGGACTACCTAATAAAGATTTTAGATGACAGTGATTCAAATCTTTCAGTGGTCAAGAAAGTAAGTAGCAGGTTGTTGTATGTATATTCTTACAGATAACTCACTGATTAGTGTTTTTGCGTTGGTCTTACATTTTGGTAATTTCAAAAATACTCAGTAATATGTTGTTACTAATGCATAGAAGGGATGTGTGTGTCTAAATGCTTATATTTGCTTGCTTTGTCTTAGGTTTGGTGAGTCTTTTTAAACTTGGAAATCTAGGTATATGTTCTTAAAAAGTACTTCCTGGGGAATTAGAAAAGATTTCTAAGATAAGACATTGATTTTGTTATCTTAGCAATGTAATCAAAACAAATATAACCTCAGGACTAATTCTTAATGAACTCTGCTGAAATTGAAAGTTGTTGCTGACAACTTAAGAGCATTTCTTCTCATCTTCATCAGCCATTATGAACGCCCTTGTTTTCTTGCTGTCAGCTGTTTGAGATTGTCATGATGATGTTAAATTATGTTCAGTCTTCTGAGTGTTTTGTTGATTAATTTGTGTTGCTACTCTTTTATTAGGATTTATGTTGTCTGGTGTATTGTAGCATCTCTATTTCTGTCACCATTCAAAATCAGTTAGAAAACATCAGTAACTTATTTTGTTCCCTTGGAAAAGCTTTCTAAGTTAACATTCTTTTATCATTTTCATGGCTAACAGAAGTAATAGAAAGAGCGTGGACTTTAGAATCCGAAGATGTTAGATTGTACACCATTTTTCTGTGTTCATGAAGAAAAAAATTATAGAATAAAGACAAAAAAATAAAAATTATACAAAACAACAGAAAAAGATAATTTAAAAAACTTTCACGTATATTATTAAAGTATAAAGTGCTTATTAAAGTGACAAAAATGTAAATATATCATTTTAGAGTTTTTACTTTTGGAATTTTTTGCAAATGAAAGCTGTTAATTAATGTCTTTTATTTTTAGTTGCCTGTGCCCCTGGAGTCTGTAAAAGAGATGCTTAATTCAGTCATGCAGGAACTCGAAGACTATAGTGAAGGAGGTCCTCTTTATAAAAACGGTTCTTCGCGAAATGCAGATTCAGAAATAAAACATTCTACACCGTCTCCTACCAAATATTCACTATCACCAAGTAAAAGTTACAAGGTACACACGGAAGAAATGAATCATTTCATTGTGAAATATGTTTCTAAGTGTTTTAAATACTGTTTTATTATTTTTATTTTTTTTAGTATTCTCCCAAAACACCACCTCGATGGGCAGAAGATCAGAATTCTTTACTGAAAATGATTTGCCAACAAGTAGAGGCCATTAAGGTAAGTTACTTAATTTCTCTAGCTATACTTTTTATTCCAAGATTCCTTCCCTGGCCACTCCCTTGCTTTTTTTCTGAAGCTGGTCAGAATGTCCCCTTGCCATCCAAATAGTATGGCAAGGGGACGTTTTGTCTTTTTTTTTTTTTTTTTTTAAAAGACAGGGTCTTGTTCTGTTGTGCAGGCTGGAGTGCAGTGGTATGACCACAGCTTACTGCAGCTTCGACCTCCTAGCTCAAGAGAGCCTCTTAGCTCAGCCTCTCGGGAAGCCAGGACTACAAATAGTCACACGCCACCATGCCCAGCTAGTTTTTGTATTTTTTGTAGAGATGGGATTTTGCCAAGTTGCCCAGGGTGGCCCTGAACTCCTGGCGAAGTGCTGGGATTGCAGGTGTGAGCCACTGCGCCCAGCCTACATACCTCAGTCTTGACCCTTTACCATATTTTGTTTTGTTTTGAGATGGAGTCTCACTCTGTTGCCCAGTCTGGAGTGCAATGGCGCAATCTTGGCGCACTGCAACCTCTACCTCCCAGGTTCAAGTGATTCTCCTGTCCCAGCCTCCCGAGTAGCTGGGATTACAGGCACCCGCCACCAGGCCCGGCTAATTTTTGTGTTTTTAGTAGACACAGGGTTTCACCATGTTGGCCAGGCTGGTTTTGAACTTCTGACCTCAGGTGATCTGCCCACCTTGGCCTCCCAAAGTGCTGGGATTATAGGCGTAAGCCACCACGCCCAGCCCTTTACCATATTTTTGAAAGTACTTTATGTGTCTCTCTCCTCATCTTCCACAAAATTTGAGACCTTCAAAGGTAGAGACTGTTTTATTTAAAATATTAGAATTCCTGGCACAGAGAAGGTTCCTGAGTGATTCAACTACTGCAATGTACTAATCATATTCTGGTCTATGAGTTCATTCCCAGATTAACTGTGGAGTACATGTGTTTCAAATTTATAGCTAGGAATTAAAAGTGGTCTGAGCTTCAAAAAGTCTTACTGTATTTTAATACTTCCATAAGAATTTGACTTAATTATGTAAGGAAATAGTTACGTATGTATATGTTATTTTAACAATAGGGTTCAAAGGAGTTTGACTTTTTTGGAATTGGAAATACAAGTATGTTCTTTCATGCTTATCAGGCAAGAACTAAATTACTCATACTTCTAAAGTTACACCAAGGATATGCTGATATGTGGTGATTATTACAGTGTGATCAGCAGTGCTTGCAACTTAAGAGAATACTATTTGGTGGGGAAGACATTTTTGAATTTGCACCAAAATTTTGAATGTTAATTTTGTGTAGTCGTGGCCTATGATAATTACATACAATTTTGACTTAACATACAGGTTTCAGGCTACCGACATTGTATTCTCTGGAAGTATAGTGGAGCACTAGTCCATTAGCTTGAAAAGCTTGGTACTAGTACTGACTCTGCCATTAATTAATGATCTTGGGCCAGTCACTTCCTTTGTGACTGTTTGGCTTCTTATCTTTAAAATGAGAGAATTATTGAAGCCAGTTCACATTGAATGTTAAAAATTACAGTTAAAACAGTGATTGCAAATTCACAGCTGTGTTGCGCATACCAACAGTGACCATAAAGTTTTCCAGGGGATTCCACTAGTTTCTTATTTCTTGGATGTGTGTATGTAGCATCGGGACTAGGCACTGTAGATGAATGAGTGGGGGAAATTTTATTTAGCTTGAAAATTTGAGATAGTTTTGGACCTCATAGTTAGGTCTTTCTGGGAAATTTTTATTTGAAACACTTGTAGAAAAAGAAAGCAGACATGCTAGATCTGTCTCTGACCTCACTTGTTACAACTGGTCAGATTCCGGGGCTGACACAGAGAAGTTTGAAACTTTTCAAAATTTACCTGTTTTCTGATACCACTACAGTTTCTTTGGAAAAAGAAAGATTTCCTGTTAAGTGTCTGTTTTGTAAGGGGACATTTTGTAGGTGCTAGGGTTGGGTATGGTGCTGTCATTTAGTTTTCTTCAGCAGAGATCAGATAGCCACATAGCTACACTAGATGGCTTTGTATCTATCTGCCATCTTGTCAAGGCAGCAGAGTTGTGTTAAGAAAACATTTTTGGAGTCAGATCTGGTTCAAATTCCAGCTATTATTCCCTGCATCCCTTTCTCTCATTTTAAGGTAGGAGCCAATATTGTTTACCGTCTACAGTGTAGACAGCATAAAAATTAAGAGTTTAAGTGCATTGGACATATTATATACATAATAAATTCTCTGCAGCTACTACTTTTTTCCCTTTCCGGGTGGGGCATTTGAACATCACCTTGAGAATTAGTTGTATTTTGTTACAGCACGGGGTTAAGTGAAAAGCTAGTTTGGGGAGGTGATTTGGAATGTCAAGTAGTCCAGATGGACAGAAAAGTAAAGCAGTGTAGAAAGAACACACTGAAAAGATGTTCAGTGTAATGTTAGAGGACTGTGAAAGTTGGGGAAAGAAGTTTAATTTGAAGTTACTTGTTTTTTTGAGCAGGGAATTGTCTTGGCTGGAAGTGAATGTCAGAAAGATTAATGTAGGCAAGTGTAGAATAGAAACGAAGGTATGATCATTTAGGAGAGGTTATTTGTTTAGGTGAGAGAGTTAACGAATTAGGTTTTGTATTAAGGAATGAAAATGGGAGCAGGTAAAGTTTTAACAAATTAAGAATCATATTTTAAAATTGGCACCAGGTACCTAGAACTCATTGGCAAATAGAATTTTTCAAAAGATATAATCAGGGCCAGGCACGGTGGCTCACATCTGTAATCCCAACACTTTGGGAGGCTGAGGCAGGCGGATCACGAGGTCAGGAGATCGAGACCATCCTGGCTAACACCGTGAAACCCCATCTCTACTAAAAATACAAAAAATTAGCCGGGCATGTTGTTGGGTGCCTGTAGTGCCAGCTACTCGGGAGGCTGAGGCTGGAGAATGGCATGAATCCAGGAGGCAGCGCTTGCAGTGAGCTGAAATAGTGCCACTGCAGTCCAGCCTGGAGACAGAGCGAGACACTGTCTCAAAAAAAAAAAAAAAAAAAAAGATACAACCTAGAATCCCAGCACTTTGGGAGGCCAAGGCGGTGGATCAGTTGAGGTCAGGAGTTCAAGACTCGCCTGGCAAACATGGTGAAACCCCGTCTCTACTTTAAAAATGCAAAACATTGGCCGGGTGTGCTGGCTGATGCCTGTAAATCCCAGCTATTCAGGAGGCTGAGGTGGGAGAACTGCTTGAGCCCAGGAGGTGGAGGTTGCGGTGAGCCAAGATTGTGCCATTGCACTTCAGCCTGGATGACAGATCGAGACTCCATCTCAAAAAAAAAAAAAAAAAGAAAAAAAAAAAAATCAGTTATTTAAATTTAAAAGAGTAAGTTTCCCCAGCACTGTTTCTGGCATGATATAATTAAATGTTTAAAATTATTTGATTTTTTTTTTCTTCCAATAGAAAGAAATGCAGGAGTTGAAACTAAATAGCAGTAATTCAGCATCCCCTCATCGTTGGCCCACAGAGAGTTATGGACCAGACTCAGTGCCTGATGGGTATCAGGGGTCACAGACATTTCATGGGGCTCCACTAACAGGTGAGCTGGCAAGTGGATAATCGCATATTTTAGTAAAACTACTAGCCTCTTTTAAGTAGATAACTTGTGAAATCACCTTGTTTATATATATTTGTTAATGTACATGTCAATGTCTGTTTATATGTTACTTCAAAAGCTATATTTGGTGTTACTGAGATTTTTATAACCCCAAGCAGAAAAGACGAGCTGTATGTGATCACGTGTATATAAAGGCTTAAAGAACCCTTAATCCACACCTCAGATAAGCTGTCTGAGATGAGATTATTCCTTAAATTGAAAAATGTTAATGAATAGAGTTATGCACTAAGAAATGCTTAATTAAGAACCTATACCTCTGGGGAATTATTTTGATGATAATGATGAGAGGCAGGACATTATATAGGAAATCTTACTTAATTTGAAATATTATGGTTACATAAAGAAAGAAAAGGACTTTGGACCTGAATCATACTGGGTTTTTAAGTTGTGCTCTGTCACTGTAATAGCTGTGTAAGTTAACCTGTTTGAAATGTGGAGATAATACTTGCCTCACATAATTACTATGAGCATTTGTGTATGTGCAGATGGGCGTGGGTGTATATCAGACATTTATTAGAGTATACAGTAAACAGTTAATGAACTAAGGTTACTATTAGTGTTTACTGTGGGTTGGCTATGTGCAAAAGTGCTTTGTGAACGTAATTTTATTTAATTACAGTAACTTAGAATGGCTGGTACCATTATTAATCCCTTTTTTATAAATGAGGAAATGGATAAAGAAAGGTTAGGTAACTTACTCATTATTATACAGCTAGTTATTGATAGAACCAAGATTCAAACTCCAGTGGTGTAACTCCAAAACACTTGCCAGTATAATACATTGCTCCCAGGCAGCCAGAAAAAACAAAAAATGTTCCTTTTACGTAAGACAGACTCCTGAAATGGTAGTAGTGCACATCTTTTTTTCTCTCTTTTTAGCCCAGGAAAGATTTAGAATAAAATCTAGTTTAGATGAGCACATTTGTGTGATGGTTCATATAGTTAAAAGCAACCCCACTAGCCTTTTGCGATGGTATCTTCTCAACACAAGCAAAGTAACAGAAAATCTTTGTGAAGTGAAGCTTATTAAATGTCATAAGTCATAGATAAGTATATGAAATGTCTAACACTCAAACCTTATTTACTTAAAAACCTTACACATCATATAGGTGCTTGTAAGAGGATAAACAAACGGGCTGACCTTTTCTGGGGCTTTTTTAGTGCTGTGTGCAGTCAGTTATTTGGTGCCTTTTGGGTCATGAGTTCCATTTCTTCTGTGTACAGGTATAAAAGGTCTTCTGTTCTTTTACAAGCATATAAATACAACATTCTCATTGTCTCATTTTATTCTTGCAATGACCCTATGAAATGTGTACAAACAGCACATCCTCATTTTACAATTGAGAAAAATGGAGACTCCAATCACAGAACAGCTTTGTGGCACTGAAAGGGGGAGAGCCAGGATCTCCTGATTTCTGTTCCTGTGTTCATACATTTTTTTTCCTTAATAGTAAACATATCAAGATGGTCCTTATTTTTTTAAAATAAGATGATTAAAATTAAAGATTAATAAGCTCGTAGGAGATGCTCAGAAGTACTGAACAGGTTGAAGAAAACTAAAAACTAACCATCTTATTAACATTTCTTATATTTGAGAGCATTTCCTTCTGGTTCTTTCTCTATACATATAGTATTTTTTATGAGATTGTTACCATGTTAGTATGTTGTGTGTGGATGAGCTAGCCTGTTTTTTAAATGTTACTTTAGTTCTGAGCATTTTTAAACTGAAATGTTTTTGAATATTAATGAGTTTGTGGTATCCCATCACATGGAAGTACTGTAAATTCTGTTCCTTTATTTATGTTGTTTCTGGTTTATGCCATTACAAATTCTAGGACACTGTCCTAGTTTTGTAGAATCAGTTTATGTTCTTACCACTAGTATCTGATAGTACCATCTTCGCACTTTTGCTAATGCTGACTTACTAGTTTATAAAATCCTTTGCCAATTTGTAGGAACAAAAGTGATACCAATTTTTAAGTTTTTTTTAATACTAGTCATGGTCAACAGTTTGTGCAAATGGCTGTTGGCAGTTTTGCCATCTTCGACGTGGGTACCTTCCAGTTGTTTGGTTTCTTTGGTAAAACTCACAGAACAGATGGAGAAGAGTTTGTGTATCAACATGAGTGTTAATGTGTTTTTTTTAAGCAAACGAACACATTTGTGTTCCTTGTGAGATCCTTTGCATGAATTTGTCGGTAATTTTTTTGACCTGAATGTTTTCATAATAGCTTGAGTTTGCACGATGCAGCCTTGTCATTTTGCAGATTTTCGAGGCTCACTTCAAAAACACGGCCCTTGAGGCTATTATATTTCTTTCCTAAATTGTCTATTCATGTGGTGCTTTCAAAGATTAGATTACTTTTAGTAGATTTATTAGAGCTCTTTAGTTTTTTCCCCACAGTTTAAAGTCAGTAGTCAATTAAAGTCCCTACTTAAATTTCAGACTTTAAGATTTTTTTTTTAATTTAAAATTTTTTTTTTTTATTTTTTCTTTTTGCTTTCATGCAGACAGACATCTCGTAAGACTTTAAGATTCTTGGGCCATTTTCTGTCAGGTTGTTCTGTGTTCTGTGCCTGCTTCCTCCCCATAGGAATTTCCAAATTGCTATCCTCACCTCTATTAGGTTTCCAAAATCAAACTTGGGCTTCTGGCTAGCCTTTTCTAGGTCTTGATTTTTCAGTGCTTTCCAGAGGCAATTGTTTGGAACCTCTTGGCACAATTTGTTTCTTCTTCCATGTACAGGCATAAAAGGTCTTTTGGTGGTTTTCTGGTAAAACTGTCATAAAACAGTTCAAGCAAATGACTGTTGGTAGTTTTGCCATTAACATGGGTGCCTTCTAGTTGTGTGGCTTCCTGGTAAAACACAGAACAGGCGGAGCAGATAGTTTACATCAGCATGAGTGTTGATGTGCTTTTTGTTTTAAGCCAAGGAACACATTTTGTGTTATTTGTGAGATCCTTTCCATGAATTTGTCAGGTGATTTTTGAGCTGAACATTCGCAGTAATAGCTTTAGTTTACAAAATACAACCTAGTCTTTCTGCAGATTTTCTAGACCCACTTCAAATGCATTGACCATCAGATGGCATCTTGGTTCCTTACGTCCTTTCTGTGACTGAATGTCCATAATTCCACATCATACTGATCTTTCTTAGAAAAGGCACCAGCTACTTTCTTCTTTATTCCTTTTTTAATGCTTGTGAGGTAGTTGTTCTTGTTGATCACGCGATGCTATTCTCTTATTCTTCATGTCATATTTAGCAGTTTTTTTCTAGTTTGTCATTTGATAATCTTGATTGGTGTATTTTGATGTACAGAAATTTAAAATTTATGTAGTTAAATCTTTCTTTAATTTCTATTGTTTTTGTATTTATAGCTCTTGCCTAGATAGTCTTAACTGTAGTATAGACTTTAACAGTGTTTTCTTTATTTTCTTTTTTTTTTTTTAGTTGCAACTACTGGCCCTTCAGTATATTATAGTCAGTCACCAGCATATAATTCCCAGTATCTTCTCAGACCAGCAGCTAATGTTACTCCCACAAAGGTAACAAAGGAATAATTTATACATTTATAATTATTTCCATTTTAAATTGTTTAGGGTTCCTTCAAAGAAATTCAAGAAAGCAGTTCAGTATTAAAACTTTTATGTCCCTTAAGGTGTAGATAATTTAAATTTATCTCCAGATATAGAAATTATACTTCTTAGTCACCTTTTGTGTTACAATAAGTGTGAATATTTAGAATATTTTAAAAATGGGAGTGGTAGTGGTGGATCCTTCATCATTCTGTTTTAACAGAAATAGAACTACAATGCCCTTGCTGACTTATGTGGTAAGTACTTTCAGGCCTGATACAGCTATATATATAACAATTGATTGAAGACTCAAAATTACAGTGGTAGTTGAATGTGATAGCTTTGAGGACAGAGTGATGGGGTGCATTTAGACCCTTGCTCTTCTGCTTATTTTGACCACAGGCAAGTTTCTTAACCTCTCAATGCATCAGTTGCCTCATATGTAAAATGAGGATAATAATAATACCTTAATTCATAGGGTTTTTGAGGATATTAAAATGAGATAATAATGTAAAGTGCTTAGAATAGTGCCCAGCTGGCACATTAATAAATGCTCAATAAATGTTACCATCATCATCATCATCATCATTACTAACATCATTTGATAAATTGTTTAGGAATGAAGATGGTATTTATTTTATGACTTTAGTTGTAGATTTTAAGATGCTGTAATTAATTTTCATTATATGCCAAGTATATATGCAAGTATCTTTGTAGCAATGTGGTTTTCTCTTAACCTATTTATGCCTAGTGTTCCATTATTGGAACACTAAGCTTATGGGAGTTATTTATATCTTACTGCTCAGGGTCATTGCCAAGGTCTGATTTTTCACACAGAAAATTTGCAGCCTCTGGCATAAACGGGTTGATGATGTGTACTACATCCCCTAATGATATCTTCTTCACTTAATATTCATGTTTGAAGTTTGTGAGAATTGGTTTGCATTTAGTTATCTGTAGTTTTGTAGACAATCTACAAAATGTTTTAACTTTCTGTCTTCTAGGGCCCAGTCTATGGCATGAATAGGCTTCCACCCCAACAGCATATTTATGCCTATCCGCAACAGATGCACACACCACCAGTGCAAAGCTCATCTGCTTGTATGTTCTCTCAGGAGATGTATGGTCCTCCTGCATTGCGTTTTGAGTCTCCTGCAACAGGAATTCTATCGCCCAGGGGTGATGATTACTTTAATTACAATGTTCAGCAGACAAGCACAAATCCACCTTTGCCAGAACCAGGATATTTCACAAAACCTCCAATTGCAGCTCATGCTTCAAGATCTGCAGAATCTAAGACTATAGAATTTGGGAAAACTAATTTTGTTCAGCCCATGCCAGGTGAAGGAATAAGGCCATCTTTGCCAACACCAGCACACACAACACAGCCACCTCCTTTTAAATTTAACTCAAATTTCAAATCAAATGATGGTGACTTCACATTTTCCTCACCACAGGTTGTGACACAGCCCCCTCCTGCAGCTTACAGTAACAGTGAAAGCCTTTTAGGTCTCCTGACTTCAGATAAACCCTTGCAAGGAGATGGCTATAGTGGACCCAAACCAATTCCTGGTGGTCAGACCATTGGGCCTCGAAATACATTCAATTTTGGAAGCAAAAATGTGTCTGGAATTTCGTTTACAGAAAACATGGGGTCAGCTCAGCAAAAGAATTCTGGTTTTCGGCGAAGTGATGATATGTTTACTTTCCGTGGTCCAGGGAAATCAGTATTTGGAACACCCACTTTAGAGACAGCAAACAAGAACCATGAGACAGATGGAGGAAGTGCCCATGGGGATGATGATGATGATGGTCCTCACTTTGAGCCTGTAGTACCTCTTCCTGATAAGATTGAAGTAAAAACTGGTGAGGAAGATGAAGAAGAATTCTTTTGCAACCGTGCGAAATTGTTCCGTTTTGATGTAGAATCCAAAGAATGGAAGGAACGTGGGATTGGCAATGTAAAAATACTGAGGCATAAAACATCTGGTAAAATTCGCCTTCTAATGAGACGAGAGCAAGTGTTGAAAATCTGTGCAAATCATTATATCAGTCCAGATATGAAATTGACACCAAATGCTGGATCAGACAGATCTTTTGTCTGGCATGCCCTTGATTATGCAGATGAGTTGCCAAAACCAGAACAACTTGCTATTAGGTTCAAAACTCCTGAGGAAGCAGCACTTTTTAAGTGCAAGTTTGAAGAAGCCCAGAGCATTTTAAAAGCCCCAGGAACAAATGTAGCCACAGCATCAAATCAGGCTATCAGAATTGTAAAAGAACCCACAAGTCATGATAACAAGGATATTTGCAAATCTGATGCTGGAAACATGAATTTTGAATTTCAAGTTGGAAAGAAAGAAGGGTCTTGGTGGCATTGTAACAGCTGCTCATTAAAGAATGCTGCAACTGCTAAGAAATGTGTATCATGCCAAAATTTAAACCCAAGCAATAAAGAACTCGTTGGCCCACCATTAGCTGAAACTGTTTTTACTCCTAAAACTGGCCCAGAGAATATTCAAGATCGATTTGCATTGATGACTCCAAAGAAAGAAGGTCACTGGGATTGTAGTATTTGTTTAGTAAGAAATGAACCTACTGTATCTAGGTGCATTGCGTGTCAGAACACAAAATCTGCTAACAAAAGTGGATCTTCATTTGTTCATCAGGCTTCATTTACATTTGGCCAGGGAGATCTTCCTAAACCTGTTAACAGTGACTTCAGATCTGTTTTTTCTACAAAGGAAGGACAGTGGGAGTGCAGTGTATGTTTGGTACAAAATGAGGGGAGCTCTACAAAATGTGCTGCTTGTCTGAATCCGAGAAAACAGAGTCTACCTGCTACTGCTATTCCAACACCTGCCTCTTTTAAGTTTGGTACTTCAGAGACAAGTAAAACTCCAAAAAGTGGATTTGAGGACATGTTTGCTAAGAAGGAAGGACAGTGGGATTGCAGTTCATGCTTAGTGCGAAATGAAGCAAATGCTACAAGATGTGTTGCTTGTCAGAATCCAGATAAACCAAGTCCATCTACTTCTGTTTCAGCTCCTGCCTCTTTTAAGTTTGGTACTTCAGAGACAAGCAAGGCTCCAAAGAGCGGATTTGAGGGAATGTTCACTAAGAAGGAAGGACAATGGGATTGTAGTGTGTGCTTAGTAAGAAATGAAGCCAGTGCCACCAAATGTATTGCGTGTCAGAATCCAGGTAAACAAAATCAAACTGCTTCTGCAATTTCAACACCTGCCTCTTCAGAGACAAGCAAGGCTCCAAAGAGCGGATTTGAGGGAATGTTCACTAAGAAGGAAGGACAATGGGATTGCAGTGTGTGCTTACTAAGAAATGAAGCCAGTGCTACCAAATGTATTGCTTGTCAGAATCCAGGTAAACAAAATCAGACTACTACTGCAGTTTCAACACCTGCCTCTTCAGAGACAAGCAAGGCTCCAAAGAGTGGATTTGAGGGAATGTTCACTAAGAAGGAAGGACAGTGGGATTGCAGTATGTGCTTAGTAAGAAATGAAGCCAGTGCTACCAAATGTATTGCTTGTCAGTATCCAAGTAAACAAAATCAAACAACTGCAATTTCAACACCTACCTCTTCGGAGGTAAGCAAGGCTCCAAAGAGTGGATTTGAAGGAATGTTCATCAAGAAAGGACAGTGGGATTGTAGTGTTTGCTGTGTACAAAATGAGAGTTCTTCCTTAACATGTGTGGCTTGTGATGCCTCTAAACCAACTCATAAACCTATTGCAGAAGCTCCTTCAGCTTTCACATTGGGCTCAGAAATGAAGTTGCATGACTCTTCTGGAAGTCAGGTGGGAACAGGATTTAAAAGTAATTTCTCAGAAAAAGCTTTTAAGTTTGGCAATACAGAGCAAGGATTCAAATTTGGGCATGTGGATCAAGAAAATTCACCTTCATTTATGTTTCAGGGTTCTTCTAATACAGAATTTAAGTCAACCAAAGAAGGATTTTCCATCCCTGTGTCTGCTGATGGATTTAAATTTGGCATTTCGGAACCAGGGAATCAAGAAAAGAAAAGTGAAAAGCCTCTTGAAAATGATTCTGGCTTCCAGGCTCAGGATATTAGTAGCCAGAAGAATGGTAGTGGTGTGATTTTTGGTCAAACTAGTAGCACTTTTACATTTGCAGATCTTGCAAAATCAACCTCAGGAGAAGGATTTCAGTTTGGCAAAAAAGACCCCAATTTCAAGGGATTTTCAGGTGCTGGAGAAAAATTATTCTCATCACAATGTGGTAAAATGGCCGATAAAGCAAACACTTCTGGTGACTTTGAGAAAGATGATGATGCCTATAAGACTGAGGACAGTGATGACATCCATTTTGAACCAGTAGTTCAAATGCCTGAAAAAGTAGAACTTGTAACAGGAGAAGAAGATGAAAAAGTTTTGTATTCACAGCGGGTAAAACTATTTAGGTTTGATGCTGAGATAAGTCAGTGGAAAGAAAGGGGCTTGGGGAACTTAAAAATTCTCAAAAATGAGGTCAATGGCAAACTAAGAATGCTGATGCGAAGAGAACAAGTACTAAAAGTGTGTGCTAATCATTGGATAACGACTACGATGAACCTGAAGCCTCTCTCTGGATCAGACAGAGCATGGATGTGGTTAGCCAGTGATTTCTCTGATGGTGATGCCAAACTAGAGCAGTTGGCAGCAAAATTTAAAACACCAGAGCTGGCTGAAGAATTCAAGCAGAAGTTTGAGGAATGCCAGCGGCTTCTGTTAGACATACCACTTCAAACTCCCCATAAACTTGTAGATACTGGCAGAGCTGCCAAGTTAATACAGAGAGCTGAAGAAATGAAGAGTGGACTGAAAGATTTCAAGACATTTTTGACAAATGATCAAACAAAAGTCACTGAAGAAGAGAATAAGAATTCAGGTACAGGTTCTGCCAGTGCCTCAGACACAACAATAAAACCCAATCCCGAAAACACTGGGCCCACATTAGAATGGGATAACTATGATTTAAGGGAAGATGCTTTGGATGATAGTGTTAGTAGTAGCTCAGTACATGCTTCTCCATTGGCAAGTAGCCCTGTGAGAAAAAATCTTTTCCGCTTTGGTGAGTCAACAACAGGATTTAACTTCAGTTTTAAATCTGCTTTGAGTCCATCTAAGTCTCCTGCCAAGTTGAATCAGAGTGGGACATCAGTTGGCACTGATGAAGAATCTGATGTTACTCAAGAAGAAGAGAGAGATGGACAGTACTTTGAACCTGTTGTTCCTTTACCTGATCTAGTTGAAGTATCCAGTGGTGAGGAAAATGAACAAGTTGTTTTTAGTCACAGGGCAAAACTCTACAGATACGATAAAGATGTTGGTCAGTGGAAAGAAAGGGGCATTGGTGATATAAAGATTTTACAGAATTATGATAATAAGCAAGTTCGTATAGTGATGAGAAGAGACCAAGTATTAAAACTTTGTGCCAATCACAGAATAACTCCAGACATGACTTTGCAAAATATGAAAGGGACAGAAAGAGTATGGGTGTGGACTGCATGTGATTTTGCAGATGGAGAAAGAAAAGTAGAGCATTTAGCTGTTCGTTTTAAACTACAGGATGTTGCAGACTCATTTAAGAAAATTTTTGATGAAGCAAAAACAGCCCAGGAAAAAGATTCTTTGATAACACCTCATGTTTCTCGGTCAGGCACTCCCAGAGAGTCACCATGTGGCAAAATTGCTGTAGCTGTATTAGAAGAGACCACAAGAGAGAGGACAGATGTTATTCAGGGTGATGATGTAGCAGATGCAACTTCAGAAGTTGAAGTGTCTAGCACATCTGAAACAACAACAAAAGCAGTGGTTTCTCCTCCAAAGTTTGTATTTGGTTCAGAGTCTGTTAAAAGCATTTTTAGTAGTGAAAAATCAAAACCATTTGCATTTGGCAACAGTTCAGCCACTGGGTCTTTGTTTGGATTTAGTTTTAATGCACCTTTGAAAAGTAACAATAGCGAAACTAGTTCAGTAGCCCAGAGTGGATCTGAAAGCAAAGTGGAACCTAACAAATGTGAACTGTCAAAGAACTCTGATACCGAACAGTCTTCAGATAGCAAAGTCAAAAATCTCTTTGCTTCCTTTCCAACGGAAGAATCTTCAATCAATTACACATTTAAAACACCAGAAAAGGGTAAGTACTTTGTTGTTAAAGTTAAGCACAATTTTTCTTTTAATGTTTAACTTGATGCAGTCTTTGTAGAATACTAATGTTGGGATATAAACGATGCTTTGTGAACACCCCCAAAATATTTGAGCAATATATTTTTCTCCCTTAATAAGTTCACGGTGAGGTTTCAAAGAGCAACAGAACTTAGTTTAAGACATTTCAGTAACTGGAAGATACTTCTATCATGCTAGGGCAGAGCAAAAGAACTCAGTACAGTGTACGGACTCATGCTTGAATCATGCGCGTTAACGAGTCTTTTTTTAAAAAAAAGTTTTCATTTTCATTTGTTCAGTTTGTCACTCAGAAAACATGATACTGGGGCCGGGCACAGTGGCTCATGCCTAGAATCCCAGCACTTTCGGAGGTTGAAGTAGGCAGATCGCTTAAGCTCAGGAGTTCGAGACCAGCCTGGCCAACATGGTGAAACCCTGTTTCTACTGAAAATACAAAAATTAGCCGGGCATGGTGGTGCGTGCCTAGAATTAGCAGCTACTCAGGAGATTGAGGCAGGAGGATCACTTGACACAGGAGATGGAGGTAGCAGTGAGCTGAAATCATGCCACTGTACTCCAGCCTGGCTGGGTGACAGAGTGAGGCTTTGTCTCAAAAAAAAAAAAAAAAAAAGAACATGATACTGAGATGTTCTCATTTTATATGTTGTATGTTAGTCTTGCTCATTTATTAAATGAGCAAAGAATGAAACTACAGGGGTAAATGAATATATAAGACAATCAGATTGGTGGTATAAATTGAGGGATTCTGGCTTTTTATGTTTTAAAAGCATATTCATTTTGTTTCCTAAAATGTTAAAAAATGAAATATTCTTCATTTTCTAGGATTTAATTTTAGCCTTTTTAAATCTAATCCCATGGCCTTTTGGACTAGCACCCCTTCCTCACAGCCTGAGAACAAAGGTATAGAACTAGCATTCTCAGTATGAGATAACAGCAGTTTTTAGCAGCTGGTAGCCCTTAGCAAAGTATTAATAACTGTGGCTGTATGAAATTAAGTACTTAACACTACAACATGCATGTTAAAGAATGCCAGTTTAAGCAAAGCACCTTTTGACTGGTGGCATGACATCCTTTATTTTTGGTTTGTTTTTTAAAATATACTGGGATGCTGATTTGTAATGTACTTCATTACTCTGTTATTTCAAGTCTGCTCAATGAAGACCTATGTTTTATCTAATGTTTATCTTTAGCCACTAACGTCTGCCAGTATTCAAATGTATTGGCAACGGCATGTATACAATATGGAAGAGTGTCCCTGTAGGGCTGTTCTTTTGTGCATGGTTTAGAAAAATGTTGTATTTGAAAATGGACCCCATTTTTAACAGCCAGCATTCTACAGCTTGTGTATTATATATGTTGCACAGATCATTTTTAGAAGTGTGGCTACTAGAGTGGAACAAGAAGTGGGATCTGTTGAAGGCCTTCTAGAAAGGTTAGGGAAGTGAAATCTCACCATTAGTGACCAGTAACACATCTTAGCCATGCCAAACAAGTACAATGATAAAGTAACAATCTCTGATTTTTTTTAAGTATACCAGTTTTATTACTGGCTAAGGTAGCTCTTAATCTTTTATTTTTAAAGATACAGTCTTTGAGAAATATGAAAAGTGAACTTAAAAGTGGATGTATACTAGCATACAGTTTCGAAAGTGGATGTATACTTGCATACAGTTTCTGTGAGCTCTAGGTTAGGAATCCCTGACCTAAGAACGAATGTGTCTATACACTACTGTAGAACAAAGAGCCTTATTTTGTTTTGAATCTGATAATGTCATTGTCCCAAGGCACCTTAGAAATGAAGACTTTAGACATGAGTAAACTGAGGCCAAGAGAGGCTATCTCATTTACCCAAGGTGTCTTTACTGAGTAATAGCAGAACTGGAACAAGAACCTTTATCTTACGGTGTACTGTTATTTCTCCTAGCTAGGTAATGATACTAAGTTTTTGTTTATAATGTAGGAGAAGGACAAATTTAATATTGTGAAAGGAAGGGTGCTGGTTCTCCAGAGCAGTGTCATCCAATAGAAATAAAATATAACCTGTGTATGTAATTTAAAATTGTCATTTGGTGCAGGCTTGTGCCTATAATCCCAGCTACTTGGGAGGCTGAGGCAGAGGGATCACTTGAGCCCACAAGTTCCAGGCTTCAGTAAATTTTGATCACATCACTACACTCCAGCTCTGGGTGACAAAGCAAGACCACATCTCAAATAAATTAAATAAATAAATTTTCTAGTAGCCATATTAAAAAGAATAAAAAGAAACAGTTAAGAAGGGAAACAGATGAAAGTAATTTTATTGATATATTTGATTTCACTCATGATATCCAAAATATCATTTTAACTTCTAATTAACATAAAAATTGATATTTTACATTATTGTTTTTCACCAAGTCTTCAAAATCCAGTGTGTGTGTTTACACTTAGTATTAGCATGTCTTGATTTGGACTAGCCACCTTGTAAGGTTTTAATAGAATGTTGCTAGGCTACCATATTGGACAGCATAGCTCTCAGAATGTTTCCCTGTCACCAGTTGGTATACATGGCATGCTTCTTGACCGGCTTACTTTATTAAACTCCTTTAGCCAGAAATTCTTCTTTACATTAATAGATCAGAACAGGTTGCATATAGAAGTTTTTTCTCTCTCTAATTTTTTGCCCTTTGCATTGATGGTGGCTGGAGATGGGTGGTTTTCAGCCATATGAATCATCTTAGATTTTATAGTGTTAGTTACCCATAGAGTAACAGTTTTTATTTAATTTTATCTAGTATCATGCTTGGAATGTAGACAAAGTAGATGCAACTCTAATCACCTTCCATTCTTGGCAATTGTTAACTTTCCTTACAGGAACTAATCACAGTTGGCTTTGGATTAGTTTCATATGTCTACTAATACTTGCTTATGTTTTCTTTAAGATTTTTTTAGTTGCTGCAAATGCATGGATATTTTCATAAACCTACTGTATGCTAAGTATAGTTAGGCAACACTTTCAAATTTTTAACCTTTTTAAATTCTAGAAATTAGTAGTAATTCTTTTCAATAACTATTAAGTAAACACAAGACTTTTGTTTTCTTTGGTTTTAAATAGATTCTATGTTCACTAAGGGTTTTTGGTAGAACACTAAATCAGGATGCTAATTCTAATTCATGATTATTGTACATCTCTGCATCAAAGTATATATATTTTTTATCAGTATGCTGTTTTAACCTGCAGACAAGTTCTATGGTTTTTCAGTTAGAGTATTAATGTCAATACTTAATACCTTACCTTTGTCAATTTTTTTGACTGGTGTTACAGCAAAAGAGAAGAAAAAACCTGAGGATTCTCCCTCAGATGATGATGTTCTCATTGTATATGAACTAACTCCAACCGCTGAGCAAAAAGCCCTTGCAACCAAACTGAAACTTCCTCCAACTTTCTTCTGCTACAAGAATAGACCAGATTATGTTAGTGAAGAAGAGGAGGATGGTAAAACTTTTGTTATTTCAAAAACACTGTGTTCCTGCTAATCTTAGTAAAATTGGGAGTGTGGTGTAATTATTTTAAGCCTGCCTCTTAGAACTTATCACTAATATCCTTGCAGGTATATTCACCCTAAATGTATGTGTAAGTGGTCAATGGATATAAGGATCAAAAGGACTGTGATCATTGAGCAAGCATTTTTTGGATGGCTAATGTGCCAGGCACATGTTTTGAGGGGATTTAAAATAATCATAATTTTTCTGGAGTCTTAAAGATGTGGAAGAGAGATAAGGCAGACAAGGTTCCAATGGAAAACTTTGTATGCCATTTTTTAAGCTGAGCAGTTAAATAAAAGTCTCAATAGAATCAGTTGGACAGTGGTATACAGTATTGGATTATGGGACAAGGAGATTGGAAGATGAGTTAAAATGAGAGCAGCTCAAACAAGATGAGAGGCTGAGCTAAAGCTCTAGCAGTAAGAGAGGTATTAAGGATATAAAATTGGCAAAATTGACTGCAATTCAAATGGGGAGAGGGAGAAAGGGTGAAGTTGGAGATAGTCCCTAAGCAAGGAAAACCCCCCAAAATTAACTAGAAATTCTTTTAATCAATTGTATTTTAAGATGAAGATTTCGAAACAGCTGTCAAGAAACTTAATGGAAAACTGTATCTGGATGGCTCAGAAAAACGTAGACCCTTGGAAGAAAATACAGCAGGTATGTTAAATGTAAAGGACATTTATACTGCTTTTAACAAGTCTTCTATTTAGAAGGAATAACCTAGTCTGGTAATTTCTATAATTATCAATTTTACTATGCCCATGGTGATTTAAAATACTTTAACATTAGGTGAAAAATATTCTTTTCTGGGTGGTCCTTGTTTTTCATTAGCATGTACAGGTCTTGTTACCTGGGTCTGTAGATTATATTGATGACTACCATTGTTGTAGAGAAGTTGGGCTTCATCTAATTTCGTTTGCTTGTGTTGTACTGATTTTTCAGATAATGAGAAAGAATGTATTATTGTTTGGGAAAAGAAACCAACAGTTGAAGAGAAGGCAAAAGCAGATACGTTAAAACTTCCACCTACGTTTTTTTGTGGAGTCTGTAGTGATACTGATGAAGACAATGGAAATGGGGAAGACTTTCAATCAGAGCTTCAAAAAGTTCAGGAAGCTCAAGTAAGAATATCTCTAATAAATTTTCCTTTTAGTTCCATTGCTTTTGTTGATGCGGTAAACTTTAGAATGTTCTCATTTGTTTATTTTTGAGACAGAATTTCACTCTTGTTGCCCAGGCTGGAGTGCAATGGCATGCTCGTGGCTCACTGCAGCCTCTACCTCCCAGGTTCAAGTGAATCTCCTGCCTCAGCCTCACGAGTAGTTGTGGTGGCATCCTGCCTGGCTAATTTTTGTATTTTTAGTAGAGACGGGGTTTCACCATGTTGGGCAGGCTGGTCTCGAACTCCAGACCTCAGGTGATCCACTCGCCTGGGCCTCCCAAAGTGCTGAGATTATAGGTGTGAGCCACTGGGCCTGACCTAGAATGTTCTTACCAAATAGTAATAATGGGTTGTGGCTACTAAATGGGTTGAGGGGTCTAGACTAAATCAGCTATGGCCAGGAAATAAGGAATTTTAATTTTGTTCTACACAAGAGCTATATGCCAAAAGCCACAAAACACTGATGAAATAAAAAATCTAAATTAATGGAAAGGTATACTGTTCCTGGATTGGAAAACTCAAAATAACTAGAATATCAGTTTTCCAAAATTAATCTATAGATTTAATACAATACCAGTCAAAACCCCTCCAGGAATTTTTTTTTTTTTTTTTTTTTTTGGGTGAGATGGAGTCTCGCTCTGTCGCCAAGATGGAGTGCAGTGGGGCAATCTCTGCTCACCTCAACCTCTGCCTCCCAGGTTCAAGTGATTCTCCTGCCTCAGCCTCCTGAGCAGCTGGGACTATAGGAACGCGCCACCATGCCCAGCTAATGTTTGTATTTTTTAAGTAGAGACAGGGTTTCACCATGTTGACCAGGATGGTCTTGATCTCTTGACCTTGTGATCCACCCGCCTCGGCCTCCCAAAGTGCTGGGATTACAGGTGTGAGCCACCATGCCCAGCCAGGAATTCTTTATGGATATACATAAGTGAATTCTAAAATTTCTATGGAAAGAAAAGCTTATACATTTGTTACAGTTGATGAATTTACACTGACACATCATCACCTAACGTTTTTACCTTTTTGTCAAAAATTTTAACTATTGATACAATCGTGATTCTTTTTATTAAATCTGTGAATGACATTGCTTTTCAAATGTTCAGAAAATTAACTTTGCATTCCAGGGTAAACTTCACTTGGTCAGGGTATAATTTTGATATGTGGTTGCGTTCAATTTGCATAAATCTTGTTATAAATTTTTGGGTTTATATTTATCAGGATACTTGTAGTTTTCTGAAACTGTCTTTGTTTTCCATGTGAGAGTAATGCTGGTTGGGCTCAGTGATATGTGTGTGTGTAGTCCCAGCTATTTGGGAGGCTGAGGAGTAGGAGGATTGCTCGGGAGTCCAGGAGTTCCAGGCTGCAGTGCGCTGAGATGGTGCCTGTGTATAACCACTGCTCTCCAGCCTGGACAACAACATAGTGAAACCACCTCTTAAAAAAATGGTAATACTGGTGTCATAAAATGAATTGAGAAGCATTTTCTGTATTGCTGTCTTCTGGAAGAGAGTGTGTTGACTTGGTGCCATTTTCCCTTTAAATGTTGAGCTGTTTTCACCAATGAAACCATGTCTGGAGTTTTCTTAAGTTTTAAAAAATACTATTTATTTCTCTTCTTTATTATTTCCTTCTTCTTGCCTCGGGTTTATTTTGCTCTTTTGTCTAGTCTCTTTTCTTTTTTTTGCTTTTGAGACAGAGTCTTGCTCTGTCTCCCAGGCTGGAGTGCAGTGGCATGATCTCAGTTCACTGCAACCTCCACTTCCTGGGTTCAAGCAATTCTCGTGTCTCAGCCACCTGAGTAGCTGGGATTATAGGCGTGGCTAATTTTTGTATTTTTAGTAGAGACGGGGTTTCACCATGTTGGTCAGGCTGATCTCGAACTCCTGACTTCAAATGATCCTCCTGCCCTGGCCTCCCGAAGTGCTGGGATTACAGGCATGAGCCCCTGTGCCTGGCCTAGTTTCTTAATTTAAAAAAAGCTTAAATTACGAATTTAAGATCATTCTTTATTTCTAGTATAAGTATTTAATACTACAAGTTTCCTTCTAAGCACTTCCTATCTGCAACTGGCCAAGTTTTAATATGTGGTATTTTCTCTTTCATGCAGTTTGAAATATTTTCTTTTTTTTTTTTTTTTGAGACGGAGTCTCGCTCTGTCACCCAGGCTGGAGTGCAGTGGCCGGATCTCAGCTCACTGCAAGCTCCGCCTCCCGGGTTCACGCCATTCTCCTGCCTCAGCCTCCCGAGTAGCTGGGACTACAGGCGCCTGCCACCTCGCCCGGCTAAGTTTTTGTATTTTTAGTAGAGACGGGGTTTCACTGTGTTAGCCAGGATGGTCTCGATCTCCTGACCTCGTGATCCGCCCGTCTCGGCCTCCCAAAGTGCTGGGATTACAGGCTTGAGCCACCTCGCCCGGCCTCGAAATATTTTCTTATTTTCCTTGAGACATTCTTTGTGATCTGTACATTAGATGCTACTGTGCCATTTCCAAATATTTGGTGATTTTCCTTCCGTTATATCTTTCTCTTACTGATTTCTAGTTTAATTCCTTTATGGTTTATGAAAACATTTTGAATAATTTCAATTCTCATAAATGTTGTGAGGTCTGTCTTGGTGAATGTCTCATGTGTACTTGAGAAGAAAGTAGAGTCTCTTGTTTTGTTGACATTGTGCCATTGGCAGTTCCAGTTTTTTCTGGCTGCTGTAGCACCCAGGCTGGGTTATAGGAGTGGCAGAAAAACTCCACGTGGATCTTAACCTCCAGATTATCTCTCTGGTCCCAAGATCCTTTTTCTTCCTGTTTTTATCCACCTTTCCAAGGCTTCTTAGAGGTGCTCTGTATGTTTCAGTCTAGGCATCTAGTTGTAGGTTTTGGGGAGAGATAGGGTGAAGTGTGTTTATTCTGTCTTCTCCAGAAGCCCAAGTTCTCAGTTCCCTTTGAAATAGATTATATAGTCATTTTTGTAATTTAGCATTTAAGTGGCATAGTGTTTTGTGACTTCCTCTTTGCAGAAATCTCAGACAGAAGAAATAACTAGCACAACTGACAGTGTATATACAGTTGGGACTGAAGTGATGGTACCTTCTTTCTGTAAATCTGAAGAACCTGATTCTACTACCAAATCCATTAGTTCACCATCTGTTTCCTGTGAAACTATGGACAAACCTGTAGATTTGTCAACTAGAAAGGAACTTGATACAGATTCTACAAGCCAAGGTAAAACTTGATATATGTTTATCATGTATTACATAAGGGACACCTTATTTATATTTGAGAAGATAGACTTTTAAAGGCAGATCCTGAAAAATCCCTTTAAAACAAATTTTGATGTGTATATAAAGGGGCATCTTAGTAGTAGTAGTAATAATCATCAGAAAAATTGTATTGTCTTGCCAACAAATATGTTTTTATTGATAGAGTTGTGGTTATTAGGGAATACAAAGCATTATGACTCTGACCTATTTTCCTAAGTTTAAAAGACAAGAGTGTTGTTACATGTAATTTCCTTTGTGATAGCGTTTTCATTTAAATATTGTTTGAATTATATTATCACTCAAGCATATTCAAAGTGTTTTAATTATGAAGAAATTGTAGAAATATAATAGGGATTTAAGAAAGTTTTATGGTACTATTTAATGTTTCTTTTCTCTAATAGTTTCAAAGCTTGCTAAATTAATTATTCAGTTATAGTAACATATTTGGTATTGCTGTCTCTCTTTCATTTCGATTTCGGGGATGGAAGTGGGAAGTTTAAGTTGTATTGCTTTGTGTATATTACCTACTTTTAAAAAAAGAAATAGCCTTCAGTGTCACAAATACTACATTTATAGGCATTTGAGAGTCTTAATGTGCTAAAAGAAGAAGATGACTTCATACCTAAAGCCTCATATATTTTCATATGAGGAAAATAAGGCATGGGGCTTTCAGAGATCATGCAGCTTCACATCAGCAGAATTAAGAGAAGACCCCAAAAGTCCTTATGACGAAGTGTAAATGAGACATTTGGTTTTTATGAGCTTATAGTACAGAACACAAAAAGTTTTTATACAGATGTTTCCTAAAACCCTGCCTTTGATTGAATGCTTGCTTTGGAGTATAGTAGGCTCCATAGAGCAGAAACGGTAGTTTATTATCTGGTGTAATATAGATAGCGCTACATCTCATTTATAAAAAATAAGTTTTGGCATGCATTTACATCTGGTGTAGTATTGTAGTATTCTTTGTGAATAGCACCTGTAAAGTTAGTAATACTGAAGCAGCTCAGAATTGGATGTATTTTGTAACTTGTCAGAATTGAAATAACTCCCCTCATCCCAGAGTATACAAGGCTCTACTGTTCTCTCTAGGTCCTGGGTAAAGCTTTGATATTCAGCACAAATGAAATAGTAAATTGTTTTTTCTTTTGCCAGGGGAAAGCAAAATAGTTTCATTTGGATTTGGAAGTAGCACAGGGCTCTCATTTGCAGACTTGGCTTCCAGTAATTCTGGAGATTTTGCTTTTGGTTCTAAAGGTAAGATGAAGAGGAGAGACTTTTAATGACATTGCTGCAGAATCAAGCACAACTGAAAAACTAGTTTTTTGTTGCAGTATGTAACTAAATTAGAAGTTTCTTCCCTTACCCCCCAGTTTGTTTAGTGTTTTAATAATGAAGGGCTTCTACACTTTATTATTATTTGACATCAACATAATCATAAGAATTTTCTCTAAATTTTATGTAAGCCATGCTGATAGTCCTCCCCATTCTGAAATGCAGAACCATTTTTGAGCTTTGGAATGACTCTGACTTTGGTCATTATTCTTTTAACTATACTTTCAGATTTGATTTGTTAATATTTCAGGATTTGTGAGTTTATTACTTTTTAAGGGTATGATTTTGTAGTTTTCTGTACTATCTTTGGATTTCAGTATTAGGGTTGTGCTAATTTATTGTGCTAAGTTTATAATTGGTGAGCTTGCCCATCTTCTTTAGTGGAGTTTCTATTTTTAATCCATTTTGGTAACATTTCTAGAAAATAATCCATTTCCCTGATTGTATCGGGTTTACCAGTAAAGACCATTCATTGTATTTTCTCATTCTTGTAATATCTTTCACATTGTTCTTTATAGCACCACTTAAATAGTTCTAGTACAAGGTGTTTGATTTATGGAATACATTTTATTGAGGATATATGCTTAAATGATTAATGCAGTTCAGAATTCTGTTCTTTCCTCCTCCATATTTGTATTTTTTCCACAGCTCCTGCCACCTGTAGAAACACATAAAACTTTTAGAAATTACCTTCAGATGTGATGTTATGTTGGAATTCGTGGGCTTCACTGATGTTATTTTTGTTTTAATTTATTAAATAGCCTGAAATCAAAGGGTAGTGTGTCAGCAAATAAGCAATATAGTAGGTACACTTACACAAAAAAAACCCAAATAAAAATAGATAGGCTCCCTGTTAATCAGTGTAGCCTTTTTGAAGTATTATGTCAATATTGGACACTAAAGTGTAAAGTAGAAAATACTCACATATCAGGAGGAAAACCATGCCTAAATAAGCCTTATGCATTGACATTCACTTCTCACTACCACTTGTTATTTTTAGTGAGATTATTCACCAAGCTCTTGTGTATTTTTTTTTTTTTTTTTTTGAGACGGAGTCTCGCTCTGTCGCCAGGGCTGGAGCGCAGTGGCCGGATCTCAGCTCACTGCAAGCTCCGCCTCCCGGGTTTACGCCATTCTCCTGCCTCAGCCTCCTGTGTAGCTGGGACTACAGGCGCCCGCCACCTCGCCCGGCTAGTTTTTGTATTTTTTTAGTAGAGACGGGGTTTCACCGTGTTCGCCAGGATGGTCTCGATCTCCTGACCTCGTGATCCGCCCGTCTCGGCCTCCCAAAGTGCTGGGATTACAGGCTTGAGCCACCGCGCCCGGCCGCTCTTGTGTATTGAACGCTTTAGTTAATTTAGATTGTGCTTGTTAAAAATAGTATTTGAAACTGTAAATGCCCTGCAGTCAGTTTTGTTTGTATCCATAGGTTTTCATAGGGAATCTTTATATTTTTGTTAATTTCCAGATAATTTAGAGATTCAATCTTATTTTCTCTAATGTCTCAAAGCTTGCTGAATTAATTATTCACTTACAGTAACATCACTGTAGACCCCCTTATGACCTGTGAGACCCAGATACTGATATATTATAACATATTTTTACAAATGGTTGATTCTAATGTATTCCCAGGGTAGAGAACCACTATTTTGAAAGAATTTTGAATTCTTCTGCCACATGTCCCTTGGGGTTATATTTTAAATTTTTGCTTTCAACAAAAAAGTTGCTGAACAATTTTGTGTTTTTTTGTTTTTGAGACAGGATTTCACTCTGTTGCCCAGGCTGGAGTGCAGTGGCATGAACACAGCTCACTGCTGCCTTGACCTCCTGGGCCCTTCAGCAATCCTTTCACCTCAGCCTGCCAAGTAGCGGGGACCACAGGTGTGTACCACCATGCCTAGCTAATTTTTGCATTTTTTGTAGAGACAGAGGTCTCACTATGTTGCCCAGGCTGGTCTCAAACTCCTGGGCTCAAGCAGTCCTCCCACCTTGGCCCTGCAAAGTGCTGGGATTGTAGGCATGAGCCACTGCACCTGGCCCTGAACAGTTATTTTTGAGCCCCAAAGTTGGTATCTCATCCAGATCAGTGGTTACTGGTCTCAGGAAGTCCCCATGCAACCTGTGATTTTTGTTCTCGGATCATTCCTTTGCAATACAATTGTTTTATGTCCTTAAGAATTTTTGTCTTTGTCTCTTTTTTTTTTTTTTTTTTTTTTTTTTTGAGACGATCACTCTGTTACCCAGGCTGGAGTGCAGTGGCGCAGATCTCAGCTTCCTGCAACCTCTGCTTGCTAGGATGAAGTGATTCTCCTGCCTCAGCCTCCTGAGTAGCTGGGATTATAGGTGTGTGCTGCAACACCCCGCTAATTCTTTTAGTATTTTTAGTAGAGATGGGGTTTCGCCATGTTGGCCAGGTTCATCTCGAACTCCTGACCTCAAGTGATCAGCCCGCCTCGGCCTCCTGAAGTGCTGGGATTACAGGTGTTGAGCCACCACACCTGGCCCTCCCTCTCTCCTCTTTAAAAACGTTTTTTTTCCCCTCCATTAAATCCTTCTTAAAGAGAGTTTTTTATTGTGTTCTTTAAGATACTGAGTTATGGACCCTGTGACATTTTTTCTTTCTTATGAGTTTTTAGCAGAAGGTGTAGGGTTCTTTAAGACAGTGATTCAGCAAGTGATGAAAAGTTGAGAGGTGTTTCTTTCCTCTAAGATAGTGGGGACTTGGTCATCTAAATTGAGGTGTGGGATGGAGAAGTTTCTAGTTCTCACCTTCTTGCAGGTATGCAAGAGAGAGACCATCATTGTTCCCCCACACAGAAGTAGAATGTTTAACAGTCTAATACCCTTTGGGCAGTTGAAGTCAGTGAGGTTCTCCCAAGGCTGCTATCCACCAGCCCAGCCAAGAAATCTACATTCCAGCACTAGCTTCTTCAGGAAGAAGTAGAGATGCAGAAATTATAAACATGTTTAGGCTATTGTGGCTAATTTGGAAGTAGCAGGTTTGGCCTGCTGAGCTAAGTTTACAAAATTTCAAGGTGAATACTTGAAATTTTAGAAGTAGATAAAGAACTTAACTTCTTTACTGGAAGTCCTTGTGTAGTTTAGTATTATGAAGTTTATCCGAGGCAGTGACAGTGTTATCTTTGTATCTCTAAGCATAAACAATAACAAATGTATTCTGTACTCCCAGTATGAAGTTTTTTTTTTTTTTTTTTTTTTGGTGACAGTCTTGCTCTGTCACCCAGGCTGGAATACAATGGCATGATCTCTGCTCATTGCAACCTCTGCCACCAAAGTTCAAGTGATTCTCCTGCCTTAGCCTCCTGAGTAGCTGGGATTACAGGCACCCGCCACCACGCCCGGCTAATTTTTTTTTTTTGTAAGACAGAGTCTTGCTGTTGCCCAGGCTGGAGTGCAGTGGGGCGATATTGGATCACTGCAACCTCTGCCTCTCAAGTTCAAGCGATTCTTCTGCCCCAGCCCTCCTGAGTAGCTGGGATTACAGTCACCCACAACCACACACCGCTAACTTTTTTTTTTTTTTAAGACAGAATCTTGCTCTGTTGCCTAGGCTGGACTGCAGTGGGGCGATCTCGGCTCACTGCAACCTCCACCTCTCAGGTTCAAGCGATTCTTCTGCTTCAGCCTCCCAAGTAGCTAGGACCACAGGCGCATACCACCACGCCTGGCTTTTTTTTTTTTTTGAGACGGAGTTTCCCTCTTACTGCCCAGGCTAGAGTACAGTGGCGCCATCTCGGCTCACTGCAACCTCTGCGTCCTGGGTTCAAGTGATTCTCCTGCCTTAGCCTCCTGAGTAGCTGGGATTACAGGCATGTGCCACCATGCCCAGCTAATTTTGTATTTTTAGTAGAGATGGGGTTTCTCCATGTTGGTCAGATTGGTTTCGAACTCCTGACTTCAGGCGATCCACTCACCTTCGCCTCCCAAAGTGCTGGGATTACAGGCATGAGCCACTGCGCCCGGCCTAATTTTTGTATTATTAGAAGAGATAGGGTTTCACCATGTTGGCTGTGGTTTGGTCTGGAACCCCTGACCTCAGATGACCTTGGCCTCCCAAAGTGCTGGGATTACAGGTGTGAGGAATTTACTAGAATAATATAGTTTTAAACATTTAAAATTGATGTACATATTACATCATCGGGAATTAGAAGGATTGATAAAATAAGAGGGGGATGAAAAATGTAAAAAATAGATACCAGTGTTTAAATATCTTGATTTATTCATCAGATAAAAATTTCCAATGGGCAAATACTGGAGCGGCTGTGTTTGGAACACAGTCAGTTGGAACCCAGTCAATTGGTAAAGTTGGTGAAGATGAAGATGGTAGTGATGAAGAAGTAGTTCATAATGAAGATATCCATTTTGAACCAATAGTGTCACTACCAGAGGTAAATGTTAAGGGATTAAACTTTTACTAATAACTTATTTTTCATTTTTAAGTTTAAAACTTACCCTGGCTTGATCTGTCAGGGTATCATTGTTTGCATTTAAGAATGTTTACAGTTTGAAATGGAAGCTCTATTTATTAGATGTCTAGCCTTTAAGTATAAATTATCTTTTTGCAGTTTTTACATAAATATTGGTTTGTAAATTCTATATGTAATTGTTGGGAAGAAATAATTTTTTCGTATGTTTCTAGAATATCATGTTTGTTTTTATAACATGATTCTGGGGAAAAATTAACCTCATACTCACGAAAGTCCTTTCAATAAACATTAATCTGTGTTTTTTGGACAAGAACATTGTTCTAGGAAAATTATTTTGTCATTTTTAACCTCAGTATCTTATATATTTCTCTTCAGTAGCAGACACTTTTGAAACCTCTGTTCCTATAAAGAAAAGCATTTAATTTCCAAAGGGAAAATGAATACTATATAAAAGAAAATATTTAATGACAAATCAGGTCTTTACTCCCTCAGCCACATCAGATGTATTCCTAGCCCTAAGATATATAGCCAATTATTATATTAACAAATTCTCTTTGTCATCACAAAGAAAATGCCTTAAAAGAATTTGGATCTTTGAAATTTGTCATGGAATTTATTATAAGCAGCAGCTTATAGAGTATTTCATCTCCTATTATAGGTAGAAGTAAAATCTGGAGAAGAAGATGAAGAAATTTTGTTTAAAGAGAGAGCCAAACTTTATAGATGGGATCGGGATGTCAGTCAGTGGAAGGAACGTGGTGTTGGAGATATAAAGATTCTTTGGCATACAATGAAGAACTATTACCGGATCCTTATGAGAAGAGACCAGGTTTTTAAAGTGTGTGCAAACCACGTTATTACTAAAACAATGGAATTAAAGCCCTTAAATGTTTCAAATAATGCTTTAGTGTGGACTGCCTCAGATTATGCTGGTGAGTTTTTACATTCAAATGTACTTTTCATTTTTTGGACTTTTCTAAAATCTATAACAAAACAACTTATAACAGTTATTTTAACACTAAGGTCACTCCTTCCCCTTTCCCTCCTTAATAGATGGAGAAGCAAAAGTAGAACAGCTTGCAGTGAGATTTAAAACTAAAGAAGTAGCTGATTGTTTCAAGAAAACATTTGAAGAATGTCAGCAGAATTTATTGCAACTCCAGAAAGGACATGCAGCAGAATTATCAAAGGAGACCAATCCTGTGGTGTTTTTTGATGTTTGTGCGGACGGTGAACCTCTAGGGCGGATAACTATGGAGTTATTTTCGAACATTGTTCCTCGGACTGCTGAGAACTTCAGAGCACTATGCACTGGAGAGAAAGGCTTTGGTTTCAAGAATTCCATTTTTCACAGAGTAATTCCGGATTTTGTTTGCCAAGTAGGTATTATTAAGTACATACCGCAATTGAGGTCTTAAAGAGTGCACCACACCAGCGGGAAATTTGGGTGTTTTTCCTGGACCTCATCCTGTAGTTTTGTTTAAGATTTCTTTAGGTTTTCCACACATGGAATCACATGGCATCACTACCCATTCCCTGCTCCTGCCTAAAACTTTCACCCTAAAATAATTTAGGCTGGGCACAATGACTCACACCTGTAATTCCAGCACTTTAGGAGGCCAAGGCAGGCAGATTGCTTGAGCCCCAGAATTTGAGACCAGCCTGGGCAATGTGGCAAAAATCTCATCTGGACAAAATATACAGAAATAAGGCGTGATGGTGTCCGTCTGTGGTCCCAGCTACATGGTGGCTGAGGTGGGAGCATCCAGGAAGCCAAGGCTGCAGTGAGCTAGGTTTGCGTCACTGCACTCCATCCTGGGCGACAGAGTGAGACAGCCTGTCTTTAAAAAAAAAAAAAAAAAAGTTAAATTTTCAGTACTTGAGACTTAGTAGATAGAGACTAAGGGATGGGAAAAACCTTTTCATTTTTCATCTTCTTTCCAACAATATGAATTTCTTAGGTTTCAGATTATACTCAGGAAAGCTGGGCTTTAGGATTTATCCTGTAGCGATGAGTTCTGTATGTATTTTAGTATTTTACTCAGGATTCCTATTAATTGAAAAAATTTTTTAAACTTTTGTTATACATTTTTTTTTCAGGGAGGAGATATCACCAAACATGATGGAACAGGCGGACAGTCCATTTATGGAGATAAATTTGAAGATGAAAATTTTGATGTGAAACATACTGGTCCTGGTTTACTATCCATGGCCAATCAAGGCCAGAATACCAATAATTCTCAATTTTTTATAACACTGAAAAAAGCAGAACATTTGGACTTTAAGCATGTAGTATTTGGGTTTGTTAAGGATGGCATGGATACTGTGAAAAAGATTGAATCATTTGGTTCTCCCAAAGGGTCTGTTTGTCGAAGAATAACTATCACAGAATGTGGACAGATATAAAATCATTGTGTTTCATAGAAAATTTTATCTGTATAAGCAGTTGAATTGAAGCTTAGTTATTACAATTTGATAATTATGTTCAGCTTTTGAAAATGGACGTTTCTGATGTACAGATGTAAAATTGCAGCTTATAGCTGTTGTCACTTTTTAATATGTTATAATTGACCTTGCATGGTGTGAAATAAAAGTTTAAACACTGGTGTATTTCAGGTGTACTTGTGTTTATGTACTCCTGACATATTTGTATTAAAATGGAATAATACTAATCTTGTTAAAAGCAATAGACCTTCTCAAACTATTGAAGGAATATGATATATGCAATTTAATTTTAATTCCTTGTAAGATATTTGGACTTCCTGCATGGATATACTTACCATTTGAATAAAGGGACCACAACTTGGATAATTTTACTTTAGATTTGAAATATATTTGGTAATCTTAACTATTGGTGTACTCATTTATGCATAGAGACTCATTTATGAATGGGTAGAGCCACAGAACGTACAGAGTTAACCAAAGTGCTCTTCTCTAGAATCTTTACACCTCCTGTGTGGTTACAAGTTAACTTTGTAAGTAGTGTACCTTCCTTCCTTAAAATATCTAGCTTCCTGTGCTCTTTCATAGGTATTCAATTAATTTTTACATTTTAAACAAGTTGACTATTTCCTTTAGGGGTTTTGTTTTAAACTTTTCTGTCATCTGTCTCTACTACCTCAGAAACTGCAGCTTGGTTCTGATGATATAAATTGAATTTTTCCTTGTAGTTACTGTGATAAAGTATGAATATTTTTAGAAAGTCTATGCCATGTTATTTGGTTAAAGATTTGCTTTATACAGGATTGTTGCAGTACCCTTTTCTGGTAAATTTTGTAGCAGAAATAAAATGACAATTCATAAGAGCCACTGACATTCAAAAAATTCATTACTTGTGCTTCTGGTTATTCTAAAGGAAGACAATTCAGAGGCAGTAAATTCACTCTGCCGCCTAACTTCCAGAGCTAGTTTCTCAAGTTTGATATACACTGAAAATGTATTTGGAAATGGCTTGTATCAAATGTTAGGCAAATTGCTAAAGAAAAGAGGATGTTCTTATTGGCCTACTCGATATGGAACTACAAAGAATCCAGGTAGAACACAAAATTCTGTATATTGCAATTATGAATACTGACTCTCTTCCACCCAAAGAACACATTCTTTCTGGTGAAATTACCTCATTTTATTTAGTGAGGAAAGACAGGTTTATTCCCTGTTATATGGGGATTTGGAAATTGGGTATCCTAAAGCAAGTAACTGTTCAAAAGAGGGGAGGGATGTTGTGCGAGTAATGATTGATGGTATACCATCACCATTCCACTCAGCCACAAAGCCAGATACCTGAAATAAACCTACTCAAGAACCATGGATTACATATGTTTACACTAAATATTTCAAATTGGCTTATTTGGAAATCTATGTAATATAAACTGATGTAAAGTGTGTTGTAACTTTTCAGCTGAGACAGCTGATGCCTTCGTCATGATTTTAGAATAAATTCTTAACAATGCAAGTGCGTTTTAAGAGACTTTTTGCAGGTTTCTATGCTTTCCTAAAGCATTAAAGTTACAAATTAAAAAGCTTTAAACTTTGAGCAAAAATTTGACAAAATGACATGTAAACTGACTTTTCTAGTATTAGTATTCCAAAGATGCCTAACAGTGGCTTGTGGCATTTATGAGAAAGTCTTTGTGTCACATTTCAGGAAAGGACTTTGATTTTGTTATTTAATCACTGATGTGGTCTAAACCCACGATGATATGTATCTTTCCTTTTAAACTGGATTTTATATTGTCTCATTGAAATCTGCTTAAAGATAGAATAAAGTAATTCATTATTTGTACATCTTAAGTGGTACTTTATGGCAAAAAGTATGGCTTAAGTAATTTTCAGATAATAACTGCTTAAGTATAGATTTTATAAAACTTGGGCATTTGGGAACTTTAATCCAGAAACTTTAGGAGTTATTAGTCCAGAGATGCAGCTGACAGTCACAACTTAGAAAAGTAAAATATTACACCACTGTAATTGTATGAATGAGAAATGAAGTGGTTGTACAGTTCCCCTCAGTTTTGCTTAACAGGTTTTCAGGTTGATGTATACTATGGCTAGCACTGTTGTGGGTACTGGCAAAAGCTTTTTTCTTTTCAAAAAACAAAAGTTTGTTTTCAAGGAGCTTACATTCTAATTATTCTTTTTAATACCTGGTTATACCCCATATGGAACACAGGAAAAGTGAGGTAATCTGCAATTTCTATGCTCAGCTTTCCTTTTTTTTTTTTTTTTTTTTTTTTTAGGAGATGAGAGTCTTGTTATGTTACCCAGAGTAGATGTAACTCCCAGGCTCCCTAAGCAGCCAGGATTACACGCGCACCACCACTCCTGGCTCAGATATAGTCTTGGTTTTTCTTTTATATGGCAGTTAGGAAAAGCCACTTCTGATGGAGCGACAGGTCTATGGTGAGCGCAAACGCACACTAAACTTACAGGTTAAATGGAGCTGAAGCGGAGCGCTGCAGGCAGGTGTGGGGCCTCGGTGCTCCTCCACCCGTCGTCGTACCCAGGCGGCCGGGGCGGCACTAGCGCGGAGAAATGCAATACTACTCAAGTTATGAGGTCTGCAGCCATAGCACGAGAGACCTGGAGGACGCGCGAACAAGCCTGGCTGCTTTCTCCGGGTTCTCCAGTTCTGCCCCGCCCCTTCCCTGCGGCCCTGCGTGCCTCTGGGGGTGGGGCCTTGCACGTCGTGACGCACCGCGGTCGCGTTGCGCCGCGGGTTTGATGAACGCGGTTCCCGGGGAGACCGCTGCGGTTGCGGTGTACTATGGAGCCGAGAGTCGTCAAGCCTCCGGGGCAGGATTTAGTAGTGGAGCGTCTCAAAAGCCGCTACGGACTCGGGGGCAGCTGCCCGGACGAGGTGAAGCCGCCGCTCCGAGGTCCGCGGGTGGGCTCCTGCTGCTGCGGAGCAACTCACCCCGTGCCCCGCCCAGCCGGCCTGGGGGCGCGCAGCGGCTCTGGTCTCGGCCCCGGCACTCCCGCGGTGGCTGCGGCTCGGGCCTCGTGGAAGCGGGCGGGAGGGGCGGGCGTTGCGGTGCAGGGGCGCAGGGTCGCCACTTCACCTATGCCTCTGTGTTCGTGGTATACGGGGCATGGTGTGATGTTAGAGAAAGTATTATTCAGTTTTTTATTTTTGCAGTGATGTGAGTGGAGTTGAGAAAACAGCTGAATTGCTTTTTAAAAGCGGCTTATTTCGAAATAATTTCAGACTTACTCAGAAGTTGCTGCCGTAGTACCAATAATTCCCTTGTACCCTCACTTGCATTCACAAATTAATATTTTGCCACATTTGCTTTACCATTCGTTTTATCGCCTTCTTTCCCTACACGCGTTTTTTCCCTTTGAACTATTTGAGGGTAATTTGCAGGCATCATGCCCCTTTACCTCTAGATAGAAATAACTTGTGTGCTTTTCCTAAGCATAAGGACGTTCTCTTTTCATAACCACAGTAATATTTTCAGGAAATTTGCAATTGATATATTTGGTAATCTTGAGTTCATATGAAATTTCAACAATTATCTCGATAATGCCTTTTATAGGAAAAATTTTTTCCTAGTGCAGATCCAATCCAAGAACGAGCATTGATTGCATTTGATTGTCTTTTTTGTTGCCTTTAACCTGGATCAGGTTCACAGCCTTTGTTTTCTGTAAGATTGGTTTTTTTGAAAAGTGTAAGAATTATTTATTGGAATGTTCCTCCATTTAGATTTATCTTATGGATGCCTCTTCGTTAGATTGATTATGTGTTTTTGGCGGGAGCATGAGATGAGTGATGTGTGATCTGCTGTGGGGAGGCACATGATGTTGGTTTGTCACATTATTGATGATATTAACTTTGATCACTTGGTTAAGATGGTGTCTACAAGATTTCTCCACTCTAACCTTTGTAATTAATACATAATTTGTAGGGAAATATTTTGAGACAGTAAATTGAGTCTTAGGATACAAATTAAATATCTTTTCTCCTTTTTAGTATGATTTTTCAAATTTTGATCAGTCTAAATGTAAGAGAAGAACTCTAACCTCCCCAGGTAAGCCAGTATTTTGTATATTTGGGGGTTTCAAAAGTTTAATTTGAGACCGGGCGCGGTGGCTCACGTCTGTAATCCCAGCACTTTGGGAGGCCGAGACAGGCGAATCGCCTGAGGTCAGGAGTTCGAGACCAGCCAGGCCAACACGGTGAAATCCCGTCTCTACTAAAAATACAAAAAATTAGCCGAGCTTGGTGGCGGGCGCCTGTAATCCCAGCTGCTGGGAAGGCTGAGGCAGGAGAATCGGTTGAACCTGGGAGGCGGAGGTTGCGGTGAGCTGAGATGGCGCCCCTGCACTCCAGCTTGGGCAACAAGAGCGAAACTCAGTCTCAAAAAAGTAAAAAAAATTTGAGAGAGAAGATTTTAAAACTAATATTATTTAGACTTGTGGCCAGTGCCAGATATTTTGTGATATATTGTTCTGGTAATCTTTCGTGGTTTATTTGTCATTGACAGGTGATTTGGATATCTACTCTGGAGATAAAGTTGGTTCATCATTAAAATATTTTGATGAAAGCAAGCATTGTAGAACACCGTTGTGCAGCTTATTCAAGCGCGTAAATGTGAATTGGTAAAGTACCCTGAAACTTTACTGTTGCTACCCCCTCAGTATCTCAAGAAACTGAGAAAGCGAAAAGGGCAAGTTATATTTTTGCTCTTTCCTGAGAACAAGTGTAAGGCAGTCTGGAGCCTGCTAAATAGTTGAAGCGAGTCACTTACTAATTTTTACTGAGGATCTCTGTAATAAAAGCATAGACCTAGCATTATGTTTAGTGTAGCATAATGGAAAATTATTTATATAATGTAAAAGATGCAAAAATATTTTTATGGTTATTCATCCGGGACCCAAATGCAGACTCTGCTCCCTTTCTTTAAATAAAAATGTTTAGAAAAGGAACTATGGACCGGGTGCGGTGGCTCATACCTGTAATCCTAGCACTTTGGGAGGCCGAGGTGGGTGGTTCACCTGAGGTCAGGAGTTCGAGACCACTCTGGCCAACATGGTGAAACCCCGTTTCTACTAAAAATAGAAAAATTAGCCGGGCGTGGTGGTGTGCGTCTGGAATCTCAGCTACTTGAGAGGCTGAGGCAGGAGAATCACTTGAACCCAGGAGGTGGAGGTTGCAGTGAGCTGAGATTGCGCCATTGCACTCCAGCCTGGTTGACAAGAGCAAATCTCTGTCCTGAAGAAAGAAAGAAAAAAGGAACTACAAAAAAAACTGCCATACAAGTTTTGTTAGGCAGCAGCATTTTACTATCTCTGGTGTGTCTGGTAGCGTGGTACACATTGTATTTAGGTGGTTAAGAGAGAGATTCAAGAAGGCAGTCTGGGGAGATGGGAACTACAGTGCTGGATTAAAAGAAGTTGCCATGGCCGGGCGCGGTGGCTCAAGCCTGTAATCCCAGCACTTTGGGAGGCCGAGACGGGCGGATCACGAGGTCAGGAGATCGAGACCATCCTGGCTAACACAGTGAAACCCCGTCTCTACTAAAAATACAAAAAACTTAGCCGGGCGAGGTGGCAGGCTCCTGTAGTCCCAGCTACTCGGGAGGCTGAGGCAGGAGAATGGCGTAAACCCGGGAGGCGGAGCTTGCGGTGAGCTGAGATCCGGCCACTGCACTCCAGCCTGGGTGACAGAGCAAGACTCCGTCTCAAAAAAAAAAAAAAAAAAAAAAAAGTTGCCATTCTGTAAGGAAGATACTATTTACTATGGGGAAAAAGTACAAAAAACAGTGGAAGCTAAGGTAAAATAAAGATCTAAGTTGGATATTATTTAATGCCAAAAATATGTGGCAGAAAGAAATGCTATGGGTATCAAGAAGGAGTAAGCATTTTGAAATAAAGATGTATATGTATATAAAATGAAATGTTGAGATAATTGTGGAGAGAAAAAATAATTATACCTAAAGTATCTGTATGTTACTAACATAATTAGTATTTGGGAGCTTGACTTTTTTTAAATACAGTTTTCCCTTTCTCTTCTTAAATAGGTTAAATCTGTGTAATACACTGAACAGTTCTGGGTAAATAATAAGTACTCAAATGTTAGCTATTATCATTGTTATTACTGTTTCATTTTGCACTCACAAAATCTAGTTGATCTAGATTTAGGATTTAGACATGAGCTATGTTGAATGTAGGGTAAGGAAAGTGAAAATTGCTTTTAAGGTAATAAATTCATGGAAATTATTTTCTTTTTAACTGAGTTTTATGATTTTTAAAATAATGATCTGGGTATAATTCTGAACTATAAAGGTTTTGTACTATGAAGATTTTCATAACATTGGACCCCTAGTTGTGATCTGGTCTGAAACTATGCTGTCCATCACAGTAGCAACAGGCCACATGTATCTATTGAGTACTTGAAATGGGGCTGGTCTGAATTGACATATGCTGTAACTGTCATATACACACGGGCTTTCTAAGACTTAGCATAGATAACAAAAATTAGCAGGGCATGGTGGCAGGTGCCTGTAGTCCCAACTACTCAGGAGGCTGAGACAGGAGAATTGCTTGGACCTGTGAGGCGGAGGTTGCAGTGAGCCAAGATCGTGCCACTGCACTACAACCTGGGTGATAGAGTGAGACTCTCTCTCAAAAAATAAATAAGCATGGATAAAATAATGTAAAATATCTTAATTTTGTATGTGTGTGTTTGTGGATTTGCAGGGGGCAGGGTCATGCTCTGTTGCCCAGGCTGTGAGTGCAGTGGCATAATTGTAACTCACTGTAGCCTCCAACTCCTGTGCTCAAATGATCCTTTCACCTCAGCCTCCTGAGTAGCCGGGATTACATATGTGTACCACTACTCCTGGCTAATTTATTTTATTTAATTTATTTTTTTTTGTAGAGATGGAATCTCACTGTGTTGTCCAGGCTGATCTTGAACTCCTGGACTCAAGAGATACTCCCACTTCAGCCTCCCAAAGTGCTGAGATCACAGGCATGAGCCACCATGCCTGTTATATCTTAATAATTTTTAACATTGATTACATGTTGAAATGATAAACTTTTAGATATACTATATTAAATAGTATTTTTAAAAATTGTTTTTTAATGTGCTACTAGAACATTTTAAATTACCTATATGACTTGTGTTATATTGCTTTTGAACAATACTATTCTAGAAATTTCAACTCAGATTGTCTTTTTGGAGAGAACACCTGGGATTCTAGTTCTGCTCCACTTTCTACTTTTTATGTCACGCATCAGTTATTTGACTTCTTTAAGTTTAGTTTTCTTATGTTAAACATTCATTATTTTGGCTAAAACTACCTTATAAATAACAACAGATTATTGGGAGTCAAAATAAAGTGTTCCTCAGCTGTAGAGTATACCACAGGTAGGTATATGTCATTTTAAATTGTCTCTTTAATGTGTAGAAAAATATCTTGTAGTGGGTTATCAATGATCCGTGACTGTTACTTTTTACATTTTTCCTTTTTACATGTTTACATTTTGCAGTTTAAAAAATGCTTTTGCATTTTTTCCAGTTATGCTGTTAATATTTGAAAAGCACTTTTATCTTTTTAAAATGCTGTAGTAAACTTCTAGATGGCTGTGATACAATTATTTTTTTAAAGCCTAGATGATGAACTGGATTCTTTCCATGATTTGAAGAAACAGGAAACAGAAGAAGAGTTAATTGAAAATGATTATAGAGTTAGTACCTCCAAAATAACCAAGCAGTCTTTTAAAGACATAGAAAAAGGTAAAATAAATATTTTAGAACAATCAATTAAATAGTAACTTTGTCAAATAGAGTACATGAAGCTTTCCTCCTGGTAATAACACTGGCCCCCAAGAGTCTGCATATTTCTGTGTTCTGAACTTCTATAAGCCAGGAGATAGTTACTGTGCTTATTATTAAATTAAAGGAGCAGAGGAAATTAAACTTCATTATTTTTCAGTAATATTCCTGTACCCTCAAAATTTATCCAAATAAATTAATAACTGAGTAAATGACTGTGATAGTATTTGACTGCAATATTTTGAGAAAATACTCCAGATTATTTAAAGTATGGCTTTCTGGGCACTGACCTACCAGCAATTTTCTGTGTATCTGGCTGCATTGCATAGTTGTGGCAGGATTTCAAGGACTGGACAACCGCAAATGGCACCCTTCACCCTCTGGGCTACACGACTTCAAGTTGCCGTGTTGATATTACTGATAATACCGGTGCCAGTATTATGGTCTACACACAACAACATTCATTTTCCTCTTTTCCTTCTCCTTCGTTTTCCTTTGTCTCATTATTCTCAGCATTTGAGGAAGATGAAAAATAATTCTGTGTGGACTTGTGTTTCCTGCTATATGGTCGATTTTCCCAGTGGAAAACATGGGATAAGGTATAAAGAAAATGTTGCTTGTATTCCATTAAAAGTAATGGTAAAAACCGCAATGACTTTTGCACCAACCTCTTACTTGAAAGTAGACAAAATTAAGAAATGTTCAGGCCAGGGATTGGTGAGTCGGGAACCTAAACAGGCAAGTAGAGCTCTGTGAATGTGTCTTTCACTTTTAGGGCATTTGCTGAACTGACTGAAGTGAAGCTTTTCATTTAAAAAAATTCATACTATGTTTTATTTTTGCTTCTCCATTGTCTGTTCATACTGAAGTATAATGGAAGACACCCACCCTCCCCTTTTAAAGCTGGGGCTTCCATGAGTCTAGCGCAAGTTAAAACCACTGAACGTCTGCCAGACGTGGTGGCTCACGCCTTTAATCCCAGCACTTTGGGAGGCCGAGATGGGTGGATCCTGAGGTCAGGAGATCGAGACTATCCTGGCTAACATGGTAAAACCCCGTCTCTATTAAAAATACAAAAAATTAGCCAGACGTGGTGGTGGGCGCCTGTAGTCCCAGCTACTTGGGAGCCTGAAGCAGGAGAATCACTTGAACTCGGGAAGCAGGGGTTGCAGTGAGCTGAGATTGTGCCACTGCACTCTAGTCTGGGTGACATAGTGGGACTCTCTCAAAAAAAAAAAAAAAAAAAAGCCAGGCGTGGTGGCTTGTGCCTATAATCCCAGCACTTTGGGAGGCCGAGGCGGATGGATCACGAGGTCAGGAGATCGAGACTATCCTGGCTAACATGGTGAAACCCCATCTCTAACAAAATACAAAAAAATTAGTTGGGCATGGTGGTGGGCACCTGTAGTCCCAGCTGCTTGGGAGACTGAGGCAGGAGAATGACGTGAACTCAGGAGGCGGAGCTTGCAGTGAGCCAAGATAGCGCCACTGCACTCCAGCCTGGGTGACAGAGCAAGACTCTGTCTCAAAAAACAAAGACAAAAAAAGCAACCACTGAGTGAGGGCATTTTATACTCTTAATTGTTAGCAGAAAATAAATTCTGACAGTACAGTGTTGGCAAGAATATCAAGCAAGAGGAACTCACTTATCTACGCTGTTGGGAGAGTAAATTAATACAACCACTTTGGAAAACAATTTGGAATCACTAGTAAAGTTGAAACTGCATATATACCCTGTGATCTAGCAATTTTGCTACTACTTACATACCCTCAGGAAACTCTTAAACTTGTGCACCAGAAGCCATGTACAAGACTGTGTAGCATCTGTATAGCGAAAGCAACTCAAATTTCCACCTGTAGGAGGATACTGTATACAGTGTTTGCAAAATAGGGTATACAGTGAAGATTTGTGAACCTGTTTAAAGGAAGAGGTTATAGAAATTATGTTAATATAATTACATATATAATATAAAAGCAGGCAAAGCAAGGACTTTTAAAATGTAAGTAGTGGAGATTAAACAGCAAAGTAAAGCAGCATTTAACATTCATTTGTGTTAGTGATAAATTTGGTTTAGGGGATTTCTAAACATGATTAGGGGTTTCTGAGGTTACTTTCCATTTCTTGGCAATTAGTGTCTTTTTATGTCCTTTAAAGTATTTTATTTTGAAATCATTTCAGACTTACAGAAAAGTTGCAAAAATAGTGCAGTCAATTCCTGTATACCCTTCACCCACATTTTCCGATGTTACCACTTTACCATATTTACTATATTATTCTTTGTCTCTCTTGAAACTTTTTTTTTTTTTTTTTTTTTTTTGAGACGGAGTCTCGCTCTGCCGCCCAGGCTGGAGTGCAGTGGCCGGATCTCAGCTCACTGCAAGCTCCGCCTCCCGGGTTCACGCCATTCTCCTGCCTCAGCCTCCCGAGTAGCTGGGACTACAGGCGCCGCCACCTCGCCTGGCTAGTTTTTTGTATTTTTAAAGTAGAGACGGGGTTTCACCGTGTCAGCCAGGATGGTCTCGATCTCCTGACCTCGTGATCCGCCCGTCTCGGCCTCCCAAAGTGCTGGGATTACAGGCTTGAGCCACCGCGCCCGGCCCTGAAACTTTTTAATGTTATAATTTGTATTTAAAGCATCTCTTCCTAAAGGTTACTCTGAAAATATTTGAAACGATAAGTTAATAAAGTTTATAATGCAAATGTTATTTTCTTTGCAGTTGCCCTGCCAACTAATACGACCTCATCGAGACCTCGGACTGAGTGTTGTAGTGATGCAGGTGACTCTCCTTTGAAACTTGTCAGCTATCCCAAATCTAAAGCATCAGACAAGCGGAGTTTACTTCCACGGCAGATCAGTCAGATATATGACGAATTATTTCAGATACATCTGAAACTGCAGGTAAGAACTAAATACTGAATCGAGAATTCAGAAATATTTATGTTCTAAGAACCAAGCACTTACATAATTTGTATATATTTCGTTTTAGTTACTTTAGATAAGTTTGTCAAGACAAGGACAGCAGGGGACAAACTCAAATTATAGGGACTAAGGAAGGGAAAAATACAGTGGCTGAGATAAAATAGAGACAGTGGCGTTTTTATTTGTAGGTGTGTGTTTCAGACTGTCTTGTATTTTATTTGATTCCCATCCCATCCTTACTTCAGCAATAAAATCTGATAAAGTATGCTTTTTGAAGTAGATGCTCTAGCTTTATTGTTTTAAGTACTTATATATGAAGAGTCCTCTTGTCAACTCTCATCAAAATTGAACTCTTAACATTCGCTTATATCTGCCTTTGGGGTTTTTTTGTTTCTAAAGTGTATTTCTTTTTTTTTTTTGCAATGGTGTCTTGTTCTGTCATCCAGGCTGGAGTGCAGTGGTGCGATCTTGGCTCACTGCAACCTCTGCCTCCTGGGTTCCAGTGATTCTCCTGCCTCAGCCTCCTGAGTAGCTGGGATTACAGGTGCATGCCACCCCATCCAGCCAATTTTTTGTATTTTTAGTAGAGTTGGGGTTTTACCATGTTGGCTAGGCTGGTCTTGAACTCCTGATGTCAGGTGATCTGCCCCCACTTGGCCTCCCAGAGTGCTGGGATTACAGGCGTGAGCCACTGCGCCCAGCCTAAAGAGTATAATTTATATATTAAGCATCCATGAGAAGTAGAGAAGGAAGCAAAAGTGTATGTAATGCACACCATCTGTTTGAAATCCTTCCCATTGGAAACACATGAAATAGTTAAGCATTTCTTTAAACCCAGTATCTTGTTTTGTCAAAATAATTCAGATTGTAATTACCATAGCATTTTAGAAAAAGATTATTTTAGCCTAAAATCACCAGGAAAAGTTTAGGGAGAGACAGTCTGGTGTTTGACTGAGAAAGATAATAGTGGGAAGGTCATTCCAGGTATAAGGAATTGGAAATGAGAGGTGTTCTGAAAAGCAGTGATTGTCCAATTGTGCATTTATTAGCCTGTCTGGAGGAAATAAAATAATGAAAACTCAGGCTGGGTATTTTACAAGTTTTTAGGGAAAGGAGTGTCAGAGTAAAAAGTCAGATTTTAGGAAGATTCCTTTGATAACACTTTATAGAATAAAAAAGAATAGGCAAGATTGCAAGGATATATCTGTCATTTGTAGCAAACATAAAGATGTTTAATAAGAAAAAAATGAAGTACAGTGGATTAACTGGTTTAATCAATCTATAGTTTAATCTGACTTTAAAATTTACTTTGTAAGTACAACCACTGTGGAAAACACTTTGGAGGTTCCTTAAACTGTAAATAGAACTACTATATGATCCAGGATTCCCATCGCTGGGTGTATCCCCCAAAAGAGAAAACAGTGTATTGAAGAGATACCTGCACTTCCATGTTCATTGCAACTGTGTTCTTAATAACCAAAATATGGAGTCAATCTAAGTGTCCATTGGCAGATAAAGAAAATGTGGTATCTATGCACAATGGAATATTATTCAGCCATAAAAAGAATGAAATCCTATCATTCACGGCAGCATAGATAGAATTGGAGGTCATTATATTAAGAGAAATAAGCCAGGCACAGAAGGACAGACATTGCATGTTCTCAGTCGTGTGGGATGGGAACTAAAGAAATGAATCTCATAGAAATAGAGCTGGAATGGTGGTTACCAGAGGCTGGGAGGGGAAGAGTAGCAGGGGTGAAGAGAGGTTAGTTAATGGGTACAAAAATACAGTTAGATAGGAGTAAGTTTCAGTGTTTACTAGTACAATAGGGAAATTATAGTTAATGATAATTTATCGTATATTTTAAAGTAGCTGGAGAAGAAGAATTGTAATGTTCTCAACATAAAGAAAGAATAAATGTTTGAGGTAATAGATATCCCTGTCACCTTGGTGGGGATGTTAAGTAGACTCTTTGGACTTAACTTTGTCTTCTGTTTTTTTCCCTGTGAAGTTAGAGACGAGGCTATTCACAGAGAGTGGTATATAGGACATGATGTATTCCAAATTAATAGAATGGAGAGGCCTCAAAATAGACACTTTGGAGAGTGAGTGAGAGAGAGCTGGCTGTGAACATATAAAAAGATTTTTGGACTGCATTGAGAATCTAGTACAGGATTGAGACCATGAATTTGCAATGGGGCCACTTTTCGTGGTGTGTGATTTTTTTTTTTTTCTCCAGTGGTACTGAACTGAGTACCATGGGGCCAGGGAAGATGGTCAGTGTGCTAATCCAGGCCTCGTTCTTTCAGTCCAAGGTGATAGACAACAAGGTGAGGGAGGGAAGGGTATAGGTAAAATAGTGGACTGTGATGTGGAAGTGGAGCATGGAATTTAAACTGGATCGGGAACTAAATCTGCGTAGTGCTGATCCATTTTGGACCCCAGATTCTCTTGCATCATCGCAGTGGACTCTTACTATAGTGTGTTATCATTTAAAATCAAGATATAATTTCTGTACAAGTTTGCTTGCTATACTAGTCTAGCTACTATAATCCAGATTGTCCTTAGGTACCCCTGTGTTCCTGAAAATCACTTGGTTAAACCACAATGTTAGCCAATAGGAATAGAATTTGCAGAATTTGTGACTTTTCAAGAGCATTAAAATCTGCCATTTTGATACAGTGTGAAACTGCAGCACAACAGAAGTTTGCTGAAGAACTTCAAAAGCGAGAACGTTTTTTACTTGAAAGAGAACAACTGCTTTTCAGACATGAAGATGCCTTGAGTAAAATTAAAGGTGTGGAAGAAGAGGTTCTTACAAGATTTCAAATTATGAAAGAGGTAACTATATAGCCTTTGATGTTAGAGTGGTATATTTCTTCTTTTCTTCTTAGATTCACTAGTTACTAACATTTTGCCACATTTGCTTATTTCTCCTTCCCTTCCTCCTCCTCACCTACACACACACACACACACACACACACACACACCCTTTTTTTCTGATCCATATGAAAGCAGTTTGTAAAAATCATGGTTCTGTCACTAAGTACCTCAGTAAGTATCTCTTAAGAATAAAGACATTCTCCAGACCATTAGCATATCAGGAAATTAATGCTAACTAAATAACTTATTTATAGTCCATATTTACTTTTTCAGTTGGTCTTCAGTATGTCTTTTATTGTTTGTAGGGGTGGGTCATTTGTTTGATCAAGGAACTAGACAAGATTCGTGCGTTATATTTGGTTGTTATATCTTTTTTGGTTTCTATGAATCTAGAGCACTTAACCTCAGCTTTTTTGTTTTTCGTGAGCTTTTTCTTTGAAGAGTTCAGGCCAGAAGTCTTATATGTCACATTGTGGATTTTCCTGATTGCTTCCTAACAATAAAATATTTTTGACAAGGATATTATATAAGTGGGATAATATACCTTGCGTCATATCAAGACATACATTACTGTACATATGACTTACTTGGAGTAAAATTCATTGTCTGTTGTACATTTCTGTGAGTTTTGAAAAATGCATACAGTTTTGTAATCACAACCATCATCAAGATCAAGAATAGTTCAGCTCACCAGCAGTTCCCTTACGCTGTCTTGTAGCTATCCCTTTCCTCCAGCCTCAGCCCCTGGCAACCACTGACCTATTTCCCCCCCCCAGTACATCCACCTTTTCCAGAATGTCATGTTAATAGCATCATTTTATGATTTTTCTTTGTCTTTGGTTTTCAGTAGCAGTTTATTTACAGTGTTTCTTGACATAGTTTTCTTTCAGTTTGTTCTGTTTGTGGTTAACTGAGCTTGAATTTGGAAATGTCTGTCTTTTGCCAAATTTGGGGAATCTTCAGCCAATATTGCATGAAATATTTTTTCCACTTTCTTTCTTGTCTCCTCCTGGATCTCCAGTGACTCCTTGTGCTGTTTCCCCAGAGATTTCTGAGGTTCCATTCCTTTTTTCCCATTATTTTATTCAGTGTTCTTCAGATAATTTCTTGATCCATCTTAAAGTTCATTACTTCTTTTTTAATCTCCATGTTGCTATTGAGCTCATCTAGTGAAATTTTTATTTTTGATATTTAAACATTCTAAAATTTCAAGTTGTTTAAAGCATTTATTTTTGTTTTTCTCATAAGCATTTCTGTGTTTATATTTACATTTATATATATTTACTTTTACCTCATGAAGCATAGTTTAAAAACTATGTATCACCTGTATCATCTCGAGATTGGGATCTGTTGATTGTCTTTTTTCTTGAGGCTTAGTCACATTCTTTGGTTCTTGGTATGTTCGGTGATTTTTAGGGTATATTCAAGACCTTCTGGTTAATGTATAGATTTTGGGTTCTATTGTTACCCTCTGGAGAATGTTGATTTTAAAGCATTCAGCCCAATTAGATTTAGGCCTCCCTTTTTTTTTTTTTTTTTTTTGAGATAGTCTTGCTCTGTTGTCCAGGCTGGAGTACAGTGGTGCGATCTCAGCTAACTGCAACCTCCACTTCCTGGGTTCAAGCGATTCTCCTACCTCAGCCTCCTGAGTAGCTGGGAATACAGGCGCCCACCACCATGCCTGGCTAATTTTTTTGTATTTTTAGTAGAGATGGGGTTTCACCATGTTGGTCAGGCTGGTCTTGAACTCCTGACCTCAAGCAATCCACCTGCCTTGGCCTGCCAAACTGCTGGAATCACAGACGTGCCTGGCCAGGCCTCAGTTTTTTCTCACCTCCTCTGGGCAGTGGCTCTCATCTCAGTTCAGCTTTCAAAGCCTTTGCAGTGTTGCTGTGGAGTTGTGCCTGTGCCTCTTAAAGGTCGGTCTGAGACTTGGGTAACAGTTTAAAATCCTGATGCATTTCTCAAAGCTTTTGCTGTGGTGCTCTGGCTCTTTTTGGTGCAGGTAAAGAGGCATTGAAGTGTTAGCCAAGACTTAGGTAATGGTTTTAAACTGAGCTCCATTCTCCAAGTGTTTGCTCTACTGCTTTTGGTCTGTCCTGTGCCTGAGCGGCTCAAAGGTGAGCCCAATTTGTACAGGTTCGTAAACACCAGAGTGAGAGGATCCTCTTTGAGTCTCTCTTCTGCGGGATTCTCCCTACACTCTGGCTCGTCAGGGCCCCTCTTCCTGATTTTCCTGCAGGAAGACTGGTTTTCTCTCATTCTTTAGTGGACATTTTTTAGAGCTTTAGTGGAAATTTAAAAAAAAAATTTTTTTTTAATTGTTGCAGAGACAGAGTCACTGTGTTGCCCAGGCTGGAGTGCAGTGGCTATTCACAGACGTCATCATAGCTCACTGCACTCTCAAGTCATCTTCGTCCCTCAGCCTCCTGAGTGGCTGGGACTATAGATGTGTACCACTGTGCCCAGCTAGTGGAAGTTTTTGTTCTACTTCTCCGTGTCTGGGACCCACCCTGAGGCAAAATGTTGACAGAAGAGGAAAAACAAAAATGCAGGAAACTTTACCCTTGAGAGTTGCTTCTACAAGTTTTCTCCCTCATCACAATGTCCTCCCCTTTTTTCTTTTCACAGTTGTCAGTTAGTTGTTTTGTTTTAATTAGGGCTTTTTGCTGTAATCAGTGGGAGAAGACTGTATTGAGCTTATCCTGCTGTGCCAGAAATGGAATGCATATGTTTTTAATATCTTTTAGATATGGAAAAAGTTGGACAATGAAAATATTAGTTTTAAAAATAACTATTTGTGACTATATCCCAAGTTATTAAAGGAATTAATATAGTAAAATCATACAAAGATTAACTTCTTAGAATATTGGATTTTTTTCACAGGGCTAAAGGATGCTTAGATTCTCTGATCTCTCCATTTTAGTCTTGTTCTTGATTCTCTCTCTTTAGATTTGTGTATCTATTTTATTAAGTATAAAGATAATTGCCTTATTTTCATCATATTTATATCATTACTTGGAAGAAGGGAATTAATTCAGTTTTTTTATTTCCTGTAGAGACTTGTTTTAAAACTTTGTGAGTAGGTTGAGAGTGAAAGGTGAAACTATTAAGTGTTCACATTTAAAATCTAAAACATGCTATCCCATTTAAATGTAATGAGAGGGGAAGTTGATTTGAGTTATTTTTAAAACTGATTAAGAAGAGTCAAATCGTTTGGGGCTCAGAAATTGTATTATGTTTTAACATGTTTTGAGATGAAAAGCAGGCATCAAAAATTTTAGCTGCTTTATGAGGACAAGAAATTAGTTGGTTTTATAAAAGATTTCTTCTATTTCTCAAGGGTAATGTAAATTATACACTTTATAAAGCCATAAATAGCTTACTTATCTCTTGAAGAGTATCAGAAATTCTTTATTGTTTTATTATTCCATGATGTCAAACAAAATATTTCTGTGAGTTTGCGTGAGTGGATTTTTCTGAGCAGAAGCAGAAAATAGACTTACTGCTACTTTGTAAATGCTAATATGTTTTAATAAGTATGTTATAAATGCCTTTGATGTTTTGTTGTTATCTTGGTAGATTGCATGGTTTTTATAAATTATTTGCCACACTAGTCACTTGTGCTTAAATACACTTATTAAAGGTTTTGTGATTGAAGGAGTTCTTACTTGTAATTAATTCATGTTCCATAGTATTAGTGATATACAATCCTTACAAGTTTTAGGTCAGAGTTGTTTCTTTTTTCTCCTCCTAGCAACATGATGCAGAAGTTGAACACTTAACTGAAGTTCTTAAAGAAAAAAATAAAGAAACCAAGAGACTGAGGTCCTCTTTTGATGCATTGAAAGAATTGAATGATACCTTAAAAAAACAGGTAAGACCTGTTTTAATATATATTGGACATAAGACATTCTAAGAACCATATTTTATATACAACAAATTAAAGTCAGCCTTAGAACACGTTTCGGCTAGAGAAAATTTGGATTACATTTGTTAGCTTTATTTTAAAATACTTCCAAATGTAAATAAAATATTCTTCAACTCTTTGGTTTCTTTCTTTATTTGTTCTGCAACCAACTGACAGGCAAAGGAAAAAAAGACAAGCAAAAGAAAAAAAGACAAGCAAAAGAAAAAAACCTGATAACCTGAGAACTAACTACATTTTTAGGTAGTGATGTCTGGCTTTAATACTTATTATTTATCACTACTTATTTAACATTCATTTATTTTTGAGTATCTATTATATCCTAGGCATCGTGCTAGACTCAGACCTTCACATTGCTCGTGTTCTCATGGTTATAAACTGGTATCACATTGCAGTATACTTATAAATAAGTTTTGTAGGCCGTGCACGGTGGCTCATGCATGTAATCCCAGCACTTTGGGAGGCCAAGACGGGTGAATCACGAGGTCAGGAGATCGAGACCATCCTGGCTAACGCAGTGAAACCCCGTCTCTACTAAAAATACAAAAAAAAAATTAGCTGGGCGAGGTGGCGGGCGCCTGTAGTCCCAGCTACTCGATAGGCTGAGACAGGAGAATGGCGTGAACCCAGGAGGCGGAGCTTTCAGTGAGCCAAGATCGTCCCACTGCACTCCAGCCTGGGTGACAGAACGAGACTCCATCTCAAAAAAAAAAAAAAAAAAAAAAAAAAAAAAAAAAAAAAAAAAGCATTGTAATTTAGATTAATACATAATATCAAAGTTGCATAACATAAATATTTTTGTGAGTTATGTCTATTTTTTTCCTTCCCTCTGCCAGTTTTTGGCAGAAAGATGTGAAAGTAAAGGAGTATGTTAAAGAGAGACAAAAGAATGATTATGTATTTTTTAGATTGTGTGGGGAGTAGATGTTGGAGCAGAAATTGGAGTAAACCCCGTCACTTTGAAAATGAAAGCATTGGGCTGTGAATCTGTACGGATTATAAAATGTAACTTAAGCCTCAGACTCTCCCGGAGTTCCTTTGCCAGCTGTCCTTTTCTGTTTCTGCTTTTGTTTCCCTTTAATCTCTACTTGTTGTGATCCTCCTCCTTGGCAGTGATACATAGGTACCCTGTTTCTCACCTGATTCTAATTCTTTGGCTTTCCTCAGTTCATTTATGACTGTTACTATTGGACTATGAATTTGATGGCCTGTTGTCTGTTTGGAATCCCGCTTTATCCCTGGAGAGATCACTTTTTCTCATTACAGTCTCATTCTACCACTCTCTCATGAGGATTTTAAAAATTCCTAGCTAGATAAACTGTTGTCCATACCCATCTCTTAGGTTTCTGTAATCCTTAATAATTTTGCATGTGGTTGCATGCGTGTGTGGTAATTGGGGTGGATATGTGGATTATTAAATATTTGGACCTATTGGTAATTAGATTTATGAGCTAATGTGTACAAACTGAAAAAATGTGGCAGAATGCTTTTTTATGGTTTCTTTGTTAAGAATAGATCAGAGGTCAGCGCACTTTTTCTGTTAAGGACTAGATAGTAAGTATTTTGGGCTTTGTAGGCCATGTGGTCTCTCTTTACTGACCCAGCTCTGCCATCATAATGCAAAAACAGCCATAGGCAATAAGTGAATGAGTGTGGCTGTGTTCCAAAACAACTGTATTTATAAAAACAAGCAATGGGCATATTTAGCCAGCTCCTGGCCAGATGAATGACATGTACTTTGAAATTGCTGAAGAAAAAGATATGTTATTTCTGTGACTGACTTACACAGTAATTTATGCTAACACTGGATATACATTTTCTAATAATTTAAAAGCATTTCTCGTTAAGTCTAGCTGAACTGAGGAGGCAAGGATTAATGTTCAAGCCTCATCATGGGGAGATAGTCCCAGTGAACACCCCAAGATCTCAGTTGAAAGGAGCAGGGTTGTGCCTTGGGACTGGGTGAATTAGAGGGAGACAGAACTTTCCTAAATTGAAACCTGGCCTTGATTAAGTGCAGTTCCTGATCAGATTAAGGTGCTTACTCCTCAGTTTAAATGCCTAGCAGAGGAAAATATGTCTTTCATTCTATACAAAATGAATAAGCATATCAAAAGACAGAATTGCATAACTCAAAATGAAGAAGAAAACCCCAGAGAATATAAGGGTACTTGCAAGTGATCCACATTTAACAGGCAATGACTTTAAAATAATGATTAATATGTTCAAGAAAGTAGAAAAATAGATTGACAGCTTCATTAGAGAATTCCTAGCGTAGGTACATTTTTGCCTATATAGTAAGTCTGTGGAAAGGAATTAAATTGAAATTTGAAAACTAAAAAACTTATCAGTTGAATTTAAGAATTCCATCGAATGGGGTTTTAAAATTATTTTTAATTGACATAATTGTGCATAATTATGGGGTACAGTGATATTCAATACAGTAATGTGTAATGATCAATCAGAGTAATTAGCAAATCCGTCAACTCAACATTTATCATTTCTTTGTATTGGAAATATTCAAAATCCTCTCTTTTTCTATTAGAAAATATGCCATAAATTCTTGATTGTAGTTACCCTGTAGTGCTGTAAAGCTAGAACTTACTCCTCCTATCTAGTTCTTCTTTTTGTTTTGTTTTGTTTTGTTTTGTTTTGTTTTGTCTGAGATGAGTCTCACTCTGTTGCCCAGGCAGGAGTGCAGTGACTTGATCTCGGCTCACTGCAACCTCTACCTCCTGGACTCAAGCGATTCTCCTGCCTCAGCCTCCCAAGTATCTGGGATTTCAGGCACCCACCACCACACCCGGCTAATTTTTGTATTTTTAGTAGAGATGAGGTTTCACCATGTTGGCCAGGGTGGTCTCAAATGCCTGGCTTCAAGTGATCCACCTGCTTCTCGGCTTCCCAAAGTGCTTGGATTACAGGCCTGAGCCACTGCACCCGGCTCCCCATCCAGTTCTAATTTTGTGTCTGTTAACCAACTTCTCTCCATTCCTTCCTTTCCACAGCCTTTGCAACCTCTAATAACCAATATTATGTTCTGTACTTCTGTGAGATCAACTTGTTTTTTAGCTTCCACATGAGTAAGAACATGTGGTATTTATCGTTCTGTGCTTGACTTATTTCACTTAACGTAAGGTCTTTCAGGCTCATCCATGTTGCAGCAAATAACAAGATTTTGTTCTTTTTCATAGCTGAATAGTATTTCATTGTTTATGTATACACTACATTTTCTTTATAAATTTATCTATTGATGGACACATGGGTTAGCAACTTTCCATACTTTGGTTATTGCACCTACTACTGCAGTAAACATGGGAGTGCAGATATCTCTTCAATATACTGATTTTCTTTCCTGTGAATATATACCCAGAAGTGGTATTGCAGGATCATATGGTAGTTATGATTTTAGTTTTTTGGGGAACCTGAATACTGTTTTTCATAATGGCTGTGCTAATTTATATCCCCACCAACAATGTAAAAGAGTTTTCCTTCTCCACATCATCACCAACGTTTATTACTTTTTGTCTTCTTCATAACCATTCTAACTGGGATGAGATTGATACCTGATCATGGTTTCGATTTGCATTAACCTGATGATTAGTGATACTGAGCATTTTTTCATATACCTGTTGACTGTTTGTATGCCTTTGTTTGAGAAATGTCTCTTCAGATTATTTACCCATTTTTTTATTTGGATTTTTTTTTTTTGCTATTGAGTTCGTTGTATTGTCTGGATTTTCATCCTTGTTGGATGAATAGTTTGCATATATTTTCTCCTATTCTGCAGGTTGTATCATTTTTCTTTTTATTGTTTCCAATCTCAATTGTCTGTTTTTGCTTTTGTTGCTTGTGCTTTTGAGGTCTTATCCATAATATCTTTGCCCAGGCGAGTGTCCTGAACTATTTCCCACTTTTTCCTCTAGTAGTTTCATAGTTTTGGGTCTTATATTTCAGGTTGATTTTTGTCTGTGATGAGAGATGGGGTCTAGTTTTATTCTTAGGCATATGGATATCCATTTCCCAGCACCATTTGTTGAGGAGACTGTCATCTCCCTTATTAATGCTCATGGCACCTTTGTAGAAAATCAGTTGGCCATAAATGTGTGGATTTATTTCTGAGTTCTCTATGCTGTTCCATTAGTCTATGTGTCTATTTTTATGCCAGTACTATGCTGTTCTGGTTACTACAATTTTGTAGTGTATTTTGAGTTTAGTGTGATGCCTCTGGGTTTGTTGTTTTCACACAGGATTGCTTTTGCTTATTTGGGTCTTTCATGATTTCATACACATTTTAGGATTTTTTTCTATTTCTGTGAAGCATGTTGTTGGTATTTTAATAGACATTATGTTGAATCTATAGATGACTTTGGTTATTTTGACAATATTAATTGTTCCAGTCCATGAATATGAAATATCTTTTCTTTTTGTGTGTGTGATCTTCAATTTCATTCATCAGTGTTTTATAGTTTTCATTGTGGAAATCTTTCACTTCCTTGATTACATTTATTCCCAGGTATTTTATTTTATTTTTGTAGCCATTGTAAACAGGATAGATTTCTTTATTTCTTTTTCAGTTAGTTTGTTGTTAGTGTTTGGAAATGCTACTGATTTTTGTATGTTGATTTTGTGTCCTTCAACTTTACTGAATTTATCAGTTCTAAGAAATTTTTGGTGGAGCCTGTCAGTTTCTTTGCATTGAAGATCATGTCGTCTGCAAAGAAGGACAAGTTGACTTATTTCCAATTTGTTTTTTGTTTGTTTTTTTGAGATGGAGTCGCGCACTGTCGCCCAGGCTGGAGTACAGTGGCACGATATCTGCTCACTGCAACATCCGCCTCCTGAGTTCACACCATTCTCCTGCCTCAGCCTCTTGAGTAGCTGAGATTACAGGCATGCGCCACCACATCTGGCTAATTTTTGTATTTTTAGTAGAGACGGGGTTTTGCTGTGTTGGCCAGGCTGGTCTTGAACTCCTGGCCTCAGGTGATCTGCCTGCCTCAGCCTCCCATATTGCTGGGATTACAGGCATGAGTCACCACACCCAGCCTGTTATTTCCAATTTGGATGTCTTTTATTTCTTTTTCTTACTTAATTACTCTGGCTAGTACTTCTAGTACCATGTTGAACAAGAGTGGTGAGAATGGGCATCCTTGTCTTGTTCTAGTTCTTAGGGGAAAAATTTTCAGCTTTTCCCTGTTCAGTAAGATGTTAATTGTGGGTTTGTTACACATAGCTTTTAGTGTGTTGAAGTACATTCCTTCTGTACCTAATTTGTTGAGAGTTTTTACTGTGAAGAGATGTTGAATTTTATCATACTTTTTCTGTGTCTGTTGAAGTGATCGTAAGGTCTTTATACTTCATTGTTATTCTGTTAAAACGTGATATATCACATTTTTTTATTTGCATATTTGAGCCTTCCTTGTTTCCCTGGGATAAATCTCACTTGGTTATGGTATATTATCTTTTTGGTGTGTTGTTGAATCTGGTTTGCTAATATTTTGTTGAGGATTTTAGCATCTATGTTCATCAGGACTATTGGCCTGGAGTTTTCTTGTTGTGTCTTGGTTTGGTTTTGGTATCAGGGTAATGCTGGCTTTGTACAATGAGTTTGGAAGAATTCTCTACCCTTGAGGTTTTTGGGATAGTCTGAGAAGAATTGGTATTTGTACTTTAAAAGTTTGAATTCAGCAGTGAAACCATTTAGTGAATTTAAAAGTACAGTTCAGCAGTGAAGCCATTTAGTTTGGGCTTTACTTTGCTGGGAAACTTTTGACCACCATTCGGTCTTGTTACTTGTTATTGGTCTGTTCTAGTTTTCTATTTCTTCTTGATTCAGTCTTGGTAGGTTTTATGTGCCTAGGAATTTATCCATTTCCTCTGGGTTTTCCAGTTTGTTGGCCTATAGTTCTTTCATAATGATCTCTGTAGTCTCTAGTGATCCTTGTATTTCTGTGGTACCACTTGTAATGTCTCCTTTTTTGTTTCCGATTTTATCTATTTGGGTCTTTTCTCCTTTTTTCTTTTCTTATTTTTCTTTCTTCTTCTTCCCTTCCTCCCCTCCCCTCCCCCTGCTTTCCTTTTCTCTTTTCTTCCCTTCCTTCTCTTGGTACTATTTCTTCTCTTCCTTTTCTTTCTTTCTCTATGTTTTTTTTGTTTTGACTGTCTCCATCTGTTTCCCAGGCTGAAGTGCAGTGGCATCACCACGGCTTGCTGTAACCTTAACCTCCAGGACTTAAACCACCCTTCTACCTCAGCCTGCTTAGTAGCTGGGACTGCAGGCATGCGCCACCACCTCTGGTTAATTTTTAAATTTTGTTGTAGAGATGAGGTCTTACTGTGTTGCTGAGGCTGGTGTTGAACTGGGCTCAAGTGATCCTCCTGCCTCACCCTCCCAAAGTGCTGGGATTACAGGTGTGAGCTACTGCACTCAACCTCTTCTTTTTTTCTTAGTCTAGCTCATGGTTTGTTTGGTTTTTTATTTGTTCAAAAAGCTACTTTTCATTTTTTAAGAACATTATTTTAGATTCAGAGGGTACATGTGCAGCTTTGTTACGTGGATATATTGTCTAACAGTGAGGTCTGGGCTTCTAAAATGTACTCTTCACTCAAATAGTGAACATTGTACCCAATAGGTTAATTTTCCACACCTACCCTTCTCCCCCCTTCCCTTTTGGAGTCCCCAGTATCTGTTATTTCCATGTTTATGTCCGTATGTGTGTACCCATTGTTTATCTTTGACTTATAAGTGAGAACATACAGTATTTAATTTTCTGTTTCTAAGTTATTTCACTTAGGATTAATGACCTCCAACTCCATCCATGTTGCTGCAAAAGACATGATTTCATTCTTTTCTATGGCCACATAGTATTCTATTCATGGTGTATATATATCATAAATTTTATTGTAAGATACCATAAGTAACATCATAAAAAAGTAATTGGATACCCAGGAATAAATCTAAAGGGAGATGTGCAAGACATCACTACTGAAAACTACAAAACATTATTAAAAGAAAATAAAACCTAAATAAATTGAAGATATGTTCATGTATAGGAAGACTCAATATGGTAAATATGTCAGTTCTTCCATACATATACATATCAGTATATGCACACACACACACACACACATAATCCCAGTAATGCAATCCCAGTTATAGCTCATTGTACTGCATACTTAGGATTTTATACTTTTCTTTATATATGTTATAGTTCTAATAACAATTTACTTATTAATAAAAGCATTTTCCACTAAAATATATGTATATGCTTTTAAGACATCTGGTGTCTTGTACATTTTTCATAAGATAAAGTAAATTATCTTACGAATCATTAATATTTTAGGGAAAAGTAGATTGAGAACCCTTAGTATGAAACCAGTTGAAAGTTTAGATTGAAATATCTAACTTTTTCTACCCTTTAGTTGAATGAAGCAAGTGAGGAAAACAGGAAGATGGACATTCAGGCGAAAAGAGTTCAAGCTCGTTTAGATAATTTACAGGTAAGTTGCCTGTTCTTTACAGACATAAGTATATTTTTAGATGATTGCCTTTGAGTTTACTCATTTTGATAAAATTGTCCTTTAATTCATGCATATGTACTGTTGCAGAGGAAGTACGAGTTTATGACAATACAGAGATTGAAAGGAAGTTCCCATGCTGTTCATGAAATGAAAAGTTTAAAACAAGAAAAAGCACCAGTTTCAAAAACTTACAAGGTATGATATGATTGAAAATTTCTCCAATGGAAAGCCAGGAAGATTTCTCTTGTGCTTTAATCTTTTCTCTTTGAAAAGAGAAAGGATTCACCATAATACTTTCTTAAAAGGGAAATATCTCAAGAATATTTAAAATACACTTTCATTTGCAAAAACAAAACTATTATATTTTGGCAGTGTTTCAGGTACAGTATCATTGACACTTCATTCGTGGCTTTATTGCTTAGTATGTTTTGACACTCCACAAGCATTTGCTATTTTTCAGTCAAGACTGCAACCCATCCCTGAATGGATTTCCATGTATCTTTTTTTCCCTAAAAATTTGTAAAATTTGAGATATAAATTACATGTGGTAACATAACGCACAAATCCTGTAGCGTAAAGTTTGATTAATTTTGATAAATATTTATGTTGCCTACAACCAAATGTAGAATATTTCCACTGTACTAGAATATAGAACTTTCATCTATCTTAGGAAGTTCTCTAATGTCCTTTCCTGGTCATTCTTTTCTGCCAGAAGTTTTGCAGAAATTAGTTTTGCCTGTGTGAGACATTTGGTCAGTGGAATTGTATTGTGTGTACTTGTTTGTGTAAGGCTTTTGTCAGCATAATTATGAGTGTATCAGTAGTTTGTTCCCTACTATTGCTCAGTAGTTTTTCATTGTATTAATGTATCAGAGTTTGTTCCTTCATTCTTCTGTTGATAGACACCTGGGCTTTTTCTAGTTTTTGTCTGCAATAAATAAAGCTGCTACGAATATTGATGTGCAGGGTTTTTATGGATATATGTTTTCATTTGTTTTGGGTATATACCAGGACTACAATCTCTGGGTCATAAAGTAGATAAAGGTAGACGTATGTTTTTAAGAAACTGACGGTTTTCCAAATTGGTTGTACTGTTTTATACTCCCATTAACAGTGTATCAAAGTTTTGGTTGCTCCACAACCTTGTCAACATTTGGTGTTTTCAGTTTTGTTCATTTTGACCCTTCCAGTGGGTGTGTAGTAGTATCTTATGGGCTTTGATCATTCAGATATTTTGATAAATTTTCTAGTTCTTTATAAATTGAGAAAATTGGAGTAAATTGAAAAGGTACAGATTTTATATTCAGGGACTGAAGATAATTGAAGTTTTCATCTAAAGGGAGTTAGTTTCTACTTGAAAAAAATTGAGAAAGTGAAAAATTGCTCTTCAGAATAATGCACTAATGCTACTATTTATCATTTTGTCTTTATTCATTCTGATTTTGTGGATTGCCATTGACTTAATGTTGCCTTTTTATTAATTTGCTTTTATATTTCTCTGTCTTTGAATTTTTTTGTTTTTTTATTTTTTAATTTATTAATATTTTTAATTTAATTTTTTTTTTGAGATGGGGGTCTCACTCTGTCACCCAGGCTGGAGTGCAGTGGCACAACCTTGGCTCACTGCAGCCTCTGCCTTCTGGGTTCAAGCCTCCTGAAGAAATGGGATTACAGGCACCCACCACCACACCTGGCTATTTTTTGTATTTTTAGTAGAGACAGGGTTTCACCATGTTGGCTAGGCTGGTCTCGATCTCCTGACCTCAGGTGATCCAGCTGCCTCTGCCTCCCAAAGTGCTGGGATTATAGGCGTGAGCCACCATGCCTGGCCTGCAGATTAAAAAAATAAATAAATTTAACATAGTTCCCTGCTTAAGGTGGATATGTGTAGTGGTATCTTATTTTAAAAAAATTGAATTAAATTAGAAATGTGTTTTGTAATAATACTTAAAATTAGTCTAATTAAATTTATAAATTACTTTGTTATTTTACTTTTCATTTTGGTAGACTCTCGGAGGACAAGATTTCTAGGGGAAAAAAGTTCATATGTGTATTCAATGATATACTGGAAAGACAAAGTAACAATTTTTGTGAGAAGAAAAAGATAGGAAGTTTCATAGTGGAAATTCTTTAGCTCTGGAAACCTTTAATTTTTTTTAGTCTTTTAATTGCGGGAGGTTCATGCTCTTGAGTTAAGGCTAATTTTACTTTTTTTCCATCTTATCAAACTTGGATAAAGAATTTTTATGAAAAGTTTTCTTTTAGTAATAAGGTACAAGTTATTTTAACTTCCTAATTATGATGACTTTTCTTGCCTTCTCTCAGTCATCATTTAACATGTTTTTAATATTAGATGGGGAGGTTTTTGTGTTTGTTTGGTTTTTTTTGTTGTTGTTTTTTCTTTTTTGATATGGAGTCTTGCTCTTTTTCCCAGACCGGTGTGCAGTGGTGCAATCTCGGCTCACTGCAGCCTCCACCTCCTGGATTCAAGTGATTCTCCTGCCCCAGCCTTCCAAGTAACTGGGATTACAGGCATGCGCCACCATGCCCAGCTAATTTTTGTATTTTTAGTAAAGACAGGTTTCACCATGTTGGCCAGGCTGGTCTCGAACTTCTAGGGAACTTCAGGTGATCCAACCACCTCAGCCTCCCAAAGTGCTGGGATTGCAGGCTTGAGCCACAGCACCAGGCAAGTTGGGAAACTTTGATTTTGAATTTCTTTTGTTTGGAGAAGCTCTGTCCTTAACACATTTTAGTGAATTACTTTAGTCAAATTATTCTTTAATTATTTACCAAATTTAAGACTTGTCTTTGAAGTTTTATGAAGTTGTGAACTGAAATGAATGATTTAATTTTTGACATATAGGTACCACTTAATGGACAAGTTTATGAACTTTTAACTGTCTTCATGGACTGGATTTCGGATCATCATCTTAGCAAAGTGAAACATGAAGAATCTGGAATGGATGGTAAAAAACCACAACTCAAATTCGCTTCCCAGAGAAATGATATTCAGGAGAAGTGTGTAAAGGTTTGTTTTTTAATTTGAAATATGTGACTCAGAATATATGAAGATTAAAAAAGGGAAAAGCCAGGGCCAGGCACGGTGGCTCATGCCTGTAATCCCAGCACTTTGGGAGTTCAAGGTGGGCCGTTCACCTGAGGTCGGGAGTTCGAGACCAGCCTGGGCAACATGGTGCAATGGGCAACCCTGTCTCTACTAAAAATACAAAAAATAGGTGGGCATCATGGCACGTGCCTGTAATCTCAGCTACTTGGGAGGCTGAGGCAGGAGAAACGCTTGAATCTGGGAGGTGGAGGTTGCAGTGAGCTGATATTGCACCACTGCACTCCATCCTGGGCAACAGAGCAAGATTGTTTCAAAAGAAAAAAACGAACAAATTTGAGGGGCTGCCTCTGATGAGGCCCTTCTTCCTGGTCTCCTGCAGAGTCCAGAGGTGATGCAGGGTATCACATGGCTGGGGGCTGAGTGTGCTAGCTAAGGTCTCTCTCCCTTTTATAAAGCCACCAGTCCAATTCCCATGATAATCCATTAATCCATTAACCCTTGGATGAATTAATCCTTTCCTGAGGGCATCCCTCATAACCCGGTCACCTTTTTTAAAAAAAGCTTTTGTTTTGGAGATGGGGTCTCCTCGTGTCACCTAGGCTGGAGTGCAGTGGCCCAGTCATTGCTTACTGCAGCCTCCAAACTCCTAGCCTCAAGCAGTCTTCCTGCCTCGTCCCTTTGAGTAGGGACTACAGGTATATACCACTTTGCCCAGCTAATTTTTTTCTTTTTTCTTTTGAGACAGAGTCTCGCTCTGTCGCCCAGGCTGGAGTGCAGTGGTAGGATCTCAGCTCACTGCAAGCTCCGCCTCCCGGGTTTGCGCCATTCTCCTGCCTCAGCCTCCCAAATAGCTGGGACTACAGACACCCGCCACATCGCCTGGCTAGTTTTTTTATATTTTTTAGTAGAGACAGGGTTTCACCGTGTTAGCCAGGATGGTCTCGATCTCCTGACCTCGTGATCCGCCCGTCTCGGCCTCCCAAAGTGCTGGGATTACAGGCTTGAGCCACCACGCCCGGCCTGCCCAGCTAATTTTTTAAAAATTTGTATAGAGATCAGACCTCGCTTCGTTGCACAGGATGATCTTGAACTCCTAGCTTCAAGCATTCCTCCTGCCTTGGCCTCCCAAAATGTTGTCATTACAGATGTGGGCCACTGTGCCCGGACCCAGTCACTTCTTAAAGGCCCCACTTATCAATACTGTCATATTGGGAATTAAGTTTCAACATGACTTTTGGAGGAAACAAACGTTCAAACCATAGCACATGGCAAAAGGGAATTAAAGTTGCTAATCAGCTGACCTTAAAATAGGGAGATTATCCAGGATTATGTGAGTGGTCTTAGTAATCACATAAACTCTTTAAACCAGGAGGATTCAGAAGAGTAGGCCAGAGACTCACCCCACTCTTGCTGGCTTTTGAAGATGGAGAAAGAGGGCCATAAGACATGGAATTCAGAAAATCTTTATTTATTTATTTTTTTTGAGATGGAGTTTTACTCTGTCACCAGGCTGTAGTGCAGTGGTGCCATCTTGGCTCACTGCAACCTCTGCCTCCCGGGTTCAAGTGATTCTCCTGCCTCAGTCTCCCAAGTAGCTGGGACTACAGGTGTGCACCACCACACTCAGCTAATTTTTGTATTTTTAGTAGAGACGGGTTTTCACTGTGTCAGCCAGGATAGTCTCAAACTCTTGACCTTGTGATCTGCCCACCTTGGCCTCCCAAAGTCTTGGGATTACTGGTGTGAGCCACCGTGCCCGGCCATCAGATATCTTCTAGAAGCTGGGAATTGCCCTCTGCCGACAGTCACAAAGGACATACAAATCTCAGTGCTCTAACTGCAGCAAACTGGATTCTGCATGCAACTTGAATAAGCAAGGAAATGAATCCTCCCTTAGCCTCTGGAGAGGAACACAGCTCTGAATATACATTGATTTTGGCTGGCTGAGACCCGTATTAGACTTTTGAACCTACAAAAGTGTAAAATAATGAATTTGTGTTGTTTAAATGTTAAGTTTGTGGTATTTGTTATGGCAGCAATAGAACACAAATACACCTTTGTTTAGAATTCTGTCTCTTAGTACCTACATCAATTATTTCCCTAAATCTAGCCTTATTTTAGAAGTAACTGCTAATTAGGAAGGCCTGCAGTATTAAAGTTCTGCAGAGAAATTTTATTTGTTAGAACTAGATGAGGGCTGGGCACGGTGTCTCATACCTGTAATCCTTGCCCTTTGGGAGGTTGAAGTCGGAGGATAGCTTGAGCCTAGGAGTTTGAGATCAGCTTTGGCAACATGGCAGTACCCCATATCTACAAAAAATACAAAAATTAACCAGGCGTGGTGGCATGTGCCTGTAACCCCAGTTCCCTCGGAGGCTGAGGTGGGAGGATCACCTGAACCTGGGGAGGTCAAGGCTGCAGTGAGCTGTGATTGTACCACTGTACTCCAGCCTGGGCAACAGAGTGAGACCCTGTCTGAAGAAAAATAATGGAATCGGGATCATGTAATACTGTGTTTTTATATTAGTCTAATAACATAAGAGAATAATATTTAGCACACGTATTTCTCAGGATTCATTTTAACATCTCTAAATAAAAAGTTGTCTGTTGACATGTTCAGGATTTACAGTTTCTGTTGAACCTAGATCCTTTTAGTTAAAATATTGTTTTCAACTTAATTACTGTATATTCATAAAGGTAGAACAATTTTAAGGTGTATAAATAAACTTTTAAATATAATAATAGAAGAGTAAGTAGTACCAGATTAATTAAATACGTGTGGGCATCACAAGCAGGTATTCACATCTCTTTAGGAAGATGTAAAATTTGTGATTTTAAATAATGTAACCTTATCTTAAAATCTTTTTTTTTTTTGTTATAGGACTCTGTTAACCACTTGGGCAGGCATTATATTTATTCTAAGAATACTAGTATAACTCAAAATATTTTAGCAAAGTAATCTCTTCAGAAATTACCTTTGGAAACTTCTGACAGGGTTTTTTTGTATATTTGATCACAGTTATAACTTGTTTAAGGATGGATTTAATATTTAAAAACAACTAAAGCCATTGAGGAGTAAATCTGATATACTGGGTATACCTTATAAGACTGATTTTCTTGTGTGATTCAGTAACATAAGGGTGAGCTATTATCAAAGAAATTGAGATAGAAAAATTCAGTACAACCTGAGGTGGAAGGTAATATGTGTTATAACTAATGATAGTAAAATTTGGCTATAGGACTAACATCATCAATATGTTGGAGTAGGTAGTTTCAGGCCCTTATTCCTTCATGGAAACACCAGTTAATTTCAATATAGTGACAAGGACATGTTAGTGAGAATTGTAGAGACCAATTGAGAAGCTGCAGCACTCAGGCTAAAACGTTAAAAAGAAGGGACTCCTTCAGAAGGAGTGGAAAAGTTTGTGGCATTTTGCATGTGTGTTCCCCTTGCAGTATAGTGCATTGCAACCAGGAGGAAATTTCCTATCCCCTGCCTTCTCCCTTGGGACAAAAACGAAATAATGGACTGTGTGTTCAATATTTTGGCTTATCCAAAGTCTGCCCACAGGACTGGTTTGCATCTCATCTCACTCAGAGTGCTGAAGGGAACGGTAGCATATCAGGGAAACCCCCACCCCCGATATTCAACGTGGGTTCTTTTCTATTTCCCTAAGCGTCGGCTGCTCTGATGAAATAAAGGGAAAGAGTACAAAAGAGAAATTTTAAAGCTGGGTGTCCAGGGAAGACATCACATGTCGGCAGGTTCTATGATGCTCCCTGAGCCATAAAACCAGCAAGTTTTTATCAGCGATTTTCAAAAGGGGAGGGAGTGCACGAATAAGGGTGTGGGTCACAGAGATCACGTGCTTCACAAGGTAATAAAATATCACAAAGCAAATGGAGGCAAGGCTAGATCACAGGACCACAGGACGGGGCGAAATTAAAATTGCTAACGAAGTTTCGGGCACGCATTTTCATTGATAACATCTTATCAGGAGACAGGGTTTGAGAGCAGACAACCGGTCTGAGCAAAATTTATTAGGCGGGAATTTCCTCATCCTAATAAGCCTGGGAACGCTACAGGAGACCAGGGCTTATTTCATCCCTTCGGCTTCGACTGTAAAAGACAGCTGCCCCCAAAGCGGCCATTTCAGAGGCCTACCCTCAGGGGCGCATTCTCTTTCTCAGGGATGTTCCTGACTGAGAAAAAGACTTTAGCGATATTTCTCCTCTTTGCTTTTGAAAGAAGAGAAATATGGCTCTGTTCTGCCCAGCTCACTGGCAGTCAGAGTTGAAGGTTATCTCCCTTGTTCCCTGAACATTGCTGTTACCCTTTTCTTTTTTCAAGGTGCCCAGATTTCATATTGTTCAAACACACATGCTCTACAAACAATTTGTGCAGTTAACACAGTCATCACAGGGTCCTGAGGCAACATACATCCTCCTCAGCTTACAAAAGAGATGATGGGATTGAGATTAAAGACAAGCATAGGAAAACACAAGGGTATTGACTGGGGAAGTGATAGGTGTCACTTCACAATTGTGAAATCGTCACAATTTATGTTCAGAGATTGCAGTAAAGACAGCCATAAGAAATTATAAAAGTATTAATTTGGGGAACTAATAAATATCTATGAAATCTTCACTATGGCTTTATGTTCTGCCATGGCTTCAGCCAGTCCCTCTGTTCAGGGTCCCTCCCTTCCCGCAACAGTAGCATAGTTTGGGAGCTGCAGGAAACAGAAGTGATTGCTGCAGCCCATAAGAGCTGCAGAGATCTGCACTTCTGCTGGGAGAGGTCTGAGGGACACAGAGATTAATGGGTTTCTGCGAGGGAATAGCAATAAGTTGCTAGGGAAATTAAGACTGTCAAAAACACACATAGAAGCCCAGAGAAGACAAATGTCTCAGAAAAATTTGGGTGGTCCTAAAACCTCTAACTGGGCTGATTCATGAAAGTGTTTCCCTGTATGAAGCCAGTTGTAAAGACTCAGAAAGGTATTTGTTTTCTGTTTTTTCAAATGCCCAAATACCCATTAAAAAAGGATCAGAAGGCATACAAAGGAGCAGGGACATTGATCAAGTCAAAGAAGAAAACAAAGCTTCAGAAACTCACCCTAAAGAAATGCAGATCTCTGAACTTTGTGACAGATGACTTAAAAACTGTGACAAATAATTTAAAAACTTAAGAGAACACAAAAAACTAAGCAAAGTCAGGAAAATGATGCAAGAACAAAGTGACAGTGTAAACTAGAAGATACAAATTATAAGAAGGAACCAAATAAATTCTGGAGCTGGAGAATACAATATCTGAACTATAAAAGTCAACAGCAGACTTGATTACGCAGAAGACATCAACACATTTGAAGACAGATCATCTAAAATTAAGTCAGAGGCTGGGCACAGTGGCTTACACCTGTAATTTCAGTGCTTTGGGAAGCCAAGGCAGGAGGGTCACTTGAAGCCAGGTGTTCAAGACCAGCCTGGTCAACATAGTGAGACCCCGTGTCTACGAAAAGTTCTAACGTAATAATAAAATTATGTTAGAGGAGCAAAGAGAAAAAAATGAAGAAAAGTAACGACAGTCTAAGGGACTCATGGGAGATCATCAAGTGAACCAGTATATGCATAATGTAAGTCTTGGAATGAGAAGAGAGAAGAAGGGGGAGAGAGCTTATTTGTAGAAATAATGGCTGAAAATGTCCCAAACTTGCCCTTTTTTGAGGAAAGGATTGGGCATACAAATTCAGGAAGCTCAAGGAACTCCAGATAGGACAATTCCAAAGACACCCAACTCTAAGATACATTATAATCAAATTGTCAAAAGTAAAATACAAAGAGAATCTTGAAATTGACAAGAGAAAAGCAGCTGGTCTCGTTCAAGGGAGTTCTATAAGAATTTCAGCAGATTTCTCAGCAGAAACCTTGCAGGCCAACAGGCAGTGGGGTGGTACATTCTGAGTGCAAAAAAAAAAACTGTTAACCAAGAGTAGTATATTCAGCTAAACTGTCCTTAAGACTTTCTCAGATAAACAATAGTTGAAGGAGTTCAGTAACTATTACACCTGCCCTATAAAAAATACTGAAGAGAGTCCTTCAGGTTGAAATGAAAGCACACTACACAGCAACATGAAGCCATATAAAAGTATAACATTCTGTGTTAAAGGCAAATAAATGGACGAATACAGTAAGTAGCCTATATTATTGTAATCTTGACATATAAGTTGATTTTTAATTATTGCATAGAATGTAAAAGACAAGTATTTAAAAAAAAAAAAACTAAGTCTATGCTGGGGGTAATACAACATATAAAGATATAATTTGTGGCCTGGTGCAGTGGCTGACGCCTGTAATCCCAGCACTTTGGGAGGCTAAGGTAGGTGGATCACCCAAGGTCAGGAGTTTGAGACCAGCCTGGCCAACATGGTGAAACCCCATCTCCACTAAAAGTACAAAAATTAGCCAGGCATGGTCGTACGTGCCTGTACTCCCAGCTACTTGGGAGGCTGAAGCAGGATAATTGCTTGAACCTGGGAGGCGGAGGTTGCAGTGAGCTGATATCGTGCCATTGCACTCCAGCCTGGGCAACAGAGTGAGACTCCGTCTCAAAAAAAAAAGAATTGTGACATCAGTAACATGAAGTGGGAATGTGGAGCCATAATGGTGCAGTTAGTGTATTCAGTTGACATTATTGATGTAAAATAGTTATAACTTTAAGATGTTTTATATAACTGATTGCAAAGAAAATACTTATAGAATATACACAGAAGGAAATTAAAAGGGAATCTAAGTGTGTAACACACACAAAAATCAGTGAAACCCAAAGGCAGTAAGAGAGGAAAGGAGGGACAAAAAAGCTGCAAGACATGCAGAAAAAATTAACAAAATGGTAATAGTATGTCCTTCCTGGCCTGGCACGGTGCCTCATGCCTGTAATCCCAGCACTTTGGGAGGCTGAGGCGGGTGGATCACCTGAGGTCAGAAGTTCAAGACCAGCCTGGTCAACATGGTGAAACCCCATCTCTACTAAAAATACAAAAATTAGCTGGGCGCGGTGGCAGGCACCTGTAATCCCAGCTACTCTGGAGGCTGAGGCAGGAGAATTGCTTGAACCCAGGAGGCAGAGGTTGCGGTGAGCTGAGATCACACCATTGTGCTCCAGCATGGGCAACAAGAGTGAAACTTTGTCTCCAAAAAAAAAAAAAAGTATGTGCTTCCTTTATCAGTAATTACTTTAAATGTAAATGGATGAAATCAAAAAACTAATTAGAGTGGCTGATTGGATTTAAACAGCCAGCACCCAACTGTATGCTGTCTACAAGGGACTCATTTTAGATCTAAAGACACATGTAGGCTGAAAATGAAAGGATGGAAAAAGACAGTCCTTGTCAGTGGTCACCAGAAGAGAATAGTAGTAGTAATACTAATATAAGACAAAATATACTTTATGTCAAAAACTGTTACAAGAGACAAGGACACTAGATAAATGATAAAAAGGTAAATTCACCAAGAAGATACAAATGAGAAATATTTATGCCCCAAAACATCAGACTTCTAAAATAATGTGAAGCAAACATTGACAGAATTGAAGAAATAGTAACATAATAATACTAGGAAACTTCAATACCCTACTTTCAGAAATAGATAGAATAACCAGACAGCATATAAGTAAGGAAATGGAGGACTTGAGCAACATAATAAATTAACTCGATCTGTCAGACATATACAGAACACTCCACCCAACAACAGCAGATGATACATTCTTCTCAAGTGTACGTGGAACATCCTCCAGATAAACTACGTGTTTGGCCACAAAACAAGTCTTAATAAATTTTCAAAGACTGACATTGTTACAAAATTTCTGATCACAATGAAGTGAAACCTCAAACCAAGGAAGGATAACTATAAAATCCACAAATATGTGAAAATTTAAAAACTCACTCTACAGCAACCATTGGGTCAAAGAAGAAATCCCAAGGAAAATTGGCAAATACCTTGAAACAAAAAAACACATCATAACAAAATTTATAGGATGCAGTGTTAACAGGGAAGTTTGTAGCTGTAGATGCTTACATTGAAAAGGAAGAGAGATCAAAATCAACAGCCTGGCTGATTTGGTTCCTTGAAAGTATCAACAAAATTGACAAATCACTAGCTAGATGAAGGGAGAAAAAAGAGAAGATTGGAATAACTCAAATTAGAAAGGAAAGAAGGGATCTTGCAAGCAATACCACAGAAATAAAAAGGATTATAAGACAATATTATCAACAATTACATGCCAACAGATTGCATCACATAGAAGAAATGAGTAAGTTCCTATAAAAACACAGCTTTCCAAGACTGAATCCTGATGAAATAGAAAATCTGAAAAGGCCAATGATAAGTAAGGAGATTCAATCACTAAAAAAAAAAAAAAAAAAAAAAAAAACCCAACAATGAAAAGCCAGAGAGCTTCACTTTAGAATTCTATCAAACATTTGAAGAATTAACACCCATCCTCCTCATAGTCTTTGAAAAAATTGAAAGGGAAGTAACACTTCCAGACTTACTCTTTGGGGCCTACATTACCCTGATACCAAAGCTAGACAAAGACACAGTGAAAAAACTACTGACTAATACCTTGATAAATATAGATGCAAAAATCTTCAACAAAATAGTAGCAAACTGAATTCAACAGTACAGTCATGCGTTGTTTAACAATGGGACCACATTCTGAGAAATGTATTGTTAGGTGACTTTTTGTGTAAACATTGTAGAGTATGTACATAACCGTAGGTAATATAGCCTACTACCAGCCTAGGCTATATTATGTAGCCTGTTGTTCCTAGGCTATGATCCTGTACAGCATCTACTATGCTGAATATCTTAGGCAGTTGTAACACAATGTGAAGTATTTGTGCATCTAAACATATAAAATGTGCAGTAAAGATACAATATAACAGATTAAAAAGGGTACACCTGGGCCAGGCTTGTGGCTCATGCCTGTAATCCCAGCACTTTGGGAGGCTGAGGCAGGTGATTACCTGAGGTCAGGAGTTCGAGACCACCTTGGCCAACATGGTGAAACCCCGTTTTTACTAAAAATACAAAAATTAGCTGGGCCTGGTGGTGGACGTCTGTAATCTCAGCTACTCGGGAGGCTGAGGCAAGAGAATTGCTTTAACCCGTGAGGCAGAGATTGCAGTGAGCCGAGATTGCACCCTGCATTCCAGCCTGGGCCACAGAGTGAGACTGTCTCAAAAAAAAAAAAAAGGGCAGGTACACCTGAATAGATCACTTACCATGAATGGAGCTTTCAGGACTGGAAGTTGCTCTGGGCGAGTCAGTGAGTGAGTGAGTAGTGAGTAAATGAAATTCTAAGACGTGCACACTACAGTAAATTTTATAAACTATGCACTTAGACTACACTAAATTTAGAAAAAAATTTTTTTTCACTAACAAATTAAGCTTAGCTTACTGTAATCTTTTTACTTTATAAACTTTCTAGTTTTTTTTTTTTTTTTTTAACTTTTTGACTTCGTAATATTAACACTTTGTTTAAAACACAAACACATTGTACAGGTGTACAAAAATACTTTCTATCCTATATGTTTTTTTTCTATTTAAAAAATTTTTATTTTATTTTTTACTTTCTCAACTATTTTGTTAAAAACTAAGACACAGACACACATGTTAGCTTAGGCTTCCACAGGGTCAGGATAATCAATATCAGTGTCTTCCACCTCTGCAGTTGGTTCCACTGGAAGGTCTTCGGGGCAGTAACACACAAATAGCTATCACCTCCTATAATAACAATGCCTTTGCCTGGAATACCTGCTGAAGGACCTGCCTGAGGCTGTTTTACATTTAACTTTTTTTTTTTTAATAACTGGAAGAAGTACATCTAAAATAATGATAAAAAGTATAGTGTAGCAGATACGTAACCAGTAACATAGTTTGTTATCAAGTAGTATGTACTATACATAATTGTATGTGTTACACTTTTATACTACTGGCAACACAGTAGTTTTTTTTTACACCAGCATTGTCACAAACACATGAATAATTTACTGCCGTATGACATTGTAACAGCTACAACATCACTAAGACAATAGGAATTTTTAGCTCCCTTATAATCTCACGGGACCAGCATTGTTATATGCGGTCAATTGACCGAAATGTTATGCAGTGCATGACTGTGTAAGATTAAAAATTGGTAAAGAATGAACTTGAGTCGTTTCAGAGGGAACTCTTTCACATGGAACTAGACATATGTATGGAAGATACAGTACACAGATTTACCTATAAAGTATTCCTGCCAGAAAACAAGTTAGGTAGCAACACAAGGAATCATGCAAAATAAATTAGGAACATGAGATAATTAACTGACCTAGACTCTTCAACAAGTTAATCGTGTAAATAATAAGGAGGTGGGAGGATGTAAAGTGTCCAAAACTTAAAGAGACTCAGGAGACACAAAGACCAAGAGCACCAAGCAGGCCTGATTATATCTTGTTTTTGTTCTAGTGGGGTTTTTTTTGGTAACAGCTTTATTGAGATATAATTCACATCTTATATAAGTAGGCTTTTAACTGTGCAATTCAGTGTTTTTTTTCCTGTATTCACAGAGTTGTATAACCATCACCTTAATCAGTTTTAGAACATATTATCTCCTCTCTCCAAAAAAAAAATCCAATCCATTATCAGTTGCCCAGCCCTTTATTCAGCATTTCCAGTGCTAGGCAACCACTCATCTGCTTTCTGTCTTTATAGATTTTCCTATCTGGACTTTTCATATAAACAGATTCATACAATATGTAGTGTTCCATGACTGACTCATTTATTATGTTTTTGAAATTCACTTATGTCATCACATGTATCAATACTTCATTCCTTTTTATTACCAAATAATATTTTGTAATATAGATATAACGTTTTACTTGCCCATATCATTTGAGAGACATTTGGGTTGTTTCCATTTGTTGGCTGTTATGAATGGTGTCGCTATGGACACTTATCTACAAATTTTTGTATGCATGTAGTTTTTCATTTTTCTTGACTACATACCTAAGAGTGAAACTGCTAAACTGCCAGACTGTTTGTCAAAGTGGTTCAACAATTGTACAGTCCTGCCAGCAGTCTGCAGGAGTTTCGATTTCTTTATATCATGGTCAGAACATATGGATTTAAAATTTTTGTCATCTCAGTGAGTATGAAGTGGTCAATCATCATGGTTTTGATTCATGTTTCCCTGATGACTAATGTTGAGCATCATTTCATGTGCTTATTGACTGTTTGGATATCTTTTATAGGTAAGTGTCTGTTTAAATCCATTGAGCATTTTTAATTGAGCTATCTTTTTTATTACTGAGTTATTTGTAGGAGGTTTTGTTTTTAAATATTCAAGATGGATGTACCTTATCCAATATGTGATTTGAAAATATTTTCTCCATTCAGTAGTTGTCTGTTGACTTTCTTGATAGTACCCTTTGAAGCATAAAGGTTTTAAATTTTTATAGAGTCCAATTTAGCTTTTTTCTTTGCTTGTATATTTTGCGTCATATTTAAGAAAACGTTGCCAAATCAAGAGCCACAAAGATTTATCTGTATGTTTTCTTTCAAGAGTTTAATACCTTTACCTCGTACATGTTTAGGCCTTTGATGCATTTTGAGTTAGTTTTCCTATATAGTGCGAGAAGGGTGTAACCTCATTTTTTACATATAGGTACCCATTTCTTTCAACATCATTGGTTGAAAAATCTGTTCCTTCCCTATTGAATTGTTTTGGTACCATGTCGAAAATAAATACAGTGTAAATAAGAGGGTCCATGTCTGGATTCTCAATTCCATTCCCTTGTTCTATTTGTCTATCCTTATGCCAGTGTCACACTTGATTCATTACTGTAGCTTTGTAGTAAATTTTAAAATCAGAAAGTGTGAGTCTTCCATCTTTGTCCTTCTTTTCCAAATATGTTGTGGGTCAGTGGCATTTTCATATGAATTTCAGGAGCAGCCTTTCAATTTCTGCAAAGAAGCCAGCTGGGATTTTGATTAAGGACTGCACTGAATCTGTGGATTAATTTGGGAAGTCTTGGAATCTTAACAGTATTGTCTGCTAATCCATGAACAAGATGTCTTTCCATTTTATTTAGATATTTTTAATTTCTTTCAGCTGTATTTTCTCATTTTCAGGGTATAAGTTTTGTACTTCTTTTGAAAAGTTAATTTCAGAGTATTTTTATTATTTTTGGTGATGACAAAAATAGAATCATTTTCTTAAATTCATTTTTGGATGGTACGTTGCTAATGTATGGTTACACAATTAAAGGCAGGTCAAGATAGGGATGCCACCTACTATCACCTCTACTATTTAACATTATTCTAAAGCAAAATGATGAGAAAATGGACTGAAATGTTTAGCATTGAAAAGCAGACCTATCTTCATCACTTTAAAATAATGTAAAGGAAAGGAAACCAGCCAAAAAATTAATTAGAACTCGTGATTTCAGTAAAGTATCCAGTTGCTAAAAAGCAAAAAATCTTCCAAATACATCAATATGTAATTTAAAGAAAAGACTTATTTACAGTACCAAATTTACAAACCTAGTAAAATAAATAAAAGAGAAAATGTGTAAAACAAAATGTAGAAAATTACAAATTTCATTTAACAATATGAAAACTTAATTTGATAATCAAGGGATTTCACATGTGCTGGATAGAAAGATATATGACATCATTTCTTACTAAATCAAAAAGTTAAATGTAACAATAAAAATGATTTTGGCTGGGCGTGGTGACTCACGCCTGTAATCCCAGCACTTTGGGAGGCCGAGGTGGATGGATCATGAGGTCAGGAGATCGAGACCGTCCTGGCTAACACGGTGAAACCCCGTCTCTACTAAAAATACAAAAAATTAGCTGGTCGTGGTGGTGGGCGCCTGTAGTTCCAGCTACTCGGGAGGCTGAGGCAGGAGCATGGCTTGAACCCAGGAGGCGGAGCTTGCAGTGAGCCCAGATTGTGCCACAACACTCAAGCCTGGGCAACAAGTGAGACTCCATCTCAGAAAAAAAAAAACTTAAAAATTACGTTATATACTCTTGGATCACTGTTCCTGAAAAAAAATTCATCAGAGATTCCATTCCCATGTGTAACATATATTAAAACCACAGTGATTAGAACATTGTGGTAGTAGTATAGGAGCACACAAATTGATAGAACTGTGACCACAAAAACAGATCCAAACTTGTAAATGGATTTCACATATGATAAAAGTAGCGTGTTAAATCAATGGAGGAAAATAGGGATTATTTCATAAATGTATCAAGACTACTGATTTACCATTATAAACAAGAAGGTGGTTCTATGCCATACTTAACACCAAAATATATTGTAGATAAATATTTGGAAGTTATCATGAAACCATAGAAAACCCAAAAATATAACATTAAATATTGATTAAATATGAGGACAAGGTAAAGCATTTTACCATAATGTTTACACAAATGGTAAAAATAACAAAACAAGGGCTCTAGATTTAACGACATAAAAACATAAAACTGTTATATGTCAAAGTATACTACTTATCCTAAAATTCATATGGAATCTGAAGGCACAATGAAAAGCCAAAACAACCATAAAAAGAACAAAGTTAGAGATCGCATACTTTCTGATTTCAAAACTTAGTACAAAGCTACAGTAATCTAAACTCTGTGATACTGACATAAGACATGTAGACCAATGGGATAGAATGGAGAGCCCAATATAAGGCCTCACATATAGTCCAGTGATTTTTGACAAGGGTACAGAGACCACTCAATGAAGGAAGGACAGTCTTTTCAACAAATGATGTTGAAAAACTGCTGTCATGCAACAAAATGAGTATGAGCCTTACCTTATACGATATGTAAAATTTAACTCAGCTGGGCGTGGTAGCTCACACCTGTAATTCCAGCACGTTGGGAGGCCAAGGTGGGCAGATCACAAGGTCAGGAGTTCAAGACCAGCCTGGCCAACATAGTGAAACCCTATCTCTACTAAAAATACAAAAAATTAGCCAGACATAGTGGCAGGCACCTGTAATCCCAGCTACTCGGGAGGCTGACGCAGGAGAATTGCTTGGACCCAGGAGGTGGAGGTTGCAGTGAGCTGAGATCACACCATTGCACTCCAGCCCGGGTGACAGTGCGAGAGTCCCTCTCAAAAAAATTTTAACTCAAAATGGGTGAAAGGCTTAAATGTGAGAATTTAAAACTATAAAACTCTTAGAAGAAGCCATAGAGGAAAATCTTAATGATACTAGATTAGGCAGTGGTTACATGGCTAAGACACCAAAAGCACAGGCAACAAAAGCAAAAATAAACCGAACTTCATCAAAATTAAAAACGTTTGTGCATCAACAGATTGAAATGGTAATCTCCAGAATGGGAGGAAATATTAGCAAATTGTGTATCTGACAAGCGATTGCTACCCACAATATATAAGGAACTCCTTCAACCCAGCAAAAAACAAAACCAAAAAAACTCTCTTTTTTAAAAAGCAAGCAAAGAACCTAAATAGCTATTTCTCCAAAGATAAAGAAATGGCCCCTAAGCACATAAAAAGATGCTTACCATCACTACTCTCTAAGGAAATACACAACCACAGTAAGATACCACTTAACACCTATTAGAATGTTTATTTTAAAAAATAGGGCTAGGCGTGGTGGCTTACACTTGTAATGCCGGCACTTTGGGAGGCCGAGGCAGGCGGATCACTTGAGGTCAGGAGCTTGAGACCAGCCTGGCCAACATGGGGAAACCCCATCTTTACTAAAAATATAAAAATTAGCCTGGCATGGTGATGCAAACCTGTAGTCCCAGCTACTTGGGAGGCTGAGGCACGGGAATTGCTTGAACCTGGGAGGCGGAGGTTGCAGTGAGCCGAGATTGTGTGACCACACTCCAGCCTGGGAGACAGATTGAGACTGTGTCTCAGTACGTACCTACATACATATGTACATACAAGTGTTGGCAAGGATGTCAGAAAGCGGAATCCTTGTTTATTGGTGATAGGAATGTACAATGCAGCTGCTGTGGAAGACAGTATGGTGGTTCTTCAAAAATTTAAACATAGAATTACCTTATATTATACAGTTTTACTTCTGGATATACATAATAATTGAAAGCAGAGGCTTGAACAGATACTTAAGCGCCAAGTTTATAGCAAGATTATACATAATAAAATGAAGGTGGACACAATGTAAATGCTCATCCATGAATGAGTGGATAAACAAGATGTGGTATATACACACACAAGACTATTATTCAGGCATGAAATTAACACGTGCTACAACATGAATGAACCCTGAAGACATTGTAAATGAAATAAGCTAGACACCAGATGACAAATATTACATGATTCCACTTCCATGTGTGCAATACCTAGAATAGTCAAATTTTGTGGAGACAAAGTAGGATGGTGGTTACCAGGGGCTGGGGGAAGAGAGTAGAGGGTTATTATTTAATAGATACAGAGTTTCAGTTTGGCATGATGCAAAAGTTTTGGGGATGGATAGTGGTGATGGTTATACAACAGTGTGATTACACTAATGCCATTGGTAAATTTTAAGTTATGTATATTTTGCCGTAATAAAGATTTTTCAACAAAGTGTTGACTAGGATACATTTTCACCAGGATCCTGCCTTCTAAGACAGGCCACCCTAAACTTTAGGGTGCTCACTTTGCAAAAGTTAGGCAGTTGCCAGTCAGAAACCAAAGGCATGGCTCACGCCTGTAATCCCAGCACTTTGGGAGGCTGAGGTGGGCGGATGACCTGATGTCAGGAGTTCAAGACTAGCCTGGCCAATGTGGTAAAACCCTCTCTCTACTAAAAAATACAAAAATTAGCCAGGCATGGTGGTGGGCACCTGTAATCCCAGCTACTGGGGAGGCTGAGGCAGGAGAGTCGCTTGAACCCAGGAAGCAGAGGTTGCAGTGAGCCGAGATCGTGCCATTGCACTCCAGCCTGGGCAACAAGAGCAAAACTCCGTCTCAAAAAAAAAACAAATACAAAAACAAAAAACCAAAGGCACCTTGGGAAGGAAGCCAGAAAATGTTCTTCATTGTGACATTTTGGCCAGGGCAATTTAGCCAGGTGCAGTGGCTCATGCCTGTAATCCCAGCACTTTGGGATGCCGAGGCAGGCAGATCACTTGAGGCCAGCAGTTCAAGACCAGCCTGACCAACATGGAGAAACTCTGTCTCTATTAAAAATACAAGAATTGGCCGGGCGCGGTGGCTCAAGCCTGTAATCCCAGCACTTTGGGAGGCCGAGGTGGGCGGATCACAAGGTCAGGAGATCGAGACCACAGTGAAACCCCGTCTCTACTAAAAATACAAAAAATTAGCCGGGCGCAGTGGCGGGCGCCTGTAGTCCCAGCTACTCAGGAGGCTGAGGCAGGAGAATGGCGGGAACCCGGGAGGCGGAGCTTGCAGTGAGCCGAGATCGCGCCACTGCACTCCAGCCTGGGCAACAGCGTGAGACTCCGTCTCAAAAAAAAAAAAAAAAAAAAAAAAAAAAAAAAAAAAAAAGAATTAGCCAGGCATGGTGGTGCACACCTGTAATCCCAGCTACTCGTGGGGCTGAGGTGCCAGAATCGCTTAAATCCCAGAGGCAGAAGTTTCAGCGAGCCGAGATCATGCTGCTTACTGCACTCCAGCCTGGGCTGTAGAGCGGGACTCTATCTCAAAAAAAAGGAAAAAAAATTCTGACAATTTCAAGTCATCACAGTAAGAAAGAAAAGGCAATGTATCTGATGTAAAGATCACCAGATGATCTTAAACGCTGAAAGGACAAATTGTAAAAAGTGAGTTTGGAAAGGGTTCACAGTTCACTATTACTGCCACCCCGTGAACAAGGACCGTTGTTACAGTGTTAGTAGGATGAAATATGCCAAATCTCTTGAAACATTGAGAAGATAAGAAAAAATACTTTTTTGTTATGTTTGGATTAAGAATATAAATACTGTCGGAAAAGGCTTAGTATTTAGAGGGGATAAGGATATAAATGAAGTGGATATTTTTCATGAAAAAACGAAATCGCTAGGAAAAGGCAGTGTTTGCTGTGAAGAAACTGAAAGTCAGATATCTAAGAGAAACTTGACTTTCCAATTTTAGCACATATCAGAATCATTTGCAGGGCTTGTTAAAACTCAGGTTCCTAGGTTCTATCCCTGGAATCTGATTTAGTAGATCCAATGTGGCACAGAATTTTGTATTTCTTTCTTTTTTTTTTGAAATGAAGTTCCAGTCTTGTTGCCCAGGCTGGAGCGCAATGGCACCATCTTGGCTCACTGCAACCTCCACCTCCTGGGTTCAAGTGATTCTCCTGCGTCAGCCTCCCGAGTAGCTGGGATAACAGGCGCCCGTCACCATGCCCGACTAATTTTTGTATATTTAGTAGAGGTGGGGTTTCACCATGTTGACTGGGCTGGTCTTGAACTTCTGACCTCAGGTGATCCACCCTCCTCGGCCTCCCAAAGTGCTGGGATTACAGGTGTGAGCCATCGTGCCCTGATTTTTTTTCTGTTTTTTTGAAATGGAGTCTCGCTCTGTCGCCCATGCTGGAGTGCAGTGGTGCAATCTCAGCTCCCTGCAACCTCCGCCTTCTGGGTTTAAGCAGTTATCCTGCCTCAGCCTCCCGAGTAGCTGGGATTACAGGTGTATGCCACCACACCTGGCTAATTTTTATATTTTTAGTAGAGACACGGTTTCACTATGTTGGCCTGGCTGGTCTCAAACTCCTGACCTCAAGTGATTGCGTGCCTCAGCCTCCCAAAGTGCTGAGATTACAGGCGTGACCCACCACGCCTGGCCAGAATTTGTATTTCTTTTTTTTTTTTTTTTCCTTCTTTCTTTTTTTTTTTGAGACGAAGTTTCACTTTTGTTGCCCAGGCTGGAGTGCAATGGTGCGATCTCGCCTCACCGCAACCTCTGCCTCCCAGGTTCAAATGATTCTCCTGCCTCAGCATCCCGAGTAGCTGGGATTACAGGCATGTGCCACCACACCCAGCTAATTTTGTATTTTTAGTAGAGATGGGGTTTCTCCATGTTGGTCAGACTGGTCTGAAACTCCCCACCCAGAATTTGTATTTCTGACAGGTTCCCAAGTGATGCTCTTTCTGTAGTTGTAGGGACCACAATTTGAGAACCACTGGTGTAGATAAATTACATCCTAAGATAAGAAAATGTATGGAAAAGCCTTGTAGAAGTGACTGCTAAAAGTTAAGCTTTGAAGGATGAGTAGGTGTTTGTGAGACAGACACCTAGTAGTTGAAGGAGAAGACATGAGCTGCCTTCGTCATGACATGCATCTGTTACAGGGTGTGGGTGAGGTATGATGTGAGGAAAGTTGCAATGAGCTGGAAGTGGAGTCACTGCTGTTCTAGAACTGTGCTGGCAAGTTTGAATGTCATCCCTCAGAGAAGAGGGAGACAGGAAATGGTTTTAAGCAAGGGATCTATATTTTACCATGGAGAAACCTTAAATGCACATTGCTAAGTGAAAGAAGCCAGCCTGAAAAGGCTACATGCTATATGATTCCAACTATAATGACATTTTGGAAAAGGCAAAAACTGGAGTAAAAAGATCAGTAGCTGCCAGGGGTTCTGAGAAAGAAAGAGGAGAGAAGCACAGGCGATGTTTAGAACAGTGAAATTATTTCCTGTGATACATGGTGGATACGTGTCATTATATGTCGTCAAAATCTGTAGGCTATACAATAGAGTGAATCCTAATGTAAACTGTAGATTTTAGTTAATCATAGTGTGTCAGTGTTAACAATTGTTACAAATGTACCACACTAGTAAAGATGTTAATAATGGAAGGTACTGGCAGGTGGGAGTAGGACAGGGGGCATATAAGCATTCTCAACTTCCTACTCAGTATACTCAGAAACCTAAAACTGCTCTTTAAAAACAAGGTTAGTTTAAAAGTAAACAGGAAGTGGAGATAGAGTAGGCAGGAACTACAAAGAAGACAATGCCAGATGAATTTAGTGAAGTCTGGTTTTTCTTAAGCTATGGGAATGTTTATAGCCCATGACAAAGGTCCGCAAACCTTTTTTGTAAAAGGACAAATGATGAATATTTTAGGATTTGCAGGCCAAAAAGCAAAGTGAAAGATACCAGTACTTACATAATAATGTTATGCCCAGACCGTTTGTTCCCCAAAGAAGACCACCAGAGTCCAGAGTCAAAGCCAAGCGGCAAGGATCTTTACTACAAGTTCGAACTTGGTCCCTCCATTCCACAGCATACAAGAGGGCCTCAAACAATGCGAGTGCTTGCTTTTTATAGCGCGATGTAAACAGGATATGTAAAGTTACAGGGAACAAGGTAATTCTCTCAGTTACAGCATTACAATTGGTTAACATTATACATTTAGCATTCCTTATCGGAGATCTCCCAGGTGATGTTTTTCTGAAGTTTGAAAGAAATATGGAGGAATGTGTTTGTGCTGGGCTCAGGAAGTTGGGAGATATATGGGGGATGTGCCTCATTCCTTTCATTCCCCACTTTTTTTCAGGTAACTCTAGAGCCAATCTTGGGTTTTGTAAGTCTGACTCTGTTTCAGCGTTTACAGGTTGGTATTGGGCTCTGAGGACCATGAGCTGAACAGTGTTAAACCTTTCTCTGACAAACTGCAAAATTCTGTTAACAACACAAGGTCTTACGGTTAGCAGAAATAGTAGACTTAGCAGGGGTCCAAGGAAGGGGGCTAACAGAGAAAACATAGAGGAATTCCACCATTGGTCTGCAGCTGAAGCAAACTGCCGTGTTTTTACTTCAGTGCTTAACTTGCGTAACTGTTGGACCTGGTCTTTTACAAGCCCTGATTTATTTATGTAGAAACAACAGTCCTCTTTCAGAAACATACATGTACCACCTTTTTCAGCAGTGAGTAGGTCTAGGGCCCTCTGGTTCTGCAAGGTTACCTGGGCTAGGGACGTGAGCTGTCGCTGAAGGAAGGCAAGGGACTCAGCTGACTCCTCCATAGCAACGGCAAATTGTTGGTACAACTTGTTGCTTTCTATGAGGGTGTGACCTAGGGCTCCCCCCGCTATCCCGGCCGCAATGAGGGAGGCGGTGAGGGAGATTCCTGCAATGAGGGGGAGAAATATGGCTCGTGCAGGTCTCGGTCTAGGGACTGGGTGAATAGCAGTACTAGTCCAGTTACCGGTGTACCCTAGGAACTCGCCAGCAGTTAGTAGAGTCGACTGGGGAACTAATGTGACAGGGAGACACAGTAGGTTGGTAACAGAGGGACTAGATAGGTTCTTGGCTCTGTCCACAGTCCACGTGGCCGGTGCTTCAGCCGCCGCCGTGATTGGTCCTAGAAGGTCGGAGGTTGGGTCCACCGGCTTGACGTGGGTGTAGTGGATCCACGACACGATGCCTTTTACCTTCAGGGCGGTGGGTGTGGTCAGGAGTACCTGGAGTGGTCCTTTCCACCTGGGTTCTAGGGTCTCTTGTCGGTGTCGCTTAACCAGGACCCAGTCTCCCGGCTGGTACGGATGGGGTGTCGGTGGGGGACTGGTCTCATATAGTTCCTTCAGCTTGGGCCAGATTTCTTGATGAATTTTCTGCAAGGCTTGTAGGGAAAATAAGAATTCAGAGACATTTTCTGTTTCAGACTTAAGCAGATCATCTTTTAAGCTGGGAGCCAGGGGTGGAGGTCTGCCATACATGATTTCGTAGGGGGTAAGGCCCAGTCTGTAAGGGGTATTACGGGCCCGGAACAGAGCGTAGGGGAGAAGGACTACCCAATTAGCGTCAGTCTCCATAGGCAATTTAGTTAAGGTCTCTTTTAAGGTCCGATTTATCCTCTCTACCTGTCCTGAACTCTGGGGCCAGTAAGCGCAATGTAGTTTCCAATTTGCCCCAAGGATGGAAGCCAAATCCTGACTTACCTTAGTGACAAAGGCGGGCCCATTATCTGACCTTATCTGGACGGGGAAGCCATACCTGGGAAGGATATCTTCCAGAATTTTCTTTGCTATGACCTGAGCAGTTTCTCTTTTGGTTGGGAATGCTTCAGTCCACCCTGAAAAAGTATCTACAGAGACAAGTAAATACCGATACCCGTACTTTCCTGGCTTTATTTCAGTAAAATCTACTTCCCAGTAGATACCGGGCCTGATTCTCCTGAGCCTTGTTCCCGCTGCAGTCTAGGATTGGGGGTAGGCGTTGTTAAGCTGGCAGATTTTGCAACTTGCCACGATGCTGCTGGCCTTCTCGGCTGTATGTCTGAATTTGAGCTTAGAGCGTCTGATCAGGTCTATCATCCGCCGAGCACCCAGGTGGGTGGTTCGGTGGATGTGTTCTAACACTTGTTGTCCTAATTTTTCTGGTAGGATGGTTTGATCATTAGTATCAGTCCACCACCTATTCTGGATCTGTTTCAGGGGAAGCTTGTCAATCCACTGGAGATCTTGTTCTGAATAATCAGGGAAATATGGCAAGTCCCGGGGGCCCAGGTCAGGGAGCTGGAGTGCAAGGAGTTGGCTGGGAGCCTTTGCCACATTTCTTGCAGTTTGGTCTGCCAGAAAGTTGCCTTGAGCAGTTGGAGTGGTTGGTTTCTGATGCCCTGGGCAATGCACAATGGCTAATTTTTTGGCTTCCATAGCGCTGTTAACAGAGCTAGGATCTCTTGCTTGTTTTTTATCTCTTTCAGCCGTTAGTAACCCTCGCTCCCTGTAAATGGCCCCATGTATGTGCGCCGTAGCAAAAGCATATCGGCTGTCTGTGTATACTGTCAGCTTTTTCCCTGCCCCTAAGGTAAGAGCTTGGGTGAGTGCTATCAGTTCGGCCTTCTGGGTCGATGTCCCCGGGGGCAGGAGTTCCTCCCAGATTACCTCAGTCTCTGAAGTCACTGCCGCTCCAGCATACCTCTGGCCTTGATGCATGAAGCTGCTCCCATCAGTGAACCAGACAAGGTCAGCGTCAGGGAGTGGGCGGTCCTGCAGGTCCTCTCGAACTCCGTGCACCTGAGCTAGTATCTCGGTGCAATCATGGAGTGGCGCGTCCAGGTCCGGGTTGGGCAGCAGCGAGGCAGGGTTTAAGGTCGTTGGGGGCAGGAAGGTTATCCTGATAGGATTTCCTTGGTAGTGGGTGAGCCGGGCGTTACTTATCCATCGATTAGGTGGCTGTTTGAGTACACCTTCGATGGCATGTGGGGTAACGACCCGCAATTCTTGACCTATGACAAGTTTATCAGTATCTTGTACCATCAGAGCCGTGGCCGCAATCATTCGGAGACAAGGGGGCCACCCGGCAGCCACTGGGTCTAACTTCTTTGACAGGTAGGCAACCGGCCTCCGCCAGGGGCCTAAGTTCTGAGTTATTACCGCCTTGGCAACATCCTTACTCTCGTCCACGTATAAGTGGAAGGGCTTGGTGACATCAGGTAGTCCCAGTGCAGGTGCAGAGAGTAGGGCGGTTTTGATCTGTTGGAAAGCCGACTCGGCTTCGTCTGTCCAATTAAATGGCTGCTGCCCCCGTGTTGCCTGATACAAGGGTTTAGCCAGTTCTGCGAACCCAGGTATCCATAGTCTACAAAATCCTGCCGACCCCAGGAATTCCCTCACTTGTCGGGTGGATTGTGGCCTGGGGATCTGCAGAACAGTCTGCTTCCGGGCGTCTGTTAACCAGCGCTGCCCTCCTTTTAATGTCTGGGGCTGCCTGATTTACGAAAGACATTACAACAGCTGCCTGACTTCCTGGAGCCTCTAGGTCTATGGGGGTGTACTGTCTAAAAGCTTCCATTAACCTTTCTAAGTAGGTAGCTGGGCTCTCTGTCTTTCCCTGCAGAACAGAGTATACTTTAGCCAAATTAGTGGGCTTGCGAGCAGCTGCCCGGAGACCCGCCATTAGAGTCTGGTGATAAAGGCGTAGCCGTCCCCTACCTTCTGCCATGTTGTAGTCCCACGCCGGCCTGGTCAGAGGAAAAGTCGCATTTATGAGGTCGGGGTTGGCAGTCGGTTGACCGTCATCCCCCGGGACCAGCTTTCTAGCTTTTATCTGTATTCTCTCTTGTTCCTCCGTTGTGAACAAGATTCGGAGGAGCTGCTGACAATCATCCCAGGTGGGCTGGTGGGTGAACATAACACTATCCAGTAAAGCCAGTAAATCTTTGGGGTTGTCTGAAAACCGAGCACTCTGGGTTTTCCAGTTATACAGATCACTGGTAGAGAATGGCCAGTACTGGAGCCTGGGGATTCCCATGTCATCTGGGGGTCCTATTTCCCGAAGGGGTAAAGCCACCGTGGAGTCAGGCGGCTGGGGGGGGCTAGCCCGCAAAGTGCGCCCTTGCGTCCGCCCTGCCGGCCTTTTAAAGTTACTTTCCTTTTCAGCGGGCCCATGTGTGCCGGCCGCCTCCCGTCCGCCTGCTCCCTCCCGCGGCTCAGCCTGGGGGTGGGTCCGGGTGCGTTGGCCGCCTCCCGTCCGCCCGCTCCTTCCCGCAGCTCAGCCTGGGGAGCTGGGGCCTGGGGCCCGGAGGGGTACGGAGGGGGTTCTGTGAACAGTGGGTCCCCGCTATCAGGTAGAACGGGATGGGGGGGCAGTTGGTTGCTTGGATTTTAGCGGCCGAGCAACCAGTGCCTTACAAGTTTCAGGGGCTAATTGGAAAGGTGACAGCCAAGGAGGCGGGTTCTCAACAAGGTCCTGCCATATGAGGATATATGGGATTTGATCCAAGTGGCCCGCACGCCCAGGTAGGAAAATCTTGGACTTTAGTGATGACAGCAAATCGGAACGTCCCTTCGGGTGGCCACCCTACATCAAAGGCAGGCCATTCAGAGCGGCATAGGGTAATGAGCTTTCCCCTCCTGATTTCCAAACTAAGATCATGGCCCCTTGTTCTTACATCTTTGAAATTACTTGTAAGGAGAGATAGGGGAGTGCTCTGGGTATTACCTATCCTGTAATAATTTGTAGTCTCTTCCTGTAAAGGAATGTGGGTTAGAATCCCTGTGAAGGAAATCTGACTTATTAATGATATCTAGTCGCAAGCACGCTTTGGCAGCCCGGGTCAGAAACGGCTGCTGCTCAGATTGCAAACGCGCTCCGGCAGCTCAGATCGCTTGCGCGCCCCGGCAGCCCAGGTCAGAAACAGCTGCTGCCCAGATCGCAAACGCGCTCCAGCAGCTCAGATCGCGAGCGCGCCCCAGCAGCCCGGGTCAGGTACAGCTGCTGCCCAGATTGCAAACGCGCTCCGGCAGCTCAGATCGCGAGCGCACCCCGGCAGTCCGGGTCAGGTACAGCTGCTGCCCAGATTGCAAACGCGCTCCGGCAGCTCAGATCGCGAGCGCGCCCCGGCAGCCCGGGTCAGGTACAGCTGCTGCCCAGATTGCAAACGCGCTCCGGCAGCTCAGATCGCAAGCGTGCACCAGTAGCCTGGGTCAGAGTTAGCTGCTCGGATTGCGATGGCGCTCCGACAGCCCAGATCGCAAGCGCGCACCGGTAGCCCGGGTCAGGGTTAGCTGCTCGGATTGCGACCGCGCTCCGACAGCCCAGATCGCAAGCGCGCACCGGTAGCCCGGGTCAGGGTTAGCTGCTCGGATCGCGACCGCGCTCCGGCAGCCCAGATCGCAAGCGCACACCGGTAGCCCGGGTCAGGGTTAGCTGCTCGGATCGCGACCGCGCTCCGGCAGCCCAGATCGCAAGCGCGCACCGGTAGCCCGGGTCAGAGTTAGCTGCTCGGATCGCGACCGCGCTCCGGCAGCCCAGATTGCAAGCGCGCACCGGCAGCCTGGGTCAGAGTTAGCTGCTCGGATCGCGATCGCGCTCCGGCAGCCCAGATCGCAAGCGTGCACCGGTAGCCTGGGTCAGAGTTAGCTGCTCGGATCGCGATCGCGCTCCGGCAGCCCAGATCGCAAGAGCGCACTGGTAGCCTGGGTCAGAGTTAGCTGCTCGGATCGCAATTGCGCTCCGGCAGCCCAGATCGCAATTTAGATCAGACGAGAGCCAGGGGACGTCTCCCACCAGTCTCCGCTGGTTGTCCTATAGTGCGTCCGCCAGGACGGCGCCAGCTCCAGTTTCAGACCTTGCAAGTCACAGATTCAGATTCAGAACAGACACAGACAGACAAACGGGGACGAGCTGGCTCACCTATCAGTAGATCGATCCTAGTAGATCCCTTGACCAGGGGTCTGGTGGGCTTGGGGAATCCCGGACGAGCCCTCAGATGTTATGCCCAGACCGTTTGTTCCCCAAAGAAGACCACCAGAGTCCAGAGTCAAAGCCAAGCGGCAAGGATCTTTACTACAAGTTCGAACTTGGTCCCTCCATTCCACAGCATACAAGAGGGCCTCAAACAATGCGAGTGCTTGCTTTTTATAGCGCGATGTAAACAGGATATGTAAAGTTACAGGGAACAAGGTAATTCTCTCGGTTACAGCATTACAATTGGTTAACATTATACATTTAGCATTCCTTATCGGAGATCTCCCAGGTGATGTTTTTCTGAAGTTTGAAAGAAATATGGAGGAATGTGTTTGTGCTGGGCTCAGGAAGTTGGGAGATATATGGGGGATGTGCCTCATTCCTTTCAATAAGAAATGAAACAAATTTTTGCCAGATTTTTTGTTGACAAAATTAAAAATGTAATGTGAAGTAAACTTTTTGCAGTAGATCGAATAATGAGGAAACTAGAATTTGGGGGTATCATTTTACTTAATTGGGGTTCCAAGTGTTTCGTTTCATCAGAATCAATTGCATATTTTTATCTGTTAATGCTGATCTGTAATGAGACTTTACATATTTCATCTTTGCATTTTTTTTTTTTTTTTTTTTTTTTTTTACGGAGCCTCACTCTGTCGCATGAGCTGGAGTGCAGTGGTGCAATCTCGGCTCACTGCAACCTCTGCCTCCCGAGTTCAAGCAATTCTCTTGCCTCAGCCTCCCGAGTAGCTGGGATTACAGGTGTCCACCACTCCCAGCTAATTTTTGCATTTTTAGTAGAGACAGATGGGGGTTTTACCATGTTGGCCAGGCTGGTATTGAACTGCTGACCTCAGGTGATCCACCCGCCTTGGCCTCCCAAAGTGCTGGGATTATAGGCATGAGCCACCATGCCCGGCCTGAAAATGTCTTTTCATACACTAAATATTGTCAAATAATTGACATCAATCCGTGAGCATATGATTTTGTTTCATTGTGGTAAAATATGCATAGCTTAATATTTATCGTTTTAACCATTTATAAATGTACAATTCAGTGGCATTAAGTATATTCCCAATGCTGCACAACCATCATCACTATCAATTTCAAGAATTTTTTATCATCTGAAACAAATTCTGTACCCATTTAACAATATCTTCCCATTCCTCCCTCCCCCGTAGACCCTGGTAGTCTCTCATCTACTTTCTATCTCTAAGAATTTGCCTATTCTAAGTATCTCATAAGTGGGACCACAGACATGCATATGACTCTGTCACTTGAAAAGCATTTACAGAATTCTTTTTGATTCTTCTCTTGATATTTCTTTTTGTGTATCACTGTATTGGAGAGTAATCACTTCCAATTGAAGGTCAGTTGGCAGCTCCTTAGTTGCAGTCGAATGGATCTTGAAATATGCAGATCGTTTTGCACTTGCATTGAGATTCAAATAATGCTGCTAGAACTGTAGTTTGGAGTCAGAAAACATATCCGCTGCAAATCTGTGTTGGAATGGTAGTGGAGGTCTCCTCTCTTTTTAAAATATCTGACAACAAAGGAAGTTTATGCAGCTTAACATTATGATTCAAACAATACCAGTTGTTGAAATGACTACTGTAGTGTAAGTTTCATATGTAAGCACTGTTTTGACTTGCAATTTCAGGTTGACTCTAGTAAAAAAAATGAATAATGTGCAGCAAAAGGTAATTTCCAAAACTGTTCAATGATTGAGTGCTGTTCTTATTCAGAAAATGTTCATCTCAGCCATGAGCTCAAAAATTAAAAAAATTCACTGCCATGTGTTAAGGCCATTAAGGATATTATACCTCTATTTCTGATAAAAAAATTCACGGAACTGTTGATAGTTAAGTCCCCCAGAGCAAATGAAATTCACCACTGATAACAGCGATATGAAAACACATAATGTATTCAAATATTTTTCACAAAGTATTGGCTTACAGATAGTATAATGACTAACCATAGTTTAAATACCTTACATATCATAAGATTTGTAAATCTGTTCAAGTAAGTCTTTTTCTGTTCCACCCATATAATTTCTCAAACTGTGATGAAAACATAAATTTATTATCTTAATAATTTTTAAGTATACAGTTCATTAGTATATTCACATTGTCCTTCAACAGCTCTCCAGAAATACTTTATCTTGCAAAACTAAAACTCAGTACCCATTGTCTTTGTTTTGTGCTGTTACAACAGAATATCTGAGACTGGGCAATCTGTAAACAACAGAAATTTATTTCTCACAGTTCTGGCAGCTGGACGTCCAAGCATCTGATAGGGGCTTTCTTGCTGCATCCTCACATGGCACAAGGCAGAAGAGCAAAAACCGGATGAACGTTGTGTGCCGACAGGGTGGAAGAGCAGGAGAAAGGGATCCCGCTCCCACATGCCTTTATTATAATGCCATTAATCCATTCCTTAGGGCAGAGCCCTCCTGACGTAAATACTTCCCAGTAGATCCCCGCCTCACAACACTGATGTTTTGGGCATTAAGTTTCCAACACAAATTTTGAGGAACGTATTCAAACCATAGCGCTTATTAAGTAACAGCTCCCCATTTCACCTACCCCAGCCCCTGATGACCGCCATTCAATTTTCTGCTTCAATGAATTTGACATTAGATTTCTCATATGGGTGGAATCATAATAATATTGGCCTTTTTGTGACTGGCTTATTTCACTTAGCATAATATCGTTAAGGTTCGTCCATGTTGTAGCATGTGACAGGATTTCCTAACTTTTTAAGGTGGAACAATATTTGTTTATGCATGAATACCACATATTGCTTATCTGTTCATTTGTTGATGGATATTTGGGCGGCTACCATCTCATGGCTATTGCGAATAGTGCTGATAGGAATATGGGCTTTCAAATATCCTTTCAATACCCTGTTTTCAATCCCTTTGGACATATACTCAGAAGTGGGATTGCTAGATCATTTGATAGTTCTATTTTCAATTTTTGAAGAACTGCTATACTGTTCACCATAGTAAATTAATGCTGTAGGGATTTTGGTAGCAATTACCTCGAATCTGTAGATCGCTTTGGGTAGCATGGGCACCTTAATAATACCAAGTTTTCTGACCCATAAACATGAAATTTCGTTCTATTTGGGTCTGTTTTAATTTTTTTCATCACTGTTTTGTGGTTTTTAGTGTATACGTTTTTTACCTCCTTGCTTAGATTTATTCCTAAGTATTTTTATTAATTTTGATGCTCTTTGTAAATGGAACTGTTTTCCTTATTTCCTGTTTGGATTGTTCATTGTTAGTGTATAGAACCACACCTGATTTTTGAGTTCGATTTTGTATTCAGCAACTTTGCTGAATTTATGTATTCTAACTTGTTTTTATTTATTTATTTATTTATTTTTATTTATTTTTTTTTTTGAGATGGAGTCTCGCTCTGTCGCCCAGGCTGGAGTGCAGTGGTAGGATCTCAGCTCACTGCAAGCTCTGCCTCCCACGTTCACGCCATTCTCCTGCCTTAGCCTCCCGAGTAGCTGGGACTACAGGCGCCCGCCACCTCGCCTGGCTAGTTTTTTGTATTTTTTAGTAGAGACGGGGTTTCACCATGTTAGCCAGGATGGTCTCGATCTCCTGACCTCGTGATCCACCCGTCTCGGCCTCCCAAAGTGCTGGGATTACAGGCTTGAGCCACCGCGCCCGGCCTGTTTTTTTTTTAAATTGTGGAATCTTTAAGACTTTCGACATACAAGGTCATGCCATCTGAGAAGAGAGATGATTTTACTACTACTTTTACAATTTGGATACTTTTTATTTCTTTTTTTTGCCCAGTTTCACTGGCTGGTACTGTGGTGAATAGAAGAGGTGAGGGTGTGTATCCTTGTCTTGTTCCTGATTTTGGAGGAAAGGCTTTCATTCTTTTACCTTTATAGTGTAATCTGTGGGCTTTTTATATATAGCCTTTATTATATCGAGGTAGTTTCCCTCTATTAAGTTTGCTGAGTATTTTTATCATGAAAGGGTGTTGAACCTTGTTCAGTGCTTTTTCTTTGTCAGTTGAAATAATCGTGTGGGTTTTGTCCTTCATTTTGTTAAAATGTTGAACTGTCCTTGCATTGCAAGAATAAATATCACTTAGTCATGATGTATAATCAGCCATACACTGCATAATGATGTTTAAGACAATGGTAGACTGCATATATGATGGTGGTCCCATAATACAATGGAGCAAAGAAAAAAAGAATATATAAAAAAACAGATTATAATGGAGCTGAAAATGTCCTGTCACTTTGTGACATCATAGGTGTTATAATATTGTAGCAGAACACATTATTCATATGTTTGTGGTGATGCTGATGTAAACAAACCTGTGCCGCCAGTTACATAAAAGTATAGCACACACAGTTATGTACAGTACATAATACTTGATAATAAACAACCATATTACTAGTTTATGTATTTACTATTTATTGTTATTTTACAGTGTATCTCTGTCATTAACTGATGCATGGCTTTATTAAAAAGTTGGGAGGAGAAGTTTATATAAAATTTTACTGAGATTATGACTGTAAGAGAGTATATGGCTACCAACTTTTATTCCATGAAAATACTATTTAGACATTTCTCAGCTTGTGAGTTGTCTATATTTTTTTTTTTTTTTTTTTAAGACACCAGAGTGGTCAGATGGTAGGAAGACAGGAGTCTAGGGGAAAGCATTGGGCAGACCCTTTATTTTGGTTTCCACATGAAGGGCAATGCAGGGCAGGGTGAACAAACAGGATTGGCTAGTTTGAATAATTTTGGCTGGTACTAAGCTCTAGGGGTGGTCCCTAGTGACTCTGGTAAGATTACAGCAGAGAATATTGCCTCCTGGGATACAAGGGCCAGATAGAAGGAGTCTGGCTCTGAATTGGTTTGTTTGTCTATCAGAGGAATACTCTAGGCTGAGCACTTTGCTATATCTAAGAATTGACTGGTCCAGGGAGGGGCAGTCTCTCCCCAACTGGAAAGGTTTTTTAAGATGTCAAAACATCATCATATACAGAAAATTTTTTAAAATACATGTATGAATATACACACAATATGCTCATAATCATTAGTCCAGAGAATCTTTATACAGTTGACATAACCATTTTCCTGATTGCTGTACAATTACTTCCAGGTTTATACTCTTATAAACAGTGTAGCCATAAGTATCTTTGTACATGGCTTTTGGAGGGATCTTCTTAAAACGATTTCCTTAGGCTGGTATCTAAGAAGTGGGAATATTCTGTTAGAGCCTTAGAATTTATCTTTCTGGTCCTGAAATCATTTAGCAAAATGTTATACTTTTGAAGCAAAGTTCATAGACATCCTTAAACATTTAAATATTATTTTTATAAATTAGCATATTAAGATATACATGCAATGTAGACATATAAGAAAGTAAATATTACTCCAGTTTCTGAAATCCAGCTTTTTAAGAAATCCTTTCATATATCTTTTTCAGTATAAATTTATATAGATGTAGTTTATGTAAATGAGATTTTTATTCCATTTGCTTCCTTGTAAACACCTTTTTTCACCCCAGAATATGTCATAGCAATAAATGTAAATCTAGGTTATCATTTTTAAAGGTTACATATGTACTATAAATTTATTTAATCATTTAAGGTTCAGAGAGTATCTTTGTTTAGGTTAATCTCCTTAAACTAGATGTGCTGTTATTGCTGGATGAAAGAAAATGCATATATAAAAATTCAAATACATATTGCCAAATAGTATTGCATATAGTTTTAAACTGAAGATTTTTTTGTTGGAGAACTGTTTTTTTGTTTGTTTTTAAAGATAATTTTGGAAAATTGTGGTAATTGATTTCAGACATTTTAAAATACTGTGCCTTTGTATTTATTTTCCATCATTTTGTCTTTAGCTTTTGCCTCTGATGACAGAGCAACTACAGTGGATGCCATTTGTGAATACCAAACTTCACGAGCCTTTTGTAAAATTTATATATTGGTCCCTAAGGCAGCTAGATGCTGGAACACAGGTAATTGGTTAATAGGAATTTTTCTTCAAGTAATACTCCACCTAATATTCTTGATCTTGTTTCACAATATCTATTTTGAATATATTCTCTGTATTTCAGAACAATCTTCCCTATCTATAAGATATCTTGCTGGGATTTTGATAGGAATTGTGTTAAACCTGTATATCAATTTGAGAATAATTGACATCTTTCCTTTGTTGAGTCTTACAACTTACGAACATAAAATGTCCATTTATTTAAAACTTTAATTAATCAATGTTGTATACTTTTCAGCATAAAATTGCTGCATTCTTGTTTAGATTTTTGGCTGAGTATTGACATTTTTTGAGCACTTTTAATTGGTGTTGTCTTTTTACTTTTGATGTTTACATGTTCATTGATAATGTGTAGACATAAAATTGTTTTTTGTTTGTTTTGTATCCTGACTTTATTAGTTTTAGGAGTTTTCTTGAAGGTTCCTCAGGATTTTTACATAGCAAATCATGTTATCTGCAAATGAAGACAGCGTTGTGTTTTTTTTCCTTTTTGATATGTATGTCTTTAATTTCCTTTTCCAACCTTATTGCATTAGCTAGAGTTTCTAGCAGTATGTTGAATGTGAGTGGTGAGAGTAGTCATCCTCGCCTTGTTTCTCCTCTTAGGTGGAAAATTCATTCTGCGATTACTAAGTATAATATTAGCTGTGGTATTTTCATAGATACTTTCAATCAAGTTCTCCTGTATTCCTGCTTTTCTGAGTTTTTAAAAAATCATTAATGGTGTTGAATTTTTTTAGATACTTTTTTTGCATTGATTGATAAGATCAAATGATCTTTTTCATCTTTAACTTGTTAATATGAATTACATTGACTTTGAAATATTAAATTAGCCATGTGTCTCTGGAATAAAACCTACTTGGTTGTGGTGTTTAATTCTTTTTATATGTTTTTATATTAGCTAATTCTATTTGCTAATATTTTGTTAAGGACTTTTGTTTCTATATTCATGAGAGATATTTGTCTATAGTTTTGAACTCTCTTTGGTTTTGTATCAGGGCAATGTTAGGTTCATCAAATGAATTGGGAAGGGTCTTATCCTTTATGTTTTCTGGAAGAAATTATGTAGACTTAGTGTTCATTCTTCTTTAAACATTTGGTAGAATTCTCCAGTGAAACTATGTGGATGAGATTTCTTTTGGAGGAGGTTTTAAATCATGAATTTAAGTTCTCTAATAGTTACAGGTCTGTTCTAGTTACATAATTCATATCGATGATTTGTAATAGTTTGTGCTTTTTGAGAAACTGAACCATTCAAATGTATGCAAATTTATGTGTATGGAGTTTTTCATAGTATTCTCTTATCCTTTTGATGTCTTCAGTATCTGTAGTGGTAGCCTTATTTCCTTCTTAATATGGATAATTTGTGTTTTCTTTCTTTACTTCGTCTTTTTTGCTGGAAGTTTCTCTGTTTCTCCATTTTATTGATCTTTCAAAGGATCATCTCTTTGTTTCATTTTTATTTATTTATTTTTTTATTGAGACAGAGTCTCACTCACTCTCTTACCCAGGCTGGAGTTCACTGGCACAGTCTTGGCTCACCGCAACCTCCGCCTCCTGGGCTCAAGCGATTCTCCTGCCTCAGCCTCCCAAGTAGCTGGGATTACAGACGCACCACCACACCTGGCTAATTTTTGTGGTTTCTTTTCTTTTTTTTTTTTTTTTTTTCAGTAGAGATGGAGTTTTACCATGTTGACCTCAAGTGATCTGCCCACCTCGGCCTCCCAAAGTGCTGGGATTACAGGTGTGAGCCACCATGTCTGGCTGAACCCTTGAATTCTTCAGAAGTTTGTCATCTCTGTTATTCTATTTTTCTAGTTTATTGTATTGTTGAGGTTGTTTTATGGCTGAGAATATGTATTCTGTTGTTTGGTGGAGTGTTGCATAAATGTCAATTTGATCCTGTTGGTTGATGGTGTTTGTGAGTTGTCTATACCCTTGCTGATACTTTGTGCTGTTCTATCAAATGTGGAGAGATAGATGGATGTTGAAGTCTCCGGCTATAATTGTAGATTTATATGTTATAACCTTCATCTGTTTTGCCTCACATATTTTGTAACTGTGTTCTTGTAAATTTAGGATTATGTCTTGGTGGATTCGCCCTTTTTATTATTTTATAATGTCCTTCTCTATCTCTGATCATTTGCATTGCCTCTGAAATCTCTTTTTCTAATACTAATATAGAGACTTCTGCCTTCTTTTGATTAATGTTCTAATAATATTTCTTTTCCCAGTCTTTTTCTTTTGACCTGCTTATATTATATCTAGAATGAGTTTTTTTTTTTTTTTTTTTTTTTTAAATAAATGGTATATAGCTGGATTTCGGAAAAATAAACTTTGTCAAGCTCTGTGTTTTAATTGGTGTTTTAGGCCATTTACATGTAATGTACTTATTGATATGTTAGGGCTTAAGCTGTAACTGTTTTTTTAACTACTGGGTGGTTCTTTTTGTTTCTCTTTTTCATTTCTTTGGTTCCTTTTCCTGCTTTCTTACGGGTTACTTGAACATTTTTTAGAATTTTATTTTCCTTTATCTGTAGTGTATTGAGTGTATCTCTTTGTATAACTTTTCTAATAGTTCTTCTTGGTATTACATTTGTTTTAATTTAGGATCTTTAAGATGGAGAGTACCCCTCCAATGATTAGAAGCCATAGAAGATGGAAGTAAAGGGTTTTTCTCGTTTGTTTTTTTGTTTGTTTTTGAGACAGAGTCTCACTCTGTTGCTCAAGCAGGAGTGCAGTGGTGATCATAGAACACTGCAGCCTCCAGCTACTGGGCTGAAGCAGTCCTCCCTCAGCCTCCTGCATAGCTAGGATTATAGACGTTTGCCACCACACATAGCTAATTAAAAAGTTTTTTTTTTTTTTTTTTTTGGTAGAGGCAGTGTCTTGCTTTGTTGCCCAGGCTGGTCTCTAACTCTTGGCCTCAAGTGATCCTCCTGCCTTGGCCTCCCAAATTGTTGGAATTACAGCCATGAGCCAACCCATCTGGCTGCAATAAAGCATTTATTTATTTATTTATTTATTTATTTATTTTTTGAGATGGAGTCTCGCTGTGTCACCCAGGCTGGAGTGCAGTGGCCGGATCTCAGCTCACTGCAAGCTCCGCCTCCCGGGTTCACACCATTCTCCTGCCTCAGCCTCCCATGTAGCTGAGACCACAGGCACCTGCCACCACGCCCGGCTAATTTTTTTTTTTTTGTATTTTTAGTAGAGACGGGGTTTCACCGTGTTAGCCAGGATGGTCTCCATCTCCTGACCTCGTGATCCACCCATCTTGGCCTCCCAAAGTGCTGGGATTACAGGCGTGAGCCACCGTGCCCGGCCAAGAATTCATTACTTTTAGGTCCTGGGAGTTACATGGCAAACCTGGAGTCCACATATTTGGAAGTCAGGAAGCACAGGCAGGGAGAGAGAGCGAGTGAGAGAGAAAGGGACCTGTGGACAAGTGCCCTTATTGGATTCCAGGATGTTACCCATACAGGTTTTTCACAGGGTGTTTTGTTTGTTGAGTTTAAAGCAAGCAGGCATGAGTTCTAGGAGGTAGTCACTGTGGCATATTCACACAGTCTGTAGTGAGGTGTGAGGGTCTGTGAGACAAGTTGTGCGGACTGCATTTAGCTATCCCACAGGGAAGTGGTCATCAGAGAGGAGTTGTCTAAGGCAGATACCTGGATCAAACACATTTAGGAACTGGGAATGGGGATGGGGATTTAGAACTGGAAACCATGTTAAAAGTGACTGATCCCTGCTTCTAGTGTGAAAAAGTTCAACTTATATTTAAAATGAATGCCGGGGCAACATAAAATTATAAACGTTCACTACAACATTATGTATAACTTATTCAGTCTATTGCTATTGTCAGTTTACCGGTTTGAATAAAATACAGAAACTTTACTTCCCTTTTTATCCCTTAACCTTTTCTATATACGCTTAGAACCACATTAGAGAATGTTGTCATTTTTGCTTCAAGCATCAAACATAATTTATAAAACTCAAGAAGAGAAGGAAAGTTTATTGTATTTACCCATATTTTTGCTTACTTTGTTCTTCTCTCCTTCCAGATGTGCCACAGTTCCCTCTTTCATTATATCCTGTCTGTTTAGAGGACTTCTTTATCAGTTCTTTAGAGAAGTTTTTTTTTTTTTTCTTTTGAGACAGGGTGTTGCTCTGCTGCCCAGGCTAGATGCAGTGGTATGATCTCAGCTCACTGCAACCTCCGTCTCCTGGGTTCAAACGATGCTTCTGCCTCACCCTTCCAAGTAGCTGGGATTACAGGTGCCCACCACCATGCCCATCTACTTTTTGTATTTTTAGTAGAGACGGGGTTCGCCATGTTGGCCAGACTGGTCTCGAACTCCTGACCTCAAGTGATCCACCTGCTGCAGCCTCCCAAAGTGCTGGGATTACAGGCATGAGCCACCGCACCTGGCCTAGAGTAGGTTTGCTGATGACACATTCTCTTAGTTTTTCTTAACATATTTTGATTTCTTTTCAATTCCTGAAGGATATTTTCACTGGGTATCAGATTCCAGGGTGACAGTTCTTTACTTTCAGTACTTAAAAAATGTGCAAATTCTTTCTGCTCTCCATGGTTTCTGATAAGAAATCTACTGTCATTTGAGTTATTTTCCCCATAGATGTAAGGTGTCATTTCTCTCACACACATTTGTCTTTAGTTTTTATGTTTGACTATGATGGGTCTTGGTGTTGATCTCTTTATTTTAGCCTGTTTGGTGTTTGCTTAGTTTCTTCAGTCTCTGGGCACGTTTTTTGCCAAGTCCAGGAAGTTTTCAGTCATTGTTTCTTCAATTTCATGTTCTGTGTGCATGTGTATGTGTTTTTGTTTTGTTTTGTTTTTTGAGACAGGGTCTTGCTCTGTTGCCCAGGCTGGAGTGCAGTGAGCCTCACCCTCCTGGGCTCAAGCTGGAACTACAGGCATGTACTACCTTACCTGGCTAGTTTTTTTGCTTTGTAGAGATAGGATCTCCCTATGTTGCCCAGGCTGGTCTTGAACTCCTAGGCTCAAGTGATCTTCCATCTTGCCCTCCCAAAGTGCCGAGAGTACAACCATGAGCCACAGCCCCCAGTTTCTTCAAGTACTTTTTCAGCCCTACCTGATTTTTCCTTTCCTGGGACTCTAATGACATGATTTTAGATGTTGTGTTATTCCCCGAAGTTCTGGTTGTTGTTGTTGTTGTTGTTGTTGTTATTTTTCCAGGTTGTTTACAGTTGTTCAGGTTGGGTGTTTTCTGTTGTTTTATTTTCCAGTTATTCTTTCCTCCATCCTCTCCATTCTGTTATGGAGACGGTTATTGTATTTCCAGTTCTGAAATATTCACTTGGTTGTTTTTCTATTTCTTCTTTGGTAAGGCTTTCTGTGTCTTCGATGAGATTTTCTAAAAGCGTATGCACGTGCTCCTTTTCTCATGGCTACTTTAGAATCTTTGTCAGACAATTCTAACATTCTGTCCTGTTGGTGTTGGCAGCTGTTGATTGACTTTTCTTCATTTAGTTTGAAATCTTTCTCGTCCGTGGAATGATGGGTGATTTTAAATTGAAAACTAGACATTTTGGGTCTAGATTTGTTTCAGCAAAAGTTTTAGCATAACTTAGGTGAAGCTTCAGCAACAACCCAGAGTGCTAGTTTTGGATTTTTTTTCACTTTTCCTTCAATTAAAGGCAAATACTATCCACATTTTTTTTTCCTGTATTTCTTTTTCTTTTTTCTTTTTTTTTTTTTTTTTTTGAGACAGAGTCTTGCTGTGTTGCCCAGGCTGGAGAGCAGTGGTGCGATCTTGGCTCACTTCAACCTCCGACTCCCAGGTTCAAGCGATTTTGCTGCCTCACCCTCCTGAATAGCTGGGATTACAGGTGCGCGCCACCAAGCCCAGTTAATTTTTGTACTTTTAGTAGAGGTGGGGTTTCACCATGTTGACCAGGATGGTCTTGATCTCCTGACCTTGTGATCTGCCCGCCTTGGCCTCCCAAAGTGCTGGAATTACAGGCGTGAGCCACTGAGCCCAGCCCACATATTTTTTTCAAGTTTATTTTTTCATTATGAAAGTGTAGTAGTAAGCATTAGAGATAATTTTAAAAACAAAAAAAGTTTACCTTAATCCTGTCATTTTAACACACTTACTGTAAGTAGAGTTTTGAACATTTTTTTCTATTTTTTACACAAAGGTTTAAAAACACCTATGTATTATTTTTTCTAATAAAATTGTATTGACAGTGTATGTAAATTAGATTGCACTGCTTGTGTGTCTCACCACTCAACCATTTGGCCTTTGACACTGGCAAAACCTCAATAGATTTGTTTTTAATTTTAGATGCAGAAATTTAAAAGCCAAAACTTACCCACATTGCAGGATCAACACTGAGTTAGAAACCATTTGGTCACAAATTTCCATGCAGATAGGGGAAACTGCTATAAAACTCAGTCACATGAGATTGGAGAATTGGGTCATAATAAAGGAAATTTTAAGTTGTTACTAAATCTGGGTTAAGCATTCTGATCTGCAACAGTTTGAAATGCTTTCCTTTCATTTGATTCTTTTTTTTTTTTTTTTTTTTTGAGATGCAGTCTCACTCTATCACCCAGGCTGGAGTGCAGTGGCGCAATCTTGGCTCACTGCAAGCTCCGCCTCCCGGGTTCACGCCATTCTCCTGCCTCAGTCTCCCGAGTAGCTGGGATTACAGGCGCCCGCCACGACGCCTGGCTAAGTTTTTATATTTTTAGTAGAGACGAGATTTCACCGTGTTAGCCAGGATGGTCTTGATCTCCTGAACTCATGATCCGCCTGCCTCAGCCTCCCAAAGTGTTGGGATTACAGGCGTGAGCCACCGTGCCTGGCCTCATTTGATTCTTAATAGATATATCAAATACCATTAGATCATATATTATTTTAGGAGTAGTTTCTTGCTAATATTTCTGTTTTGCCCATTTTGTTTTTGTTTTATTCTCCATGAGAATTATCCATGATTCTAACCCAATATTTTACTGTTTTGAAATTGCTGAAAGTTTTTGGAGTCACTGTGACTTTTGTAGTCAGAGCGAGCTGAGGGGAACTGAGGGTCTAGATAATCATTTCATAAGCGAACACAGAAAGATAAGCTGGTTTTCATTGATGGTGGAGCAATCAGCAACCGAGAATGCAGGTAGTCCACCTCTGTTCCCTTGATAGTTCTCTGTGTCAGAAATATAGCATGATCTTATGTTCTTACACATTTTAGAAAAATGTACAGTCATACTTTTAAATAATTTTTAAGTTGATAAAATGATCACTTTCCAATTTTGCATATTTTCAACTTTATATTAGCCACAGATTCACTTACTTTTAATACATATATTTGATTTAATATTTGAAATAGTTATTGGCCAGGCGCAGTGGCTCATGATCCTGTAATCCCAGCATTTTGGGACCCCAAAAAACCTGGGTGTGGTGGTGAGTGCCTATAGTCCCAGCTTCTTGGGAGGCTGAGGTAGGAGGATTGCTTGAGCCCAGGAGTTTGAGGCTGCAGTGAGCCATGATTGCACCACCGCACTCCAACCTGGACGACAGAGCAAGACTGTGTCTCAAAAAAAAAAAAGAAGATATATTCTGAATGTGAATAAATATACTAAGATTGTACATATTTTTAACAGCACTCGACTATGACATCAACATTGAGGAGACTGGGTGAAGACATTTTTAAAGGAGTGGTAACTAAAGGAATTCAGGATAGTTCACCACAGCATTCTGTGGAGAATAAACCAAAGACAGCTGCTTTCTTTAAGAGCTCCAATTTGCCATTGAGATTTTTATCAACCTTAATTGTTCTCAAAACAGTCACTCAAGGTAAGCTTTGAAGTGTACTTATGGTTAATTTTGAGAAACAGTAAAGAATATCACATATTAAAGCAATTCTTTTATAATCACATATGTGGTACATTTTCAGAATGAGGTTTTGAGTTGTTTCATAATGGTTACACGTTATAAAAAGCTACTTGTATTTGCTGAATTTCAGAAATTGAAGTCTTTAGTTGAATTGTTGCCTCCTCCCAAGAGGCCTTGACTGTCTTCGGTCATATTCCCATAACAGCTTTTGCCTACATTTGTTTGTATTTGTCACATCAAATTGAAATTGCTAGTTAGTTTATTATTTTCCACTAGCGAATGGGTTGGCAAACTAGTCCATGGGCAAAATCTGGCCTACCACCTGTGTGTTGTAAATGAAGTTTTCTCCCACAACCATGCTCATGTGTTGTATATTGTCTGTGACTCTTTGCCCTACAGTGACAGAGTTGAGTAGCTGGCAGCAGAGACTGTATGGACCCCAAAACCTATAATATTGTCATCTGGCCCTTTACAGAAAATGTTTTTCAGTGCTTGCACTAGCTTGTAAGTTTCCTGAAGAAAAAACTTGTTTATAATGACCCTGCACCTAGCGTAGTGCTTCATATATAATAGTGAATAAGGAAATGGATGAATTAGAAATCCTTCAGAGTTGGCCCTAATTAATACGTGTTTAATATTTAGCTATAACAGGTTATATTATTAAATGTGGTAATTTTTTGTTAAAGTGAGTTATGCCAGTGTAGTCAGGCAATAAATATATCATCTTTTTGTCTTTCCTGTTTGTTAAATTATATGACTCAGATTGTTGTTTTTATTAATGGGCAATGACAGTAATTTAATTTGACTTCTTTCTTTGAAGTATGGTTTATTTAGTTTCTCCCGATGGTATGGAATCGGTGAAAAAGTAAAACACCATATAACTGCTTTCTTAATTATTTTGCCTCCTTATGGTTATGGTTCTCAAAATTACAATAGAGTAGGTGGTAAGTGTGTGAAAGGTGACTTACGAGAAACAGGGATTAGCTCAAAATAAAGCTCACCACAGGCCTATCTCCAAATTTAAAAAAAAATACACACACACTTACATACGCACAGGTAAATAGATTCTAAATAAGAATTTTAGCTGACAGACCATAGCCACACATTAAAGCATGTATTCACCAAAGATCAAATAAGATTAGTATCAAGAATTTGAAGCCAATTTAATATAAGGAAAATTATTAATCATTTATCATTTAACTAAAATGTTTGAAATAATGTATCAACATACATTAGTATATCATTTAATAACATATAATGTTCATTTCTGATAATATGCTAAAAAGCAAAAATACAATAAGGGATACTTATGTGAAATAGAAGGGAATTAGGTGCTCTCAGTCACCACTTGCGTGCAGCAGTTTTGGACATCTGTAATGAGCTATGAAACAATGAAGTATGAATATTGGGAAGGAGTAGAGAAAACCATTTATTTGTGGAGACTATATTAATCGAGGGCTTTCAAAGAAATATAATGGCGCGGCCGGGCGCGGTGGCTCACGCCTGTAATCCCTGCACTTTGGGAGGCCGAGGCGGGCGGATCACGAGGTCAGTAGATCGAGACCATCCTGGCTAACACGGTGAAACCCCGTCTCTACTAAAATACAAAAAATTAGCCGGGCGCGGTGGCGGGCGCCTGTAGTCCCAGCTACTCCGGAGGCTGAGGCAGGAGAATGGCGGGAACCCGGGAGGCGGAGCTTGCAGTGAGCCGAGATGGTGCCACTGCACTCCAGCCTGGGCGACAGAGTGAAGACTCCGCCTCAAAAAAAAAAAAAAAAAAAGAAAGAAATATAATGGCGCATAAGAATATGCATAAATAATGCATGAATGAATAGGTTGATGAAGATTATTGCTGAAGTTCAATGTCAGAAATAAAGAACTTTTATTATTCTTGCCTGTGAAGATGAAGTGTTTTAAGAATAAGATGTCCCACGGCCGGGCGCGGTGGCTCAAGCCTGTAATCCCAGCACTTTGGGAGGCCGAGACGGGCGGATCACGAGGTCAGGAGATCGAGACCATCCTGGCTAACACAGTGAAACCCCGTCTCTACTAAAAATACAAAAAACTTAGCCGGGCGAGGTGGCAGGCGCCTGTAGTCCCAGCTACTCGGGAGGCTGAGGCAGCAGAATGGCGGGAACCCGGGAGGCGGAGCTTGCGGTGAGCTGAGATCCGGCCACTACACTCCAGCCTGGGTGACAGAGCGAGACTCCGTCTCAAAAAAAAAAAAAAAAAAAAAAAAAAAAAAAGAATAAGATGTCCCACATGGCTTAGTGTATAATACCAGTTAAAATTCTAATATAGTTTGCATAAGTTGCGGAAGTGATAGGGAAATTTATGTGGAAAACTTTGCAACAAATGCGATGATTTAAAACAAGTAAAACAGCAACACTGGGGCAGAGGCTTTAGCCGACTTCAAAAGAATCCTAATATGTAATGATACAAAATGAGTAATAATTTATTTAATCAAAATAGGACAATGGGAATAGGAAGTGCAGAAATGAATCAAAATTGGCACTTCATATTATTTATTGAATTAATGACGTTGCTTCCCTGTGCAAATCATTTTTTTAAGAACATAGAATCATGTCAAATCATATCCACACAGATGATAGAATTAGTAGAGAAGACTTTACTAGAGTTATTATCACTATATTCCTGTGTTCAAAAAGGTAAAGGAAAATATGAGCCTGGTGAGGGGATACTTGGGAGATACAGGATAAAAAGACACCAATCAGATTTCTAGAGATGAAAAACCCAATGCCTGAAATTTAAAAATACACTGGAGAGAATTAGACATTTCAGACAAAAGACTAGTGAACTGGAATATGTAGCAGTAGAAACTGTCCGAAATGAATCACACAGAGAAAAAAAAAATCTACAAAAGAGAAAACAGAACATCAGTGAGTTTTGAGGCAAAATCATATATTCTAATATTATGTACTTAGAGTCTGTGAAGAGGGGACACAAAAACTATTTCAAGACATAATGACTCCAAATTTTCCAAATATGGTAAAAACTGTAAACATAGAAATCCAAGGAGCGTGTCCAACTGAGCTCATGGTCACTCCTATTCCCTTCTCCTTAGCCGCCTCTAGATACCTGTGTGCCACCCCTTTCCTCCACACCCTGGCCACCAGATTTCAGGACTACTGCCTCCTGTGGTGACTCTCCGTGACCTTTTCAGTGACTTCATCACCGCTCCCTAGACCACAGACAGGCCCTGACACGTCTTCCTGTCTTCACTGTCTAGTTTCCCTTCACACTTGTTATGACCGATTCTTTCTCACAAGGTTCTTGTCTAATAGATGCCCTTTGCTGCAGGCTCCTCAGCCTCATAAGCCTCAAAAATGAAAAAGAAAAAAAAAAATCTGACACTAAACACTGTGGAACAAGGAAGAGATACAAGAGTTCTCCCTTTCCTTATAGTCTGGCCGCTCCCAGCCTAGGCCCAAGGGTTTCTTATGAGCCCAAACCTGTGGGGTTCCAGTGTTCATCTACTACCTGGGGCCCAGGTACAAGCTGCTGCCATCAAGAAAGAAGCCTGAATGCTGATGAATGTCAGGGAGAAGAGCACTTTCTAACTGCAGGGCTTCTCTCCAGCGGCTGCAGGCGGGTAGGGTGTGCCTGCACACAAGACTTGGGGCTAGGAGGGTTCAACAGGATGCACCGGCCAGTGAATACAGGTGTAAAAGGGGCCTTTGTCCTGGCCAAATCCCAGCACATGCCAGAACTAGGAAGAAATGTCAGAGCCAGATGGTGCTCAGAACCACTGTCGGACGCTGTCATGATACAGCTATTTATCCTTTATCATTAAATATAAATATACTGAAAAAAATTATGGGAGAACTAAAAATTTAAACATAAGAAAAACTCTTAAATCATAAGAGTAGACTTACCTAACTCTAGTAAGAAGATGTTTCCTATTTATAAAATAGGAACATCAGTTTCAAATTTGATAAATTTAGTAGAAAATATAAAGTAGGCAAATGTATTGGTAATAGGCAGATGCATTGGATAATACACATTGGTAATAGGTAGATGCATTGAATAATACACATAATATTAGCTGCTTAATCCAGATATATATAGATCTATAAAGATGATACCTGGTTTTATTGAATAGACTGTTCATATAAGAATCAGCATACATAATACTTGGTAAGTTTTTTTTTTTTTTTGAGACAGAGTCTCGCCCTGTCACCCAGGCTGGAGTGCAATGGCATGATCTTGGCTCACTGCAACCTCCACCTCCCAGGTTCAAGCGATTCTCCTGCCTCAGCCTCCTGAGTAGCTGGGATTACAGGCATGCGCCACCACGCCCGGCTAATTTTTTGTATCTTTAGTAGACACGGGGTTTCACCATGTTGGCCAGGCTGATCTTGAACTCCTGACCTTGTGGTCCACCTGCCTCAGCCTCCTAAAGTGCCGGGATTATAGGCGTGAGCCACTGCGCCCGGCCACTTGGTGAGTTTTGACACCACAGTGCTGTCTAGGGAAAACTCTATAACTGTGTTTTTTCTCTACTCTCACATGACAATAATCATCCACACAGAAGAAGACTTCTGTGACAAAACGTTTGGAGGTTTTTCCCCACACACCAAGCAGCAGACACAAAGCTGCTCCAATTCACTTCTGACACGATCCACCTGGAGATAGTGTCAGATCCCACAAGTTGGGTGCTCAGTCTCCAAGGCTGCCTCATGCCACACCAGTTGCAAGTCTGGCCCTCTGGAACTTCTGACCAACTGGCTTCAAATTGGGGTTTCCACAACCCCCTCTTTGGGTTTAATTTGCTGGAATAGCTCATAGAACTCAGGGAAACACTTAACCAGTTTATTATAAAGGATATTGCAAATGATGTGGATGAAGAGAGAGGGCAAGGTATAGGGGAAGGGGTGTGGAGCCTCTGTGCCCTCTCTGGGGCACCATGCTCCAGGAACCTCCATGTGTCCAGCCATCTGGAAGCTCTCTGAACCCATTTCTCTTGAGTGTTTTCTTTTTTGTTGTTTGTTTGTTTTTGAGACGGAGTTTTGCTCTTGTTGCCCAGGCTGGAGTGCAATGGTGTAATCTCGGCTCACTGCAACCTCTGCCTCCCAGGTTCAAGCAATTCTGCTGCCTCAGCCTCCTGAGTAGCTGGGCTTACGGGTGCCTGCCACCATGCCCAGCTGATTTTTGTCTTTTTAGTAGAGACAGGGTTCCACCATGTCGGCCAGGTTGGTGTTGAACTCCTGAACTCAGGTGATCCACCCACCTTGGCATCCCAAAGTGCTGAGATTACAGGCGTGAGCCGCCATGCCCGGCCTTTCTCTTGGGTTTTTATGGAGACTTCCTGACATCACAATTCTGTCCCCCAGGATATAGGGCAGGACTCTCACTGGGGAGGGTCTTAAGACCCACAATCAGAAAATCCAGGAAAGATTAGAGTCCTGGCTTGGGCCAGGTGAAAGGAGGGCAGGAGAAGGTCAGAGACCTTCCCCTGAGGCCTCACACACCCAACATGATAACAAAAGACTAACGAGAGGAAAACTTATGTATATATCATCACACTACAGATGCTAAGCTCTTTATACCTTATCTCTGAATATTGTTATCCTCATATTAGTGATGAGGTTTACAAAGGTAGATAATTGTGCCAAAGCGCTACAATCTGCATTTGACAGAGCCTAATTTAGCCTCTATCAATTGCTGAAGCCTACCTTCTGAAGCCTATTTTATGACTATGTAAGAACGTGCACTTCCTGAGATAACCAAAGAAATAACAAACACCTGTATAGCACTGACTATGTTATAGGCCGAGCACTTTATATATATTAACTCATTTAATCCTTACAACAGTTCATGGATGTCAATATTATTGTTGTAATTTTACAAATGAGGAAATTGAGGCATAAAAACGTTTAGCTTGCACACTTAATCAGTATGTTATTATGCTCAATCTCTGAAATAAAATTTAACTGTAAGATGTAACTCTTCTTTATGGAAAGAAAGGAACACTTATACACTGTTGGTGAGAGTGTAAATTAGTTCAGCCATTGTGGAAGACAGTGTGGGAATTCCTCAAAGACCTAAAGACGAATGCCATTCAACCCAGCAATCCCATTACTGGGTATATACCCAAAGGAATAGAAGTTGTTCTATTATAGGGACACATGCATGCGTTATGTTCATTGCAGCACTATTCACAATAGCAAAGTCATGGAATCAACCCAAATGCCCATCGAAGATAACCTGGATAAAGAAAATGTGGTACATATACACTATGGAATACTATGCAGCCATCAAAAAGAATGAGATCATGTCCTTTGCAGGGACGTGGATGGAGCTGGAGGCCATTATCCTTAGCAGACCAATGCAGGAACAGAAAATCAAATAACACATGTTCTCATTTATAAGTGGGAGCTAAATGATGAGAACACATGGATACACAAGAGGGGAACAGCACACACTGGGGCCTATAAGAGGGTGGGAGGAGGGGCAGGATCAGGAAAAATAACTAATGGGTACTAGGCTTAATACCTGGGTAATGAAATAATCTGTACAACAAACCCCCATGACACAAGTTTACCTATGTAACAAACCTGCACATATACCCCTGAACTAAAAAATATATATATATAACGTAACCATTACAGAAGTAAAATGATCAAATATAATGTGTCACTGAGAGGATATAGGCACAATTTTGTTTGTATCAAAGTTAATATTTTTGAAGTGCACTTTGCTCACAAACATCACCAAAATACATCATAACTTTTCATGAGATCTATTGCAAGAAATAATTGCAAAGGTAAAAATGTTCAAAGGTGTTAATATGCTGTTTGTAATAATGAGAAAAGATAAATAGCTGGTAGACCCACAATCGGAATAGTGAAGAAAATGAACATCAGCCAAGTTCTTGGACTTTGCTGGCATTGTTTTAGTCATTATACTTGATTGTTTCAAATTTATTCCCTGCAATAACTATGACGTAGGTGGTGATGTCATTTTTATGGAAGAGCAAACAGGGTCAGTCTAATATAATTGACCCAGATTTTCTAGAAATATTGGGCCCTTAACCATAGCATCATGAGCATGGTGCAATATTATATGTCATTAACAATGATAAGTATGGAGATATAGAAATCTATGCATATTTTAATTAATAAAACCTTCAATATATTTGTACCATTGTAATCTAGAAATTGTTAAAAGAAGTTGTAGGAATTTTACTTGATAGAATTATTTGGTTTACTGATAGCTTTCTTCTTCTTCTTTTTTTTTTTTTTTGAGAGATGAGGTCTCACTCTGTCACTCAGGCTGTAATGCAGTGGTGCAATCATAGCTCACCACAACCTTGAACTCCTGGGCTCAAGCAGTCCTCTTGCCTCAGGCTTCCAAGTAACTGGGACTACAGTCGTGCACTACGATGCCCAACTAATTTTTTATTTTTTGTAGAGATGAGCTCTTGCCGTGTTGCCCAAGCTGGTCTCAAACTCCTGGGCTGAAGCTATATTCCCACCTTGGCCCCTCAAAGCAGTGGAGTTACAGGCACGAGCCATCCCCAGCCAACTGTCTTCTATTTGCATATAAAATAATTTGCATATAAAATAATTTTGCATATAAAATGATTTTGCATATAAAATAATTGCATATAAAATATGCAATATATTATATATATAAATATATATATTTAAAATGTGTACATTAGGACTAGGACATTTGTCTGTTCTACTTGGCACTTGGCTCTTAAAGCAGATTTATGTATTTTTAAATTGTGAACTTATACTTTAGGTCTAGAGAAATGTAGGGAATTGTTGCTGTTCTCAGTTAATAGGAAGGTTTGATTTGGTAGGAAGCCAGTATAATGTAGTAGTTCCTTCAACTCTATAGTCAGACAACTAAGGTTTGAATCTTCACTTCACTACTAGCTGTGGAATATTTGGAAGGTCTTTTTTGTTTGTTTCACTATTTCCACTACAATTATTTTTTAATGAGAGAATTGATGTAAAGGTTTAGCAAGTCTGGCATAAAGTCTTAAACTAGCTACTGTTGCTATCAGTAGACATTATCACTTATTATAAAACTTTTAAGAGTTGGTTTTACTTGAGACCAGAATTGAGGTCTGTTAGACTACATTAGTTGTCTGTCTATTCCTGCCTAATTAACTGCCAGACACTTAGTGACTTAGCTCAACCACCATTTTATTCACCAGCTCACAGTTCTTTGGGTTGGTAATTTGGGCTCAGGTCAGCTGGATATTTGGCTGGGCTGGGCTAGGTTCTGCTGTTCTTTGTTGGCCTCTCTCCAGGGGCTTGTTTATAGGTGAAGAGTATCTAGCTGAGCCTCAGGCTCCTAATTCACACAGCATCATTTCTGCTACGTTTTATTGGTTAAGTCACGAGGTTAGCCCAGATTCAAAGGGTGCGCAGTAGAGTTCACCTTTCGATGGGAGTTTCTGCAAAAGACTTTCTAATCATTTTAAAATTTGCCATATAAACAAAATAATGGAAAACCCTATTTCATACTGATTAAGATCAATAGTTTGAAGTTTGACTTTTGTTAGGGAGTAAAAAGGTTACATTTGATTGCCAGGACACTGTTAAAAGACTCAATAATACAACATTTATAAAAAATCAACTTTGATATAATTGATAACTAAAATTTTTAAAATACTCTTTTAGAAGTTAAATTGGTCTTTTTAGAAAATCTGAAATACTCAATAAATTAAAATGAAGACAGAATTAAAATGAGGACATAATTTTGATTTATCCCTAAAAGATAAGGTCACTTGTGACCAAGTACAAAAGTAACCAAATACAGTTTTTCTAATCCTGAAGGGCAATTTTTTAAAGTTTGCAAACTTAATACCATATAGTAGTCAGCGCATTTTTAAAAACTGTTATAGTATTTAACCTGTTTAATCTTGTCAGATTATATACTAAGAATAATTTGTGTCAAATACAGTAGGTGGCACTGTGATAAAACTTTTGTTCCTCTAAAGAGTTGCGTTCAGGCTTCATCTGTGTATATACTCTTCTACCTGTGGTGTTGCTAAAAAAAAAAAAAAAAAAAAAGGATGTTTCTAAATAAGGCAAGTCTGAACAGAATGTAGCAACTTTGTTTAACTTAATACTCATTTATTTACAACTTTTTTTTAAACAAAATTAAGTACAGTACTGTTAGTGTTCCTTGAACTAAATTCTACCAGCGGTAAAAATGGAGTTCAGTATAATTGATCCAGAGGCACAGATCTTAATTTCTCAAAATAGTTTCATATGTATTCTCACTTCACATAAGTTACTCTAAACTTCTCATTCTTAATAACCAGGGTTTTAAATTATTTATTATGTAAGCTGAAACAGCAAAAAAGAAATGCAACATGAAGCTACAAAAGAGTACATTTTAATACGGTGATTCTGTTGCACTTTCAGTATTTCATGGTGCTCTTGAGTCTTCTCCTTTAAACAGAAATCTTAGTGTAAAAATTTTTACTTGGATAGCATGAGCAGTTTTTTTATTCCTCTGAATAGCATTTTGAAAGGTGAGTTTTAGAAAACTTGATTATTGTACGTTAAAAGCACAAGGTAAGACTGTTGTAAGCGTAGGGACTTGGGTTGTGTAGTGTACTGAAGTGTAATGATGCAACTATCTTACTACTACATTTGCATTGATTCTGGTTAAATTAGTGCTTCCCAGTCCTGGCATTGCAGGTTTCTCAGTCATCTGTGGGACATCTTTAAGAAGGTTTCAGGGATTCTGATTCAGGATTCGTCACAGCGCTGGCCTGGTTAAAATCTTGCTGCCATTTTTAATGGCAGATGTGTCATGAAAAGTGACACACCAGAGCGTATTTCATCTTCTTGAAATTATCTTTGGTCTTTTGTTTCAGCTTTACTAGGAGACAGAAATCCTTATTTAAAATTCATTTAGCGTGTTTGTATAAATTACATTTTGAAGTAGGTAAACATTTAGGAAGCAGCAACAAAAAACATAGTCTTAGAAAGCTTTTATAGAGATAGAAATACTAAGCTTTTGGAAGCATTTAGTAGTTATCAAATATGGAAAATAAACATGTGTGATACTAATAAGCATTGTTTTTCTTCCTTAGTATTAAAAAATGCGGCTTAGTTGTTATTTTGGTGTTAAAACATGAAAATTCTAAATGAAATTTACCCTGTCATAATGTCTCCTCTCTCCTTCCCCCTTCCAGTTCTGACAAATTGGTTAGAATCTAAATTTAGACTGTGATCTCTTATTTGATTTTTGTTTCTCTTTTAAGTTAAAGTAACGACATTGCTTTTTTACCTTCTGTTTCTGATTGCCACCTAAACTAGCAAAACTGCAGTTGATTGTACATAACTATTTTCCAGCTGATTACCTGGCTCAGGCATTCGATTCTCTTTGTTTGGACTTGAAGACAGAAGAAGGAAAAACCTTGTTTTTGGAGTATCAAGCTGTTCCAGTAATATTAAGTCATCTAAGAATATCCAGTAAAGGACTACTGTCTAATGTTATTGACAGTTTGCTACAGATGACGGTGGAATCTAGTAAGTTTTTAAATTCTATATGTGTAAAGAAAGCAGGATGATTTTTCTGTCTTCATCTTGTCTGCATGTATAACTCCACATATCAGATACTATTGCTTTTTTTCTTTTGAGACAGAGTCTCGCTTTGTCACCACGTTGGAGTGCAGTGGCACAATCTCAGCTCACTGCAACCTCCAACTCCCTGGTTCAAGCAATTCTCCTGCCTCAGCCTCCTGAGTAGCTGGAATTACAGGCACACGCCACCACGCCCAGCTAATTTTTGTATTTTTAGTAGAAATGGGGTTTCACCATGTTGGCCAGGATGGTCTCTTATCTTCTGACCTCGGAATCCGCCAGCCTCGGCCTCCCAAAGTGCCAGGATTACAGGCATGAGCCACCACGCCCAGACTATTGCATTTTTAAATGCTTAAGAATATTTTTGATGCTATTTAATTGAGTCATTAATAATATCACTAAAAAATTAGGTAAGTTCTCCAGGGACTCCCCAGCTAAACACAAGTAGAACTGAGACTTAAAGCCAGATCTCTGACTCTAGACATAAGGCTTATTCTGCCGAAGCACTGTAACTAGGTTTTCCAGGTTTATTTTCTTCTTCTGTCCCAAAATGTCCTATATTGTCTGATATGTTTTATCAACGTTTTTAGCTATTTGTAACTGTTAAAATATTGGACTTATAGTTGATGACTAGCTACCTAGATTAGTAATTGTGGAGTTTTGTATTTCAGTTTACTAATGTAAGGAGTAGAATGAAAAGTGAAAAGTTAGTGAACTGAGGGATCCAGTATTACTTCAGTGCCTAGATTCCCAACTTGTTTCACAGGGATTTTTCTTTTAATGAGAAAAACAAAAGTCATACCAGATGCAAATGTCTGTTCATTAGAAACAAATCTTTCTGAATATGACAGAGATGACATCTTTCTCATTGTCAAAGGAAAACAAAATATAATTTTATGAAATAGTTGACCTGCTTGGGTGAAATGACAATTGTGGTACTGCAAATGCAAATTTGAAAAAATTCTATTAGATGAGATAGTCAACAGTCATTCACATTAGTTGACCATTGTTCAGGTTACTCTCAAATTCAGCCGGGTGCAGTGGCTCATGCCTGTAATCCTAGCACTTTGGGAGGTCAAGGCGGGCAGATCACTGGAGGTCAGGAGTTCAAGGCCAGCCTGGCCAACATGGTGAAATCCTGTCTCTACTAAAAATACAAAAATTAGCCAGGCATGGTGGTGTGCGCCTGTATACAATGCCAGCTACTCAGGACACTGAGGCAGAAGAATCGCTTGAACCCAGGAGGTGGTGGTTGCAGTGAGCCAAGATTGTGCCACAGTACGCCAGCCTGGGTGACAGAGCAAGTCTCTGTCTCAAAAAAAAAAACAAAAAAAAAAAAAACAAAAAACGCTGTGCCCTTCTTGTTCAGATTAATAAGCAGTATCTAATGGTGATCACTACTAAAGCCATATTGTTTTTCAGTGATGAGAAAAATTTGGAAGTTTGGAAATGGGTGAATCTTTGATGATGTCTGTCTGAAGAGCATTTACTTGCTTGAATTTTACTGTAAATTCAGTGCCTGTTGGTCAGCTAGTACAATTTATTAGAGGGATGAAAGATCGATCAAAGTGTAGCAAATACTTCTTTAGCTGTTGGTTTTTCATTTTTCTAGGTTTGAGATTGGAAACCCCTTTTACCATGTATTTAATTTTCTCATGCTATTTTTTTTTTTTTTTTTAATTTTAGATTTAGCGGTTACATGTGCAGGTGTGTTACATGGATTTATTGTGTGATGCTAACTGAGGTTTGGGCTTCAGTTGAACTTGTCACTTAGGATAATGGCATCCAGCTGCATCCATGTTGCTGCAAAGAACATTATTTCATTCTTTTTTCATGGTTGCATGGTATTCCATGGTGTATATATACCACATTTTCTTTATCTGATCCACCATTGATGGGCATCTAGGTTGATTACACATCTTTGCTATTTTGAATACAGCTGCTGCAATACGCATGTGAGTGCAGGTATCTTTTTGGTAGAACAATTTCATTTCCTTTGGGTATATACCCAGTAGTAGGATTGCTGAATCGAATGGCAGTTCTATTTGACTTTTTAATAATAGCCGTTCTGACTGGTGTGAGATGGCATCTCACTGTGGTTTTGGTTTGCATTTCTCTGATGATTAGTGATGTTGAGCATTTTTTAATATACTTATTGGCCACTTGTATGTCTTCTTTTGAGAAGTATTTGTTCGTGTCCTTTGCCCACTCTTTAAGGGGGTTGCTTTTTCTTGTTGATTTGTTTGAGCTCCTTGTAGATTCTGGATATTAGTCCTTTGCTGGATGCAGAGTTTGCACATATTTTCTCCCATTCTGTAGGTTGTCTGTTTACTCTGTTGATAGTTTCTTTTGCTGCGCAGAACCTCTTTATTTTAATTAAGTCCCAATTGTCAATTTTTATTTTTATTGCATTTGCTTTTGAGGACTTTATCTTAAATTTTTCGCCTAGGCCAATGTCCAGAAGAGTATTTCCTAGATTTTCTTCTAGGATTTTTATAATTTGACATCTTTCATTTAAGTCTTTGTTCCATCTTGGGTTAATTTTTGTATATTGTGATTTTCTTTGTTGAAAATCAGTTGGTTGTAGGTATGTGACTTTGTTTCTGGTTTCTTTATTCTGTTCCATTGGTCTATGTGTCTCTTTATATACCAGTACCATGGTGTTCGGTTACTATAGCCTTGTAGTATAGTTTGAAGTCAGATTAACATGATGCTTCCAGCTTTGTTCTTTTTGCTTAAGATTGTTTTGGCTATTTGGGCTCTTTCTTGGTTCCATATGACTCTTCAAATTTTTTTTTCTAATTCTGTGAAGAATTATATTGGTAATTTGATAGGAATTGTGTTGAATCCATAGATTGCTTTAGGCAATATAACCATTTAAATGATCTTAATTCTTCCAGTCCATGAGCATGGAATGTTTTTCCATCTGTTTATGTCATCTGTGATTTCCTTTAGTAGTGTTTTATAGTTCTCCTTGTAGAGATATTTCACCTTCCTGGTTAGGTGTATTCCTAAGCATCTTGTGTGTGTGTGGCTGTTGTAAATGGGATTGCACTCTTGATTTGGTTTTCAGCTTGAATGTTATTGGTGTATAGAAATGCTTCTGATTTTTTTTTCTTAAATATGTTGTTTTGATGTAAGCTACTGATTTTGTACATTGAATTTGTACCTTCAAACTTCACTGAAGTCATGTTTCAGGTCTGGGAGTCTTTTGGCAGGATCTTTAGGGTTTTCTAGATATAGAATCCTGTTGTCAGTGAACAGAGATAACTTGTCTTCCTCTTTGGATGCCTTTTCTTTCTTTCTCTTGGCTGATTGCTCTTGCTAGGACTTTAGTATTTTGTTGTAGGAGTCGTGAAAGTGGACATACCTGTTTTGCTCCAAATTTTAGGGGAAACTCTTTTAACTTTTCCCCATTAAATATGATATTGACTGTAGTTTAGTCATAGATGACTCTTATTGTTTCGATGCCTAGTTTGTTGAGGGTTTTCTTTTTATCCTAAAGAGATCTTGGATTTTATCTAACGTTTTTTTTTTGTTTGTTTGTTTGTTTGTTTGTTTTGAGACGGAGTCTTGCTCTGTCGCCCAGGCTGGAGCGCAGTGACCAGATCTCGGCTCACTGCAAGCTCCGCCTCCCGGGTTCCCGCCATTCTCCTGCCTCAGCCTTCCGAGTAGCTGGGACTACAGGCCCCCGCCACCTCGCCCGGCTAGTTTTTTGTATTTTTTTTTTGTAGAGACGGGGTTTCACCGTGTTAGCCAGGATGGTCTCGATCTCCTGACCTCGTGATCCACCCGTCTCGGCCTCCTAAAGTGCTGGGATTACAGGCTTGAGCCACCGCGCCCGGCCCTAACGTTTTTTCTGCATCTATTGATAAGATCATATGGTTTTTGTTTTTAATTCTCTTTTTACATTTACTGATTTACGTATATTGAATCATCCTTGCATCTGAGGAATAAAGTCCACTTGATCGTGGTGGATTACCTATTTGATGTGCTACAAGGTTCTGTTTGCCAGTATTTTGTTGAAGATTTTTGATTCTGTGTTTATCAGGGATATTGGCCTATAGTTTTCTACTTGTGTTGTGTCTTTGCCAGATTTTGGCATCAGGATGATACTGGGTTTTGGAGTGAGTTAGGGAGGAGTCCCTCCTCCTCGATATATTGGAAATAGTTTCAGTAGAATTGGTATCAGCTCTTACTTTGTTCATCTGGTGGAATTTGGCTGTGAATCCATCTGGTCCAGGACCTTTTTTTTTTTTTTTTTTTTTTGGTTGGTGAGGTAAGGGTTTTATTACTGGTTCAATTTTGGAGCTCGATACTGGTCTGTTCAGGGTTTCAATTTCTTCCTGATTCTATCTTGGGAGATTGTATATTTCTGGGTAATTATCCATTTCCTCTAGATTTTCTAGTTTATGTGCATAGAGATGTTCATAGTAGTCTCCGAGGATTTTTTTTTAAATTTATTTCTGTGGGATTAGTTGTAATGTCACCTTTGTCATTTCTGGTTGTGCTTATTTGGATCGTCTCTCTTTTTTTCTTTGTTAATCTAGCTAGTGGTTTATTGATCTCGTTTATCCTTTCAAAAAACCACGTTTTCATTTCGTCGATCCTTGTATAGTTCTTTTAGTCTCAACTTCATTTACTTCTGCTCTGTTTTTATTATTTCTTCAGCTAGCTTTGGATTTAATTTGTTCTTTTTTTTCTAGTTCCTGTAGGTGTGACATTAGGTCGTTAATTTGAGATTTTTCTTTTTTATGTAGACATTTAGCACTATAAACTTTCTTCCTTTTTTTTTTTTTTTTTTTTTTTTTTGAGACAGAGTCTTGCTCTGTCAGCCAGGCTGGAGTGCAGTCGCACGATCTCGGCTCACTGCATTCTCCCCCTCCTGGGTTCAAGCTATTCTTCTGCCTCAGCCTCCTGAGTAGCTGGGACTACAGGCGCACACTTTCACACCCAGCTAATTTTCAGATTTTTAGTAGAGTTGGGGTTTCACCATATTGGCCAGGCTGGTCTCAAACTCCTGACCTCCAGTGATCTGCCCACCTCAGCCTCCCAAAGTGCTGGGATTACAGGCGTGAGCCACCGCACCTGGCCTAAACTTTCTTCTTCACACTGTTTTTACTGCATCCTAAAGGTTTTAATGTTATATCTTGATTTTCATTGTTTCACAGAATTTTTTTTATTTCTGCCTTAATTTTGTTGTTTACCCAAAAGTCATCTGGGAGTAAGTTCTTTAGTTTTCATGTGTTTGCATGTTTTTGAGAGTTCCTCTTTGTATTGATTTCTATTTTTATTCCACTGTGGCCCAAGAGGATTCTTGGTATGATTTCAGTTTTGTTTGTTTGTTTGTTTGTTTTTGATTTGTTGAGACTTTACTGAGCATGTGGTCAATCATAGAGTACGTTTCACATGCAGATGAGAAGAATATATATTCTGTGGTTGTGGGAATGACCCATGCCACTTAAAAAAAGGAAAAAGTTGCTGCAAAAGAAATCTCGATGGAATTTATTTGCAAATGGGTTATCTTATCTTACTAAATGGCATTGCTGACCAGCCTTGTGAGGTGCCATGTTTCAAAGCATTGTGTTTACAGTGCTCTAGGGAGTGCAGAGCTTCCTCAGGAGTCTTCACAGGCTGGGAGGTGGTGTCAGTGGGCCTTACTCCAAGTACCTGTGACTGGTTGCCATTGCATATGATGGGGGATTTTGGATTTTCAGATTAGGGATGCTCAACCTGTATAATGTGGTGATTACAGTTAATAACAGGTATATTACATACTTGAAAATTGCTAACAGAGTACATTTTAAATGTTACCACCACAACAAAGCAAATATGTGAGGTAATGGGTATGTTATTTAGCCTGATTTAGCCATTCCACAATGTCTACATACTACATGATATTGAAATATATTGTACATGGTAAAGATATATAATTTTCATTTAATTAAAAAACCAACAGATATCCCAGAAAAATATATCTTTGCTATCAAAGATACATAACTATTTTGTATCTTTTTTTCTACAGACGGTTTTTTTGATGTTGGCCACCTTTTCTTTTTTTTACATGGTTAGATACTAGTGCATATACAGTTGCATATTTGCAAGTAGGCTATGTTTATCTGTTTAAAAATGCAAGAAAATCCTAGGAAATATTACAAGGACATACTTGAGTTGTTCTGTTTAAATTCTTTGTGTCAATTTGGGTAAAAAATAATAAAGATAACAAAGAATCAACAAAAACTTTGTACCATACTCCAGGCATTAAAGTTGTTCTGCAAATCTAGAACTTACTTCTGAACATATCTATATTGTTTAGTTGCAATATTAGGTTGTTAATTTGAGATCTTTCTATCTGATGCAGGTACTATTTTTCATTGACAAGTTTTTCTTGATTTGAACAACATAACTTCTTCCCTTTTTGCTATTTTAAATTTATTCAATCATTCTATTACATTTTTTTATTATTTAGGAGATTAAAGGAAGGATAATTTCAATGAAATTATAGATGCAATGTTTCTAACAAAGCACCAACCTAATCAATCCTACATACATATAATCTGTTTCCTCAGTTACAAGCTTTTACATGGAAAAATTCCCTTTAGGAAATACAATGGGAAGGTTTATTTTTAATAACTGAATAATATACAACTGTAGCAAAGGCTGTGCTGTACTTTAGATGTGTAGTGTTTTCAAGAAACATTAGAGAAGCCAGTGTAGCTGAAGCAGAGGTAGTGAGGGCAGAGAAGTAGAAGAATCAGAAAACAAGCTGGGTTGCTCCTTGGGAAGAGCTTTGTTGGGCATCATCAAGACTTGGGGATTTTTAGGTAGTAAAACTCCTAGATCTTTTTCTTTCTATTCTGGTTTGTTGACTTTAATTAAGTGAGGAGCTTTTTAATATATTTCCACATAACCTTTGTTTTTAATTATTGCTTAATATTTCATTATGTTTACTATCGTTTATTATTTATTAAGGCAATTGAGTTTTATGAAATTGGATAAGAAAATTGATTCATTGGCATTCTTTCCCAGCACAAAAGAGCTTTGAAGTTGTTCTTGGTCAGCCACTTCAGGGATACGTGGCACAGGGACCTAATGAACTAACAGTTCCTTCTGTAACTTCTGAAGTCTACTTAAGAGTCAATTAATGAGTGCTTGTAGCCATATATTTGCTACTGGCCTCTGAATGCTGCCATATTTACAGCTCTATTAAAAGTTACATAATCACTTTAATGATAGTTTGCATCCCCTTGTTTGACACTGTTAACAGAATCTGTTTCTAAGATAAAAGGCTGGTCTTTCTCATGTGTAACACTAGGTAACAGACGATGCATTACGCTAGTGTGTAACACTAGTGAGCCCTTTTTGGTCAACTTTTAAGTTTGTGTTATATAGCATATTTTGAAGAAACCCATTCTAATATTTTGTGGAAAAAAAACAAAACATTGCATATGATGGAGGATAAAATCTAACCCACCAATTAGTGTAGTAGAAGAAGCTAAGAAAGCGAATAATTAAATATCTGGATGATGAACACACTATTTTTATTTATTTATTTTTTTAAAATTAAAGTTCTCCAGCTATTTAACTTAGGGAATTATTTTTAACAAAATTGTGTTTATTGTTTAAAAGGTAACACATTCAAGGCCAGGTGTGGTGGCCTATGCCTGTAATCCCAGCACTTTGGGAGGCTTAGGAGGGAGGACTGCTTGATCCCAGGAGTTTGAGACCAGCCTGGGCAGCATAGTAAGGCCCATCTCTACAAAAAAATTTAAAAATTGGCCAGACACGGTGGCTCATGCCTGTAATCCCGGCACTTTGGGAGACCAAGGCGGGCAGATCATGAGGTCAGGAGATTGAGACCAGCCTGGCTAACATGGTGAAGCCCCATCTCTACTAAAAATACAAAAAGTTAGCCAGGCGTGGTGGCACATACCCGTAGTCCCAGCTACTCGGGAGGCTGAGGCAGGAGAATCACTTGCACCCAGGAGGCAGAGGTTGCAGTGAGCTGAGAATGTGCTACTGCACTCCAGCCTGGGCAACAGAGCGAGACTCCGTCTAAAAAAAAAAAAATTAGCTTGGCATAATGGTGTGCACTTGCAGTCCCAGCTACTTGAGAGGCTTTGGTGGGAGAATCGCTTGAGCCCTGGAGTTCAAGGTTGTACTGAGCTATTAATATGCCACTGCACACCAGCCTGGGCAAGAGTGAGGCCCTGTTTTAAGAAAATAAATAAATAGTAACACATTCGCCTATCTCATAATTTCAAAAGTGCAAAAGTGAGAAGTCTGCTTTCAGTTACTGTTTCCCTCCCTGGAGGGAACAACTGCAGACACATACAAACACACACACACACACACACACAAATACATACTCATTTTTACTTTTTACTTTTTATCACAGGAATGCTACTAAGTTTTATATATTATATATAATATATAATATTTGTTATTGTCAGCTTTATATCTTAAAGATCTTATATAAATGCATAATTTCTTCAATTAAAATTCATTCATTTAAGCAGACCACCATTGATGGATATTTTGGCTGTTTCTAGTCTTTGGCTGGTATAAACAGTGCTTCTGTGAATAACTGTATACAAAACTTAAGTGTGTACATGTGGGAGCTTATTCAGTAGTAATGATTTCAAATTCTCTGTCAGTTAATTGATGTATCTCCATTTCATTAGGATCAGTTTCTAGAGATTCATCTCTTTGTCTTTTGGGGAAAATATTTCCCTGTTTCTTCTTTTTCCTTGACATTCTCTGTTGATGTTTTTGTGCCATAGACAAAATAGTTACCTCTCTTAGTCTTCATGGCATGGACTCATTCTGGAGAAGACCCTCCCTAATCAGCCCTGACAGAAATTCTGGGATCTTTCAAACCTTCCTGCCAGTCCTGTCCACTTTCTTTGTTTTTTTTTTTTTTTTGAGACGGAGTCTCGCCCTGTCGCCCAGGCTGGATGCAGTGGCCGGATCTCAGCTCACTGCAAGCTCCGCATCCCAGGTTTACGCCATTCTCCTGCCTCAGCCTCCCGAGTAGCTGGGACTACAGGCGCCCGCCACCTCGCCCGGCTAGTTTTTTGTAGTTTTAGTAGAGACGGGGTTTCACTGTGTTTGCCAGGATGGTCTCGATCTCCTGACCGCGTGATCCACCCGTCTCGGCCTCCCAAAGTGCTCGGATTACAGGCTTGAGCCACCGCGCCCGGCCCTTCTTTGTTCTTAATAGTCTCTAGGCATCTAGAATATTTCAGGTCCCTTCAGCTTCTGAGACCATGGAGACTGAAGCCATTTCCTCAGGCAGTCCCCATTTAAGGTGAGTGGTTGAACACATGGTACTCCCCTATCCATTCCCAAGTAGAAGCTAAAGAGCTGGGATTTTTGCCTGCTTACTCCGTGATGAGCCAGAGGTGGAGGGTGGGGTGGCTATGGTGACCAATACCCCAAATTGCTATGAGTGGCCAGAGTTTGTTGGGTTCTGCCAGTGCTCCAAGACAGGGTAGACACAGCTCAGTTTTCTGGGTAGTTCCTAGAAAACTTTGGACATTAGACACATAGGGTACCTCTTTCTCTTCCTGGGGAGAAGCTAGGAGCTGGGGGATCTTGTTCCTCTCATATGGAGCTGTGCCAGAGGATTATGGTAGTATGGTATCGGAATTGACTTACTGGCTTTGATGTGACTGGTTTCACACTTACTGGGATGCAGTAGCCTCTTAAAGTTTCTGGATTTCACAGAAAGGGAATTTGGCCATGGGGATTGTTGTGGAATCAGTTTGCTTGTTGGAAGAAGGAAGGTCCAAGATGGCTCTTCTGCCATCTTGATGATGTCATCCCTTCTGCCTCCCTTTTATAAGGATACTTGTGATTGTAGTTAGACCCAATAAAATGATCCAGGATCATCACCTCCATCTCAGGATCTCTAATTTAATCACATCTGCAAAGCCTTTGTCTTATAAGCTAACATTCACAGGTTCCTATGACAGGGATGTGGACATCTTTTGGGGGAACCATCATTCAGCCTACCACACTAGTCTTTCATTTTTCTCTCCTCATCAGTTTGAGAATTTTCTTGGTACCAGTTTGCATGTGTATCTGCTGCATTTAGGGTATTCCATGTACAGGTACAAGCATTTGACTACTTCATTATGTCTTACAGCGCAGTTATCCTCAAGTTTTGACACATTGAAATGATTAAAATAGGCCAGGCGTGGTGGCTCACGCCTGTAATCCCAGCACTTTGGGAGGCCAAGGCGGGTGGTTCACGAGGTCAGGAGTTTGAGACCAGCCTGGCCAAGATGGTAAAACCCCGCCTCCACTAAAAATACAAAAATTAGCTGGATGCGGTGACGGGCGCCTGTAATCCCAGTTACTCGGGAGACTGAGGCAGGAGAATTGCTTGAACCTGGGAGGCAGAGGTTGTAGTGAGCCGAGATCGTGCCACTGTACTCCAGCCTGGGCGACAGAGTAAGACTGTCTGAAAAAAAAAAATAAAGAAATGATTAAAATATTACTTTATTATAAATTCCCTTTTCCTCCCCTGTATTATAAATAGTGCATTATATTGATTAAAAGGATACATGTAAATAGATTATATTGTTTATGGTTATTTTTAGGATAATTAAAGGGGAATTATATTTATTATGAAAAGATTCTACTGAGTCACTGGGTTGAGAACTGTTCCACCAGCTCAGCTATGTTTTTATATATACGTATAATTTATATAAATAGATAGGAAACCTAGGGCTCTGAGAAATTAAGTGACTTATTTAATGTTACAGGGCTAGGGCCAGGGCAGTGATGAGAGGAATAACTAAGTCTTTTAGAAGAAGAAGAGGTAGACATAAGAGAGAAGCTCCCTGCTGGAAGCTAGGACTCCAGAACTGAGAGATTCCAGAGTGGGAATTACTGGCAGCACTAATGTGTCTTAGGAACTGAAAAAGCAAGCAAGAAAGGAAAAAATAAAAGTCTTGAAATTCTCTCAGGAATGAGAAGTAGAAGGAACAACGTGGTTCAAAACTGGGAAAATGGCAGACTAGGAAGTTTACTTGGGGAGTTGTTAGTTATGAATATGGATTACCCTGCTCCAAGAGCACCTTTGTCCCCGGACTAGCCCCACTCCCCAAGCCTTTGGCAAGTTCCTACTCATCTTTCAAGCAATAGCTCATCTTCAGTGCATTTCACACCATTCCTCCTTCCAAAAAGGAATGAGGGTGGACTTGAAGAAAATACTGAAGAGGAAAATTCATTTGGGTGTTTTTCAAAGACTACCTAAGTCTATTCATACTATTGCTTTTTTCTTTTTTTTCTTTTTAAATTTTTATTGACCTTTATCCAGTTGGAGGGACGGGCAACTGAAGGTTTTTGGTTGGTATTGAATGTTGCTGTGTTATGTTCCAGCTTTTGAGTCATCAGAACTGGAATGAAAGCCTTACTAACTCAACATCATACATTTTTGTCCCATGTAATAAATAGCATGTTATTATCTGAGAACTGAGGTGAGTTTTCTTTAAAACATAATTTTATTCTGATTACCCTTGTCTTAGAATTCTGAAAAGATTAAAATAGCTGTTATCTGAGGAACTTGGATTCTGAGCATTTGAACTGGAAGAATGTTCTAGTCAGTTATCGACAGGCTGATGACTAACATATGTGGACATTATCATTACCAAAGAGTGTGCTGACTTGTTGACAGCATGGACTTTTAAAAAATGTACAACCGCTGTAGGAAGTGTTGGCAGATAAATAATTCTCTTGAGAGATTTCAGTATTGACTTTTAAATTAATAAAAATCACGTTTATTTTCTTAAGTTACCCGCAATGGATTTTTGTCAGATATCACATTAGTGTAGTATTGGTGCAGGGAGTCCGTGGTGCCCCTTTTTCCTTATTACTGAAAGTAACTTGTAGCTGAGATTGGTTGTGTCTTCAGGTAATCTTTCTCAAATTGAAGATGTAAATACTTTCTACCAAGTTTATTAACTATAAATTTATGTAAAATACTGTGACTCAACAAAAGCACTGAAAAAATTGTTTCAAGAAATAACTTAGACCCTTGCAGCAGAGACTGTGGCTTGGCTCCCCCATCATCATTCTCACCTCTTTCTACCTCACCTGCCTCTCTTCTGGAGACTTTAACACCTAAAATCTTTCTCCTCCAGCCTTTCATTGCTGGCAGGGTAGCTACATCTTTGACACACTTGAGGCCAATAAGATGGAAACTAGAAGTCTGCTGAGAGTTTCTGGGAAACCTTTTGCTTTTCTTCTAAAGAAGAACAGATACAATTGGCACTCATTCCCATACTGTCCTCCTTTTTTGCTTTGTTGTGTGGAACCTTTGACCATGACACATAAAAACGAATACTAAGGATATTTTCATGAGAAAACTTGAATAAGAAAAAAAAGCTAGGGATTTTGGGGCAGAAACAAAGAATCTGGGTTTCTGATGATGTTGTCTTGCACCTGAATTGGTTCTATGAAGTGCCTACCTTTTATGAAAGAAAAAAAATGAAATTTTTTTCTATTTGATTAAGCTGTAAGTTGGATTTTCTCTACATTCCCAGCTTAATTAACACATAGTTTATTTCATTCTTAGAGTGGGTTTTATTTTACTTTATAAAAATGTTTCCTTAAAGAAAAATTTTTTCATAGTATTATACATGCTCAAGCAGAGCAAAATCCAAACATTAGCAAAATGGCTGACTAGGATGTTGCAGGTGCTTGTTTCCCCACAGAAACATCAAATAAATAGCTATAGACTGACTAAAATAACTTTGTAGGAACTATGGAAACCAGTCAGAGATCTGTAGCAACCCAGCAAATGCCCAATCAAGAAAAAGCCACATGCAAAATGATAGGAAATTCTGTGATAATTTTACTCACCCTTACCCTACTCTGTCTCTGGCACAGTGCAGCACAGAGAGAAGTAAATGGCCCAGTTCTCCATTCTCTTCCTCAGGAGAGAAGGATTCGAGCAGAACTAGTATGAAGCATTCTTACCTATCAGTGGGTTACCCAAGAGACTGATTGCAGACTCGCCTCGTTCAGAGCACATACAGGGAATGAGGCATGGTTTGAATCTCAGGCTGATGGCCAAGAAAGGCAGTGATGGGCACTATAGCACATGAAAACTACAGGGAGACCACAGACCTGGATGTGTGGGAGGAAGGTTATGCACAGAGGAATACCATACAACATCTAAGGCCTTGAGAAGAAGCTTGGGTGAGATTCTGGGAAATTAAGACATTTGCAGGCAGCCAGAGGAAACAAGAAAAAAAAAAAAAATACAGAAAATGCACACAGGCCCAGACAGGATGCATGCCCAGAAAAGACCTGAGATGACCTTAAGCACACTCCCTGCACTGTTCCCAGGGCTCAGGGGCTTGATAAGTAGTGGAGGTCTTTCATGTCAGTCTTCAAAGAGTGGGAGGGGTGGTTTTTTCAAATGTCAGATTTTCAGCAAAAAATCATAGAACATGCAAAGAAAGGATGCAACCTGGCCCATCCAAAGGAACAAAATAAATCTTCAGAAACTATCCTGTAAAGACACACAAATTAATTGGATTTGCTCAGAAAAGACTTTAAAACAACTATCTTAAATATGCTCAATGAGCTAATGAGAAATAATGAATTCAGGAAAATGATACATGAACAAAATTTCTATCAACAAAGAAATAGAAATTAGTTAAAAGAACCAAATTCTGGAACAGGAAAATACAGTAGCTGAATTGAAAAATTTACTAGAAGGATTCAACAGCAGACTTGAACAGGCAAAAGAAAGAATCAGTGATCTTGAAGGCAAGTTATTTGAAATGATCAAGTCCGAGGAGCAAAATCAAAGAAAAAAGAAAAGTGAACAGAGTCTGAAGGACTTATGCAGTACCATCAGGCAGACCAATTGATCCACTGCTAGAGTCCAGAAAGAGAAAAAAGAGAAAGGATGTAGAGATAATTTATGGAAATAATAGTTGGAAACTTACCAAATTTGAGGAAAGACACAGCTCTACAAATCAGAGAAACTAAAGGAATCCACGTTTGATAAACCCAGAGTCTGACATCAAGACACATTATCATGAAACTGTCAAAAGTAAAAAACAAAGACTATCTGGAAAGCAGCAAAGGTAAATGTGGTATGTACATATGGTAGAATATTATTCAGTCTAAGAAAGAAATGAAATTCTGATACATGCTACAAAATGGATGAACCTGGAAGACATTATGCTAAATGAAACAAGCCAGGCACAAAAGGATATATCTTGTATGATTCCTTTTACATGAGGTGCCTGGAGTAGAGAAATAAGTAGATTGGTGATTGTCAAGTGTTGGGCAAGAGGGAAATGGGAAAATTGAAGTTACTGTTTAATGTGTGCAGTTTCAGAGGAAGATGGAAAAAGCTCTGGAGATGGATGGTTGCACAGTAATGTGGATTTACTTAATACCACAGAACTGAACACTTAAGAATGGTTAAAATGATAAGTGTTATGCATATTTAACACCAATTTAAAGAATGAATATAAATAAACTCTTAGAACTCAAAAAATTCAAATGAACCTCATTATTTGGAAATAGCCATCATTAATGTTAGGTGAACATTATTTTAGACACATTCCTATGGTTGCGTTCACATGAAGAGATGGATGGATAGAAGGAAATACTTTTACAGAAATGGCATGCATTATACATGTTATTTAATGAAATAGTATTCAACAGGAAAAATAAAATGGATTTGAGTCATAAATTTTTTAAAATATAAGTTCCTGGCCAGGCGTGGTGTCTCATGCCTGTAATCCCAGCACTTTGAGAGGCTGAGGTGGGTGGATCTCTTGAGGTCAGGAGTTCAAGCCCAGCTTGGCCAACATGATGAAACCCCAACTCTACTAAAAAAATACAAAAATTAACTGGGCATGGTAGTATGTGCCTATAATCCCAGTTACTCGGAGGCGAGGCAGGAGAATCCCTTGAACCCAGAGGGAGGAGGCTTCAGTGAGCCGAGATCGTGCCACTGTACTCCAGCCTGGGCAACAAAGCAAGACTTCTTCTCCAAAAAAAAATAAAAGTTCCTTCTGTTGAAAAAAAAAGCAAGATAAAAAAGTCCCATTTTTTGTACATTGTTTATGTTGGTAAAATATACATCACATAAAATTTACCATTTTATCCATTTATTTTTTTATTTTTTATCCATTATTATTTTTATTTTTGATTTTTTGATTTTTTTTTTATTATACTTTAAGTTCTAGGGTACATGTGCATAACGTGCAGGTTTGTTACATATGTATACTTGTGCCATGTTGGTGTGCTGCACCCATCAACTCGTCAGCACCCATCAACTCGTCATTTACATCAGGTATAACTCCCAATGCAATCCCTCCCCCCTCCCCCCTCCCCATGATAGGCCCCGGTGTGTGATGTTCCCCTTCCCAAGTCTAAGTGATCTCATTGTTCAGTTCCCACCTATGAGAACATGCGGTGTTTGGTTTTCTGTTCTTGCGATAGTTTGCTGAGAATGATGGTTTCCAGCTGCATCCATGTCCCTACAAAGGACACAAACTCATCCTTTTTTATGGCTGCATAGTATTCCATGGTGTATATGTGCCACATTTTCTTAATCCAGTCTGTCACTGATGGACATTTGGGTTGATTCCAAGTCTTTGCTATTGTGAATAGTGCCGCAATAAACATACGTGTGCATGTGTCTTTATAGCAGCATGATTTATAATCCTTTGGGTATATACCCAGTAATGGGATGGCTGGGTCATATGGTACTTCTGGTTCTAGATCCTTGAGGAATCTCCATACTGTTTTCCATAATGGTTGAACTAGTTTACAATCCCACCAACAGTGTAAAAATGTTCCTATTTCTCCACATCCTCTCCAGCACCTCTTGTTTCCTGACTTTTTAATGATCGCCGTTCTAACTGGTGTGAGATGGTAGCTCATTGTGGTTTTGATTTGCATTTCTCTGATGGTGAGTGATGATGAGCATTTTTTCATGTGTCTGTTGGCTGTATGAATGTCTTCTTTTGAGAAATGTCTGTTTATATCCTTTGCCCACTTTTTGATGGGGTTGTTTGTTTTTTTCTTGTAAATTTGAGTTCTTTGTAGGTTCTGTATATTAGCCCTTTGTTCTGTAGGTTGCCTGTTCACTCTGATGGTAGTTTCTTTTGCTGTGCAGAAGCTCTTTAGTTTAATTAGATCCCATTTGTCAATTTTGGCTTTTGCTGCCGTTGCTTTTGGTGTTTTAGACATGAATTGCTTGCCCATGCCTAATTGTATGCCTTATTTAAATACTGTGTTCTACACAGAATTGATTGACTTCCAGCCTGAAAGATGAGGACATTAGCAGTATTGCACTTTTCATCTTCCCCACCTCAACTTTCTGATTTTTAAGTGATATTGCTATTTTTATAGTCATAGTTTATATTTTTACCTTTTGTTTTGTGACTACAATTTCCACATTTGCTACATAACTAGCTTTATTTTATCTAGTTTTACAGTTAATTATATTCAGTGCTCAAGACTAGTCTTTTACTGTGGCTTCTCCATGTCTGTGTTCTTAATTTTGAATGATCTTTTAATTCCCCTCTCTCACACATACTTTGCCCTATTTCCCTCCACCAATTTAAAGAGGTACTTCATGTTTGAGAATGCCTGAGGCTTTTATACTTAACCAGATCTTGGCTGAGTGGTTTTTAATCTCTTTTGCTTTTGTTCAGAACTTTGTAAATAAACATTGCTCTGTTGTCTTCAGGCATTCATTGTTGCCTGGGAGAATTCAGAGAAGTGTGTGATCATTTCCTCTTCCTCCCTCCTCCTCTTCCTCCCCCCACCATAGCATTCTGCCATTGGCCCCCAAAATTTATGTCCTTCTCATATGCAGAATACATTCATTCCATAACTAAGAAGTCTAAAGTCCAGAGTTTAACCTAATATCATTTAAATCAGATGTGGATGAGGCCAGTTGTTCTCAAGCTGTGAGCCTGTGAAATGAAACAGGTTATGTGCATTCAAAACACAGTGGTGGGACAGGCATAGCACAGACATTTCCATTCCAAAAGGGAAAACTAGGAGGAAAGAAATGATAAATCCCAAGCAAGTCTAAAACCAACAAGGTAAACAGCATTAAATCTTAAGGCTCAAGAATAATCTTTGATTCCATGTCCCACCTCTGGACACATTGGGGTAGGACTTAGGTTGCTATAAAGGAGTACCTGAGACTGGGTAATTTATAAAGAAAAGAGGTTTTATTTTGTCTCATGGTACTGCAGGCTGTACAGGAAGCATGGTGCTGCCATCTGCTTCTGGCGAGGGTCTCAGGAAGCTCAAAATCATGGTAGAAGTCAGCAAGGAGCCAGCAAGTTACATGGAAGAGCAGGAGCAGGAGAGAGGAGGGAGGTGCCACATCCTCTTTAACAAGCAGATTGCATGTGAACTCACTCATCACCAAGGGCATGATGCTGAGCTATTCATTGAGGAATCCACCCCAGTGATCCAAACACCTCCCACCAGGCCCCACCTCCAACACTGGGGATTACATTTCAATGTGAGATTTGGAGGGCACAAATATCTAGACCATATCCAGCCTCAAGTTTGGGAGACTCTGCTCCTGTTTTTTTGCATGGCACAGACCATGCTGCAGCTCTCACAGATTGGAGTCTTGTGTCTCTCCTAGGCTGGAGTGGCACACTGGTAGGCCCTACCCTTCCAGGGTTTCAGATACAGCCCCCATCCCATGACATGTCTGAGCATTGCCCTACTGGAGGCTCCCTGTGTTGGCTCTGCCCTCACACCTCTACTTCATATCACTCTATTGGGGGCTTTCCGCAGTGGCCCTGCCCCGTGACAGCTCTCAGCCTGGGCCCTCACGCTTTTCTGGCATCCTTTGAATATAGGTAGAGGCAGCCACACCATCACAGCTCATGCACTTGCACACCCATGGAGATGGCACCATGCAAACACCATGCCAAGGTTTATCACCTGTGCCTTCTAGAAGGGTGATCTGAGCTGCACCTAAGCCTACTTGAACAACAGCTGAGGTTACCAAGGAGCACTGCACCAGAATTTAGGGAGAAGAGCCTCGAAATTGTTCTGTCACAGGCCCCAGCATTCTGGGCCTGTGATGGGTAGGGCAACTCTGGACATCTCTGAAATACCTTACTGGTCCTTCTCCCATTGTCTCAATAAATAGCACCTGGCTTCCTTCCATCCACACGAATCTCCTTAACAGATGCTTGCACCACACCTTTGGTTTCTTTCCTCAGCATGCTGTTTCATTCTTTACAACATGGCTAGGCTGAGAATTTTCCAGATCTTTAAATTCTGCTTCCCTTGTGATTATAGATTTCATCTTTTGTTTCTGTCTTCTCACATTTTTCTGTAAGTCAAGCCACAGAGCACCCTCAAGACTTTGCTTGGATATTTTTTCCACTAAATACCCTGTTTCATCACTGTCAAATTTCTTCCACAGAGCGCTAGGACACAAGCACAATCCCACCAGGTTCTTTGCCGCTTTATTACAAGATCACCTTTTCTTCTGTTTCCAGTAACATGTTTCTCATTTTTTTCTGAGACCTCATTAGAGTAGCCTTTACCATCCAACATTTTGATTGTGACCACTAAGGTAATCTCTAAGAAGATTGAAGCCTTCTCAACAGTTCTCCTTTTCTTTTGAGCCCTCACCACTCGTAATGCTCCTTCCACAGCAGTGTAGGCTTTTTCTAGCATGCACATCCATACTCTTCCAGCCTCTACCCATCACCCAGTTCCAAAGTTACTTCCACATTTTTAGGTATTTGTTACGGCAGCTTCCTGCTACCGTTGCCAACTTCTGTCTTAGTATGTTCAGGCTCCTATAACAAAATTCTCAGACTGGATAATTTATAAACAAATTTCCTGTTCACATTTCTAGAGGCTGGGAAGTCTAAAACCAAGGCACCAGCAGATTCAGAGTCTGATAAGGGCCTGTTTCTCATAGATGGTACCTTCTAGCTATCGCATCACAGAAGAGGCAAACAGGCTTCCTCAAACCTCTCATAATGGTACTAATCTTATTCATGAGGGCGGAGCCTTCATGACCTAACTGCCTCCCAAAGGCCCCTCCTCCGAAAACCATCACCTTGGGAGTTTTAACATAGGAAGTTTGAGGAGGAAATTCAGATTAGAGCGAGCACTAAACTCATTCATGAGAGTTCTACTCTGATGCTGTAATTACCTGCCATAGGCCCCTTCCCCCCATAACTATCACAGTGGGGTTAGGCTTTCAACATAGGAATTTAGAGGGGGACACAGACGTTCAGTCCGTAACACCAAGTGTATTCAGGTCGAAATTCTAAACTTGAGAGGATGTAATCCATTTGAACATTATAATATTGAAAAAATGTTAAAACCACAGTGTTTCTATTTTATAGTTAGCCTGTCTCATCTACAGAATCCCAGAACTTTTTCTCTCCTGTATTTTACATCTGCCTCACAGCTTTAAAAAAGAAATTGGAAACCAAACCAGTGAACCTCTTTTACTTCCTTTTTTTTTTTTTTGAGATGGGGTCTCGCTCTGTCTCCCAGGCTGGAGTGCAGTGGCGCGATCTCAGCTCACTGCAAGCTCCGCCTCCTGGGTTCATGCCATTCTTCTGCCTCAGCCTCCCGAGTAGCTGGGACTACAGGCGTCTGCCACCACGCCTGGCTAATTTTTTGTATTTTTAGAAGAGACGGGGTTTCACAGTATTAGCCAGGATGGTCTCGATCTCCTGACCCCATGATCTGCCCACCTCGGCCTCCCAAAGTGCTGGAATTACAGGTGTGAGCCACCGTGCCTGGCTGGACCTCTTTTACTTCTAAAAGACCTGTACAGGCTTCACTTTAAAAATAATTCTGATATATTAAAATGTTTGGGGGATGTTGGGTTTTTTTTCCATTGCAGAGGTCATATAAGGAAGTTTACTTTTATTTGGCTTGGGATTCTATTTGGGGCTTCATGTAATAACCCTTAAATGTGTGCCAAAGACTTGATTTAGATAAAAGTACAGTAAAATAAAGTAAGATGTATTCTCTTTCATGCTTTTGCAGTATGCAGAAAAATGATTATAATTTTCTTGTGTGCTTTCTGGGCTTTTTGAGTGAAAACATTGATACTGTAGATTGTATGTATGTTAAGAACCCCTCAGTTACCTTTCTGGTAATGATTTACGTTGTTCTTTTTTTTGAGATGGAGTTTTGCTCATGTTGCCCGGGCTGGAGTGTAGTGGCACGATCTTGGCTCACTGCAACCTCTGCCTTGCAGGTTCAAGCAATTCTCCTGCCTCAGCCTCCCGAGTAGCTGGGATTATAGGCGCCCGCCATCAGGCCCGGCTGATTTTTTGTGTTTTTAGTAGAGATGGGGTTTTGCCATTTTGGGCAGGCTGGTCTCAAACTCCTGCCCTCAGGTGATCCACCTGCCTCGGCCTCCCAGAGTGCTGGGATACAGGTATGAGCCACCATGCCCAGCCGATTTAGGTGGTTCTTTACGCACTAGTTTGAATTCTCTTAGCTATACAACAGTTAACTTTCTTGTTTACAGTTCATATGAATCCTGTCTCAGGACCTGAACTAAAACTGTGTACGGTTTGTTAATGAGGCTGCTTGAAATTTCAGTTGATTTATTTTTAGCTCTATTTGTAGATGGTGCTGTATTTGTAACCTAAGTTTTTAGTCTTTAGGAAGATTCTGTGTAACACTCTCTCACGTGGACTCACGCTCTCTCTGTCAGGCTCTCTCTCTCTCACACACGAAGACACACACACACACAGACGCACACACACATACCTCGGTAAACTATGTTTAGACCATGCTTTTGTTGGACTATTATTGTGAAAGTAATGAGTTTGGTTACCCTACTTTTACCACATAGTTGCATGCAAAGGGCACATAACCATTGTCTCCAGTGCTCCATTCCTAGCATATACCACTTAGTCTGTTTTATCCTACTGTAGCAGAATGCCTGAGACTGGTATGTTATAATGAACAGAAGTGTAATGGCTTATATTCTAGAGGCTGGGAAATCCAGTATCAAGGTGCCGGCATCTTGGAGGGCTTCTTGTTGCATCATCGCCTGGTAGAAGACAAGAGGGCAAGAGAGAGCAAGAGGGGGCTGCACTCACACATGAGGGTAGAGCCTCATGGCCTTATCACCTCTTCTTAAAGGTCCCCCTCTTAATACGATTACAATGGCAATTAAATTTAGCATGAGTTTTAGGGGGGACAAGTCTTCAGACTATAGCATTCTGCCTGCAGGCCCCCACATCCCATGTCCTTCTCATAAACAAAATAATTCATTTCATCTAAGTAGCCCCACAAGTCGTAACTTGTAACAGCTTCCAACGTAAAAGACCAGAGTCTCATATAAATTAAATGTGAGACTAGTCTTTTTTTTTCAAATGAATCTTTTCCCTTTTTGCTTTTATGCTCCAAAGGTTCTTCCTTATCCAGTGACTATGTAAATTGTCATTAATATTCAAGTGAAATTCACAAATTTGGGGGCTCTTTGATTTGTTTTTTTTTTTTTTTTTTAATTTACTACTGAAGCAGAATTTCTTGTTGCTAATTACAGTATTTAAACTGAACTTATGAACTTACTGAAGAAATGGCTTTCCTCCTTTCTTTCAAACATGGGATTTCCTCTAGATTTTGCCTATTAGGAATTTAATATTAGGGTAAATAATCTTATCTTTTGTTTGCACTGTTGAATAAGAGCCAGTAGATGTTTTAATTTTTCAGATGATGATATTTTCACTCAAAAATTTAAGTATGAAAAGAATGAAAATCTAAATGAATATTTATAAATGCCTCACATAGTTCTGATTTTAATTTGTTTTTAATTTCCTTTTTAGCTGCTCCCTGATGGTAAAGCACTGTTGATTTGTTTTGCAGAATCCTTGCAGCCTTTCCTGGAAGCCTGTAGCAACTCTTCATTTTTTCGTACTTGCTCTGTGCTGCTTCGAGCCCCTAAGCTTGATCTTCAAATACTAGAAAAGCTCAGTATTATTTTACAGAAACTTTCCAAAATCAAGTAAGAATTTCTTATTGCTAACATTTTTCATTGAAAAATACCTTACCGTGATCATTTAGACCAGGGGTGTTTAATCTTTTGGCTTCCCTGGGCCACACTGGATGAAGAAGAATTGCCTTGGGCCACACATGAATACACTAACACTAATGATAGCTGATGTGCTAAAAACAAAACAAAACCTCATAGTATTTTCAGAAAGTTTACAAATTTGTGTTGGGTGGCATTCAAAGCCGTCCTGGGCCGCATGCAGCCCGTGGGCTGCAGGTTGGACAAACTTGATTTAGACCTTTCTGAATCCCATGCTACTTAAGCTTTCATTATTAAATAAAAATTTCCATTATACAGATGTAGAAAATTAAGATTCATGAATACTAATGTTGATCTAAGACCACATATTTAGTGACAGACTAGAATTAGAGTTCTGATCTCAGAACATCTAGTTGTTTCTATAGCTCATTTCAGGTAAGTGAACTTTAAATAAATCATATAAAAGTAAGAGCAGTTTTTAGCAACCAAGTAATAATATCAGAATAAATTCTTGCATATTGGTATTCTCTAATACCACAGGTGAAAATAAAAAGATAATAAAAGTATATTTTGCAAATTCTTATTGATGTACTAAAGTGAATTTAGGGGATGAGAATGAAGCAAGCAGAAGAGATTTTAAATTACTTTTGTAATGGTATTTATTTTAGTAAACTCTTATGGACTGCCTACTGCCACTAATTTGGATTTTTTTATGAGAATCAAGGGCTTTCTGTTTCCTCATCTTTCTCCTGACTCAGAAATTTGTATAACAGTTACTAAACTACAAATAAGGATATCGATTTTAAGTTGTATTTTCCGTGGTTCTTGGTATACTCTAGTGTTTCCTTTGAGGCAAATCTGGACACCTTCTTTCTCATCTCATTTGTATAACAGTAACATTTTTATTTTGATTTAGGTTCACCTCTTCTTCCCCTGGCCTCATCCCCTCATCCATGATTCCCATGGTAGAGAATTTAGATTTTACCAGGCTTCCATATACTTGAGTAGTAAATGCAATGCATCTTGAAATTATTTGTAGATAGGAATTAAGAGATCCATATGTTCTGTTTGGTATCATGCCTTGTAGCGGATTGTAATAAATTATTGTCAAATTATAACCTTATTTTCCAACTGACCAGATTACTAGTTTTGGTCTGATATCTGCTGAATATATCAATTTACTGTCTTCCTTTTCTTGCAGACTATACCGTGATTCTCTTGATTTTAGTAAATTTCTAATAAGGCCTATTGCAGTTACCCTATGGTGCCATGAAGCTGCAATAACATTACTTAGATTTAATTATTTTTTAGTTCTTAATTCATGGGATTTTTAAAAAAAAGTAGTCCCGAAGTGCAAGTATATCCTTGTGCCAAAATGTTTTACTATTTGTGATGTGTTTGTAGCTTGGGTTCATTTTAGACTTAGATAAAAAACTAAAAGCTTGAACAAGACTTGAACAAGAAGACTGGGAATAGCTGATGCTCAAGCAAGTCTTAAAATAAATCTTTAAGATCACAAAAGATGTAAATCCTTTTGTATTAGGATAGTACATAAGGTTATTTGACAAATTCTCTCAAGAGGTAAAAATAGCTAGACAAGGAAATAAGAAACATAAATTCTTAATGATTGAAATGAAACTACTGACGGGTCATTAGAAAGAGAATGGTTGAACAAGTGTTCTGTAGCCAAGTCAAAAGATGGACCAATATTCTGCCACTTTAAAAAGGCCTGCTTACTCTAAATAGCATGATCAAATGTTTGCTTTGCTAGCAGTGAAAAAAAATTCTCACGCTAATAGTGAATAGGGTGCAGTTTTCAGGATTATAAAATGGTTCCAGGCTGGGCACAGTGGTTCGCATCTATAGTCTCAGCACTTTGGGAGGCCAAGGAAGGAGGATTGCTTGAGCCCAGAAGTTCAAGACCAGCCTTAGCAACATAGTGACACCATGTCTCTACAAAAAATAAACAAAATTAGCCAGGTTTGGGGGTGTGTACTTGTAGTTCTAGCTACTTGGGAGGCTGAGGTGGGAGGATTGCTTGAGCTGGGGAGGTTGAGGCTGCAGTAAGTTGTGTTCACGCCACTGCACTCCACCTGGGTGTCAGAACAAGACCTTGTCTCAAAAGAAGAAAAAGTTTCCTTTTTTCCCCAGTGGTTTTCTGCTTCAGGTTTATCTCCTAAAACCTGTTTTGTTTGTTTCAGCATCCTAATATTTTTGTCGCCTATTTTCTCCACTGTTTTTAAAAACAGATGCCGTTTCCTCATGTTTACACATAAATTATCTTCGTGTCATTGCAGATAAACTCTCTTAAGTATGTGTAATTAAATAATATATTCATTTTTTTAACAGGAGTAATAAGAAGCTCTTTGAACTTTTCACAATTCATCTGATGCTTCAAGAAATACAAAGGACAACAAACCCAGAGCATGCATTTCTCTGTATTAATCTAAATTCAACCCTGTTCAATTTGGGTTTAACAAAATGTAACTCCCTGGTCTCCAGTGCAAGCCATTAGACTGGCTAATTTTTTAATATAGTATATGTGGTGCTTATTTATAAACATGTAGAAATTACCAAAGTAACTACAATTCTACCAAGGAAAGTTATCAGTAGCATCATTTATCATGAAAAATAAGTACTTTTTTGAACTTTAAAAATGAAATCTGTAGAAGGTTTCAGTTCAAGTAAGGTAGTGCTAATGTACAAGATAACATTTCTAGAATGTATGACACTGAAGTTACTTTTTGTAAAAATATATTAGGAAATTTCTTTCTTAATTATGTGATTATTTGGAATAAAATCGGTGCTTATGTGAGAACAGGGTTAAATAATACTGTCTTTCTATTTTCTTAATATATTAGAATCCTTCCTTTTGAAAGCAAAAGTATGTATCTTTAAACTATCATCTTGATACCATAACTTTTCTATATATTGTATCCTAGATTAACAAATGATGATTTTTTTTTTTTTTATTGTGCTCTTTGTGGGATAGAAAAAGTTGTTTTTTATTGTGCTGTTCACAGGTTTAAAAACTTTTTTTTGTTTTCAAAATAATTATTACTGGAGCATGTAATACAAGGCAAGACATTTTTTAAACATCGAAAGGGAAACAAAAATAATAGTCCTGTTACCAGAAATATCTCTTGGTATAGCCAAAGATGAGTAAAGTGGCCAGAGGTCTGGGTGAAGTAAAGGTGGTAAAACTTGGGACTTAGGACACGATACTGAGGAGCATTGTGTTAAAAAGTCATAAAATCATATATGATCAGTGTATAATCTCAGTTTCAGGAGTTAGAAGAAATTTTCAAGAAACTACTGGGCCTCTTCAAAAAATACCAGAAAATGTGCCATTTTTGAAGTAGAAACAGAAAGCCATAATGAAAGAACAGGCCAAGGTGAGAATGCTGGAACCACAGGAACTTAAAAATGCAGAAGGCCAGGCACAGTGACTCACGCCTGTAATCCCGGAACTTTGGGAGGCTGAGGTGGGCAGATCACCAAAGGTCAGGAGTTCAAGACCAGCCTGGCCAACATGGTGAAACCCCATCTCTACTAAAAATACAAAATTAGCCGGGCGGTGGTGGGTGCCTGTGATCCCAGCTACTCAGGAGGCTGAGGCAGGAGAATCACTTGAGCCCGGGCGGCAGAGGTTCCAGTGAGCCAAGATTGTGCCGTTGCACTCCAGCCTGGGCAACAAAGTGAGATTCTGTCTCAAAAAAATAAAAATAAGTAAAATAAAAATGCAGAAGCCAAAGTGCACATTAGAAACAAAAAATAACATCGATACTTCATAAAATAGGATTAGCATGACAAGAACAAACAAGAAGTTCTCTCGGAACTCAGAGTACATAGAGATTGTACTCATGAGAGTGGATGGCAGATTCTAGGACAGAGCCTGGCACTTCTGCAGGGCGGCATTTGGTGTTTCTGAAGAAGAGAACGGAACAAATGGAGCGGAAGAAATATTCAGAAATACAGTTGAATAAAGATTCTGGCGGCCAAGGAAAGAGCTGCATGTACAGATTGAAAGGGCTCATCATGTTCCAGAAAAACCTATGAGAAAAGGGTTCTATAATTAGATGCATCCTGGCCAAATGTTAATTTATAAGGATAAAAGCACAAACAAAAGCCAGTTACTTACAAGAAAGGAAAAACCAGGCTAGCCTTATAGAATGCTGGAAGGTAATAGGGAGCTCTAGAGGAGAAGATTTTTAATCCAAGACTTTATCCCTAGTGAAGATGCCTGTCATAAGTGAGGACAATGGAAAGACATCTTCAGACATTCAGGCGTTGAGATGTTATACCACTTACATACTATTCTGGAGAAAGCAATGACTTAAAGATTAATCAACTTAGAGATGAAAGAAAACAGTTTATTAAATCAACCTCATATCAAAAGCACTGAACACTGAAACAACTTAAACATTAAATAATTGTTGTAACTGTTTATGAGATGGAGTGAGATGTTAAATTCCTCAAAAGGATAAATAATGGAAAAAGCAGCCCCCTCGCTCTTCCTTCCTCCATCATCATGATGTGTACAGTTGACTCCATTTCTCACCCTGTCTTCATAAGTCTTTCAGGGTCAAGTGATTTCAGGCCAAGAAACAAAAGCAAAATTGTCTCATTCCCCATTGTATTCAGATGAAAACTGATGATAAAATCAGGTACAGTTCCAAGAGGAGACACTGGAGGGGAACCACGCTGGGTCTGTAAGCAATTGCAAATGAGATGGCACACATATTTATGCTGTATCAAGGTCACTGTCATCTTACCATATCAGACTGAAAATGTCACCACTATCTGGACCGTCAGATATGTTTATTGGGAAAATCGTTTTTCTCTTTGTGTATATGTTATGCACTAGCAGGGTGGTTTAGTAACAAATCTGTGAGACCTTTTATTTGAAAACATTTGTTTTTAAATAATGGGAGAAGCAATATGTTAGTAGTGAGTATCTGGGTAAGACTATCTTAGCTTTTGTTAACAAAAACTAAGAATTGATGGGGCCTTGAGATTGAGGTAGAGATGAAAGAGGAGCTGTTAAGTACAATATTCTACATTATCATCAGAAAGAGTCGAAGTGTTCCATTTCACTATTAGAAACCTGTAAGATAAACAATCCTTTTGGAAAATATCAAGGAAACTATTAAAATAAAAATAGCATAAATATTCTCAAAACACTGAAAAAGAAAAATGAAATATATATAGCAAAAAATAGAATGACAGGAAAATGAAAAGAACAAAAATAGAATAAATAAAGGAGGTTTTAAAAATTAGTTGTTCTTTATGGACATGTGCTAATAAATTTGAAAATCTGAATGAAATGGACTATTCTCTAGGGAAAGATCAAAATTGGCTTAAGAAATCTGCACTAGCAAACCATTGCAGTCATTTATTTATTTATTTAATTTTTTTGTAGAGACAGAGTTATGCCATGTTGCCCAGGCTGGTCTTGAACTTCTGAACTTGAGCAGTGTGCCTGCCTCAGCCTTCCAGAATGCTGGGATTGCAAGCATGAGCCAGTGCGCCTAGCCTACAGTCTTTTATAAAATTATCAAAGAATTATTTTTTTAAATGGCTGCAAGTCCAGGTGTTTTACAAGTGGATTGTTTTACAATTTCAACATGAAATATTTAAAGTTATTTAAACTGTCCCAGAATGTAGAAAAATCAAATTCATTTTATGCAGTTAACATGAACCTAGTATCAAACAGTTGGCAAAATGAGAAAGAATAAGATTTAAAAGTCTTAAAGAATTATGGAGAAATTAATACCAACTGCATATGACAGAAACATTAATCCATGATTAAGTAGGATAACATACATTCCAGAAATACAAGATTAGCTTTTTAATAGAAAAATATATTTTGGCCAGGCTAAGTTTTTAGTATATTATTATTCTTTAATCCTCATAAAAACTTTGTGATGGGTTTTTTTAATTGTTACCATTTTATAGATCAAAAAAGAAATGGGGTTAGGGAGATCTGAGTAACTAAGTCACTATCATTGTTGTGACTAGAGCTCTGTTAGTTGAAGGGGAGTGAGAGGGAATTTGCAATACTAGATTTTTACTCATATTATAGTTGTAACTAGAGTCCTTGAGTTTACCTCCTCTCTTCCAACCTCCAAATTTATTGGAATAACAAAAGAAATTTTTCTAGAGTAAACGATGTAAAATAGAAAATTTTTATTTTCAGCAGTGTGGTGGACTATATCTATTCTCCAGGTGCAGTGCAACTAAAAATGTTACGAGTACATAGGCATGTGGTTGAGCTGGTAGCAAAGTAAAACAGTTCCTTGGAGACCAGACGTAAGAAACAAATCCAAAGCAAAAGAAAAAAAATTAAAAACCAGAAATCAATGAAGTAGAAAAAAGGAAGTCAACAAAACCAAAAGCTATTTCTTTGAAAATATCAATAAAATTAATAAGCTTCCAGCCAGGCTAACTTAAAAAAAAAACGAGAGAAGGCACAAATTGCTAATACCAAAAATGAAAGAGGGGACATTACTGTAGATTCCATGTTCATAGATAGGAAGACTCAATATTGTTAAGATGTCTGTTCTTCCCAACTTGATCTATAAATACAATGGAAATCCTATTCAAAATCCTAACAAGTTACTTTGTGAGTACCAACTGACTTTCTCCCATGAATTGTGAACTTTCTTAATGGCATCTAGAAGGCTAAACTTTCTAGGTTTTCATAGCTAGAGAGGAGCTAGGGAGGAGACATCAAGGCCTGGCTTCAAAGCTTCAAAGGACAGGCTGACTCTCTTGTTAGAGTTTAATGGAGCTGGTGGCTTTAACTTGAAGGCAATGCTCATTTACCATCTGAAAATCCTAGGGCCCTTAAGAATCATGCTAAATCTCCCCTACCTTTGCTCTGTAAATGGAAGAACAAAGCCTGGATGACAGCATATCTGTTTACAGCATCATTTCCTGAATACTTTAAGCCTGCTGTTGAGACCTACTGCTCAGATAAAACAGACTTTTCTGAAAACATTACCACTTATTAACAGTGCACCCAGTGACCAAAGAGCTCTAATGGAGATGTACAAGATTAATGTTTCCATGCCCGATAACATAACATCCATTCTACAGCCTGTGAACCAAAACGTAATTTCAACTTTCAAGTCAATTTGCTTCTCCATATATACTTTATAATTCATGGGAGAAGGTCAAAATGTCGACGTTAACGGGAGTTTGGAAAAAGTTGATTCCAATCCTCATAAATGACTTTGAGGGGTTTAAGACTTCAATGGAGGAAGTAACTGCAGATGTGGAGGAAATTGCAAATGAACTAGAATCAGATGTGGAGCCTAAGATGGCATGGTCTTCCAGAAGAAGGCTGTTTCATCTACACTGGAAATCTGTTGTGTAGTGTAGTCACTTCATCAGTGGCCTTACCTCAGTCTTCTGGAGAACTTACTGCAGCTTCTACACCAGCACTTGCTGCTTCACCTTGCACTTTTGTGTTATGGAGATGATTTCTTTCCTAAAACCTCATGAACCAACCTCTGCTAGCTTCAGCCTTTCCTTCTGCAGCTTCCTCAGCCTTCTTAGAATTGAAGAGAGTTAGGGCCTTGCTTTGGATTAGGCTTTGGCTTAAAGGAATATTGTGGCTGATTTGATCTGTCAATACCATTAAAACTTTCTCCTTATCAGCAATAAGGCTGCTGTGTTTTCTTATCATTTGTGTATTCTCTGGAGTAGCACTTCTAATTTCGTTTAAGAACTTTTTCTTTTGCTTTCACAACTTCGTAGTTTGGCGCAAGAGGCCTAGCCTTCAGCTTTTCTTGGCTTTGGACATGCTAAATCACCCAACCATTTCTAGCTTTTCATTTAAAGTGAGAGATGTGAGACTCTTTCTTTCACTTGGACACTTAGAGGGCATTTTAAGGTTATTAATTGGCCTAATATCAGTATTGTTATGTCTCAGGAAATGGAGAGCGATCTAAGGAGAGGGAGAGATGGGGGGATCAGCCAGTCAGTGGAGCAGTCAGAACATACACATTTATCAGTTAGGTTTGCTGTCTTACATGGGTGTGGTTCTTGGCATCCTGAAACAATTACAATAGTAACATCAGAGATTATTGGCCAGGCACGATGGCTCACTCTTATAATCCCAGCACTTTGGGAAGCTGAGGCTGGAGGATTGCTTGAGGCCAGGAGTTTGAGACCAGCCTGGGCAACATAACAAGACCCTGTTTCTACAAAAAGAGTAAAAATAAAAATAAACCAGCCAGGTGTGGTGGCAGGCACTTGTAGTCCTAGCAACTCGAGAAGCTGAGGCAGGAGGATCACATGAACCTAGGAGTTGGAGGCTGCAGTGAGCTATGATCACACCACTGCACTCCAGTCTGGGCAACAATGAGACCCTGTCTCTAAAAATAAATAAAAATAACTGATCACAGATCACCATGACAGATAAAATAATAGTAACAGAAAAGTTTGAAAAATGCAAATTACATTTTTCACAAGATGCAGGGTTGCCACAAATCTTCAATTTGTAAAAGACACAGTATCTGTGAACCACAATAAAGGTGAAGTGCACCAAAATTAAGTATGCCTGTATGCAAATGCAGAGCTCACACCCTTCTGATGAACAGACAGAAGTATCAGATCCTTTTCTATGCTAGCAAAGGATTTTAAGAGTTTGGAATTCTCTGAAAGTGTAAAGCTCTTAGGAGGGTGTTATTGGGCAAAGCAGTGCTTTATCTCATTCTCTTGTTTGCCTTTTCAAACTTCCCACCCATTGTAGACCCACTTGCTGTGTTATTGCAGGTTAAGCCCCTGAGGCCCTTTTCTCTCACCTCTTCTGTTCACCTCCCATCCCCTTTCCATGGCATCCTCCATGCCCTTCTGATATCCACATGTCTCTTCATTTTCTTCTCAGGCCTCCTCTTTCTCTCTTGCCATCTCTCTGTTATTGAAATTCTTGAAATCCTAAGCTGGCCTGGCACTGAGAGGTAAGCACCTAAGAGCATCAGTCTTCCCTAGATAGATGGAACTGTGCGCAGATCTGGGACTGCTGGAAGGGTGTGAGGTAGGGGTTTAAGGATGGTGCAAGTAGGGTGGGGTTAAAAAAGACCTTGTCATCTTTAAATAATAGCATCAAGATTAAACTTGGTACTGAATTCAGCAGTGTTCATTTCTTATTTTCCACTGTATTTCGTTTCAACCCATCCTCTATATTTTAAATGAGCCCAAAGCCTTTAGATATGTGTAAAAGAAGGTGTGATACAGCTTTCAAATTCTTGAAATTTGCCCAAGAAATACTTTGTATCATGAGGTCTGCAGTTATTTATATAAATCCCTGAAAATATTTCATGGAAAATCTGTAGCACCCAGTTGAGATGAGACCAAACTGGAAAAATCTCTGTGGCTGTGATTATTGTCAGTTCTGTAAGATGAAGATGGGACCAGTGACAAGAATGTGCACTGTTTACTGAGCACTCACCTGCACAGGGCCATGTGCTTTTCAGACATTGCCTCTTTCAGTTTTGAGCACAATGCCAGTTGTGCCATCCCTGACATATAGATGAGGAGATGAAGATCCAGACATAACCAGCAAGGGCAGGGCTGGGAAACAATCCATGTGTGCCTGATTCCCAGGGCTCACATGTGTGCAGTTTTCTCTCCAGAACGGTTTGCCTTAAGTGAGGACAGGATTCAGGATGTTCAGTTTCAATCGCACTGGCTGGGCTGGAATCTTTGTTGACCCTTCCACTCTACGTTCCTCCCTGGCTGGGGAGGCTCACTTGAGTGGGCTTCTTGCTGGGCTTGGCCAGTGGGTGTTGCCATCAGGAGACGACAGGGCATCTGCTTCTCCAGGGCATCCCCGAGGGCACAGTGCTCTGTGACTCCAGGGTCTGCCCCTCATGGTTTCTCTAAACCTCACTCCTCTCTTTATAAACAGCCCCTTCATAAATTACCCACCTCAGCTGGGCCCGGTGGCTCATGCCTGTAATCCCAGTACTTTGGGAGTCCGAGGCGGGCGGATCACGAGGTCAGGAGATCAAGACCATCCTGGTTAACCTGGTGAAACCCTGTCTCTACTAAAAAATACAAAAAATTAGCCGGGAGTGGTGGCAGGCACCTGTAGTCCCAGCTACTCGGGAGGCTGAGGCAGGAGAATGGTGTGAACCCAGGAGGCGGAGCTTGCAGTGAGCCGAGATCGTGCCACTGCACTGCAGCCTGGGCAACAGAGCAAGACTTCGTCTCAAAAAATAAATAAATATATACATACATAAATTACCCACTTTGAGGGTGTCATCTGCTTTCTGTCAGGAGCAGGACTGACTCACTAGCATCACTCCTAAATAATGTGAGCTTGTTTTGATTTTTTGTTTGAGGCAGTCTCACTCTGTTTCCTAGGCTAGAGTGCAGTGGCATGGTCTTGGCTCACTGTAGCTTCTGCCTTCTGGGCTCAAGCAATCCTTCCACCTTAGCCATCCCAGTAGCTGGGACTATAAGCGTGCACCACCAGGCTTGGCCAAGTTTTAAAATATTTGTAGAGATGAGGTCTCGCTATGTTGCCAGACTGGTCTTGAACTCCAGGGCTCAAGTGATCCTTCTGCCTCAGCTTCCTAAAGTGTTGGGATTACAGGTATGAGCCACTGCACCTGCCCAATGATGTGAACTTTTAGTAAGTCACTTCAGTTCTCTGGGCCCAACTTGCTTTACTTGTCAAGCAGGGACCATGGTGCCGGGTCTCCCAGATTGTGAATGTCAAAGAAAACAGGTAGAGAGGCACTTTGGAAGACATAACACTCCTCAGAATGGGAGCTAGCAGTGTAATTCCACAAGGCGCAGAATGGGCATTCAGTGCATAGCCTGACTGGAAGTGGAGCATCCTTTGTGAGAAAAGGAAACCTCTGAGACAGTGAATATGTTTCCATTCCGAAAAGCTTGATGCAATTAAAATAGAAGAAAGGGCACCACTGAAGAGAATAAGAGGAGAAGGGATCTTTGTTTTGTTTTTGCTTGTTTCTTTATGGTAGCGACAGTGTATTTCATGTAGAAACCTGTTACAAAGCTCCACATAATAAACATGAGAAAGTCCAGGATGATGGTTTTGGCCAAGGAGCAAATGACATGCCACAGCTGCCCTGGCAGGTCTCCTTTTCGAGATCATGTCCTCGCGGATGGGACTCCAAAGCAGCTGCAACAGGCATCTTCTAGCTGGGAAAGGCCACTTGACCTCTTTTTCTCTTTCGAAAGCCAGGCAGCTGTGAGTCCAGGCTTGTCACTCCTGGGTGCAGGCTCAGGAATTGAAGGTGGGCCTGCCAAGCCACACACCCTCGTTCGAAACACCTCTGCTCTGTGGCCAGGTTTTTCAGGCCCTCCCCACTCCCCATCAGCAGTGGCTTCTGGAATTTCCCTGTCTGTAGAATGAGAACAGTTACACCAACATTTCTTCCCAAGGAGCTAATTGGAATATTGCAATACGAATCTTTGCAGAGAATCAATCCTGAGAGATGCTAAAGGATAATTTAGCTCATATAAGTACTAATCAGTATCTCTTTTCCAGGTATTCTGTAAGGGAGCTGAAACTTCCAACCTTTCTTCCTATTCACAAACCCACCTTCACCTGCCCCCAATGCTGAACTTTGGTTTTTCATGTTGCTTTTGCAGAACTTTAAAACATTTGATTTCCCTGATGAGTCTTTGTACTGAGGGGCCAGTGCAGTTTGCTTGGCACTTTGTTTTCCTCTCATATAACTTTTCCCTGCCAATAAGGCATTTAGGCTGAGAGAAAAAGTTATTGAGCATGTGCATCCAAATTTGAGATGATCGTTATTTCATTTACCTAATGACTTTAACTTCTTTGATACTGTGTTTGTCTTATGAATGTAATGGCTTTCTCACTTTAATGAAAAGTTATGCAATAAAATTGAAAAGTAAGTATTATATATGTAAACATTAATTCCTTTTTAAATATAAAGAATTAATGGGACCAGGCTTTTTATTTTTTATTTGTACAAATCTATGGGATACATGAGAAATTTTGTTACATGTGTATAATGTGTGGCGATCAAGTCAGGGTATTTGGATTGTCCACCTGAGTACAATACATGTTTGTTAAGTATAATCACCCTACTCAGCTGTTGAACATTGATGTTTTTCCTTCTAACTTATTGTATGTTTGTACACTTGAACCGAGTTCTCCTTATCCTCTTCCTCCCACCACTCTTGATTCCCAGTCTCTGGTATCTCTTTCCCTCTCTACCTCTGTGTGATCAAAAGTTTTAGCTTTCACATATAAATGGAAACATGCGTCATTTGTCTTGCTTGCTTGGCTGTTTTCACTTAAAATAATGACCTCTGGTTTTATCCATGTTGCTGCAAATGACATGACTTCATTCTTTTTGTGGCTGAATAGTATTTCATTGCGTATAGGTACCACATTTCCTTTATCCATTTGTCCGCTGTTGGGCACTTAGGCTGATTCCATATCTTTGCTATTGTGAATAGTGCTGCAATAAACATGGGGGTGATATATATCAATATACTGTTTTCTTTTCCTCTGGGAAATACCCAGTAGAGGTGTTGCTGGATCCAGTGGTAATTCTAATTTTAGTTTTTTGAGAAATCTTACTTTTCCATAGTGGATGTTTAAATTCTCACCAACAGTGGGTAAGAATTATTTTTATCTACATCCTTGCCAACATCTGTTATTTTTTGTCTTTTTCATAATAGCTATTCTGACTGGGGTAAGATGATATCTAATTGTGATTTTGATTTTGATTCTGATGTTGGGCATTTTTTCACGTATCTGTTGGTTACCTGTATGTCTTCTTTTGAACAATGTCCATTCATGTCCTTTACCGCCCCCCCGCTTTTTTTTTTTTTTTTTTTTTTTGAGATGGAGCCGCTGTTTGCCGCCCAGGCTGGAGTGCAGTGGCGCAATCTCGGCTCACTGCACACTCTGCTTCCCGGGTTCATGCCATTCTCCTGCCTCAGCCTCCCGAGTAGCTGGGACTACAGGCGTCTGCCACCACGACCAGCTAATTTTTGTATTTTTAGTAGAGACGGTGTTTCACTGCATTAGTCAGGATGGTCTCGATCTCCTAACCTCATGATCCACCCGTCTTGGCCTCCAAAAGTGCTGGGATTACAGGTGTGAACCACCACGCCCAGCCCCCTTTGCCCACTTTTTAATGGGATGTAAAAAAATTTTTTTAACTGTTGGGCTGTTTGAGTTCCTTGTGTATTTGGAATATTAGTCCCTTGTTGGATGAATAGTTTGCAGATATTTTCTACTATTCAATAGGTTGTCTCTTCACTCTGTTGATCATTTCCTTTGCTGTGTCAAATATTTTTAGTTTATTATAATCCTATTTGTCTATCTTTGTTTTGTCGCCTGTGCTTTTGAGGTCTCAGTCATAAATTCTTTCCCCAGACCAATGTCCAGGTGAGTTTTCCCTAGGCTTTCTTATGATATTTTTTTTATAGTTTCACATCTTATGTGTACATCTCTAATCTAATTTTTAGTTTATTTTTGTATATGATGAGAGATAGAGGTCCATGTTCATTCTTCTGCATGTAGTTAACCAATTTTCTCACTATCATTTATTGAAGAGGGTGAACTTTCCCCAAACGTAAGTTCTTTTTGGCTTTGTCAAAGATCACTTGGCCATAAATATGTGCCTTTATTTCTGGTTTCTTTATTTTGTTCCATTGGTCTACGTGTCTGTTTTTATAACAGTATCATGCTGCTTTGGTTACTATATGCTTGTAAAATGTTTTGAAGTGAGTCATTGTGATACCTGCAGCTTTTGTCTTTTTGCTCATGATGACTTTGAGCTCTTTTTTGGTTCCATATAAATTTTAGGATTGCTTTTTTAATTCTGTGAAAAGTGACGTTGGTATTTTGATGGGGATTGCATTGAATCTGTAGATTGCTTTGGGCAATGTGGTTATTTTAATGATATTAATTTCTCTTATCCATGAGCATGGGACCTTTCTCCATTTTATTTGTGTCTTCTTCAATTTCTTTCATCAGTGTTTTATAGTTTTCCTTATAGAGATTTTCCACTCCCTTGGTTAAATTTATTCCTAGGTATTTTATTTTATTTTTGTAGCTATCGTAAATGGGATTGCCTTCTTGATTTCTTTCTCAGTTAGATCATTATTGGTATAGAAATGCTACTGATTTTTGTTATGTTGGTTTTGTATCCTGCAACTTTACTGAATTTATTTATTAGATATAAGAGATTTTGGTGGAGTATTCAGGTAGATATAAGGCCATAGCATCAGCAAGGAGGGCCAATTTGATTTCCTCTTTTCCAATCTGGATGCTTTTTATTTCTTTCTTTCTCTTGCCTGAGTGCTCTGGCTAGGATTTCCAGTACTATGTTGAATTTCAGTGGGAAACTGGGGTATCCTTGTCTTATTTCAGTTCTTAGAGGAAAGGCTTTTAGCTTTTCTCCGTTCAGTATGATGTTAGCTGTGGGCTTGTCATAGCCTTTCTTATTTCGAGGTAAGTTTCTTCTATGCCTAGTTTGTTGACAGTTTTTATCCTGGAGTGATGTTGAATTTTTTCAAATGCTTTTTCTGCATCTGTTGAGATGATCACATGGTTTTTGTCCTTCATTCTGTTGATGTGATCTGTCACCTTTATTGATTTGCATATGTTGAACTATCCTTGCATCCCTGGCATAAATCCCATTTGATAATGGTGTATTATGTTTTTGATATGCTGTTGGATTTGGTTTGCTTGTATTTTATGGAGGATTTTTGCATATATGTTCATTCACCAGGGATATTGGCCTATAGTTTTCTTGTTATATCTTTGTCTGGTTTTGGTATTAGGGTAATGCTCGCCTCATGGAATAAGTTAAGGAGAATGTCCCTCTCTTCAATTTTTGGGAATAGTTTCAGGGGGTTTGGTGTTATTTCTTTGTATGTTTGCTAGAATTCAGTTTGAATCCATTTAGTCCTGGGCTTTTTTTCTTGGGTGACTTTTTATTACTGATTCAATCTTCTTATTGATCTTTTCATGTTTTCTATTTCTTCCTGATTCAATCTTGGTAGGTTGTATGTTTCTGGGAATTTATCCATTTCCTCTGTGTTTTCTAATTTGTGAGCAAATACTTGTTCATAATAGTCTGATTATACTTTTGTAATTCTGTGGTATCACTTGTAATATCTTCTTTTTCATTTCTGATTTTATTTGGGTCTTCTTTCCTTGGTTAATTTAGCTAACAATTTATCTTTTTTTTTTTTTTAACCTTTTGGGACAATTTTTCATTTTGTTGAGTCTTTGTATTTTTTTAAGTTCCTACTTTATTTACTCCTGCTCTGATCTTTATTATTTCTTTTTGTCTATTTTTGGGTTTGGTTTGTTCTTTTTTTTTTTTTTTTAATTTATTTATTATTATTATACTTTAAGTTGTAGGGTACATGTGCATAACGTGCAGGTTTGTTACATATGTATACTTGTGCCATGTTGGTGTGCTGCACCCATCAACTCATCATTTACATCAGGTATAACTCCCAATGAAATCCCTCCCCCCTCCCCCCTCCCCACGATAGGCCCTGTGTGTGATGTTCCCCTTCCTGAGTCCAAGTGATCTTATTGTTCAGTTCCCACCTATGAGTGATAACATGTGGTATTTGGTTTTCTGTTCTTGTGATAGTTTGCTAAGAATGATGGTTTCCAGCTGCATCCATGTCCCTACAAAGGACGCAAACTCATCCTTTTTGATGGCTGCATAGTATTCCATGGTGTAATGTGCCACATTTTCTTAATCCAATCTGTCACTGATGGACATTTGGGTTGATTCCAAGTCTTTGCTATTGTGAATAGTGCTGCAATAAACATACGTGTGCATGTGTCTTTATAGCAGCATAATTTATAATCCTTTGGGTATATACCCAGAAATGGGATGGCTGGGTCATATGGTACATCTAGTTCTAGATCCTTGAGGAATCGCCATACTGTTTTCCATAATGGTTGAACTAGTTTACAATCCCACCAACAGTGTAAAAGTGTTCCTATTTCTCCACATCCTCTCCAGCACCTGTTGTTTCCTGACTTTTTAATGATCGCCATTCTAACTGGTGTGAGATGGTATCTCATTGTGGTTTTGATTTGCATTTCTCTGATGGCGAGTGATTATGAGCATTTTTTCATGTGTCTGTTGGCTGTATGAATGTCTTCTTTTGAGAAATGTCTGTTCATATCCTTTGCCCACTTTTTGATGGGGTTGTTTGTTTTTTTCTTGTAAATTTGTTTCAGTTCTTTGTAGGTTCTGGATATTAGCCCTTTGTCAGATGAGTAGATTGCAAAAATTTTCTCCCATTCTGTAGGTTGCCTGTTCACTCTGATGGTAGTTTCTTTTGCTGTGCAGAAGCTCTTTAATTTAATGAGATCCCATTTGTCAATTTTGGCTTTTGCTGCCGTTGCTTTTGGTGTTTTAGACATGAAGTCTTTGCCCATGCCTATGTCCTGAATGGTACTACCTAGGTTTTCCTCTAGGATTTTTATGGTATTAGGTCTAACATTTAAGTCTCTAATCCATCTTGAATTAATTTTTGTATAAGGAGTAAGGAAAGGATCCAGTTTCAGCTTTCTACTTATGGCTAGCCAATTTTCCCAGCACCATTTATTAAATAGGGAATCCTTTCCCCATTTCTTGTTTCTCTCAGGTTTGTCAAAGATCAGATGGCTGTAGATGTGTGGTATTATTTCTGAGGACTCTGTTCTGTTCCATTGGTCTATATCTCTGTTTTGGTACCAGTACCATGCTGTTTTGGTTACTGTAGCCTTGTAGTATAGTTTGAAGTCAGGTAGCGTGATGCCTCCAGCTTTGTTCTTTTGACTTAGGATTGTCTTGGAGATGCGGGCTCTTTTTTGGTTCCATATGAACTTTAAAGCAGTTTTTTCCAATTCTGTGAAGAAACTCATTGGTAGCTTGATGGGGATGGCATTGAATCTATAAATTACCTTGGGCAGTATGGCCATTTTCACGATATTGATTCTTCCTATCCATGAGCATGGTATGTTCTTCCATTTGTTTGTGTCCTCTTTGATTTCACTGAGCAGTGGTTTGTAGTTCTCCTTGAAGAGGTCCTTTACATCCCTTGTCAGTTGGATTCCTAGGTATTTGATTCTCTTTGAAGCAATTGTGAATGGAAGTTCATTCCTGATTTGGCTCTCTGTTTGTCTGTTACTGGTGTATAAGAATGCTTGTGATTTTTGCACATTAATTTTGTATCCTGAGACTTTGCTGAAGTTGCTTATCAGCTTAAGGAGATTTTGGGCTGAGACAATGGGGTTTTCTAAATATACAATCATGTCATCTGCAAACAGGGACAGTTTGACTTCTTCTTTTCCTAACTGAATACCCTTGATTTCTTTCTCTTGCCTGATTGCCCTAGCCAGAACTTCCAACACTATGTTGAATAGGAGTGGTGAGAGAGGGCATCCCTGTCTTGTGCCAGTTTTCAAAGGGAATTTTTCCAGTTTTTGCCCATTCAGTATGATATTGGCTGTGGGTTTGTCATAAATAGCTTATTATTTTGAGGTACGTTCCATCAATACCGAATTTATTGAGCGTTTTCAGCATGAAGGGCTGTTGAATTTTGTCAAAAGCCTTTTCTGCATCTATTGAGATAATCATGTGGTTCTTGTCTTTGGTTCTGTTTATATGCTGGATTATGTTTATTGATTTGCGAATGTTGAACCAGCCTTGCATCCCAGGGATGAAGCCCACTTGATCGTGGTGGATAAGCTTTTTGATGTGTTGCTGAATCCGGTTTGCCAGTATTTTATTGAGGATTTTTGCATCGATGTTCATCAGGGATATTGGTCTATAATTCTCTTTTTTTGTTGTGTCTCTGCCAGGCTTTGGTATCAGGATGATGTTGGCCTCATAAAAGGAGTTAGGGAGGATTCCCTCTTTTTCTATTGATTGGAATAGTTTCAGAAGGAATGGTACCAACTCCTCCTTGTACCTCTGGTAGAATTCAGCTGTGAATCCATCTGGTCCTGGACTTTTTTTGGTTGGTAGGCTATTAATTATTGCCTCAATTTCAGAGCCTGCTATTGGTCTATTCAGGGATTCAACTTCTTCCTGGTTTAGTCTTGGAAGAGTGTAAGTGTCCAGGAAATTATCCATTTCTTCTAGATTTTCCAGTTTATTTGCGTAGAGGTGTTTATAGTATTCTCTGATGGTAGTTTGTATTTCTGTGGGGTCGGTGGTGATATCCCCTTTATCATTTTTGATTGCGTCAATTTGATTCTTCTCTCTTTTCTTCTTTATTAGTCTTGCTAGTGGTCTGTCAATTTTGTTGATCTTTTCAAAAAACCAACTCCTGGATTCATTGATTTTTTGGAGAGTTTTTTGTGTCTCTATCTCCTTCAGTTCTGCTCTGATCTTAGTTATTTCTAGCCTTCTGCTAGCTTTTGAATGTGTTTGCTCTTGCTTCTCTAGTTCTTTTAATTGTGATGTTAGAGTGTCAATTTTAGATCTTTCCTGCTTTCTCTTGTGGGCATTTAGTGCTATAAATTTCCCTCTACACACTGCTTTAAATGTGTCCCAGAGATTCTGGTATGTTGTATCTTTGTTCTCATTGGTTTCAAAGAACATCTTTATTTCTGCCTTCATTTCGTTATGTACCCAGTAGTCATTCAGGAGCAGGTTGTTCAGTTTCCATGTAGTTGAGCGGTTTTGATTGAGTTTCTTAGTCCTGAGTTCTAGTTTGATTGCACTGTGGTCTGAGAGACAGTTTGTTATAATTTCTGTTCTTGTACATTTGCTGAGGAGTGCTTTACTTCCAATTACGTGGTCGATTTTGGAGTAAGTACGATGTGGTGCTGAGAAGAATGTATATTCTGTTGATTTGGGGTGGAGAGTTCTATAGATGTCTATTAGGTCTGCTTGCTGCAGAGATGAGTTCAATTCCTGGATATCCTTGTTAACTTTCTGTCTCGTTGAACTGTCTAATGTTGACAGTGGAGTGTTGAAGTCTCCCATTATTATTGTATCGGAGTCTAAGTCTGTTTGTAAGTCTCTAAGGACTTGCTTTATGAATCTGGGTGCTCCTGTATTGGGTGCATATATATTTAGGATAGTTAGCTCTTCCTGTTGAATTGATCCCTTTACCATTATGTAATGGCCTTCTTTGTCTCTTTTGATCTTTGATGGTTTAAAGTCTGTTTTATCAGAGACTAGTATTGCAACCCCCACTTTTTTTTGTTCTCCATTTGCTTGGTAAATCTTCCTCCATCCCTTTATTTTGAGCCTATGTATGTCTCTGCGTGTGAGATGGGTCTCCTGAATACAGCAGACTGATGGGTCTTGACTCTTTATCCAGTTTGCCAGTCTGTGTCTTTTAATTGGAGCATTTAGTCCATTTACATTTAAGGTTAAGATTGTTATGTGTGAACTTGATCCTGCCATTATGATACTAACTGGTTATTTTGCTCGTTAGTTGATGCAGTTTCTTCCTAGCCTCGATGGTCTTTACATTTTGGCATGTTTTTGCAATGGCTGGTACCGGTTGTTCCTTTCCATGTTTAGTGCTTCCTTCAGGGTCTCTTGTAAGGCAGGCCTAGTGGTGACAAAATCTCTAAGCATTTGCTTATCTGTAAAGGATTTTATTTCTCCTTCACTTATGATACTTAGTTTGGCTGGATATGAAATTCTGGGTTTAAAATTCTTTTCTTTAAGAATGTTGAATATTGGCCCCCACTCTCTTCTGGCTTGGAGAGTTTCTGCCGAGAGATCTGCTGTTAGTCTGATGGGCTTCCCTTTGTGGGTAACCCGACCTTTCTCTCTGGCTGCCCTTAAGATTTTTTCCTTCATTTCAACTTTGGTGAATCTGGCAATTATGTGTCTTGGAGTTGCTCTTCTTGAGGAGTATCTTTGTGGCATTCTCTGTATTTCCTGGATTTGAATGTTGGCCTGCCCTACTAGGTTGGGGAAGTTCTCCTGGATGATATCCTGAAGAGTGTTTTCCAACTTGGTTCCATTTTCCCCCTCACTTTCAGGCACCCCAATCAGACGTAGATTTGGTCTTTTTACATAATCCCATACTTCTTGCAGGCTTTGTTCATTTCTTTTTCTTCTGTTTTCTTTTGGTTTCTCTTCTCGCTTCATTTCATTCATTTGATCCTCAATTGCAGATACTCTTTCTTCCAGTTGATCGAGTCGGTTACTGAAGCTTGTGCATTTGTCACGTATTTCTCGTGTCATGGTTTTCATCTCTTTCATTTCGTTTATGACCTTCTCTGCATTAATTACTCTAGCCATCAATTCTTCCACTTTTTTTTCAAGATTTTTAGTTTCTTTGCGCTGGGTACGTAATTCCTCCTTTAGCTCTGAGAAATTTGATGGACTGAAGCCTTCTTCTCTCATCTCGTCAAAGTCATTCTCCGTCCAGCTTTGATCCGTTGCTGGCGATGAGCTGCGCTCCTTTGCCGGGGGAGATGCGCTCTTATTTTTTGAATTTCCAGCTTTTCTGCCCTGCTTTTTCCCCATCTTTGTGGTTTTATCTGCCTCTGGTCTTTGATGATGGTGATGTACTGATGGGGTTTTGGTGTAGGTGTCCTTCCTGTTTGATAGTTTTCCTTCTAACAGTCAGGACCCTCAGCTGTAGGTCTGTTGGAGATTGCTTGAGGTCCACTCCAGACCCTGTTTGCCTGGGTATCAGCAGCAGAGGCTGCAGAAGATAGAATATTGCTGAACAGCGAGTGTACCTGTCTGATTCTTGCTTTGGAAGCTTCCTCTCAGGGGTGTACTCCACCCTGTGAGTTGTGGGGTGTCAGACTGCCCCTAGTGGGGGATGTCTCCCAGTTAGGCTACTCAGGGGTCAGGGACCCACTTGAGCAGGGAGTCTGTCCCTTCTCAGATCTCAACCTCCGTGTTGGGAGATCCACTGCTCTCTTCAAAGCTGTCAGACAGAGTCGTTTGCGTCTGCAGAGGTTTCGGCTGTGTTTGTTATTGCCCTGTCCCCAGAGGTGGAGTCTACAGAGACAGGCAGGTTTCCTTGAGCTGCTGTGAGCTCCACCCAGTTCGAGCTTCCCAGCAGCTTTGTTTACCTACTTAAGCCTCAGCAATGGCGGGCGCCCCTCCCCCAGCCTCGCTGCTGCCTTGCCGGTAGATCACAGACTGCTGTGCTAGCAATGAGGGAGGCTCCGTGGGTGTGGGACCCTCCCGGCCAGATGTGGGATATGATCTCCTGGTGTGCCTGTTTGTTTAAAGCGCAGTATTGGGGTGGGAGTTACCTGATATTCCAGGTGTTGTGTGTCTCAGTTCCCCTGGCTAGGAAAAGGGATTCCCTTCCCCCTTGCACTTCCCAGGTGAGGCAATGCCTCGCCCTGCTTCAGCTCTCGCTGGTCGGGCTGCAGCAGCTGACCAGCACCGATCGTCCGGCACTCCCCAGTGAGATGAACCCAGTACCTCAGTTGAAAATGCAGAAATCACCGGTCTTCTGTGTCACTCGCGCTAGGAGTTGGAGACTGGAGCTGTTCCTATTCGGCCATCTTGCTCTGCCCCCCCCCGGTTTGTTGTTGCTTTTCTATTTCCTTGAGGTATATTGTTTGATTGTTAATTTGTACTCTTTCTCCTTTTTTTGGTGTAGGTGTTTGTTGCTGTAAACCTACCCCTTTGCGCTGCTTTTGTTGTATCCCATCAGTTTTGGTATATTGTTTCTCCATTTTTATTTCTTTGAAATTTTTTAAAGTTTTTATATTAATTTCTTTTTTATCCAGCAGTTATTCAGAGCATTCTATTTAATTTCCATGTCTTTGTATAGTTTCTAAAGTTCCTCATGGTATTGATTTCTAGTTTTATCCATGTGGTCTAAGAAAATACTTGATATGATTTTGGTTTGTTAAGTTTTATTGAGACTTGTTTTGTGGCCTAACATATGGTCTATCCTGGAGAATGTTCCACATGCTGATGAGAGAATGTATATTCTGTAGTCAGATAGAATGTTCTGTAAAGATCTGTTAGAGGGCCGGGTACGGTGGCTCATGCCTGTAATCCCAGCACTGGGAGGCCGAGACGGGCGGATCACGAGGTAGATTGAGACCATCCTGGCTAACACGGTGAAACCCCGTCTCTACTAAAAATACAAAAAATTAGCTGGGTGCAGTGGCGGGCACCTGTAGTCCCAGCTACACGGGAGGCTGAGGCAGGAGAATGGCATGAACCTGGGAGGTGGAGCTTGCAGTGAGCCGAGATTGTGCCACTGCACTCCAGCCTGGGCAACAGAGTGAGACTCCGTCTCAAAAAAAAAAAAAAGATCTGTTAGGACCAGTTGCTCTAAAGTTTAGTTTAAATCCGATGCTGCTTGATTTTCTGTCCAGGTGATCTATCTAATGCTGAGTGGGAGAGATGAAGTCTTTGACTATTACTGTATTGCATCTATCTCTCCTTAGATCTAATAATATTAACTTTATTTTTATGAGTGCTCCAATGTTCTAGACATACATATTTAGAATAATTATATCCTCTTGCCGGATTGATCCATTTATCATTATATAACAACCTTTTTTGTCTTTTTTTTTTTTTTTTTTTTTACTATTTTTGACTTAAAGTCTATTCTATTTCATAAGTACAACTATACCTGCTCAATTTTGTTTTTCATTTGTATGGAATATATACATCACTTTACTTTCAGACGTAAAGTGGTAAGGTGAGTTTCTTGTAAGAAGCGTATAGTTAGATCATGCTTCTTAATCCATTCAGCTATTGTATATCTTTTAAGTGGAGAATTAAATCTGTTTGTGTTCAAGGTTATTGATATGTGAGGTTTTGTTGTCTTTTCTGGTTGTTTCATATATTCTTTGTTCCTTTCTTTTTCTCTTATTGATTGTTGTTGTGGTTGGTGGGTTTCTACAGTGGTACCATTTCTCTTCCTATTTTATGTGATTGCTTTACCAGTGAGTTTTATACTTTCATTTGTTCATGATGGTAAATGTTGTTATTTTGCTTCCAGGCTTAAAATTCCCTTGAGCATTTCTTGTAGGAGTGGTCTAGTGGTAGTGAATTCCCTCAGCATTTGCTTGTCCAGGAAAGACTACTTCTTTTTCATTTATGAAGGATAATTTTGCTGGATATAGTATTCTTGGCTGACATTTTTTTCTTTCAGCACTATGACATATCATACCATTCTCTTCTGGCCTATAAGGTTTCTGCTGAGAAACTCACTCTTAGGCTGATGGGGTTGTCTTTCTTTCTTTTTTTTTCAGATGGGGTCTCACTGGGGTCTCACTCTGTCACCTAGGCCAGAGTGCAGTACAGTGACATGATATGGGCTTACTGCAGCCTCTGCCTCCCAGGCTCAAGCAATCCTCCCATCTCAGCCTCCTTAGTAGCTGGGACCACAGGCACAAGCCACCATGCCTGGCTAATTTTTTGTATTTTTGGTAGAGATGGGGTTTTGCCATGTTGCTCAGGCTGGTCTTGTACTCCTGAGTATGAGTGATTACCCATCTGAGCCTCCCAAAGTGTCAGGATTACAGGCATGAGCCACCGCACTTGGTCAGGGGTTTTCAGGTAACCGTATGCTTTTCTCTTGCTCTTTTTAGGATTCACCCTTTATCTTTGACTTTAGACAGTTGGACTATAGTGTGTCATGGAGAAAACGCTTGCAGAATGTATATTCCTGGAGATCAGTGAGTCTCCTGTATTTCAATGTCTAAATCTCTAGACTTAGGAAGTTTTCATCTATTATTTTATTAATTAAATTTTCTAATATTTTCTTTGTCTCTTTAGTCTCAGGGATATTAATAACTCAAATATTTGATCACTTTGTGTTTTCCCAAGTGTCATGAAGGCTTTACTCATTTTGTTTTATTCTTTTTCTTTTTGTCTGACTGGATTATTTAAAATATTCTGTCTTCAAGTTCTGAGATTCTTTATTCTCCCTTATCTAATCTGTTTTTGAAGTTTTCAAATGTATTTTATACTTCCTTCAATGAATTCTTCGGTTCTGGAATTTCTATTTGGTTCTTTAAAAAAAAAAACCTATCTCCTTGGTAAATTTTTCATTCATATCCCGTATTGTTTTCCTGATTTCTTTGTATTGTTTTTCAGAGTTCTTTTGTATATCACTGAGCTCCTTTAAAATCAATATTTCAAATTTTTTATATGGGATTTCAAAAATTTCTTTTTGATTAAAATGTATTGCTTGAGAATTCTGATGTTCGTTTAGAGGCATCACATTTCCTTAATTTTTCATGTTTCATTTGTCCTTAAGTGGATCTCTGCACATCTGGTGTAACTGTTGCTTCTTCCTGTTTTTGAAATTTTCTTTCATAGAAGAGGATTTTTTCCTAAAGATATATCTATGGTTTTGGTTTAGTAGGGTACTTTGGCTTTGATTCTGGATGCATGTAGTAATGTAGTCTCTGTATAATTTTGTAGGCTGTAAATAGTGTTGGTGGCATCCATGATTTCCCCACTGGGTTAGGGTGAAGTTACTAGTGGAGGCTGTGGTGAAGTTGTACTAGGGATTGGGATGCCAGATGGGCCAGTCTTCAGGCCCTAGTGATGACAGCAATGGGCTAAATGTGCCCATTTGTGCCCAGGGCTGTATATGCTGGCATCTCTGTTGGCAGTTATTTGGCAGGCTGATTTCTGGGCCTCCAGGTGGCTTGTTCAGTTGCTGGTAGTGGCAGCAATGGACTGGGTGTGTAGGTGGGTTTTGGGGCCTTTGGGCAGCTGGCATAGCATGAGCGATGGCAGCAGCAGGAGCAGGATGATTGTGTGGGTCCCAAGTGGTGTGCATTGATGTTGGTGGTTGCTGTGATGGGCTGGGTGGGACAATCTCTAGGCCTTCAGGTGGCACTTGCAAGGAGGTGCCAGGTGACGTGATGGTGGCTGGGAGTTTAGGCCCAACCATAGGCCCCAGAAAGAGTGCTCAGGTACCCAAGGTGGTGGATTGCCTTGCACAGTCCCCAGGACCCCAGGATATGTGTCCTGTCTCAAAGAGGGGGGCAAAGCTGGGCTGTGCAGGTTTGTGCTCAGGCCTCTTGGTGAGAGCAAGAACCACCATTGGGGGCCAGGGTAGGGTGATCCTCAGGCCCCAGGCAGAGTGCTCAGGTAAGAGATGCTAGCAGCTGTGCTGAAGTGCTACGACTGGACAGAGTGTGGCTGTGCTCTGTGGTCACAGCCTGGGCTGGTAAGTGGGAATGTATGTCCTTCCCACAGTCCCAGTGGGGTTTGCTTTCCAGCCTTGACAGTGTTAGCCCATGCCTGTCTCACGCTCCCACCCTGGCTGCAGGAGGCCCCATTTCAGCTGGTGAGCAAGTCCCAGCGGCAGCTTACACCCTTTCAGCATCCTAATCTCCGTCCCAGCAGCACCCACTTCCTGGCATCAGCAACTGCAACCCTTTCCTTGTTTGTTTCTTAGCCCTGGCTGTGGGAGTGCTCACAGCTTACTCCCTATTCCCAGCAGCAGCAATCTGGGTTTCTGTAACACCTCAGTCCCAGTGCCTCTGGGCCCCAGGACAGCATGCAGTCTACCCACGGCTAGGTTTGAAAATGGTGTCTTGCTGTAGTTGCTTAGGTCTCAGACAAGTGTGGGATCCAGTGCAAGCTCCATCTTTGGAGCAGTTCCATCCCACGGTCTCCCGGCAGCTCCCTATGTTAGCTTCAGTGGTTGGGAGGGTTGAGGGGGTCTCATGGCCAGGATTACATGATTTCATGGTGGGGATCTGGGCCACTGGAAGTCTCTCATTCACCCTTTCCCGGAATTGGGAAGTCAGTCCCAGCTCCTAGTTGATCCTGGCTAGGCAGGCTGCTTGTCTCCCTTCTCCTTCCCTGCCTTTGGTATTTCCTGCCACTTCTCTGTTGAATTCCAGTGTTCTCTATTGGATAATGTATTCAAAGTGTGACTGTCTACACACTATGTTTGTTCTAAGTGGAAGAGGCTGACATGAAATGCTTCTGGTAGCCATCTTTGTCTGTGCTATTTCTAATACTACATGCTGTACCTAGGTAAATTCCTCTGGGAAAGTTGAGACCCATGTTCACAAAATAAAGAAAAAGGCCACAAGGTTATAAGAAGGGTCACCCAATTCCTCACGGTTATTTCATTTATTCATTTGTTTGCCTTTAAACCTACATTCGTGGCTCAAAACCATTATGCAAACTGGGATTCTCATATTACTATTGATTTTATTTTTCCTTTACATTTTCGTTTTTTAAACTTCCTATCTGTTACTTGTCAAATCTCAGTAGAAGTACACCTTCTAACAGAATAATACGGGCCCTGCATTTTGAGATGATAGCAAATGTTTACAGAACAGACAAAATCGAACTTAACAATAGACTTCAAGTAGACCTAGCCTGAGAGCCAGTCTCTCCAAACTTCCCTTTTGCTCAAACATGGCTAAAGGGTTTTGACACTGACTCCTAGTCACCATCAAATCCCTCCAGTGTGAGACCAGACCAGCCACCTAGGACAGGTCTATCCTGGCACCAAGGAATAATCAAAACCTAACTACGGGATGGCTCATCGGGGATGCTCTCTGATAAAGATCTTGATCAAATGGGGGAAATGTGAAAGTTGTCAGTATTATAAAGGAGTCACTTGTGCCAAAAACAAAAAACAACCCTGACAAATAGAGCCACGGAAGGCCATGAAAGAAGGGTTCTCCTAGATAAATGATGACAAGAGCCATCACAAGACTCTGAAAAAACCAAAACCTTGCGCAAAAGCCATCACAATCTTAAACACACACAAAGCCTCCTGCAAGGACCTCTGCCCAACAACTCCCTGTCCAGCCTTGGACTGGCACCACCCTTATTGTTGATCCTTGCAGCCAAGGATAATTGTCTCAAAATAATTATGTAATCCTTCTTATTTTTCCTTTAAGAACTGTTGTCTTCCTTTACCGCTTCAAAAACACACGTAGTTTACTATGGCACATGTATTCCCATTGTAATGCCCTATTCCCCAATACATATCATCATTTTCTTTTAGAGAGCCTCTCTCTGTTATCTAGGTTGACAGAGATGATGGAGTAGAGCTGCCCCAGTTAAGGTATTCCAACAGGCAGAGGCCCCAGTTGACCCACATTCAACTGAGCCCAACCTAAGTCAGCTGACTGACCCTCTACTAACCCCCAAGCTATGATAATAAATGCCTGTAGCTTTAAGCCATTGAATTTTAAGTTAGTTTGTTACACAGAAATAGATAAGTGATACAATGCCTTATGTGCTAATAACAGCAATTTGGAAAACAATGCTCCAGGTGGTTTTTACATGATCTCCTTGTAATGTTTGCTTCTACACTAGAAGTTCTAGCGTTCTACTTCTAGAACACCAGACGTTCACTAGAGCAGTGGACTCTAGTGAATGGCCCAGGCCATAACATTTTAGGCACTGTGTTTATAGCTGGTTGCAATCCTACAGTCTCATCACACATAGTGCAATAACCAGGAACAGAGCAATCAGAACCTTCTGCACTCACCCACCGACCCACCACCCCAAATACAAAGAGCTCATATTATAGCAGTCTATAAATCTTATTAGTGTGTTTATTGAGATTATAAAATATAATAAGTTATATATATACAGAGTTAGACAAAAATATTGACAATTAAGACTTCACTGTCTAAGGGCCACAGACCTACCCTGGGGTGTTTTCTAAATGTTTTAAAGTATTGCAAAGTAATATCTCCACACAAAAATGGCAGGATGGAGTCCCAGCTTTGTTCAGTGAGAATTATTATGATCTCATTGTTCTGAATCCCATAACAAAGGCTAAAGCTTGTCAGAGTAAATCCCATGTTTCCAAATAAGTAAATGACAAGAGAATGTGTAACTATATAAGGAATAGCTCCCTAAAAATGGCAGGTGGAGAGCCAGCGGAACATGAGCTGACACTGGCTGGCCTTACAGTCCCAGAATTCCAATAGCGTGAAATGAGGCCAAAGCACCAGGAGCAGAGAACAGCCACCCTACTCCTTCACTGAAAACATTCTGAGGAGGGTACAAGCTGTTATCCTGGAACGGCACACTCATCACAAGTGACATTTGCAGTCTAATTAAAGGGAGACTCATCATCATTATCACAATGCAGGGGGAAGGGGGCACCACAGGATTTCAAAGAGGAATTAAAAGGATAATTAAGCTCTGCCGTGGAGTATTTAGCTTGCAAGATAAACCAGATAGGTTCTGAAAAACAGCAGCAAACAGACACAGTAAATGATGATATTAAATATTCAGGACCTCATTATGATCCTCTCACAGTATGTACTACATTCGTTGGTGGGAAATTGCTTATTGGTGTTAAAGATATGACTGATTTTCCCCCCAAAGCATTTTTTCAGTCATGCAACTTGTCATTTTTACAACCTCGCTTTATAAGTCAGAAACTTTGTTTTAATTTAGTAATAAACACAGTCAGACCTGCCATCAGGGAGCTCAGCAGTGAACTCTAAATTAACCCCTGGTGTGATCACTAGCCTGCCTCCTGAGCTCTTGGCAGTTACAGGGATAGTACGAGAGTCTGCCAAGAACAATGCCAGATTATTAGCTTTCTGCCTATAAATGTTATGTCAAACCATTGCAGTTACTGTGAAAATGCCAATTCTGAGTTTTTCTGTTTTAATTCCCATTTAAACGGACAAACCACACTGTATTCACTTCCATAGAGCACCTCAAAGGCCTGGCATTTCCTATAGCTCCACTTTCTTTTTGCTCACCTGAACCCTACCTGCCCCGATTATAGAATCACTGGCTAACATCTCATTTGCAGAAGAGAAACTGAGGTTGAGAGAGGAAAAGACAAGACCCAAGGTGGCACTAGAAGCCAGCTCCCTGGACTCCAAGCCCAGGCCCTCATTTGCACTGCAGGACTCCACTTCCCCTGACTGGCTCAGAAGGCTGAGTCTGAAACTCTCATGCCATGAGGCTAATCTACGAGTCTCAGATGAGCTCTTGAAATCTAGAATTATGCGTGGCTGAGCTCTTAGGAAGTCATCATTTCTCTAATTACAGTTGACTACTCATATATGTTTGAAGTGAAAACACAGCCTGACACGTTATAATTTAAATTGCTGTGTCCTTGAGCATTGCTGCCCCTAAAAGGTCAAATGTGCCTAAGGCTGAGAGTGGAAGGCCATTCACATGTAATGCAAACCACAGGGTACCCAGGCCAAAGATTCATGCAGTAAATGGAACTGGCTACTGCACACATCCAATTGCTTGGACAAACACATGCCTTGCATATTGGTTTTGTATAGAGTGAGCTCTTCCGTTATTGACTGGAAGGCCTGTAAGAATATGGATGACCTCAAGGATAGGTAAAGTTATCCTAATGAAACCACATAGGGTGTTAACAGACTTGTACTAAACCTGAAATAATACCTGGAGCAGGGTGTTTGCATTTTGTAGACATTTTACCGAAATGTTTGAGCTGCTTCTTCACTAGGATGCCATCCTTCATCATCCCAGTAGGGAGTCATCTCCCGCGTAGAACTTCTATTACATTTTCTAAGTGCCCCTTCATTAGCTTGTTTGATGTCTTCCAGTGAAGTGGTTTGTAAACATACGTTCCTTCTGTCTTCTACTGGAGTGCAAACTCCTTAAAGACAGGGACCAGATTCTTCACTTCTGTCAGTCCCACGGGGTTTGGTTCCTTTGAGTCCTCAACATTGTCTCATTGTTCAGTGAGTTAATGGTGGGCTGGTGGGCTCGCTCTATGAGTGAGTGGATATTTACTCTGCCTGGTGAAGTACAGGCGAGCATCTGAAAGTAGCCCAGCTCTAGTCCTTTATCTTTGGTTAAATTGGAAGACAGGCCTTATTTCATCTGGCTCCTTGAACATCCTAAGGCATATGGTGACATCACAAAAGCTTTGATTCTTGGCAGTCTTTTGGCACCACTCACAGCTCCAGAGCCCTCATTGATCCTTGGCTTGTCCTGGGAGGACAACCCACAGGCATGCTTTTCAGGATGCAGCATGTGGCTGGGAAGCAGGTGGCACAACCCCCGCCCACTCCAGTATGTCTGCACACAAGGACTCCACAGCATCCAGCCGCTCAATCTGCACCAGTTTTGTGAGCAGCTCAGGGATGCTGTAACCTGCCGTGCTGATGCGGTCGAAGAGCTGCATGCCGTCTGTCATGCCCCCAATCTCATCCCTCTTCAGGCCAAAGCTCTCGGCGAGGTGGCGCCACGTTTTCACAACAGCCTTCTCAGAGTTGTACGTGGAGCTGAGCATTCGGCTAGTTTTCTCGAGGCAATCAAATGGCAGCTCCGTGGGGCTAAGACCTGCAGACACCAATGGCCACAGTTAGATGTTGCAAGTCGCAGTCAATAGAAGGTCAACACTGTGAAAAATTATTTAAATGAAATAAAAATTATTGAAAAAAACATTAAAAAAATTGTAAAACAAAGCATGCAGAAAGCCACCTAAAACAAATGCATAACTTAAGGCAAACGACACCTAGAACACTGCCAGCCACAAGAGAGGGCTGTGCATGTACCCTAACCCCGGTAATAGCCCCTTCCCCACTAGGAAAATGACTGCTCTATTGACCATGATAATAATTCCCTGATGACCATTTTTAGCAATTCTCAAAGACTTCAAGACAAGTTATCCTTAGTTGGGTAACCCTGTCTCCCATGGGGCTGGGCTGAGGAGGGGGTCAAAGAGACAGTATCGTGTCTCTTTAGGGAATAGTAGTCAACTTTGTAATGGGTGCTCTCAATGATAGCCCCAGATCGGGGTTATCTGAACCAAGTCACTGCCAACTCAGTGGTCTGGTGGTTTTTGGGGTTCACGGTACATTAGACTCACCTAGGAGCATTTAAAAACTTGAGGCCGGGCGCGGTGGCTCAAGCCTGTAATCCCAGCACTTTGGGAGGCTGAGACGGGCGGATCACGAGGTCAGGAGATCGAGACCATCCTGGCTAACACAGTGAAACCCCGTCTCTACTAAAAAATACAAAAAAACTAGCCGGGCGAGGTGGCGGGCGCCTGTAGTCCCAGCTACTCGGGAGGCTGAGGCAGGAGAATGGCGGGAACCCGGGAGGCGGAGCTTGCAGTGAGCTGAGATCCGGCCACTGCACTCCAGCCTGGGAGACAGAGCGAGACTCCGTCTCAAAAAAAAAAAAAAAAAAAAAAAAAACTTGATATTGCTGCTTCTGGAAGATGAGTAGATATAATTTTCCCTAATCCTCCCACTAAGTGCAGCTAAAAGCCCTGAACATTCCGTATAAAACAAATACAAGAAGTCTCTGAAAAGTGGAGAAAAGAAGATGGACCAACTAGGGACCTCGATACCTAAGGATGGTGATGGTGGTGAGTTCCCTGGGTTTTCTTTTGCCTCATAAATTCCAGACATGGGGCAGAAAAGTCCCAAAATCCAGAAATAATAGCAACCACAGACAAAAACAGCCCCAACAAAAGTCTTCCCTCTCTAGTCAGAGCACTAGGAAAAGAGCAGCCTAGCAAGCATAAAACATTTAGACAATAATTGCTCTATTCCAGCCAAACACCACAGAAAAACTGTGTCCCCACTCCATCCAGGGTAGCAAAGACTGAGTGGGGAGCCTAGACTTCCACCCTCACCAAGCTGTAACACTGTGCCAGGTGGTGTCAGGAAAGGCCATGTAGGGAGATGGGGCTTTCTCATCAACCAGCTGGTAACAACTCCTCTGCCCCTGTGGTGACCATGTCAGGAGCCATACTCCCAAACCCGAAGTAGCAGTAAAAAGGAGTCCCTTGGGTGTTAGTGAAGGTTGAGTGGGGAATTTGGATGTCTACCTTCACCTAACAGTAGCAAGACAGCACCCTCATTCTCCTGCCACAGGGCTGCCTATCGAAAGGAGCCAGCTAAAATGGAAGGCTTAAATAAGACCCAGAGTTTCATATCAGGACATAAAACTACACAGGTTTCAAAGTGAATTCACTCATCATACCAAGAACCAGGAAGATGTCAAATGAGTAAAAAAAGAAAAACAATAGATGCTAACACTGAGATGACAGATGTTAGATAATCTGAAAAAGGTTTTAAAGAAGCCATAATAAAAGTGCTTCAACAAGCAATTATGAACATGCTTAAAACAAATGCAATAATAGAAAAACAGAAATAGAAAATAGAAAAAAATAGAAATCCTCAGCGAAAATATACAAAATATATAAAAGAAATGAAAATATTAGAACTAAAAAAATACAATAACCACAATAAAAAGCTCAGTGGATGTGCTCAATGGCAGAGTAAAGACAGAGGAAAGAATCAGTGAGATGGATAATGGAAGCTAGCAGTGGAAATTACTCAATCAGAGAAAATAAACTGAAAAACACAGAGCCTTAGGGAACTGTGGGGTTATAACAAAAGAGCTAACATTTGCGTCATGAAGTTTCAAAAGGAGAGGAGAAGAGAGTGGGACTAAAGTACTCAAATAAATGATGGCTTAAAACTCCCCAAATTTGTAAAGAGATACAAGTCTACAGATTCAAGAAGCTAAGCAAATCCCAAACAGGATAAACCCAAATATATTCATGTCAAGATACATCATAAATGAACTTCTGAAAACTAAAGACGAAGTCTTAGAAACAGCCAAAGAAAAACAACGCCTGACCTAGAGAGAGAAAACAATTAGAATGACAGTAAATTTATAATCAGAAACCTGGAGACCAGAGAGAAGTAGCACAGTATTTCCAAGTACTGAAGGAAGAGAACTTTCAACCCAGAGTTGCATACCAGGTTGCAGTGAGCTGAGTGAAAATATCCTTCAGGATGACATGAGAATATCAAGACATTCCAAGCCAAAGAAAAATTAAGAATTTTTCACCAGCAGACCACCCTAAAAGAAGCAAAAGGAAATTCTATAAACAGAAAGGAAATAATAAAAGAATGAAACTTGAGACATCAGAAAAGACAGAAAAGAACATAGCAAAAATTCAGGGAAATAAAATAGACTTTCCTTCCCTTTTTAAGTTTTCTGAATTATGTTAGGCAGTTGAAGCAATTTATGTTGTTCTAAATATATGTAGAGGAAATATTTACAACTACTATAAACAGGGAAGGTAAAGGGACAAAGAGAAAGGTAAAGTTTTTATACTTCATTCAAACTGGCAAAATAATAACACCAGGAAGGCCAGACACAGTGGCTCACACCTGTAAACCAAGGACTTTGGGAGGCCGAGGTGGGCAGTTCACCTGAGGTCAGGAGTTCGAGACCAGCCCGGCCAACATGGTGAAACCCTGTCTCTACTAAAAACACAACTAGTTGGCATGGTGGTGCACAGCTGTAATCCCAGCTACTCGGAAGGCTGAGGCAGGAGAATCACTTGAACCTGGGAGGCGGAGGTTGCAGTGAGCCGAGATTGCGCCACTGCTCTCCAACCTGGGCAACAGAGCAAGACTCCATCTCAAAAATAAAAATAAAAAAAATACTAATAACACCAGTAGACTGATAAGTTGTATGTGTAAATGCAATCTCTAGACAAACTACTAAAATAACTATGGAAAAAGATAAAATCAAAACATATCACTCAAAAAACACCAAAATCAAATTCTGAAATATGTTCAAGTGACCCACAGAAAAGCAGGAATACAAAAACACAGAAATGAAAAACAGAGACAACAAATAGTAAACAAAATATAAAATAGCAGACTTAATTAAGCCCTAACATAATAATGACTACATTTAATGTCAATGGTTTAAATACCAACTAAAGGCTGGGTGTGGTGGCTTATGCCTGTAATACCAGCACTTTGGGAGGCCAAGGCAGGTGGATCAGCTGAGGTCAGGAGTTTGAGACCTGCCTGGCCAACATGGTGAAACCCTGTTTCTACTAAATATACAAAATTAGCTGGTGTGGTGGTGCATGCCTGTGATCCCAGCTACTTGAAAGGCTGAGGCAGGAGAATTGCTTGAACCTGGGAAGCGGAGGTTGCAGTGAGCCAAGATCACACCATTGCACTCCAGCCTGGGCAACAGGAGCGGAAACTCCATAAAAAACAGACAAACAAACAAACAAAAACCTAAAAGGCAGAACTTGGTAGAGGAGATTTTAAAATATACTCAGTTATATGCTGCCTACAAGAAACTCACTTCAATATAATGAGAGAGGCTGGTTGGAAGTAAAAGGATGGAAAAATACATATCATGCAAACTTTAATAAAAGGAAGGCAGAATGGCTATAACATCAGTTAAAGTAGACTTCAGAGGAAAAAAATTACCAGAAAGTGACATTTAATAATGATAAAAGGGTCAATCCAAGAAGACATAGCAATCCTAAATGAATATGCACCAAACAACAGAGCTCCAAAATATGTGAAACAAAAACTGATAGACCTGAAAGAAGAGATAAGCCCACAATTATAGTTGAAAACTTTAACATTCCTCCCTCAGTAAATGATAGAACAATTAGAAAAAAATCAGCAAGAATATAGAACTTACCAACATCATCAACCAACAAGATCTAATCAACATTTATAGAACACTCCATTCAACAACAGCAGAATACACATTCTTTATAATTATGGGCCTTACACCTCAACAAATTAAAAGAATTGAAACTATACAAAATATATTCCCCTACCACAATATAATTAGAATTTAAATCAATAACAGAAAAATCTTTACACATTTGAAAACTAGACAACAGTCTTCTAAATAATCCACAGGTCAAAGAGGAAGTCTCAAAGAAAATTTAAAAATGAATGAAAATAAAAATACCAGATGTCAGTATTTGTGAGACACAGCTGAAGTAGTACTGAGAGGAAAATTTATAGCAGAAACACAAAGGAGGAAAACTCTTAATAATCTAAGCTCCCATCTCAAGCACTTAGAAAAAGATTAACAAAATAAACCAAATGTACATAGAAGGAAATAAGTAATTTAGAAATAAGAGCAGTAATCACTGAAATTGAAAACAGTAAAGTAAAAGAGAGCAATATGAAAAGAAACAGTTATTTGAAAAGATCAATATAACTGACAAGGAAAAAAATAGACAAGACACAAATTACCAATATCAAGAAAGAAGCAGGAGATATTACTACAGACACCATAGATATCAAACAGATAATAAGGGAAAACTATGCAACTTTAACTCTATACATATAAATTTGACAGGTGAAAATAAACAGTTCCTCAAAAAACATAAACTATCACAACTTACCCAATGTAAAACAGATCATTTGAACAGACTTATAACTATTAAGGAAGCTGAATGTGTAACTGTAAAAATCTTCAGCCAAACGCGGTGGCTCACGCCTGTAATCCCAGCACTTTGGGAGGCCGAGGTGGTTATGTTGCTTGAGGTCAGGAGTTCAAGACCACTCTGGCCAAGATGGTGAAACCCTGTTTCTACTAAAATACAAAAATTAGGGCCAGGCATGGTGGCTCACGCCTGTAATCCCAGCATTTTGGGAGACCAAAGCAGGTGGACCGCACGGTCAGGAATTCAAGACCAGCCTGACCAACATGGTGAAACCCCATCTCTACTAAAAATACAGAAATTAGCTGGGCATGGTAGCACATACATGTAATCCTAGCTACTCAGGAGGCTGAGGCAGGAGAATCACTTGAACCTGGGAGGTGGAGGTTGCCAGCCTGGGACAGGGTGAGACTCCATCTCAAAAAAAAAAATTAGCTGGGCTGTGGTGGCACGAGCCTGTAATCCCAGCTACTTGGGAGGCTGAGGCAGTAGAATCGCTTGAACTTGGGAGGCAGAGGTTGCAGTGAACCAGGATAGTGCCACTGCACTCCAACCTGGGTGACAGAGCAAGACTCCATCTCAAAAAACAAACAAACAAAAACTCCCCAAAAGAAATCTTTAGGTCCACATGATTTCACTGAAGAATTCTACAAAATGTTTAAGAAATAATTAATAGCAATTCTACACTATATTTTCTAGACATAGAAAACTTACTCTGTGAGGGTAGTATAAACTGGATACCAAAACCAGACAAAGACAAAAAACAAACCACAAACCACAGACCAATATCTCTCATGAATATAAATGCAAAATCCTTAACAAAATATTAGCAAATGGAATGCAACCATATAAAAAAGAATTGTACCACATCAGGTATGGGAGGCAAGGCTGGTTCAATATTTAAAAACTACTGTAATCCACTCAAAAAATTAATGTCAACAATTTATAAAAAGCCTAGAGCTAATATTATACTTAATGGTGAAAAATGGAATGCTTTTAAGATCAGAAATGAGGCAAGGATTTCTGCTTCTGCTTCATCACTTACATTCACTGTAGCGCTGGAAGGTGTAGCCAGTGCAATAAAATGAGAAAAGGAAGGAAAAGGTGTACACATTGGAAAGGAAGAAATAAAACGGTCCCATTTGCAGATGTGATTATCTATATAGAAAATCCCAAGGAATCTACAAGAAGACTCCCAGATCTTATAAGTGAATTCAGCAAGGTCACAGGATACATGATAAACATACAAAAATCAATTGTATTTCTATATAGCTAACAATGAATGTATGGCTACTGAATTTAAATTATCATTTACAGCTGCTCAAAAAATAAACGATATACTTATGATGTAAATCTAGCAAAATATGCATAGAACTTGTCTTTTGGAAACTACACAATGTAGATAAAAAAATTTAAAGTTGTGCTAAATAAATGAAGAGATATACCATGTCCATGGCTCAGAAGATTCAACATAATAAAGATGTCAAATCTTCCCAATTGATATACAGTTTTGTTGCAACTCATTAAAATCCCAGCAAGGCATTTTGTACATATAGGGAAGACTATTCTAAAACTTATATAGAAAGACAAAGGAACTAGAATAGCTAAAAGATTTTTGAAAGAAGAAAGTGGGAGCAGTCTATTTGATTTCAAGACTTATATAAGTTATTATATAACTTATACAAGAATCAAGAATGTGTGGTATTATAAGAGGGACAGACATGTAGATCAATACAACAGAACAGCGACCCCAGAAAATAGACCCATACAAATATACCAAACTGATTTTTGACAAAGTTTGAAAAGCAATTCAATGGAGGAAAGATACTTTTTCAAAAAAAAAAAAAAAAGTGCTGGAGCAATTGGATATCCATAGACAAAAAAAGAACTTTGATCCAATTTCATATCTTCTATAAAAATCAACTCAAACTTAACTGCAAAATGTGAACTATGTGAACTTAAATGCAAAACATAAAAACTATGTGGACTTAAATATAAAACATTAAGCTATAAAACTTCTAGAAAAAATTGTGGGAGCAAATCTCTGGGATCTAGGACTAGGCAAGAGAGAGCTTAGATTTGACACCAAAAGCACCATCCATAAAAGGAAAACTTTATAATTAGTTTCATAAATTTGACTCATAAAAATTTAAAGCATCATTCTGTGAAAGACCCTGTTAAGAGACTGAAAAGATAAGTTAAACTAGCTATAGAATAGAGAAAACATTTACAAAACCACATATCCATCATAGGACTAGTGTCTAGAATATATTGTTAAAAACCCTCAAAACTCAACAGCAAAAAATCATATAATGCCATTGAAAAATGGGCAAAGACATGAAGAAACATTCATTTTACTGAAGAGGACATACAGATGAAAAATAAACACAAGAAAGGATATTCAAACAATAGGAACATGCAAATTAAGACCACACTAAGATATCATAACACACTTCTCAGAATAGCTAAAATAAAACATAGTAACACCACCAAATGCTGGCAAGGATATGGAGAAACTAGACCATTCACACACTGCTCGTAGGAATGTAAAATGGTACAACAACTTTGGAAAACAGTTTGGCAGTTTTTTAAAAAAACCAACCACGCAACTATCATACAAGCCAACAAATGTACTCCTGGGTCTTTATCCTGGATAAATCACGACTGATGTCCACACGAAAACCTATACACAAATATTTATAGCACCTTTGTTCATAACAGCCCTTAAGTGGCAATAACCCTGATGTCCTTCAGCAAGTGAACGGTTAAATCAGCTCTGGTCTGTTTATGCCACAGACTACTACTCAGCAAGAGAGAGGCATGGACGATTGATACATGCAACAACCCGGCTGGACCTCCAGTGAATTATGCTGAGTGAAAAAGGCCATTCACCAATGGTTACATACTATGTGATTCCGCTTTTATAACACTCTTGAAATGACAAAGCTGTAGGAATGGAGAACAGATTACTGGTTTCCAGGGGCCTAGGTGAGGGTGAGACGGGTGGGAATTGGCTGTGGCTGTAAAAGGACAACACGAGGAGTTTTTGTATGGGAGCTGAGTCTAGCTTCACTGTGTCGATACCAGTGTCCTGGTTGTGACTTCTGTGCATAGTTTTGTAAGATGTTATCATGAGGAGAAACTGGGTAAAGGGCTTGCAGGATCTCTCTGTATTCTCTCTTACCACTGCATGGTAAGAAGTATCTCAAAATAAAAAGTTTAATTAAAAACAAAACAAAACAAAACAAAAAACAGAGACGCAGATGCCTGGGATTCACCCCTGACTAATTACATCAGGGTGTTGGGGCAGATTGGGTGGGCTGGATGGGCAGAGATGCTGTTAAGACCTGCAGGTGACTCTAATATTCATCAGGGCTGGGCACGGAGCACAAGTTCTCAGCCCTGGCTGAGGTTTGAAAACCCCTGTCCCGGGGTGTGAACTCAATATTTTTTGGAACAGAGAAGAGCTTGCTGGTGGATGGAAGGTGAGTCCTAGACCATCCTCCCCTGGGCAGCTGACAGCCCCAGGCCATGCCAGGTGAGATCAGGCAGGCTGACCTGGGGCATGTGTTTATGGAGAGATGCCATGTTTCAGCGGCAGCCAAGAATTCTTGGCCCTGGAGCTCACCCACAGTATAGTTATTTCTGGCCAACAAAGCACTGGACCAGAAAGCCTGCCAGGGAACAGGGGGCTGCACTTGGCCTACGATGGGGTGTGGGGGTGGGAGGAGGGGTATTGGGAGCATTGGCAAGCTGCCTGGCATGCACCAGGCTCCACTTCCGCTGCCCGGGATCAAGGAGTCCGAGGAGGGAGGCCAGCGAGGCCAGCAGCAGGAAAACTCCTGACCTCAGCCACGAGGGGTTTATCTTTGGGGTTAATAAGAAGGTAATTTAGAAAGAGGATTTTGTAGGAACTGGAAGCTGAGGATTATGATTTCAGATTGCAGCACTGACGGCCCTGTCCTGTTGCCTTTTACCTGCCCACACCCAAGCCCAGGTTACGGGGAGACACTGACTTGGCTCGGAAGGCCGCTGGGAGGGGAGGCTGGAGGCTCCCAGGGCCTTCGGACATCGAGGATGCTCGAGGGCAGGGAGAGGGCGGCTAAGTCTAGGATAAGTGACTAAGTGACTGATTATGTTTCCCAGATGACGATGCCAGTGTGGAGATGGGCACTGGGGACACGGGAGGTCCAAGGCTCCATGGCTGCTGCTCCCCGACCCTGCGTGTCCCTGTAGTGGGTGCCTGCACCGGGCTGTCTCCCGCCATGAGGGGAAGGCCCATGGAAGCACTGGGAGATGCCTTCTAATATCTGGGAGCCAGATTCTGTTTCTCCACACCTGAAGTCGGTTCCAGTGGCCGTTCTGACCAGAGTGCGGCAACTGGATGGGCGACTTCCCTGAGTTCCCCTCACAGGACCACAGCTCTTATGTCTACACCACCTCTCTCAGCTTACCTTCCACGACTCCACACACGTTGGCATACACATCCAAGATCTTTTTCCTCCGGCTTTGAATCTGTAAAAAAGAGTCAGGAGAATTTTCACCTCCAGAGAGGGGCAACAGTAGTGAGGAGGCAAATCCTCCATGTCAGCAGGGACAGGCAGCAGCTACGCCTGACACCAGAGACGCTGCACACAGCCCCCGTGTCAGCACCCCAGCCCCGACACACAGGGAGGAGGGTCTCCTTCAGGTCTTCCCACTCAAACATCTTCTCAGGCTCAGCTGGGTGGTCAGACTCATAAGATACTTGGGGATACCCCGGCATCAGTCTGTTTGAAAAGATGACCATGGGGACCCCCACTTGCCCTCAGGACACCTGTGCTGCAGCAGAGCCGTGCGGGGCTCCCATCCTGGATCATGTGGCTGGTGCCAGGAGACCAGGCCCACGGTGCACAGGTGCTCAGTGGCCCTGGCTGAAGAGTCCCGGGGCCACGGCTACCTATTTCTTTTGTAACAACCCCACAGGCTTCCAGGGTCTCTGCAAGTGGCAGCCCCATTACCGAGGTCACTGAACTCGGAGCAGGCAGAGCATGGCATCCTATCAGGACCAGGCCGGAGCCAGGATCCCAACTGGGCGTTTTTGCCATCAGTGATGTTGCCTAGCAACACAGCTGTCCTGCGGCTGGGGTCTGCAGCCAGGGCACAGACTAGAGGGACGACCACAGGCCAGGTCCACAGGGAGCCCAAGAGGGCTCTGGTCATCTCTGCCCTCACCCCTGCCCTGCTCCTGGCCACGGCACATTACAGGGCAGTAGGTGATAAAACCCTGGGGACAGTTTCTACATGTGAGCCTGTTTTTATATTTTTAAAAATGCATACAAGAAAAGTGTTTGTGTTTGTGTGTGTGTGTGTGTGTGTGTGTGTGTGTGTGTGTAGAAAATTGTCTGGCTGGATAAAACCCAGTATATTTACAAGGGTCTTTTTCTGCCGTCTGGCATTCCAAGTGATTTTACCTTTTTTCTCTTTGCTTATTCTTTTTCATGTTTGTGTATGAAGCTATATAATAAAAACAAAGTGGTTGGGTGTGATGGCTCACACCTGTAATCCTAGCGCTTTGGGAGGCTGAGGCAGGTGGATTGCCTGAACTCAGGAGTTTGAGATCAGCCTGGGCAACACAGTGAAACCTCGTCTCTACTAAAATACAAAAAAACTAGCTGGGCGTGGCAGCATGCACCTGTAGTCCTAGCTACTTGGGAGGCTGAGACAGAAGAATTGCTTGAACCCAGGAGGCGGAAGTTGCAGTGAGCCGAGATCACACCACTGCACTCCAGGCTGGGTGACAGACAGGCTGGGTCCCATCTCAAAAAAAAAAAAAAAAAAGGAAAGAAAGTTTTTTCCCCCCTTTTAACTATCTTGCTGTGAACCTGTCACTGTCCAGGTTTCCTTGCTTGGACTTTTGGGAGAAACACCCCGTCTTGCAGGAGAGCTGATTCAGTGAGAAAGTTCTAGTCTTGTGGCTGTGAGGGGGCCACATCTCACAGCTCATCACGGCATCTGCAGGAGCCTCACCCCAGCTGACTTGTTGCTGGTGGCAGACTTCTCCCTGGCCAGGTGAACCAGCGACAGCAGGCACAGCTCCGGGGAGCCCTGCTTGTCAGGGGCGGGCTCTTCGTCACTGTCCACACTCCGGCTCAGCAGCTGCTCATTCTCGGACGAGGCATCGTTCTCGCTGCAAAAACAAGAGCGATGGTCATTAGCAGCGCCTGGGGGGACTGCAGCCCTGACAGGTTCTCCTGTGGTGAACTTGTCCATTGCCCAGCTGTGGACAGTGGGGGGCAATGACTTGTTTTTCAACTGGGCACCTTGTGGGCACGGGACCAGGGGACGTGAGATGAGACAGATACACCGGTGGCTTCCTGCTTCCTTCCAAACAAGTCCATGGTGGGTGACCTGCAGGCGTCTATGGGCTGGGGCTGCCACTGAGCGTGGGAGGCATCCACAGGCCTCTCCTCTCTGCTATCTGACACGCAGTGGATGCTCCATAAAGGTTCATTGAATATGTCCTAGATCCCTGTATCTAATCCCAGTAAGCACCAAGTTCACCTGGTGTCTTCGTGTTAAGCAAATAGATTGATGTGGCTGGCACTGAATCCGTGCTGGCTGTCTGGAGTCATTGAAAAGGGAGCTGAATGGAGCCTTGTGCCTGGAAAGCCCCCTCTTGACTAGGGGGGTGACCTGGCTAACCTGTGTGCATTGCAGAGTGTGGCACAGCAAGCCCCAGCGGGTGAGGTGGGTGGGCGGTCGGAGGCACGAAGCCCAGGTTCATGCCACCTTGTGGTTCACAGCCCACAAAGAACCCAGGGTCTGCCCTTGGCACATGTGGGTTGGAGCTGAAACTCTTTTAAAACCATTCCAAGTCTATGAAAAACAATATTCTTTTTTAGAGGCATCCTGCTTGCTTCCTGTGGTTTGGCTGAAGACCTTTTTTTTCTTAAAAAAAGGATTATATTTGTTAGTAACTAGGTTACAGCAGTGAAGCCCACAGGCAAACACAACCCTAGAGACAGGGTAATACAAAGAAAATGAGAACCATCATGAAGCCCCAGTGGGATCCACTTCCTCGTCAGGCTTCAGGGCCTCACAAGGAGGTGGTAGGGCCCATCGCTGTCCCCACTTGAGAGCAGGTGAGATGGAGCAGGTGAGATGGAGCAGGTGAGGTGGAGCAGGTGAGATGGAGCAGGTGAGGTGGAGCAGGTGAGATGGAGCAGGTGAGGTGGCACCCCAGGTCCTGTCTCCAAGACCCAAGGACAAACAGCAGGGACAAAAGCTCAGTGCCTTGCTGTCTTTTAATGTACAATTGTCAGGGTTCAATTTGTATTTAATATTTGTATATGAAATAAGTATATATTTTTTCCTAGCAGGGCCTCTGAATTTTCCCTGTCTTCAACTGCAACTCAAGTCATGGGGCATGTCTCTGCCCTTTTAATTTCTGGAAATAAGAAAAGCCTGAAAAACAGAAGGGAGAGGCTGAGACAGAATGAGATAAGGCTGGGCTGGAGGCTGAGGAGCACGTTCAGTCTCTAGGGAGGCCCTATTTAAGAGTTACATCCATGCAGGGTGACCAGGTCCTGCCCTGGGTCCTGGGAGCAGCAGCTTGGATCTGGCACCTCCCGCCAGTCAGGCACAATGGGGCTTAGACCACAAATTCCTGCAGGGGTGGTGGTGGCTGAAAACTGATCAACTGGAATTGAGTCACTTGGAGGAAATAACCACCCCAACACATACTCCGCTTTTCCTTCCTCGTATGCAAAGACTTCGTATTTGTCCGCCTCCTGCCCGTGTGTCAGGGGTCTGAAGAGGCGCTGGAGTTTTCCAGGTGAGACAATGCACCTGGCGGCGCTTTATGAATGCCCAAGCTCCACACAGATGCTGGATCGATCATTATTTCTCGACAGGAATGGCTTTGCAAGGCAAACCACAGGAAGATCATGGGGTGGGGGCAGGAGAGGAGGGCTTAACCTCTGCTCTTCCTCTAACCGGTTTGGTGACTTTCTGGTGGCCTCTGTGCCCCATCTGCCAAGGGAGGCACTGTTGTGGGGGTGTCCTTCCAGCGCAGCCTGCAGTGGCCGTGGGGCAGAGGCTGGCAGCGGTGTCCAGGCACATTGCCAGGCTGGGAACTCATGCTGTGGGGTTGATTTTTGGAAGCTATGCAGGACAAAGTCCAAATGACCATCCCACTGGATGAATAGAACATTGACTTCCCTCTTCCCTCGATTTCAGAGCAGGGGCTGGTTCCACACCTTCCTGTGTGGGAAACACGGGAAAGGCTTTACCTGCCAAATCTCCTCCTCCGGGGGCCTCTTTACGCCACGTGGCTCCTTGGGAGCCTGGACTCAGACCCCGGCCCTGCTGCTCACTAATGTGTGACCTTGGGCAAGTGACAACTTCCACACCCCAGTGTGGTATCCTATAAACAGGGATGATGTGAGCACCTTGCTCCTGGCTGTGGAGGGGAGATGTGTTCACAGCCCGAGCCCAGCACCTGGTGGGCAGCAGGCACCGAATGCTGTTAGCCATCATCACCGCGGTTGTTACCAGCATTGCGGTGGCAGCAGTACTGGCACCGCCGCGAGTGGTACTGGTGTGTTGGCTGCAGCAGCAGTCATAGGGGCTGCTGCATGCATCCTTGGCTTACGTTCTGTCCTCCAGGTCTGGAGAAGGGGCATGAGGAAGTCGGATGTTAAGGAGGAAGGCCCAGGGAATTTGGCAGGGTGTAGGGACAGGAGCCTCACCCAAGAGCAGCAGGCAGCTGTTCCCACAGGCTCCTCACACCGCCTGACCCCTGCCAGTCAGCAGAGAGGCGGCAGGGACTGTCTGTCCCTGAACATCCCCATGGTGTCCCAGGCTAGCCTGTCAGTGCACCTGGCTGCACCCTGGCTCCCCTCCCTGCTCAGGATCCACAGGACCCCAGCTTCAGCCTGGTGCTGGGGGCTTCCACATACCTCTTGGTGGGCTTTGCTGGAGTTGCTGTCAGCTTCTCAAATTCATCCTTCTCAGAGAACATCACCACGTTGTCTGCAGGGAAATGGGGAGGTTGGGGAGACAGGAGTTAGAATTGGCTCATGGCTCTGCGCTCAGCTCAAGCCTGTTCTTCCTGTTGGGCAGAGCTGCCCGGTGTCTGCGTGGCACCACCCCGCGGTAAGCACAGCATAGTTCAGCATGCGAGAGCAGAAGCAGCGAGTAGGCCGCTGCTGGGGAGGCCCTCCACCCGGAGACGGGCACCACGCACGTGGGGTGTGGAAGCCCCGGTTCACAGACCTGGGGTCTCTTTCTTCTCCTCGTCCTTGCTCACTTGGGCCTCCACACTCTTCCCCGGGTGGCTGGTGCAACAGGCTGGGGAGAGAGGAGGGAGTGAGCAGCCAGGCTCTCCGACAGGGGGAGTTGACGGAGAGTCCAGGAGGCAGGGCACCGGCGCATGGGGGCCGTCACCTGGGGCAGAGGGCTTTGTCTTCAGGATGTAGAACATGATGATGAGGACGATGGCGATGGCCATGATGAAGATGGTGGACATTGCAATGATCAGGGCAGTGGCCAGGTGTCCTTGGCCTGAGAGTTCTGTGGGTGGAGAGAAGACATGAGTGACCCAGAGCTCAGGGTTCCTGCTGCTCTTCCCTCCAGGACTACAGCCCCTGGAAGCAATGTCCCTGCCCCTGGGATGCTTTCAGGGAACCCTGAAATCTGAGGCGCTTGCTTAGGCTGAGAACCAAGTCTTCCGCGTTGGTTTTGGCTGCCAGACCAGGACTGCCCACAGCCCTGCTTGCTGCCCTCACACTGGCCTCTCCAGACTTCTCTGGGGTCATCTGGTTGTTCCTAGGGAGTTTGCTCTTGCTTCTACTACTTTGGGAACCTGAGGGCAGGGTTTGGTGTGGAGAGGAAGAAAGGCCAGTGAACAAGAGTGTCTGGAAGGCAGCACAGTTCAAGTTTGGGTATTTCCAAACAAAAGTCAGGATTCCTCTCTCCTTCCGAGCTTTCATCCGAGCACCACCTAACTCCAGGATCAGCTCTGGATTCCGGGTTTGGCTCCATCCTGCACCTCATGCAATTTCAACCTAAGTGTCATTGTAAGAGCTCCAGGGCACAGGTGGTGCCTGGGCAGGGCCACCTAGTCCACCTGCTCTGCTGCCTCCACCAGGCAGTCCCTCAGTCACCCCGGGGGATTTTGCTCACTTCCCAGGTTAATGTCGACCTTGGATTGCATAAAATGCCCTGAAGCTCGTTCTCATTCTCTAAAATAACCAAACAGGACTCTGATTCTCTTGAAGTAAGATCCAGATTTGCCACCACCCAAATAGACAGGAGACAAGCATCTGAAGCTCTCGGATCACTACCTCTCGGGGGAGGTAGTGCCAGAGCTGAAAACCGCGCATGTGGGCGCTGAGCCTCCCCTGTGGGTGCATCTACAGGAAAACCAGCCTCCCAGCATCATCTGAGGAATACCTGTAATAGCATTTGCTTGCCAGGTCTATATGACATAAGTATTTTGATATTCTCCATGTTGTGAGCTCCTCCCCCCAGGGTCTGTGCAAATGAGATTCATATATCCTCGCCCAGCAGTCCTGCCTTTTGCTCTGCATTAGCGTGTGAGAGGCCCAGTGATGAGGCTGATGAGCTGGGTGCTCTGAGGGATCTGGAAGGTACCTCATGGCTCACTGAGACCCAGACCCGAAACATGTTTCAATAACGGGCTGACACTAAACCAGTGAGAGGGAAAGGCCAAGCCAGCTGCAGGGCTGACTCTGAGAGACATACTGAACTTTGGGGTCTTCCTAAATCCCTTCTTCCCTGGTTAGGGAGAATGAAATGTGCTTTCTGCAAGTGAATATTAAAGTGCCATGGTCAGCAGGTTTATATGAAAGCCAGTGATAGAACTGCTGTTGACTCCCAGCCAAACCAAAGCCCAGGACGCCTAGTCTCTCCTCCTGGCCCGGCTTGCAGCTGCCTGTGCTGCCCACCTGCCGCTCTGCCCCCGCCTTCATCACCGGCACCTCCCATCGGGCCCAGGACACCCATGGAGGGATCAACTCCGCTCCTTGCAGAGATAATGACTTCCTGCACGGGATGAGGGGGGCACCATGTCATTCAGTTACATTAGGGAGGTGAGACCAGGTGGGGAAGCGCACCATAATCATTACTCATAATCATTTCCTCTCTTCTTCCGAGCTTTCATCCAAGCACCACCTAACTCCAGGTGATCGATACCCGAGCACCCTTCTCACCTTTGTGGGCATGCTGCAAGGGAGACAGGGTGCTGCTGCCCGAGGTGCCAGGGAAGTTGGCAGAAGCTCCCGAAGTGGCTCCCACACCTGCAAGGAAAATAGAGTCCCTCAAATGATCCAGAGAAACTCCACCTTCAAAAACGCTGCCACAGAGCTCGTGGATCTGGATTCGCGATCATGAATGGGCTTGAGGCAGTGATGGCTGAGGGAGCTAAATATTTGTATTTCTTAGAGTGTTTAATGAACCCTAAAGAGAGTCATCATTATTGTTCTTTTTTTTTTTTTTGAGACAGAGTCTCACTCTGTCACCCAGGTTGGAGTGCAGTGGCACAATCTTGGCTCACTGAAAGTTCCGCCTCCCAGGTTCATGCCATTCTCCTGTCTCAGTCTCCCGAGTAGCTGGGACTACAGGTGCCCGCCACCACACCCGGCTAATTTTTTTTGTATTTTTAGTAGAGATGGGGTTTCACCATGTTAGCCAGGATGGTCTCGATCTCCTGACCTCGTGATCTGCCCGCCTCGGCCTCCCAAAGTGCTGGGATTACAGGCGTGAGTCACTGCGCCTGGCCCGTTATTGTTTTTTAAATAAAAACATTCATGTGATAAGTCTGCTAAAACTAAACAGTATAGGTTGAGGAGTTTTGCAAGCCTCACCAACTCAATTTTCCTATGCATGGAGACGAAGTATATGAAATCCATAAAAATAAGCAACATAGAATGTGTATATGAAAGTACCATTAGGGTGATACAATACTTGACTAATTCCTTCAATTACATACAGTAGGAATGTGTTAATACTTTTTCCAGTCATAAAAGTAATATATGCTTACTATTAAAAATCTAGAAAAGGGGACTGGATGCGGTGGCTCACGCCTATAATCCCAGCACTTTGGGTTTGGATTGTTGTTCAGCATCAGTCTGAGAAAATAGCTTCTTGATTTATACATATAAATATTGTTGCGGGAAGGAGGCTGGTGATAAAAGCGTATGAGATAGCTATCTGTATGTAGTATGGGTACAAGTTCTTCTTGTTAGAAGAACAAGAGGCAGCGGATCATGAGGTCAGGAGATCGAGACCATCCTGGCTAATACTGTGAAACCCCGTCTCTACTAAAAATACAAAAAATTAGCCAGGTGTGGTGGCGGGCGCCTGTAGTCCCAGCTACTGGGGAGGCTGAGGCAGGAGAATGGTATGAATCTGGGAGATGGAGCTTGCAGTGAGTGGAGATTGCGTCATTGCACTCCAGCCTGGGTGACACAGCGAGACTCTGTCTTAAAAAAAAAAAAAAGTAGAAAAGGGGCCGGGCATAGTGGCTCATGCCTGTAATCCCAGCACTTTGGGAGGCCAAGGTGGGTGGATCACTTGAGGTCAGGGGTTCGAGACTAGCCTGGCCAACATGGTGAAACCGCATCTTTACTAAATACAAAAAATTAGCTGGGTATGGTGGCACATGCCTGTAATCCCAGTTATTTAGGAAGCTGAGGTAGGAAAATCGCTTGAACCTGGGAGGCGGAGGTTGCAGTGAGCTGAGATCACACTACTGCACTCCAGCCTGGGCAACAAGAGTGAAACTCCGTCTCAAAAAAATAAAAATAAAAATAAAATAAAATAAAAATCTGGAAAAATAAGAACACGAGAAAGGAGGAAAAGAACTACCCATGGCCTCCTTGGCTAAGTTGACTTTTGCTGTATTTCTCCCTAGGATTTTTCCTCAGACATGTTTTACATAGCTGTGACCAGTTTCCGAGCAAGGTGTGCTCTGCCTTCCGTTACAGCTATGCTTCCTAAAACTCCCCTTCTACGGAAGAAGTGTCACTTAGCGGGGATAAAATGGAAGCCGATTTTGCTCTCAGTCAAATCACTAAGAAACAACCATTCAGCCAAAACAAAAGCATTCCACCACAGAACAGATCACGTCCTGTTCCAGACCTCCTAAAAGAAGACCAACCTTCTTTTAGGCCAGACTTCAGTTTTGCAAAGAATAAAAACCAACATGTTTCAAATGCATCTCCCACTCTCTCGCTTTTGCCTCTACCAGTTCTGGAGAAATCTGTGAAGTGCATTTGGTCTAAAGAAAAGCAGCCCCTGAGTCAAGGACAAGGCCAGCTGCTCTCCCCAAATCAAGGTACCTCCCCAGCCTGGCCCAGCCCAGAGGAATGGCCCAGCACTGCACCTGGTCAGCCCATGCAGCAAGGCTTCCAGGAGAAGCAAGCTTCCTAGTTGGGCTGTTTTTTTGTTTTGTTTTGTTTTGTTTGAGACGAGGAGGATCTCACTCTGTCACCCAGTCGGGAGTGCTGTGGCATGATCTTGGCTCACTGCAGCCTCTGCCTCCTGGGCTCAAGTGATCCTCCCACCTCAGCCTCCTGAGAGGCTGGGAGTACAGGTGTGTGCCACCACACCTGACTAATTTTTGTATTTTTAGTAGAGAAAAATACACGTTGGTCAGGCTGGTCTTGAACTCCTAACCTCAAGTGATCCACCTGCCTCAGCCTCCCAAAGTGCTAGGATTACAGGTGGGAGCCTGTAATCCACACCCAGGCTGGCTGTTTTCTTTAGTAGGAAGTTCTCAGGAGAAATGCACACTCTTGTTCTGTGAGTGGGGGCAGCCCAGGAGCTAGTGACCAGCTGAGCTATCCACTCGTGTCTCCCCTAAATGGAGTGGGGCCACAGGAGAACGGACTGTATGCTTCTCTGTCCTCACACCTGGTAAAGCAAATTGGCAGCTTGGCCAAGGAAACATTGGGCTTGGGAGTCCCAGGGCAGCTAAGAGTGCCTGGGACTGTCATAGGGTATGTAAGAAACGTCACCTGCCCACTGAGGGCCAAGTGATGTTTCCTTGTGTTTCTGGATGATGAATGGAAGATTTTTTCCTCCTGGGCCTCACACTTATGACAAGTCTTTGCTTTCTTAATTTAGCCTCTTACTTGGCCTTGGAACCAGTGTTCTTGTTCGGGAAAGAGCTGGCCAGGCGCGGTGGCTCACGCCTGTAATCCCAGCACTGTGGAAGGCCGAGGTGGGAGGATCACCTAAGAGGAGTTTGAGACCAGCCCGGCCAACATGGTGAAACCCCATCTCTACTAAAAATACAAAAATTAGCCAGGTCTGGGGGCAGGCACCTGTAATCCCATCTACTGGGGAGGCTGAGGCAAGAGAATCGCTGGAACCCAGGAGGCAGAGGTTGCAGTGAGTCGAGACCGCACCATTGCACTCCAGGCTGGGCAACAAGAGGGAAACTCCATCTCAAAATAAATAAATAGATAGATAGATAGATAGATAGATAGATAGATAGATAGATAGATAGATAGATAAACAGCTGGTGGAGAGGTGCGTGCCCCTGGCTGGAAACCACAAGCCCATGTCAAACAACAGAGCATCCCCCTCACAGACCTTACTGAAGTTGCTCTGGAAGTCTCCAGCGTGATAAGGGGGCTTCAGACTGTGTGCCCATTTCTGTTTGCTGGGAGGTAGCCTCCCCAACTTTATCAGGTGAGTAAGCACAGGGGCATCATAGCACAGTTTCCAGCATGACCTAATTTCCTTTATAAGGGCAAACAAGACATTGAAAAGAAGCTGATCTGTCTGTTCAGTAAGGCGCTCAAGGGATACACTGTCAGAGCAAAACAACAGCCATGGGCTGTCTGTGAATGTTTGTCATCTTGGTCTCTTCTTGTCCCTTCCTGCCGGGGCTTGCAGGCTGCTTCAGGTGACAGGGTTGGGGAGAGGGACACAAATATGCCCAGGCCTGTGGTCTAGAGTGGAGCGATAAACGCAGCCTAGTGAGCACACAGACGCTTGTGGAATGCCCCTGCAGCCCTGCAGGGCTGGTTACGCAATGACGTCCCCAAACAATGCCTGCAGACATGACATCTTCCTGCACCCACAGGCACCCACCTGCCCTCGGCCGGCCGGCTGTGCCTCTATCCTGACATTTCCTTCCCCAAACACCCCCAGCTGGCACCAACCAAACAGTCCCTGACTGTGCCGGGCTGCAGGTGTAGGCTGGGTGCTCCCTGGTGTGCAGGGATCCCTGAGTTGCTGAGAGAAACGCTTGCTCTGAGCATGTGTGCGCAGCCGAAGAGGTGGCGGCAAGGTGGGCGGGATGGTGGACCCTGACATTTCTCCAGAGCTCACCCTCTCATGTCAGGACTGGAGCTGAAAGCCAGCATCCAATCAGCCAGACCCCACAAGCCTCCTCAGGTTCCGAAGTTCCCAGGGCCACCAGAGCATCTACAGGGAGACGCTTCCCACGAGACCGGTCAGGAGAATCCCAGTCGCTAGATCGTTGCCCAAGGAGCAGGAGGACATGGGGATTTCAGACTTGCCTACAGGCCACCCAGGCCACCAAAGGGCAGCAGCTCACTTCCTGACATTGGGCCTCTTCCCTGTGCTCAGAGCTCGGCAACAAGGAATGGAGCTGCCCTTTCAGCAGAAGGGAGAGGGGCGAAGACCCTCAAATCACAAATACAGGCAAGGGTGAGCTAGAATTTCCAGAGTGGCAGCCCCGTGGCCGACAGACCTTGAGGGAGTGTGCTTGTGGCAAAAAAGGAAAAGGATCTGTCCCAAGAGCAGCTGTTTTATAAAAGCAACGCATGGCTCGTGTGGAAGCCAAAGGAGTGGATCTCACAGAAGTGGAGCAGAATAGAGGTGGGGAAGGAGAGGCTGGTTAACAAATACAAAAGTCCAGCCCGGCAGGAGCAGTTGTTCTGAGCTCTAGCACCCAGACTACAGCTGACAATAATGCACTGTGTATTTCTCACAGCTACAAGAGAGGATTTGGAATGTTCGCTACACAAAGAAGTGATACATGTTTGAGGTCATGCATATCATAATTGCCCTGACCGGATCATGACACTTTGTATACATGTATGGAAATTTCACTCGGTACCCCATAAATATGTGCAATTACTATGTGTCAACTGAAAGAACCAACATCTAGCTTACTTGGTCTGTTTTATCCACAATTCAGTGCCTCTGCCCTTGGGCAAGACAGAAGGTGTGCTAAGACCAGAGTGGGTGTCAAACGGGAGGTGGTGGGCCTTGCCATCCCTGGCTGCCCCCGCACACGTCTCTCACCTCTGCTTGCTGCCACTGTCACTACACATACAACCTACAAGAACAGGTGGGCAGATCCGGTCCCAAAGTGCCAACCTTGGGTAGCACTGGGTGTGGCTTGAGGACAGCTCATGAAGGCACCTGCAGAGCTTGAAGCAGGGGTTGGGTAATAAGCCCAGGTTGTTCTGCTATTTTTCAGGAGAGTCAGAAAAATCGCCATGGGAAACAAGCACCTACTCTGCATTACCCCTAAACGCTTGAAAAAATCCATCCCAGAATCACACAAGTATGCATTTCGATATTATTAGCATACCAGCATCCTGTTGAATGCACGTGATGTCTAAAAGAGGTTTGGGCAAAACCCAGCATATTAAAAAGAAAAGAGAGCGGCCTGGGCTAATCCTCTTCCACTCCTTCTGCTGTTACCAGCTGTGGGTCCACAGACAAACCCTCGAGCCTTGCAGGGTGGTGGGTGGGGCTGGGCAGGGTGGGGCGCGAGCAGGCCCAGGGGCCTGGGCTGGAGATGCAGCCCTGGTGCAGCCCCCAGGACAGGCACTGGCACCCCCTGCACCTGCGTGCAGGTTCTCCTGGGCCGGGGTCTACGCCTGTCTACTGAGGATTAACTCCTCACTAACCAAATATACAGTGTCTGGAGCTTTCCGCCCGTTCCACTGTGTGCTGTGTGTTTCGGTTCATCTGCCTCTTGGGATGCCTGTTAAGTGGAAGGTGCTCCATGGGTCTCTGTTGGGTGGCCAACTGCGGGTCCATCTCCCCTCGTACACTTCCATGTGCACCCGAGTTTTGAATAAGCAAAGCTGGGGTGTTTGATAAAAGCTGGTATGAACTGCAGTCCCAGAAAACAGGCAAAAATGTCCATATAAGGCCTATATTAAAGTGAAAATGAGGCCAGGCCAGGTGGCTCACGTCTGTAATCCCAGCACTTTGGGAGGCTGAGGCGGGCAGATCACGAGGTCAGGAGATCGAGACCATTCTGGCCAACATGGTGAAACCCCATCTCTACTACAAATACAAAAAAATAATTAGCTGGGGGTGGTGGCACACACCTGTAGTCCTAGCTACTCAGGAGGCTGAGGCAGGAGAATCACTTGAACCCACGAGGCGGAGGTTGCAGTGAGCCGAGATCACACCACTGCACTCCAGCCTGGGTGACAGAGCAAGAATCTGTCTCAAAAAAAAAAAATAAATAAACAAAGTGAAAATGAGCAGGGACTGGTTCTGCCTAGCTCGCCGTGGAGTTCGAGGCAGCGGTGGTGAAAATGAGCAGGGACTGGTTCTGCCTAGCTCGCCGTGGAGTTTGAGGCAGCGGTGACTCCGGGAAGCGTCCTGCCAGGCACTGTGTTCCCCTTCCCCAGGAAGCCTCAGCCAGCCAGAAGCACATGGCCGGAGGGAGCTACGCCTCCATTCACAGCCACAATAGCTCATATGGGGGCCTTTGAGGTCTGTTAATCCACACAATTTGGAACCTCACCAGTATGCATTAGAGGCTGGCTGGGGTTCTCTGCAGAGGGTAAAAGATTGCGTTTTTAGGAATGGTCTGTTTATTGACTCTTACAGCTGTCGACAAGGGGTCCCAGACTGTGGCACTGGCTGTGTACCCCCTAGTGGCAGATTCTGAACTGTGGGCAGACTCAGCAGAGACTCCCTAGCTGCTCCAAGTGGGATTCCATGGGAACCTGCTAGAAATGCTGAGTCTCGGGCCCACCGGGACCCGCTGTGTCAGAATCCATTGCTCAGCGGGTCCCTGGAGATGTGTGCGCAGTCAGGTCTGAGAGGCTCTGCGCCAGGAGCAGCTGAACGCTGGTGTCTGGGAGGCTGGGAAGCCCGCATCACACCTGAGGGGAGGTGCTTGCCGTTTCGCATCACAGTAGGGCACCCAGGCACGAGAGATGGAAACCATGGAGTACGCAGAGTAGCAGAGATTTCTCCAAAAGGCCAGCCTACTCGGGCTTTGCCTCGGGGGCCTGCATCACCGATGATAAGAAAACAGCTGCCAGGCTATTGCAATCTTAACCCTCTGACTGCTATTTATTTATTTACTTATTTAGAGACAGAGTTTCGCTCTTGTTGCCCAGGCTGGAGTGCAATGGCGCAATCTCAGTTCACCGCAACCTCCACCTCCCAGGTTCAAGCGATTCTCCTCCTCAGCCTCCTGAGTAGCTGGGATGACAGGCATGCGCCATCATGCCCAGTTAATTTTGTATTTTTAGTAGAGATGGGGTTTCTCCATGTTGGTCAGGCTGATCTTGAACCCCTGACCTCAGGTGATCCACCCGCCTAGGCCTCCCAAGGTGCTGGGATTTCAGGGGTGAGCCACCGCACCCGACCCTGACCATTCTTTCTAGGGAGGGATTTCTGCTGCCCAGTGTCCCAGGCCCTGGGGCGCCCTCTCGGGTCTGAACCGTAGCCAGGCTAGAACCGGCAGTGTAGGTCGACGAGGCTCCGTGGTGCACCCGCCCTCTCTCCGCACTAGGAAGCTGCCTCATGGGGAGGCCTTCTGCCCAGTGTTCCCAGCACCCTGAGTGCGTAGCTGACTTCCCAGCCCTGGATCTCCGCCTGGAGCTTCAGGCCATCTCTGGGTTAGCTATCTCGGTCTGGATTTCCCACAGTCGCCTCAAATTCCACACACGGAGTCTCTATCTTCCCTCCACCTCCCCACTAAGCACCCTCTTGCCCCTGCCTTCTGCAGCTGAGCAAGTGGCACCATGTCCACATGGCCAGTCACGGAGACACCTGAGTGTCCTCTTCTGAATCTCTTTCCCCTGCTGTGTGCCGTCTGCACCCCTGGTCAGTGAGGAAAATGCAGGCCAGCTCACGGGCTGTGGAGCCATGCCGCCTGCTGGGCTGGGATACTTCATCTCTGGTCAGTGCCCAGCGCCTGGCCCTGGAGTGGGCACTCCACATGCATCGCCCACGCCATCACACCTCTCCTCCCAACAATCATGTCCCCAGTTTGCAGATGAGAAACTTTCCCAGGGGTGATCACTTGTAATGAAACCCAAGCCTGATGCTGGACCCTATCTTCCTCCCTATTACGCCAGGGCAACGTGTTGACCTCGCTGCCCGCACTGTCATTACAACACAGATCCATTTATGCAGGATGGTGCAGGGAAAACAGAAAACCAGAAAGCTCTGGTCGCCCCAAGTACGTCTTGCTCTGTAATTTAACTGAAAAATAACCGAAGGCCTTTTCATCTCTTTTCACCGGGCTACAGGGCTCCACAGTATTGCAGTCACTGAGTACAGGCTCAGAGCTGGGGGTGAGCATGTTTTAATCCAAGGTGACAACCAACCCACAGCCAGGACTGATCTACAATCTGACGTCTGTCCTCTTTGATTTCCCTCTTGTTACTTGGCAACCCCAGAAACTGGAATGATTTTATTCCATTTTAAAGGAAAATATACGTTGCTTTTTCATTTCTCCTCAGGATTATTTGAGGGCTGCATCACATTAATTAACACCCTGGGGCACTCACGATGTGCTTCTGGGTGGATACGGTGGGCAAAATTGCCCCTGAGCCACACAGCAGCCTGGGCAGTGGGCACCACTGGGAGCTGCCCTGGGCAGGAGAGAACATGGAGGCTCCGGGAGGTGAGATAATTCGTTTAACTCAGGCAGTGAAGCTCCAGAGCAAGCTCATAACCTACCCTAGTGGTTCCCAAACTTGCTAAAAAGGTACATTCTCTGGTTCATCCAGACCTGATGAATCGGGGGAGGGGGGCCCAGCAATTGGAGTCGTAAGAAACTCCCATGGTGCTCCCCTGAGAATCACCCGCCTGAAACCCTCTGCTTCACAGAGGTGCAGAGAAGCCGCCATCTCTTTTAGGATAGGAGGTGATTGCACTGCACAGGTGCCTCAGCGTGGGGTTCGAGTCCAGGAGGTGTGGGGGAGCGCTGTGGGCACTCCTAGGCTGGGGAGACCCTGGCACTGACCTGGGCTCACTCCTGGCTGGTGCCTCCCCTGCAGCTGCGACCCATTGTCTGCTGCAGCTCTCCTAAGGTGTGTGTCATCCTCAGTCAGGGGCTCTTGGCAAGTCTGACTGTGGTTTGCATAATCCACCATTTGTTGCTACAGAGTACCAAGGATGTGAATTTCGTTTGGCGAGGGCCCAGGTAAATCAAGAAAACAGAGGGGAGGAGGAGGTGCTCTTGACCACAACCATGGGTTTGAGGAAGACAGGGCCTGCTGGACCTGGGCAGCTAGTTGGCAATTTCGGACTCCTGATGAAATGTTTCCTGAATCCCTGGCTGTCCAGGGTGAGGCTGCTGATGACGGTCCTGTGTGTGGGTCTCAGTGACTCCACGGGGCTTTCTAGCTCTGACGTTTTGCTGACTGCTGGGCAGGTGCCCGGGGTAAAAAGATCTCTGGATTGAGACCAGTGCAGGCCCAGAGGTGGAGAGCATCACTCTGTTTGGCATTCACACTGAGGCCCCGACCCAGGCAGGGGTCCATCCACCCCAAGGCCTAGCTGGCCGCATCTCCCCATTTCCCAGATGGGCAAGCTGAGGCCTGGGGCCTTGCCCAAGGGGCTTCTAACGAGAACACAGCAGGACTGTCTATTTCTCCGCTGATCTCCCTCAGGGCTGGATTCTAAGGCCCTACCCCAAGGCCTTCCTGGGAGCCGGCTTTCCATTAAGCAGGCAAGGGCAGGAGGTGGGAGTGGGGTGCGCTCGTCTTTAAAATCTTCAGGACTCAGGGGACTGTGCTTGCTTTCCACATGTGACAGACCTCACTGCTGGACTTAGAGAGGCGCCCCTGCCGCGACTCGAGTCTATTCTGGCTGCCACATTGGACACGGAAGGCTGCGCCGTGTGAGAACTCTCGAACAGAAGGGCCCCTGAGGAGGGCTGTTCTTCTCCCAGGTTCCACAGGCAAAGATGCTTTTCCGAATAGGTAGGGAGTGTCTGACATCTTTCCAGACTGGTTCTTCATCCCACAATGATCTGGCCTTGAGTCAGCCTAGATCCCCACAGAGGACACGTGGGCCATGGCAGCTGGCTCCACCATGGGTCAGGCTGGCGCCGAGCTGCGGCCTCCTCTAATTTGTGAATTAATTAGCATACGGCTGGCAAGGGAAATGGTTTTGAAGATGAGCAAACTCACTGGTGCAGGGCTCATGCACTTCAGTGATTTGGAAGGGACAGAATTGCTCTCCCTGCAGCACAGCCCACAGCACAGAACCCTCCTCCTGACTTGACCAGAAGGAGGGAGGACATGCTGCACCCCATTCCTGCTCCTCCCTTCCTTCCAGCGTGGTAAGATGCAGGCCCTCTTTCTCCTGGACAACATTATTACGAGACACGGGGGTAGTGGGGCCTTACGGAGAGCAAAGAGAGGCAGGGTCCCAGGGTCAGCTGCTCCTCCAGCCTTGAAGGAGCCAGAGGGTGGCAAGTGCTCCTGCAGCCCGGGACCAGACACCCAGCTTCCTCCCAGCTGCCTGTCCTACCTGCCTTCGTCTCTCCCAGACCACACATCCAAGAGTCCACCCAGCACATTCCTCTGAGGCAGAGGTACCTGGCCCTTCCTCATAAACAGATGCCCATGAAAGCCAGACTGAAAGAACAGGACAGAAACACCCCAAGGCAGGATTATAAACTCCTGAGACTGTTAACATGTGCTTTGTGGAATCGGTTTCATTAATTGTGATCACATTTATATTTTCCTTGGCCTCATTCTCACCTAGCGCTTCGTAGTACTTTGCAAAATAGTAGTACTTCGCCTCTGTGATCTCCTTGGTTTTTACAATAACCATGTGAGATTGGTAGGTCAGATGTTAGTACCCCCACATTACAGATGAGAAAACCGAGGCTCATGGAGGTTAAGTGACTTGTCAGGTAGCCGGTGGCCAACCTGCACTAGCACCTCAGCCTCTGACTCAAGGCTCAGCTGTGGCAGACCTCCCTGCCTTCATAGACCTGTCTAGACAGGCCACAGGCACAGTTTCACTAATGCTGTTACTGTGATTCACCTTGTCCAGGTGCCAGGACCGGCTGCTTCCTACACCCTCTCTAGTGAAAGAGACCCGTGCTGAACAAATACCGTGCTGGTGGGAGGACAAAGACACTCACATTCCTTGGTGTTGGGGGGCGCCAGGAGGCAGGAGTAGCAGACCATGCCGTAGATGTTCCTGGGTCTGTTCTCCAGCATGTAGTAGCTATGGGGGAGAGACAAGACAAAACAGAGACAGGTGAGCTGGACAGCACGCAGGCAGGGACTGGCACAGAGAGCACGGCGGCCGGTCTGCAGGCCCACAATCCAAGTTGGGCATGAGGCCACGTCCAGTCAGCCGCCCGCTCTGTCCACTCAGTTTCCTTGGGGTTTCAGCCTGTATTAAAATGGAGCATTCTTTTAACAATATTGAGCCGCCAGTGTGGGCCTTTCTTTTAATCTCAGCCCCTTTCTGATTCCTCTCTCTGGTGGCTGTGTTTAGTGTGTGTGCCATCACCATCATCCACCAGAAATATCCCTGTGCCTCCACATGTAGGCCCTGCTTAGCCCCCCAGGGGTCACACCAACCAAGGCCAGACCCTCCTGGAGGAGGAACACGCCCTCGGTGGGCGACCTCCCCAGAGCCTGCAGCCTGCTGGGATTACGGGCGTGAGTGTGCCTCTGGGACACGTGGAACTCCCAGGCCATCTGCATTGCTGCTGAATGCCACCAGAGTGCAGCTGCAGGAGACAGACGGTTGTGCTGTCCAGAGAGGTCAATGCAGGTGGCCCTCATGACAGCCGGCAACACAACCAGGTTGCAAGTACCTCCTCCTCAGGAAGCACTTTACGGAAGACACCCTTGGAAGAGCAAAGCCTTTACGCTGGGGTTGCACATACAGCGCAAGGAACAAATCATTCACAGTAGCTCCGTTTGAAGTCCTTCAGCTCCCAGTGATGCTCCATTTTGTCTTTCAGCTCCCCGAAGTCACAGCGCCAGCCCCGTGGCTATATGACGGCTCAGGTCCTGCTCTCAGGGGTCTGCCCTGTGCCTGTGCTCCCTGCGGCTGCCCCACTCCCAGGCACAGCCTCTGCTGGCACCACCCTCTCCTTGGGGCTCCCAGCTCGGGTGCCTTCCCTCTGCAGGCTGTGGCTCCTACCCTAGGCTGGGCCCATTTTCCATAAACAAATGCTCAGCGGAGAGCGTGGAGCCATTTGTCACAAGGTGAGAAGTTGATTAAATAACATGAGTGGCGCCAATGCTTTCCCTATTGCAATTCAAGAGCTGGGATGAGAAGGAATATTTCCATGACTGTTTTCTAATCTCTTTTTTATTAGCCAGGCCCCACAGAGTCCCCTGCTGATGGTAGTGCTAAGCAGCAACCTGGCGCGGGGGTCTGTGGGCTCCCGCCTTCCTGAGCCTGGACTGTTACCAGTAATGTTAGGACCATAATTGCCTGCTCTCCCTCAAAGCCCTTTATCCTCAGATCCCTGTGTATCTTGTAAACATTAATTAACCAATCTCAAAACACCTCCCAGAGAAGCCACGACAGCTAGTTTTACAGCTAAGCCTCTCGCAAATCTACCTTCTGCCCTCCAGAAGCCACCTCTTTCTATGAGGCAGGCCAAGGCACGTGTCTGCCACCTGGCCTTGTGAGCTCACGGGCATGTGGGCCAGACCAGGTCCACCTGCAGCTTTCTAATGTCCCCAGCCCAAGCTGACACTTCTGAGAAACATCTTGGGCTCCTAGGCAGCCCCCTACTCCCCATCTCACCTCCTCCGTGCGTCACCTCCTCGTCCCTCGCCTCCTCCACCTTTTCTCACTCTGCCTCCAGGCATTCTCTCTCCCACCTAGGGGGATTGGTCCCGCTCCTGGACTCGGAGGCCCTCCAGGGCAAGCCTTGTTCACATCTATATTTCCTTGGACCTTGTGCTAGGCACTGAGGAAGAATGGTTCTCTGTAAACACTGGCTGAATGAATGAATGATGCCAAGTTCTTCTCTGTGGAACCTGGATGCTGAGGTGGACAGAGGCCCCAGAAGGCCTCTGCCCATCCTAGTTCACACCCCAGGTGCCGGGCTTGCTCTCTGTCATGGGTGATGCTCCACGGCCACACGGTGGGTGCAGAACACCCGGCCGTAGGATGGGTGCCCACTGGGGCCACTACATTCTGAGCATGGGGAGGGCGGTGGCTCTGTCCCACAACTGCGTCTTTGGCTTGTCCTGGGAACCCAGGCACCTTCTGTCACAGGCTGGCCACCCTCATCCGTGGGGGTCATGTGCATGGGTACAGCTATGCAACCTATCCAGTCACTCAGTTAAGGAATATTGAAAGGTAATAAACTTTTTTTTTTTTTTTTTTTTCCTGAGACAGAGTCTCCCTCTGTTGCCCAGGCTGGAGTGCAGAGGAGCAATCTTGGCTCACTGCAACTTCCACCTCCCAGGTGCAAACAATTCTCCTGCCTCAGCCTCCCAAGTAGCTGGGATTACAGGCATGCATCATGATGCCTGGCTAATTTTTGCATTTTTAGTAGAGACGGGGTTTCACCAGTTGGCCAGGCTGGTCTCGAAGTCCTGACCTCAAGCGATCCACCTGCCTTGGCCTCCCAAAGCATTGGAATTACAGGCCTAAGGCACCGTGCCTGGCCGGTGATAAACTTTTAAAAACACATTGGCTCCAAGAGGCTGTTATGAAACTGTGCTTCCTCACCCCGTGAGTGTTCAGTGCCTCCTGACAAGGAGAAGCCACCGTTTTCTAGCACGTACTACTGCACACAACATTTCTAAATGTTAGGTTCTCTCTGTGGGACTAGCCTAAACTCCGCACGGTGTGGCTTACACCTGGGTCTCTCATCCTGGGCTGCACAGCAACGAGGAACACGTGCCTATCTTTTTCTGCCTGAGCTTGTCACCAACCCGAAATCAGGTGTTCATTTAGGGATCTCTGGCCCAGCTACAGAGTGTCTGCTCCCTTCGTCTTTCTGGAAAGGTCTAATTTCCTACATTTTGATCCATATTTGGCTTTCTTCCTAGGTCCCCCGACCTCTGTTCTATATCCATTGATTAAGGTGTACAGCCCAGGACAAGAGTCAGTTTAATTGGGTCCCCTACGATCTGTTGTTTAGGGACGGACTTTCTCTCAGTCAGTAGATATAGATTTTCCCAGAGAGTTCCTTTCTTCAGAACTCTCATGCCTGTAAGGGACGCTGCAGGTTCCCAGATGTTCATTTTCCTCCAGCCATGTTGGTGTGCAGAACGAGTGCAGAGCCGCTGTGTCCTGCCCCCTGCCCCTGCCATCCAGAACCACGGGCTGGCAAATCCTCTGGGGTGAGAAGGCGCCCTGGAGAGGTGGGGAAACGTAACCTCTCTCTCCTGCTTTCCTCCTGTTTCGGTTCCCAGGTCCTCCCACAGAACCTCTTCCCACAGGAAAGCCTCGGGTGCTGCTCATTGTTCAGTGAGTGTCCTGGCCACACAGCCGGGAGGGCGGAGCATCAGGAGGAGTACCTGCCAAACCAAACCACAGGCAGCAGCCGGGGCCCAGGACACACTGGGACGAGGCAATTCGCATCCGTAGCCTGACAGCCACTCGGATTCAGGAATGAACGCAGCCTTTCATGGAGCTAGTCACACCGGTCTGCCAAGACTCCTGTGATCCTCCTCTGTGACACAGCATGACAGCCTCACAAGAGGAAGTGGGGCCTCCAGGGTCCTACCGTGGGGAAGCCTTGTCTGCAGTAGAGGGGGCGGCATGAGCCCCTAAGAGGAGCTGGGATTCGGAGGCAAGGCGGGGGCTTTCAATTTTGGTGGCATTGGGACTGGCAGTGATGATTTGAGCAGACACAGCACATAGTGAAGCCAGCCTGGAAACTGTTCCCATCGTCTGCACCCCTGGGAGCAGTGCGAAGGCACTCGGAGGCGCGTGCTGAGGGTGTCTCTGCACTGGGACCCTTGCCTGCCCAGCAAGTGTGCTGGGCCTTGCTATGTCCTGGGTGCTAAGGGTGGTGTGGACTGAGCAGGTCACTGTCCCACGGAGCAGGGCAGGAGGCATCAATATTCCAGCACTGGAAAGAATGTTAAAAGCCCAGAGAGCAGCCTGCCCACTAATTCTGCAGATGGCCGTCCACATTCACCTGAATCCTTCCAGAGGCAGGGAGCTCACCACCCTTCCAGCGTCCAACTTCTTTAAACATTACACACTTTCTGGTAAATGTATCAGAACCAAGCACGTTGTCTTCAGGCCACAGAGTCAGCCCTGGCCTTCGAGTACTGGTGGACACCTTCTCGGATCTGAACCGTAGCCAGGCCAGAGCCAGCAGCACAGATCAGTGAGGTTGCGTGGTGCATCCGCCCTCTCCCTGCAGGGGGAATTTGCCTCCGGGGGAACTCTTCTACCACAGCTGCTCCCAGCACCCTGAGTGCGTAGCTGACTTCCCAGCTCTGAATCTCCACCTGGAGCTTCAGGCCGTCTCTGGGTTAGCTATCTAGGTCTGGATGTCCCACAGTCCCCTCAAATTCCACACACACAGCCTCTATCCTCCCTCCACCTCCCCACCAAGCACCCTCCTGCTCCTGTCTTCTGCAGCTGATCAAGTGGCACTCTTTCCACACGGCCAGTCACGGAGACACCTGAGTGTCCTCTTCTGAATCTCTTTCCCCTGCTGTGTGCCGTCTGCACCCCTGGTCAGTGCTCTCTTTCAGAGGGCTCTCAGATTCTTCCTCTCCTCTACCCCCAACGCCTCTGCTCCAGCCCTCTCCCTGCCCACAGCACCCCTGGTCCCAGGGCTCTAGGCTTTCCGTGCTCAGCCATGTCCCTCGCTGCTTCCAGAAGCTTCCAGAAGGACGTCCTGCTGTGTCCTACCTGGCTCAGCAGTCTGTGTGCTGACCTGCATCGGCTTCAAGCTGAAGGTTCAAGTCTTCAGCGGTGGTTTCCAGAGCCTGGTTCCATCTGGTCCCTGCCCTCCTCCCCGGCTTGTGCACACCTCCAGGTGTGCAACTCTTGCTCTGGCCACAGGGACCCAATCAGAGTCCCAGGCGCTGCCCAGCTGCCCAGCCCTCTGAGCTCTGGCGTCAGCATCTCCACCTGTAGGCCTCTGTCCTACTTCTTAGCCTAACTCATCCAGGTATCACCTCCACAAATCTCCCAAGACCCCTGCTGACACTACCTCCCCAGCCATGAGGTGAGAAGTCCTTCTGCAACTCCTAAGACACTCTGAGTGTGCCTTATGCACTGAGCTGTGGTCATCTCCCCCATCCCCACCGGCCTCATCACTGCCGCCACCTCTCCCACCTGTACCAGCTGTACCAGGGACACCACCACTGCTTTTATTTTTAGTCTCTATTTGTAGCCTTTGCAAAGCATTATGCGTTGTGGCCACTAGGGGGAGGAAGCAGCAATAGCCGTGGCTCAGGATTTTCTGGGGATTGACAGTGTATTTTCCTGGTCCCTGGCAGAACTTGCTGAGGTGTCCTGCCTGGAAAAAGGAAGATTTTCTTTCTCTCTTTCAGGCTAATTGCATTTTCAGTTTTTTTTTGGAAAATCTCTGATGCATAATCATTTTGGTGGGATTATAGTATCATATGACTCAAATATTTTTATTGATAGCATCCCCACAGTGTTCCCAGAATACTAAAGATACTGCTTTTGTATGAACTTTTAGTTTTCTTTTTCCCAAAGTGTTTCACATGTGTTACTCTACTGTAAGTATTCAAGCAATTTGCTTCCTTTTGGTGGTCAGAAGATATTAGGATGGTTAATGGCCACTTAGGAGACACAGAGGCAGAGCCTGATGGGCTGCCTGTCCACCGCAGGGGCCAGGACTCTCCGTCCTGGATGCTGCCCCTTGCGGGACAGGACCAAGGCCAGGTGTGTGGCTGCACTGAGGCCTGCAGTGTCCATGACACCCTGTTCCCAAGGTCCTTGCCCATAGCCCCTTGGGGTTTTCTGCAGAAAGCATCCCCGGGTTTGCCAGGAGGGCCTGTGCTTACCCAGGAAGACAAGGGCCACACTCGGCGTCGTTCTCCATGTCCCCCGGCGTCAGCACGGTGGCCCGGAAGAAGCCCTCACAGTCTTTGTGGCGCCTGCATATCTGGTAGCCTCCTTTGGAAAATTTCTCCGCCGGGCAGGGGACGCAGCCATAGTCCTCGTCTTTGGTGCCGTAACCACAGGACTGGCCGGGGGAAGAAGAGAGGAGACACAGGTAGGTGCAGCAGCCAAACCACACCGACTCGGCCCACGGTCCTTGGGCAGTGACGTGCCGGCTGTCTCCGGAAGCTACTCTTGCTGGGCCTCGGTTTCCTGGCTTGTCCTAACTGCAAAGCCCCCAGGAACCAGCTCACGCTCCGGGTTTGTCCCTTTCCTTGCCACTCTCTAGACGCTGCCCCTCTTCTGAGCCTCCCTGAGGTGAATTCAGTGAGCTGCTGGAATGCCCAGGCAGTGCAGGTAGCACTTGGCATCTAACTTTCCTCAGCTTGCTACAAGAACCAGACGCTGAAACCCTGGAGGTTTCCCTTAGTGCTTAGCTTGCCCAGAGGAGGAGGGAGATGCAGCACTCAGGAAAAAATGCACTAGTACTGGAGAACATTTCAATCCTGCTTCCAATCAGATGACCTGATGCTCGTTTAATCAGGGTAGAGTGGGAAAGTGGTCCTTTAAAAACATTGCAGAACTGCTGAAAAATCTGTTTACGAATGCTCAGCCGGAGAGTGCCGTTCCTGGGCTCACGGCAGCTCTCGCCGTCAATCTCAACGTCCAGGGAGTGTGACTGGCTGGTTTGATACACCCTGGCGACCTCTCACACAGCCATGCAGGCTCAGGGCACCAATGCCGCAAGCAGGAGGCCTCCCCTGAGAGCGCACGAGGCCCCAGGAGGGCTGGGTCCTTACCAGGTAGGGCTCCTCCCCTGGCCCGCAAGGGGGGCACTCCTGGCACAGCCCCGTAGTCTGGTTGTAGTATTCGTTCTCGCCGCAGTTTGAGTATTCTGCTCGGGCCGAGCACATCAGAGACACCTGCCAACAAAGAGGGGTGTTGTGGCCTCCATATCTCCTTAGAAACATGTGTGACTCCCCCAAGAGCCCAAGGTTGACATAGGAAGGGGGTGCTCTGTGGTGGGGGCTCAGTCTGGGAAGGTGCCAGCTTGTGAGTGCTCACTGCTGCTGAGTCTCCAGTGGCTCCTGGTTGATCACCTGGGCACGGCCAGCCCCCACCAGAACCACCCTGCCTCACCCCTGCTGGCCAAGCCTCGTCCCACCATCAAGGCCTGCTCTGAATTCTCCTCGTCAACGCACTTGCCAAGGTCATGGAGGAGGCGCCCCTGTCCCCCACTGAGCCTCTAATACAGTGGCTCCTCAGAAGGCCGGCATGTCCAGGAGGATGGGGGTGGGGGTCTGAGTCTTTCAAGTCTTTCTCAGCTGTGCGGCCCCTAAGCATGAGCTCATCACACAGACACTGGGCTGTGTGTATCACACCACAAACAAGCACTCAAGAGCGTTTATATCCTTGAGACCCTATGAAGGGAGATACCAATGAAATCAATCTAACTTCAGCCTGGGGCCGAGTTCCGTGCTTTGCAGGCCTGGTTTCATTTCACCCTCAGAAGAACCCTGTGAAGGAGGGACTATGACCAGCATTCCCATTTTACAGCTGAAGAGGCTAAGAAACGGTCCAGCCATCACCAGGATGAGGGCGCTGTGAGAGTGAGGGGCTCTGACCACTTACCACCAGGACGGGGAGCCAGGGCATCTGCGTGTAGTCCCCCACATGGGCCATCCTCTCCCAAGGGCTTACCTGAAAGACACGCATCATTAGCTGGGCACTGGCGGTAGCCCCCCAACCGGGGGTCCGGCTACCTGTAATTTAACCCCACTGGATATAAAGTGCCTTCCAGCAAACAGAGGGGAAACTATACATCCTAAAAGAAAAGGCAGACGTGAAGCTGAAGCTGTACCCATGCCATTTGAGCTGATTCTGGGGCCTTCCCAGCCTCGTGGCCACGCCCAGGAGGGAGCCTGAAAGGAGGCTGGGAGCACATGGAGGGCCCACAGTTAAACCTGAGGTTAGTAATTGTTTCTCGTGTTCAGAGGGTTTGGAGAAACCCAGCCTTACATGAGCTTTAAGTCCGGAGTCCTCTAGGCCAGTCCTGGCCTTTGGGCCCCGGACACAGGAGGACCCCTGGGAGAGACTGCCAGGAATCAGATTCTGGTCTGTGCCCCTTCTGAATGCTCTCCCAGCCCCACCGTAAGGTTCTTCCCTCTCTCTGTTAAGAACAGGTTGTCCATCCAAGTGGACAAGTCCAACAACCTAACTTTACAGTTGAGATAGTGGGAGCCCAGAGAGGTTAAGTGACTTGCCCCGGGTCACGCAGCTACTTAAGGGACTGAGCATGGCTGCAGCTGAGGTGTTCTGATGCTTTTCACCAACTATTAATATTACACGAATGCACTGCCTTGAAGGAAGAGGTGGGTTTATTTTTTTATTTTTTATTTTTTTGCTTGTTTGTTTTTTCATTTTCTGAATGGAGACCTGTGTTTCTGACTCAAAGCAATTTTACTTGGGAGTCTGGGTATTAATTAGCCTGGCTCTACAAAGAGAGATAATGTGCACTTGTTGTCACCTAGATTCCCCAGTGGCTGCACTCTGGTTCACTGTCCTCTTGACATGACAAAACAGCAAGATGTTCTAGATGCTGGGTTGTGTGAGGAACTTTCCAGAATCAACCACTGACTCAGACCAGAAGCCCAACTGGGCCCTGGAACCCAAACTCCCCAAGACCTTTCACCCTCAGCATCCTCTTGTCCTTAGCAAGCCATCACTGGTCATGAAAACCAATTAATTCCCAATATTGCGCACAAAAATACCGTGATGAACATATGCCATGATACATAGGAATCTTTCCTCCCTTCCTCCTTTTCTTTTCTTTCTTTTGGAAAAATCCTGCAACATCCTAAAGGGAGAAGGGTAGCCAAAGATTATTTATTGGAAATAAAGAAATTAAGTTGGAGAGCCTGGGCATGGTGGCTCATGCCTGTAATCCCAACACTTTGGGAAGCTGAGGTGGGCGGATCACGAGGTCAGGAGATCGAGACCATCCTGGCTAACACGGTGAAACTCTGTCTCTACTAAAAATACAAAAAAAATTAGCCAGGCGTGGTAGTGGGTGCCTGTACTCCCAGCTACTCGGGAGGCTGAGGCAGGAGAATGGCATGAACCCGGGAGGCGGAGCTTGCAGTGAGCCAAGATCGCGCCACTGCACTCCAGCCTGGGCGACTGAGTGAGACTCCGTCTCAAAAAAAAAAAAAAAAAAAAAAAAAGGAAAAGAAAAGAAAAGAAAAAAAGAAATTAAGTTGGAGAAGGAGGCGGGAGCTGTGTAAGTCAGCAGCCAGGGAATGGCGGAGGAGAGCAAAAGATCAGAGGCCCTGTCAGTGGGGACCGACAGCCACAATCTTCTTTTCCAAATCCCCCAGGACTTAATGGCTTGTTCACGGAGATTTCTGGAAAGAGAATGGCCCTTTAGGGGATGCACCCAATGCCAAGTATGTGTGTGTTTTTAACACATAAACTGTGGGGAAAACATTCAAACCATAGCAGCGTGGAAAATGTCCCTTCCCATCCGAGGCAGAGAAGGCTGCTGCTTAATTTGTGGAACTAATCAGTTAATTGGCTGCAAGGGAGCTTCCAGTCGGCCGGCCTTCCAGAGGTCCCTGGGGAGCACACCCGTCCTGCCTCCCGAGTACAACAGCACATGCCCTCGATCCTGTAGGATAGTATGCTTGTTTATCATGGCAACAAATGCACACCCACGAAAAATCCAAAGGAACTTCAGTTTCCTGGAACACCAAGCAGGGCTGTACCACCTGTTGTTGGGTGAGAAAGAAATCATACAGGAGAATGCCTCCGGGTGTATTGGTAAAGTTTCTAAATGCATGAAAGCAGGTCTGGAGTGATGCCTGCTGAACTTCCAGCAAAGATTTTTTTTGGCAGTAACCGAAATCAGATGGGGGTGGCCAAGGACTGAGGGAGCATTCCAGGGAACATTCACTTTTTATTTTATGCAGGTCTGTATTGTCTGAATGGTCTAGAACAGAGAGTATGAACTCTGTGATAAAGGAAAAAGCGTGTGTCCCTGGCTGCTCTAAGAATAGGCGGGGGAAGGGGGTCCCCGGGGGGAGGGGTCCCAGAGGACGGACCTGACTAGGGTCACTGGCAAAGCACAGTGGCGGTCCTGGGTCTTTCCTTGGGCCCCGGCTGTTGGCCCAGTCACCTCGGAGGTGTCTCACTCGGTGGAGACCTCCAGGTGGCTTTGGGGAAGGGTTCTATTTCCAGACCTTCTTGATGAGGTTCAAAAACTGCCTTTTCCCACACACTACGTGCACTTCAGTGCTGCATTTACCGTTTGGAAAACACTAAATGGACTGAGGCAAGATTGAGGAGCCAGCCACCCCAGAGGTGAACTCGCTGGGTGTTTTCCTTCTAGCAACAGAGCAAGCTGGGGCAGGCAGCGACGGGAGGTCGGGGTGGTGGGGAGGCAAGGGCGACCTACAGCCCGCCGGGTGAGGCGGGAGTTTGGGTACAAGCAAAGGCCTGAAAGGGAACCGATAGGAGCCTGTTCCCCCTCCCAGCAGCCCTGGACTTGGCTTCAGGATGGTGGGGTTAGCAGAGAGAGGTTTCCACTGAGTCTGTGGATAGGGCCAGAGGCTCTCAGCAGGGCTGGAGGCCTTCCAAGAACCATATGAATGGTTTCTAATTTAATTGACTTCTAATTATAGCTGAGCCTTGGAGGGCTTCCCTGAATAACTGAGAAGGGCTGGGCCTGCCGCACCTCAGTGTCAACCAGGAGCACTTATCAAAAGGCGCAATTAAAAGGTTCCCAGGTAAACCCAAGCAGAGAGAAAAGAAAAACAAATAAATAGATGCACAAAGCAGAACCAAAAGTCTGTGGCCTTAGATGTGTTTCATTACGTTACCAATTCTCTGAGAGGGCTAGTGGGGTCTGGGGGAGGGGAGCACAGGGCAGCCTGTGGTTCGGATCCCACTTCTCAGACTGCAGATGCAGGCAGGAGGTGGGCCACTGGGCGCTGGGGGGCCAACTGCTCCCAATCGTGATCTCCTGTTTGTTTTACTTTGGGGATCTCCAATCTCCATCAGTGCCTGGCAATGCTGCTGGGGTATGAGACCAAGGAGCTGACTGAGGTGGGGCTCCAGCCTTGTGCACACCGAGCTCCCATGTTTGTGACAGTGATGGGGAGAGAGAGCACCTGTCTTAGTGTGTTTTGTGCTGCTAGAACAGAATACCATGGACAGGCTGAGAACTGAAGTTTATTTGGGGTTCTGGGGTTGGGAAGTCCAAGAGCAAGTGGCTGCATCTGGTGAGAGCTTAGTTTCCATGTCATAACATGGCAGAGAGCATCACATAGTGAGAGAGTGCAAGCGGGGCCAACTCACTGTTACAACCAGCCCACTCTCGAGATAACGAACCCACTCCCGTGATGATGACATTAAGTCATTCATGAGGGCAGAGCCTCATGACCTCATCACCTCCCACCTTTCAAACCTGTTCACCAGAAATTAAGGGATTAAGTTTTTAACACATAGGCTGTGGGGAAAACGTTCAACCCAAAGCAGCGTGGAAATGTCTCCTCCCATCCGAGGCAGACAAGGCTGCTGCTTAACGTGGAACTAATCAGTTAATTGGCTAGTGATCCAGTTCAGGGGTTGTGAAGCCAGTAGCCACCCAGCAGGTTCTGTGAACACACTCTTTTGGAGTCCAGCCTCACCTGTTGGTTACCTAGTGCCTGTGGGCATTTCATGATATAAGAGACCCCATGACCTGGTAAGTCTAGAATATCTTAAATCTGGCCCTTTATGGAAAAGGTCTGTCCACTCCTGCCTGAATTGACAGCTTCTCTTCCCCGACCTGCTCTCTCTTTCTCTGCCTTTGGACCTTCCTTCTTCAGTTCCCAGCTAGAAAGATGACACAGCTGTAATCACATCAGCTTATGACTACTGAGCTCGGACCCCAGCCAGGCACTGCCATGGCTTAATTCTCACCACTACCACTTTGTTGCTCAAAGTGGGGCCCTGGACCAGCAGCATCAGCATCACCTGGGAGCTCATTAGAAATGCAAAATCTCAGCCCCGCCCAGACCTGCTGTCTGGGATCTGCTTTTCAACCAGATCCGCAGGTGGTCTGCGTGCACATTAAAGTTTGAGAAGTGCTGGTCTAGACGATCTCCTAGCAACATCTTGCTGAGGTGGGGAGAGAACGTTTAATGTTTAATTAATGTTTAATTCCTTCTGGGAGCCCAGGAAGAAAGCCTTGGCTGGATCTCTCCCTCTTTAAGTTCTGGCCTGCTTCCAAAGAACAAATGCCGTCATTAGCACCCCTTTTCACACACACACATGCTCTGCACTAGACATTGATTCCCTTAATCTTGTTTGTTAGAGTTCATTCATTTATTCATCATTTATTCAACAAAGAGCTGTGGAGCTGCTACTATGTGGCAATCTTATAGGCCCTAAGGACGGTGCCAGATAGAGAGGGTCCCTGCTCTATTGGGCCTTTATCTGTCCAGGGAGCCAGACATGGAAGACATCATAATATACAAGTTTGGCCCGCTTTCCTAGCCGCCCTCCCCTAGACTCAGTCTCCTCTCTGAGCTGCCCGCCTCTTGGAATGGCCTTCACCCTTGGCGGTGTGGTTTTGACTGTCTACACTTGTCATCATGGCTGCCTCCAGAGCACAGACGGCACCCACTGCAGGAAGAAGGTGGCCATCCTCCCTACTAGTCACCACCATTAGGAGACGTAGAGTCACTGCCTGGGCTGGCAGACGGCCCAGCCTCCGGGACTTCCCATTCTTCCATCCAGCTGGGCCCCCCTTGACTGTGACGGTGCCACCTCTTCCAAAAGGTTCTCCCTGAAAGGGCCACACCTCATATCTGTGGGAAGCAGCTGAGACCAGGTGGCTGTGGGAAGCCTTGGCAGGCCTGATGGTTCGGAGTTACCTTTTAAAGTCTATAGGGCGGATGTCGCTTGTGTCTGTGGCCCCTCTCCATCCCTCTGGCGTGCTCACCTGGCCTGGCCCAGCAGGGCTTACCACACCTGGGTTGACCACATCATGGACAGGGAGGGGAGAGGCTGTGGCCGGCCCACCCAGCTCCATGGGCATAAGCTCTTCCACGGCAGGAGGCAAGGTGCTGGCAGCTGCCTGTGTCTGGGAGGCGGCCACAGAGCTGGCTGCGGCTCCCTGCCCACCCAGCACTACTCTGCTCCCCTGGCCTCCCACGCTCTCCTTCCTACAGGAAGACCCGAGGGGAGGCTGCTGGTGGCCTCCTCCCCACGCCCGGCAGGACTGCTTGCTCCTCAGCCTCCCTGAGGGCCCCCACTTCCCATCAACCCAGACAGACCTCCCTGCCCTGCAGGGAGCCCGCAAGGTCATCATCAGAGCAGCTGAAAACACTTCCATTTGATGTGATTTACAGCTCCGAATCTTCCCTGTCTCAGCCGGTGGTGCTAATTAATACTACATTGGGAGGAGAGGGATGCATTCTCTTTCCACTTCCGCTTTAGTCGGATCTGTTTCATCGGAGCAGGAGGAAGGCAGAGAAGGTAGCCTGGAGTCCCTCCCGCCCCATGCCGCACTTAGTGTTCTGCTGGCCTTGCCAGCCTGAAGTCCTCAGTGATTTCTGACCCATTTCTATTTGGCCCTGGACCCCACAAATTAAATAGCCGGTCCTGTTCCCAGCCTCTCTGGCCAGGCAGGGGAGGCCCCCCGGTGCTGTGCCAGGGAACAGACACGCACAGCACAGGCCAAACATCTTGTCAAGACCACAGGCGCCGTCCTCCCCAAGGCTGGAGTGGAGGGTGACGCTGACACAGAAGTGACTGGCAACAGAGCACACTGGCGGGTCCCAGAGCTTCAAACAGCATCACACGGGGGTTTACAAGCAGCCACTCTTCTTTATCATTGCACTGAAAACCTTTCATTTGCAAACTCCCTGGTGAGGATTTCAGGGCTATGAGGGGCAAACTGACCTTTGGCAGCCTCTCAAAGGCGGTGGGCTGTGTCCCTGAATTCTCTCAAGCCCTAAGTCTGTCAAAGGTGTTGCCCACCCCAAACATGTGGGTGTGAGTGTGTGCATACACGTGAGTGTATGCATATCTGTGAGCACATACGTGTGAGTAGATGTGTGTATGTGTATATGTGAGGATATGTGTGTGTGTGTGTGTATATGTGAGTGTATGTGTGTATAAGGGTATGTGTATGTGTGTGTATGTATGAATGGATGCATGTGTAAGTGTAGGTGACTGTATGTGTGTGTGAATGCATATGTGTGTGTGTGAGTATGCTTATGTGTGTGTGAGTGTATCAGCATATGAGTATGTGTGAATATGTGTGTGTGGGTGTCTGTATGAGTATGTTTGTGTGTGTGCATATGTGTATGTTTACATGTGTGAGTATATGTGTATGCGAATGTATGTGTGTGTGTATCTGTGTATGAGTGTATGCATATGAATGTGTGTGTGTGAATGTGTGTGTGTGTATCTGTGTATGAGTGTATGCATATGAATGTGTGTGTGTGAATGTGTGTGTGTGTATCTGTGTATGAGTGTATGCATATGAATGTGTGTGTGTGAATGTATGTGTGTGTGTATGTGGCAAACCCAGACAGGCCCCATGCCCAGGAGACCTGCCTGGGGGGGCACGGATGAGGGCAAACCAAGTGGCCCTGAGCCCTGGGGTGGGGCCTTCCCAAAAGACGTGGACAGAGAGGTTGGTTTGAGTTGAAAACTTAAAATCCAAGTTCTCAACTTTGTTAATTTGAATTGAGATAATACTAGAAAATAGATATTCTTGCGCACATAGAGTAATAAATATAATGCACGAAACACTTATTCACTTCTAGATTTTCTTTTGAAGGATCACTACTAATACAAATAAGCATGTCCAATTCTTCAGAACTCTCTGTGGATCACTGACTCTTCAGCAGAACCCACAGAGGCAGTAAGAGCATAGAAAATCAGTATTTTGGACATTATCTGTTCACATCTCATCTTTCTATTTGACTCAATTTTTCCGTTAGTCTTTATTTTCCTACATATAAACCAGTGACAATGATGATAATTTCTGAAGTGCAGTAAACAGTCATGGCCTAAAAACATTTCTGAACACCGACATGGTTACTGTTGCTCGTCAGACTAGGCTGGGGCTTCTCGGAATGCTAATTATGTTATGAAGCAGGTGCGTGTGTGCATTTGTACACAGACAGAAGTGGGGCTGACGTCCCAAAGAGCAAGAAGCTCTCTCCAGCATTTCCTGCAGCTTGTGGTGCTTGGGTGCTCTGCACTCTTGGAGAATTGCTCACGAAAATAACGCGGCTTGCAAATCTCCATGCAGAAGTTCAGAGGGAGAGCAATTATCCTCATTCCAATGTCCCGCTGTAAAGATAGGTGTTCACAATTTCATTTCTGTTTCATTGAATGCCTCAGAGCTGAAAGGATCTTGTCGAACTAACAAGCTCAGGGAAGTTTTGAGAAAAAAAAAAACCCTACTCTTTTGCCTTATCAAAATTGAGTGAAAGCATTTTCAGGGTGAAATCAGGAAAGTTATCGTAACTAATGCATTGCTTTAAATTACAAAATGCAAGTTTTTCTAGGACTCTTTTTTTTTTTTTCCAGACAGAGTCTCGCTCTGTCGCCCAGGCTGGAGTGCAGTGGCACAATCTAGGCTCACTGCAACCTCCACCTCCCAGGTTCAAGCAATTCTCTTGCCTCAGCCTCTCGAGTAGCTGGGACTATAGGTGCCTGCTACCACACCTGGCTAATTTTTGTAATTTTAGTACTGATGGGGTTTCACCATGTTGGCCAGGCTGGTGTCGAACTCCTGACCTCGTGATCTGCCCAGCTCAGCCTCCCAAAGTGCTGGGATTACAGGTGTGAGCCACTGTGCCTGGCCACTGTAGGACTCATATAAGCATATTAACATGAAGTTTGTTGAAACATGATAGGAGCCACTCTCCAGAATTTTAATACACATACCGCTCATCCTTCCATTTTTTTTTTTTTTTTTTTGAGACGGAGTCTTGCTGTGTCACTCAGGCTAGAGTGCAGTGGCATAATCTCAGGTCACTGCAACCTCCTCAACCTCCGCCTCCCAGGTTCAAACGATTCTCCTGCCTCAGCCTCCATAGTAGCTGGGACTACAGGCATGTGCTACCACACCTGGCTAATTTTTGTATTTTTAATAGAGATGGGGTTTCACCGTGTTGGCCAGGCTGTTCTTGAACTCCTGATTTCAAGTGTCTAGTGCAGAGTATATGTGTGTGAAAATGGGTGCTAATGACAGATTACCAGGTGGGGAGGTCAGGAGGACTGTCCCAAGTCCCAGGAAGATGGCTAGGAGTTAGCCAGGAATCACAACGGAAAAGTAGAGAGAAAGAGGGAACAGCATGGGTGAGGGCTGGGAGGAGGAGAACATGTCCCGTTAGGAAATGCAGTCACAGTGTATCCCCTCTAAGGCCATTGCTATACCCTCTTCTCTCAGCAATAGATGAATGAGTTATTTGCTGAACTGCATTCTGATAAAACCAAGAACTCTTTCTTGTTTTCTGCCAATGGGCTACTGTGCTGGGTCCTCCCTCAGCTCTTGTCTGCATTTCTTTGCTCTCATCAGCTCAGAGATTTGGAAAGCAATACCTTCAGTCCGCCCTGCCTCCCCCAGACCCAGCAATTCCTTTTGGATCTGGACTCCACTAGAGAACAGAAAGTCGGCACCTTAAAATAATTGTGGTGTGATGGAGACGAGGCCTCCTGCATGAACGTGTCCCAGTGACACCGATTCTGCTTCACTACAAAAGCAAAACAAGAACATAATCCTTAATCACTGAAAGACACGCTGCTAGAATCCCAAGCTATGTCAGCCAGACAGAAGACATCAATTTGACGGAGATGATAGCCTCTAAGTTAAGGAAGTTGAAGAAGATGAACCATCTATTGGCACCGGGATCAATAGAGTCTAAAATAGTACACAGCTGCTGCAGGCAACAACATGAAGAGGCAGTAACGATGACTGCCATTATTACCTGTCCCGAGGGCCTGAGAGGGCTTGCTGCTCCTCTCAGGCTGGCTATCGTAGGTAACTCAGAAGGCGCCCACATGGGTGGTGGAGGCTGAGCCTCCCAGGATGGCTCGGATGGTCTAAAGGGGAAGGTGGAGGGAGGGAGGACATATGTGGGCTGGCAAAATACGTGTGGCTCCTCCATGGCCGAGCCTGCCCACGTGCCCCCTACTCTGCAGCCCCTGCCTCCCACTCCCCACTTGAGCTGCCCCTTTGAAGCTACTATGAGCCCAGGGAGTAGTGGGAATCTCAGCGCGTGGCCTGTGCACTCTGGGCTCCCCTGAGCCATGCCTGAGTCCCAGATGGGGCAGAGGTGAGGGCAGCCAGGCTCTCTGCTCCTCCTCTGTATCAAGCATCCAGTGCCATCATCACACAATGTGAATGTGGAGTCATGTGCAGAATAACAAAGAAACAGCTTCTGAGCAAAGACTAAGCGCAATTACATGTCACACCACGCGATGATGTGGGGCTGAACGGGGCAGGCTTCCAGTGGCAACAGTGCAAAATGATGAGAGCGGCGTTCTCAGAGTCTACATGTCCCATAAGAACCTACAAGTTGATGTCCTGATTAGTGGCACAGATTTTTGTATTCTTATTACTGATAGTTTTAAAAATAATCAGCTTTTTTGAGTTGTAATTAACTTGCAATAAGCTTTACATATTTCCAGTTACAGCTGGGAGACTTTGATAACATGTATACACCCCGTGTGGCATGATACAGAGCCCATCTCTTCCAGAGCGTATCTTGTGCCCTTGATCATCAACCTGCCCCACCCTGGGCTGTCACCGGCCGTTACCATACATTTAAGCTGATTTTTGCCTGTTCTAGATCTTCATATACATGGAATCGGGCAGCTGGCTTCTTTCACTGAATGTAATACCTGTGGTGCGTTTGCATTGTGGGAATTAGGACTTTAGTCCTTTTTATTGCCGAATCGTATTCCACTGCATTCGGAAACCACCATGTTTCTCCATTTGCCCATTCCATTTGTTTTTGCTAAGACTACATTTGCAAAATGGTTTTCGGTTGTTTTCTGGACCTCGGCAGTCCTGACCTTGCTTTTGATGTCAGTGACTCAAACATGAGGCAGGTTCCCAAAGGGGCTGCCCCCGATTTTTGTCTGAATCTGCTCTGGCCAGAGGAGAGTCCTTGTAGCTCACAACCTTCCTGCCAGTCACCAGGGCAAGGCGGAGGCACTGAGCTTCCAAACAGCTTCCCCTGAGCTGTTCCCTTTGAGGGGCTTTCTGGCGACCCTGCCTGGCCAGCTGGCAGCTGCCATGGGTAAGTTACACTCAGCTCTGAGGGTCCCCTGCACCAGCCGTGGGCATGGCCAATAGGGAAGGGTCGAAGGAGAAGGAAAACGATCTCCTTGGTCCAGAGCCACCCAGGGACTAGTTCTCAAAAAGTCACTTCCAAAACATGGTGTGAGTGCCCTACAACAACCTGACCGCCATTGTAAATAATCCCCTCAATCCAAGCCTTCTCTCCTAGGATGTGTGCTATGCTCACACACAGAATTGGCTCAGAGAAGTACACAGCCCATGTGTGAGGCCCTCACTGCCCCAGGGCACTTCTGCCCTGGTCCTGGCAGCCTCTTTCCAGCCTCAGTGAACGTGTATGCCCAAGGAGGCCAGTGCCCGACAGCAGGTGGGAGCTGATCAGGTCACAGCCGACAAAGCTCTGTTGCACAGAGAGGCCTGTCCACGCCATGGTTCCCTGCTGGCTGGGGAAGGCGGCTGCCTTTCAGGTGCTCCTTGTGTGATGGAAGCTGCACAGGTGCCTAAGAGAAGGTTTGTTGGGCTTCTTCTGGAACCTATGTTTGGGAGTGGAGCTGCAGGTGTGTGTGCTGGGGGCAGAGGCCCCATCTCTCAACCTGCTGAGGGTATTTGTGAAGGGCCAATCCAGCGCCAGACCTGTCATTAAACCTCCCCAGCATTGCAAGGGAGGCACTCACTACTCCCCACTTAACACGTGGAGTCAATGGCGGCTCAGAGAGGGTGAGCGACTTGCTAAGGTCACACAGACAGAGGTGGGAGAGCCGAGGCACAATGCCATATCTACTCGACTTTCGACACTTCTACACAGCTTTGGGAACAGAGGTCTGGGAGCCAAGAGAAAGGCTGGCGATGGCTGGGGCTGAGGGGAGGAAGGGCTCCAAGTGAGTCAAGGGGCCCGGGCTTGGAGCCATGGACTTGGTTTCATCCTACCCTGTGGACCTGTGGCAGTTAGAAGGTTCTCGGTGAGGCCAGGTGAACCATGATGAACCACGCGGACGGCAGGGGCCAGCATCCCCGTCTCCCTCCCGTTCTAGAAGACATAAATGGTGTCTTCATTTTGTGAGTCTGCACTGAGTGAGGCCACGAGGCGGGCGATTCCGCCACCTGCTTCCCACACTAGAGGCCTTTGAAGATGTTGGAAGCCCTGCGGTTCCAGCGCGTTCCTGTTTCCACCTCTCCTTTCACCATGAAGCCAGCTTAGCTCCCAGGCACAACCCTGGCCATCTGGACTCTCATGAAGGTTCATGCCCTGAGAACTTCAGGAGGAGGTGTGCTCAGAAAACTCAACAGCAGCAACAAAAACATTTTCAGGGTCCCAGTCTTTTAAGTTTGAGTGGGTAGGATTTGTGTTTGTTTGTTTGTTTTGAACTATTTAATAGATGGATTTTCTCCCTGCTCCTAATCCGGCGATTAGACCATACCTTCCCAGCCCCTTCGCTGACGTGGAGGTAACCCGGCACAGATGGCGTTTCACCAGGCAGGTGACCCGGATGGTGCAGGGCTATAAATAACCATTAAATGTCCCTTTCACAGTGGGCTTTTTTTTCCCTCCCTTACTTTCGAGTCCCAGCATGAAGCAAGTAACTCATAAATTTGGATCCTTCCTGTCAAACTCAGGGTCTTGTTCTACCGGTTTGAAAGAGAATTCGTTTTTTCGTCATTGTCTTTAGAAGTACAGTAACGGGAAGGCCTTGAGAAGGGCAAGCTTAGCAAAGGCACCTCCAGGTTTAGCCAGAGCACCTGAGACGGATCTGCTCCAACTCCAGTGGTCTCTGCTACACCCTGGGAGAAATGGAGGGGAGCCTTTCTGTCCCTCAGAGCTTGCGGATCAGAGTAAAACCTTTCATTTCTGGCTTACTTCATTCTTTATACAGTTAAATTTATGTATTAATGGGACACAGATTAAACTGCAATCACACCGTATTCTTCTCTCTACCCTGTGCATTTTTTCCAAGGTGAAAGAGCTGATGTCACTACTGAAGTCCTGGACAAACTTTTTGAAAAGGAGATTGCTGGGGCAGGTGGTGACTAGTCCGAATGATCCAGAACCAGTGTGACACGGGGCAGTCACCACGGGCTTGGGAGGACTCACTTCCGAGCACAACAAAATATCCAGAGTGAAGACTCCGTGTATTTTCCATGGCCTGGTGTGTTGAGAAACAGCAGCCATCCTTTCTGGGCTCTTTCTTGGTGGCTGGTGTCTGCTCTCCAGTTTGGGGGAGATGAATCCATGGGGCTGAGCACCCCTCCTTTCTCCAGGCTACTCTGTGATGCTCTGCAGCATACCCCAGGCTGGGGCAGAGGGCTGGATGCCAGCCCGGGGCTGAGCAGAGACTAGAATTGCTCTGAGCCTGTGACTTTGCATGCCATTTCCACCCACCTCAGTTACCTTGCTTCCAAAACAGGGAGACAGGTTTTCCTGCTCACTCATTTCTCAGAGGGTAAACTGAGGTGAATGCATGTGGAAGTGTTTGGAATGTAAAAGGCTTGATGTAGACTGTGGTTTCTCAGGAATGTACACATGCAATTGCTATCCAGCCACGTAGGAGCGAACACTCTGTTCCGGCCTCTGTTCAGCAGGAATGGTATATTCTGCTAATATACCCCGACCTCTGTTCCCAAAGCTGTGTAGAAGTGTCGAAAGTTGAGTAGAGATGGCATTGTGCCTCGGCTCTCCCACCTCTGTCTGTGTGACCTCAGCAAGTCGCTCACCCTCTCTGAGCCGCCATTGACTCCATGTGTTAAGTGGGGAGTAGTGAGTGCCTCCCTTGCAATGCTGGGGAGGTTTAATGACAAGTCTGGTGCTGGATTAGCCCTTCACAAATACGCTGATAATTTAATATAGTCTGACTATGGCTGCAGCAACGATGGCCATGGCCATGGAGGCAATGTTGTTGCCTCTAACCTCATGGGGCTGTTAATCTGGCTGTGGGTGGAGCAGGCTCTCCTGGATTGATAATGGGCTCCTTCACAAGCAGATCTGGCCCACATGCCTGCCCTCAGCAGAACTTACTAAGCCTTGTTGGGCTAAGTGCCAGGGTGGGGGATAGGGTGGGCACAGGCAGCAAAACCGGGAGAGGTCCTGGGCCCCCATGTCTTGGTCTGGGAGGGAGAGGCTGCAGCGCCCCCACGGTGCAGAGGAGGGAGTTGCCACACAGAGCCGGTCTCAGACCTTCCTGGGGTCACAGAGTCAAGGGAGAGGGCTGAGCCAGAGAGCTGACGGCAGAGACCAAGCTTCTAATCCCAGGCCAGGAGCTGTGGTCCCCACCACCTGCAGGTCCCAGAGGAATTGATGTCGGGGAGGTTCTTTGAGCCCTTTGACATGAGCAGAAGGCCTAGGGTGTCCCTGCTTGGATGTTTCCCGTGGTGCAAAGGGCAAGGTTTCCATGATCACCATATTATTTATACCAGTCTGGTGATTTAAAAAAGTTGCTCCCTGCTGTCTGGCTTGCATTGTACGGTCTGGTGCTTTCTGCCCTTGAATGTGCAAAGGAGTTTTGACTATGCATATGGGCGCTGCCTGTCCATGAGACAGCTCAGGAAGCTCGATCCTGTGTGGGGAGCAACAGCTATAAGGCACTCAGCCAAGCCCAGCTTGGGTGGGGGCGAGCTCCCCGTCCTGGGGCACTGTATATTCCAGGGGCCAATGGGATGCTATGCCACTAAGTCCAAGCATGTAATCTTTAAAGACATCTTTTATTAGGTGTTTCATTATGCATTTCACTACTCCAGCAGTTCCAAGGCCATTTATTTATTTATCCCCATGCCAAGAGCCCCCAAGCAATGCCAAGGCATTTGGAACTAGAGTATGCTAGTACTAAAGTAAAATGAAAACCTATTTTAAAGCCTTGAGACTTATTAATTTATTAAATTACTAAAAGGGACAATGTCTCTGGGTCTTAACAGGAGCCAACAGAGGACTGGACAGGATGGATAAGCTGGGCTTGTTGGCACTGCCTGCATTTTAAATGCCAGTCACCAAGAACACCAGGAAAAAGGACTGGAAATGAATGGAAAATAAAAATGCAGCTAAATTCCTAAAAATTTGAGATCTATTTATTTCTAAATGCCATGGATCCCAAATGGATAAACAAAGTATGGCACATGCACACAATGGAATATTACTCAGCCTTAAAAAGGAAAGAATTTCTGACACATGCACACAATGGAGTATTACTCAGCCTTAAAAAGCAAAGACTTTCTGACACACGCTACAGTATGCATGAACCTTGAGGACATTTTGCTAATGTCATCCCACTTGTATGAGGTCCCCAGGGTAGTCAGATTCACAGAGACGGAAAGTAGAATGTGGGTTGCCAGGGGCACATGTTACTTTATCATGAAGATACCTATTCTATCCTATGCTTCCATCTGACTCTTCCTCAAAGTAAAAGACAGTTCAAGCAAACTAATGACTCAATCGCATTTTCTCACTCCATTCTCTGTAGTAGTACTGGCAGCGTTAGTCCTCAGACATGAAGGAATCTGACATTTGGGAGGGCTGCCAAGTTTCTGGTGACTCCGAGGACACACCAGCCCCTTCTCCTGGCAGTCCTCCACACCCTGTGAGATGTGCTCAGAGTGTGTCCCAGCAGCTGTGAGGAGCTGTCAGGTACAAAATGCACCAGGGCATGACTGGGTATCCTCAGCCTCCCCTGACTTTATCACAGGCTCTTCAGATACACCCCAAACTCATGTCAATACCTACAGGTGACAGTGATGGGAGTAGCACCTGGGACAACACACACCTGAATGTGTTCAGCGTCACCCTGTGCCTGCACACCATGGGACTTGGTAAGGACTTGCAGAGCTGAATTATGCACAAAGACAACCCCTCAGGAACTGGTGTCAGGAATATTGGCAGCACCAAACAATTCTTAAAAAGTTGGCTCTCTGGCCAAACATATATTTTACATACTAAAAAGTGGAGTTGTATTAGTCCATTCTCCCATTCTCACACTGCTATAAAGACTGGGTAATCTATAAAGAAAGAAGGTTTAATTGACAAACAGTTCCACGTGGCTGGCAGGCCTCAGGAAACTTACAATCATAGCAGAAGGCAAAGGGGAAGAAAAACACATCTTACATGGTGGCGAGAGAGAGAGTGAAAAGGGAAGTGCCAGATACATATCAAACAACCAGAATCTCATGAGAACTCACTCACTATCATGAGAACATCATGGGGAAACTGCCATGATCCAATCACCTCCCACCAGGTTTCTCCCTCGACATGTGAGTATTACAATTTGAGATGAGATTTGGGTGTGGACACAGAGCCAAACCTTATCATTCCACCTCTGGTCCCTCCCAAATCTCGTTTTTTTTTTTTTTTTTTTTTTTTCCACATTTCAAAACCAATCATGCCTTCCCAACAGTTTCCCAAAGTCTTAACTGACTCCAGCATTAGCCCAAAAGTCCAAAGTCTCATCTGAGATAAGGCAAATCCCTTCTGCCTATGAGCCTGTGAAATCAAAAGTAAGTTAGTTACTTCCAAGATACTATGGAGGTACAGCCATTGAGTCTTCATTCCAAATGGGAAAAATTGGCCAAAACAAAGGGGCCATAGGACCCATGAAAAAGTCTGAAACCTGGCTGGGCAGTCATTAAATCTTAAAGCTCCAAAATCTTCCTTGACTCCATGTCTTACATACAGGGCATGCTGATGCAAGGGGTGGGCTCCCATGGGCTTGGAAAGCTCTGCCTCTGTGGCTCTGCAGGGTACAGCTCCTGTAGCTGCTTTCATGGGCTGGCATTAAGTGCCTGTGGATTTTCAAGCTGTCAGTTGATCTACCATCCTTGGGTCTGGAAAATGGTGGTGCTCTTCTCAAAGCTCCACTAGGCAGTGCCCCAGTGAGGACTCTGTGTGGGGGTTCCAACCCCACACTTACTTTCTGCATTGCCCTAGTAGAGGTTCTCCATGAGGGCTTCACCCCTGCAGCAGACTTCTGCCCGGAGAACCAGGCATTTTCATACATACTCTGAAATCTAGGTGGAGGCTCCCAAAGCTCAACTCCTGTCTTCTGCACCCCCGCAGTCCCAACACCAAGTGGAAGTTGCCAAGGCTTGGGGCTTGCACCCTCTGAAGCAATGGCCTGAGCTGTACATTGGCCCCTTTTAGCTGCAGCTGGAGCTGGAGTGGCTGGGAATGCAGGACACCAAGTCCTGGGGTTGCATAGGGCCTATGAAACCATTTTTCCCTTCCAGGCCTCCGGGTCTGTGGTGGGAGGGGCTGGTGTGAAGATCTCTGACATGCCTTGAAGACATTTCCTCCATTGTCTTGACTATTAACATTCAGCTCCTTGTTACCTATGCAAATTTCTGCAGCCAGCTTGAATTCCTCCCCAGAAAATGGGTTTTTCTTTTCTACCATATGGTTAGGCTGCAAATTTTCCAAACCTTTATGCTCTGCTTCCTTTTTAAACATAAGTTACAATTTTGAAACTAGGCCGCATAAAACTTAGAAACTAGGCCTCATAAAAAAAGAACTTAAAAAAATTAACACCAGGTGGCTCTGGATAGGGTCCCACCCTGCCTCAATAGGGTCCCACCCTGATAGGGTCCCACCCTGCCAATTCCGGGAAACAACCTCATGGGGTCCCACCCTGCCAATTCCGGGGGTCCCACCCTGCCTCGAAGTTCCCGGAATCAACAACTCCAGGAAAAAAACCTCATAAGGTCCTGCTCTAACCAATTAGAACAAGACACCTTGCTCAGGCCATAGACAGACCCAATTACCACGCGCCTAAAGCTTTGTTTAAATTTCGCGCCCTAAGCTGTGTTTGAACTTGTGTTTGCCTACATAAACAGCCTGTAACAAGCAGTCGGGGTCCCAGGGCCAACTTAGAGCTTGGGACCCTAGCGCGCTAGTAATAAATAACTCTCTGCTGTGAATCTCGTGTCGGTAATCCTTCGCGGCGACCCCTGCCCAGGAAGGAATCGACAGTTCGGTTCCAACAATTTCAAACCATCTTTTTGTGAATGCACATGACTGAATGCTTTCAGAAAAAGTCAGGTCACATCTTGAATGCTTTGCTATAGAAATTTCTTCTGCCAGATGCCCTAAATCGTCATTCTCAATTTCAAAGTTCCACAGATCTCTAGAGCAGGGGCAAAATGCCACCAGTCTCTTTGCTAAAGCATAGCAAGAGTGACCTTTGTTTCAGTTCCCAATAAGTCCCTCATCTCCATCTGAGACCACCTAAGCCTGGACTTCATTGTCTATATCACTATTGGCATTTTGGTCAAAATCATTCAACAAGTCTGTAGGAAGTTCCAAACGTTCCCATATCTTCCTGTCTTCTTCTGAGCTTTCCAGACTGTTTCAACCTCTGTTATTCAGTTCCAAAGTTGCTTCCACATTTTCAGGTTGTCTTTATAGCAGTACCCCACTCTGCCAGTACCAATTCTCTGTATTAGTCCGTTCTCACACTGCTATAACGATACTACCTGAGACTGGGTAATTTATAAAGAAAGGAGATTTAATTGACTCACAGTTCTGAATGGCTGGGAGGCCTCAAGAAACTCAGAATCATGGCAGAAGGCAAAGAGGAAGCAAGGCACGTATTACATGGTGGCAGGAGAGAGAGAGAGTGTGAAGTGGGGAGCGCCAGACATGATAAATAACCAAATATTATGAGACCTAACTCAATATATCATGAGAACAGCATGGGGAAAACCACTCTCAATATCATGAGAACAGCATGGGGAAAACTGCTCCCATGATCCAACCAGCTCCCACTAGGTCTCTCCCTGGACATGTGGGGATTACAGTTTGAGATGAGATTTGGCTGGGGAAACAGAGACAAATCATCATATACTAAAAAGTAGAGTTGGCCGGGCATGGTGGCTCATGCCTATAATCCCAGCACTTTGGGATTCTGAGGCAGGATGATCACTTGAGGCCAGGAGTTCAAGACCAGTCTGGACAAGATAGTGAGACCCCCATCACTAAAAAACTAAAAAAATTAGTTAAAAACACATATGTTTTTAGACAAAGTCTCACTCTGTCACCCAGGCTGGAGTGCAGTGGTATAATCATGGCTTCACTGCAGTCTCAACCTCCAGAGCTCAAGTGATTCTCTCACCTCAGCCTCCTGAGTAGTTGAATCTACAGGCTTGCAACGCCATGTCTGGTTAATTTTTTTGTAGTTTTTTGCAGAGATGGAGTTTCCCCATGTTGCCCATGCTGGGATTGTACTCGTGGGCTCAAGTGTTCCACCTGCCTTGCCCTCCCAAAGTGCTAGGATTAGAAGTGTGAGCCACCAAGCCTGGCTAACATTGGCTATTTTTAATAAAAGCAATAATACAAGTATTAATTATTCTAAAGAGAAAAGCAATGCATTAATATTCACATGCATGATATTGGATAATTTTGCTTTTCAGTTAGTGGGAAGATACAGCTTGGGCATCTTGTGCTGACAAACAGCTGTGTTTGGCCTGAGCCTGCAGTTGGCTCTGAATGATGTTGCCTACTGCATCCCACAACTCTATGGGGACATCTACTTCCTGCTGCCATCAAGTCTTAGAAAACACCCTCCAAACCAGTGCATGACTTGCAATTAATTGCATCATAAAATCTTTTTTTTTTCCTAAAAATGTGATGAGATTTCTCCCTCTTGCTCATAAAACATAATCATCTGAGGTGGGAGGATTGGTTTGGGGCTGCAGGAACTAATCACCCAACCAGAGAGGCCACTGAACCCCGGTCCTGTGTGCCATATGGAACATGCATGTCCTTATTTCTTCTCAAACTCCAAAGAGAAAGAGTGACTCGGTTATGATGATGATGTATGTAGCCAGTGATTTATCATGGGCTAGGTCTTCATGGTGCCTTAGAAGCAGATGTGACTGGAAAATAACCTCCGAGTAATATGTCCCTTCCAAATCAAAGATTCTATGATCTCATGGAGGCCAATGCCCTCATTTCCTGAGGTTTTTGAAGTAACAAATGTATTTGGGAGTAGGGGGAACTGTGGAGATTGGGTGAAGCAAACTGGACAAATCAATTGTCAGACGGTTTATTCATTTAGTGCGGCCTGGACATGGTGCCATGGGGAGGGGCACTTATGACCCCAGGAGGGGTCTGCTGGCTGAAGAGTGAATGCAGCACACGAAGGGACATATTCAGCCCTACAAGGCAGAACAGATGACAGCCATCTAAGACGTCATGTCTTTTTTCTCTTTCTTTCCCTTCCTCCCTTCCTCTCTCTTCCTTCCTTCCTTTTCTTCCTTCCTTTTCTTCTTTCTTTCTCTTTCTTTCTTCCTCTTTCTGTCTTTCTTCCTTCCTTCCCTCCCTCCCTCCCTCCCTCCCTCCCTCCCTCCCTCCCTCCCTCCCTTCCTTCCTTCCTTCCTTCCTTCCTTCCTTCCTTCCTTCCTTCCTTCCTTCCTTCCTTCCTTCTCTCTCTCTCTCTCTTTTTTTCTTTCTTTCCTTTTCTCTCTTCTTTTTTTTGACATGGGGTTCTCAATCAAGCATAGCTCACTGAAGCCTCAAACTTTTGGGCTCAAATGATCCTCCCGCCTCAGCCTGGAGAGTAGCTGGGACTACAGGTGCATGCCACTGCCTGTAGCTAATTTAGATGTGATGTCTTTATGTAGAGCATGTTGTATCTCTGTTTACAGGGCTGATGGTGTTTAACAGCACTTGAGCCAGCCAGGGCCAGATCAACCAGGAAGCACAAGAGATTGTTTATTCGTTCATATTCTGACATGATGTGGCTGAAAGCTGGACAGTGTGTGACTTCATCCTGAACACCACAAGGCTCCAAGTCTGCATTCTGGATGTAACACACAGCCATGTGCTGTCCCCTCTGCTCTGCTGGAGCTGCCTTCAGCCTTCATCCCTGCCCTTGCTCCTTTCATGAGTCCAGTTCTCCAGGAATCAGATCTTGGGCTGGAGATGTAAGTGCGAGATATTTATCAGAAACTTTGGAATCAACACTGTTGGCAGAAGGGGCAATACATTCTCAGCACAGGGATGGCCCTACAGAGCTGTCCTGAACTGGAGCAAGGGGCCCAGGCCTTCACACATCCACATTAACCAGGTCTCCAGGAAGAGGTGTGACCTTGCATGAGGCAGGCTTCTTCAACCAAGGGTAGCTGCCAGGTGGGGGACTCAGCTGCAGCCTTTGTCTGCTGTCCATTGTGCAGCATCTGGGAGCACTGATGCTTCTGTATTGAAGGGGCCACTTGCGAGCCAGGCCTCTCATAATCCAGTTATTTCTTGCACTTGCTCACCAGGCTGATAACTACCTGCCCTGGGAGTTTCTCAGCATCCCGAGAGGATTCTATGTAACTTGAAGCCTTTTTTCAGAAACCCATCTTTCCCCTTCTCCTGGTTATATGAGCTCAGTTCCCCCTGTAGCAGCTATGTCTTGGAGGGTCTTAATATCGGTCTTCTGCATTTGTCCAGGCCAATGCCATGTAATTCCAATGACCACACTACTGTACAGGTACTGAAGAAACTCTGAACTTAGCAAATGGTCACAAAGAACTGCACCATCAATTATTTCTGTTAGCTGGGCAGCATTGTGTCCAAGGTCATACGGGAATTCGACCAGAAAGGCCAGGATGTCTTATGTGATTATTGTACTAGCAGGTAGTGAACTCCAGGAAAATTGGAATGAATTTCATATAAAGCACAGCTTGATGGGAGGGGCTTACTCTTGTCAAAATTTAAATGTGTGTTTAAATTTATTGTTCCAAATCCTATATGCAATCCTGTATAGATATTGGCACAGGTATAAAGGTGATATGGTTTACAGGGAAGGGCACTGGATCAGGATGGGGCCTTGGGTAAGACACTTCACTAAAGCCTGCAATTTCTTTAACTGTAAAATGAGGGTCTTATTTTAGATCATTCTAAAAGTTCTTTTAGATCATTCTAAAAGTTCTTCCATTTCTGCTAGTCCATGAGGTTCTCTTAGATCTATGATATGCAGTGAAAGCTCTTGGCAACACTGTATCAGAACCAATGCCTGTGTTATGGACTATCTTCTCAAATCACAGTTATATTTCAATTAATTCGGCAGACATTATGATCTTCACAAGGTCTCTTGACGTACCGAATGGTGTACAATGATGAGTAAGACACAGACTTGCCCTTGACACTCTTACAGTCTAATAAGAGGGCTTAGATCCTAGACAAAGGACCATGCAGGCAGGACCAAGAATATTTTCACAAAGAAGAAAAGCATGGTTTTTTCTTCTCTTGTTACTGCTTTGTTTTTTCATTTGTTTGTTTGACGGAAGGTCAAAAGGGAGAAATCACATTGCTAGTTAGGCACATTGAAGAAAGTTTCAATGGCGAAATGGTGGCATTTGGTATCATCGCAAGGACCTGAAAGAGGGGAGAGAATTTCAGGTATGAGCACCATGCGTGGAGGGGCCAAAGTCGGGAGGTGCAGGTCCTGGGGCAGCTTGTTTATTGATTTGGTTGAAACAATGGGTGAATGTGAAGGGGATTGGGAGATTGGGTAGAAGGTAGTTTGGTGACTAATTACAAAATACCTTAAATATCAGGATTTTGTTTCCTTTAAGTACACAAGATAGGAGAGGGGGATTTCTGAATAATGAGGACATGATGAAATTGTTTAAATACTCTATTATGCAGATTAGGAAGGTTCAATTGATCTGACTTTAATTCACTGCTTCTCTCTTCCACAGCCTCCAATACATTGTTAAGCCCTTCTGGTGAATTTTTCATTTCAGATATACTTTTCACTTCTAGGATTTCCTTTTTAAAAAATACTCTCACTTGCTCTGCTGAATTCTCCATCTATTGACTGATTAAATCCAACTTTTTCTTTAAATCCTTGAACATATTAATATGAGTTGTTCTAAAGTCTTAGTTAATTCCAACATCTGGATTATCCTGGGCTCTGTTTCTATTGAATTCATTATTTTTGGATTATGGGTCACATTTTCCTACTTCTTCATATGTGTGGTAATGTTTTATCATATGCCAGACATCGTAATGATATGTGGAATCTACTTTAAATAGCACTGAGTTTTACTCTGGGCAAGTGTCAAATTACTGGAAGATCCTCCTGAACCTGTCAGGCTTGACTTTTTTCTTTATTAGGGTTGGTCTATTTATGGTTTTGCTTTTAGTTCCAAGACATTATCCTTATTCCCGAGGTATAGACTTTCTGAGGTCTTTTTAAAAATTTTTTAAATTTTTGTCTGTATGTAGTAGGTGTATATATTTATGGGGTATGTGAGATATTTTGATATAGGCATGCAATGCGTAATAACCACACCATGAAAAGTGGGGTATCCATCCCCTCAAGCATTCATCCTTTGTGTTACAAATAATCCATCTGTGCTCTTGGAGTCTCTACTGGATGCTCCAAGTGGTAGCTGAGCTTTCTGCATTCTGGCTAAGCCGATGCTTCAGAATTGCCTATCCCTGTGAGGCATCTGAGCTCTCTGCTCAGCCCTTAGCCCACAACAGCTGCTCTCTGTTGTCTGCTAGCTTGTGCCGAGTCTTGGCCAAGACCCACAGGTAAACTTCATGCTGATTTCTGGAACTTTTTTTCTGTGCATCACTCTCTTCTCTGGTATCCTCTTCCACAAATTCTAGATACTTTATCTCCAAACTCTGCCTCTTCATTTCATTAAGACATCCTTCCTGCTTGGTCTCACTGCAGTCTACAAATTCCCTCTGGCTAGGAAGCCGGGGTGAATGGGTACATTTTACTTTTCTTAAGGATCACGGTCCAGTGCTGTTTGTTGTCCAATGCCTGATGACAGTTGCAGTTACCTCCCATACTTGTCCAGTTCTAGAGTTGTTTTTGGTGGACCAGGACACAACCAGATGATTTTCTAGGAAGACTAATTTGGTGGTGTCATTGTCTGATGAATGTGACTGATGAGACCCTTGAGGCAGCCATGTGAACAAGGACCTAAGGTAGGCTGGTGGCAACGGAAACAAAAAGGAAGCACCAGAAAACTGGCGGGAGGAGAGGCCAGTTAGGCAGGAGAAAATGGTTCTGAGGCTTTGAGCCTTTCCTCTGCTCTTTAACACCATTTGGGTGCCCAAGAGTCAAATGAAGTTGAACCAGACTGGTAAGAAGGATCAAGAATATGGATATCCTTTGAAATGTTTTTCTACATATTATGAGTGAGACACTAAAGATTATCAAGATCCTAAAACTTCTTAGGTTGCTCCTGAAAAGCATGATAAGTCTTCTAGGGTCAGACAAAGAGAATTAAAGGAGTCCCTCTCTTTGTGTAAGACTATCCCCTCTACGATCTCTTGCTATAGTCTCTCAGTGAGGAAAAGTGACACACCTTATCCACCAATTCCCTCACCACCTTCTTATAAAATCCTGCAGTTATAGCAACCTAGATAACATAGATGGCATTTCCACGCTGTGTCCTAGATCATTTTCTCTTTAGAATGGAAGATCCTGTTCCAGAGACCAGCAGCGGATGGTGGTGTGTGGGCAGATGGCTATACATCAAGATCTATACCCCAAGATACATGGGCTGCCATTTTCCCATCTTAATGTATATGTTTACCATTTGAATAGCTCATTACTTAAAGGAATTTCACAGGCATTCTGCAACCAACCTGCCCTCTCTCGGCCTGCTAACTTTGGACAGGTGTGGTGGTCTCTATCCCATTATGTGGCCACCAGTCCTGAAAGTATCCTTGGAAAAGGCTCCCCACCCACTCTCCTTGGCAAAATTGTGAGCCACGTGCTTTGCTCTTTTCATCTTAGTCAAAGCTCATCGCACCCAGCCCTGTGCCTGGTATATATGGTCCTTGAATTCTATGTCTCTGTGTCTCTGTTTTCCTCTGTCCCATTCCCTCAATAACTTTTATTCAAGCATCTGTCACTGGGAAGATAATCTTTTTTTTTTGAGACAGAGTCTCGCTCTATTGCCCAGGCTGGAGTGCAGTGGTGCAATCTCAGCTCACTGCAACCTCCACCTCCCAGGTTCAAGTGATTCTCCTGTCTCAGCCTCTTGAGTAACTGGTATTACAGGCGCCCGCCACCATGGCTGGCTAATTTTTGTTTATATATATATTTTTAATTGAGATGGGGTTTCACCAATGTTGGCCAGCCTGGCCTTGAACTCCTGACCTCAGGTGATCCACCTGCCTCAGCCTCCCAAAGTGCTGGGATTACATGTGTGAGCCACTGGACCCGGCCAGGAAGATAATCTTATACAGGAACTCCCACCAGGCTGTGAGTGACTGGCATTTCTCCCCCAGGGAAGTGCTCACAACTAATTTTAATAATAGCATTAAAGGGTAGTGATTATAAGAACAGGAGTCTGATGTCTGATTTCCTGGGTTCAAATCTGGGCTTAATTTACTAGCTATGCAACTTTGGACAAGTAATAAATCTCTCTGTGCTTTGGTTGTCTTATCAGTAAAATTATGATATTTATAGAACCTAGGTCAGAATGTGAGGATTAATGAGAGAAATTAAATGAGATGATGTGTATAAAGTATTTACAACAGTAAATGCTAATGAATGCAAGGTAATATAATTATTTTCCAATTATGGAAGAATTGGAAAATAAAAGAAAAATATAAAGAGGAAATAAAATCATAACCCATCAGTTTTGGGTTTTGGCATTTTCTTTCAGTCCCTTATTTGTAGAGATGTATATATCTTAAAAGATATATACATTTTAAAAAATGAAATTAGGCCAGGTGCAGTGGCTCACTCCTGTAATGCTAGCACTTTGGGAGGCCGTGGTGAACAGATCACCTGAGGTCAGGGGTCGAGACCTGCCTGGCCAACATGGCATTGTGGTGCATGCCTGTAATCCCAGCTACTTGGGAAACTGAAGCAGGAGAATCACTTGAACCCAGGAGGCGGAGGTTTCAGTGAGCCAAGATCACACCACTCACTATAGCCTGGGTGACAGAATGAGACTCTGTCTCAAAAAATAAATAAATACAACAACAAAAAATAAAATTAGAGGTTGGGCGCAGTGGCTCACGCCTATAATCCCAGCACTTTGGGAGGCCAGGGCAAGCGGATCACAAGGTCAGGAAATTGAGACCATCCTGGCTAACATGGTGAAACCCTGTCTCTGCTAAAAAAAAAAATACAAAAAAAATAGCCGGGCGTGGTGGCAGGTGCCTATAGTCCCAGCTACTCGGGAGGCTGAGGCAGAAGAATGGCGTGAACCCGGGAGGCAGAGCTTGCAATAAGCTGAGATTGTGCCACTGCACTCCAGCCTGGCGACAGATTGAGACTCTGTCTCAAAAAAATAAATTAAATTAAATTAAAACACTGTTCGGGCTACTTGTGGTTTGACTATTTCATTCCCTATTGTCTTAATTATTCTTAACGACAGCCTTTTTAATGGACTGAAGTATCCCATCATATGCACAAGCCATAATTAAATCAACCAATCCCCTAATGTTTGCCCTTCAGGTTGGTTCCCAATTTTCACTCTCATAAATACAGTTGCAATGAACATCTTTGTGCCTGGCTGGAGATGCCCTTTTTATACATTCTGAAGAGCAGAAGTTAAAGGGCATGAGAGTGTTATGATGCCTGTAGAGGTGTCCTCTAAAACTTGGAGATGACTTTGGTTTGGTTTCAGGTAGGAACACCATTTGGTTTAGAATACTGGCATTCCTGATGCCACTCAAATCCCTCTGTTGCACCAAGAGTCTCTCACGCCAGCAGGTTCTGATGTTTACCAGTGCATTCTGGGTAGCCAAGAAACTTCACATGACGTTGAAATCTGGCAAGGCGCAAGGCTCCCTTGGGTGCTTTTCTGGTTAGATGGTTGACTGACAGTGACATTTCCCTCATAGATGCTCGATTATGGGCACTTCCTTCCATCTGCTCAGCTGCCTTCTTGTGTCACCAGAATTTGCTGAAAATATTTGGGTTATGATTCATTTTGCATATCCCTCCTTGTCCTGGACTTTTACGATTAGGATCCCAAGTTTTGAAGCTCAGCAGAAAAGGTGAAGGCTCTTTGAATTTTTTGAGACAGAATTTTGTTCTTGTTGCCCAGGCTGGGGTGCAATGGCACGATCTCAGCTCACCGCAACCTCCACCTCCCAGGTTCAAGCGATTCTCCTGCCTCAGCCTCCCGAGTAGCTGGGATTACAGGTGCCCACCATCATGCCCGGCTAATTTTTTGTATTTTCAGTGGAGACAGGGTTTCTCCATGTTGGTTAGGCTGGTGTCAAGCTCCCGACCTCAGGTGATCTGCCTGCCTCGGCCTCCCAAAATGCTGGAATTACAGGCGTAAGCCACCATGCCCAGCCAAGGCTCTCTAACTATGGGACTTGCATCTCTACACTTTCCCCAGGCCTTAATTCCTTGAAATCTAAGTGAGGTAACTGGCCTGGGTGCCACTGACAGCCAGTTCCAGCCCTCACACTGCAGCTCCACCAAATTTCTGGTGGGCTCCCAGGTAGCTGTTCACCTTCACTTCATGAGACAGAGCAAAGCCTGTTGTTTATCGGCAGAGATGACCCTGTTTGAACTCCCTTGCGGAAGCCAAAGGTCTTAGTCACTGGTTTAGGAAGTCACGGGCAGGTAATGCCATCTGTTTGGGCATATCTAATCACTGTTTTGGTTTCTCATGACAGTCCTTCAAATAGAGAGCTATAAATCAAGTGGCCCCAGGCTCATGGAGGCCCTCCAGCGGGCTGGATGGTTCTATCAGGTTCTGCCTGCCATCTGATTTCTTCACCCTCCTCTGCCGCAGAGGTCCTCAGGCTCCATGCTTCTAATCTACAGCCACACACCTGGATAAACGTGGGTTAAGTGTAGGTGCCTCCAACTGCATTTACAACATAATTGGTGTGGCCTTACAAACTATTTGACGTCCAAACCCCATCCTTCACCGGGCCTACCAGCGAGCGGAGGTGAGGAGCCTCACAATCCGTGTTTTTTCATGCATCCGAGTTATTCCGAAGCAAAGGGTATTTCTTTCCCCTTTTGCTCCTCTAATTGATGCAGCTGTTGCCTAGCCTCATCTGCATTAAGCTAAATATTATGTTTTTGTAACGTTTTTGATCTTCATTAATTATAGCGCAGGAAAGCTGACAAAAGCAACCTGTCTCTTTAATATAAACAAGATTAATTGCACAGTTCCTGCATAAAATGAACTACCAGCAGTTTAACAAAAAATGCTTGTCTTTAAGCAGCCCTTCGGATTAAAAAAAAATCAAAACTGTTACAGGAAGTGCCAAAGCTGCCAAATTACCATGCCCGTGAGCCTCACCCTCATTATCAGACTAAACGAACGCACACACCCCTGCACTTTCATCCTCCTCCAGGCCCAAGAAAAAGAAAGGCGGGAGAGAAAAAAAGGGCCTTTATACAAAGAAGTGTCTCTGAAGTCTGGAATGCACCCTGGCTGTTTGAAGACAAGATTTATACCTGACACCTTTCCTTAAGCTCACTGTTGAGACTCGCCTGTTTTCAAATCAACCGCAGACTGGCTGCTTGAGGTACTTCAGCTCGTAACGACCACATAATCTAAGATAAATACACAGGGAATTGCTATCACTTTCATTAATAACCATGAAATAGTCATTCCTTTAGCAGGAAAAAAAAAAAAACAACAACAAAACCCAGGCCAGTGCCTTCCATGGGCTAAGGCGGAAGGCTCACAGGGTGAGTGTGCTCAGGCAGGGGGCAGAACTGGGGGGCACGGCAAGACACTGGACCAGGACGCACAGCATAGAGGGCAGAAGGACAGTGGGAGGGCACCCCATAGCCACTCCATTAGCAATGGCAGAGCCAGGAGTCAGTCTCTGTGGTTAAGAGGCCCCAGTCCAGCTCAGGCCTCTGCAGGTGACTTTTGTTGGAACACCCCAAGATATCTGGCCCAGGAGACCTAAAGCTCAAGAGCAAAGCTTCTGATTTTGTCGAATGTTGTGACCTTACGGCCACTTGGAAGTGTCAGCCAGAGATAGTGGGCTTTCCAGGCTCATGGCTGGCTGGGAAATGGCACCAGGTTTGGGGCAGGTGACAACACAGTTCATGAGAGAAACTGAGAGCCACATCCACATCATAGAATGCCACTGTCCTGCAAGTCCTCATGAAGTGGCCTCCACGGCCAGTGGCTGAGGCCATTGGAATTGGCACCCATGAAGAACGGGACACTGTGCTCCCAAAATCATGCTTAGAAAGTGGGCTAGAGCCAGAAAAATATGTGTGTCAACACTAGCTCTCTGTGGCTTCCCATGAATTCCTGACTCTGGAAGAGTTAGTATCGTGATTAATGCAGTGTACATGCGGCATGCTGGTGGCAGGTGGCCTGAGGGAAGCCAAGGCTTCAGTAAAGCTGATGGGGCCATTGCAAGGCCAAGTTTGTGCAGAGGGGCAGATGATGGCCTGTGGAGCCGTGTGGTCTGGGATCTGGGAACTTTCATAGCCTTGGGGATGGAGAGATGATCTGGTGTTGGAGATTTGTTTTCCCAAAGAGCAAGACACGCAGCAGAGAAATCAGAGCTCCTCAGTGTCTGCAATGCAGGGGACGCTGTGCTGTGACTTGGGGCTCTCCCTGCTCCAACCCAGTGCATGTCCTCCTGGGTCTTTCACGAACAGAATATTGCATCTTTCAATGCTTTGTTTCTCTGTGATGCTTAAAACCTGTGCCAAGATGACTCAGGTTGTCAGGTTTCCAAGGGACCTGGTTCTCACAGCAGTCATGGGACTGAGGGGAGCTGGGGCCTCACACACCCTTGGGGCTCCAGCCAGGCCAGTGCCAGATGTGGCATGTGCCCTGGGTCTCAGCTCTGGATACCCGGTGAATGGCTGCCGGGGCAGTGGGCAGTGGGGATTTTGCCTTTCCCCAGCGTACATCTGCCTTCTGAGAGCCAAATGTCTGCAGGGGATTCAGGAGCTTGATGAGGAGCGCTGGCTGAAAATGAGAAAGACGTGTCTTCCGAGACACCAGCTTTTCCACAGGTCTCTCAAGAAACTCAAGCCTTCTCTAAACACACTTACACATACATACAAGCACACATGTATCCACGCAAAACCAACACCTGCCCTACATGACATTCTCCAGCCTAGACCATGTTACGTAGTGCTATACTACATGGTCCCTTTCCATTTAAAACATGCTAGTCGGCAGCCACTCAGTCAATGTCACGATGCACTAACGCGGCCACGGTGGCTCTGAGAAAGCAGTGCCCTCCCAAGAGGGAGGCTGGGTGCTGGCCTGTCCACCCTGCACACCCTGTGGCTGGGTCCACTGATAGGACAGGGTGCTAAGAGGAGCGGGGTGGGGATTCTAGCCCTGGTTCAGTCTGGCCTGGGTGTCCTGGCAACCACCAGTTATCCCCGGGGTTGCAGTTTCTCTATTTGTCCATAGCAGCCCCAAACTGAGGATTCCCTAAGGTTTTAACTCTGTGTTTTTAGGATCTGGTTTGACACTTTCCTAAGAGACTGTCTGAACAAAAAAAGTGATCACTGCCTCAGAATGTTTAGTGGGGGGTGGTCTATGTTCTCAAGACGTTCTTGCTGATGAGTACCTCTATGGGTTCACCTGCGGTGCTCCCCCAAAATACAGGATACCAGAATTTTAGTGGACGACAACTTCCACCACACTGGCTCAGTCACTGATAGGTTTTTCAGTGTTTTTCACATTTTCCTGATTATAAAAACGGTATATACTAATTGTAAAAAGTTTTCAAGTATGTCAAAGTATAAAGAAGAAAACTAAAAATCACTGCTGGTCCTACCATATGGAAACATTATTGAGATTTTGATATATTTCCTTTTATTATGTATAGATATATAGATATATCATTAGGAGTCATATTGTATATTGAGTTTTGTATCCTGTTTGCTTAAGGATTTAATGAGCCTCTTCATTTGAAATACTCTTCAGGAACATGGCTGTATAGTATTCCACCGTGTGAATGTAGCAAGAGTATCCCCTAAGGTTGGACATTCAACTTTATTTCAATGTTTTTCACTATTATAATGAATGCCACAAGGTACATAAAAGACACAGTGGACAGACTTCTAATTATTTCCTTAGAATAGAGTCCCAGTGGTTGAATTGTTGGGTCAGAGGTCAGGCGTATAAATGAATGGCGTGTGAGCACACATGGATGCAGAAATGCTCGGCCACCTCCCGACCAGCACTGGAGCAGGCCCTGCAGAGTGGCCCCCGCTGCAGAACCTTTGGGCCTGACCCTGACTGGGTTTTGGAGGCCCAGAGAGAAAAAGAAGAATGACCACAATTTTTAATGAAAGGATAAAGAAACAGATTCAAGAAAGGGAACAGTTGCCAGCCCTTTCCCTCCTAAATAATTAAGAGGGGGAGACACACTGCAGCCTGGGGACCTCTGCCCTCAGGACACAGTAGTGTAGGCTGGCCTCCCCTCGCTCACTCAGGGGCGTCCGGTGCACCTAACAGCAGTGGAGGTAGGCAGGGAGGAGCCAGCATTGGAGCACAGCTTCTCTGGGACCAGCCACCCTCCTTGGCTGTCCTGCCCTGCTCACAGCCAGGCCCTCTTCAGAGGGAGGTAGAGCTCCTGGTTCCCGCTGCTTATGTCAGATTTATGTGCCAAAGGCTCAACTACTCTTTTGATTATGGACGTTCTGCAAAAACAGACACTTACATTAAATAAGCACTCATTGGCAGATGGTGTTATAATTATGTTTTCTTTTCTGAAACTCTGTGGTCAGAACACATTCATTCTCATGCAAGGGGCCTTGGGCACAACTCAGCCTTGGGTGGGCGCAGAAAAGCCTGGGGGAGGCTTCCTGGAAGAGGTAAGAAGTGATCAGGCCCATGTTGGGTCTTTTAACCTGCTGTTGCTCTCTCATGGCCTAAGCCCGGGAGAGAGACCCTTGCTTCACACTAATGGCCCCTGTGCTGGAAACGAATGGAAGCCGTGAGTCCATAGCAAGCATGGCTGGGCCAACTCTCATTTTTCCAAGTTAATATTTGTAAGAAAAACTCTAGTTGTGTTCAGGGAAATCAAAGAGGGGAAGCACAGCCGTAAGTTAAGTCATGAGCTGTTTCTCCTGACACCTCTCCCAGAATCTAACAGTTTGGATAAAATCCTGGACGGACTTTTTTCTTTGTGTAAATCACAGAAGGAAATCCACAAAGATGTCCAAGTGAGACTGTGAACTCCCTGTCTAGGCAGCCCCCCAGGCTTTCCTTAGGGTTCCCTGATGGCAGATAGTGCATTGCAGATTGCACTGAGATGCTCGGACACTCTCACAGCCTTTCACACATGTGAACCAAAGTTCATTCGCAGGAAAATCTTATGAAATAGTGTTGTCCCTGTCTTACAGATAATGAAATGGAGGATTAAAGAGTTTGGGATAATTGTCAAAGCTCAAACAACCAGTAAGTGATGAAAAAGGAACGCAATCCAAGGGCCTTCCATGCAAAGGCCACCTCTTGCTGGCATGACACCATCGCACACACACTCTTTTCAAGATCAACTGCAGTACTGTTCTGTCCAAGAGACTCAACAGAATGATGCTGAATTAAAAGCAGAAATCCAAAGATCCTCACTCTTCAATGGTTTTGTCAACGATCTACAAACAAGAGATCTGCAGACAATCCCAGTGTTGTTCTAAGATAAGGAGAGATAGCTACAGAGATGCCAAGGACAGGGAAGCTGACTGTGCACTTGTCTTACCCTTGTCAGGAACATCTGTGCCAGCGATCAATCGAACTGAACAAAGTCTGGTGGCTCTGTGTCAGTGAAGTTCACTCATTGTCACTTGTAAGTCCCCTGTCCAGCCCTGCAGAGGCCACAAACCGCTGTAGACCCCTAACTTCAACCGTTTGAGTGTGTGCACGAGTCGTACAACAAAGACATATTCCAGTTTTGGGAAAATACATCTGAAGTTTTACATGATGTATTCTTATCTGAAATTCTGTGGCCAATGTAAAAGGGCTACGTAAGCAAAAATCATCACGCACCACACACTGTTAAATTGTTCACAGCAACTATGGGAAAAGAATTCAGTTTGCTTTCAAGGGTCCTTCGAAATCTGTTTCTAGGATGCCCAAAGCCGACGTTCTAAAATTTAAGAGATTCGAATTATAAAAATTGCACAAGGACATTTAAAAGAAATTAAGCTTTCTATTTGAAAGTGGATTCATGTGCACTTGTTCGTGATAATACAGAGATAATACAGATAATACAGGGAGATCCCATGTCCCCCATTACCCAGTGTACCCCAACGGTTTCATCTTGTAAAATTACAGGATGATAGCACCTGCACAGTCAGGTGTGGACAGCAATATAGTCAAGATAGAAGACAATTACAAGAGGGGTTTTAGAGACTCCGTTTTATAAAGCTCCATGATCTGCAAAAGCCAGCAGCCCTCTCAACAGAAGAATGAACCTGGGAGCTCTGCAGAATGTTGCGGCCAATTCTGGGCAATTCCCAGGCTGTGGGTATCACAGGACTGCCTGGCCTGGGGCCTGCAACCTGCAAAGAGGGGCCCTTCCATCTGTAGACTCTTCCTTCTCTTGGGAAGATGAGGCAGAGGGAGGAAAGTGTGAGCTAGCTGGAGAGACACCCACACACTCAGAAGCAGATGACCACGGACCGAGGAGCCAGTAGGATCAGCTCTGGCTGGAGCACGGGCCAATCCCGGACTCACTTCTTGGACTGTTTTCCTCAACCATCAGCTGAGGCAGCCGAGCCTGGCACTGTCCAGGACTATGGCCGCTGTGGCTGCCAAGCCTGAACTGTGGCCAGTGTCCCTGAAGCACTGAGTTTCTCATGTTAATGAATTCTACTTAATTTAAATTTAAACAGACACATATGGCTGTGCCTACCCCACTGGGCAGCACAGAAGATAGTCTTTCAGATCCCTCCCACCCCCTGAAATGTTCTAATTTAAAACATCCAGGCTTATATAGATGGGGCACGTTTTTTATTTACTCCTGGGGAAACTGAGACTCTGAGAGATCCAGGACTTTTCTGAGGTCCCACCGGTGAGCTGTGCTACAGCCAGAAGCCCCTGCCAGGTCATCTGGACTCCAGTTCAAATCTCAGTCTCTGCCACATGATGCCACGACTCAAAAGCAGTCCCACTAACAGGGAACTGTGACGAAAAGGGATCAGGTCATGGAGCTGTCCATCCTTCCCTAGACTGAAGAGGAACCCCAAAATATGAGAAATAAAAGTCCCTACTCTAAGAGGAAATCAGGTACTTTGGGGGGAAAAAAACCTCAACAAAATCCAAAAACCCAACCAAACCACAGTCACCAGTGAGTGAAATGAGGATAATCTTTTAACAACAAAGGGACTGCTGTTGAAAGAACTAGCTTTCTCTGAGCAAATGGAGCAGCAAATAGCACTCCAATTCCAGAAAGAAAAAGTGCTGGAGGCGTGTCCACAGGAGAGCTTCCCAGGGCTGGAATCCACACTCTCCCTTACACCACACTCGGCGCTCACTAAGTGACAGCAGGCAGCAGCCGTTGGCTTGCTTCTACCCAGAGAGCTGAGGTTCCTAATCAGAAGACCTTCCAGAGAGCCACAGACCCCAAATGTTTGGAAATAATTCCACAAACCGTGTAGCATGACAAAACATACTTAACAACAGCACGTCTGGAATAAGGAACGATTCATTAATTCTAATTAAATCATATAAAGTTCAGCTTAACATTTAACATTTTTTTAATGATCTAAGACTCTCTTCAAAAGCACAACCTGCCTTTTACGTGAACATTCTAAAAACTTATTTTAATATTCCCCCGAACATGTTTTAATTATGCCACCCACTCAGAAAAGTATGTGTGTGCGTGAAGCACGTGTGTGTGTGTGCATGTGTGTGTGTGTGTGTGTGAAGGGTAGTGGTTTTTTTTTTTTTTTTTGAGTGTCCGGAGTGTCATGATTACATCTTTTAATGATAATAAATGGGCCAGGCATGGTGACTCACGCCTGTGATCCCAGCACTTTGGGAGGCAGAGGCAGGCGGATCACGAGGTCAAGAGATCGAGACCATCCTGGCTAACATGGTGAAACCCTGCCTCTACTAAAAATACAAAAGCAAAATGAGCCGGGCATGGTGGCGGGCGCCTGTAGTCCCAGCTACTTGGGAGGCCGAGGCAGGAGAATGGCATGAACCTGGGAGGCCGAGATCACGCCACTGCACCCCAGCCTGGGAGACAGAGCGAGATTTTGTCTCAAAAAAAAAAGATAATAAATGACCCAGTTGTTCCCAGATGCAGGTCTTTTGGGGAGAGAAAGACATTACAGACAGGAAGATCCTTAGAAGGTTTTCACCCCATCAGGATTTTCTCCTCTTTGGCTCTACTGGCTTTGGGTCTTTTCCTCTTACCTTTGGGTGTCTGTGTGCCTCCTTCCTTCTCATTTGGGTGACTGCTGCAGTGGGAGAGCTGGGCACCTTCCCTAGGTGTGTAGTAATTGGGTTTTGATGTAGGAGAGGTGTGACTGCTCTGTGCATTGATGTGGTGGTGGGGGGCTGGGGTTTTAGCACATCACAGGAAATTCAAGATGGGCCTTTTGATGTGCAGCACCCTCCCCTCCCCTCCTGCATCATGTACTCTCCCTCCACCTTTCCCTTCTGTGCTCCCCCCTCTCCCCCCCAGGCAAAGATGTATTTCCTGAAAACTGGAAAAACCAGGTACTATCAACCTCAAATCAGTGCCAATTAAATTCAGTTATAAAATTTGGGCCTTGTCCCTCATCTCTGAGTGACACCTTCCCTTTTACAACTGGGGCTGTTAATACCACAATTAAAACATTCAGCATCACCATATCCTTGGATCTAAAGCAGTTTATAGCCTTGAACTTCTGTAAAGAAAGTCATTAACATATCAAGGTGTTTTGATAAGACCAACTTTGAAGCAAGCCTCTCCTCCTGGTCTTTTATCTCCTCTGCCATCTTATGTATCAAATTTCAAGAATGCAAAGACCTATCTGCCTAGCATGTTGCTGCCTACTCAAGTTCCGTCTTTGTTATTTCTGTTATCAATATTTTAAAGTCAGATGACCTTAGCAATTAACACATGAACTTTGGGTGAAGGGTTTAGATTTACTATGCAGAGACTGGCATTAAGTCCCTTCAAAGCTTTAAGAAATGCAGTGGTATTGGAGGCCAGTCACAGGCGGAGCTCCTGTGGAGTGACTCCTCACAGGGCACAGGAAGTCCTATGCCTCATGTCACGGGACCCAGTGCAGTTATGCAGGGTTAGAGCCTGTGGTCTCAGCCATACCCGGTGCTCTTTCAACCTGAAGACTATGAGGAAATGGTCAACTTCTGTCTGAACAGAAGTCATCAGAGAGTTCTGTGGTGCCCAAGTGCATTCAAATAGTAAGGAAACCCTACTGACTTCAGGAGCACTACTGTGTTTGGCTATAGGGTTTCTGAGAAAATGAGCTTCAGCTGTGTTGGCTCTGCCTGTGGAGAAGGGCTTCCCAAGCTACTGAGCCCACATGCAGGGCTCCCTGCTGGCAGAGGCCACGTGCCAGCCCTGGAAGGGAGCACAGTGGAGGGAAGATTGACTGCCTGGGGACCACTATCCTTGGCTAAACTGCCGAGTAGGACAAACAACTCCACAAACATGGTGAAGCGAAAGGAAGACAGAGCAGGACCCTCTTTACTGGGGTCTGTCCCAAAGACCAGCCAATGTGTGTGTGTGGTTTGTTTTTCTTTTTGAGATGGAGTCTCACTCTGTTGCCCAGGCTGGAGTGCAGTGGTGCAATCTTGGCTCACTGAAACCTTTGCTCCCCAGGTTCAAGCAATTCTCCTGCCCCAGCCTCCCAAGTAGCTGGGATTATAGGCACCCGCCACCATGCCAAGCTAATTTTTGTATTTTTAGTAGAGACGGAGTTTTGCCATGTTGGCCAGGCTGGTATTGAACTCCTGACCTCAACTGATCCACCTGCCTTGGCCTCCCAAAGTGCTGGGATTACAGGCATGAGCCACTGCACCCGGCCAAATTATGTTTTTGAGATCAAGTCCCTGGGATAATCAGTTGTAGGTTCATATTTCACAGGGAAAAGCAGAAAAAAAAAATGAAGAATATCAAAGGCTAGAATTTTCTTTTACTTCAATAGTTCATGTTGTCCCTGAGGTTGCAGCAAATGTGCTGTAGAAAATGGTTTGAGGGCTTGTGGGCTAAGAGCAGGAGCAGAGGAGGGGAAGCCTGCTGTTCTCCAGGCCTTTAAAGTTTGTGTTTACGGCTCTCCTACTTGTCTTTTTATCCTTTTTTTATTATCAAAGAGGTTTACAACAGTCCTGTGCACAACAAGTGACTTCCTAATTTTTCTGCCAAAACGGGGTGGCTATAAAACTTGAAAGAGCAGGGGGCTGTCCATGCCTGACAGAGTGTGTCTTTGTAGAAAAATTTAAGGTGATTTTGATCCTTTAATTGCTTCAATTTTACTTCATAAACCAATTTCTTTCCCCCTTATCCCTCAAAGCTTCCGATAACACAATCTATTGGGAAAAACTAGACGGTGGATTTCTGCTTGTTTGAGAGCTTCATAGGTGGATATTTTTTAAAAGGAAAGTAAGAACCCACCAAGATAAATTTCTCTTCATGTAACAATGTTATTGAGAGCAGTGACTTCACAGAAACAAAAGATGGAAAACCCTCAAGATTAGCGAGTCTAAGACCTGTCAAATCCAGCTTTGCGGAGACAGAGGGCCCCAGCCACAGGTGCAGACAACAGCTCGTGCACACAGAACAGGACGCGTGGAGACATCATAGAGAGACGTGTTACTGAGGCTAGGCCATGTGCCCACTGTCCCAAGAATGCCTCAGTCCCAGGCCCAGGGCGGAAGGTCAGCCTGGCATGGAGCTGAGTGCTGCACAGCGACAATATCATCTGATTTTCACAGCAACCACCTGGGGAAGGCACTGTCATTGTTCTCACTTTAGTGGAAACTGTCTCTTCTCCAAGTGGGGTCCACAGGCCAGCTGCATCACTATCGCCAGACGGCCTGTTGGAAATGAAGAACCTGGAGCCCCCTAGATCTACTAAATCAGGGCTGACCCAGACATACTTCAACATTTGAGATGGAATGGTTTAACTCATAGGTCTCTGAGCCCTTTTTTTTTTCTGGATTATGCATCCCGAATAGAAAAATAATGGCGCATGCGTCCTTTTGACGGTTGAAGCTTTGCAAATCAGGGATGTAGTGCTTTCTGTTCGGTCTGGGGAGGTTTCCCCCTAGCAGTTCTAACCAGGAGGAGGTAACATGGAGCCCACAGAAACCTTCTGGCTTGTTGAGAGTTGGAGCAGAAGGGTGGTAGGCGCGCTCAGAGGGCAAGCCAAGGCTACGTGGTGACCAGTCTGTCTGTTGTGCCTCCTGATCACAGGCATGGTGTCAGGGAAGAAGTGAGCTGGCTCTTTCTTCTCCACTGCTGTGCCCAGAATTTGCCCCCTTTACTCTGGGTAGCCCTGGTAGAGCTAGATGCTGACACAAAAAGCCATCGAATGCTAGGAAATAAGGTCATGTGGAAGGAAACTAGCTTTCCAGGGACCCAGGCCTGCCTGAGATGATGTCATCTCCAGGGGCGTGTACCTGAGCTTCACTCTGCTATGCGCTATTCGGCCAAATCCCAGTCACGGTAGGGTTACACGTTAGCTTGCAGATTTTAGCCTGATAAAAAAGACAACCACAAAGTTTATAAGACTTCATTGCTCTGTGGGACCTTAAGCAGTTTTGTTATCCTAACTTACTCCGTTCCTCAGATGCTCCTGGAATCAGCGAGGCCACCTCAAGGGATCCCTCATTAAGCAGCTGAATGAGTCCCTGATGCACAGTTTACCTTGTGTGACAGTCATGGTTTTAGCTCCTTGAGAATTGGATTCAACAAGGCTGATGAAGAAGGCAGGCTCCTCTGCCCTATGCTGCTCTTGATCTCCGGCAGCTGAACCTTGGCTTTGACAACCTTCTTTTCTTTCTGCTCTTCTCTCTGCCCTCAGCTCCAACCTCCGCCCCACCTATTTTTAGATATGTACTTTGATTCTGTCTTTCCAAGACCTCATTTGAAATTACCCACTTTCTTGGTCTTGTTCTTGCTGCTATTGATCTGTATGTGCTGGCTAAGTTCAGATGGTTGTGTCTCCGGTGAGAGGAGAACGATTAATGAACTCAGGAATCATGCATTTTTCAAATGTTTATGGGCAGACACCACGCCAGGCCTCCAAAGGCATACAGGTCCTGGCCCCGAGGACTCGGTGAGGATGTTGGCATGAAGCAGACCTTTATATGCTATTCACGGAGGGCTGTAAAAGGGGGGGTCTTTCTGTTTCAATTTTGTTTTTATTCCCTTTATTTCTCAAACTAATTTTTCATTAAGTACAGGAATTTTGCTTTGAGTCATTTAAAGAAAAGATATTTATTAAGTGCTTACTAAAGGCACAACACTATCTCTGTGCTGAAAGAAATATAAAAGAAGTGAAAGATGTGTGAGCTGCAGTCCCAGGGGTCTCAGCAGCTAGCTGGAAAGACAGAAACATGTAAAAAAAAAAAAAAATCAAAATCAAATAAAATAGGCCATGCACGGTGGCTCACGCCTGTAATCCCAGCACTTTGGGAGGCTGAGATGGGCAGATCACGAGGTCAGGAGATGGAGACCATCCTGGCTAACACGGTGAAACCCTGTCTCTACTAAAAATACAAAAAATTAGCCGGGTGTGGTGGCGGGCACCTGGAGTCCCAGCTACTTGGGAGGCTGAGGCAGGAGAATGGCGTGAACCTGGGAGGCGGAGCTTGCAGTGAGCCGAGATCGCACCACTGAACTCCAGCCTGGGCAACAGAGCGAGACTATGTCTCAAAAAAACCCCAAAACCAAAAACAAAACAAAACAAAAATCCCAAAATATTAATAACAATGCAAGGCAGTGTGTGATGAAGAGCTAACTTGTGCAGGGATCCAAAAAGGGGCAAAAGAATCACTGAGTTAGAGGACGCTTCAAGGAGAATCCAGAGTTCAATCTGGGTCATAAGAACATACAACTCAGATGTCTTTAAACATTTCTTTAAACACAGTTAAAAGTGGGGAAATTGCTAATGGAGGGGCTTGCCGGCCCAGCACAGGCTTTGGTGACATCTGAGCCTTGGTTATGTGGGTGACGTGATGAGTCTGGCTCAGAAGACACTTTCCCCTGTGGAAAATGACGGATAGGTAGTGGGACCTCATCCTGCAGAATCTTGCTGCTTGAACTTTGCACTGAGAGGGGAGCATCGCCTGGGAGCCCCTCAGAGCTGGAAAATCTCAGGTCCTACCTGAGGCCCAGTGGGTCAGAATCTGCCTTTTTGGCAGAACCCCAGGTGGTACGCATTTGAGTTACAGAAGCTTCTTTAGGACACCAGGAGACATGAGATGTTTGGAGTCAGTGACAGGATGCAGGAAATATTTCAGGACTATTAATTTACTAATGGTGTGTAAAGGTTAGTGCGAAGAGAACCTGGGAACCCAGAGTTCACCTAGGAGTCTGTTTCAGAGGCTGAGATATGAAGTGAGGAGGATCCTCACATCGCCTTGGTTACATGGAGGCACAGGGAGGGCAGGACACCGAGTGGAGATGGTCTGGGAGCTGGAGCCCCTGGACGGTGCCCAGGGAGCCTGGCTGGGCAGGGAGGTGGACAGGAGTGCAGGCAGGCCACACAGCACTGGGCCCAGGGAGAGAGAATAACCAGAGCGGGGCAGGGGACCAAGGCCCAAGATTCTTCGAATACTTCACTTCCTTCCTGCTCAGGGGATAGGAAGAGGGCCCTGTGGAGAAGACAGAAAAACCATAAGGTAGAAAGAATAAAAGCTAGGATGATGGTTACTTTCAGGTTTTTAAAAGATATTTTACTAGAATTTCCATAAGCCTAGAATTTCACTCCATGAAGATAAGTTCAGAAAACACACTTAAATTTGTTCATGGCGCCAATAAAAGCAGGCTCACTAAAGAGATGTTTAACCTGGAGAATAGTCTACATGACTGAACAAATACAAGTGATACATTTGCTAATTCTTTTCTTTCTCTGTGGAAATAACTACAGTTCAGCAAAACGACCTAACCTGTGGAAGACTTGCAAAGATCACAGAGGATCTGGATTGATGCTGTGTCCTGCTGTGGAGATGAGGGGACAGGGGATGATGCTGATGGTGGGGAAATCATAGGGTCGGACGGGACCGGGCTCACTGGGGGATTCTTCACCCCCTCCGACTCAGTCCTGGTGCCTGGGCCACATCCTGGGCAGGCGGTCAGGCCCTGATGGTGCTGGCTACATGTTTTCTGTCTCCAACTGATTTCCTTGTTCCGTGAGGGTGGGAATCATCTTTATATTTCTGTGCCTTTCTTCCAGCATCTAGGAACTTGCTCTTCAAAGAGTGGTCCCTGGGATGCACTGCATTACGCAGGAGCTCGATAGAAATGCCAAATTTCAGGCCACACCCGATACCTCCGGTATTAAAATCTGCATTGTAATAAAACCCCCAGGTGATTTGCGTGCACATCACATTTTCAGGTTATGACACCAGGAGGAGGACCTTCAACCCTGCCCACACACTAGCATCACCAGGGGAGACTTAAAACCAGGCATCAGTCTTTTTGAAACTCCCCAGGCATTCTAGCAGAGAGCCGAGTAAATGTTTAGTAAATAAATACCCAGAATGAATGAAGGTGTGAGGGTGTGAGGGCTAAGAGGAAGGGTATTAGAGATAGGATCAGCTCTCTCATTTTATGGAAGAAGAAACTGAGGCCCAGAGATTTAGAGCGATTTGCCTAAGGTTACACAGAAGTTAAAGAGGAGTTGGCATTAGAAGTCAGGTGTTGCGGTTTATAACACGAACACAAACTCTTTGATACCACCTTCAAAAGGTGGAGCCTAATTCCTCTTCCTGTGAGAATGGGCTGGATTTTAGTGACTCATTTCTAGTCAACAGAAAAAAGGGCAGAAGGGACAGTGCAATTACAGAGACCAGGTCACCGAAGGCACTGAGCTTCCTGCTCTGCCCTGGCTGCTGCTCAGTCACTTAGGGGCAACATAGGACCAGCCACGGGGAGCTCCCGTGGCAGGGAGCTGAGGCCTCCTGCCCACAGCCACTTGCGAGGCCTCCGGATGTGGGTCCTCCAGCCTGGCCTGGCCCGCAGATGTTGCAGCCCAGGCGACTGCAGCCTCAGGAGGGACCCTGAGCCAGAACCACCCAGCAGAGCCGCTCCCTGATTCCTGACCCTCAGAAGCTGTGAAACGGTCACGTTTGTTGTTTTAAGCAGCTACATTTTGGGGTCATTTATTACACAGCACAGATGACTAATACGCCTTCCAGTCCTTTGCTGTTTCAGCCACACCCCTGTAAGAGACCAGCTTCTGTTCCACAGAACTTCAATAGCCATGCCGGCCCAGTTCTCAACAAGCTTGGGACTGAATACAGACAATGATGACCAAATCAAAACAGGGGAAGGGCACTGCATGGTGTGGTCGCCACTCTTTCCTCCCAGGCCCTGGAGCACCTGCCCAACCCTCCTGGCTGGCTTTTGTGCCAACGAGCCAGCCACTGCCCTTTCCAATCCTGCCTACTGTGGGAGTGCCGGGGCAGGGCCAAGTCAGGCTGCAACGGGCCGAGGCAGCCTAGGAAAAAAGAGACTGTAGGTGACCTGGATTCAGAAGCTGGTGCCTTGCCCTGCCCGCCAAGTGCTGGTAAAACCAGTGTCTGCACAAGGGTGACAGGTGTCTTTCCCGCTCTGCTTGCCCTTGTAGCTATGGCTGTGATTGGAGAACTTGATGGGATCACTTGAAAAATAAACAAACAGCCCTCATCTGATCTGTCAGTCACAAAGCAATGGCTCACAGCCCACGCAGATGCTGAGACTCAGAAGGGGGCCTCTAGCAGGGGCGTTCACTCTTCCTCCCACCTTCATTTCTCCTGCTTCCCAGTGCTTTCCAGCACCTGAGGATGCCATGGGCCTGAACCCTGGCAGAATCCTTCGTGACTGCCATGGACACTTCCAGCCTGTGAGTGTGGCTCCTGGAACCCTCAATGACTTCTTCCCTCACCTGCCAGGGTGCTGGCTGCCCCCGGAAGAACAGAAGGAGGAATGCACTTTCCAGGGTCCTGTGTCCGAGAACCCATGCCACACATGGTGACCACTGCCTGTTCCCACCTCCACAGCGACTACAAAACCTGGAAATTTTTTGGTTGGAGCCACAAGCTTGGCTTCCATCTCACAATAAAGAAAACATCATCGGAGTTCTCAAAAGCCCTTCAACTTTTGGATGCCCCACTGGCTCTTGGTTTTATGTAAATAACAACTTTTCTTGGGATTGAAAATGAGGCTCTCAGGGTTTTCAGCACAAGGCTCTTACCCATTTTAAACTAACTGCGGAGCTGTAAGCATCATCTTTGTTCACAAAAAGCTCAACATTCCACTTGCAGGAGAGTAAGACCATCCTGTCCATCCATTCTGCAAATAGAAATAAGAAGAAAAATAGAAATGCCACATATTGACGGTGTATTTTGTGTTAGACACTATGGTACCCTGTTTATGAACATTATCTTAATGATTTACACCATGAAAAGTAGACATGGGCATGGTGGCTCATGCCTGTAATCCCAGCACTTTGGGAGGCCGAGGGGAGTGGATCACAAGCATCACGAGTGGAGGCCGAGGTCAGGAGTTGGAGATCAGCCTGACCAACATGGTGAAACCCCACCTCTACTAAAAATACAAAAATTAGCACGCCTGTAATCCCAGCTACTCAGGAGGTCGAGGCAGGAGAATTGCTTGAACCCGGGAGGCAAAGGTTTCAGTGAGCCGAGATCGCACCACTGCACCTCCAGCCTGGGTGGCAGAGCGAGACTCTGTCTCAAAAAAAAAAAAAAAAAAAAAAAAAAAAAAAAGAAAAGAAAAAGAAAAAGAAAAAGAAAAAGAAAAGTTGCAAATACATACAGAGTGTTCCCTGGGAACCCACACCAGTTTTCCCTTTAGGATCTTACATGATGCGATACAGTGGTCATCCCTGATGAACAAATACTGGTGCATTATTGTTAACTGAATTTCATACATCTTCAGATGTCCTTAGCTTTCTCCTAACGTTCTTTTTCTGTACCAGGATCGCATCCAGCATCCCACTTTACATTTAGTCATCATACCTCCTTAGGCTCTTCTTGGCTAACAAGACAATTTCTGACTTGCCTTGTTTTTGATGACTCAGAAGTTTTAAGGAGCACTGCCCAGGTGTTTTGTAGAACCCTCCTCAACTGAGAGTTGTCAGATGTTTTTCCCCAGTGACAGACTGGGGGTATGGGTTTGGGAGGAAGACCACAGAGGCAATGTGCCATTCTCATCACGTGAATGGTTCATGCTACCAGCATGGCTCAGGATTGCTAATGCTGGCCTTGATCACTGGGATGAGGCAGTGACTGGCAGGATTCCCCACTGTGAAGTGACTCCTTTCGGTGCTCCTCGGAAGGAAGTCTCCAGGTGGAGCACACACTTAAGGGAGGGAGTTATCTGCTCCACCTCCTCAAGGGCACAGCATCTACAAGAATTGCCTGGAGTTCCTCTATACGGGAGACCTGCCTCTTCTCTGTTATGTATTTGTCCATCCGTCCATCATTTATTTTCAGTGTGAACACATGGGTATTCATTTTAAACTCCGGGTTATAATCCAATATTACATTATTTATTTTGCTGCTCAGATTGTCCCAGCTTCGGTGACTGGGAGCTCTTTTAATTGGTTTGTGTGTCCCTTAGACATGCTCCCATTTTTTTTTCTTTTTCTTCTTTTTCTTTTCTTAGGATCTCTTCACTTTCTGGCACTACAAGGTGCTCCAGGCTCCTCTTGTAATTTCCCTGCCCCAGCTCTGGAGTCAGCCGCTTCTCCAAGGAGCCCTGGTTCTTTTCACTGGAGATTGGCATTTGAATCCCAGATCTGGGTGCACAGTGAGGACTGACAAATGCTAAGATGAAAAGGTGTCTGAGGGTGCACTAAATCTAAAACTATCCAAATACCTCTGACTTCCCAGTTTGGAAAGAACAAGCTCCCATTTAGAAAGACACCTGTGCTGTGATCAGGATGCCAATAAGGAGGCGCTGAATGATTCCAGTGGCCCCCACTAGCCTGGGCCTGGGTTTTCCTAGATGGGTAAGGCTAAAGGGTGCCAACGTGCCCTTCAACCCTGGCTAGGAGGAGTGACCACCCTGCCACGGCCCAACAGCACTGCCCATGCTGCCCAGAGATGTGGTGGCTTCTCAGCTCCACTCCTGAGGAGCTCACCCTTTCTTTTTTTCTTTTTTCTTTTTTTTTAGATGGAGTCTTGCTCTGTTGCCCAGGCTGGAGTGCAGTGGCACAATCTTGGCTCACTGTAAGCTCTGCTTCCCGGGTTCACGCCATTTCCTGCCTCAGTCTCCTGAGTAGCTGGGACTACAGGAGGCTGCCACCACGCCCGGCTTATTTTTTGTATTTTTAGTAGAGACGGGGTTTCACCGTGTTAGCCAGGATGGTCTTGATCTCCTGACCTTGTGATCTGCCCGCCTCGGACTCCCAAAGTGCTGGGATTACAGGCGTGAGCCACCGCGCCCGGCCAGGAGCTCACCCTTTCTAAGTGTTCCTGAACTGGAAGACTGTTCCTGGGTGTGAGGTGGGACTGGGGGCATCTGGACGTCCTCCCTCCTGGGACCCGGCTCTCACTAGGAGTCACTGTTGTTTCAAATGCTGACAAAGCCCTGGAGATTCCCCGGTGAACAGAAGGCCTCAGAGCTGATGGTGGAAACAGGACTTGGTGTCTGAGGGACCCACAGAGACCTCCGGACAGCTCCTGCTAGTGCCGCGCCCTCTTTTCTTGTTCTACTTCTGGTTCACACACTTTTGAAGCCTTCATCAACCACAAGACATCACACTAAATGACACAGTAAAGAAACGACGGCCATTTGCTTTTTCTCTTATCCACAGGCAGGATCTATGGCCTCTGTGGATGTAGATGAAACTCCTCAGGGAGCTTCTATTCTCGTAGAGGAACTCCAGCCACCTTCATCCATAGAACAGGGCTGCGGTTCAAAGTCGTTCTTCCTTCTCCCAACAAATGGTACTGACATAGGGAAGAGCCCAGGGTAGGAAGACCAGCAAGGGGCCCCAGAGGGCAAGGCTACACAGGTCCCGCGCTGTAATGCCAAGTGCAGGGCCTGCTGAGCTACGGCCTTCACTGGGAATGGTCTATGGAGCAGAAAAGGATCCAGGCAGGGCGTGGAAGTGTTTTAAGGGGTAAATACACCATCCATGTCTAGAACATCTGATTACATCTCTGTGGTTCCCAATAATCACCGTTGTATTAGGTGGCCAGGTCTCCTATTAAGTACAAAAAGCTCATTAAAAAAACAAAAATATCAAACTTGGTCGACTCTGCGTGTCTTTGCTAATCTGTGGGTTTGTCATATTTGGTAGACGCCTCAAGAGTTTCACAATGTATTTCTAGAGGGTAGAGCTCCGAGGGAGCCACGGGCTTAGGGAACACGCAGATCCTCCCAAGGAGGCTGAGGTTCAGAGCACCGAGGAAAGGCTTTTTTTTCTTGTTTAACAGTGGCTTTTAATACATAATTTATTTTAACTATTCCTATTAAAATATTAGAGCGACCTAGTTAGAGCCTGAGATGCAGTGAAGTTCGGTCAGAGGAAATGCGTTCTGTAGTGAGGCAGAACACCAGCAGACGACGCCCAACGCTGCGTAGGCTTCGGTATGAAGACCGTCTATCGGTACGCTGAAGAAAAGACGGGAAAATCCGTACTGAAAGCAGGAGGGCACCAATGAAGTTGTTAGCACAGCTGCAAATCTGGTTAAATTAAACCCAACAGGCAAATAATCCACATACAGAGCAGAGGGAAGCAGATAATGTAAACTCCAACGAAGACCACTTGAAAGCTTTCCAAAAGGAAACCATTAACCCGGGAGAGTTCTCAGCAGGGGCAGGAGGGGGTGTGGTGTGTGAAGCACAGACATTCCATTTCCAATGAGGCATCGACTCAGTAAGCAGAGAGGTGCCAGCTTCAAAAACGTTCAGTGTTGTGGAAAATGAGATTCACCGAAAACTCGGAAATGCGGAACCATCTGAGGATGCCCAGACTCTCCCTCCCTCTCACTGTGTTTCTCCATCCACCGCCCCAGTACTTGACCCTCACCTGAGGAATAGATCTTTCTTGCTGTTGGGTAAAAGGAGAATCTGCACCTTAGAGCCCAGACATGCAGAATCAAAGGTGTCATCTGGTCGGGGAAGTTCAGAGTCAGATTTGCCTCTTCCATTTGGTGAACCTCACTCCTCCAACAGTCTTGTTTGCAGGGGCTGACCCTGGGCTGGGCTGCCTCCTGCCCCACCACTTCCCCCAGCCTGGTTCAATCCCCATCCCAAGCTTTGGTGGCTCTCTCTCTCTCTCTCACACACACACACACACACACACACACACACACACACACGTATGGCATACCCTTCAGCAGCTGAAGGGGGGGGGTTGGAGAAAGCAAGCTAGTAAGCTAGGGGCATGTCAGGTGGTGGCTGGGGACCTGGAGACCCTGAGCCAGGCTGCTGAGGTGCAGGGCTGTGGAGAAGAGAAGCCCCTCCTGCCTCCCTACCCAGGGTCAGATTAATCATGAAGGATGCAGACGGCAGGCACTGCAGAGCAGAGGAGGGCTTGAGCAGGTCCAGGCAGATGTAGCCAACAGAGGAGCCACCGAGGCACACGCCACCAGCCAAATGGGTCCCTTGAATAAAGTTTCTTCACTTTGGCCATCTGACATGACATGCTTCCCTCTAGGCCCTGACAATCAGCTTGGCTCTGGCGGGCAACACATGGGTGGGGGAATACCTGGCATCACAGCTAGGGGGTGGGAAGCAGGGTGCTGTGGCTCTATTGCGCTGGCTGAGATGAGGCAGGCACGTGACTCTCCTGGCCTCTGCTTCTGTACTTGAAAATCAGTGTGATGCACTCACCTCCCAAGCCTGCTGTATCAGTGATCATGGACACACTCACACTTAACAGATCGGCCATTGTCAAGTTCAACTGGATGGCGTGGTGCGGGGGGGTGGCGGCAGGCAAGTCACTCACCACTTCCTCTGCTCTCAACCTGATACTGTACTATTTCGAGGCCTCCTGGTTTTTCTTTAACCCCAGCTCATTGCATTCTCTTCCCTATTTGCTTCACTGATTCCGGACAGTTCTGCAGTGAGAGAATCCCAGGGAGGCCCATGTGAGTCACATCTCGAAACCTCTGCAAAGGTGAGGAGAGCAAAAGCCCCCTTGGGAGACTCTGGAGAGCAAGGAGGAAACTGCCGCTCCCGCTCTGGTGGGCATGTCCTGCCCCTCACCTCAGCAGCAAGTCGTGATTTTAAGCTAATGCTTATTACTCACCAAGTTCTAGTTTCAAACATATATAATATTTATGTGATATTACGTGTGTCTGCATAAGTTGTTTAGTGGACACTATTATGAATAAAGGTAAAACGGGAGTTTGGTGGTGGGAGCTGCTGTTTTATACAGCGTGGGGCCAGGGAGGGTTTCTCTGATAGGACGATGGGTTAGCATAGAACTGAAGGGAATGAGCAAGACACACAGACATCTGGGGCCAGTGTGTTTTAGGCAGAAGGAACAAATGCAGCAGCCCTGAGCTTGAATAAGTGTGGTCAGAGTGGGGTCAGGGTGTCACTGGTGGGGAGGTGGCCAACCTGGCACCATACTCCATGGGGGCTGGCAAAGCCTGCGGTGTCCCCACACCAACCCCTGTGTAGCTGCCCCTTAACTGCAGGGTCCAGATGGCGTTCTGAAACCTGGCCAAATTGATAGATTGCTCCCAGGAAAGACAGGGACCTCTGATGGACTAGACCACGGGGAATGACTGCCAGGAAGAGGCTGAGGTGACCCGTTAAACTCAGCCCGTGAGTGCATACGGAGCGTGGGTGGGTCTTCCAGCATGCTCATGCCCCGTTCTAAGCACTCTGCCTGCCTTGGCTCTCGCAAATCCACACAATATTCCCATGAGGCAAGTATGTGACCTTCCCTCGGGGAATTGAAGTGACAAGAGTTACCCAGCAATGATGATCTGAAGTTCCACCACTAGCACGGGAAGGGGCTGGCTCTGGGACTGTGTCCACCTGAGGCTGGGCTCCTCCCCACCCTGCCGCCAGCATTCTTTCCAGAGCCACACCCGCCCCAGGTGGCTAGCCTGTGCCAGTCCAACCCCACCAGGACCAGTCCAACCCGACTTCAGGGAAGAAGAAAGGCTCCTGAGGTTGAAGTTGTCTGGCGCGTCTTAGGTCTGGTGTGACTGCTATTGTTAGAAGAATGACTGGCCAGGTCTGCTCTTGGCCTTGAGGATAGAAAGAGAAGCTTCCATTTTCCACTCTAGTTCCCAGCATCCTGTAGCCCACACAACACCTGTCCAGGACCTGGAGCCAGCCAGCAGGGCTGTCTGCTGAGGTGTCTCTGGGGAGCTCAGCCGTGTTTAGCCTTTTACACATATGTCTATACCTAGACCCCTGCCCGATATATACTGTCCCCGCATCTGAGATAGTTATGATACAAGGTTAGACTTCAAGTTAATTTGAAACAGCCCACATCATCCCAGCTCTCATTTCTGAATGAGCCCATGGAAACGACAGCAAGGCGAAGTCCATGAACTTACCAGGAGGGAGGTCTCAGGCAAGCCACCTCACCTCTCCAAGCCTTACTTTGCCCATGTGTGAAGCAGTGATGACTGTCTCTATTTCACAGGACTGCTGTGCAGATTAAGACGGAAATGCTAAGAGTGTAACAAACGCCCAATAAATGTGGGTTTCTTCAACATTTATTGAATACCTACTCTGTGCAGCCACTGTGCTAGGTGCCAGAGAATGAACAGACGATGCTCCCCGTCCTCAAAGAGGGTATAGTCAGTGCCATGGCGGGGACAGATGTTTAACAGCTCAGTCACAGCGCAGTGCAATTTGGCTATCTCTCCTATTTCCTCCTTTCAATGCTTTAGGCCACGAGAATAGGGGCCAGGTCTTCTATTTCTATTAGATCTTCTCACAAAGCCTTGAGTAAGATCTAGAGCCCATTGCATTACAGCAAATGCAGTGTCCTCTCTATGCTCCAGCGTAAACAGGAAAGCAGCCACCTCAAACCCCATCCAGCCCACATTGGGAGAGCCGTTTACAGAGATGAACCCATGGAGGTGGGTGGAAGCCTCAGACCCTCCCCGGTGGGAGGCTATCCCACCACCAAAGGCCTGCATCTCCAGAGGCTCCTGCTTTAACTGATGCCGCGGGAGGCATGCAGCCAGTCCTTTGAGAACTAGGGACATTGGCGTTTGCCAGTGTCTCAGTTCTGTTTATTCTGTAAACATAAGGAGGAGCTCAACATTCTGTTGTACCTCATTTTGCAATCTTCACAAAATAAATATTTGCCTTCAAAAGCAACAACTGTGATAATCATCAGGATAATATTCTCCAGCGCCATTTCCCTCGCACACGCCAGGCACCGAAGGCAAGTCAGAGTGCTGTGTGTGGTCTGTTTGGATAATAATTTTCATCTGGAAACCTCAAGTTGGAAACCAACTGGCAGTAATTCTAGAGAAAGTTTTGTCTCCTGGTTTTAAGAGATGACTCAAAACCGAGTGTCCTGAGTCACCTAAGTCTCCTTGTTTTGGTTACCTCTGCCCATAAAATGAGAAGCAAAATTGCTTAGTGAGTGCTGGCGGGAAACTTGGACATTGGCAGGGATCACAGTGGCCACAGAACAAGGACTGGCCATCCAGACAGGCCAGGTGCTTGCTGCATGTGCAGGGATGGTCTCTTTCTCTCCAAATCTCTCTAAGAATGAGCTAAAATTCAAAGAGTTCTGCTGAATGTAAATGATACTTATTAGAGATTTTATTGCCCATAAAGAAACCCATCAACAGAAAACCACACTCTGCAAATCTACCGATGCATGATTAGTTTGTGCTGCTTACAGATCCCACTCTAAACTCAGCTGTCAGTGCCCTCCCTCGGCCACACTTCTTGGAGATACAGGCTTTCTGCAGGGGATGCCGCATGTCAACAAACACATCTCCAAAGTGTATACTCTGATTTATTTTCTTCATTATGGACAGGAGGCTTTAGGAACAGCCATTTTGAGTCTTTATTAAGGACTAAATCTTAAAGAAAACGAACCTTGAGACTCCTCTAAAGTACCTTTTAGGGATGCTCAGTGCATTGCCGTACTTTTAAGGATTAGGATTTTTCTGGGCCAGAGGTAATGTTTATTATGCATGGACACAGAGCCTCAATCCAAACAGTAAACCATAAAACCACATCTAACTGGGTAAATAACATCAGCCAACTTAATAGACATCTGCATCCCACTGGAGCATTCCCCGTGGACTTGCACTTTCCTGTATTCATCAGACCCCAACCAGACATCAAGTCAACAATCCTGCGCTTCCAGCTCCTCCCTCATGATCCATCTGTCTGCCTTGACTGCCCTGGACTTCCCAGAGACAGGTATCTTCCTCCAGGCTGACTTCCCTCCTAATTGACCTCCGTCCTCCAGTTACGAGGAAGGAAATCAAACTTTCCAAGTGCTGGTGGCTCTGTGTGGGACAGGGCAGGGAAGCCAGTTTCTCCCCAACTCCAAAGGCCATATGGAGTCAACAGGAACAGCTCTGGCATGCTGGCCCAGGGCATCAGTGATCTCTGAACCCATTCTCCAACAGTTTTGCCAACTGAGCTGTCAGGGAGCCACTGTGTCCCTACTCCATCACTCCATCTCGTATCCGATGCTGGAAGGTGTCCCTCTTTCCAAATGAGGAGGAAGCGAGTGCAGCTGGCCAGTGGCTCTGCGACTGTGGGAGTGTCCCAGCAGGGCTGCAAGGAGGGCAACTGCGATGTCTGTTGCTGAGTGTTCTTTCTCTGCACAACTTATTGAGTCTTGATAATCTACTTTTAGATTTTTGGAAGTGTAATCACGTGTTTCAAGTTAGGGTCTTTGTAATTTTTCTCACAATGGATCCCTTTGGCACGTGTTAACGGCTAAGGGAGCAGGTGTGGGTGGAAATGGATCATTCCTCTCCTGCCAGCCCTCCTGCTGCCTGCCCTTCCTGCCCTGCACCCCAGCCAAGCCAGCTCTCTCAGGAAGAGGCTACTTGGAGACCCAGCTCCTTAGGAGCTAATACTCAGAATACAGCAACCGGCGTGGTATGGGATGGGGTGGTGTGGGCACTGACTGTTCCAGAACGACACAGGGCGTGAGCCACCATGGCTGAACTTCTGCCTTGACTTGACTTCTATTTGCCCTTCTGTCACACTCAATGAGAGCCCAGCCCCCTTGCCACGGCTCGCTCAGGCTCCTGGTTCTCCTCTCCTCCTGTTCAACCCTCCTTCCCCTCTGCTCTGGCAGCACAGCCTTCCTGCTGGTGCAGGAACATCTCCAGCTCACCCCACCCCAGGGCCTCCTTTCTTGCGGGTGTCCTGGTTCACTCCCTCATTTCATCCGGGTCTTTACTCAACTATTTCATTTCCCAAGAGGCCCCCACTACTACCCCGGGCACCTTCTTTCTGCCTGCCCTGCTGGTTTGTTGTTTTTTTTTTTTTTCATGGCGCTGGATTTATGCATTATGGCTTCTCTCCTTGTGGCAGAATCTAAGTTCTGCGAGTGCAGGGATGTTCTCTCTCCTCACCCATGGGACCACTGTGTCACTCACTACATCCCAGCTTGGTGCCTGGCATGTAGCAGATGCCCATAAAACATTTGCTGAATGAATGAATGTGCACTAAAACCAACTTGAAATCCTGCCTGTTTCCTCCTGTGCATGCGAGATTCCGTGCAAACACGGGGTTGGAAATATGGCAAATGGAAGCTTTAAGAGAATAGATTTGGTAACGATCTGAGAGTCATCAAAACAGTGCATGCCCTCCCGTTTTTTGCTTGCAGCCTGGTTTTGCAGTGCTTTCTCTTAGGATTAAGGTATTGTTGGCAGAATCAACTCTTTTTTTATTTTCAGGAGACTAATACTGTATCATATTTCAGTATTTGGGCTCACTTTTTAGTTGCCTATATCTAGCCATTGAATGGTATCAGTTAACAATATCAGCCTTAAGCCCACTGCTAAGCTTGGCTTCTGCACTGCACTGCGGGTCTCAGGGCTGTCAGTAAGAGTAACGTGACTGTGGCTGTTATTGCTCTCATTGCTGATTTCATCTGACTCACAAGTGAAGGCGCGCCTTCCTCCTGTGTTTGCAGCAGTAGGTCTGAATTACCGTGAAGTGAGTTCAGCTGGCATGAGCTCGCAGGGTGGTGCAGCGAGGGCTACCACCACAGGTGCATCTTCCTCTGTGGGGCTCCTTATGGCCCACCTGTTTTCCATAGTCCTCTGTTTTGTTGGAAATGGAAAACGAAGGCCTCCTGGTTGATTGCATGTGTACGTAGTTGTATAACGTGATGGGCATTTCCAGAGTGTGCCTGGGCAAGAGGATCTGGGCAAGGGGGCAGGGCCTCCAGCTTCACATGCATGTGTCTGCTCCTTCCTGGGGGCCAGTGTGTTTGACACCCTTGGGCATGCAGCATTTGAGAAATAACAGGTGTCTCTGTCCCCAGAGTGGGTACCTTTGCTAACTAGGATTTGTTTGCTGTTGACTTAGGGGATGCTGATGTTCGAGCAGCTCCCTTGTCCCTAACTGTGTCATTGGAACAATTGGTGACCTTTCTCTTAACAAGAAGGATGAAGGAGCCCATTCATTCATTCATTGGACATATTTTCATGGAATGCATGATGTGCTTGGGGTGTGCTATCACTGAAGACTCTTCAGGTTGCAGGATCCCTTAATACACGACCTAATGAATGGCTGACTCCTGCCAAGAACCAGGGCAAAGCTTTTTCCATAGCTTTGACTGTACAGGGTTAGTTATCCTTGGGTAATGCTTTGTGACACTCTAAGGACAATGATGAAAAATTAAATATGGTCAAGCTCATTTGTCTCAGGGGCCAATGGGCTGTTGGGATGCCCGAGCCCCAAATGCCATTTTGAATTATTTTTTAGTTACTAGACTACCTTCGACTGAACCACCTACAATGGCCTATATTTGACAGTTTTTTCACTATATAAAAACTACAAACACTCTAACTTTTATCAGGAGGGTTCACAAAGAACAAAACTGAGATTGTTTCCTCTGGATCCCTCCCCGCTGAGGACAGGATATGAGTGTGTCTGGGGCTGACACGGACCTGGGAAACTAAGATACAGGAAGGAGGGTGTTGCTCACTCCACACTTATTTTTATAATCCCTGGTGGCTGTCATTGCATCATCTCCTTGTGGGGGAAAATGTGGCAGTGTTGGTGGCAGAGGACACAAATTCTAGTCTCAGCCCCTCCAATTACCAGCGACAGGCTCCTCACAAGGCCTGCGCATTCCGTGTGCTAATCTAGACCGGTTCTTGGTGTTCCCATAATCATTATGAGCTGTGTGACTTTGGGCAAGTCAGTGAACCTCTCTGAGCCTCAATTTCCTTTTTGGGAAAATAGAGAAGACATTCATGAAAACGCTTTGTAAAGTGCTAGAGAAATGTTCAGCAGAGGTTAAATGACTAGGCATCGGCTTATGTTTCCTTGCTTTATTTTTTAGGAAAATAGTAACATTGGGGACTTAAAAAAATTCCTTCCTGTAATATACGAATTCAGTAAGGACAGAATCATAGGCAGTGAGATGGAGGCGGTAGGCTCATAGGCAGGGTTGGCCGGAGCTTTTGTCTCCTAATTGATCTAATGTGCTAAGTGGGCTTAATGTAAGTTAATTAATGATACTATTGGTGGGTGGAATACCTAGGCAGAGCCACAAACAGCATCAAAGGAATGAGCAGGCAGGTGTCATCCAGGATAATTGAGGCATGCAGGCAGCCACCAGGCAGGCTAGGAGGAGGGTGAGGGGAAACTGAGCCCAGCTGAGGGGTTGAGCCACTTGAGCAGCAAGGCTGTCTGCCAAACGCCATCCTGTTTACAGCTCCTGTATTTGAATTTCAGATTTGCTTGAGTCTTTGAAGCTGGGTTCCTGGGCGTTTCCTTGAGAATAAATTCTATTCTTTGGAAACCACAAAACGCACTCACCTGGACCCAGAAAGGAGCGTCAGGTAACCCAGCTTCCGTCTGTGGGCCTGTGAGACCTGAGGAACTTTGACGAAGAGGCTCCCTGTTTAACAGAGGCAAGTCGGTTTTGTGCTCCGTGAGATGGGGTAAGACCAGGTCTGTCTGCACTCCCGAGCAATGCTGGGCTGCTGCCCAATGGCAGGCACTGGGCTAGGCATTGAGGGTACCATGATGCCTGAGAAACGAAGATGAGCCCCTGACACTTCTGAACTTCACAAATGTGTATCCCCAACAAAATGAAAGTCCAGCTCACAAAAGCAAGAAACCAGGTAGCGGCCAGGGAGTGAAAATCAAGCATTTCAGGGAAATTGTATTTACTTTTTCCTCTCGAAGACCGGTCCTTCCAAGATTATCCTCCAACTGTGCTGTCACAAATTAATCCTCCCACGGCACAGCCTGGCCCACTTAGGGATGGGGAGGGGTACAGCGGAGACCCCCGCCGATCACCACCAGGATTGCCAAACTTTCCCAGCTGTGAAGGGTGCACGTGGACAGTCATCGGAACAAACGCTTATTTCCCAACCTTGACTAGAGTCACTCTCTTTTTGGTAGCCTCTGTCAAAATGTATCTTTAAAGGCTTTAAGTGGCTATGACAGAAACCTCAGCGTATCAAGCCAGGAAAGACACATTCTCTATTTTAGATGCCTGGATCCCTTTTCTCCTTCAGTCTATTATGGCTCTTCACCTCTTTGTTACAGTTTCACTCTTGCTTAAAAAGTGTCTCAAAAATGCCACTTGAGAGCCACAGAGCAGTGGCCTAGGGACCGGGGAAGAGGACGGTGGTGCTCCTGCCTCTCCGTAAGTCTCCTCATATGCGTGTGCCCCTGACTGTGTGGGACTCCCCACTGACCGGCATTTGCCCTCCTCGTAGATTTGAACTGTCCCTCTTGTTGCTGACCCAGCACAACATGGGCAGGGAAACCCAGTGGGAACCTCGCCTGCTGTCCTCCCTTCCCAGCCACCTTCTTCTCCCTGAGCTGATATCTCAAAGCCTGGCTGCTACGGGAGGCTGGGAATCAGAGCCGGCTCCTGTCTAGGAGCCCAAACAGCCCCACTGTCTGTCAGAGTGTTGAGAGGAACCTCTTGGCTGGAAATGAAAACCTCAATCACAAATAGGTACCCATTCCCCTCCTTCTCTCCCTCTCCCCACCCCTCCACCACCAACACAGAGGCCAGGATATGGGGGGGGTCTCAGGCATGACTGGATACCCTACTTGGAAGGTCTCTTAGGGCACAGCAGGTACACAGAGTTGGAGGCAGGTACAGAGCCCAGCTAGAGTCCCAGCCGCGCCTGCCTTCCCCAGTGAGCCGGGCACAGGGGCAAACCTGAGAAACATACTTTTCACGCTCCCTGGAGGAACCCGTTGCTTCAGTAGCCCAAATCTTAAAGCCTGTGAAGCGCACACAGAATTTGGCTCCCTAACCAAATGTGCAACCAACAGCAAAATGGGGTTTCTGATGTTTTCCTGAAAACAAAGGAACAATCTCAGGTCTTATAACTGGTAGCGCAGACATACTGCAATCGGTAAAGCTTGTTCAAACGCAACCCAAAAATGACATGCATTTCAAAAATGCACCCAGGCTCTCTCCCAGCCCATGACACCTCCGTCTCAGCCACAGCTGAAGAGTTTAGAAAACCAGAGGAAAGGACCAAAGCTTACCCGGCTTCTGTTGTGGGTCAGCTTCAGTCCCAGCAGAAGATGGGTCTGTGAAGAAAGCCAGGTACATCCAGTTCTGGGTGACAGGCTTCACCGGTGGCTACCCTGGCAGCCCTCTCAGAAGCAGGTACTCTATGTCCTTAGGGGCCAGTAGGGCTGCCTGGGACCTGGCACACCTCTCTGCCACCAGCCTTGCTTCTTTTCCTTTCAATTTAAAGGGCTTCCCGGGAACTCTTCCTTTACTGCTCCCTGTCCTGTCTGCAAGTTTGGAAACGCAGTCCTTGCGGAGGGGCTTTCCCTCATTGCAAACTCACCTGCACCATCTAGAGGTCTCTCCCAGCACTGGAGAGACTGGAGCGGGCACGTTCAGCCCTGCTGCCATAGGTCCCTGGCACACCTGGCTCTCTGGACGTCTGCCCCTTAAGAGATCTGTTGGAAGGCATAAAAATCATTGCCTTTTTTTTTTTTTTTTTTTTTTGCTGGGGTGGGGGTCTTGCTTCTATCAGAGCCTTTAGGCATGGGAGTGCTAAAAACCTAAACTAGCATTAAAATATCATTAATCAAAGCTTGTTCGTAGAAGGACCCCCCACTGAGATGGCTACAGGCATGGGTGCCACTGCACGATTAGCTTCCAACATGTCTGTTCACATTCTCACCCATCCCCCGCACATCCCTCAGGGTTTGAGCCACCAGGACTGCTCTTCCTTTCCCTGGACACCTCACACCACCAGTGTATACCCATGTAACTTCAGATAACCATACACACCCCCTGTAAACTAGGTAATTAGGAAGCCATTTGAAACACAAACATTTTGGAAGGACATACCTTTCAGTATTGGGCAATTATTTCTCAAAAAGTAAATGATGGGGGGGGGGGGGACCAGCCTTAAAATAATGTAATTCTCTTGTCATTTTCTCCCTCATTCACACCTACACAGATAAATACAGGAACAGAGCAGCTCCTCCAGGCTAGATTTCTGTGTTCTCCTTTTCCATCTTGCCCCCTCTGTCTTGGAAACCTACAAGGTAACTCACACGTGAGAAAGTAAGAGCTTAAGAAAGAAACAGTCTGGGCATGGTGGCTCACACCTGTAATCCCAGCACTTTGGGAGGCCGAGGCGGGTGGATCACTTGAGGTCAGGAGTTCAGGACCAGCCTGGCCAACATGGTGAAACTCTGTCCCTACTAAAAATACAAAAATGAGCCAGTCGTGGTGGCATGTGTCTGTAAACCCAGTTACTCAGGAGGCTAAAGCAGGAAAATCGTTTGAACCCAGGAGATGGAAGTTGCAGTGAGCCGAGATTGTGCCACTGCACTCCAGCCTGGGCAATAGAGCGAGACTCTGTCTAAAAAAACAAACAAACAAAAAAACCAGAAATATATGGGGCTGGGGCAAGGACCTTGACTGTAAAGGACTAATTCTGCCTCCACAGAGATTAAGCTGAACCAGAATTACTTGGCTGACTTGACCCTTGTGGATGATTAATCTAGACAATACAAGCTCCCAAATGAGAATTTTAACTTGAATTTTCAGGTTTGGCTGTCTACCCTGCCCATGCCGAGTTCAGACTGAGGGTCTGGATAAATTAAAGTCACTGCAATTATTAAATTAGGAACCTGGGAAAATGAATGGGAGGTATTCTGGGCTAATCTGTTTTATTCATGTAATGTTGACTTTCTGGCGTGCCCACCGTGTGTCTGACATTCAGGATTATTTTAGGTGTAACTAAACCTTCTTTTTTTTTCTATTGGAAATTAAGTGGTGATTTAAAATTTACCAGAAACAAACGATACTGACATTGCCCAAAGAGAGAGAAAAAAGACACGAGAAAAAATTAAAATGGCACAAAATATGGATGCTGTAATAGAAGCCAAGGGAGTTTTTTTCCTCTCTTTGAAAAAAAATCCAAACGTCATGGCATTAGGCAATGGTTATACTTGAAGTCTGCCTAGTCATCATATTCAAATGAAAATGAGTATATAATTAATTCAGTTGATTAAGAGAAAGGATGAAATGAGAAATCATTGCTTGTCTTCATCATGTAAGGCCCCAGAGCTTTGAAGACATGTGATTTTCTGTTTTATACATTTCCTAAGAGACTGAGGCAGAAATAGCAAAAGGTTATCAATAGCGTTTTTCAAATAAGAACATGAATCAAGACTGCAGACCATGGTTGGGCGAAAGGGGTCTCCTGGGGCTGTGTTCTAAATGTAGAACAAATTTAGAAATGATGAATGTAATTTAGAACAAATGAACTGTAATTTAGAACACATGCTTGATACACATAACAGCCCAGCCAGACACCTGCCCCCTTCGTGGGGTGTGCTCAAATGCGTGGCCAGGAGTCTCGTGGAGGGGCACAACAGGCAGGCCGGCCCCAGCTCTCAGCTCCACTGCAACAAAACTTTGCAAGTGATTTTAGAGAGTCAGTGGACTCCCACGCCTGTAAAAAACACTCACGGGTTGGTAAAAATGATCTTACAGATCAGATAATTTCCAGTGAGTGAAACGGAGCCATATTCTGGTCATCATGATTTTAAATTTGTGTCTTTTATTTTTTTGGTGAGACGGAGTCTTTCTCTGTCGCCCAGACTGGAGTGCAGTAGTGTGATCTTGGCCCACTGGAACCTCTGCCTCCCAGGTTTAAGCAATTCTCAGCCTCCCGAGGAGCTGGAATTACAGACACGTGCCACTGTGCCCATCTAATTTTTGTATTTTTAGTAGAGACGGAGTTTCACCATGTTGGCCAGGCTGCTCTCAAACTCCTGACTTCAAGTGATCCTCCTGCCTTAGTCTCCCAAAGTGCTGGGATTACAGGTGTGAGCCACCACACCTGTCTTAAATCTGTATCTTAATTACAAATCTCATGTTGTGTGAGCAGAAAGAAAATCCTTGATACCCATTACCCCATCAAAGTAGCATTCTTCTACGCCATCATGTTCACGTGTTTATTCACGCAGCAAATGCACGATGTGTCTTCTACGTGCCGGCACTGTTCCAGTTGCTGAGTAGATCACAATGAGAATGACAGTCAAAATCTCTGGCCTCAAGAAGCTTACGCTCTGTTTGGGGAGGCACAGAGCAATCAAGTTATGAAATGGAGATGAAAAGTCCTTTCTGGCCGTGATAAGCAAGGATGCATAGGATGCCTGGATTATTTGTGTTTGTAGGCGGGGGGATTACCAGTCGGCTGGTGACAGTTTCCTGCTACTAATTACTGTCTCAAAAAGTGGCACGGGATCCAACACTCCAAAAGCAAGGTGCTCCTGTCTGGCAGCTGGGCCCTGACATATCATTGGCTTTACCTAACAACTCACCACAGCAAGTAAGCTTCTGGCTACCTACAGGTGAAGTTCATCTCAGAAAACCTTCCAGGAAATGACATTGCTCAAATCCTAAGACAGCGCGTGCATATTTGGTGAAATGTTTTTAAGCTCATGGTGACACCCACTAAGTTATTCAGAATAAAATGATCACAGTTCTGTCTATAGTGTAGAATTGGCAGCTTCAAATTTGTCCCAGAACTGGAATTGCTTTCTGGAAGAACGTTATCCCTGCCTCGTGGGACAGTGGCTCCCAGGACTGACCTGGCCTGGCTTCTCTGCTTTCCTAAGATGCATTTGTCCCCAGCTCTGTCAGTGGTGACCTCACAGGGCTCTGCCCTCCTCAGCACTGGCCAGCTAGTTTTTAAAGTATCATCTCAGAGCCCCTGCTACTCAGGTGGTCACAGCTCTGTAGGCAGAAAAAACAGGAACATAAATATTTGTGATTTAAAGTCTCTCTTAGGAACCACACCTTCCTTGGCTTGCAAATGTGCCTAAAATACGAGAATGGAATTGGGTGATATGGAGGACACCAGCAAGCCGATGGGGCATAAGGGGTGTGAAAGGTGGCGCTTTGGTTGAGAAGGAAAGCTGCCTCACATAGAGACTCGTGAAGGAAGGAGGCAGTCCTGCGGAGTTGGGCAGAAGGTGTTTTAGACGGACCAAGGATTTTGTGCAAAGGTTCTGTGGGGCCAACAGCCAGGTGTGCTGAGGAAACTGAGAGGAAACTGTGACCATAAAGCAGGGAGCTGGCCTGGGAGGCAGCTGAGCCCCACATTCCATGTGGGGGCTGGACAAAAGGGTATGGATTCTCTTCCAAGTATACCATGATTTGAAGATAATGGAAACTTGTTTCAGAAGTAGAATGGGCCACTATCCTTAGCAAAATGAGGAAGGGGAGAGACCAAGTTTGGGGGAGTATTTGCACAGGGAGGGCCTTTAGGGTGTCATCTAGACACAGCAAGATGAAATGCTAAGTGAACCACTGTCAAGCTTGGGTGATCTGTCCTCCCCCAGCATGAATTCAGATGGGACGGCTCCAGGTCAAAGGCAGACGAAAGAGCTAGGCTTTGCGCTGATTGTACCCTACTGGAGAATGAGATTCTGCATTTAGTTATTTAACTAAACTTCGAACACTGACCCCCTGCTGCTGATTAAACAAAAGCCTGACTTTCCTTTGGCTACATGCCTTAGTTTGGGCTGCTGTAACAAAAATCCCGTAGGCTGGGAGGCCTCAACAACAGATATTTGTTTCTCCCAGTTCTGGAGGCTGGGAAGTCCGAGATCAAGGTGCCCAGCAGACCCAGTGTCTAGTCATCTCTCATGGCAGAAGGGGTGAGGCAGCTGTCTGGGGTGTCATTTACAAGGGCACTAATCCCATTCATGAGGCTCCATCTCTAGCCTCCATGACCTAATCACCTCCCAAAGACCCCACCTCCAAATACCATCACCTGGGAGCTTAGGATTTCAATATATGAATTTAGACACCCAGACCACAGCACTTCCCCTTTGCCCAGGAGTCCCCCCATGGACACCTTATTAAAAATGCAAGCTGGATTTCGAACACAGCTGTCAATAATGACTCTGGTCACATAAAAGAAGGACCATAATTAACCGCCTCCATGGATGAGCGAAAGCTCCAGGCCAGGAGCTGTGTGCAGGGTGAGGGTGTGCCCTCCCCCGTGGCCTGAGCTCTCTCTGCTCCCCAGCCAGGGTTTGATACGGCCCCCACCACCTCCATTATGTAAGCAGTGAAATCATAATTGAAATTGATCCTTGCTGAGAATGGCTTTACGAGCTTGAATAGTGCAAAGGTTCAAATACTAAATCTTTTTTATGACCAGTAATATTGTCATTTAGCTCAACAGTACACATCACTATGTTTTTCTAATAAAGGAAACCACAAGAGTATTATAAAACCTATTTGCACGATACCAGAAAAATTAAGAGAGGAGAAAACTGAGTTTAGAAATATGAAATATTGATGTCTTCATTTGAAAATCAACAAATTCATCCTTCCAATAGGCGAGTACATATTTCTATCATAAATCATGGCCCCAGGGGAAGGGATTATGGTGTCATGGGATTATCATGCTATTAACCAGTGGATATCTAAAAGAAGGGAAGTATGTGTCCATAGTATAAACATAAAAAATTATCTGCTGGGCGTGGTGGCTCAAGCCTGTAATCCCAGCACTTTGGGAGGCCAAGACGGGCGGATCACGAGGTCAGGAGATCGAGACCATCCTGGTGAACACGGTGAAACCCCGTCTCTACTAAAAAATACAAAAAACTAGCTGGGCGAGGTGGCGGCACCTGTAGTCCCAGCTACTCGGGAGGCTGAGGCAGGAGAATGGTGTGAACCCGGGAGGCGGAGCTTGCAGTGAGCTGAGATCGCGCCACTGCACTCCAGCCTGGGCGATAGAGCGAGACTCCATCTCAAAAAAAAAAAAAAAAAAAAAAAAAAAATTATCCGTGCATTGGGTTATAGTTAATCATATTTATTAATCAATGGATCTTTTTCTAGAGACAGGGTCTCGCTCTATCACCTGGGCTGGAGTGCAGTGGTGAGACTGTGGCTCACTGCAGCCTCAAATTCCTATGCTCAAGTGATCCTCCCACCTTGGCTTCCCAAGTTGCTGGGATTACAGGTATGCCTGGCCAAATTAATGGATTTTAAAATCACACCTATTAGACCATTTTGTGGGTAACCTGTAAGGCAGAGGAATGATCGATTTAGAAGGGCTACTGTGTTTTAGGGGGGTGGGCATGTTAATTCTTGCTTACTCTTCATCTTCTATGGATATGAACTCATTGTCCAAGATCCCCAAAGCTGTGGTCAGCAAAAGAAAGCCAAAATGGGAACAGCCAGGTATTTTAACAGGAATTCACCCTGGCTGGCAGAGCTGCTGCCTGCCACCTGTTTCCAGCATCCCTTCTCCAGCAGGAATCTCCCAGCTCTGCTCAGGGCAATATGCCTGGCTAAATGGCTGCATTTCTTAGTGTAGTTAGATGTAGCCACATGCTTCAGAACTGTCCAATGAGCCACGGCAGGTGGCAAGAGACTTCCAAAAAGGCTGCCAACTCATCTGGGAGGAAGCTATTCTGCCCCTTTCCATGCGTCCCCTTTGCTGCCGCCTGGAGTGTGAACGTGGCAGCTGGGTAGACATCAGAGTCGGACGGAAGGAGCTCCAATGCCTTGTGGAGCTGCCCCACCAGGCCCAAATTACCTGCCTCATTCATGGGAAAGAATAAACTCTGATGTCTTTCAGCCACTGTAGCCAGGCCTTATTAATAAAGACTAATTAATTTGCAGTTTCTTGTTATGAAAAATTGGGATATGCAATTTATTTTTTTCTAGATAAGCAAGGTTTAAGAAAGTCTGCTTTATGGCAATCTTAGCTTTCATATTGGTTCTACTGGGGTATCCTTCACAGTATAAAATGATTCCCCAAGTGTTGATTAACTGGAAAGTTTCTGATTTGGGAAGAGGGAGTGAAAAGTGAGAGCTCCCTCCTACCTAACAGTGGGGACAGGTGCCAGGCTCCTGGTGTTGACCAGGTTTGAACCCTAGGAAGGTCTGAGTCTGGGTCTTGGTTCCACCCTAAGCCACACAGTTTAGGGATCTTTACATCCCAGGTGCAGGGATGTAGGTTTCAGTCCAGCACTGTTTCTCACAATCCCAAACTGGGTTGGACACTAGAGAGCTCTCCTCTACTCATGCCTTCAAGGGGGCTGGTAATTTCCAACCACACTCCTTGGGAGCAGCTCAAAGTATATAAGAAAGGCTCCAGATAGGTGAGCGGGCACCAGGACACTGGCCTCGTTAAGTAGGTCCATTAACTCTATGTACCAGGGGCTTCAACAATGAAATACATACCCCAGAAGGGATCAAGGGGATTCACTGATTGGCAGAGAGAATGTTGAAACTTCTCCTTCCATTCCCCCTGCCCATGAGCATGGAGCCCAAGCCTGCTGTGCTGTTGCCCTGTGCCTCTGACTCAGTGATCTTACCAGCGACATCCATCGTGCAGGTCAACAGTGTGGCAGTAACACAGGAGCCCCGGTGGTGTAATACAATCATAGCTCCTTTCTTGCTCATGTCACGTCTGATGCGGGCTGGGTGGCTTTTCCTGAAGGTTCTCCTGCCAGCAGTGACTCAGAAACCCAAACTCCTTCCAGCCTGTGGCCCCACCATCTGCCTATTCTCCAGGCAGATAGGAGCAAAGGCTTGGATGAGCACATGGGATGTTCAGGACCAGGCCCGGCAGTGGCATATCACTTCATCTGGCTAGCATCTACTCACAAGTCTCCAGGCTGACTGCTGTAAGGGTCGGGAGTGCAGTGTTTTTGTGTGTCCAGGAGCAGAAAATGGGATTCAAGAGTGTAACTAGTCTCTGTTGCCAGAAACTTTTCTAAACTCCTCATTCTGTTTAAACAAAACCTCTAGCCAGCGGGTCTGAAGCACAGGATGCCCTAGTATGAGCATAAAAGGTGATGGTCACTAAGGGTTTAGAAATATCCAGAGATCATGCTGCATTTCCAATCTTTGGTGTATCTAACAGATAGAAAGAGGCAGGATGGCTGGCTGGATATCTGGCCCTGGAGCCTGAAGACCTGGTGTTAAGACACTGCTCTGTGGCCAGGCACAGTGGCTCATGCCTGTAATCCCAGCACTTTGGGAGGCCGAGGTGAGTGGATCATGAGGTCAGGAGTTCAAGACCAGCCTGGACACGATGGTGAAATCCCGTCTTCACTAAAAATGCAAAAAATTAGCTGGGCACGGTGGCAGGCGCCTGTAATGCCAGCTGCTCGGGAGACTGAGGCAGGAGAATCACCTGAACTCGGAGGGCAGAGGTTGCAGTAGGCCGAGACTGTGCCACTGCACTCCAGCCTGGGCAGCAGAGCACGACTCCATCTCAAAACAACAACAACAACAACAACAACAACAACAACAACAACAACAAGACACTGCTCTGAACTTCCTGGCATGAGCAAGTTAGCTAAGTCCTCAGCCTCGGCAAGTCTCAGTGTGCATCTCTGAATAATGGTGATTGTCTTTTACGGGGTCATGCTGAATTGCACAGCTAGATGGTTCTATCTACTCTTCAGTCTGCCAGAACTGCTGTTCTCCCTACACTCTGGGATTGTTCTTGCCTAGGTCACCAGGGATCTCCTAATTGCTAAAGCCAGTAGATACCTTTCAGTCTTTATTCTCCTGGAGCTTTTAACTGCCATGCAACGAGACCATGATCTCTTCTTCTTCTGTGAAAGCTGACTCCTGGTTTATTCTTAGTCTCCTGTGGGCGATTGACCTCGACCTGCCCCTCAGATAATGCTGTTTCCCGGGTCCCACCGCCAGGGTCTCCATATTCTCCCAGGCTCATTGTTTCAGCAGCCTGGCGACTCCTGCACTTAATTTTGAGCCCAGGCTTTGTCTTTTGAGCTTTGATTCTTGTATTCAACGGAGTGCAAAACATCTCGTTGGGAAGTCTCAGAGATGCTGGAAATGCAACACCCTCAACACATCCAATCCTCCTCGTTTCCTAGCTCAGCCAGGACCACCACTAATCCTCCTAAGGAGACATCACAGAATCATTTTCAGCGTCTTCTCTCTGTTTATCCTGCTTCTGACTTTCTCTTCCTCAACCCAGCCTCCACAGTGATTTATCTGAAATGCAAACTCCGAGCCCCAGCCACTGACCTTAATAATGAAGGCACCCACTCATTGGCCCCTGCCCAGTGTTTCTGGAATGCAGACCGCAGAGAAATCCAAAGATCTGGATTTTTTTTTTTTTAAGGTAACATCTTCCCATTTTTAAAATACTGGCAACTTATCTGACTGTGTGGCCCAAATAAACACAAAAAATGGCTCCGGCCTGGCTCAGGCCCCCAGGTGGCCAGTTGGTGTCCTCTAGCCTGAAGGCTGAAAGCTGCTGGGCCTGTGCCTGCACCACCAGAGTCTGGTTCCCTGCTAGCTTCACTGTCCCCAAGCTTGCTTTGATCTTCAGACTCTAATGGCAGCAAAACGTTTATGATCTCAAGCCATTCTGTTTTTCCAAGATGTGATTTTGCAAATAAATTTATCCATTTTAGTGCTTATTGTCAAGCTGACTCTAGAGTTTAAAATTCTTATTGTTGTAAATATGTGAAATACGTGGTTGATTGGAGATACCCTGGTGCTGACAAGCTGCATTCTCCTGGCTTGGTTTCTAACTTGCTTAACCTCCAGAAGCCTTGGGTTCCTCATCTGAAAAGTGGGGAAAATAACAGTACCTACTTCATAGGATTGCTGTGAGCATTAAATGAGGTAACATAAACACGGGGCTTAGGCTGGAGCTTTGCGTAAGTGTTAAGTAATGTTAGCTCCCATTCCTATAATTAGCAATTACGCTCTCTCTTTCAAATTACCCATTTCATTCCTTAACATTACCTTTGGCTATAAGTGAAGTGACTTGTGGATTCAGCAGCTACACAGCAGCTCAGAACTAAATGATCTGCTCCATTTTAGGTGAATCACCCAGATGACTTTCCCACACATCTAACTGAGCAAGGTGACCCTGGTCTTGATCAGAGATTAAGTACTTGCTTTATGGTGAGAGCAGGCCGCTAAATGGGGCTTTTAAATCTTTCAGCACAAAAGCTTGCCACAGTCTTGGATATGGTGATGCCACGTGGAGATTCTTGGTAGGCTGAGGGCAAAAAGCACGGGCTGTGTTATGTACACTTTTCGGTTTCCACATTTCACAAATTTGTGTGAAATCCCTGAAATTAAGGATTTTAGGCTTCCTAGAAGGCAAAGATTAGTTTTTTTAAAAATCACAAAATTCCCCTTTTTATTATTACAAAAACGTGGTGGGGGGAGGCATGGGGAGTAATGAAATAAGACTGGATTTCTGACTTTCCATCAGTGGCAGAGGCCAAGGGCTTGAACCCAGGGCTGTAAGAGGTGACTCCACAGCCCTGGGGTCCATCACAGCAATGTTTAGTTTAGTCCCATCTTACGTGCCTTTGCCTAGGCTGCTTCCTGCCTGGTAAGTAATGACCTGCTCTCAAAGGCCATCTTTAGGTTTTAGACAAATCTGTGCTTACTTTAGCAAAACTGGGTCTGGGAACAGCTACAGTGCAGAAATGCAGCAACGTATCTTCAGGGCAAGCACCTGAATCCAGAGTGTGTATCCTGGGGAAAAGTTCGACCTATTAGGAATTAGAGTGAGGGCCATAACAGTGTTCCAGATGAGGAGGCAAACAATACATTTGGGTGTAGATGGCTCAAGAGCCACAGGAGAAATGCAAATAAAGTCCTAGGCCGGGCACAGTGGCTCATGTCTGTAATCCCAGCACTTTAGGAGGCCGAGGTGGGAGGATCACTTGAGCCCAGGAGTTTGAGCTCAGCCTGGGCAACATAGCAAGACCCCCTCTCTACAAAAAATTTAAAAATTAGCCGGGCATAATGGTGTGCTCCTATAGTCCCAGCTATCAGGAGGATGAGGTGGGAGGACTGCTTGAACCTGGGAGACAGAGGCTGCAGGCTGCAGTGAGCTATGGTCGTGCCACTGCGCTCCAGCCTGGGTGACAGAGCAAGACCGTCTCAAAAACAAACCAACCAACAAAAACCCAAAATAAACAAAACATAAATAAAAAGTAAAGCCTTAAAGCATGCAACAGGTCAAGTTTCTTCCAGTTGGAAACTGGGGACGGCTTCTTGGGAAAGGGGCACAGGAGTTAGGCCTTGGAGAGATAATAACAACACATAATAAAAAATAATAATGTCCAGCATTACTGAGCGTTTCCCATGAGCCAGGCACTAAGCACTTTATGTGACTGATCTCATATAGCCCTTACTGCAACCCTATGAGATAGTCTTATCTATCACCTCACTGAGAAAACAGAGGCACACAGGATGAAGAACATGTCCCGGGTCACGTGCCTAGTCAGGAGCAGAGCCAGGACTCAAAGCTGACAACCAGACTGCTGGGTCGGAGTGCTGAATTCCTTCAGTGCCCTGCCCTGAGGCCCAGGTGAGGGACTGCGTTCCATGTGCTGGGAGCCTCTGAGTTTAGCATCCTTCCAGGGGGAAGTAAAGAGCAGATCAGAGAACCCTCACCCCATTGTAGGTTTCCCGTTTGGTTCTGATAACTTTCTCCTTATCAGCAAGGGTGCTCAGAGTTTCACTGCTACATGAGTGGCTCGTGTAAGACAATCCTAAAGGAATGAACTGTGCCGCAGGCATAAAAGTAAAGGCACTCACAGCAAGCCCAGGAACCATTCACTCCCGAGGCTGAGCTCCAGGCCACACAGTCTTGGGCACCATGGGCCAATCACACAAAGAATCAGGACCCTTGGCTGAGAAGGCTCCTCGCAATCAGCTGTGTAGCCAATGCTGAGGCCAAGGAAATGGCTTGTCCAGGACACGTGGGGTCACAGTACGGGCAGGGCAGCTTTCACACAAGAACAGGCAAGTCCGGGCCTGGCTCTCAGATGGGTGGCAGGCAGTAACTACAGGAACTGCGCCAGCTCCATGGCTGGCTGATGGCAAAGGGATGGGCAAGAGAGAGGAGCTGGACAGTGAGGGAGAGGGGGACCCTCCCACTGTGCCTGTAAAAGTGGGCACAGCAAAGAGCACAGCAGCTACTGACTGCCACGTTGTGGCCCTGCTGCATTAAGATCCCTCATGTCCCCTGGCCTCCCTTTTGGAAAGGGGACACACAGAATTGGCCCTAAATTCTCCATGCTACTGTCTCTAGGAGGGCTTATTTTTATAATTTGTCATTGAAGCTTTTTTGGTTTGTTTGTTTGTTTTTTGAGATGGAGTCTCGCTCTGTCGCCCAGGCTGGAGTGCACTGGCGCGATCTCAGCTCACTGCAAGCTCCGCCTCCTGGGTTCACGCCATTCTCCTGCCTCAGCCTCCCGAGTAGCTGGGACTACAGGCACCCGCCACCATACCCGGCTAATTTTGTTTTGTATTTTTAGTAGAGATGGGGTTTCACGGTATTAGCCAGGATGGTCTCAATCTCCTGACCTTGTGATCTGCCCACCTTGGCCTCCCAAAGTGCTGGGATTACAGGTGTGAGCCACAGTGCCCGACCCACTGAAGACTTTAATGGAACCCAAAAAGCTATTTTCCACCCAAGAGCAGGGAGGTGGTGGCTGCCATTTGCTGTCCCTTGTGTCCCATGGGTGCACTACACCCTTGCTGGCCCCTGACTCTTTCTGCTCTGGCCTCTAGGTGATGCTTCCAAGAGGCCGACCCATGCAGGAGGCCCCCAGAGGAGGACCCAGCTTTCTGGCCCTGGCCCTGTGCTTGCTCCTGGAATGGTGTCTGGGGCCAGTTGTCCACCCCTGGGTTCCTCACACTTGTGAGCTGGGACTCCACTTCCCAGCTTGCTAGGCTCTTAGGTTTAATGCAAAGGTCACCACACTTGCTTCCTTCTCACTCACCATGTCTCTCTCAAACCACTGCTTTGGCTTCTCCCAATGTCTCCTTGCTTCCATCCTCCACTCTCAGCTGGAGTGGCCTTTCTATGATGTTTCTATGATGTTTTTCCTATCAGGCGACCTCCACATTGAAGACTTGGCTCCCCACTGGCCTTGGCATAAAGTCCTAGGTCACTGCCTTAATTACCACACCTCAGTGCACCGAGCTCTTCACAACCTGGCCCAGCCGTCTCTCTAACCTCACATGGAGCTAGGTTCCCTCTGCTTCCCGCCACCCTCCAGCAGGTGGGAGAGTCCCTCAAGCACCAGGCGCTGATCAGGTTCTAAAGCCAGACCTGCCATTGGGGTTTTGGGTTGTTTCGTTTTTGTTTGTTTTGGTGGGATAAATAACAATCCTTCATTTCAGTTATACCAAGACACTCACAGTTTGCGGAAGGCTGTGTCATGCTGTTCTCCACTTCTAGGCTCCTCTGCTCAGACCATCCTTACCCATTTCTACCTATGAAGTTTCACGCCTCATAATACCTCTTAACTAAAGGCTTTTAAGATGCCAGCAAAGTGGCTGGGTGCAGTGGCTCACGCCTGTAATCCCAGCACTTTGGGAGGCCGAGGTGGGCAGATCACGAGGTCAGGAGTTCAAGACAATCCTGGCCAATATGGTGAAACCCTGTCTCTATGAAAAACACAAAAATTAGCCGGCATGGCGATGCTCGCCTGTAATTCCAGCTACTCGGGAGGCTGAGGCAGAAGAATCGCTTGAACTCGGGAGGCAGAGGTTGCAGCGAGCTGAGATCATGCCATTGCACTCCAGCCAGGGTGGCAGAGCGAGTCTCCCTCTCAAAAAAAGGGATGCCAGCAAAGTACATGTGCACTTGTCTGTCTTCTTCACCAGGTGTCAGCTCCTTTCAGGCAAAGAACAAGACTTTACGAGCTTAGCATAGCACTTGGCACATAGTAGGCCCTCAATACCTTCCTGAAAGGATGCATGAGTGAATGATGGACAGTTGTGGCCCTCCCTTTATAATTTTTTTTTTTTTTTTGAGGAGTTCCTCTCTTGTTGCCCAGGCTGGAGTGCAACGGCATGATCTTGGCCCATGCAACGTCCATCTCTGGGTTCAAGTGATTCTCCTGCCTCAGCCTCCCAAGTAGCTGGGATTACAGGTGTGCACCACCCGGCCCGGCTGATTTTTGTATTTTTAGTAGAGACGGGGTTTCATAACGTTGGTCAGGCTGGTCTTGAACTCCTGACCTCAAGTGATCTGCCCACCTCGGTCTCCCAAAGTGCTGGGATTACAGGCATGAGCCACTGCACCCAGCCAATTCTCTCATTTTGAACTAGGGCTTACAACAAAAACCCATGTCTCCTTAAGGTGCAACTTGAGCAGCTCTATTCTGCAGGTGGGAATAAAATGTGCTAGCAAGGGACATTGGCAGGCAGCTCTCAGGGTGTGAGATATTATATGAAGAGACACCAGCAGAGTTGTTGGTTTAGCTCTTGGTTTGCCTGCACTGGAGTGGTCTTCCCTTACTGCCTCACAGAGTGGTGAGGTCTCCCACGTTCCCCGAGGTACAGACATTCTACGCTCTTCCAGCTGACATCAAAGAGGGATGACAGGCGTTGAGGGAAGTGAAGCACTTTAAGGACAAAGAATGAATGGGAGATAAGCTTTTTTTATTTTGTGTATTCTGAAAGGAATGTTGACATCTGCGTGTTTGTGTAAAAGAATGTAAAATCATTTTGGCAATAAGGGTGTAAGCCCAAGAGACTTGGTCTTTTATCTCAGGAGCTCACGGCAACTTTGTAAACCAAGTTTCCTGAACTGAAGGGATGACCTTAGGACCCCTGATGGTCCACCCTCATGTGCTGTGGGTGTGAGGGAGTAGGGGAGCCTGAACTCAGGGAGGCTGTTCCCAACAGGAGCCAAGGTCCTCATCGTCCAGAGGTTCTCAAAGAGTGGTCTCAGACTAACAGCATCAGCAACACTCAAAAGTGTGTTAGAAATGCACATTCTCAGACTCTACGCCACCTCCTGAAGCAGACACTCTGGGATGGAGCCCAGCAAGTTGTTTTTTAAAGCATGCTTCAGGTGTTCTTGTGCCCATTCAGGTTCGGAAAGCGCTGCCAGAGTCCAATCATTGGGCATCATCTTTGGGAACAGAGTTGGGGGTACGGGACTGGGTTCCACCTGTGCAAAGGCACAGTGAGAGGCGAGGACAGGGTGGAGTAGAGGGTCTGTCCTGGGCCTTTTCTCTCTCCGCTCCCTCAGGTTAATTCACACTCTTGGTTCTAGCTCTCACCTCCTGGAAAGAATCTCTCATCTCTGATTTCTGCCCTTATTTCTTCCTTGAGCTGTCTTCACTCCCCACTAGTCATTTAAATCTGTGGAGCCCATCACTGCTTCAAATCAGAAGTATCTAAAACAAAACTCACCATCTTCTTCCAGTTTTATTCGTCTGACTCCCTGTTTTCATGATTCCCTCCTTCTCCTAATTATTGAACAAGGGCTCCTACAGCCACGCTCTGTGCTGGGAGAGTCTCTATTGTCCATCCTATCACTAATTCTCACTCACATATGTTCAGAGCCCGGTGGTTATTTTCACTTCTCGCTCTTCCACAGGCCCAGTCTGATAGGTTTTCATATAATCTCTCGCATCTGTTCCTTGTTCTCCAGGCCCCTGGCCTCTACACTAGTCAAGACACTCTTCATCCTAATCCAACTCAAGACATAGGTATTTGGTACCTAGAACCTAGAATACCCTGTGTGCCAGGCCCCACTGTCACAAAACAGAGGATTAACATGGGCCTTGCTCTGGTTCCTGAATCACTGCAGCAATCTATTAATTAATCTTCCTCCAGACTAATCTTTCTAAAATACTGGGAATTCATTCCCTTGTCCTAAGTTTTCTATAATGCATCTGCATGTTCCACAGAGGGTCAAGTCCAAATTCCTGATCTCCACACACAGACCTTGGATCTTCCTCTCCAAGCTTACTTTCCAGAACTTCCCAAACTGCCCTCCAAGTCTCAGGGTCATTCCCGTCTCTGGTTCTTTGACCTCTCATCCTTCTGCCTGGTGTGCTATCTTTCCTTCCACCCGGTCTGCAGAAGCAGTTTGCCTTTCCCTACCTCTCTGAAGCCTTCCTGGGCAGTCACAGTCTGTTCTCCTCTCGTTTGGCACGTAGTACATATCGTTCTTTTTTTTTTTTTTTTTTGCTTTTTAATACGTATTCATGTTCCCCAAATTAAACTGCGGGCACACGGCTCTTACAACCAGCATTTTGTTCTACCTCGAGGAGTCCATCTTCCATCTGGCAATGTCAGCTGGAGCATGGAGCACTGGGTCACAAACCTTTGCTTATCCTTCCATGCTTTGGCTTTTGGCCATTATCCCTGTATTTTCCTGGACATCAGCTGTAACCACTTCACATTTCAACAGCTAACCTCTTGCTCAACCACAAACCAATTCAGCCTGGGGAACGTTGCCCACTGCCTCCATCCAATTCCCAAGGTTTCAGAGTCGTGGAGCTGCCCTTGTGTTCTGCCGAAAAGACGATAGGAAGCACAGAGGTCACACGAGCCAGTGGGTCACGTGAGAGGTTCCTACGGCCAGCCCGGAAGTGGCAGGGGTTGCTTCCGTGGGTTCCATTGGCCCACCAGCAGTCACGTGGCTGCCCATAGCGGAAACGTGGGTGGGGTTGGGCGGAAACAATGTGAGCGCGTTTGGAGTGACGCTGCTGGATGAAACAGAGCAATTATTTGGGGGTAATTTTAGTGTTGTTGTTGTTGTTGTTGTTTTTAGACAGAGTCTCGCACTGTCACCCAGGTGGGAGTGCAATGGCGTGATCTCGGCTCACTGCAATCTCTGCCTCCTGGGTTCAAGCAATTCTCCTGCCTCAGCCTCCCGGAATAGGTGGGATTACAGGCACCCGCCACCACGCCTGGGTAATTTTTTGTATTTTTATTAGAGACGGGGTTTTACTGTGTTGGCCAGTGAACTCCTGACCTCATGATCCGCCTGCCTCGGCCTCCCAAAGTGCTGGAATTACAGGCGTGAGCCACCGTGCGTGGCCTATTTGGGGGTAATTTTCTTAAGTCCAAACACACACAGGATAATTTCACGTGTATTTTCAGGTTAAAATACACTTGCGAGCTGTGGCAGCCCAAGGGAGTGACCTCAGTGGGATGTGGGGTTCCGCTTTTGGCCTAGCTCTGTGTACCCGGGGAACAAAGACTAAATCCTCAAAGTCCATAGAGCTTTTGGTGGGCGGCTAAGTGGGAGTGGAGGCCCCTCGGGCTGCGCAGAGGCCGGACAACCCTGGCTGGAAGGTACTTTCTAGCGCATCCCAGGCACTGCCTGTCCTTCAAGCATTGGGTGGATTTGCTCCTAAACCTTCTTAGGGCAGCTATTCCAATTATTTGAAACTTTAAATTTAATTGATGTTACACAAACATGAGTATAACAGGTTATGAGCGAAAAATACATTTTTAAATAATAAAATAAATTTGATTACTTTGGAAAACTTGGCTAGGGTGAATTGATTAAAAATGATTGTTAAATTGGTTGGTTGTGAGACAATTGTAGGGGAAAGAGCTGGGGAGTTACCAACATATAGAAGACTCTGTACTCTGATTGCTTCAAGGTGTCTTAAAATCTAACTGCATTATAAAGAAGCCTGACCTGGAAATCAGCTTTGATGCATTGCATATGTGGATTTTGCAGAAGGAACCACAGAGACTCAGGAAAGTGCCTTGGCCCAAGTTCAAAAGATTGGCAAATATGTGTTTTAAGTTAAAGGGGTTATGTATGTATTTTCTTAGAATGATTCCCCACTTTTACTATTTTGATCAAACCACCAGCTAGCTATCTTTCTATCAGATCAGATAGACGCATACCATATTGGGAACACAGCTCCATCAGTAGTGTGCTAAAGCTGCTCAGTGTATGGCTGGTTGACTTAGCTCTGCAATTGCCAGGAACACTCTTCCTGGCTAAACAACATGTACTTATAGCTTTTAGTATTTTCAGGGTGAGGTTGTGACCACTTGCAAACTAACTCATCCCATATTTACTGCCACCTCTAATTTAGTAAAGGCATATTGCTGCCCAGGAGGTCCGAGAGTAGCCTGCCTGGAGCTGTTCCACAGATATCAGGAGCAGATGGCAGAGCTCCCCTCTGACCCCCTCTCACATAGCACAGCCTTGATGTGGGGGACAGCAGAGGCAGGGAAGGAGAGTAATCTTCAGAAGCATGGGCCCTTCACCCACTACTTGTGGGTAGAAAGATATCCCTGTTAGTAACAGATATTTTACTGGAATGAATATGGGTAGAAATGGACATCTTTTCTGTGCTGTCTTAGAGATAAAGATCGGTACTCTTATCTGTTGGAAATAGCAAAAACAAAACAAAACACAACCTTCTTGCATGCTCACACAATCAAGAAACCACAAGTAGAAATCTGAACCTGTTAGCAGCTTGCTGGGGGAACCACGTCGGGGCCAGAGTTATTAATACATTTCAGGGTAAGCCGACCATAGCAGGATGACTTTGTCTATGTTTAAACACCATGCTTTTAAAGAGTCAATTTTTGTGAAATGGTAAATCATGCAAGGAATGAGCACCCTTCAACATGAGAGCATTTTACAGAACTGGCCCCACATGACTCACAAAGAGTTGGGAGTTTGTATTTCCCTTCATTCCTTTGGAAACCTTGTGTACCTTCCTCGTGCCCTTGCCAAATTTGATCCCGTGTTATAGTTACCTATGTGTTTCTGTATTTTCACTGCTAGAGCGTAAGCTCCTTGAGGTTGGGATAGATCTGAGTCCTCATACTGTGTAGCAGAGAATGTAATTGTGTTTGTGGAATGAATGGATGAATGAATGAATGAGATGGAGGTGGTAAGGAGATATGATAGATGAAGGAGACTCGACTGTAGTCAACTTCCAAATCACAACCAGCAAACACTGCACCACAAAAACAAGCTCAATATTTTAACAGAAACAATTTTGCCCTTTCCTGTGACCCATGGCAGACACCAGGGCAGGGACAGATACCTGGGCACTTGGTCCATGTCCCATCTCCCAAGTCAGAATGTGGTGCTAATGAATGGTTGAGCAGCTGCTGAGAAAAGGGGGAAAAAATTCCATGGATAGGCCGGGCACGGTGGCTCACACCTGTAATCCCAGCACTTTGAGAGGCCGAGGCGGGCGGATCATGAGGTCAGGAGATGGAGACCATCCTGGCTAACACGGTGAAACCCTATCTCTACTAAAAATACAAAAAATTAGTCGGGTGTGGTGGTGGGCACCTGTAGTCCCAGCTACTCGGGAGGCTGAGGCAGGAGAATGGGGTGAACCTGGGAGGTGGAGCTTGCAGTGAGCTGAGATCGCGCCACTGCACTCCAGCCTGGGCCACAGAGGGAGACTCTGTCTCAAAAAAAAAAAAAAAAAAAAAAAAGAGCTGAGTAGGGAGAAACTCCATGCTCACCATAGGTGAGTTTAACACTTAACACCTTTTTTAAGATTTTGCAGAATTTCATCCAAGAAGCCTGTAATTGACAACACTGGTTCAGCCCAGTGGCTGCTTCACATAGTTTCTCTACTTCTAATGACATCAATTTCTCTTGTTCCAGTAGTGCCTTCCTTTGGCAAGCAACTACTCAATAAGGACATCTGCTTCCTTCGGGGCTTGATATCAGCCAGGGGATTAACCTGTGCAGAGATGACTTGTCAGTCATCAGTTACGGCCTCACCAAAGTGAGGTCAAGTTTGCAGCAGGTTTTTACAAAACTATGATTTTATTGTCAGCATAGGAAGCATTTTCTTACACATACAATGGATGGTTCACTTTAGAGGCACACCTGACCACTGTGAGAGTTTGTGGGAGGCATCAGTGCACTTGGGTTACAGACAACTGAATAATGTACAAATACAAAGGGTGTGGGCTCCGGTGATGTCGCAATACAGCAATTCTTTGACATACACATGTGTATGTGTTTATATTGCAAAGTGCAGAGTAATCTCTTTCCAATCTTTTGTTTTTTTTGAGACGGAGTCTCAATCTGGGGTGCAGTGGCATGATCCTGGCTCACTGGAACCTCTGCCTCCTGGGTTCAATCAATTCTCCTGTCTCAACCTTCTAGTAGCTGGGATTACAGGCACGTACCACCATGCCTGGCTAATTTTTGTATTTGTAGTATAGACGGGATTTCACCATGTTAGCCAGGCTGGTCTGGAACTCTTGACCTCATGATCCGCCCACCTCGGCCTCCCAAAGTGCTGTGATTACAGGCATGAACCACCACGCCCGGCCCTTTCTAGTCATTCTTCATGGCTTTTGCCTATCACCATTTCTGGCTTGTTACTAAAGTTGGAGTTTTGAAAGTAAGTTACAGTTATTTTGCTCCTCATTCTTGAGCAACAATGGAGACATTCCAGTTCTGAGCTTGCTAGATAGTGCAATAAGCCAGCTGGAAGTTGAGTATCTTAAGGACAAAATTTGGTATGCACTGTTGTTTACTAACCAGCAAGCCTTTCAGCTGTACAATAAATTGATTTTTAATAAGTCATTGAAATCCATCAAATTCTCTCCTGCTAGACAGTAACAGTCTCTCCGATGTGAAAAGACAGGTTTTCTTTCAGCGGGGCTGCCCAACAGCCATTACTTTAGGAAAATGGAGTTGAGAGGCACAAGGATCCTGGATGGAGATGAGGCAAGACACCCACGCTGTGGTGAAGACCAGGTGGCCAAAACCCAATTTGAAAACCCTGATGTGGATGTGTCCTGGGCCTGTTCTCCTGGAGCAGGACCTCCCTGTAGTTTGGATTCTTCTCTCTCAGCTTGAACCTCTTTCCTCAGCACCTGTGGTTCATATCCATTGAGCAAGGGGGAAGACATTCGTTGTCTGGGTAGTGTTAAAAAACACGACCGTGTTCTTGAGCCAGTTTCTATGTTAAATACAACCAAGGTCTCACTGGTGACCTTGAACAAAACAGAAGTAACCTTTGTTCCTCTGGCCAGTTCCAAGTCCTCAGAACCTACAGTCACAAGTCACTCATTTCTGACCAGGTTTTCCCATGCCTGGAGCCTGTGTGGGCCTTCCCCAGCTTCCTGGCAGAGACCCTGCTGTGGTGTTGCAGGACGCACAGGTGAGAGGCAGGGCGCAGAGCCAGACATGGCTCCAGATCCCAGCCCCAGCATGGGTGTGGTGCAGGCAAGTGACTTAATGTCTTTCTTCCTCATTCTCCTCATTTACAAATAAAAGATAGTAATAGGCTGGGCGCAGTGGCTCACGCCTGTAATCCCAGCACTTTGGGAGGTCAAGGTGGGTAGATCACAAGGTCAGGAGATGGAGACCATCCTGGCAAATATGGTGAAAACCCGTTTCTACTAGAAATACAAAAATTAACCAGGCGTGGTGGTACATGCCTGTAATCCCAGCTACTTGGGAGGCTGAGGCAGGAGAATCATTTGAACCAGGAAGTCAGAGGTTGCAGTGAGCCAAGATCACACCACCGCACTCCAGCCTGGCGACGGAGTGAGACTCCGTCTCAAAAAAAAAAAAAAAAAAAAGATAGTAATAGAACTCAGAGAGTTGTGGTGGGAACAAATGTATTAATACAGTTGACCCTTGAACAACCCAGGTTTGAACTACTGGGTCCACTAACAAGTGGATTTTCTTCCTTCTCTGTGACACAAGACAGAGACAGCAAGACCAACCCCTCCTCCTCTTCCTCCTCAGCCCACTCAATGTGAAGATGGCGAGGATGAAGTCCTTTATGATGACCCACTTCTCCTTAATGAATAGTAATTATATTTTCTCTCCCTTATGCTTTTTCTCAGTAACATGTTCTTTTCTCTAGCTTGCTTTATTGTAAATACAGTATACAGGCTGGGCGCAGTGGCTCATTCCTGTAATCCCAGCACTTTTGGAGGCCAAGGTGGGTGGATCATTTAAGGCCAGGAGTCTGAGACCAGCCTGGCCAACATGGTGAAACCGCACCTTTACTAAAAATACAAAAATTAGCTGGGCGTGGTGGGGAGTGCTGTAGTCCCATCTACTTGGGAGGCTGAGGCAGGAGAATCGCTTAAACTCAGGAGGTGGAGGTTGTAGTGAGCCAAGATCGTGTCGCTTGGGTGACAAGGCAAGACTCTGTCTCCAAAAAAAAAAAAAAAAAAAAAAAAAGGGAATACAGTATATAATGCACGTAACATATAAAATATGTGCTAATCAACTGTTAATGTTATCCGTAAGGCTTCTGGTCAACAGCAGTTTATTAGTAGTTAAGTTTTCGAGGAGTCAAAAGTTATACCTGGATTTTCAGCTATACAGGGGTCGGTGCCCCCACATCATGCTGTTCCAGGGTCAATGGATACATGAAGTGTGTATAGCACACATGGGGCATCTTAAACAGCGTTAGCATTCATATCCCCATTATTTTCTTCGCAGGTGTGGTAGGTGGAATTATTGTTACCAGCCTTCCTCCTTTCCTTCCCATGAGACTTTGAAGTTCTTCCACCAGAGGCGGAATGTGCTTCCTCACCATTTGATTTGAGGTTTGACCATGTGACTTGCTTTGGCCAGTCGTGTGTGATTAAAGGACACATGCCAGTCCCGATCCTAGGCCTCCCGAGGTTAGCGTGTTTCCACATATGCTTGTGAGCTTCAAACCTCATCCACGAAAGCAAGCCCGGGACCTGGCTGGTGCAGGGAGCAGGAGAGACACTGAGGCAGGGAGGCAGGGTTGGCTCAACCTGCTGCCCAGAACCAAGCCCTGCTGGCCAGTGGGCTCAAGGCAAGTGCACGCATGTGAGTGAGAATAAATGATTATGTGAAGCAGTGAGTTTGGGGTGGCGTTTTATTTGGCATAATTGTGGCAGTCGCTGGCAGATACAATAGGAGAGTTAATGGGATGGAAGTTCATGAGCTATTATGGAGGGACACAGGAGGGGAAAGAACGGGATACAATTCCCACTGTCCCCCGTGGAAACTAGGGTGTGAAAGGGTAGGATGACCGGTTTGAGGTCTGTGATTTGGAGTCAGGAAGCCGACCCTGCCTCCCATGCAAAGCATGGCACCAGGGAATATCTAGTTGCTCTGAATGTGCCGAGCGTAGTTTCCTCAATGTTTCTCTATCTTGACTTATTCTCCCATCGTTTCTCTTAGCACAGAAAGGGCTCTCTCCCTTGAGTCACGCCCTGTAGAAACCTTGCCCTTCTCTGCTTGCCAAAGGCTCATACCACGAACGACTGATCAGAGTTCAGATCCTGGAAGTGGTGTGTTTCTTTGTTCATGCCATGAATGTGTCACAACTTTCCCAAAGCTCTGCGGGCAGCTGAATGATTGAACCTCTTTGATACGATCCTGAGGCTCCCTGGAGTCACGGGCTTGGCACGCAGGCAGCCCCTGTCCCTGCTGTCCATCAGCTTCTGAATGAGAGAGAGAGAGAGAAAGAGAGAGAGAGAGAGACAGAGAGAGAGAGAAAGAGAGAGAGAGAGACAGAGAGAGAGAGACAGAGAAAGCGGTGTAAGCAACAAGAGACCTTGGGAATCACAGGATAGCATGGGGTCGCTCCTGCTCTTGGCTGGCCTGGCCTCATCCACTTCTAGCCTCTTTCCTCAGCAGCTCTTGGGCAGACCTCAAGAAAGCCTTATTCGAAATGCAGGAAGACCTCGGAAGTGTTACCTTGTCAAGTTTGGTTAAAGCTTTTTTTTTTTTTTTAATTGCTCTTTTTTCCAATCTCTTTTTTGTAACAATCTATTTATTTTGATGGGCAGAGCTCATGTGTGAGGTCAGTGGATATTTTGGCATATTGTTGTATCACTGTGAGGACATGAGACCCTTGGAATCTTTTATTATTATTATTATTATACTTTATTTATTTATTTATTTTATTATTATTATACTTTAGACCCTTGGAATCTTAATAATAGCATATTAATGATGCATTCAGTCTCTGGGTACCCACACCTGCACTAACCGGTTCTTAGGAGCAGAGACCATGTAGGCTGGGAGGGGTGAAGGCACCTTCTAAATCCCCTGTTGTTAGGCTGAGCATGGCAGTCCTCACTGTTGTGTATCCTACTGTCTTTGCCTTTGAAATAATGCACTGGGTTTTTTTTTTTACCTTAGATGGTGGAAATGGTGGTGGAGATGGAGAGAATTCTAGTTAAATGACAGAGAGATGCAGCCTTGACTTTGCAGTCTCACAGATGTCTCATTAATCGGCACTAATGATGCTTGCACAGAAAAGGGCGTTTGCACTAGGAAGCATTTTCTTAAAATCAGACCATTACCTCAGAAATAGAATTAACAAGGACGGAGTCAGACAGATTAGGTCATCCTATCCATGACGACTTCTGTGAAATGGAGCCACATGTAAGCCTGGTGTAGGGGTTTCTATGACAAGACATGATAAGGAGAAGGTAACTTTCACTGGCAAACAGACCTAGCACTTAAGATCCTCAAAGCAGGATGGAAGAAGCAGGAGCAAAGCTGTCTGCAGAATCACAAAAATGAGGTCTCACTGCCTTGTCCAGTAGACTGTCGGCCACGGTCTGCTAACCAGGCTCCAGCGTGCACTGTGGCCCCCAACCCACACCCTATCCTGCAGCCAGGGGCTCTTTTCCCAGTACAAATAAGATCCTGTTATCCTCTGTCCCCCGCCACCCTCCTGATTAAACCCCTTCAGGGCTCCCTGTTGCCTAAACCAAAGTGTTCCCTCTGCCGGTAGCATGCAGTGTGTGCTGACCCCTGCTCTCCACTCCCCTTCGCTCTGCATGCTTCTGCTAACCTCTTGTTGAGCCATAAGCTCTAGCTATGCTCCCACAGCCACAGGCCCTTAGCACACCCTTTCCCTCTGTCTGGATTACATATCTCCATCCCCTTTCCACTGTAACTTATCCTTCAGGCACTGGCCTTACTTAGAGAAGCCACTCAGACCCTCAGGCCAGGTTCCCTGCTGACAGCACATACAGCACCACTTGTCCTACATGGATTACACATTTGCTGGCTGGATTACGTTTCTTTCCCAGTAAAGTTCTATGAGGAGAGTAAGTGTTTGCTCACCACTGATCGTGTCCCGAGCACCAAGACAGTGGTGACACGTAGCATGCCTTCAGTAAACATCTGCAGAATTAATGGAAAAGGGAGTATAGCCAAAAATGCATTTAGGACCTGTGATTGTAGTCACAGAGACGTATGTTCTAGCTCAGATCAGATCAGTCGCTAGTTATGGCAGCAAAGTGTTTAGTGTAATGGTTTATAGCCAGAGTGGAAGCCCTTGATCAAATTCCTTCTCAGTAAGGTCCTGGCTGCACGCCCTTGGGCAAACTGCACAACCGCCCTGTGCCTCAGTTTCCCCATTTGAAAATGGGAACAGTAGTGCCTGACTCAGGCTTGGTTTGCGTTAGATACTCACTCAGATGCTCAGCCCAGTGCTCATCTGTGTGTGGTGCTGGTGCTGTTGTGTGCCTCGGGTGTGGTGTGCTGAGCTCCAAGGACTCACCAATTTTGAATGAAATAGATCAACTTTGTTGTCACAGAGCAAAGAGGTGTGGGGAGCTGTTTTGGCCCAGAGCCTATGTCTAGACCCTTGAGATGAGTAAAGTGTCACTGAACATTCTGACATTGCTGGTCTTAGGAAGGTGATAAGGAGGGCTGCACCATCACCCCACAGTCTATGGGGTGGCTTCTCCACGATGCCTGACACTGCCAGTGTTTCGCTCCCCAAGGGAAGAACGCCCAACGCAGGTGATCTTAAGCGGGCATTCTCTGTGGTCAGACTCAAGCCACACACCCTTTGGTTTAGTTCAGTTTGGAGAGCAATTTGATGTGCTGGTTTGATTTTTGGCTCACTGAGTTTTGCAAATATGTAATTCCTACTCAGTTCATACTGACTTATAAAGAAAACCTATCATTCTGTCCATCTGTCTATCCGTCCATCTTCCTATCTGGAAAATAAACAAAATGCCTTTGGCTTCTCCTGTCCATAGTACAATAAAAGGACTTGCCCACTCTGGGGTCTGGGGATTTGTTACTGAGTTTTGTCTCCTGTTTCAAGGGGTTTTCTATAATGGAGATAGTTCTGAAATCACCTAAATCAGCACAGCCAGTGTCTGCTTTCCCAGGAACAGAGCTCTCTGTGAACAGAGTTACAGAGCCCAGGGAAAACAGGGGGTGAAAAAGTGGGGGTGAAGTTTCGGGGCAGTGTGTTGAAGGGAACAACTCTGTTTGAACAGGTAGCCATTTGGGACATGTTTTGCACTATTTTTCTTCTGATTGTTCGCTGTCTTTTATAACATCACTGTTAATACTGGAATAGGTGTTCTGATGGGAGGCATGACATGTTAGAAAGACGTGGAAACATATAAAACGCCATTTGCAAAAATAACAGAGAAGCCCTGGAGCAGCGCACACAGGCAGAGTAAACAGCAGAGACAGTTTCCAGCTCTGTTAAAAGACTGGCCATTAAAGGGAGCTCAAAGACAAGCCACCACAGGCACCTTACCATAACCCTTCCCCCCCCCCGTTTACAAAACAGAGATCAAACGAGGGAGGTCAGGGTTAGAATTACGTATAACAGCCTCTCCATTCAGGTTCCAGTAGAGGAAGTCAAGTGATGGTTAAAGGGATTAGAGCTATTTTTAGTGAAAGCAAAGAAGAAAGCCCTTTGGAGTCGCAGACTCCCACCTGAACAATGGTTACTTGGCAGGTGACCTCTGCCCCAGAGGGAAGAGAGAGAATACCACAGTCTGACAACTTTATTGGCTCCAGAGGGGAAGAAGAAACCCCACAATGATATGAACAGTAATCTAACAATGAGGGATTGGTAGATGGGGGCGTGACACCACCAGGCGGTCAGGAAGCCCGCCTGAGTGCAGGCCAAAGGCATGTGATTTTCCATGAGGCTGTGGTTAATAACAGCCACATCAGGGAGCATTTTTAGTTTTACCAGTCAAGGTAATAGTCCAAAACCCATTGCCAGTATAGCTTTGTGAAAAGCTATAGCATTTTACAAAGGAGAAGCTTGGACGTTCCAAGGGCAGATTGTGGGGGGCACCTGGTGGCAGAAATGCTCAGACCAAGGCTGAAGGACCACCATGACCCATCACAGGCAAGGAATCCAGACAGGGCGGGCACACCCAGGCGACTCCCCACCACAGGGGCTGCCTCTGAAGCAGAAACTGTTTCAAACTCATTTTCCAGCAAAAGGGGCAGAACTGGGGGCCGGTGAGAATGCTTCTTGGGCTGGAGCTTTGCAGAGGCTGAGAGTTCCTGGGGGACAGAATGAGGCAGCTGCCTGGGCTGTGGCACATTGGTTAGTGTTTACCAAGTGATAAGCAACGCGGATCAGCATGGGGTCTGTGTGAAAAGTGCTGGCAAAGCCGCCGGTGAAACCCTATCTTTACTAAAAATACAAAAAACTAGCCGGGCGAGGTGGCGGGCGCCTGTAGTCCCAGCTACTCGGGAGGCTGAGGCAGGAGAATGGCGGGAACCCGGGAGGCGGAGCTTGCAGTGAGCTGAGATCCGGCCACTGCCCTCCAGCCTGGGTGACAGAGCGAGACTCTGTCTCAAAAAAAAAAAAAAAAAAAAAAAAACAGGTGCTGGCAAAGAGGGACTTTCCCTGTGAATGAGTTCTGACATGTGCTAGTTCTCCTCCAGAGCTGAGGAGTCTGGGGAGAAGATGGCCGGCAGGTATGGGCAGCGGCAGACGTTGGAGGCGAGGTAAGAGAGCAGAGGAAAGATCACTGGCTTCGCAGGTAGTTTGTGTCCATTACCTGGTCCCCAGGGCCACAGGGTGTGGAGGAAGCTGTGAACTCACCTCGGCATCCCCCGAAGTCCTTGAAAATGAGACAGCAGAAGCAGACAGTTGTCTGGGTGTTAAGAAATCCAAACAAAATCACTTTCAGGATTGTCTTCTAAGAAGAGAATCTGGGAGGCATGAGTTTTCACCTCCCACCAGGAACTGAGAAGTGCCCGGCAGGGTTGAAAGGAACCCTGGAGCCAAGCAGGAGTGAAACTTTTACATGGGCCTTGGCATGTGACTCTTACACAAGAGGCCCTTTGGCCTGCACAGAGTTTACACAATTCGAAGGCTTCTGGAAAACGTGCCCCAGCCGTGTGCCCCGGCTTGCTTGTTATATCTGGCAGGCACCGGGTGCTGTGGGTTCCGCATCTAGGGTGCGCCACACCGTCCCCTACTGCCCTTTAGCCTGGATCCAGGGGCAGTGGCTGGAACTCAGGCAGAGGAGCGGAGGCCCAGGCATGCGAAGGGGGGTGCCTGCAGTTAGGGGTTGGGCTGGGAACGCCAACACGAAACGCCTCAATAACCAGCAACTGTGCTTCCCCCGCCCCACTCAACACATGTGCCACTGCCACAGCACTCCATCTACCTTCCCCAGGGAGAGCACTGTTACTGTCCTCAGGCATCGGGGCAATTATGTGGACAGCGTCGCCTCATTTTGTCCGGTGATCTTGGGGAGCCAGGTGTTCAGAAAGGTGGATTTTCCAGATCATGGACAGTTCCATTTTGCAGTGTAAAATCTTTAAAAATTACTGTTTTTCAGAAAGTCAAGTACTGCATTTCTCACTTATAAAAACAGTGTGTACACATGGACATGAAGAGTGGAATAATAGACATCAGATACTCCAAAAGGTGGGAGGGGGAGAGGGAAGAGGGATGAGAAATTACCTAACGGGTATCATATATGCTATTCGGGTGATGGTCACACTAAAAGCCTAGCCTTCGTCACTACACAATAGATCCAGGTAACAAAACTGCACTTGTACCCACTAAATCTATTTTTTAAAAAATAATTATGGGCTGGGCATGGTGGCTCACACCTGTAATGCCAGCACTTTGAGAGGCCGAGATGGGTGGATCACCTGAGGTCAGGAGTTCGAGACCAGACTGACCAATATGGTGAAACTCAGTCTCTACTAAAAATACAAAAATTAGTTGGGTGTGGTGGCAGGCACCTGTAATCCCAGCTACTCAGCAGGCTGAGGCAGGAGAATCGCTTGAACCTGGGAGGCGGAGGTTGCAGTGAGCCGAGATCATGCCACTGCACTCCAGCCTGGGTGACAGAGCGAGACTCCATCTCAAAAAAGAAAAAAAAAAATTACTCTAGGATTAAGATAATCACTGTTTTGATGAAAACCTTGATAATATGTACAGGATGCTTCTGCACTCTTAAGCAAAACACACATACCGTGGGTCACCTTGTGATGACTGAGCACTGTCATCATGAATGCCTGCAATGGCGCGGGCTGCGTTAACAGAGGTGCCCTGTGGACGCACAGGACATGCAGAACTGCTGTCCCCTGCAGTGAACGATCCCAAACTTCAGTGCCCAAAATACAAATATGACCTAGGAAACAAGAGAACTAGGCAGTTTTAAAAACTCCCCTTTTTCTAATTACAACAGTATTACATGTCCATTGTAGAAAATTTGTATGCACAAAATAATAAAAGAAAAATTAAAATCACTGAGATGAGATTTAAAATAGCCTTTTGCTGCCAGCCATAACTGTCATTACGTTGTTGGCAGCAGTAGGTACAACCATTCAAAGTCTCAGCCTGGGCACAATGGCTCATACTTGCAATCCCAGAGCTTCGGGAGGCGTAGGTGGGAGGATCGCTGGAGGCTAGGAATTTGAGACCAGCCTGGACAACAGAGTGAGACTTTGTCTCTACAAAAACATCAAATAAAAATCTCTAGCTGGGTGCAGTGTGTATACCTATAGCCCTAGCTACTCAGGAGGCTGAAGCAGGAGAATTGCTTGAGCCCAGGAGTTTGGGGCTGCAGTGAGCCTTGTTTGCACTACTGCTCTCCAGCTTGGGCAACGAAGTGAGACCCTATCTCAAAACAAACAAACAAACAAACAAACAAACAAATAATCTTAATTTCTACCTAATAGTCTCTTCTCTCCTTCAAGGTAATGTACCTGCATTTTGTGATCACTGCTTTTATTTTATTTATTTATTTATTTATTTATTTATTTATTTATTTATTTTGAGATGGAGTTTCGCTCTTGTTGCCCAGGCTGGGGTGCAATGGCACCATCTCAGCTCACCACAACCTCCGCCTCCCAGGTTGAAGCAATTCTCCTGCCTCAGCCTCCTGAGTAGCTGGGATTATAGGCACGCGCCACCACGCCCTGCTAATTTTGTATTTTTAGTAGAGATGGGGTTTCTTCATGTTGGTCAGGCTGGTGTCGAACTCCCAACCTCAGGTGATCCACCTACCTCGGCCTCCCAAAGTGCTGGGATTACAGGAGTGAGCCACGGCGTCCAGCCCCCCGCTTTTATTTCTGGGTAAAATGGTGTTGTTGGTTTCAAGAATATAAGCTAGATGTTATTGAGAATGTACAAAAACTTCCTTTATACCCTAATTCTATAAAAAGACAAAATATCAGTTTAAGTCTGTAAGAAGCTGGTGTAAGTTTGCAAAGAATTATCAGTCTCTTTGAATCTTTTCATGGCTACTCTCGAAAATTTCAAAACTTTGCAGGTAGATTCCCGAACAGAAGGTGTTGGGGTGGAAACCCCCTTTGCAAAAATTCTAACAGTGAGAAAATTACAGCAGTGAGGGGATTCTGGTCTAGCCAACTCCCTCTTGCCTTTAGCCTTCAAGCTTCACCTCTGACAACTGATGCCTGAACCTGGAGGTGATGTGGCTGGAGACAGGCATGTCTACCAGCAAAGAGGCACCTCAGGGTGTCCAGTTCATCCTACGTCCTTCCAGGTGACAGGCAGTGGGAGGCTTGGCCCGGCTGGTTAGGACCGTGGGCCCCAGTCTTGGGCATATGCACCCAGGGGCACACCTTCACTGGAAGAGGGGAAGAAAATATTGGAACTTCAACTTATATTCATTGTTTATCTAAAAGTATTTTAAATTGATATATATTTTTAACTTCTTTTATGATTGCTATATGTATATATATAATATAATATAATTGACCTTATTAGCCACTTTTACATATAGAATTCATTGGGATTAATTACATTCACCAGTTGTGCAGCCATTGCCACTCCTTCCAAAATATTTCATCACCCCAGATGGAACCTCTGCCCATTAAGCAAAGACTCCTTAACCGTTCCCTCTATGAATTGGTCTCTATGAATTTGACCATTCTAGATAATTTATAGACATAGAATCATACAATATTTGTATTTGTCCTTTTGTGACTGGCTTGTTTAACTTGGGTTTTCAAGGCTTGCCCATGTTGTATGTAGTGTTTATCAGAATTTCCGTCCTTTTTAAGGCTGAATAATATTCCATTGTGTGGACATACTGCACTTTGTTTAACTGTTAAACTTTTGATAGACTTTCAGTTGATTCTAGCTTTGTGAATAATGCTGTTCTAATCACTGGGGTATCTGTTTTGAGCGCTTGTTTTCAATTCTTTTGGGTATATATTAAGGAGTGGAGTTTCTATTTTTTATGTTTAAAAATATCTGTTTTTGTGTTTATATACAATAGGTTAGCAGAGTAGTAAAGATATGATTTATAACTTGACGTACGTATTTTGGGGAGCACAAAATATTTTCTGCAAAAAGTTCATTATAAAAAAAAAGGACCTAGGCCAGGGGTGGTGGCTCACACCCGTAATCCCAACACTTTGGGAGGCCGAGGCGGGTGGATCACGAGGTCAGGAGATTGAGACTATCCTGGCTAACACAGTGAAACCCTGCCTCTACTAAAAACACACACACACACAAAAACATTAGCCGGGCGTGGAGGTGGGCACCTTTAGTCCCAGCTACTTGGGAGGCTGAGGCAGGAGAATGGCGTGAACCTGGGAGGCAGAGCTTGCAGTGAGCCGAGATCACGCCACTGCACTCCAGCCTGGGCGACAGAGCGAGACTCTGTCTTAAAAAAAAAAAAAAAAAAAATTGCATCATTAGGTTAGAGCTTCAGGTAGATATTCTGGCAGCCATATGGTTAATTCCCAGATTTCTAGTTTTTCATAGAGATGGGGGACGACATGTCCCAGCTGGCCTGGGACAGTCCCAGCTGACGTCCTCATCCTGGTGTAATTGTTGGTTGTCCCCTTCACCCTCACCAAGGCCTGCCTTCCCTGGGGGAGCAGAAACGCTTGCAGTTCAGAGCAGGTGGGAAGAGAGAGCAAGGGGAGTTGGCTCAGCGCCACCACAGAAAAGCAGCTCAGAAAGATCCAGTGCGTGGAAGACAGCACATTTTATATTTAAACTTTTAATTTTGTTTATTCTAGAGAAAGAGTCTCACTCTGTCACCCAGGCTGGAGTGCAGTGGCATGACTGTAGCTCACCTGAGCTCCTGGGCTCAGCGTCTTCCTGCTTCAGCCTCCTGAGTAGCTGGGACTATAGGCACACACCACCATGCCTAGCTATTTTTTTTTTTAAAGAGATGGGGTCTTGCTATGTTGCTCAGACTGGTCCTGAACTCCTAGGCTCAAGCAATCTTCCTGCTTCTGCCTCCCAAAGTGCTGGGACAATAGGTAAGAGCCATCACACCTGGCCAGCGCATTATTTTAATGGCCACTGTTTTTGCTTTTAGAAGAGTATGTCTGAAGTATTGCCTGTCCCTTGGGCCCCTCTTCCCTCCGGAGCAAGGGGACTGAAGGCTGGCTGTGCAGTCATGAGCTCCTGGCTCTAAGGTGAGGAAGCACCCTTAGTGTAGGATACACTGGATATGTCATGTGTTCAAGTGGGGAAAGCAGCAGCTCAGACTGTCCCCCTCACATCCTGATTGATTAGCTCCCTCTAGGTGGGGAAAAAGGTCAAAATGATCTTCTAGAAATAGCTGCTCCTCTGTCATATTTCCACAGTTGCCAGTTCAGAGCTACCAAATACTTTTTAAAAATCATTAAAAGCGGCTGGGCTCGGTGGCTCACGCCTGTAATCCCAGCACTTTGGGAGGACAAGGTGGGTGGATCACGAGGTCAAGAGATCGAGACTGTCCTGGCTAACACAGTGAAACCCCATCTCTATTGAAAATACAAAAAATTAGCTGGGCGTGGTGGCGGGCGCCTATAGTCCCAGCTACTCAGGAGGCTGAGGCAGGAGAATGGCATGAACGCAGGAGACAGAGCTTGCAGTGAGCCGAGATCACACCACTGCACTCCAGCCTGGGCGACAGAGCGAGATCCATCTCAAAAAAAAAAAAAAATTATTAAAAGCAGTTGAACGTCAAGAAAAAAAATAATTACAGCCATAGCTTCATCACCCAATAATATCAAATCATATATATTTCTGTTTCTACATCCATTTTTATCTATATACATGCTTTCCATGGTGGTAATATTTTCACTGAAAATTACTTTTGAATAGTTTATAATGTGTCTGTGTATTTGTCAGCTTAAATGGCTGCGTAACTGTCCACTCAGTTAATATGCCATGCTTTATTTCATCACTGCAGGGTGTTGGATATGAAGAACCTCTGAAGAGGGTTGCAGTGAGCCGAGATCGTGCCACTGCACTGCACTCCAGCCTGGGCGACAGAGCGAGACTCCGTCTCAAAAAAAAGAACCTCTGAAGACATTGGCCGGGTGCAGTGGCTCACACCTGTAATTGCAGCCCTTTGGGAGGCCAAAGCAGGCAGATCACTTGAGGTCAGGAGTTCAAGACCAGCTTAGTGAACATGGTGAAATCCTGTCTCTACTAGAAATACAAAAATTAGTTGAGCATGGTGGTTCGCACCTGTAATAGCAGCTACTTGGGAGGCTGAGACAGGAGAATCACTAGAATCCTGGAGGCGGAGGTTGCAGTGACCCAAGATTTGCACCACTGCCCTCCAGCCTGGGCAACAGAGTGAGTGAGTGAGTCTCTGTCTCAGAATAGAATAGAATAGAATAGAATAGAATAGAATAGAATAGAATAGAATAGAATAGAACCTCTGAAGACATCTTGAAGGAGGGTGGGCTCCCCTGGGGGACTAGCCTCATCTTGGAGGCATTGCAGAGCTCTCCCAGGTCCAGCCAGACCCCAGACATCTTGTTCCTTTGTGGAGGCTTCAAGGGAAGAGCTTTTGAAGCCATAAGGAAAGACTGGATTTTGAAAACAAAAGTAACTTTCCTCTTTTGAAGGCAGCAAGGAGCCAAGGAAGCCTGTGGAGCCTGACATGAAGGCACAGGCTCTGAGCCTGGCACGTCCATCCACCCTCTGCTTATGATACCCCGGGCAGGGCCTAAGCCCTCCTGGGCCTCAGCTCCCCTCCTGTAAGTGGTGAAAAGCCTCACAGGGTTATTGGGCACTGACAATAACCCCGTGAAAAAGTATCTGGAAGGAGGCAGTGCTGTGTAAGCGTCGTTATGACTATGGGGACTCAGCAGGACCTAGGCCAGGAGCAAGACCTAGAGTTGACGAGGGCCTGGGCTCCAGGAGTGGGCGGGAGCTCGGTGGCCTGGCATGCTGGCCTCCCCACCATGCATCTTCCTTCTCCCTGCAGGCTCTGAGTCCCTGCCAGTCCCCTACTTCTGTCTCTCCCAGAGCTGCCACTCACAGACCCATCCTCAGAGGGAGACTGGGCTCTGCCAGTTAATGCATGTGTCCTGCTGAGGCGGGGAAGAGCTCGAGGCTTTCCTGGTACTGTTTAAAAGCATACTGGCAGGGTGCAGTGGCTCATGCCTGTAATTCCAGCACATTGGGAGGCCAAGACAGGCAGACATCTTGAGTCCAGGAGTTTGAGACCGGCCTGGGCAACGTGGTGAAACCCCGTCTCTACAAAAAATGCAAAAAATTAGCTGGGCCTGGTGGTGTACGCCTGTGGTCTCCGCTACTGAGGAGGCTGAGGTGGGTGGATCACCTGAACCCAGGAGGTTGAGGCTGCAGTGAGCCATGATCATGCCACTGCACTCCAGTCTGGGTGACAGAGTGAGACCCTGTCTCAAAAGAAAGAAATACAATAAAAACATATTGTTGGATTTTAAATGATAAATCATAATTGACGCCTGAGCCTCAGGGCTAATGGAAAGCACGAAGTGCATGCTGGGCCACAATAGACAGCATGGCGCTTAGCTCCACTGAAGGAAGAGCGTTGCATCTAGAAGGTGCGCCCTGCTGCTGCGCCCTGGCTTCCCCGTTGCTGGGAGGCCTGTCTCCACATGCCACTCTCAGGCTCTCCTGCAGAGTGGCTCACGGTGGCTGACACGCTGTATTTGAGGGTGACACTCCTTGCATCAACATCTGGACAGTGCCGAATCCCGTTTCAATCACCTCTGCTGCGGCCCAAGCATCTGATCCCAGCGGTCCTCACTTAGAGGATCGCTCTGGTCTATCCCATAGGCCCTCGGGAGGCTGGCAGACATGCACCCAAATGAGTAGCTTAAGTACGCACGCCCGGTTCTTGCCCTTCCCCCACACATATCTTGCCCCTCCAACACCTTGACCCTGGACCGAAAGCAGCAGAACAGACCTTAGAGGTCATCGGGTCTAGCCCCACTCCTGTCTTCCAGAGCAGCCTCACACTCTCAGCATCTGTGTGGCTGTCGGGGACTGTGAGGGCCAACTGAGAATGCATGTGTGAATTTGGCTGTCACGACTTTAGTTGTGATTATTTATTTATCTAGTAGAGACAGGATTTTGCCATATTGCCCAGGCTGGTCTCAAACTCCTGGGCTCAAGCAATCTTCCCACCTCAATCCTAAAGTGCTAGGATTATAGGCGTGAGGCACTGTGCCTGGCCTATGTGATTGTTTCTTTCTTTAGGCCTCACCTCATTCTAAACTACAAAAATAAATCAATAAATAAGGTTTAAGGCAAGATTATTGTTATTACTGTTAACAGGACACCTGGGCCCTTTCCTCCTTCATGTCGACACTGAGTCTATGGAGTCCCTCCTCATCCCGGCCCCCATTCACCCCCATGGCTGCAGCTGCTGGGCCCTGCCTTGGCCACTTCTCCAAGTTCCTTCCATAAAGCTAGCAAAGCATCCAGGAGAGGGATGATGAGGGATGACGTGTAAATGGGAGAAACCTCATCAGGGTAAGGAAGGCATGGGAATCCAGAGGTGGGAAACCATGACGTGGCTGACAGGACGCCTGAAGTTACTGAAGGATGCCTCAGCCCTCCTGGGAAGCAGCAGCTCAGTGTGTGTCTATCCATTTCCAAGGGAAAACCTGGTCCTCTCAACGAGGGGACAGAGGAGATTCTGCAGCATGTGTGTCCCTGCTGGGCTGCCTTTACAGCATCAGGCTCCAAAAGTAGAGCAGGGTGACCCTGGGGAGCCCTCCCTCCTTCCTCGGCCCAGGATGCCTGCCTGCCGCCTGTGCTGTCTCCTCTGTTCCCCTCTCCTTTCCTGGCTGGAACAGCTACAGGACAGGGCACCCCCCGCAGCCATCATCCAGCCTTTCATCTCTATCCTTGTCTCCAGCCTTGCCAGCAAGTTAAGCCTAATCATTGCACATTGAAAGGCTGCTTCTCTCAAATGGACATCCTTAGCCTTCAGGGGCAGCCTCTCATTTTGCTCACAGATAAGGCTGTTTCTTTTAAAGAAATACTAACAACCCTCTTGACTTGACAAGGATCCTGGTTGCTGTCTCTGTATTGATGGACTGATTGATTCATTAATTCAGTAAGAATTTACTGAGTGCCCGTTCGAGTGTGTGGGTGAGTCTTAAATTGGCTGCCTCCTTGACATCATTCTTTAGAAAGAACTTTTTGACTCTAACTTTTGTTTGCTACCTCAGAATGTTCTGCCTATGCAAAGTTTCAAATCAACCTGGATTCGAGGGCTCATGAAACTGATCCTTAGCCTTCATGTTCAGCCTTTTCCTCAATCCTCCCCTGCACAGCCAGCTGGCTCAGCACTCTCCCCAGCAGGCCATGTGCTCAAGTGCTTTACCTCTAACATTTTCCCACTGAAGACCCAGCCTTCTCCTCTAGCCAAATTATGGTATGCTACTGAAAATTCCTTAGATTTCTATTTTAAGTGAATTTCACATAAGTAAAGCCCATTTTTAATGTCATTGGAAAGGTTATTTTGAAATTAAGAGGTGTGCTATACCTTGCCAAATGTGATAATGTGTATAGTAGCACCCAGCACAGTGCCTGGTGCATTGTGGATAAGACAGTAAATATGACCTGAATGAATGAAAGAATGGGCCTCACGGTCTGATGGGATGAGGCTCCCTGAGAAGGAGTGGGGAGTGGTGGCCTCTTTGAGGATGACCAGGCAGGCTGTTGAGCAGATGGCTCCTTCTAGAATTGCACTTTCATGAGTATCTAGGACCAGCTTGGGGCCCCTCAGGCATCTGAAGTTTTGGACCACTCTGGTTTACATAACCCACTTCTTATCCAGGTTCTGCCTCTTGACAGTTTTTTTGTTGTTGTTTGTTTTCCAGGTCTCACTATGTTGCCCAGGCTGGTCTTGAACTCCTGGGCTCAAGGAGTCCTTCTGCCTCGGTCTCCAGAGTAGCTGGGACCACAGGTGCACCACACCCGACTTTGACAGGTTTTAAAACCTCCCAAGTCTGTATTTTCTTTCTAAAATGGTTTAATAATTAGTATATATACTCATAACTAGTACACAGACTAACACAGTGTGCATGTATACCACCATTAGTGACACCTGCACCTTTTGTCTCACTGACTCCTGGTAAGACAGGGAGATGCTGGAGTCTAAGGGTATTGTGACTGGGCAATGGTAAGAACTCGGTGTCCCTTGGTCCATTCCTGCTGCTGTTAACAAAACACCTCAGAGAGTAATTTATAAACTGACATTTCCTTCTCACTGTGCTGGAGGCTGGAAGTCCGCCATCAAGGCGTCATCATCAGCAGTGAGGGGGGGCCTGTTCCTCCCATATGGGGCTTCTTGCTGGGTGCTGACTTACCACAGATGGGGGCTCTGTCCTGGCAGGGGTGGGGTAGAGAGGGGAACGCTCTGCAGAAAGAGTGGAAGGGAGGAAACAGCTCCCTCCAACCCTCTCATAAGGTTATCAGCCCCGTTCCCCCTACTACGGAATCACTTCCCTGGAGGCCCCCTCTTACTACTGGGGACTGGGGACTGGGCTTCAATCAGTAGCAGCAGGGGACGCGCGCTCAGACCTCCAGCTGCACCGAGCCCTCGGGGCAGGCCCAGGCGGGTCTCTAGGGCATGGCCTGGCCCCACGCGCGGCGAGGAGGGCGCAGTAGAGCTCTGCTGTGTGCACCCCCTGCAGCTCGGCCGGGAGGCGCCCGCTGGAGGAACGGAGAGCGACGCTTCAGCGTCGGACACGTGGGCCGGGCTCAGCCGGTGGAAACCTGGACGCGCTGCGGGCGCGGGGAGACCTGCGCCAACGCCCACCTGCGGGCCACAGGCGGGATAAAGCCGCTTCTCTTTGTCCCCAGCAGACAACCCTCCTTCCTCTAAGTATTTTCTTCAGCAACTAAACTTGTATGTTTGTTAAACTTCTTGTACCATGAGCGCTAGCACCCACCCCACGCCACCCCCTTCCCCTCCCCCCACATCCGTTCACTCTCTTTGACCTTTTGCCAAAATTTCTGAACGCTCGCTGTTCTCCCTCCCATTTCCTCACCGCGTTTCAGGCACTGTAAGCTCTCGGTGTTCAAACCCCCTACGGTTACGTAAACAGAACTCTGCATTTATCTTCTTAATTCCCTTTCTTCGGAGCTTTGTTTTCAAGTTCATTAGAGACTTCCTGTGGGTGTAATTACCGCTCTGCAGTGTTGAGCGCTGCCCACCTTCCCCCCGTTTTGTTAAAAATGCCATAGATCTTCGGAGATGTCTTTCACTTTTAAAGTTATTACCTGTCTGCCTGCACATCAATCTTGTTGATTTTATTTCAAGGCATTTTCCGGAGTGAACTTCTGCATAGCGATTTTTTTTGTCCCTCCCCACCCGCCCCCCCTTTCTTTTGCAGGAAGGTGAACTAGGACAGAAGAAAAGGATTAGAACTTTAGAACTCCAGGACCCAACCTCAATCCCTTCAAGCACTGTCTGCAAACAGATGCTATGCTGGCCTCAGCACCCTGTCTGGTGAAACTGCTCCTTGGGGTGACATCAGTCGAGTGTGTGAGAGGCTTCCGCGGATGCCGACTTTTACACCATGGAAGGGCTTTCTCCTCACTCTCCCTTCTTCATCCCACTCCATCCATGCGCTTTCTCCCCTCCCCATGGGGTGGGGGTGGGGGCCTTTCCTCCAGCTGAGAGCAGAGGCCTTGGCCAACTAGATGTGTCTTCTGGGATGTCACAGTTGGGCCGGGCCACTGCTCACCTCTTGCACAGGCTGGTGGCTTAAATAAAACTCCTATAGCAACTCACAGAGTATTTGAACTCACAGGTCAGAATGGAACAATTATTTCCCTCCGGTTGCACTGCCACTACTGAGGAGCAATCGCCTAATTCCACACAGAGTTTGCTGATTCTGTGGGCCTAACGGAGAACTCCAGATGGGCAACTAGGGGCTAAGAAATGATCCTTTGTCACCAGGGGTTAATTTTCCCTGGATCCTCAAAGAGGCTTCCTATTTGACCCATGTCATGGCAAGGTGAAATATAAGTCCTTTCTGAACTCTTGGAAGCTGAACGTTGTGGACGTCAGCCATGGGAAATAAATTTCCTTTAAACTGATCACCAGGCCTCAGTATGATCCATTCCTTGAGTGGACAGAGACCTTCCATGCTTGTCATTACTCAGCCAGACACTTCCCTGAGAGGTGACAACTTTCCTAGGAAGGAATAACAAAGCCCTTTTCAGGCCGTGGATGGGCCCTGTCCACTTTAATTTTGCACTCAGCCTGGCTCATTTCTGTGAGCTGGGATTTTGATCATTCCGATTTCCACGACTCCTCTTGTGAAACAGAGACCCTGAGGTGAATGCACTGGCCCAGTCCCCTCCTTTTTGAGTGTGTCCTGGGAAGCAGAGGCAGATGGTGTTGCCCAAACACCCAGGTTCTGTCTAGGTCCTGCTGCTCCCTGCACAGAAAGCCAATCACAGAGATGACAAGTATTGCCAAGGAAGAAGGCTTTCATCAGGTGCTGCGGCTGAGAAGATGAGAAGATGGGAGCTCAGTCTCAAATCCATCTCCCTATCCACTTAAAACTAGGGGTTTATACACCAGGGAAGAAAGGTAACAATGTGTAAGAAAACAGGAACTAGGGAGGGGCAAGGAAGCAGTCACCATGAAGGACTGGGCAGGCATCTCATTGTCTGGATGTGTTGACCTGGGGAGTTTCTCTTCTTTGATACTTTTTTTTTTTTTTTTTTTTTGAGAGGACTGAGGGTGTTTCCTGAGGAAGGAACTCAGATTTTAAAAATGTCAGGTTCAGCCAGGTGTGTTGGCTCAGCCTGTAATCCCAGCACTTTTGGAGGCCAGGTGGATGCATCACGAGGTCAAGAGATGGAGACCATCTTGGCCAACATGGTGAAACCCTGTCTCTACTAAAAATACAAAAAAATTAGCTGGGTGTGGTGGCGGGCACCTATAGTTCCAGCTACTCGGGAGGCTGAGGCAGGAGAATATCACTTGAACCTGGGAGGCGGAGGTTGCAGTGAGCCGAGATCGTGTCACTGCACTCCAGCCTGGGCAACAAGAGTGAAACTCCGTCTCAAAAAACAAAACAAAACAAAACAACGAAGTAAGGTTCAGGCCAGGCGCAGTGGCTCATGCCTGTCATCCCTTTGGGAGGCCGAGGGGGCAGATCACAAGGTCAAGAGATCAAGAACATCCTGGCCAACATGGTAAAACCCCATCTCTACTAAAAGTACAAAAATCACCTGGGCATGGTGGTGCACACCTGTAGTCCCAGCTACTCAGGAGGCTGAGGCAGGAGAATCTCTTGAACCTGGGAGGCGGAGGTTGCAGTGAGCCAAGATTGCCCTGGCGACAGTGAGACTGAATCTCAAAAAAAAAAAAAAAAAAAAAAGTAAGGTTCAAACTTTAGGACCAGAAGGATTCATTTATATGTTTATCCAAAAACCTATCTATGGGACTGTTGTGTTGGGTTAGTTTCAGTGGGAGGCCCCAGGAATGCCCTAGAGGAGGAAGAGATTGGTGTTTAGGGAGTGAACTAAGCACAGGGAAGTGAGGAATGTGGAGTATTGCAGGGCCAAGGTGAGGGGCTGTGGCAAGAGAGGTGATGAAGAAAGACAAAGCAGCAAGCCAGCAGGCAGAAGGAGGCACAGTGAGGCAAAAGCAAGTTCTGGAGCCACTATGTAAGCAAATTCAGCTCCTTTTATACCTGGCTCAGGACACTTCATGGAGCTAAGGTGGGGCCAGATGCCCCATCTCCATCATCCTGCACTCCTAGATTCACTGCAAATAGTTTGCTCTGAGTTTTAGGGCCTTCTGGGATGAATGATGGGGTGGTACAGGAGCCCATTCTTTGCCCACCATAAGTAGCCGAGAAGGCCTCCTCAGAAACCATGGGGCGTTAGTTTGTAAAACCCCTCTCCTGTACAGAACACACTGTGAGTGGTCAATAACCAGTCATGGTTAGATTATCCAAAAGCCCAGGCAGGAGGAGCAGGTATGAAAAGGGCATGGGAAATATTACAGAGAAGTGAGGGGGCACATTTAAAGAAAAAAGAGAACGAGACAAGAATGAGGCCTAGGTAGGTCTGACACTTGGTGGGGGCTATCAGCCGGAGGACCCAGTGCTGGAGAGCTATCCCTGATTTGTGAGGAGTTATTTGTTAAATAACCTCCCTAGATTGGATTATCCAGAAGGATCAGCATGATACACATATGTTTTTTGTAAGATATTATAAGACATCATTTGTCATGTGTCAGATCAAAAAGTAGTTTGTACCAAGTCAGGGCTCCCAACCTTCTCAAGTGTGGTGGCCGTCTTATCTCTTGCCTGTTAACTCTTTTTAATAGTGAAATATGATAAACAGAGGAAAGTGCATTAAAACCTGAGTGTTGACTGCTGGTTCCCCAAAGATGGAGACTCCCATTCCTCCCATGCACTCCCTCTTACAGGTAAAATATCTGGACATAACACAACAGACAGCAGAAGAAGAGTCTGAAAGCTGGAGAAAGGAAGAAACAAAAGCCTACGGATCTCAGACCTTGAAGAATGACAGATGTGAGTCCTTGGATTTCCTTATCACTCCCCCATACCCTGATTGAGGCACTGCAGAAGCCTCCAACCACCAACAGGCACAGATGAGAAAGTTCTAAGAAAGGCCTGCCCCCCCACCCCCACCCCTGGTCAAAGCACAGGGAAAAGGCTTGCCTGACAACAGAAGGAAACCTTTTTGGCGATACCCACCCTATCCCAGTAAAACTCTAGTGGGCTGAACAGGACCTTCCAGCCTCACCTGAGCTTCTGCTCTGCAGAAGCTGGCTGAGTGCTTGAACTCTCTGGCCTAGTTGGGTGAGCACTCAAGCTGGGAGCTAATCCTCTGTCCCCTTGGCAGAGCAAACCCAAATGGGTAAACACAAAAAAAGCACAATTAAACTTCTTAACATCATAATTAAACACCCAAAACTACAAACAAAGGAGAAAATATTGAAAGAACCAGAGAGAAATGAAGCATTATTCACGGGGAATATTTGTTTGAATGACAGTGGATTTCTCATCTTGAAACCATGGAGGCCAAAAGGAAGAAGCACAACATTTTTCAAGTTGAAGACAGAACTTAGAATCACAAATCCAATAGCCACTGAAAATGCCCTTTGGGAATGAAGGAGAAATCAGACATTCTCAGATGAAAGAAAACTTAAGAGAATTTACTGCCAACCTAGAAGAAATGTGCTAATGCCAAGAAAACTACAAACTACCAAACTCAACTAGGATGATAGAGACAACCTGAATAGTTCCATAGCCACTACAGTAATTAAAGTTATAAGTAAAAGGCTCTCAAAAATTAATCTTCATATGAAAATACTTTAAGGAGTATTAATACCAATTTTACATACTGTATCTCAGAAAGTAAAAGAAAGAACATTTCCCAGCTCATTGTATAAGGCTAGTATTACCCTGATACCAAAATCAGGAAAATGCAGTACAAAAAAGAAAGTTATAGATCACTATCTCTATAAATTTAGACACAAAATTTCTCAACAAAATTTTGTAAATCTAATACAGCATTGTATATAAAAAATTATATACACCATGATGAAGAGGGATTTATTCCAGATATGCAAGGTTGGTTCGATATTCCAGAATCAATCAATGTAATTTACCATGTTAACCTGCTAAAGAATAAAAATGATTATATCATTTGATGCAGAAAAAAAGACCAGCACAATCCTATGCCCATTCACAGTAAAAAGTCTCAGCAGACTGGGAATGGCGGGGATTGGTGTGGAGAATCCTTAAGTTGAGAAAGAGCATCTATTTAAAAATCTAGGCTGGGCACAGTAGCTCATGCCTGTAGTCCCAACACTTTGAGACGCTGAGATGGGCAGATTGCTTGAGCCCAGAAGTTCAAAACTAGCCTGGGCAACATCGTAAAACCCTGTCTCTTCAAAAAATACAAAAATCAGGCTGGGCACGGTGGCTCATGCTTATAATCCCAACACTTTGGGAGGCCGAGGTGGGCAGATCATTTGAGGTCTGGAGTTTCAGACCAGTCTGGCCAACATGGTGAGACCTCACCTCTAACAAACAATACAAAAATTAGCCGGGCATGGTGGTGTGCACCTGTAGTCCCAGCTACTTGGAAGGCTGAGGTGGGTGGGAGAATTGCTTGAACCTGGGAGGTGGAGGTTGCAGTGAGCCGAGATCACGCCGCTGCTCTCCAGCCTGTGTGACAGAGTGAGACCCTGTCTCAAAACAAAACAAAACAAAACAAAATTAGTCAGACAGGGTGGTGTGCCTGTGGTCCCAGCTACTCGGGAGGCTGAGGCAGGAGGATCACCTGATCCTGGGAGTTCAGGGATGCAGTGAGCCATAATTGTGCCACTGCACTCCAGTCTGGGTGACAGAGCAAGAAAGACCACGCCTCCAAAAAAAAAAAAAAAAAAAAAAAGGAACCAAATAATTAATGGAAAAAGATGGAATGCTTTTTCCCTAAGATTGGGAAAGAGACAAGCAATCTGTTCTCACCACTCTAATTCAACATAGTGCTAGAAATTCTGACCACCAAAATAAGACAAGAAAGAGAAATAAAAAGCACAAAGATTGGAAGGAAAGAAAGAAAACTGCCTTTATTTGTCAAAGACCTGGTTGTCTACACAGAAAATACCAAGGAATTTACAAATAACTCCTAGAATTAACATAAAGTCAGCAAGGTAGCAGGATATAATAGCAATACAGAAAAATAAATGGCATTTCTATATATTAACAATGAACATTTCAAAACTAGCATTAATAATACAATACCATTTATGACAGTTCCAAAGAAAATGATATACTTGGGCATGAATATAACAAAATATGTACAACATTTGCACACTAAAATTATGTAATGATTTTGAAAGAAATAACAGAGGATTTAACTAAGTAAATCCAACCAACTTCATGAGTTGGATGACTCAACTTCACAAGGATGTCAATTCTCTCCAGACTGATTAATAAGTTTAATACAATTACTCTTAAAATCCCAGCAAGGTGCTTTGTAGACACAGACAATCTTATCCCAAATTTACATGGAAAGGCACATGTCCTGGAATAGCTTAACCAAACTGGATAAAGAATAAAGTAGGAGGAGCCAGTCTATCTCACTATGTGGCTACAGTAATCAAGGGAGTGTGGTATGGGCAGAGAGACAGACATGTAGACAAATGTGGCAGAACAGAAAACCCAGAAATAGACCCGCACAAACATGCTGGACTGATTTTTATCAAAGGTGAAAAGCAATTCAATAGAGGAATGATAGCCTTTTCAATAAATGGTTCTGGAGAAATTGACATTCATAGGCAAAAATGAACCTTGACCTGTCTCAAACCATATACAAAAATTAGCTCAAAATGGATCACAGACTTAAACGATATATGAATTGAACCTCAGCAAAATTAAAAACTTTTGCCCTGGCCAAGTGTGGTGGCTCACCCTATAATCCCAGTACTTTGGGAGGCTGAGGAGGGTAGATTGCTTAAGCCCAGGGATACAAGACCAAACTTGGCAATATGATAAAACCCCATCCTGTCAAAAATACAAAAACTAGCCAGTGTCATAACCCGGTCTCTAAATAAATAAATATATTAAAATTAAAAATAAATTAAAAACCCCAAAATTTTGCCCTGTGAAAGACCTTATGAAGAAGACCTGAAGGCAAGCTACAGACTGAGAGAAAATATTTGCAAACCATATAGCTGACAAAGGACTGGAATCTAGAATAAAGAACTTTCAAAATTCAAGAACATGTACATGTATTTCTTTTGGGTAAATATGAAGGGTTGGGATTACTGGGTCATAGCTTAAGATAATCCTTAACTGATTTCCAAAGTGGTTGCAGTAACTTTCATATTAACTAGCAGCATATGAAAGTTCCTGTTTCTCCACATTCTAGTAGTTTACATGATTTGTCTTTTTAATTTTAGACATTCTCATGTAAGTGTAGTGCTTTCTCTTTGTAGTTTTAATTTGCATTTTTCCCTTATTAAAGAGGTTGAATGTGATGGTAAACTATGTGTCCAACTGGCTAGGCTATGGTATCTAGTTGTTTGGTCAAACACTAGTCCAGATGTTGCTGTGAAGGTGTTTTTCAGAAGTGATTAACATCGAAATCAGTAGACTTTGAATAAAGTAACTTACCCTCCATTTGGCAAGCAGAATCCAATCCAATCAATGGAAGACTTTAAAAGCAAAGACTGAGATCACTGAAGGAGAAGTATTGTGGGAAGTCAGGGACCCCTAACGGAGGGACTGGCTGAAGTCGCGGCAGAAGAACATCAATTGTGAAGATTTTGTGGACATTTATTAGATCCCCAAATTAATACTTTTATAATTTCTTATGCCTGTCTTTACTGCAATCTCTGAACATAAATTGTGAAGATTTCATGGACACTTATCACTTCCCCAATCAATACCCTTGTGATTTCCTATGTCTATCTTTAATTTCTTAATCCTGTCATCTTCATAAGCTGAGGAGGATGTATGTTGCCTCAGGACCCTGTGATGATTGCATTAACTGCACAAATTGTTGGTAGGGCATGTGTGTTTGAACAATATGAAATCTGGGCACCTTGAAAAAAGAACAGGATAACAGAAATCTTCAGGGAAAAAGAGAGATAACCTTAAACTCTGACTGCTGGTGAGCCAGGTGGAACAGAGCCATATTTCTCTTCTTTCAAAAACAAATAGGAGAAGTATCGCTGAATTCTTTTTTTCAGCAAGGAACATCCCTGAGAAAGAGAATGCGCCCCTGAGGGTAAGCCTATGAATGGCCCCCTTGGGGGCAGCTGTCTTTTATGGTCGAAGCCAAAGGGATGAAATAAGCCCTGTCTCCTGTAGTGCTCCCAGGCTTATTAGGACAAGGAAATTCCCGCCTAATAAATTTTGGTCAGACAGGTTGTCTGCTCTCAAACCCTGTCTCCTGATAAGATGTTATCAATGACAATGTGTGCCCGAAACTTCATTAGCAATTTTAATTTCACCCCATCCTGTGGTCCTGTGATCTCGCCCTGCCTCCATTTGCTTTGTGATATTTTATTACCTTTTGAAGCATGTGATCTCTGTGACCCACACCCTATTTGTGCACTCCCTCCCCTTTTGAAAATCACTAATAAAAACTTGCTGGTTTTACGGCTTGGGGGCATCACGGAACCTGCTGACATCTGATGTCTCCCCCAGACACCCAGCTTTAAAATTTCTCTCTCTTGTACTCTTTCCCTTTATTTCTCAGACCAGCCGATGCTTCGGGAAATAGAAAAGGACCCACGTTGAATATCGGGGGTGGGGTTCCCCGATAGAGAAGGAATTCAGCCTCTGGACTGCCTTTGGACTCAGGCCTGAAACATCAACCCTCCTCTGGGTCTCCAGCGTGCTGGTCTTTCATGTGGATTTCAGACTTTTCAGTTTCCACAAACGTATGAGTCAATTCTAAAATAAATCTCTCTCTCTCACACACACATCCTATTGGTTCTGTTTCTCTAGCAAGCCCTAATACTTCAATGTCTTTTCAGATTTTTTTTTTTTTTTTGAGACAGAGTCTTGCTCTGTCGCCAAGCTGGAGTGCAGTGGCACAGTCTCAGCTCACTGCAACCTCCACCTCCCAGGTTCAAGCAATTCTCGTGCCTCGGCCTCCTGAGTAGCTAGGATTACAGGCACGTGCCACCACGCCCAGCTCATTTTTGTATTTTTAGTAGAAATGGGGTTTCACCATGTTGGCCAGGATGGTCTTGATCTCTTGACATCGTGATCTGCCCACCTTGGCCTCCCAAAGTGCTGGGATTACAGGCGTTAGCCACTGCACCTGGCCATCAGATGTTTTTTGGCCGTATGGATTTCCTCTTTTGTTAAGTACTTATTCCAGTCTTTTCCCTTTTTTCTTTTGAAATTTATTTTTTAATTAAATATTTTTTACTTCAAGCCACAATATGAGCTTTTTTTTCTATTTGTTATATGTATCTTTTTTGTATAACTTGTAGGCATTTAAAATAGTCTGTGTATGATCTTTATGCAGTGATACATTTTACAAATGTATTCCCTTGCAGCTTGCCTTTTCACTCTCCCAATGGTATCATTTAATAAATTAAAGTTCATAATTTTAATGTGGTCTAATTTGTCAATCTTTCCTTAAGTTAGTGCTTTTTGTATTCCTAACCCAGAAACATAAAGTTATTTTTCTATCTATATCACTTTCTAAAGGCTTTACTTTTTTTTTTTTCTATCACAGCTAGCTCTATAATGCATCTGGAATTAATTTTTCTATATGGCATGAAGTGGGAGTCACGTTTCACCTTTTTCCCCATATGGATGTCTAATTGTTCCAGTACAATTTATTGAAAAGAGCATTCTTGCCCCCCTTATTCTACATCTTTTTCATAAATCAAGTGTCTATATATTCACGATGTGTTTCTGGGGTCTCCATTCTGTTCCATTGGTTTTATTTTTCTGTTCTTGGACTAGTAACACACTGATTTCATTACTTTCAGCTTTATATGAAGCCTTGATATCCAATAGAATAAACTCTCCCACCTTGTTCATTTTTCTTTTTTGAAGAGTGCTTGACTCTGCTGGACAATTTGTACTTTTATATAAATTTTAGAATACTTTCGAAACGTATGCACACACAGAAAATCTATTGGAATTTTTTGTTGGAATTGCATTAAATCTAGATCGATTTAAGGAGAATTGACATCTGTGTAATATTAAATTTTCCAATCCACAGAGGTGATATCTCTTTGCTTTGTTTAGGTCTTTAATTTTCTCACTACTGACTTAACTTTCTGTCTGGAAGTCTCACACATTTCTTGTTAGATTCATTCCTATTTTCTTGATGCTATGTCAAAACCTTTCCTATTATACCTCTTAATCTCAAATTTTAATTAAATTTAATTCTTTTAAAAGATTAATGTACTTTTAATCTCAAATTTATTTTTTTGGTTGTTTACTGGTATATACAAATGCAATTGATTTTTAAAATATTGACTTCTGTATATCCAGCAACGTTGCTAAACATAGTTATTCATCTTAATCATTTATCTGTATATTCTTTTGTATTTTCTACTTATACGAGCACAGCATTCATAGATAATGGTCATTTCTTTCCCCTGCTCTCTTATTTATTGTTGCTTTACTGCACTGCCTAAGGCCTCCAGGACAATGTTGAATAGGGACACTGATAGACAACATCCTTGTCCTGATCCTTATTTCAAAAAGAAAACTTTCCACACATTTCACTCTTAAGTGTGATATTCACTAGAGATCTTCTTGTAGTTACCCTTTATTTGATTAGCATGTTCTATTTCTAGGTTGCTAAGAGTTTTAAAAATATATAATTAACAGATGTTAATTTCTTCTTTTTTTTTTGAGACAGAGTCTCACTTTGTCGCCCAGGCTGGAGTGTAGTGGCTCGATCTTGGCTCACTGCAACCTTTGCCTCTGGGTTCAACCAAGTCTCCTGCCTCAGCCTCCCGAGGAGCTGGGACTACAGATGCCCGCCACCACGCCTGGCTATTTTTTGTGTGTGTGTGTGTGGTATTTTTACTAGAGACAGGGTTTCACCATATTGGTCAGCTTGGTCTCGAACTCCAGACCTCAAATGATCTGCCTACCTCGGCCTCCCAAAGTGCTGGATTTACAGGTGTGAGCCACCCCACCTGGCCTGATGGCTGTTAAATTTTATCAAATGTTTTTTCTGCATGCATTGAGTCATTTATATTATATGTTCTCCTTTATTCTGTCAATGTGGTGAATTACAATGTTTGTTTTGTAATGTTAAATAAATTTTGCATTGTTAGACTAAACGTAAATTACTGATGATACATTTTTATCTATAGCTGGATTCAGTTTGATTATAGGTAGTTTGGAGTTTCCACATCTACATTCATGAGAGAAATTAGCTACTTATCTTACTTTCTTATAAGGTCCTTGTCTAGTTTTGGTATCAAGTTTAAGCTTTCTTCATTAAATAATTCACTTCTTTTCCTAGTCTCAGAGCGTTGCACTCACAAAGTCAGTCACTTTGTTCCAGCACACTGAAGATAGCATTTTCCTATATTCCAGATTTCATAATTCTGTTGAGTGGTCTTATTTTAAGTAACTGAATGCAATCTATGTTCTATCTCTGGCTATTTTAAGATATTTATGTTTGACTTTTTTTCCTGCAGTTTTATTACTGATGTATGTATTTGTATTTATCTTGTTTCGGATTTGAATGTGTGGATTGACATCTTTGATCAGTTCTCACTTATCACTAGGTCTCATTCCAAACTCAGGAGGTTTGCCAGGTCCAATCCTTGTAAGGTACTGAGTCCCGGTGCTTTTCTCTCTAACCCTGAGAGGCTGTCAAAAACACCATTAGCCTATCATCCATCCTTTTCATTTCAGCCAGAGCAAGAGCAGTTCTAAAGGCCGAACTCCCTGACTTTGGTATCCTCCTGGATCTTAGCCTTATAATTCTTGTCTAGGTTGTTAGCTCTCCAAGTCCCTCAAGCAGATTTAAAAAATAGTTTATTGAATTTTCTGGATGTCTCAGGAGGGAAGACTGGTTCTAATCATCTAGTCTACATCTAGTCCACATAAATGGAAATCCTAATAACCATTGTGATCATAAGTTTACATTGCCTTTAGAATTCATTGATTGTGAAACTATCCAATGATCATATTCTACTGAATTTTATGAATGTTAAAAATGAATTTCTAATGTATTATTTGTATGTAATAACTACACACGTATTTGAAAAATAGTAGTTTCTATGTAAGTGCTTGAGACACAAAGAGAATCAGGAACTACTCACAATAACTGTCCCGAATTCTGTGGTCCACGTAATAAGTAAATATTTCTTTTTTTTTTTTTTTTTTTTGAGACAGAGTCTCGCTTAGTCGCCCAGGCTGGAGTGCAGTGGCGCGATCTCGGCTCACTGCAAGCTCCACCTCCCGGGTTCACGCCATTCTCCTGCCTCAGCCTCCCGAGTAGCTGGGACTACAGGCGCCCGCCGCCTCGCCCGGCTAATTTTTTGCATTTTTAGTAGAGACGGGGTTTCACAGTGTTAGCCAGGATGGTCTCGATCTCCTGACCTTGTGATCCGCCCGTCTCGGCCTCCCAAAGTGCTGGGATTACAGGCGTGAGCCACCGCGCCCGGCCATAAGTAAATATTTCTGAGTAAAGAAATGAAAGGACCATCATTTTATTTCGATTCAACCAACATTTATGAAGCCCCAGCAAGAACAGCCACCACAAAAGTAAATAAGGTGGTTTTGGCCACAAGCATCTGCAGGAGGCCTGAAACAGGTTATGTTTCAGAAGGGGATAGGGTGAGAAGCCTTCTGAATTAAGGAATAGCCAAAAACGACTTATCATTAGTGTGTCATTTGAATGTAAATTTTGATTTCTTCATTACTTTATGCAATTACCTCTGACTTACAGTAAAATCCCATGTTTGCATAAGAGCTCTTTAGTAGGGTAGATGATTTTATAACATGAGTTTTTTTTTTTTTTTTTTTTGAGATGGAGTCTTGTTCTGTCCCCCAGGCTGGAGTGCAGTGACACCATCTCAGCTCACTGCAACCTCCGCCTCCCAGGATCAAGTGATTCTCCTGCCTCAGCCTCCCGAGTAGCTGGGACTACAGGTGGACGCCATCATGCCGGGCTGATTTTTGTATTTTTCAGGGTTTTACTATGTTGGCCAGGCTGGTCTCGAACTCCTGACCTCAAGTGATCTGCCTGTCTCAGCCTCCCAGAGTGCTGGGATTACAGGCATGAGCCACCGTGCCTGGCCTGAATGTATTTTTAAGCAATCACAAGCATAGTTACTTAAATGTTACCTGAAGCCTGGTAGGGAAGACAGACATCAGGAGACAAAAATGAATGGGTCCTTGATCCAGTTGGAAGACTGTCAAGAGATTGGAACATCACGCTGAATAAGTTGGATTTTATCTTCCAGTTAATATCTACCTGTGTATAAGCTAAGGAATGCTTTAGAAAGGTGGTTGGAAAGATGGAAATAATTTGGGGTAACAGCCTCAGGCTGGCCCCCTGGTTAGGAAGCTGCTCCAGTCGTGCGGTCCAGTGGTAGTGGAGACCTGGGAGGGTACGGCAGCAGGGATGGTGAGGCCAGGCTGGTGTGGATGATGGAGAGGTGTTGCCTGATTAATAAAAGGCATAATCAAAAGGAAGAAATCAAAAGTGGTTTTTAGCTGTAGTAAAGAAAATTCCAACTGTGCTTGGAAGAACTTTATATAATTAAAAACATAGAATTATTCTATCCCTAAAGAAATAATGAAGGGGAGAACCGCCATGACATTTTATCTCATTATTATTTAATTAGAATAGAAATTAAAAAAAAAAAAGTAATGGCCAGGCACGGTGGCTCATGCCTGCAATCCCAGCACTTTGGCAAGCCGAGGCGGGCACATCATGAGGTTAGGAGATCGAGACCATCCTGGCCAACATGGTGAAACCCCGTCTCTACTAAAAAAAAAAATACAAAAAATTAGCCAGGCGTGGTGGCAGCGCCTGTAGTCCCAGCTACTCGGGAGGCTGAGGCAGGAGAATGGCGTGAACCCAGGAGGCGGAGCTTGCAGTGAGCCGAGATCGCACCACTGCACTGCAGCCTGGGCGACAGAGGGAGATTCTGTTTCAAAAATAAATAAATAAATAAATAAATGTAATGAGATAAATACCAATTTCAATAAAAAATATTTGTGGAATTGTCTTTATCTGACTCATTCTGTTAAACTTTTACATCGCCACAAAGCTATAGAGTGGTAGAGTGTAAACTAATAGGGTTTACTGTGCTGTCTTTCTCCGTCCCCACTCCAGCTTTTGAGTATCTGTGTGGAGCTAGGGGAGGGAGACGGGCTGGAGAAAATAAGCATGTTTGACTCCAAGTCTGTTCAACTCATGTTGGGCATTTTTAGTGCAGTGAAGGCACACTCTTTTATCTGAAAAGCAGGCCTTTAATGTTTTAATGACGAGCATCCCCAGAATATTTTTGTCATGTAAAAGAGGTGATTTCTTATGTACAAGTAAGTGATTCTACTAAAGTCTTCATAAGGATTATTACAGGAAAAGGATTTACTGTAACAGGCCTGAGAAAACAATGGGAATAGTTCCAGCAGGAGTTTTTATTCCAAAAGTCTCTCTGTCCTGTGACCACCTTAATCCTCTCAGAAGACCTGAGGGCAGAGGGAGTTGGAGAAATCCTTTGCACGAACCTCTAATTTACAGTCTTGTTCTAAGTGCAGGGACATCTGAGGAGGCTGCAGGGAGGGCACATTGATACCTGCCTGGAAAGAGTTGAAGGTGTTGAAGAAGGACAAAGAGAGTATTCTAGAAGAGGAGGAGGGGGAGGCTGGAGGAGGCAGGTGGAGGGCTGCCTCTTGGTGATGTTCAACATATGCTGTTGAAATACAGATAGCTCACAAAACGCTATTTCATGTTTAACAGGGATTATATCTTGCAAATAATACATGAATTGTTTGTTCTATATTTCGCCGTAACCCTTTTCCCATAAGGGCTGGGCCCAGAGGACTGTCAGCCTGGGGAGGAAGGGCTTTAATGTCACAGAATCAAAGTTTGGTTTTCCACAAGTCACAGTGAAGAGACTGGAGGGTTAGGACAGGGATGGCTCCGTCATGGGGAAAGGGGCTAACAACAATCTGATATAAAGGAGGTGCAAACCAACAGAGACCCTGATAGAAACCCCAGGACCACAAGTAAGGGGACTCAAGACTCAACTCATCTGCCAGGCGTCCTTCCCGAACATAAGGGTGGCGCTTGGCCCGGGGACCCAGTGCTGCCACTTCCCGTGATTGGGGGTCCTGTGTGTATTTACTTTTAACTTTTTATTGCCTTGGCGGAAAGAGGGGAGGAGGAAGAAACACTCCTGAACACACAATTACCTCCGAAGAGAGTGCTCACCTGAAAGAGACTTTTCCACAACAACCATGTGCTGTCTCCGTCTCCAGTGGCAGCTTTGAAGCATCCTCCTCCTGTCTGTGACAGGGGTGTGGGGCTCGGGACAAGAAGAGCACGGTTCTAGGAAATAAAACATTCACGGCCGGGCGCGGTGGCTCAAGCCTGTAATCCCAGCACTCTGGGAGGCCGAGGCGGGCGGATCACGAGGTCAGGAGATCGAGACCATCCTGGCTAACACGGTGAAACCCCGTCTCTACTAAAAAAATACAAAAAAAAACTAGCCGGGCAAGGTGGCGGGCGCCTGTAGTCCCAGCTATTCGGGAGGCTGAGGCAGGAGAATGGCGTAAACCCGGGAGGCGGAGCTTGCAGTGAGCTGAGATCCGGCCACTGCACTCCAGCCTGGGCGACAGAGCGAGACTCCGTCTCAAAAAAAAAAAAAAAAAAAAAAAAAAAAAAAACATTCACACGTTTTGCAAGCCTCAGTCCTTAAATGTGTGTATATTAATTTATATTTTAAAAATCCAACGCCGAGTGCGGTGACTCATGCCTGTAATCCCAACACTTTGGGAGGCCGAGGTGGGTGGATCATGAGGTCAGGAGATCGAGATCATTCTGGTTAGCACGGTGAAACCCCGTCTCTACTAAAAATACAAAAAAATTAGCCGGGCGTGGTGGCGGGCGCTTGTAATCCCAACTACTCGGGAGGCTGAGGCAGGAGAATCGATTGAACCGGAGAGGCGGAGGTTGCCGCGAGCTGAGATTGTGCCACTGCACTCCAGCCTGGCCAACAGCGAGACTCTGTCTCAAAAAACAAAACAAAACAAAACAAAAAAACCCGAAAGGTTTTTGGTTTTGGTGGTGAGGTGAGATCTGGGTAATTGCTTTTTTTTTTTTTAACTTACTTTTTTTCTTTTCTTTTCTTTTTTTCTGAGACAGAGTTTCCCTCTTGTTGCCCAGGCTGGAGTGCAATGGCGCGGTCTCGGCTCACTGCAACCTCTACCTCCCAGGTGCAAGCTATTCTCTTGCCTCAGCCTCCCAAGTAGCTGGGATTAGAGGTGCCCGCCACCACACCCAGCTAATTTTTGTATTTTGGCCAGGCTGGTCTCAAACTCCTGACCTCAAGTGATCCGCCCGCTTTGGCCTCCCAAAGTGCTGGGACTACAGGTGTGAGCCACTTGCCCGGCTCTGTATTGCTTCTTATTGTTCAAAACAAAACTAACTATAAGGCTGTCCACTTGAACAGACTGGAGACAGACACAGCACCAAGTCCTTGGTCCCTTCCTGCCTTCTCTGGGCTCCTGTGGTTATGTCTGGACCATAGGACCTCTTAGGAGCCAAGGTCCTGAGCGGACTGAACAGCTGACAGTGGAGAGGAGAGCAGGAAAAGTAAGGCAGTGCCCCCAACCCCTGCTGGCTGGGGAGAAGGAAGCCTGCCCCACAGTCCTCACCAGTCCTCTTGGTTCTGTCAGCCACCCAGCTCATCCTCCCAGCTGCACCCAGCCTGCCCTGCCCTGCCCTGCAGTGCCAGAGACTGGACGTGGGCGGCAGCCTTATGCACTGCTAGTGGGAAGTCCTCCCACTGAGAACCCAGCTCCTCCTTCAGCTCTCCCTGGTGCTCCTCTGGCAGCAAAATCCTTGCTTCCTTCCCTGTGCCACTCGGCCCAGCCCTGCTACCCTGGGCCTCAACACAGCCCTGCTCCCATTGCTTCCCCCAATTCTTGGTAGAGGTCCTAGTCCCCCACTGCTGTGCAACAGCTAGTGATTAGTCAATGCACAGCCACTCTGTGACCTTCCTAGAGGCCACAGGGGACTTTTGTTTCATGTTAGCAGGGGACTCTTGATGACCCAGTGAGGTACAAGAAAATAACTAGCATGTCTTAAGCCTCTGTGCAGTCTGCATTCAGTTCCCACGCCTGGGGATCTGCCACCATCGCCTCATAGGAAGGGCTTATTGCCCCCGGATTACAAGCAGAGACACTGAGGGCTAAAAAAAAAAAAAAAAAAAAAAAAAAAAGGACCAGGCACAGTGGCTCATGCTTGTAATCCCAGCACTTTGGGAGGCCAAGGTGGGTGAATCACTTGAGGTCAGGAGTTTGAGACCAGCCTGGCCAACATGGTGAAACCCCATCTCTACTAAAAAATACAAAAATTAGCTGAGCCTGGTGGCACGCGCCTGTAATCCCAGCTACTCAGGAGGCTGAGGCACAAGAATTGCTTGAACCCAGGAGGCAGAGGTTATAGTGAGCTGAGATCGCGCCACTGCAAACTCCAGCCTGGGCAACAGAGCGTGACTCCATCTCAAAAACGAAAATACAAAAACCAAACTGAAAACAAAACCTTTACCTCAACTCACATAGTGAGGACGTGGCAGGGCTGGAACTGGATTCCAGTTTTTCTAGGTGCTTCTCCACAGCTGCTCCCTTGCAAGCAAACTAGGCTGTCCCATGGCCCCTCTGCCCACCTTGACTCTAGTGGGTGGGAGTGGAGACAAAGCTAAACGTACCTCTCCTCCTGTCATTACTTCTGAGGACACACATCATCCCAATCAGCTGTTAGTAGCCACTAAAGGGTGACAGAACTTTACAGCTTTCTAAACATTGGATAATTTGCATGGAGAGAAGCTAATTTGATAAGATACTTAGAAATTCTGTGTGATCTAATTTTTCTAAGCACTCAGGCCATTACTTTTGTCTGTAAATGTAATTGCTGCAGCTGAATATTTTTGCTCTTTCTTGCTACATGATTTATTTACTTACTTTTTAGGGTTTAATCATATCTTTGGCATTAAATATTAGGCTCAGAGTCTCTCCCAAACGACATAACTTATAGTACCATGGGGACATTAAAATTAATCATCTTTGGCAATTATTTGATGCTATCCTGGAAAATTAGTTTAGGGCAGCTGCAAACATGTGGAGTCTTGAGTCTTTATCTACGTTATATTGGTGATAAAATGGGAGCTGAGACCCCACCACGCAACCTATTGACCTTCCCTGGGGCACCGTAACAATTCCTCCTGTACTGAGTCTCCATCACAGTAATTGAATTGCAGGGAGCGCACGTGAAGCCTCCAAAATCTATGCTTCAGTATCTGCTCTTTTGAGACCATTCATATTTCTCTTTTAATTATTATAAAAAGTAAAATCAATCATTTTTTTTGGAGTGGGAACCTCTTGAGGCTGCTGTTCTATATTCCATAGACATCCCTACGGCTCCTGACAGCCTCCTCCTAAAAGCCCATACCTTCGCTTTTCATGGGGGTTGGAGATGGAATAAAGAAGTTGACATTTTTAGAGCAGGAGCAAGAGGTCCATCTCATAAATTATATACTTCTGTATCTAGACCAGAAAACACAGCTGAAGAGAGTTAATGAACCTGAAAACTGAGCATTGTATTTTCTCAGTCTTAGAAGAAATCCCATCGCTAGATTGATATGATGTTTCTCATTTCTGAACAGTTCACAATCTTCTCTCTGTCTCCTTTTTAAGGAGTCTTTATGTTTACAACTATTAAATGTGCTCTTTGTGAATAAGATGGGGAAGAAAGAAAACAGTTTTAAAGTATCCGGAAGGCAAGAATTTCAAACGATGATATTTTTCAGTAGAACTATCCTAGGAGACCATGGGGAGGAGGCGGCTGTATTTTCTTGCTGAGCTAATTACAGGAAGGTTCTGGAGTTGATGGAAGAGGGAGTTTACACTTCATCCTCTGCTGGGTCCTGCTGATGCAGGCTGCACAGAGGGCAGCACGTTGAATTAAGAGAAGGCCAAGGGAGATGCTTTCTTTCTCTGTCTTGTCTTCCTTCCCACACTCGCCTCTTCTCTCCCTAGCACTATTTTGCTAAACATGCCCCTGGGAGGCGTGTTAGGTGTATTTTTAGTGTATGTTTTCTTTATAGCAGCCAATTGTCTCAGCTCAGAGCCGTTTACGGCGAGCACTTCTCTGCTTGTCCTGTTCAGAGAAACCTTTCAAAGAGATGGCCCCTCGCCCCTCTGAAGAAGCTCCCCTTGGGGGTAACTGCGCCGAGGAGCAGGCATGGCCAAGCTTATTTCAGTGGATGCTTCTCTTGGTATCCAAGGACAGAGGTGGGCCTGAGGCCCTCTTTCTTCTGAGTTAATAAGCACTATGGGATCTGATTAAATTGCTTTTCACATTTATTTCTATCAATGTCGTTGGACTTTCATTATCCAGGCCCTCACTTTGAAAAATTGCCTCCCTTATCTGTCAAGCTTTTATGAAACATGGGGATTTATGGAGTGTTTCAATAAAACCTTTGGATCATACTAGTGCAAAAATGTTGCCAGAGAAACAGCATCAGAACTTCAGGTTTTCCCCTGTTTGGGGGGCTATTCTTCATTTGCTCAGAATAAACAACCAAACCAAGACCACAGGGCTGACCAACACATCTGGCCAGAGTACATGCTTGTCTCCCCTGGGTTCTGTCAGCTGCTGGCTATGTCCACATCACCGTGTGCGTGTATTTGTGTGTGGAAGTGTGTGTTACACGTTTGAGCAGTCCTATTGGTGGCCACTAGCTTGCCACGGTGTCTCTTGGGCTCTTAAGATACGGTAAGTCTAAATTGAGATGTGCTGTGAATATAAAATACACACTGGATTTCAAAAGATTAAGTATGAAAAAATTGTATAATATCTCAATTGTTTGTATAATTGATTGCATGTTGGAATAATGTCATTTTGGATATAACGGCCTAAATAAAACATATTCTTTGAATTAATTTTACCTGTTTCTTTTTACTTTTTAAAAAAAATTTTAAACAGGGTATTTCTCTGTCACCTGGGCTGGAGTGCAGTGGTGCAATCATAGTTCACTGCAGCCTCAAACTCCTGGGCTCAAGTAATCCTCCCACCTCAGCCTCCCAAATAGCTGGGATCACAGGTGCAAGCCACCACACCAGGAGAATTTTTTAATTTTTGTAGAGATGGGAGTCTCACAAGGTTGCCCAGGCTGGTTTTGAACTCCTGGCCTCAAGTAATCCACCTGTCTCGGCCTCCCATAGTGCTGGGATTACAGGTGTGACACCATGTCCAGTCTTTTTTACTTTTTAATGTGATTACTAGAAAGTTTAAAATTACACATGTGGCTCATATTTCTACTGGACAGCTGGCACACCCACTACCTAAAACCACAATTTTAAGAGTCTGTGCATCTGTACTTTCTCTCCAGGCACCTAACACTTAACTGTAAATATCATTTTGGGTCCAGATGAATCCAGTATGGCTTCTTACAATACTAGAAAATGTGATTTAGACGTTCTTAAATGTTTTTAAAGCGACAAGAAAAGGATTATTATATAATTATTAAATAATTGCACCCACACTACAAAAGGGGACCATGTATAGTGTACTGCATATTTAGGAGATGTGTAATATATCTAAACATATAATTACACAGGAGATGTGGCTTAGTTTTGGTATCAACTTCCCATCCCTCCTCACTAAACATCTGATGATTTAGCCAGGTGGGAGTCAACACAGCTTCCTCTGCCCCAGTTTTCCTGTTATTGGTCTCTCCAGTGCCCACACTGTTTTTACCCCAAACCATTCTGCTCTGAAATGCATGCCTCCTTATATCCGAATTTTGGACACCAATCGCAGAGAGAGCTGTCAGTCTATCTGTCTTACTCAGTTGAAGGATTCAAAATAGAACATCTTCGACAAATTTCTGTAACTATGCTTGCAACAGCATAGGCGCTAAGGAGGTTAACTCTGCCTACCCTGCTGTCTGCAGAAGGTTTTTGTACCTTTCTTGTCTGTTCTGAGTTGCTGTGTCACAAGAAGTCTCACATCTCATCCTGGCTTTTTTGTCTGTGTTTCACTGTGAAGCTTTCACCCCCTGCCCCATGGTCCCAAACACTTGATCAAAATGTTTAGCCAATAAAAACAGTTTTTTTTCCTGGAAGGGAATTTCTCCACTGCCTTATACCGATTTAAGGGGCATCAAACCCCATACTCACATGCAAGCTGCGTAGAGTCGTCCACAATGTGCAGAAGTATGCAAAATGTGTATTTTCAAAGTTTCTGGGGTCAAACCAATAGTTGGCATATCTAAGCCTTAGAAATAACAAACCAAGAGGGAGAGGGGTAGTTCTATTAAAGAGTCTTTTGTTTTTGTTTTTCAAATTTCAAAAGAAAGAAAAGAACGAAAAAGGGCATCTGGCTGGCTAAGACAGCAATGTCTCTCTGCTTTTGTAATAATTGCTCAAGAAACTGTTTAGATTTTTCTAAATTCTTTTTTTTTTTTTTTTTTTTTTTGAGACAGAGTCTCTCTCTGTCGCCCAGGCTGCAGTGCAGTGGCGCGATCTCGGCTCACTGCAATCTCCACCTCCCGGATTCATGCCATTCTCCTACCTCAGCCTCCCCAGTAGCTGGGACTACAGGTGCCCGCCACCATGCCTGGCTAATTTTTTGTATTTTTAGTAGAGACGGGGTTTCACCGTGTTAGCCACGATGGTCTCAATCTCCTGACCTCATGATCTCCCCGCCTCTGCCTCCCAAAGTGCTGGGATTACAGGTGTGAGCCACTGCACCCAGCCTAGCCCACACTACCTTCTAACAGATTATGCAGCCCCTTGCAAATAATTCGTGTTAACAAAAGTATCCAATAGGTAAACAACATAATGAAGGAAGGCATGTATATCCACTTCTTCACTGTTTCACTGTTCAACTGTATTCACTAACAGTAATCCCAGTTTTGAACAATCATCTAGCGTTGGTTTTCTGATGCTCCAAGAATTCTCCAGTCATCCTAAGAAATATGAGAAAGTCCTTCAAATTTAAGCTGCATTCATTTCAATAAAAATAAACGCAGATGGTATAATTTATAGAAAGGGGGGCATATTGCAACATTATGCCTATATATTAATAGTATAGGTGGCTATATCAGTTTCTTAAGCCTAGGCTCAGCATATTACATTTATACTTTTGGGAAATCACCATTTATATTTTTTTGGCGTAAGCTTTGCCTCAACATCGTCTGATTTTCGAAAGCAGCAAACCAATTCTTAATCCTAAATGTCTCCTGGGGCAAATATGGTAAAAGGCAAACATTCCAAAAATTTATTTTAGAGGCATTTCAAAATATGCAATGCCTAGCGTCCTCGTAGTTTCTGCTGCACACGAGCAACAAAGCTGAGGAAGCCCAGCGCTTCCACAGGAGCGACTGTGCTAGCAGGAGGCGGGTGGCAGGGAGTCCCTGGTTGCCAGCCCCACGCGTGAGGCTACCTGGAAAGACTCGCCGTTGTGCATTGTGCATTCGTTGTGCAGTCAGCTAGCGGCCCTGGAGATAAGTCCTGCCAGGTGTTTTCCTGGAGAAGAAGCAAATGGCTCTGGTGAAATGTTTGGTTTTCTGTTTGTTCTAAGTCCTGGAAAGGGAACAGAAACTCGTTTGAGTTTCTCAGTCAGAAGTGCTGATGGAGAGCATTCTGCGCTCCTCCTCTGCCGCCCGGGCCCCGCTGGCCCTGGGGCTCTGGGGACACGCCCTGGCCCTCTGGCACGTCCGGCTGCGCCTGGTTGCTCTGGGCTGGAGCCTGGGTGCCACCTCGCAGCGCTGAGCGCGTTCACGGGGCCCATCCCACGCAGACGCTCAGACGCTGCCATCCTCGCATTAGTGGCTGGATGGAGTGAGAGCGTCTGTGCGGAAGCGATGGGAGTTCCACGGCGCGTCCTCCTATGCAGCACGATCAGCACAGGCCTGCTCCGGCTTCCGAGGGGCGGGTCGGGACTCGGCCTGCGGCTGGGCTGTGAGGGCAGTCCCGGCCCCGCTCTTCTTCCTCCAGCGGTGGCTGCAGACCTGGGCTGGAGCGCAGGAGGGCGCAGGTGTCGGGGCCTCCTGGCAGGGAACGCAGGCGGGGCAGAGGCAGGGTGCGGTGCCCTCCTACAGTCGGCTCCGAACCGCAGGTCCATCCCGGCTTAGAACTCCCAGCTTGTCCAGCCTTGGCTCAGAGCCTTCCAGGGTTACCCATCGCATTCAGCATCCATCTTGGCCTACAGGCCCTAATAACCTGCCCCCTCCACAGACTTCCAGGCTGCATTTTCTCATCCTGTGCTTTCCGCCCCACACCCAGGCAGGGTGCGCTCTCCAGGCTGGTGCTCTCTGCAACCCTTGCCTGGGACGTTAATCCCCAGGGCACCAGGGGGTCTCCTCAGTGTCTGCACAAACATCATCTCAGGAGGATGTCCCTGGCCACCTCTGTAAAATAGACGGTCCCCACCAACCCTGAAACCCACCATTCTCCCTGCTTTTGCCTGGCTTTATTTTCTCCCGTGCCCCTTATCCTCACCTGGCAGTATCGGTGTCTGTTCATCTCTCATCTTCATGTGTAAGATCCAGGAGTGTGGGGATTTTGTCTGTCATGTGTTCTGCTGGATCCCAGCGCACTGTGCAGTGCCTGGCACGTAATAGAGGCTAAGTCTGTCTTAATTACATTTTTTAAAAAATTAATTTTTCGAGACAGAGTCTCGCTCTGTCACCCAGCTGCTCTTGGCTCACTGCAATCTTTGCCTCCCGGGTTCAAGTGATTCTCCTGCTTCAGCCTCCTGAGTAGCTGGGATTACAGGCGCCCGCCACCACGCCCGGCTAATTTTTGTATTTTTAGTAGAGACGGGGTTTCACCATGTAGGCCAGGCTAGTCTCGAACTCCTGACCTCAAGTGATCCTCCTGCCTTGGCCTCCCAAAGTGCTGGGATTACAGGTGTGAGCCACCCGGCCCAACCTGTCTTAATTAAATAACAACTGTGGAATGGGAGAATAAATCCTTGGGAAAGCAGGGCTGTATTGGTCAAGGCTATTACTAGAGGAAATTCTCACATTAACCCCTAGATTCCCTAAGACATTTCTCTGTGTTTGTCTTTAAACCAACCATCATTGCATGTCAGAGCTCACCTCAGATGGGCATGGGGCGTCCCTTCCCCTGCTGAGTCTCCTCACCCACCTCTTCTCCTGGTTCAAACCTCACTCCAGCAGAACCCCGCCAGGGTGAGGCCTTTCTCCAGAGGGTGAGGGTGTTGTGGTCCATCTTTGCTGTGAGGGGACCCAAATACCCTCCAGGTATTGGATCTCCAAGCCTCAGGCTGGTGCACCTCGTCCTTCCGCACAAATCCCCACCAGCAACATCTGCACTTCCAAGGTTTGTTATGTTCAGACTCCCCTGCCCAAGAGAGGGTGTGAGAGGCCGAAACACTGGGGCAAGAGAGACGAAAATGACATTTTGCCAAAGCAGGAGCATGCAGGACAGTTCTCCCTTTTTCTTGCTTGTAGTTCTCACAAATACCTGAAATGTGCCAGGCCTGCAGCATCCTGAGAGAAAGAGGAATGGCCTGGACAGCTGAGGTTCTGCTCCAGTGCCCCATAGAAACAGGATGTCCAGCATATCATGTTCCCCTGGGGTATAAAGGCAGAGCGGGCTGATTTTCAGGGATCCCCAGCTGGAGTGCAAGTGGAGCCCTTTCAGACCAGACTCTCTGCTCCAGCAGCTATCCCGAGCCTTGGGAGACTGGAGACTGGCTGGTGATGAGTCCTAGGCTTTGTTCTCCCTGACTGCTTATCTGTAAGTAATAAACCTGCTTCATGTCACTTCCTGCATGTGAGTGTGCTCTGTCTCACCGGAATCAGACAGGTTGGAAACCAGTGCTCAACGAACCTGCTTCCTAGGCTGCTGCTCTATAAACAGGGGTAAGGACTCCATTCGTCAGGGGCGTGAGCCATTTCTCCGGCTTGAAGTCTGAAAAGCATGTCCCTCTCCCATCTCCCCCATCAAGTCCCCTTTCTGAGCATCATCCATCTGCCTGGCACTGGCTCACAGGCCCCACCACCCCACTGCCAGCGCAGTCCAGAGGGCACCAGGGACATTGTCTGTCCAGGTTCTGGGGCCAGTTCAAGGGAATCCCATCATCATCAAGAGACCAGGTGCTGCATCTTTCAGGGTTATGGGGCCGAGGTGGAGGCCACTGTACTAGGCGTGTTCATGGTGTGGGGTCTCAGCATGCCCAGCCTGGCACATCCATCTGTGTGCCGTGCTCCAAGTCAGTCCCTGCTCCCATCACAGTCTGGGGCAAGAGGCAGGGTTGCCGGGGTAAAAACCCCTTCCCTCGTTAACAGACTTCCCTGGAGCCCCTGCTCTTCACAGAGACAATCTGGCATCAGACATGGTCTATGCAAGTGGAGCTTCAAAAGGAAAGAGGTGCCCATCCCTGCTCTCCCCAGGGCATCCTAGGCTCCTATACAGATTTGCCCACTCCTTGATAACATCTTTGTTTTTTTAAAATTGGATTATAATTTACATAAAACAAGACACACAGGTCTTAAAAGTTCAGTGAGTTGGCTGGGCGCGGTGGCTTACGCCTGTAATCCCAGCACTTTGGGAGGCCGAGGTGGGCAGATCACGAGGTCAAGAGATTGAGACCATCCTAGCCAACATGGTGAAGTCCACTCTAAAAATACAAATATTAGCTGGGCGTGGTGGCACGCACTTGTAGTCCCAGTTCTTTGGGAGGCTGAGGCAGGGGAATTGCTTGAATCAGGAAGGTGGAGGTTGCAGTGAGCCAAGATTGAGCCATTGCACTCCAGCCTGGAGACAGAGTGAGACTCCATCTCAGAAAAAAAAAAAAAAAAAAAGGAGTTTGGTGAGCCAAATTTGGACAAATACATACACCTGTGTCACCTCCACACCAGTCAAGACATAGAGTGTTCCCGTCGCCAGTATGTTCTCTTGTCCCTTCCCTGCCCTGGCCCCCTCTCCAGTTTCTATCACCATAGCTTAGTTTAGCCTATTGTAGAAGTCATGCACATGGGACAGGCGATAGGTTCTCTCAAGATTTCCATGTTGCTCTGTGTCTCAGAAGTCCTTTTTATTGCTAAGTAGGATTCACTGGCATGTACATATCCTGATTTTTTTTTTTCCATTCACCCGTTGATGAAGGTCTGGACTCTTTCCAGTTTTTTGCCCTTATGAATAAAGCTGCTATGAACATTCTTGTATTCTCCCCTGAGTAGGCATGTGGTAGCATTTCTTGAGAGTTTTAACTTGCATTTTCACGATGACTAATGATATTAGCACCTTTTCATGTGCTTATTAGCCATTCATATATATTCTTTTCTGAAGTGTCTGTTCAAATCTTGTGCCCCTTTTAAAGAATTGAGTTTCTTGTTTTACTATTGTTAAAATGAGGGCACTTCTTGGTCAGCTACATGTATCGTTAATAGTCTCTTCCAGTATATTCCAGTATATGTCTTGCCTTTTCTTTCTTTCCTTTTTTTTTTTTTTTTCTGAGATGGAGTCTCACTCTGTCACCTAGGCTGGAGTGCAGTAGTACAAATTCTGCTCACTGCAACTTCCGCCTCCCGGATTCAAGCGATTCTTCTGCCTCAGCCTCTCAAGTAGCGGGACTACAGGTGCGTACCGCTATGCCCGGCTAATTTTTTTGTGTGTGTGCTTTAGTAGAGATGGAGTTTTACCAGATTGGCCAGGCTGGTCTCGAACTCCTGACCTAGTGATCTGCCCACCTTGGCCACCCGAAGTGCTGGGATTACAGACGTGAGCCACCGTGTCCAGTTGCCTTTTCATTTTCTTACACGTCTTCCTGGTATCCGTCATAATGTCTTTTCAGGAACCCTTGTGACAGTTTTAGCATTTTTTTTTTTTTTTTTTGAGATGGAGTCTCACTCTGTCACCCAGGCTGGAGTTCAGTGGCACGATCTTGGCTCACTGCAACCTCTGCCTCCTGGGTTCAAGCAATTCTCTGCCTCAGCCTCCTGAGTAGCTGGGATTATAGGCACCCGCCACCACGCCTGGCTAATTTTCGTATTTTTAGTAGAGACAGGGTTTCACCATCTTGGCCAGGCTGGTCTTGAACTCCTGATCTCATGATCCACCCGCCTCAGCTTCCCAAAGTGCTGGGATTACAGGCGTGAGCCATTGAGCCCAGCCAACAGCTCTAGTATTATCTGTTATGATTATTTTGATGTTGCTCAGAATTTACTCAATGGCCGTTCCTTAAAACAGGGGCTTTGGGTTCTATCCTTTTTTTAGGGGGTGGGGGCAGACAGGATCTTGCCCTGGGTCTTGTTCTCTTCACCTAGGCTGGAATGCAGTGATGCAATGTCATAGCTGACTGTGATCTTGAACTCCTGGGCCTAAGCAATCCTCCTGCCTCAGCCTGTGGAGTAACTAGGTCTAGAGATGCAGGCCACCATCCTTGGCTAACTTTTTTTTTTTTTTTTTGTAGAGATGGGAGTCTCATTATGCTACTTAAGCTAGATTCGAAATCATGGCGTTAAGTGATCCTCCCGTTTTGGCTTCCCAAAGTGCTGGGATTACAGGCGTGAACCACCGCACCTGGCCAGTTTATAGTCTTTAGATCTCTTCTTCCCACCCTACGGGCAGAACTCAAAGCATTCCCCTGATTGATAGCATTTGTTGATTGATGGATTGGCTCTTCTACTAACTCTGCAGCCAAATTAACAGATCTTTCCTCTGTTTCCTATTGGATTATAAGCTGGCTTTTCGAGGATTTAGGATTAAGTACAGTCTTCTAAAGATAATTGGTTCTCAGAAGTTGATGTAAGTTCTTTTGGTAAGTTCTTTGATGTAAGCCCCATAAGAGTGAAGGTGTGGTTCAACACTGGTCTCCTGCACTCTGGCTGTGCTGTGCGCAGTGCCTGACACACAGTAGGTACCTGTTAGATACCTTGGAGGCACTGAGTGAATATGCTGTAGAAGCAGTGGTACATGGTCCTCCCAAGACCAAAGTGAAGGCTCACAGTCAAGCTGTAACATGGTTAACAGAGTTCAATATTCTTGAAGTTACTGGTAGGAGGGAAGTGCCTGGGAGAGAGAGAAAATTGCTATGTTCCTGTTTTTCAGTCTCTTGGGTTTAATCTATCTCTCCTCTTTGATTAGAAATCAAGCATTTCCTCATGTGTCTTTGATATTACCCAGTTATCTTTTGAAATGAGTTTTTGAATACCTAGGGTTTCTGGGGTTTTAGGCAAGTAATTTGCAGATGTTCATTTCTGATCCTGCAGTACTCACTTGAGAATGTCATTATGCATAATAAGATCTAATTAGTCCTCTTAAATCAGTCTTCAATGTCCCCCATAAATCCACAGCTTTCATACTTTAAACTGAAGCCATTTATTTTTCAAGAAAGGGGTCAGAATGTTTATTAAGTTGATCTATGGTCTGTATGAATTATGTAAAGAGAAACTGGATTTTCATATTTCCAGTGATGTAAATGACAATGTGATATCTCAGATTATTTCCAATGGGTCTTAGTGACAGAAGACAGTTCTGTCCTTGACTCTGACATTTACGGCAGGTAGGATAATTGCCATCTAATAAATATGATGTACCTGAGAGCAGTGAGCAGACTGCAGAGTTGAAGGGCAAAGCCATCTTCAGATTTCTATGGTGTCTCTCTGTCTCTCTCAGGGAACTCTGTGGAGAGTCACTTCCAGTGGTGGAGCTCGGGCCATTCGTGGCCAGTAAACTGTGGAAGGAGTAGAGATAACATCACACCTTGGTCTTTCTGAGCTTCCGGTTAGCTGTGTTCCCTTTCTAAGTAGAATGCATCTGACGGTGGGCAGAGGTGCAGGCTGAGGGGCCTGGCTCTGCAGGATGAGCAAAACACTTCACCTCCTTTGCTCCGCCCCGGGCCAAAGAAGAGACACCTGCCTCACGGAGTGCCAGCCTGCGGTGGTTACTCATCTCTGTGTGTTCTGTCCTGCCTGGGTCTGCCTGGCTGGCTCCTGGTTTGGCCCCAGCATGGTTCCACTTTTAACCAGGAGGGAGATGATAACGATCAGCTCAGTAGTTGCTCATTATGCTGATTAAGCGCTTCTGTGGCAAGGAGGGGCCTTTGCAGCTGTGAGAGGGGCAGGAGAAGAATCTATCCCGCCCACCTTTACAGTTTTCAGGTCCCACAGGAGCAGGGGTCATTGGGGGTTGCCACAGCTCGCCTGTGTGCTGGCGGTGGAGGCCACGAGGTCCATCCTGCCGGTGATGCCCGTAGGCTGGCACTGTCCCTGGCAGGTGGGGGCAGTCACAGAAAACCCATCTGCATGCCGGTGGAGCAGCTTTTCTGCTCCAGCCCCTTTTCTTTCTGTGTGACAAATGACCCCAATTATCCTCAGGTCGATCATTTAGCTGCAGTGTGGAGAGGGTTCTGACTTCCCGGCCAGCTACGGCCGGACTGGAGGCATCCAATGGGACTAGGGTTTTAAAAGCCCCACATTCTTATTATAGCTTCTGCCAAGATCCCTGACTGCCAGGCCCTGTCGCAGCGCCGTGAGCTTACCCCTAAAACGATGCGGGCAGCCCTTAGGAAGAGGCTCTCAGCTCTCCTTGCTGAGATATTTATAGGCTCCTTGACTGCAAAGAGATTATGCAGCGGCCTGAGGGATTTGCATAAATGTGGCGCCTGCTTAAACATTTAGTCCCAAGCTCATCCAAGGCCTCACCTCCCCATTTTTGTGATGCAGTTCATTAAACAATGACAGTTCTGCTGCTACTGTGCAGCTGACTTGTCACAAAGGAAACGTCCTGTAAGGAGTTGGGAGCAACCATTTTTACAGACTGGGAATTATGATAAACAGGCCTCTGGAGTCAGAAGAGTGGAATTGATTGGGATGCTGAGAGGAGACGGGCAGAGAGTAGAGTTGGTCTCCAAGGCAGGGCTCTGGGAGGTAGAAGGGGAACCCCACAGGAGGCTAATGGGGGCAGTGAGTTGGGGAGGGAGCCTGGGAAAGCAGGATCTTGTGTGGGGTCCCTTTCGCCTCTGCCGATAGCACAGTTCACATGGACAGCGGGGAGGCAGAAGCCACTCACACAGGTGAAGGGGAGGGGAGACAGGACACAGTGGCCTGTGCACAGCCAGAGATATGGGGCATAGTGGCAGACTGAGAGGAGATGGACAGCTGGGATAGACCGACCTGCCACCTCTGGGCCTTATCGTTCCAAAGCGGGCGTGGGGAAGGGGAGTTAGAGGACCCTCCTCCACAGCTTGGACCTGCTGGCGGGTCCAGTCAGGGTGTAGTTCAGGAAACAGAGGCCCCTCTACTGTGCCAGGGAACCAGGAGCCCGTAACATCACGGGGTGGCCGAGAGAACAGCAACCTAGGCGTCCACCTAAACTCCCAGTGTCAGGGTCACACAGCATGGCCGTTGTCCAGGGCAGGGAGCAGCTGCACTCCTGCTAACTCCAGCCACCACCGCCTCTCCTCTGGCACTGCGGCACTGTGCCAGCCCCGGGACAGGGGCCTCTGCCCACGGAGCCACCGCTCCTGCAGAAGGTAGGCTGACCTCAGCTACACTTAGAGCACTAAACACGGTAGAGCCTGGGATGCAGTCAGGCCCCATGCCCTGCAGTGTAGGGAAGGGGTTTTGGTGGGTGGGGGGGATGTGGCAGACAAGAGCCACTGTGCCCGAGAGGGTAATGGGGTGGGTAGCATTCTGCTGCCTCACAGGCCTGAGAGTGGCTGTCGCATCCTAGCCCTGGCTGTTAGCACTGGCCAGGGCCCTCTGACTTCCCAGATTCTCCTTCCCAGACCTGCTCCTTGACCTCTAGAATACCCTCAGCTCACAAGAACCTGACTGGCAACCTGGACTCAGACATTTTGATAACGTGTCTTTTTGAGGCGTGTGGAGTAAATCCTTAGGATACTTTGCAGTTACAGCTGATTGAAAATGGAGAATTTTGCGGTGAGCCAAGATCGCGCCGCTGCACTCCAGCCTGGGCGACAGAGCAAGACTCTGTCTCAAAAATAAATAAATAAATAAATAAATAAATAATAAAATGGAGAATTTAATAATACACATACTTAGAAACTGAAAGTGCAGAAACATAAAGAACTGAGCTGTTGGTAACTGAATACATGTGTCTCCTGGACTCGATCTCCTGGAGTCCTTTGTCTGCTCCCTGTTGGGCTGGTTACATGTTGCATGAATGCGCCTTTGGAACAAGCAAAACACAGAGCTGAATGTTGATAGAACTTCCATGGCCACACCCAGGTCCCTCGTTTTACTAAACCGGGGAGGGGAGAGAATCGGGACCATCATACTTACCTTTTCTCTCCACTTCCCACCCTTGCTTTTGTCTCTCTATAGCCTTTTAAGAACCTTGTGAATAGATAATACTCAATTTTCTAAATTATGAAGATCTAGTAAAGTTAGCTTTGGTGCTGAAAACCACTGCAGTTAAACTCCTCTCTTGAGTCAAGATGGCTCTCCTGAGGCAGCTCCACTGAGTAGGTGTGTGGAGGCCGAGGGCCGGACACCAGCCCCAGGATGATCCCTTTGCCACCCTAGGCCTCAGTTTCCCATGTGTCTGTAAATGATGGTGTTCCTGTCGGGTCTTTAACCAGCTTCTCACATTTTGTGATTTTCTCTGAGATTATAATTTATTTATAAATGTTATATATGTCATATATATGTGTATGACATATATAACATATATATGTCTTCATGGTTAATTTACATGCTCATTATAGAAAATTTAGAAAAAGTTAAAAAAATTAGGAGATTACTCATAGTCCAGCACCCTAAGGAAGCAGGTATTAATATTTTTAGATTAGAGGACATCCTTCTAGTAAGCTCTTCAAACTTGCTCCATTTCTATGAAGAACTAGGTATGAAGAAACCTATTTGTCCTCTGCTTGAATAATAGTGGTTTCATATATATACAAATGTACACACACATACATATATATATACACACACGCACTTTATTTCAGGGCAGACTTTGTGGCAGTCGTTTCTAACCATCAAGCCCTCGCAGACATCCTGAAGCCTGCTCACCCCCGTGGTCTCCTGGGGTGCTGTTGTTGTTTTGCTGTCTTTGCAGAGATGGAAGACTCAGCAGCCCTCTAAGCTGTTGCCTTGGAACCAAAATCCAAGGGAAGGAGGAGGAAAAGCAGAGCACTGTCAGTTACCATCACATGCTGTGCCTGATCGGGGTCTTACTATTTCTTCCGTGTTTCTCAAATTTCCTTGGAGCTCTAGGTTGGTGCTGAGATTCTATTTGCTTTAAGACAGTGAAAGCAGAGAACCAGAGCTAGTGATCTTAGAGACCGCCATCTGGATGAGGACGCTGAGCCTACCGCGTGGGGGCCCAGGTCCAGGTCTTAGGAATCCAGCCTAGACTCCCCGACAGCAGTCAGCCCTCTGAAGTGTGCACAGCACTGCCTTGCCACCGGGCTGACAGTGAGGCCAGCCTTGAGTTAGGCTTTCCAGGATGCTGGTATTTCCCCTAAAGGACCAGCGGATACCCTTGGTGTCCTCTATTAATAGAAGGTGTATAGGATGTAAAGTTTGTAGGTCAGAGAAGGCTGTCCTTCCCAGCCACTTGCTGTTGTCCAAGGAAAACCCTGGGAGCTGTGCAGTGTTAGCTGATTCTTGGTGAGAGTGTGTGTACTTATGCACACAAACACCTATGCACACAGATTCCCAAGCTGAGGCTGAATGCCCTCTTGAAGCAACATTTCTGGGAAATTGTAGGTAAGTTTGTAAAAATATATGCTAAGGGAAAGCCAAGAGGCTCATTCAGTACAGGGATGGTTTCCTTGACATCATTTGTCATCGCTGATTTTCCTTCCTTTGGGGTCATCTTGCTCATCTCTATTGGGTCTGTGTGTGCTTGTTTGGTGGGTTTGCAAGCAGCCTGTGTGCATGGTAAGCCCTCAGGGCCCCTGGACTTGGAAGGCTTCAGGGAAATAACAGGGAGGCACTGAGGTTTCCTACTGGTCTACCCATTGAAACCATTCATCATGCACACTCACTGTATTTCAAACACTAGTTGATATTGTCATGGGTAATAAATGCAATAATATGTGCAATAATTGAAAAATATTCCTCAGTTCATAGTAGCTTTGGATGTTGTGGATTTTCTACAAAATATTATGGGAGAGTGTACAATTCTGGACATTAAAAAGTAGTCAATCCATATTATCAAAATGTGGGGCACTGACCTCACTTTCAAGCCTTGCATTTAAGGTCTGGTGGGCCCATGGACTTGTTTCCCTTTGGTTGATTCGAACAGAAGTGATGGCCCTCCGGTGTGGGATCAGACTGGAGCCATGCACGCATTCCCAACAGTGGGGGTCAGCTGACCGTGGGGCTGTCAGGGTGGATGTCTTGTCCCTGAGACTACCCCTCCCTCATTAGGGTCCTAAATGTCCAGTCCTCCTGTCATCCTCACAGACCCTCCAGCCCCGAGAGTCTGGTTTTCTGGCTTGTAGGGGAGGGAGGCAGAATGGCTGGGCAGGGCCGGGCAGCCATCTTGTCCCTTCTCAATCCGTTTATCTCCCTCTCCCAGAGGCACAAGCACAGCCTTTCACTCACAGAGCTTGCTTTGGACAAAAGTTATCAGGCAAGGAAAACATATTTTCAGATCTCGTTTTCCACCCCTGACTTCCCTCCTCTGAGACTCCAAGGTGCAGGCGAGATAAGGAAACATGTTACTCTTCCTACCAGTCAGAGACACAGACACAGCCTTAAGCCAAGGGCAGTCATTTGTAATAGTTGAATTTCCTGCATCAGCGACAGAGGGAGTAAGGCTGGAATGGATGTGTCTGAGAAAGAGACATACCCTGGGCCCCTACAACCAGACCGCATTGTAGGGGTCTCTTCCACCTAGTAAAGTGCATGATCTTGTGTGTATAGCCCGGTGGATTTTTCCGTGTGCGTGCACCTGAGTCATCACCACTCAGATCAAGACAGATTTCCACACCCAGGAAAGTCCCCTGGTGCCACCTCCTGTCCCCAAAGCCCCTATTCAGGTGGATGCATTTTTCCCATTTACAGATGAGGGGGCCAAAGCTTGGAGAAGGCAGGACAGCAGGCCTCACACCTCCTCCCCAGCAGCGAATCCTCATGGACAGTGCCCTCTCCCGTGAGACAGAGCATAGTGCAAGCCTGCTCTGGAGTCCTGGGGAAGAAAAATCCATTTGCTTTTGATCCCAGGGATACTAGGATGGGGTGGGGGTGCTGGGATGGTGAGGGGGTGGAGGGATGTGTTGGGGGCCCTGGGAGGGGGTGGAGGTGAAGGGGCTGGCAGGCTGTTGCCTCTGCCTGCCTCAGGGCGACCACCTGTGCAGACAGAACTGGTGCCAACTGCAGGCAGCCCACCCACCCATGCTGCCCCTGTGCCAGAAGAGCCAGGGCCCATGGCCTCAGGACAGGAGGCACCTCCTTGATGTCCCCTTTCTCCTTTCTTGGCAGCACCTTCCTCCCCTTGTCCACCTGCTGGAGTGTGCGCCCCCCACCCCCATGCCAACCTAAGACCCTCTCATGCCGTTCCCCTAGGGCTGTGCAGCCACATCCTTCCCCTCTGGCTTGTGCCTGTTGGGTCCCTGGGCTCTGAGTGAGACCTGGAGGTCTTCCAACTATGCTTGTATATCCCCGGGGGCTGGGAAGACGCTGGAGAGACACCCACTCCTGGGGCTTTTGATCTTGCTTCAAATTACGGTGGAACCTTTGAGCATTTCCTGCTCCCTCCCTCACAGAATGCCCTGTGCCTGGGTTTTCTTTTCTTTCCTTCAGGAGCCCTGGGAGAACTCGACACAGTGGGGTCCACACCAGCAGCACCCGGCTTTGCTGTGGCCTTTCTTTCAGCAGGTATGCAGCTTCAGAAATGAGAGCATGGAGGATGAATGTAGCAGAGGCCCCCACGTGGCAGCAAGTCTGCCAGAAACACCTGCCGTCTGCTGCCCCGCATGCGCGAGAGGGAACAGTCCCGGGGTTTCTTGCTCAATGGCTATAGAACTGGCATTAGAACAAACAGCTTGAACTTCCCTGCAGGCACCTGGGTACACACACACAGGCACATACAAGAGATACAGATACCCATGCATGTGCACTACAAATTCCCAACGGATTTTCTTCCTTAAATGGAGGTGTAATTTCTGACAAATCGTTATCTAGTTAGTGGCTTGAGTTAGGGCAGCCTGGCCAAAAAGGGTAACTGCGAGTAATAGAAAAAAAAAAAAAAAGCAACGTAGTGTCTTTTACAAGGAGATATTTTTCCCCTTCCCACAATACTAAGTTGTGACTTTGGTTTAGGGATTCGGCAATAATTGGTAAGTGTAATTCTTTTGGGCTTATTCTCATGATTGTTGCTTCATGGCTATAAAATGGCTGCCACAGTTCCAGCCATCGTGTCCGTTTCATGTGAGTGGGTTGGATTCTAGGCGTGCTGCACTGAGCTTATACGAGAAGAGAGACTTTGAGTTCTAAAGTGTCAAGCACTGTGTTTATTGGCTGTATCTTTTTTAATCCTATGATAACTCTGTAAGGTATATACTAATGTTATTCCCATTTTAGACATGAGGAGACTGAGTCTTAGAACTGGTAAATGGCAGAGCTTGGATTTGTACCCAGTTCTCTCAATGCAAAGTCTTTACCTTTAGATGTGACCTGAACCTTCACACAGTAGGGTGTGAAATGTGCTGTAAGGGAAAGGCAGAGAAAATGCTATGGAAATTCTTTAAAAAGTGAAAGATTTCTTCCGTTTAAAAAGTGGATTTTTAAACAGATACATCGAGCCAAATGAAACTAATATTCTTTTCTGAGTACAACCTTCTGGTGTGTTAGACATCCCTGTGGGTTGTATTTGATGGGTAAATGCACCCACAGAACTAAGGTTATTGAAACGGGGGCCTCTGTTGATGTGCCTGGGGCTCCGTATTGATCCAGTCCTGTTTGACACTTTTTAATCAATAATTTTAAGAAAGACATAGACAAAATGCTTTAGAAATTATGGAAAGCACAAATCTGGGAGGGATAGCCCATGAGCTGGATATTGAAATAAAAATTTCACAAGATTTTGGCAGGCAGGAGCCTTGGGGTTTAAATAAATAAAATGGAATATCGTAGGGATTCATTTAACGTGTAACACTTAGACTTGAAAAATGAACTTGAGACTTGGGTTCAGGAGTCCTGGCGTCTCATTAAGCCACATGGAAAGGCATAGCTGAGCACAAAGCAAACTAGCAAATACTGTTGGCCCAGCTTCCAACAAAACCAACACTAGGAGGCATTCTAGTTGAAGATTATATTCTTTGTCATGTGTGTTCTCTGAAGTCCCTGGTCCTGTAGCTCGTGGTCAGCTAGATGTTTGACTGAGATTTCCACAAATGCTGTATTTAAGTCATCAGTGCTTTTTTTTTTTTCTTTTCTTGCTCGCTGTAAATCTTTGACTATTTCCCAGAGTTCCACAAAGTTGGTTCTGACGGCTTTTGCTCATCTTTGTGTGCGTGAAGGACAGGTCCTTGGGGCTGCAGCATGCTGTGTAGAATGGAGGAATCAGCCCTCATTCAGCCCAGCCAGGACATTTCTGCTGGATCACATGCAGCCCCAAATGCCTGGGACTGACTGGAGGACAGCAAACTGGCAACTGTGGCACTCAGCCTGGAAAGGAGGAGGTCCAGTGGAGAGAGGTAGCGTAGTGGCTGTTTAAAGATGGTGATGCTCTGACACCTGAGAGCTCCAAAGAGAAAAGTTAAGGACGCACGTGGGAAGTCTCAGAGATTCTAATTTGGGGTCAATGTTAGGAAATCTTGTGCAAAGAGGGAAGAGACTATCAGTGGAGTGCTGGCCTCTGCATCTTACGAGCTGCTTGAGCTTCCTGTCATCTGCCTCCGATGCTGCCCAGCAATTCCTGCAGGCGGAGGCAGCAAAGTGAGGTGATGTAGGCCCTTTCCATCCTAAGACACTATCATTTTTTTCCACTCTAGTCTTCAGCTTCTTGTGGATTTTTTTTTTTTTTTTGACAGTTTCACTCTTGTTGCCCAGGCTGGAGTGCAGTGGCGTGATCTTAGCTCACTGCAACCTCTGTCTCCTGGGTTCAAGCGATTCTCCTGCCTCAACCTCCTAAGTAGCTAGGATTACAGGTGTTTGCCACCATACCTGGCTAATTTTTGTATTTTTAGTAGAGATGGGGTTTCACTATGTTGGCCAGGCTGGTCTTGAACTCCTGACCTTGTGATCTGCCTGCCTTGGCCTCCGAAAGTGCTAGGATTATAAGTGTGAGCCACTGTGCCAGCCGTGGATTCTTTTTTTATAAAGGCATGCCCTCTCCATCCACACCTCGCCACGCAAACAGTGCTAACTGTTCCCACACCAACTTGTCCCTCACCACACTCAGCAGTGTTGAGGGGGGTGCCCTCCAAACTCAAACAGGAGTGAGGGTCCCTCCTACCGAAAGAAAGACAGTTGGTTCCTGCTGCCCACAGGTCAATTCCGATTCCATTTGCAACTGGCCCCAGCTGCCTTTCTAGACCCAGGTCTCTTGTGTCTGTCCCCTCCCGCATTGTCATTCAGTCCCCTAGGGAAGTAATCATGTTGCATGTGACAGATGGCTTCATTGGGGAATGGTGGGGCAGGGGCGGTGGGAGGCTATGCCCAGGATTGCCTGAGTTACAGGAGGAGATTATGTCAGAGCTGAGCGGTAAAGGAAGGAGGGGCCCCAGGGACAAAGGGAGAAGAGCAGCCCCAAAGGTTCTGAGAACTCCCCATGAATAAGACTTCTCTGAGGCCGAGAGTGACCAGGGTGCTCTGACAACAATATTATTTCCTTTCAACACGTTGATACTCCATTTTCTCTAAAGCGCACAAGATGCAGACAGAAAACCTAATGTTTTATCCTATGGCATAGCCTTTGAATTTCTCAGCAGCACACAACATATAGCAGAGAGGTAAAATAAAAAGGAATACAGAAAGAAATTAAAAGAAACAACCTGATGTTGCAAAGAAAGGACATAAAGGTTGGGGGTGAGGCCAGCCTGGGTCGGCTTGTTCAGCGAAGGACGCACAGTGAGGACGCACAGTGAGGACGCAGGCCTCGTGAGGCCTGGTGACTTGAGGGCCCTGCTGTGCTTTCCTGGGGGAAGGCCACTGTGACAAGGATTACAAAAAGTCAGTCGATTTTGTCCTGCTGTGTATAATTACCTCTCCATCTATTTATAAAGCCTTGAGGAATTAAAGCAATTATTCATCCTAAAAACACCGTGGGCAGTGACGCCTCCAAAGATAGCTACTGCATAACCCCTCCGCCACTCTCCTGCAGCCCCGCCTGTGCTGCGCTTTCACCACAGGGGAGGCAGCGCAGGTGCAGGGGCCATGCGACCATCCCAGGGTCTCAAGAGGTCTCCCAGATCCAGGACTCGGGCAAGTCCCTCCACCACTCTGCGTCTTGAAGTCTTCATCTATAAGTGGGGATGTGACTCTGTCTATCTCTCTCGGGTGTTGGGAAGGTTACACACGTCTAGATCTATATGCAGTCACTAAGAATATTTAGTAGATGTTGCCAGTTGACTGAAATCAACCTGGACTCTGCCCCTGCTCCCCAAACCACCCTCTCCTGGCTGCGCAATCCTTCAGCTCCTCAGGCTGATTCCTGGAGTCATCTTGGATTTCTCTCTCCCTCTCACACCTCACATTTAATCCACTAGCTAATGCTGTGGGCTCCAGCTTCAAAACGCATGTGCACGCTGCCCTGCCCCCTCCTCCATCACGACCACCCTATTCTGACCCTGACAGTCCCAGCCCCTTCCTCCCTCAGCCACAGGGCTCCAGCTCCAGCTGCTGGGTGGAGGCTGGGCTCGCGGCTGCTTTGGAGACTCTGCTCTTTGCTGTTCCTTCTCCTGGAATTGCACGTCCCCACACACCTGCCTGCTCACATGCTCTCCCGTAAGCCTTGCTCCAAGGGCACCTCCTCAGTGAAGCTGCCCTGACTACTACCACCCACACCACCCTCTCACGGGCTACCCCGCTTCCCTGGATCATTTTTATCCATAGTGTGTATTCCCCTCTGGCACACCATGTCATTTACTTTTTCATCTTTTCGCTGAACTGTTCTTCTCTCTAGAATGGCGGTTCTCAACCATGGGCCATCTGTCAGTGTCTAGATACATTTGGAGTGATCATAACTAGGGGTGGGGTGTTCCAGGCACCCAGTGGGCACAGGCAGGAGTGCACAGGATTAAGAACACCCACCCAAAGAACCCCCATCCCACATGCCAACACAGAAGAGGTTGAGAAATCCTCATCCAGACTGTAAGCCCTGCGAGGGCAAGGGCCCCGTCCCCTGTTTTGATCACTGCAACATCTCCAGCACCCAGAACAGGGCTTGACATCACAGATGCCCAGTAAATGGGGAACAAACAGAGACTGGTACATACGCAGAACTGGGGAAATGTTGGTCATTATTATCATTATTTCTCATGGGTTTGTATTGTTTCTGTGCCTCAGGTTTTCAGGAAGGTCTCTGCTTTTCCCCTGGGCAGTGCAACAGAGGGAAAGAGTGTTGGACGTGGAATCAGAGACCCCTGTCTGAGCCCCAGCTTGGCCGTTATGAGCTGTGTCGCTCTGGGAAACTCACTTAACCTCTCTGAGGTTTTGTTTCCACATTTGTTGAGTTGGAATACAATTTGTTTTCCTCCTCATCGTGCAAGCTGGTGAGATGAGCAAATATGATGATATGTCAGAATGCTTGTAAGTACTAAATACCTTCCAGTTATTGTCATTATGTGGTCCCTCCTGCAAAATGGAAAAAGCAATTGATTTTACCGTGGCTGACAATCTTACATCGGTTGTGAGGAGCCGATTATTCATAATTTCAGTGTGTTTCCATTTCTTTCCATATGGCACTCCTCCCTTAGACAGGTATCTTGAGGCAAGAGAAGGAGCAGGTGGCCTTTAAAATACATTGCACATAACACATGCATTTCACTAAACAGCTTTTTGCATTTAAAATGCGGACAATATGCTCAAAATAGTACTAATAAATTTTCTATCTTGAGTAATGTATCTCAGACATATTCCAAGGGAAAATAATTAAAGAAAAACTCAATAAAATAGAGATCATAAAAAGGGGGGTTTATAAATCAAGAGAGTGGGCTTCTAGCCGTTCTCAGTATAGCCTTTGAGTGCAAGGATCCCAGATGTTTGATTTGGACACATGGAATCTTGCAATAGGATAGCGTACTTCTTACGAATGAAACATCAAAAGGCATACGGCAGTAGATGCAATCACATTGGCAAACGTGTGTCTTGGAGAGCAGAAATGGCCAGCTGAATGCTTCCTTGCTCACTCGTGAAGTCAGGAGTAAAGCTCCAGGGAGTGCCTTCCGCCCTGTTGGCAATGAATGGCCTCTCCTGACAGATGGCCCAAGGGCCTTTGGCTAAAGATTTGCAACATCAAAGAGTGAGTGGCATGGCCTGGCCAGCCACCTGAGACAACGTACTTTGTTCCAAAACGTGGTTCATAGTTTCACCTTTCTGGCTCAGTGGGGATTAAGATTGAAAGAGGCTTTGGAGACGTTGATAACAGATGAATATAAATATTATTTACCTAGCAACATAACACTTTTTTTTCTTCTTTTTTTGGCTCTTTCACGGAGTCATTACTCTTTCCCTTGAGTTGTCACTTCCTTCATTTAGTCTATTCCTTCAACAATTATTGATCAAATCATTATTTGTGCTGGGCAGTGTTCTAAGTCCCAAGAATTTTGTGTTAAACCAGTACTCTGCCCTCATAACGCTTATAATCTAGAGACATCAAACAGTGAGCACAGGAATAAGCAGTATACTTTCAGAATGTAGTCCGTGTTCTCAAGGGAGGAGATTGTGATGTAACAGAGCTTCTTTTCACCTCAAAGGAGGGCCATTAAGAAGGGCCAGTCAGGACAGGTGATGCTGGCAAGAAGGGAGCCAGCCTGCGACGTGCTGGGAAGACAGGCAGAGAGACTATACGTTCAAAGGGTGTGAGGCAGGCATGAGTTCACAGAAAGTGTGTCAAGGGCCTGGAGCACAGTGAGTGAGGGAGAACAAAGACAGGGAGGTGCTAAAGGGTCAGGAGGGGCCAGACCCTCTGGAGCATTGATGACTATGCTGTGGAATGAATTTGGATGTTGTTTAAGGGGAGTGGGAAGTTACTGAAATATTTTAAGTAGAGAAGTGGGATGCACTGATTTACCTTATGAAAAGCGTTCTCTAGCTGCTTTGAGAGAAAGGACTATAGTGGGATGATATAGTTTGGATGTTTGTCCTCTCCAAATCTTGTGTTGAAATGTGATGGTCAGTGTTGGAGGTGGGGTCTGGTGGGAGATGATTGGGTCATGGAGCAGGTCCTTCATGAATGGCTAGTGACATCCCCTTGGCAGTGAGTGAGTTCTCAGTCTGGTAGTTCACATGAGGTCTGCCTGTTTAAAAGAGTGTGGCGGTCAAGTGCAGTGGCTCATGCCTGTGATCCTAGCACTTTGGGAGGTAAAGGCAGGAGGATCCCTTGAGCTCAGGAGTTCAACACCAGCCTCGGCAACAGGGCGAAACCCATTTCTACTAAAAATAGAAATATTAGCCGGGTGTGATGGCGTGCCACCTATAGTCTCAGCTACCTGGGAGGCTGAGGTGGGAGGATCACTTGAGCCCAGGAGGCAGAGGTTGCAGTGAGCCAAGATTGTGCCAGTGCACTCCAGCCTGGGCAACAAAGCCAGGCCCTATCTCAAAAAAAAAAAAAAAAAATAGAGTGCAGCACCCCTTCCCTCCCACTCTTGCTCCTTCTCTCGCCATGTGAGGCACAGGCTGCTTCTTCGTCTTCCACCATGATTGTGAGCTTCCAGAGGCCTCACCAAGAGCAGATGTGAGCACATTAAACCTCTTTTCTTTATAAATTACCCATATTTAGGTATTTCTTTATAGCTACTACAACGGGGAAAGGGAAAGCAGGGAGATCAGCGGTGTTTTCACACTAGTACAGTAATAGAGCAGCAAGTTGGACCAGGGTGGTGGCTGAGGAGACAGGATCGTGGCTTTGAGATACACTCTGAAGAAGAAAAGTAGGCCTTGCTGATAGAATAGTCACAAACTGTAATGGAAAGGGTAAATTCAAGGATGTCTCCTGGGTTTTTGGCTTAAGCATCTGGATACAGAGATATGGAAGACTGGGAAGTATATGCATATATACTCCAAATGGGTTTGGAGTATATATACATGCAGTCAACAATTCTGTCTTGCATGTGTGAAATTTAGACACCCGTTAGACATCTGCATAGAGGGCCAGGCATAGTGGCTCATTCCTGTAATCCCAACACTTTGGGAGGCCAAGGTGGGTGGATCACTTGAGGTTAGGAGTTTGAGAGCCTGGCCAACATGGTGAAACTCTGTCTTTACTAAAAATACAAAAATTAGCTGGCTGTGGTGGTGTGCACCTGTAATCCCAGCTACTCAGGAGGCTGAGGCACGAGAATCACTTGAACCTGGGAGGTAGAGGTTGCAGCGAGCCAAGATCATACCACTGCACTCTAGCCAGGGTGACAAAGCAAGACTCCATCTCAAAAAAAAGAAAAGAAGACATTTGTGTAGAGATGTTAGGTTGGCAGTTGGATAACGGTCTTGAGTTTCAGGGCAAGGTCAGGACCAGAAATGAAAATTTGGGATTCATTAGCATGTAGATCATATTCAGAGCCACAATAGAAGATAAAATAACTGAGGAAGAGAGTTAGAGAAGAGGGACCAAGAGCAAACACGGGAACATGCCAGCATTTAGAGGACGATGGAGAAGGAGGAGATGGCAGAGATGTCAATAGAAGGAAAAGCAAAAGGGTGTTATCACAGAAGGTGACAACAGAATATGTCACAAAGAGGAGTACGTTTGAATGTGTCAAATGCTGTTATCACAGGCTATAGAAGTAAACACAAAGTTCTCTTGGAATACCGAGGATGAGCTGCCTCTAGTGTGTGTGAAACCCAAATATTTGTTGTGGAACCCCTGTCCATATATGCAATGTTATTTAAAAATATACTACATATTATTGGGCTTATGTGGGATATAGTGATTTATTGATGAAGATTTAGAATAATGGGTAGGAAGAGATGATTTTGGATTTGTTTATGTGCCAGTTAGTGCATCTGAAGCTTCTTTATCCTATGTCTAATGTAAGTGTGTTTTCCTAAATCAGTGCATCAGTGCCATTCTGGAGCCCAAATCACACATGATTCCGTGAAAGAAACTCTGTGCTGGCCAGAAGATGCACTCACTCGCCAGGCTTTCCTGCATGGGCCCTCACCATGGAGTCCTGGACACTTGGGGCATCTGGTTGACCACATGCTTGGGAGAGCACCAAAGAAGGTCCTGGTTCTCAAGCCTCCAGCTTCTCCTCAGAAAGAATTGACTACCTGTCTATCCTCCAACTTTCCTGGCTGCTACCAGAGGGTCTGGCCTATAACCATCTGTGTCAAAGAGCCGACAGGGCCTGACATTCACTTGGACTCTAGGGGTGACAGAGAGCAAAGCAAAAGTTTGAAAGAATATGCAGTCTGAATGAGCATGCAGGCCTTTGCCACAGCTTCCCTTCCCAGCTCAGTGCAGAGCAAGCAGGAGATAAGCTTCTGCTCTTAGCTTCTCTGTGAGGAGAGAAGAAATGGACCACACATCTAGCACCCCAACTTTTCTGACAACTAGTAGAAGGACGGACTCCTGACTCACCTGTCTCAGGGCACGATGGTACTTGGCACACACTAGTCTCCTGGGGCCACCAAGAACAAGAATAGCATTTTGGACGAACACACTGGTTTGAGAGGCATGCAGAATCTCTGACTGGGCTGTGAGGACGCTCATCTGTGAAGATTAAGGGAGGTGGCTATTTTATCAAATGTGCAGAAACCAACACAGTCAAAGACAATGAGCAAACAGGAAATATGTTATAAATAAAAGAACAAGATAAATCTTCAGCAACTGACTCAAACGGAATGGAGATCTGTGATTTACCACTGAGCAAAGATGCTCAGTGAGATCAGGAGAGTAATGCATGAATAAAGCAAGAACTTAAACCAAAAAGGTAGAAAATATTAAAAAGTGCCAAACAGAAATCATGGAGCTGAAGAATATAATAAAAGAACAGAAAAATTTAATAGAGGGGTTCTATAGCAGACTAGGTCAACTGAAAGAAAGGATTAGTGAACTCGACCCATCACTGGCAATCATTCAGTCACAGCATTAAAAAGAAAAAAGAATGAAGGGCTGGGTGCGGTGGCTCACGCCTGTAATCCCAACACTTTGGGAGGCTGAGGTGGGCGGATCACGAGATCAGGAGATCGAGACCATCCTGGCTAACATGGTGAAACCCCGTCTCTACTAAAAATACAAAAAAAATTAGCAGGGTGTGGTGGCACACGCCTATAATCCCAGCTACTCAGGAGGCTGAGGAAGGAAAATCGCTTGAACCGGGGAGGCTGAGATTACAGTGAGCTGAAATTGCACCACTGCACTGTAGCCTGGGCGACAGAGCAAGACTCTGTCTTAAAAAAAAAAAAAAAAAAATGATAGTGAAGATACCTTAAAAAACTTATGAACACCATCCAGCAGACTTATACATGCATTATGAGACACTCAGACCTTATGATATCAGTAACACAGAATGTGGGAGGAGGAGAGGCAAAATTGTAGAGCACTTCCATAGAAGTATTATCAGTTTAACCTGTTATAAATATGTGTTATGTAAGCCCCTGGTAACCACAAAGAAGCTACCCATAGAAATCACACAAAAGGAAGAGAAAAGTAACAAAGCCTATCAATGCAAAACAACAAAACGAAAACAAGCAAACAAAACCCAACAATGAAACATAAAGGAAGACAGCAAGAGAGAAAAAGAGGGACAAAAGAACTACAAGACAAACAGTAAACAATTTTTTTTAAAAAATGGCAATATGGTGGTTCACGCCTGTAATCCCAGCACTTAGGAAGGCCAAGACGGGCAGATCACTCGAGGTCAGGAGTTTGAGACCAACCTGGCCAACATGGTGAAACCTGGTCTCCACTAGAAATACACAAAATTTATCCAGGCGTGGCGGCAAGAGCCTGTAATCCAGCTACTCGGGAGGCTGAAGCACAAGAATCACTTGAACCTGGGAGGTAGAGGTTGCAGTGAGCTGAGATCCGGCCACTGCACTCCAGCCTGGACAACAGAGTGAGACTCTGTCTCAAAAAAAAAAAAAAAAAAAAAAAGGCAGGGCGCGGTGGCTCACGCCTGTAATCCCAGCATTTTGGGAGGCTGAAGCAGGCAGATCATGAGGTCAGGAGATCGAGACCATCCTGGCTAACATAGTGAAACCCTGTCTCTACTAAAAATACAAAAAATTAGCTGGGCATGGTGGCAGGCGCCTGTAGTCCCAGCTACTTGGGAGGCTGAGGCAGGAGAATGGCGTGAGCCTGGGAGGCAGAGCTTGCAGTGAGCCGAGATCGCGTCATTGCACTCCAGCCTGGGCGACAGAGCAAGACTCTGTCTTAAAAAAAAAAAAAAAAAAAAAAAGATAGTGAAGATACCTTAAAAAACTTATGAACACCATCCAGCAGACTTATACATGCATTATGAGACACTCAGACCTTATGATATCAGTAACACAGAATGTGGGAGGAGGAGAGGCAAAATTGTAGAGCACTTCCATAGAAGTATTATCAGTTTAACCTGTTATAAATATGTGTTATGTAAGCCCCTGGTAACCACAAAGAAGCTACCCATAGAAATCACACAAAAGGAAGAGAAAAGTAACAAAGCCTATCAATGCAAAACAACAAAACGAAAACAAGCAAACAAAACCCAACAATGAAACATAAAGGAAGACAGCAAGAGAGAAAAAGAGGGACAAAAGAACTACAAGACAAACAGTAAACAATTTTTTTTAAAAAATGGCAATATGGTGGTTCACGCCTGTAATCCCAGCACTTAGGAAGGCCAAGACGGGCAGATCACTCGAGGTCAGGAGTTTGAGACCAACCTGGCCAACATGGTGAAACCTGGTCTCCACTAGAAATACACAAAATTTATCCAGGCGTGGCGGCAAGAGCCTGTAATCCAGCTACTCGGGAGGCTGAAGCACAAGAATCACTTGAACCTGGGAGGTAGAGGTTGCAGTGAGCTGAGATCCGGCCACTGCACTCCAGCCTGGACAACAGAGTGAGACTCTGTCTCAAAAAAAAAAAAAAAAAAAAAAAAGGCAGGGCGCGGTGGCTCACGCCTGTAATCCCAGCATTTTGGGAGGCTGAAGCAGGCAGATCATGAGGTCAGGAGATCGAGACCATCCTGGCTAACATAGTGAAACCCTGTCTCTACTAAAAATACAAAAAATTAGCTGGGCATGGTGGCAGGCGCCTGTAGTCCCAGCTACTTGGGAGGCTGAGGCAGGAGAATGGCGTGAGCCTGGGAGGCAGAGCTTGCAGTGAGCCGAGATCGCGTCATTGCACTCCAGCCTGGGCGACAGAGCAAGACTCTGTCTTAAAAAAAAAAAAAAAAAAAAAAGATAGTGAAGATACCTTAAAAAACTTATGAACACCATCCAGCAGACTTATACATGCATTATGAGACACTCAGACCTTATGATATCAGTAACACAGAATGTGGGAGGAGGAGAGGCAAAATTGTAGAGCACTTCCATAGAAGTATTATCAGTTTAACCTGTTATAAATATGTGTTATGTAAGCCCCTGGTAACCACAAAGAAGCTACCCATAGAAATCACACAAAAGGAAGAGAAAAGTAACAAAGCCTATCAATGCAAAACAACAAAACGAAAACAAGCAAACAAAACCCAACAATGAAACATAAAGGAAGACAGCAAGAGAGAAAAAGAGGGACAAAAGAACTACAAGACAAACAGTAAACAATTTTTTTTAAAAAATGGCAATATGGTGGTTCACGCCTGTAATCCCAGCACTTAGGAAGGCCAAGACGGGCAGATCACTCGAGGTCAGGAGTTTGAGACCAACCTGGCCAACATGGTGAAACCTGGTCTCCACTAGAAATACACAAAATTTATCCAGGCGTGGCGGCAGGAGCCTGTAATCCAGCTACTCGGGAGGCTGAAGCACAAGAATCACTTGAACCTGGGAGGTAGAGGTTGCAGTGAGCTGAGATCCGGCCACTGCACTCCAGCCTGGACAACAGAGTGAGACTCTGTCTCAAAAAAAAAAAAAAAAAAAAAAAAAAGGCAGGGCGCGGTGGCTCACGCCTGTAATCCCAGCATTTTGGGAGGCTGAAGCAGGCAGATCATGAGGTCAGGAGATCGAGACCATCCTGGCTAACATAGTGAAACCCTGTCTCTACTAAAAATACAAAAAATTAGCTGGGCATGGTGGCAGGCGCCTGTAGTCCCAGCTACTTGGGAGGCTGAGGCAGGAGAATGGCGTGAGCCTGGGAGGCAGAGCTTGCAGTGAGCCGAGATCGCGTCATTGCACTCCAGCCTGGGCGACAGAGCAAGACTCTGTCTTAAAAAAAAAAAAAAAAAAAAAATGATAGTGAAGATACCTTAAAAAACTTATGAACACCATCCAGCAGACTTATACATGCATTATGAGACACTCAGACCTTATGATATCAGTAACACAGAATGTGGGAGGAGGAGAGGCAAAATTGTAGAGCACTTCCATAGAAGTATTATCAGTTTAACCTGTTATAAATATGTGTTATGTAAGCCCCTGGTAACCACAAAGAAGCTACCCATAGAAATCACACAAAAGGAAGAGAAAAGTAACAAAGCCTATCAATGCAAAACAACAAAACGAAAACAAGCAAACAAAACCCAACAATGAAACATAAAGGAAGACAGCAAGAGAGAAAAAGAGGGACAAAAGAACTACAAGACAAACAGTAAACAATTTTTTTTAAAAAATGGCAATATGGTGGTTCACGCCTGTAATCCCAGCACTTAGGAAGGCCAAGACGGGCAGATCACTCGAGGTCAGGAGTTTGAGACCAACCTGGCCAACATGGTGAAACCTGGTCTCCACTAGAAATACACAAAATTTATCCAGGCGTGGCGGCAGGAGCCTGTAATCCAGCTACTCGGGAGGCTGAAGCACAAGAATCACTTGAACCTGGGAGGTAGAGGTTGCAGTGAGCTGAGATCCGGCCACTGCACTCCAGCCTGGACAACAGAGTGAGACTCTGTCTCAAAAAAAAAAAAAAAAAAAAAAAAAGGCAGGGCGCGGTGGCTCACGCCTGTAATCCCAGCATTTTGGGAGGCTGAAGCAGGCAGATCATGAGGTCAGGAGATCGAGACCATCCTGGCTAACATAGTGAAACCCTGTCTCTACTAAAAATACAAAAAATTAGCTGGGCATGGTGGCAGGCGCCTGTAGTCCCAGCTACTTGGGAGGCTGAGGCAGGAGAATGGCGTGAGCCTGGGAGGCAGAGCTTGCAGTGAGCCGAGATCGCGTCATTGCACTCCAGCCTGGGCGACAGAGCAAGACTCTGTCTGAAAAAAAAAAGGCAATAGTAAATCTTGCCCTATCAATAATTACTTAAAATGGCTGAGTGCAGTGGCTTATGCCTATAATCCCAGCACTTTGGGAGGCCAAGGCAGGTAGATCACCAGAGGCCAGGAGTTCAAGACCAGTCTGGCCAACATGACGAAACCCCATCTCTACTAAAAATACAAAAATTAGCTGAGTGTGGTGGCATGTGCCTGTAATCCCAGCTACTCGGGAGGCTGAGGCAGAGAATAGCTTGAATCTGGGAAGCGGAGGCTTCATTGAGCTGAGATCATGCTGCTGCACTCCAGCCTGGGCAACAGAGCAAGACTTCATCTCAAATAATAATAATAATAATAATAATAATAATAATAGTAATAATTACTTAAAATGTAAATGGATTGGCCGGGCTCATGCTTGTAATCTCAGCACTTTGGGAGGCTGAGGCAGGAGGAATATGAGGTCAGGAGTTCAAGACCAGCCTGGTCAACATGGTGAAACCCCGTCTCTACTAAAAATACAAAAATTAGCTGGGCATGGTGACGGGCACCTATAGTCCCAGCAACTAGGGAGGCTGACGCAGGAGAATTGCTTAACCAGCATCTGGGAGGCAAAGGTTGCAGTGAGCCAAGATCACACCACTGCACTCCAGCCTGGGTGACAGAGCGATACTCTGTCTCAAAACAAACAAACAAAAACAACAAAAAACAAAGAAAAAAGAAAGATCTCAAGTAAATGAGATAATGTCACACCGTAAGGAACTAGAAAAAGAACAAACTAAGCCCAAAGTTAGCAGAAGAAAGGAAATTACAAAGATCAGAGCAGAAATAAGTAGGGAATCGAAAAGCAATAGAAAAACCCCAGCAAAATCAGAGGTTTTTCGTTTGTTTGTTTGTTTGTTTTGAGACAAAGTCTTGCTCTTGTCCCCCAGGCTGGAATGCAATGGTGGATCCCGGCTCACTGCACCCTCTGCCTCTCGGGTTCAAGCAATTCTCCTGCCTCAGCCTCCCGAGTAGCTCGGATTATAGGCACCTGCCACCACACCCGGCTAATTTTTGTATTTTTAAGTAGAGACCTGGTTTTGCCATGTTGGCTGGGCTGGTTTCGAACTCCTGATCTCAGGTGATCCGCCCGCCTGGGCCTCCCAAAGTGCTAGGATTACAGGCATGAGCCACCCGCCCTGTCCAGAGTTGTTTTTTAAAAAAAGGTAGATAAAATCAACATGCCCTTAGACCAAAAAAAAAAAAAAAAAAAAGAAGAATGGATTCAAATAAATGAAATAAAAAATGAGAGAAGACATTACAATGGATATCTGAGAAATAAAAAGGATCATAAAAGACCATTATAAACAAATTATATGCCAACATATTGGATAAAGTAAAAGAAATGGATAAATTCCTAGAAGCATGCAACCTACCAAGACTTAATCAAGAAGCAACAGAAAACCTTAACAGATGAGTTACAAATAAGGAGATTGAGGCATTAATCAAAGACCTCCCAAAAAAGAAAAATCGATGGCTTTGTGGTTGAATTCCACCACACATTCAAAGAATAATTAATACTTCTTAAACTCTTTTAAAAATAGAAAAAGAGGAAACACTTCCAAACTCATTTTATGAGGTCAGCATTACCCTGATACCAGAGCCAAAGAAACCACAAGAAAAGAAAACCACATGCCAATATCTCTGATGCACATAGATGCAAAAATCCTCAATAAAATATTAGCAAAATGAATTCAATAGCACACTAAAAATTTTATACATTGTGACTAAAGTGAGATTTATCCCTGGGATGCAGGTTTGGTTCAATATATGCAAATAAGTCAATGTAATATACCACATTAACAGAATGAAAGATAAAAAAAAGACCATCTCAGCCGGGCACGGTGGCTCACACCTGTAATCCTAGCACTTTGGGAGGCTGAGGCAGGTGGATCACAAGGTCAGGAGATCGAGACCATCCTGGCTAACATGGTGAAACCCTGTCTCTACTAAAAATACAAAAAATTAGCCGGATGTGGTGGCGGGCACCTGCAGTCCCAGCTGCTTGGGAGGCTGAGGCAGGAGAATGGTGTGAACCTGGGAGGCGGAGCTTGCAGTGAGCCCAGATCACACCACTGCACTGCAGCCTGGGCGATAGAGTGAGACTCTGTCTCAAAAAAAAAAAAAAAAAAAAAAAAAGACCATCTCAATAGATGCAGAAAGTATTTGAAAAAATTTAATATTCATTTATGACAAAAACTCTAAACAAAATATGTGTGGAAGGAACTTGCCTTAATCCAATAAAGACTAATTAGGAAAAGTCTGTAACTAACATCATAATAATTGAAGAAAGATTAAAAGCTTTTCCTTTTTTGGTCTCACCATGTCTATTCAACACAATACTAGAAGTCCTACACAGAGAAATTAGATAGGAAAAAGAAATAAAAAATATCTAACTTAAAAAGAAACAAGGAAAATTGTCTGTTTGTGGGTGACATGGCCCTACGTGTAGAAAATCCTAATAATTCCATTAAAAAGTCAGAACTGATAAGTATAGTAAATCTGTAGGATGCAAAATCAATATACAAAAATTAATAGCATTTCTTTATACCAACAATGAAATATCTAAAAAGGAAATCAAGGAACAATCTCATTTACAATAGCATAAAAAATATTTAGAAATAAATTTAACCAAGGAGGTGAAAAAAATCTGTACACTGAAACTTATGAAACACTAATGAAAGAAATTGAAGAAGACACAAATAAATGGAATGATATGTCATCTTAATTAATTGGAAGAATATTGTGTAAACACTTACACTGCCCAAAGTGATCTACATATTGAATGCAATCCCTATCAAAATTCTAATGGCATTTTTCTCAGAAATAGGAAAACAATTCTGAAATTTATATGGAACCACAAAAGACCCTGAATAGCTAAGGTAATCTGGAGAAAGAAGAACAAAGTTAGACACATCGCATTCCTTGATTTCAAATGATACTGCAAAACTATACTAATCAAAACTTGATGCTATTGGCATAAAAACAGACACATAAACCAATGGAACAAAATAGCCCCAAAATAAGCTCACAAAAATATGGCTAATTTTCAACAAGGACTCCAAGAATACACAATGGGGAAAGATAGTCTAAATAAATGGTTTTGGAAAAACTGGATATCCACATGCAAAAGAATAAAATTAGTCCTTTATCACACCATATACAAAAATCAACTCAAAATGGATTAAAGACTTAAATGTAAGACCTTAAACCCATAAAACTCCTACAAGGAAACATAGAGAAAAATCTCCTTGAAGATTCAAAGAGGAATGTTTTTTGATAAAGACTTTTATGATGATCTGCTTCCACTTAATGAATAAAGTCCACTTAATGTCTTGGCAATGATTTTTTTGGATGTAACACCAAATGCACAAGCAACATATGCAAAAATAAACAAGTGGGACTAGATTAAACTAGAAGCTTCTGTGCAGGAAAGGAATGAATCAATGAAATGAAAAATCAACTAACAGAATGGGAGAAAATACAACCCATATATCTGATAAGGGCGTTAGTATACAAAATACATAAGGAACACATATAACTCTATAGCAAAAGATGAAAAACCTGATTAAAAAGGGGCAAAGGACTTGAACAGACATTTTTCGAAAGAGGACATACATACAAATGGCCAATAGGTATATGAAAAGATACCCAATATCACTATCATCAGGGAAATGCAAATCAAAACTAGAATGAGATTTCATCTCACATCTGTTAGGATGGCTATTATCAAAAACATGAGTTAGGCCAGGCGCGGTGGCTCACACCTGTAATTCCAGCACTTTGGGAGGCTGAGGCAGGCAGATCACGAGTTCAGGAGATGGAGACCATCCTGGCTAACACGGTGAAACCGCATCTCTACTAAAAAAAAAAAAAAAAAAAAAAAAAAAAAAAAAAAAATTAGCCTGGTGTGGTGGCGGGCGCCTGTAGTCCCAGCTACTCGGGATACTGAGGCAGGAGAATGGCGTGAACCCGGGAGGCGGAGCTTGCAGTGAGTCCAGATGGCGCCATTGCACTCCAGCCTGGGCGACAGACGGAGACTCCGTCTGAAAAAACAAAATCGTTTTGATGGTAAACTTTGTTATGCATATTTTTCCACAATGCAAAACATGGATTAACTGATCACTGATGTGCCCCGTACTATGGAGTGGTGGAGCCCAAAGGCGGGCAGCGCAGCCTCTCAAACGGGAATAGGCTCAGTTCCTTCATAACCAGGCAGGAAACGCTCAAACCCGGTCCTCCTCGGCTTCGTGGAGTCTCTTATTCCTTTGGAGGTCTTACCTGGCCGCCGGGAGGTGGACCCGTGTTGTTCAGCAACAGGGGCGGATGATTCTGTGTCCTGGCAGTGAGAGCAACTGCTCTGTCATTGCCCAAGGTTCACCAGCTCAGGCTCAGGCGTTATCAACAGAGATTCACTCACAATGCTGGACTGTAATTTGCCAAGGCCTGCGGAGGTAAATTCCCTCTGCAGCTACCTTCCCTCCTGCAGGCATCAGTTTCCTCTTGACAGTGCCCTCCACCATTTGAAGTTCATGCTCCTTGATGGAGAAAACAAGCAAAATATGAGTGACGTCCGCAGTGTTCATGCTGTCGTTTCTGCTGACAAGTGGTGGGCCCTGCACGCCTCTCCTCCTGGTCCCCAGGATGAGGAACGCCCTTTGTGTTGTTCTGAACAGCTTCATAGGCCTCAGCTCCTTCCAACCTGGACCCCAGCTGGCACAACCTGGCAGTCTGAGTCACTCCACTCCCCTCACCTCTGAGGAGCAGGGACAAGAGGCTACGTTCTAGAATCCTACAGAGATGGCAGTGTCACTGCCAACGTCAACCTGGTCTTGGGCTAGCCCTGTTGTAGAGACTGCCGGGAATCTGAATGACTACAAGAGGGCTCCTCAGGCCTGTCATGTCACTCCAGTATCATCCAGTGCTTACAGCAACAGCCTGTGTCCTCAAAGAGTCACAGTCAATGCAGGTGCCTTTCTCACTTGAAAATCAGCCTTCTTGGTTCTCCGTCTTCAAATATCCAACACCCTTCTCACCACTGTGAAGATTTTCCTAGATGTCTTTCAGTCTCAACATCCCAGATTAGTTTGGTTGACATTAACTTGAAGTTGGAGAAATAGGCCATGCTGGTACCTAGTTAGTTCAATTTCCACTGGAGATCTTGAATTGTAGGTCTTTCTCCAGAAAAAGAGGGAGGAGCTCTGAAGGCAGCAGAAGGTGTCATGGATGGAGCTGCCTGGGGGGAGGTGAAGCTGTGCCAGGAACCTAACTCCTAAAGTTCCACACAAATTGGCTTTGCAATCAGTTGGTGATGGTTACAGGACATCTGTAGGGGAAGGGGAACACAAAGCATTAAGATCAGGGTAAAATCATGATCTCGCTGGAGACTACTCATGCTGGCAGGCCTCTTGCTACGCAGTTCATTGGCTACTGGACTGGGTGGGGTTTGGGGCGGGAGAGGGGAGAGTATGCAGATAAGAGAGAAGCCTAGGGAAATTGAAAAATGTTTTGGAAAAGCTGCCAAGGAAAATGAGAAAGGGAGGTGATGACACTGGGTAAAGCGGGGTGCCACGCTGTGCACTGCGAGTGGGAATGTAAGAGGGTGCAGCCACTGTGGAAAACAGGATGGCGCTTCTGCAAGAAATTAAATATAGAATCACCATATGATCCAGCAGTCCCACTTCTGAGTATATCCAGAAGAACTGAAAGCAGAGTCTCCGAGAGATATTTGCACATCCATGTTCACAGCAACATTATTCACGACAGAAAAGAGGCAGAAGCAAACCGAGTGTGCATCCCAAGTGTCCATCGGAGGATGAATGGATAAAGAAAGTGTGCTACATCCATACAATGGATATGATTCAGTCTTAAAAAGAAAGGAAATTCTGACATATGCTGCAGCGTGGATGAAGCTGGAGGCCGTGATGCTCTGTGAAATAAGCCAGTCACTAAACGACAAATACTGTGTGGTTTCATTAATATGAGGTACTCAGGGAAGTCAAGTTCACAGAGACAGAAAGTAGAATACCGGGTGCCAGGGACTGTGGTGGGTGGGGAGGATGAGGAGTTAGTGCTTGATGGGAACAGAGTTTCAGTCTGGGAAGGTACAACGAGTTATAGAGATGGATGGTGGTGATGACTGCACAACAATGTGAATGTACTTAATGCCACTGACCTGTATGCTTGAAAATGGTTTAAATGGTAGTTTTCTTTAAGAGATGGGGTCTTAGCTGGGCGTGGTAGTTCACGCCTGTAATCCCAGAACTTTGGGAAGCTGCGGCAGGTGGATCACAAGGTCAGGAGATCGAGACCATCCTGGCTAACACAGTGAAACACCGTCTCTACTGAAAATACAAAAAAATTAACTGGGTGTGGTGGTGGGCGCCTGTAGTCCCGGCTACTCGGGAGGCCGAGGCAGGAGAATAGCATGAACCCAGGAGGCGGAGCTTGCAGTGAGCCGAGATTGCGCCACTGCACTCCAGCCTAGGCGACAGAGCTAGACTCCGTCTCAAAAACAAAACAAAACAAAACAAAAAACAAAAAGAAAAGAGATGGGGTCTTGATATGTTGCCCAGGCTGGAGTGCAGAGATTATTTACAGTTGCCGTCATAGTGCACTGCAGCCTCCAACTTCTAACCTCACAGAATTTTCCTGCCTCAGCCTCTGAAGTACCTGGGACCATAGGCATAGGCCACTGTGCCAGCTCAAAATGGTAAATTTTATGTTGTGTATATTTTACTATGATAAAAACAGTTTAATTTGTTTTAAATAGGGGTGCTAGGCTGGGTGCGGTGGCTCACACCTGTAATCCCAGCACTTTGGGAGGCCTAGGCGGGCAGATCACAAGGTCAGGAGATCGAGACCAGCCTGGCCAACATGGTGAAATCCCATCTCTACTAAAAATACAAAAATTGGCCAGATGTGGTGGCATGTGCCTGTAGTCCCAGCTACTCGGGAGGCTGAGGCAGGAGAATGGTGTGAACGCGAGAGGTGGAGGTTGTAGTGAGCCGAGATAGTACCACTGTACTCTAGCCTGGGCCACAGAGAGAGACTGTCTCAAAAAAATAAATAAAATAAAATAAAATAAAATAAAATAAAATAAAATAAGGTGCTAAGGAATACCAGGAGCTGACTGTGTCCTGGAATCCTAACCTTGGGTCAGAGCTGCTACCTGAGGAGAGGTCTGAAGTCTGGAAGCAGAAGTCCTTACTATCCAAAGACAGAAATGCTAACTATTGATTAGCTGCACACATCTGGTGAGCCCATGTGGGAACGGATTCCGGAGGCAGCTGAAGCATGGGTAGAGCACTTCAGTGTGGTGGTTCCAGCAGCTGAGGTGGACTCCGCCTTTGCATTTGGGTTGACAGATGCTGGAGTCCACAGCAGCATGGCCCACACAAAGCCAGGATGCAGAAATGCAGTGAGTAGTGTGGACGACGAATATGGAGATGAAGAACCAGAGCAGACTTTTCCTATGATAACAGCTCGCCATCCCCCAATGATCTCCCCTACAAGGCCCCAGAAGATGCCTCGTTAGCAAGTGCAACTGAATAGCAAGGATGCTTTTCCGCAGGCCATGTCACTGCTGCCAGGCACTGTGGTTGCAGAGGGCTCCCTGGCAGCGGCAGGACGTGAAGTCCTGGGATGGCGGGGCAGAGAGGGTGCTCAAGTGCCAGAGCAGGGAATGGGGTACCACAGAAGGTGTCAGGATGGGTGAGGCTACCAGGATGCTCTGGCCCCTTGCAGGAGCGGTTCAGAGGTGGAGTTGACCATGGGGTTGGTTCTCCAGGACCACAAGCGACAGGCAGTCCCCAGAGGCCCTTGTGATCTGTCTCATAAACCCTGAGCACGATGGAGGCTTGACCTGATCTGTCATGCGAGAGTCACCCCCACCGCAAGCCCAGTGTTGAGTCAGCTACAGACGCAGAGCCCCATGTGAAAAAACAGGCCAGATGCACTGTTGTTGGGGACCGCAGATGTCTCCAAAAATAGCCTCGGGCAGCTCCCCATCCCTGCATGGGGGGGCTGCACCCATCTGGAGGTGATACATATTTCCTTTCCCCCAAATATCAGAAGTGGCCTTGAGACTCAATTCGATCAAAACAGAGGAAATGATGTGGAGCCAGTTTCCCACAGGTAATGTAAAATTTTCTAGTAACTGCATTTAAAAAGCAAAAAGAAACAGGTGAAATTAATTTCAATATATTTTACTTATACCCAGTGTGTGCAAATATCATTTTAACCTGTAAGTATGAGTGAGATTTTATGTCCTTTCTTCGCATTTAGTCTTCAAAGTCCAGTGAGTATTTTGCACCTGCAGGACATCTCAGTTGGGCCAGGCACATATGAAGTGCCGCATGGCCATGCATGGCTGGTAGCTAGCACAATGGATGGCAGCAGAAGAATCAGTGAGTTTTGAATGTTGTGTCAGTGGCACAGCATCCAGCCTGGCTCTCCAGCCCTCTTGGAGGTTTTGTGAACTATCCAATATCCTCTTAATACATTTCTGTTCCTTTTAAATCATCCAGAGTGAGTGTCTGTTGCTTGTAACAGAGAGCTCTGATGGATACAACCCCCTACTAGTTTAATGATTTCCCAGATGTAGAACAAGGTTACACAAATATATAATTTTACTTGCTAGAATACTGGTTTTTTAATATTAATTAAAATTAATAACACTGGTTTCTCCAGTGTTAACATGGCTTCTATAATGTTCCCTTCATAGATACTAAAAGAAAGAAATGATAAAATATATCCAAAAATAGTATTTGAAAGGTTAGTCACTATCTCCAGAGGAAAAAAAAATGCACCTTATAGCAAATACACATGCACATTTGTAGATGTCCTGTCCAATCCTGGGTGACAGTGAGACAGACGAGAGCTGTCAGAGAGTGCAGCATCTGGGTACCGACTGCATCCCGGTTCCCACTCTCGTTTCTTCAGTTGCTCCCCACTTCTTGGTCTAGGAACAGGCATCAATTTATTCCATCCTTCCGCCCCTCTCCCAAAACTCCACATCCCTTCCAGCACCTTCCAGTCCTTCTGCATCCCATGCTCACGGCGGGCTCCTGATGGAGCAGTCTCCCCTGCTGCCTCCACTTCCCAGCCTCAATCCGAGCCTCTGCTGCCACTCAAACTGCTGCCCTCTCAGCTACAACACGCTCTGGAAACCAGAATCGTGGGAGTGGTTGTCAGCTCCTCTTTCTCCCATTCACCTCTCATTTTTGATTAACAATTAAAATCTTACTGCGTTTCGCCAAGTTTCAAATATTGATGGGCCCCATCTCCTTTTCCCTCCTCCATCAGTGGTCTAGTCCGAAGCCTCCACATTTCCTGCATTGATTCCACAATCATTGGGAGGAGGTGCTTAGAGCCCTATTCCGGGTATCCCATAGTCTGAAGCCCTTTGCTGCCTTTCTGTTGTCCCAGAGATGCATCCTCATGCCTCAGCAGGCACAGGGCCCTTGGTAACTCACTCCCGTGGCCCCGTAGCCCCTTCCTGCCTCCCAGCAGTCTGGGGACAGGGTAGCCTGCAGTGTGTTTCAGGCCTCCCCTCTGCCTGGAGTTCCCACCTGCCTGTGTAGAGAATTCCTACCCCTCCTGGAAGGCTCACATCAGGAATCGCCTTCCCAAGGAGCCTCACTTTTTTTTTTTTTTTGAGATGGAGTTTTGCTCTTGTTGCCCAGGCTGGAGTGTAATGGCACAGTCTTGGCTCACTGCAACCTCCACCTCTCAGGTTCAAGCAATTCTCCTGCCTCAGCCTCCCAAGAAGCTGGGATTACAGGCACCTGCCACCATGCCCAGCTAATTTTTGTATTTTTTTTTTTAGTGGAGACAGGGTTTCACCATGTTGGCCAGGCTGGTCTCGAACTCCTGGCCTCAAGTGATCCACCCACCTCGGCCTCCCAAAGTGCTAGGATTACAGGTGTGAGCCACCGCACCTGACCCATCAGAACCATTTCTAAGTACACAGTTCCATGGCATTAAGTACATTCACGCCATGTACTGCCATCACCACCATCCATCTCTTGAAAGCTCTAGGGAGTTCACATTAGTGGAATCATACCATATTTGTCCTTTGGTGAAGGGTTTATTTCACAAAGCATAACGTCCTCAAGGTTCATCCACGTTGTAGCATGTATCAGAGTTTCCTTCCTTTTCATGGCTGAATAACATTCCATTGCACGGATGTAGCACGTTTTGCTCATCCAGTCATCCATCAGTGGACACTTGGGCTGCTTCCACCTCTGGCTGTTGTCGACAGTGCTGCTAAGCACGCAGGTGCAGGTACCTGTTAGCGTCTGCAGTTGTTGGGGGAGGGGGACGGTCATTGTAAAGGCACTCATTCATTCCTGCCATTGAAGGAGCTCCTGAAACTCCTGGGTGCAGGGCCCTAATATTTCTCTATTGCCATGCACCAAATGCTGTGTGAAGTCCTTGAAGTCCTTTTCTATATATGATCTCACATAATTCTCCAAACAACCCTGGGGGTTGGTAGGGGTCTTGTTTCACTTTACAGATAAGGCTCGGGTTGGAAACTTGCCAAGGCCCTGTGTGGGAAGGAACAGACCCTCATGCCAACCGAGCTGGGCTGAGCCAAGACCAGTCTTGGGTGTGTCAGACTTCCCTGCCCGTTGAGTGAGTCTTCTGCAACCTTTGTAAAGTGCAGGCTCTGTCTCAGCAGGTCCAGGGCCTGAGACTGCATTTCCTAAGTCCCCTGCCAGGTGACACTGACTCTGCTGTGGGACAACACCATGAGCAGCACTGCTCTTGGGACCGTCTTCCCTGTTCACTCAGACTGCAGACTTGCTGGTGTGCAGCCACAGCTTTCCAAGCAACAGAGACCCAGGAAAGGAGTCCTTTGTGTGGCTGAAAACAGTGCCTCCCCAAGCCCACATCGTCTTTACCTGCAACTGCCAAGGCCACATGGAGAGGCTTGCCCTTGGCCCTACAAATCAGCTGTTCACAAGGGGTGATGCTAAGCTCCTGGGCCCACAGCACAGTGATTCTATCAGATAAAGGATGAATTCACATGTGCTTGGTTGAAGGGTTGTTAAGAAGTCTTGAAAGCACCAGGATTTTTAGGTAGCAAGTTGGCACAGGGGACCCCCTGAAGACAAGGCGAATGAACTGAAAACCACAAATTGTCCCTGGGCCAGAAAGAGGCCTCTGTTCCCTTTGGGGTCCTTGGAGATGCTCAGAAGGCTCTGGTCAGGGCCATGGGAGCTGGATGTGGTCATGCAGGACACTCAACAGGATGACCAGGCTGCGCACTAGTCCTGCTGGCGGATGCTGCAGACACTTCGGATGACTCTTGGCAAGGGAGGTGGCCTCTCTCCGCTGTGTTTTCCCCTTCTTTTCCTTGTATTGCCTCACAGAATGCTACCGCAGGGGGTGTTTAGGGATCTCCTGGCCCCCTCCTCTCATTCTCACAGATGCAGCAACAGAGGCGCTGAGGGTGAGATCACCTCTCTGGCAAAACAGACCAGACTTGGATTTGTTCCTGACTCTGAGCTCAGTGCTCTCTCCACTCCATAACCAAGGTGCTTTGGAGGGTCAGCTCCGTTTAAACTGTCAGGCAGCACAGCGTAAGGTCAAGGCCGGGCGACTTGGAGTCAGACAGTTTCGGGTTCAAGTCCTCCCGCTAAAACTGTTACCTAAGGCAAGTTACTGAAACTCTCTGGGCCTTATTGATGCTTAAAATGGGAACGATGGCACCTGGCGTGGGAAACAGTGGGTGGAAGCTGTGAGCCGCAACGGGGAGCTTGGAAGGATGTGGTCAGGCAGTGGGAGGAAGCAGATGCTGCAGGTGCAGCTCTGGAGGGATGGGAGAGCAGGAAGAGGGCAGCCTCCATTAGGAGAGTGGGAGGTTGATTTCATGGCTCAGCTTCTTAAAAATCAGAGCATGGTGGTTCTAGCACCAGCTTGGTGCCAGGCAGACCAGGCTGTGAATTCTGGCTCCCCCATTGTGTGGCCTTGGGCAACTTGTCTAATGCTGTTAAAATTTAGTTCTCTCGGCTGGGCGCGGTGGCTCACACCTGTAATCCCAACACTGTGGGAGGCCGAGGCGGGCGGATCATGAGGTCAGGAGTTCGAGACTAGCCTGGTCAACATGGCGAAACCCCATCTCTACTAAAAATACAAAAATTAGGCCAGGTGCGGTGACTCATGCCTGTAATCCCAGCACTTTGGGAGGCTGAGGCAGGTGGATTACGAGGTCAGGAGATCGAGACCATCCTGGCTAACATGGTGAAACCCGTCTCTACTAAAAATACAAAAAAAAATTAGCAGGGCGTGGTGGTGGGCACCTGTAGTCCCAGCTACTTGGGAAGCTGAGGCAGGAGAATGGTGTGAACCTGGGAGGTAGACATTGCAATGAGCCGAGATTGCACCACTGCACTCCAGCCTGGGCGACAGAGCAAGATTTCATCTAAAATTAAAAAAAAAAAAAAAATTAGCCTGGTGTGGTGGCGGGCACCTGTAATCCCAGCTACTTGGGAGGCTGAGGCAGGAGAATCACTGAACTGGGGAGGCGAATATTGCAGTGAGCCAAGATTGCGCCATTGCACTCCAGCCTGGGCAACAAGAGTGAAAGTTCGTATCAAAAAAAAAAAAAAAAAATTAGTTTCCTCGTTGTTGAGGTGAGGGTACTTAAAATTAATCTTGTTTTTAGGGTTATTGAAGATAAATGGGCTGGATGTGGTGGATCACACCTGTAATCTCAGCACTTTCATATGTCAAAGATGGGAGAATCATTTGAGGCCGGGAGTTCGAGACCAACATGGGCAGCATAGTGAGACCCTATCTCTATAATAAAAAAATAAGGTCGGGCGCGGTGGCTCACGCCTGTAATCCCAGCAGTTTGGGAGGCCGAGGTGGGTGGATCACGAGGTCAGGAGTTTGAGACCATCCTGGCCAGGTCAGGAGTTTGAGACCATCCTGGCCAACATGATGAACACCCATGTCTACTAAAATACAAAAATTAGCCAGGTGCGGTAGCAGGCACCTGTAATCCCAGCTACTCGGGAGGCTGAGGCAGGAGAATCGCTTGAACCCAGGAGGCAGAGGTTGCAGTGGGCTGAGATCACGCCACTGCACCCTAGCCTGGGTGACAGAGCAAGACTCTGTCTCAATAAACAAATAAAAAAATAAATAAATAGTCAGGCGTCGTGGCATGCGCCTGTAGTCCTAGCTACTTGGGAGGCTGAGCCAGGAGGATTGCTTGTGTGCAGGGAGTGAGCTATAATTGTGCCACACTCCAGTCTGGGTGACAGTAAGACCCGATTTCAAAAAGAAAAGACAAAACAAGGCCGAGCACAGTGGCTCAAGCCTGTAATCCCAACACTTTAGGAGGCCAAGGCAGGTGGATCACCTGAGGTCAGGAGTTTAAGACCAGCCTGAACAATATGGTAAAAACCCGTCTCTACTAAAAATACAAAAAAGTTAGCTGCGTGTGATGGCGCGCGCCTGTAGTCCCGGCAACTCGGGAGGCTGAGGCAGGAGAATTGCTTGAACCCAGGAGGCAGAGGTTGCAGTGAGCTGAGATCGCACCACTGCATTCTAGCCTGGGCAACAGAGTGAGACTCCTTCTTGAAAAAAAAAAAAGTAAAGGAAAGAAAAAAGAAATGGAAATGGAATAATACACTTAAAGCAAATCACATGGCATGGTTAGTACTGAAGAAGCATTATTATTGCTGTTGTTATTATTAATGTAATTGTATTATCTTTTTTTGTTGTTGTTGTTTGAGACAGAGTCTCGCTCTGTCACTCAGGCTGGAGTGCAGTGGCACAATCTCAGCTCACTGCAAGCTCCACCTCCCTGGTTCATGCCATTCTCCTGCCTCAGCCCCCTGAGTAGCTGGGATTACAGGTGCCCGCCACCACGCCCCGCTAATTTTTGTGTTTTTAGTAGAGACGGGGTTTCACCGTGTTAGTCAGGATGGTCTCAATCTCCTGACCTCGTGATCTGCCAGCCTTGGCCTCCCAAAGTGCTGGGATTACAGGCGTGAGCCACCGCGCCCAGCCATATTGTCTTCTAAAGCGTCAAAGGTGGAAGCTTCTGGGGAAGGTGGAAACCTTGGTCACCTGCCTGGAGTGAAGGAGTCTGATATGGCTGTAAGAAGAACAGAGGAAGTGGATTCATTTTGGAGACTATATCGGGAAGAAAAGGATCAGGGATGTGAGAAATGCTCAGCAGATTGTTGAGCTTGGACTCCAACCTCAGAACTAGTTGAGATGTAGTCATAGAAGCAGGAAGACGGAGACAAGAGCATCCTCTGATAAAGTGCTGTTAGTGGCGTGGCCTGCCCCCCATCCCCAACCACCACCTTGCCACCTCCTCATGGTGCAGGGAGGAGGGATGGCCCTCTGATTGGGGCTGTTAACAGAGACAGAGAATCTGGACCAGCAGTGTGCCACCCCAACGCCAGGCCAGAGCACACACTTCTCTATTGGGAGTGATAAGGGACAGACAGGGCAAGAGACCGAAAGTGTTTAGGGAAAATTCCTCCCCAGGGACACACCTAGGAATAAATATCCTCACTCCAACACAGATCATGGCTCAAGCCTTATAAATCCTTTTCAAGTGTGCAATAGTGCAATTAGGAAATGATTTTGAAAAGACAGCAAGTAATTAAATTGAAGAAATCGGTTTAGGAGTATAGACTAAAGGATTAAAAAGATGGATTAGAACTATGTCATGAGAAGGGGAGAATTAACCAACTCTAAGTTAAAGTCCAAAAATGAGGCCGGGTAGGGTGACTCACGCCTGTAATCCCAGCACTTTGGGAGGCCGAGGTGGGCAGATCATGAGGTCAAGAGATCGAGACCATCCTGGCCAACATGGTGAAGCCTCATCTCTACTAAAAATACAAAAATTAGCCAGGCAGGGTGGTGCATGCCTATTGTCCCAGCTACTCAGGAGGCTGAGGCAGGAGAATCACTTGAACCCAGGAGGCAGAGGTTGCAGTGAGCCAAGATTACTCCACTGCGCTCCAGCCTGGGTGACAGAGTGAGACTCTATCTCAAAAAAACAAAAAACAAAAAACGAAAACATTAGCAGCGTAAGAGACAAAAACATGGTATAGAGGTAGTTACATTAATCACCTAGGATGTTTTAGGGTAGGGAGCCAGGAAACAATGCTGTCTTTATTATTATTATATGTTTTTTGAGACAAACCTTCATTTTGTCTCCCAGGCTGGAGTGCAGTGGTGTGATCTCGGCTCACTGCAACCTCCTGGGTTCAAGCAATTCTCATGCCTCAGCCTCCCAAGTAGCTGGGACAATAGGCGTGCACCACCATGCCTGGCTAATTTTTGTATTTTTAGAAGAGACGGGGTTTCACCATGTTGGTCAGGCTGGTCTCGAACTCCTGACCTCAGGTAGTCTGCCCACCTCGGCCTCCCAAAGTGCTGGGATTACAGGTGTGAGCCACCGTGCCCGACCAGTGCTGTCTTTAGTAAAAGAAAAAATAAAAGTAATTCTTGTGGTTAAAAAAATAGAAAACAGTGTATCTACGCCAGGTTCCAAGAGGATATTATAATAAAAGGGAGGGAGAGTTGAGCCCCAAACAAAAGATGAAAAGCCATCGCTGAATTGGCGGCATCTCCTTACATGCATGAAGCAGGTCTGCATAGGCAAGAGGGGCTTCGGGAGAAGGGTGGGGAGCAAACTCGAGTCCTGTCAGGGCACGGTGGGGGAAAGTGAAGGAGAACAGGGGAAGTAATGAAGGTGAACAGGAAGCCCCACAGGAGGAAAAGCGAGGAGAAGCAAGCAAGAACGCTTCCTTTGGGAGAGCCAGATGGGTGGGATGGGGAGGGAACCAGCAATTCTAGTGAGGGCAGGAGGAAATAAACCATGAGAAAAAGGTTCAAGGTAAAAGCAGCTGGGATTTTTTTCTGAGAGCAGGAGAGGATGGAATGCGTGAAAATATGTCTGTGTTAAAAACACAAGGGTTGGCTGGGTGCGGTGGCTCATGCCTGTAATCCCAGCACTTTGGGAGGCCGAAGTGGGAGGATAGTTTGAGCCCAGGAATTTCAGATCAGCCTAAGCAACACAGCGAGACCCCCGTCTCTATTTAAAAGAACAATAAAATTAGCCAGGTATGTTGGTACACAGTTGTGGTCTCAGCTACTTGGGAGACTGAGATGCGAGGATTGCTTGAGCCCAGGAGTTCAAGGCTTCAATGAGCTGTGATAGCACTACCGCACTCCAGCCTGGGCAACAGAGCGAGACCTTGTCTCTAAAAGAAAAACAGACCAAAAAACCCTGTGGGGACATGTTCCTTGGTTCAGAATACTTGGCTTTCACAGGCTTGTCCCAGTCAACAAAGAGGCAACTATGTGAAATGGCACTTCCTAATTACCAATAATGATGCTACCATTATTATTATAACATCCTCTTGGAACCTGGAGTAGATACACCGTTTTCTATTTTTTTTAACCATAAGAATAACTTTTATTTTTTCTTTTACTAAAGACAGCACTGGCCTGTGGGTGCCTGTAAGGAGAGATCCACCTTGGACATGTATTCACAAAATATCTTTTCAAACTAAATCAATTACTTAAATATACTTGAATAATCAGATAAAATTCTCTAGGTTGTAATGTCAAACATCTGTCACCTATTTGGAACTTACCAAGTATAACATGGTGCCTAAACACTATGTGTTTCTGAGTCTTTTATGTATTGGGCTGTTTAAAGGTTGAGAATTTTATGATGTATAGAAGTGGCTGACCTCAGAGGAGCCATGTGTACGTGGCAATGAACATCAGGGGCAATCAAATGGCCTTGGCAGCCAAGTGAACCTGCAGAGTGATACAGACAGAGAAACCTCAGCAAGCGTCATCAGCATGGAGGTGTTACTGAAACACCAGGGTTCGGTCTAGGCCCAGAAAGCCCGTCACCGAGATGACGTGTATTGCCAAGGAAGAAGGCTTTAACTGGGTGCTGCAGCCGAGGAGATGGGACCTCAGTCTCAAATCTATTCTCCTGACCGACTAAAATTGGGGTTTATACAGCAGGAAGGAAAAGTAACAATGTGTTGGAAAACAGGAACTCAGAAGGGATAAGAAAACAAAATGAGGGGTTGGGCATCTCATTGTCTGGATGTGATTTGGTTGAGTGTCAGTTCTTTGATATTTTTTGAGAGACCTCTGTGGGTCATTTCCTGAGGAAGGAACTCAGATAAAACAAATGTAAGTTTCAAGCTTCAAGACCAGAAGGGTCAACTTCTATGTTTATCCTAAAGAGCCATCTGTGGCACTACTGGGTCTGATTCAGAAGGGCATCATCACTTGGCAGGCACAGCATTCAATTCATGTCCTGCTGCTAGACCAAGGGCTCCTCCCAGCTGATGCAAATTGGCTGTTCATCCCCATGCTACTGACCATTGCTCCCTATGCCCTCTGTCTTTTAAATACCAGCCAGGCACAGGATTGGATGTCCTAGAGCATCTTTCCATGCCTTCTCCAAACTGTTGCTCTCTTATAACGAGAGAAAAAGGAGCAGCCCAAGCTACCTGGCAGGTGACTGATAGGTGTCCTGGAAAGCGACAACAGAGACCACACAGAAGAGGAAATGTGCAGAGGAGTGAAAGCTTAGAACTTTCAGACCTGGGTTTTGTCCTGAAAGACAACAAGGTGTCCAACTGCTGCCAAGGGTATGTCCTTATGCTCGTCTTGGTGCATGTGGGGGCAGGGAGTGTTCCAGGTTGGTTCCTAAAATCAGAATTATGGGGTTGTAGGACATCTCCATCACACACACACACCATGTCTATGGAATTTTCAGAATATTAAGTGCAAAGAGCCTATGAAAAGTCCCTAGCAAGATAAAAAGCAAAAGTCAGAAATTAAATGAAGTTGGAATAACAAAAATAAGTCCTTTACAAGGGAATGAGAATCAGGCTGGCATCCACCTCCTAATGACCAGCATCGAGACCCTGGGAGACTCTCCAGCTTCTGGAGCAAAATCACTGTTGTTTTCCTCACAGAATCTGATAGGCACGATGGTGGCCTCATTTTAATCCCAGCCTTGTCCAATCTTGGTTTCATTTATTTAATTAATTGCTTTAATTTTTAATATTTTGGGGCTTTATTTTTGTTTATTAGACTTGTTAAAATTGTTTTCTTCAGTGAATTTCTTCAGGGCCCTAATGCTTAGCTAAACATAGAACTATTAAAAATATTTTTCAAATAATTTTTTTAGATAACAGTAATAAGAGCTCACTTCTTAAATTTCCAGCCAAGCTTATATATATCATTGATTTCCATCCTCTACTCAATACAACACACTATTTTTTCATATAATTTTCCCACAACCTATCAGATGTTCCTTCCTCCATGCCACCTCACTCTGATTTTGAGAAAGCGGATCATTTTTATTTAAAGTTTTGATATTTTGTTCATCATGGACCTTTTGCATTAATTCTGAGCTTTAAAATAAATATTGTGAAACCCTGATCTCTACAAAAAATAAAAAAGTAAAATAGTCAGGCATGGTGGTACATGTCCAGTCCCTGCTATTCCAGAGATGAGGCGGGAGAATCGCTTGAGCCTGGGAGTTTGAGGCTACAGTGAGCTGTGATGGCACCACTGCACTCCAGCCTGGGCAACGGAGCAAGATCCCATCTCTTAATAAATAAAATAAAATTTAAAAATAAAAATCAATTAATCTTGTATTAAAATAGGAATCCTCTGAATATTTTTGGTGTCCTCTCCCTTTACATTTTGTGCCTCATCACGGCTCCCCCTGTTTTAGTCCTGCCCCTGATTAGAAGCTTCCAAATTTAATGGATTTTATGTATTTTTCTTACTTAGTTAGTTTTCCTATCATGTTAAAAACATCCTGGAGACTGATTTGAGTAATAATAAAAGTCCAGTCTTCTGCACAGCCACCTCAGTGTGAACTACTCTTTCTCTATTGCAATTCCCCTGTCTTGATAAAATCGACTCTGTCTAGGCAGTGGGCAAGGTGAACCCATTGGGCAGTTACAAATTTGGGGGCTTGTCCAGGATTGCCCCTGTGGCTACCTGCCCATGGTTTGGTAGCCCCCTCTGGCAAGGGATCCAGAGGCCAGCCCAAGTGGCCTCCTAGTTCTCTTGGACTAGGAGCTGGTTGTGGTACTGTTTACTGCTGGGGCACTGCTGACCCAATGTGCATGGATTTAACTGCAGTAGAGAACTAGTCCTGGGAAGATGTCCCTTAACTGTAGCCCTATCACAGGGTATCTGTCTGTAGCCTCATGTTGGGGTGTCTGTAGCCCCATTGTGGGTGTCTGTTTGTAGCTCCACCACAGAGTGTCATCTGTCTCAGTTCGGCTCCTGGGGAGGTCTCAGTTGGCTCTCCTTAACTAGTAGGAGAGTCTTGGTTCAGGAGACTTCTCCTTAATCACTTTGGGAGGCTGAGGTGGGCGGACCACAAGGTCAGGAGATCGAGACCATCCTGGCTAACATGGTGAAACCCTGTCTCTACTAAAAATACAAAAAAATTAGCCATGCTTGGTGGCGGGCGCCTGTAGTCCCAGCTACTTGGGAGGCTGAGGCAGGAGAATGGCGTGAACCTGGAAGGCAGAGCTTGTAGTGAGCTGAGATGGCATCACTGCACTCCAGCCTGGGCAACAGAGTGAAACTCCATATCAAATTTAAAAAAAAGAAAAGAAATAAACTGCTTACCATCACTTTGAGACAGCTTATGTGTCCATGGGTAAGTTATTATATACCTTCATTAAAACTTATTAATTTCGGCCGGGCGCGGTGGCTCAAGCCTGTAATCCCAGCACTTTGGGAGGCTGAGACGGGCGGATCACGAGGTCAGGAGATCGAGACCATCCTGGCTAACACGGTGAAACCCCGTCTCTACTAAAAAATACAAAAAACTAGCCGGGCGAGGTGGCTGGCGCCTGTAGTCCCAGCTACTTGGGAGGCTGAGGCAGGAGAATGGCGTGAACCCGGGAGGTGGAGCTTGCATTGAGCTGAGATCCGGCCACTGCACTCCAGCCTGGGCAACAGAGCGAGACTCCGTCTCAAAAAAAAAAAAAAAAAAAACAACTTATTAATTTCATGTGGGAAGTTACCTTATTACCAGACTCTAGCCAGGACAGCCAAGGTAACTAGAGTCTGGTAATAAGAGATGTAAAAGGATTTTTTTTTTTTTTTTTTAAGAAAAAAGAGCTCTATGCTTAAAATCAGTTTAATTAAAAGCTGATATACAAGCTATATGTATTTAAGAGGCCTTTATATTTTTCCTCTTCTTGAATTGAGTTTTTATGAAAATATTTTTTCTTCTCAGTACACTGAATTATTATTCTCCATTTTGTCTTCTTGCCACTCTTGATGCCCATATGAGAAAACTTAAGATAATTACTAACAGCCTGGGACTCCTGGGGAAAATCAGAGGAGGCACCACAGACCCCATTCTGGGAAAACCTCTGTTATTCTCACAGAAGCCCAGGAATTGAAAGAGAATAGATCTCTCTCAAAATCTAAGGCTCTATTCTGTTTTGCACGGTATTAGCTGACAGTTTTGACTTTTACAGGTATCAGAAATTACTCTGCATTATGAGAGAAACTTGGTGTGTAATAACTAGTTAGGAAATACACTTTTGGGGATGGTTAATGGCAGTTATGGGGGGTTACTCAGCTCTTTGATGTTTCAGTTAGAGAAGCAAGCTCTTGGCCACCTGGAAGAAAATGGAAATATCCACAACCCCCAATGAGAGATGAGACTATCGTGGGGGACAGGCTGATTACATAATGGGCTAATTGGCTTTGGTTTGCCTTGAAACAAAATGCATGATAGAAGCATTGCACTATCTTCTCCCGTGGTATTTCCCTCCTTTTGGGGGATCCGGTATTCAGTATAAAAGGACACCCTTAATTTTGGGGATCTTTCTTCCAGCTGTGCTTGCTTATTAGGCCTTAGAAACTGCATGCTTTCCTGGACCTGTTCCTCCAAGGGCTCCACCCTGAAACCAGTAATCCAATTAAGAAACTGGCAAATGAAAAATCTTACAACTACTGGATTTATATGTGTTGTGTGTGTGATGCTTATCTAAAAAAAGCTGGGCCAGGCGCAGTGGCTCGCACCTGTAATCCCAGAACTTTGGGAGGCTGAAGTGGGCAGATCACCTGAGGTCAGGAGTTCAAGACCAGCCTGCTAACATGACAAAACCCTGTCTCTACTAAAAGTACAAAAATTAGCCGGGCATATTGGCGGGTGCCTGTAATCCCAGCTACTCAGGAGGCTGAGGCAGGAGAATCACTTCAACTCAGGAGGCGGAGGTTGTGGTGAGCTGAGATCATGTCATTACACTCCAGCATGGGTGATAAGAGTGAGGCTCCATCTCAAAAAACAAAAAACAAAAAACAAAAACAACAAAAAACAAACAAACAAAAAAGCTCTGATTAATTGTCTTGGAAAAATAAGTGCTTAAATCAAATATTTTGTCAGAAAAATAGAAATTTAATGTATTTTGTTTATGTGACTTTAGTAATCTTTTGGAAATCCTGTTTTAAAGATTATGGCAAAACAAAATGTCTTCAAAATGTAGACATTTGTTCTCAATTAAGGTCAGATATCAGATTTGCTAAATGCTTTAAGGTCATAAACTACTTCCTTGACTTTTGAAAATTGTTCATTTTACCTACCTGGGAGCATTAGACTCTAGATATGGCCTGGGAACATGTGGAGTTAGCCATGCCCCCGCTAGTTATGCTGGAAACTGTCAGACCTTATCTTCACTTGTCTGATGTACTGGGCTCCACCCCTAGTACATAATTAAAAAGGCTTACTTACCAGGTTTTTCACCAAAAATAAAAGTTGCTAAGAGTTACATTGTAACATATAGTTGAGACTATTGGAGAAACAGTTTTACATACAACATGTAGGGAAAATAGAATGTGTTTTTGGTAAAAGATTACAAGAAGGCATGGGGATATGGCTTTTGTTAAAAGAAATGTAATTTTGTCTAATTCAAAGGGTTTTAAAAGTCATCTTAACCTAAAAGAGTAACGGGACAAAATTGAAGGTTTTTAAGCAAGGTGAAAATGGTTTGTGAAGGGTTGGTCTTGTAAAGAAAGTTCAAGACCAACTTGAGCAAGGGTTGAGCAAGTTGGCTAAGATTTGAAGGGAATTATTTAATTTTGAACATTAAAATGAAAGCACACTAACATGGGGGCCATAATTGGGGCCCATGTGTCCAAACAACAAAGGTTTCTCAGAAAATTAATCTGCTGTTTAACAGAAAATTGTAAAGGGTTCTAAAAGGTTTATGAAAATTTTACTTTATGGTCACACTAATTGAAACTGTATAGATTTATAAAATTTGATTTAAAAACTAGCCTTAGCATTAAAAAGGCACTAATGCAAAAATAAAATTTGGTTTTCTCTTTTGAAAAATATTTTCATGTAATATTAAAAGATAACGAAAGGTTTTATCTGCCCCTTTGGGTAAATGGCAAGGAAAAAAGGGGAGGTGAGAGAAGATACAGATTTGGTTGGCTTCATGCTGCCCTCATTGGGTCTTGTTGTTTGGAAAGCTGAGTCTCCTATCAGAGTAAAGGTTTTTCTTTTTTAAAAGTTTTGAGTTATCATTTTAACTAAATGAATGACTTATGGTGATGTGAGATTCTATTTTGTGATATCTAGTGTTTTACACCTCTGATATTTGATAAACCTTACAGGATCAAATTCTAAATTTAAAAAATAATTAGGTTCCCTAAAGTCCAAAAAGACATTAGGCTTATTTAATGTATTAAAACCACACAGGAAACATTGTCGAATATAAAATGGTGTTTAACTTTCTTTGGGTTATATTCATATAAATACGTTATTAGTATGTGTTACAAAATTGTATAAGATTCCTATAATTCTAATATGGCTTAGTATATATTATCAGTAATAATTATAATTTGTTAAATTATTGTGTGCCACAGAAGTAACAAATTTCCTTGTCAATTGTGTCTTTGACTGGGGCTGCCCTAAAATGTTTTTGTCATCCACAGACAATTGTTGTCTCATTTTGGTCCTTTTGAGAAGATGGTTTTATAATCAGCTATAAAACTTTTGAGAGGTGCTCTTGAATGCAAGTTTTCTGTTAACTCTAGAGATTATGACATCAGAATAAAGGAAAAATCTTTCAGGGCTCTCATGGAGAGCTGAAATGTTCATGAATATCAAGTAGAACAGGAGTTAAATGAATGGACTGAACTAATCGAAAACTGAGTAATGATTCTTGACTTTTTTTTGCTTAAAATATTGCTGATCCTTTTTTCTTTCCCAGAGCCAAGAAAACTTTTCTATTTACAGCTTTTAACAATTGAGTAAGGTATACTCCTATGAACAAAATTTGGAGCATATTTGTTTCTCTTTCTACCTGATTTCTTCGGAATTTGGAAACTATTTGTGAATATTCTCAACTTATGGTAGTATAGTTATTTGCATAAATGCAGTAAGAATCTGTTTTCTTTTTTAATAGGGCACAATTGGAAAAATGGGTCATTTTACCAAGGCTGGAATGGCATGCTTTCTTTTAAAGAATCAAACTTGACTTATAGAGTCAATAAAAACCCCTGGGGAAACCTGGCCTCATACCTTGTTTACACAGTCCCGTTACAAGGTTCTTGACCTGTGGTAAGTAAAGAATGTCACTTTCTAACAGGCCCCAGAGCCTCAAGTTTTCTACCTCAATAGGAGGAGAATTTACCCAACTCATAGGTATTTGAGTTACAAACTCATGGCTGGGCTCAGCTTTAAAAAAGTCTCATCTGAGATTCTTTATGAAACAGAGTTCCATCAAAGTCAATTTAAAAAGCCTATGTGAAAAATAGTTATTTCTGCTGCACTTTATGCAAATAATCAGGCCAAATACAATAAGACTAAAGTTTACTTTGTAAACAAATCAGTTCTATCATGATTTGTTTTTAATAAAAATAGGGACTGGAGAGAGAAAAATATGCTTCAAAAGAAAAACTATAGTACACCTATTGTTAGTTAATGCTTTCAAATGTTTACTTTTAAAACTGGGAATTGCACTCCTTATCCTAGTAGTCATTATTTACTTTATAGTATGCTGTCACTTAAATGAGGTACTAAAACTATGAAACTATAGATGACAATACTAATGCCTTTGCCATGCAAGCCTTGGAACCCCAGCTGGACCTGCATGAGTATATTCAGACAGTTGCAAAGCAGGTCCACTCGTCTTACCTTGGGGTCAACACCTACCCCCCCCATACCCCTGATCAGCAAGAAGAAGTTAGAGTGATCTTTGCCCTTTTTCCATCTTCATTAGCCAAAATCTTAAGGTTAAGATGTTATAAAACCCAAAGGGAGGGATTGGTACTGCCATTGTGAAATTGTAACTGAGACAGTGAAAGAGATTTGAGCTAACCAACTTTATCTTGTTTCTAACCTCCAAGCTGTCCTTGTTCATTCCTGGGCACAGACTGAATTAACTTTGGGAGGAATTTAGTTTATAGTTGAAAACAATGACAGTAACAGCCCTTTCCCAAAACAAACCTTCTTCTTGCCTGAGGACTACACTGCCTTTATGAGACTAAGAAATTAGCCATAATATTAGGAATTATGGTTTAGGAGTCATGCAACTGAAGGCTACAAGATTCTGACTCCCTCTGAACTGCTCCTAAGATATTTTGCAGACCCTACAGTTGATGGATCAGCTGGCACCACCCAGATTGATAAACTTGTTCATATGATCTTGTGGCCCCCATCCAGAAACTGACTCAGCACAAGAAGACAGCTTTGACTCCCTATGATTCTGTCTCAACCCAATCAGCACTCCCAGCTCACTGGCTTCCCCCCACCCACCAAATTGTACATAAAAACTCGGCTGGGCACGGTGGCTCATACCTGTAATCCTAGCACTTTGGGAGGCCAAGGTGGGTGGATCACGAGGTCAAGAGATTGAGACCATCCTGGCTAACATGGTGAAATCCTGTCTCTACTAAAAATACAAAAATTAGCCAGGCATGGTGGCTTGCGCCTGTAGTCCCAGCTACTTGGGAGGCTGAGGCAGGAGAATCGCTTGAACCTGGGAGGTGGAGGTTGCAGTGAGCTGAGATCACGCCACTGCACTCCAGCCTGGTGACAGAGTGAGACTCCATCTCAAAAACAAAACAAAACAAAATGAAACCTCTGATCCCTGAATGTTCAGGGAGACTAACTTGAGTAATAATAAAACTCCAGTCTCCTACAAACAAACAAACAAACAAGACAAAAAAAAAAATTCTGCTTATTCTAAGGTCAAGAAGATAGCAATAAGAAGAAGCCTTATTGCTTGCCTTTCATATTTAGAACTACAATCCATCTGAAATTTATTTTGTGTATAGTGTGACAGTTGAAAATATGTCATTGTGTTGTCTTTTGGCTACCATAGTTTCTTGACAAGAAGTCCATTATAATCTTTTTTTTTTTTCCTATGTGTAATGTGTTTTTTTACTTTGGTTACCTTGGAGGTTTTCTCTTTGTCTTTGATTTTAATATATGTTTAAATATGACATGCTTAGGGTGTGTGTGTGTGTGTATGTGTGTGTGTGTGTGTGCATGCAAACAGGTATTTATCCACTTGGTGTTTCTCAGCTTGTTGGATTTGCGGTTTGGTATCTGTCATTAATTTTGGAAGATGCTTAGCCTTTTCTTTTCTCCAAAATAATTCATCTCCATTCTCTCTCTCCTCTTTTTCTAGAATTTCAGCTATATGTCTATTAGACCATTTGATATTGTTCCACAGCTCTTACATGCTTAGTTTTTTCCCCCTACTTTTTTCACATTGTGCTTTATTTGGGGTAGTTTCTACTGGTCCATCTCCAGGCTCACCGATTCCCGTCTTGGCTGAGTTGAGTTGGTCGATGAACCTGTTGACAGTATTCTTCATATCTGTTACCAAGGCTTTTTGTTTCTATCATTTCCATTTGATTCTAATAGTTTCCAGCTCTCTGCTGAAATTACCCACCTGAGATTGCATATTCCAACTTTTCCACTAGATTTTTTAATATATTAATCATAGTTATTGTAATTATTTGTCTGTTAGTTCCAAAATCTGTGTCATATATGTTGATGGCTTTGTCTCTTGGCAATGTGGATCTTTTCTGTTGCTTTTCTGTATGTATGCCTTGGAGTATGCCCTTGAAAGCCTGACATCTTGTGTGAGCCAGAAGAGATGCAGGTAAATAGATTTTACGCCTGGAAATGGGCCCATCTTTCCTTCTGCTGAAGCTTTGTGTGGGAGTGGGAGTCAATCTAGGCAGGAACTGAGCTGGGCCTGGGGTTTCTTGTTCTGTGGTTACACTCAGTGCACTGAAGCTTTAAATTCCTCTAGGGTTACCTTATGTTCAGGGTAGGCCTGGTTCCTCAGAGGGTTTTTCTCGGTGTTGACCACTCCCTCAGCTTTAGGTCTTTCCTCAGCTGAGTCCCAGAGACAGTTTGTCTTCACACTCCCACCCTGTGCCTGCAGGCCTGCTTGCCTTGAGGTGGTCGGGGGATGGGCATGTTCCATTGTTCTGATTGAGATCTTGGGGATCCTGCCTGCTCCGGTTCTGAGTCCAGCATGTGTTCCTGTCCCACCACGGATGGAGGACTTTTTCCATTCCCTTGACCAGGCTGCAATAGGGCTTTGCCAGTACCATAAAGACACGGACTGTGTTGCCCTTCCCCTGGAAGCCAAAGCTTTTGCTCTGTGGCAGGAACAGGGTGAGGGAGTAGGGTAGGTTCTGTGCATTTCCCTTGGTGGCCGCATCACCAGGATCCCTTCCTCAGGACTCTCTCACAGTTGTGTGAGCACCCCAGTGGAAGGAGGTGGAGAGAGCTTGCAAGTAGGTCCAAATCCTTCCTAAATCTCTCTGCTCTGGCTACATTCAGCCTTGTTGGGTAAAAATTATAGAGGGCCATTGTTTTGAACTAAGCTCATGTACTAGGCCCCAGCAGTCCAGACTGAAAATCAACATGGAGTCACTCTTGCTAAAGCTCCATATCACCAAACCCAAACTAAGAAGAAATCAGGAGAGCGAGATAACAGCCTGTTTTCTGAGTAGGCCAGTCTCAATCTCCAGTGGGTGTGACAATGAGGTTTCCCTTGCATTAATCCTCACACAAAAGAAGCAGAACCTGATGGTCACTGATTAGTTATTTTCCTATTGTTCTGTCTCCCTGTTCTCCTCTTACAAGAAAAGTAGCTTTAAAATGACTGATATACTCTTTGTTCTTTGTTTCTGCTTTCTTCAACCCTTTGTCTGTTTATAAAACCAAACTCAGCTCATTGGAACACATCCTGTTTCATGGAATGGAGTGTTGCCCAATCTTATAGTCATAATAAAGCCAATTGAGACCTTGAAGTTAAATGTACTGTAATTTTTTTCCTTTGCCCACTGTTAGCAATGCATTATGTATGTTAGCAGAATCCTTACCAGTGTCCTGGGACCTCTGCTGCAGGTAAGCAAGTGCCTGTGTCTGTCTTTTCTGGGAGGTGTCTGTCTTTCCTGTGATACCAGGTTATTTAGCTGCTCTCCAATCTCAAATCTCGGATGGGTTCAGGAAAAGTTGTGAAGTTGTAAATTGCTCTGTGTTAGTTTTGTTGTCGTCAACTGAAGAATCATGAGGTTCATAAATCTGGAAAGGAGAGCTTTATTTCTCACGAAGGATTGCAGCCTGCAGACTGGCCGTGCAGTAGGTTTGGAAGCGTGGCCTCCAGCAGAGACCATAATAAGCAGGCACTTTGAGAAAGGAACGAGTGGAACAGCAATGTATACCCAGTGGGTTGGCTAAGTGTACTTATTTAACAGGTTACAACAGAAGCTATGAATAGTCACAAGGTGGGGTGTGTGCATAGTAAGCACACGTGCTTGTTACATACATCCCATGTTCACTTTGGGTGGAGACTTACCACTTCATGCAGTAAACATTAACTTAATGTTTAAATGCAGTAAAATTAGGCTCTATATGTCAACAGGTAAAACAGAGAGGACAGAGGCATCCTATGCTCAGTCTCTGTAAACCAGCCAAATCCAGTCCACTTCGGGTCGGTGGTCTCTTACCAGAGGGTTGTTGTGTAAATCAGCAGTGGAGCAAGTCTTTCCAAAGGGCTGGGTTTGGTTTAACCCTTAGGAAGGGAAGTCTGATCGTAGTTAGCAAGGTGGGGTATAGCGAAGTGTGCTGACCTTCCCTCCTGTCCTGGCTCAGAACTCAGTTTTTAAGATTTCTCTGAGGTCCCCTTGACAAGCGGGGGTCCATTCAGTTAGCTGAGAGGCTTAGGATTTTATTTTTATTTCTCACTGTTTCTGCTGGTGCTCTTATAAGGGGTGGAGGGGAGGGGATGGGGAGTGGGGAAACTGCTCTTTCCAGCCCTCTATATCCCTAGTGGAACCAGGAGTCCACATCCTTTTTGCATAGTTTTTCTTTTCTTTGAGTTTTAACTATCATTTGTGTTTTTAAAATCATATTTATTATTTTATATTCTTTTTCAGTTTGTCATCCTCTTATCTAAATTATTGGGGGTTCTAAACCTGCTGTCTCCACGTGATCACTAAAACACTTGGTGTTCCTGGCGGGTCATCTATAACCACTTTGGTTTTCAGTTTCCACTTTATTTTTCAAATCTGATAGCTTGTTATATTGTATCCAGATTTTCTAGAATTTATACTGAGACAGTATTTCAGTAAAATAGACTATTGTATTGCAGAACCCATAAGTCCCAGAAGATAGTGTTCAATCTGTCAAGTGTGAGGTGAGATTAATTACATTTTCCTGAGCTTAGTTTACATCTCATGCATTCTTTCTTAGGAATTCTTGAGGTTATTCTCTAACCCAGGGGTCCCCAACTCCCGAGGCATGGACAAGTACCAGTCCGTGGCCTGTTAGGAACTGGGCCACACAGCAGGAGGTAAATGGTGGGCAAGTGAGAATTACTGCCTGAGGTCTGCCTCCTGTTAGCTCAGCGGGGCATTAGATTCTCATAGGACTGTGTGAACCCTATTGTGAACTGCACATGCGAGGGATCTAGGTTGCGATCTCCTTATGAGAATCTAATGCCTGATGATCTGGGGTGGAACAGTTTCATCCTGAAACCACTCCTCAACCCCCATCTCAGTCTGTAGAAAAATTATCTTCCACAAAATCAGTCCCCGATGCCAGAAAGGTTAGGGGCCACTGCTCTAACCAGATGAGGGAATAAACCAAGACACAGGAAGGAAAGAGGGGCTCTACCCCAGAAGAGCATTAAGAGGTCCAAAGATGGCCGGGCATGGTGGCTCACGCCTGTAATCCCAGCACTTTGGGAGGCTGAGGCGGGTGGATCACGAGGTTAGGAGATCGAGACCATCCTGGATAACACGGTGAAACCCCATCTCTACTAAAAATACAAAAAATTAGCCAGGCGTGGTGGTGGGTGCCTGTAGTCCCAGCTACTCCGGAGGCTGAGGCAGGAGAATGGCTTGAACCCGGGTGGCGGAGCTTGCAGTGAGCCGAGATGGTGCCACTGCACTCCAGCCTGGGCGACAGAGCAAGACTCTGTCTCAGAAAAAAAAAAAAAAGAAGTCCAAAGATGACAGTAGCAGACCAGCCTGGAGAGAAAGTCGGGCAATCTGAAGTAGGAATGGATGGTCTCCCCAGGGAGGACTCTAGGGGAGAGGAAGGATGCCACAAATAAATTTTATGATATAGTGCTGAAAAAAGAATTAAAGTTATAATAAAGGCAAATAATGCAAGAAAAAGGGAGACAATAAGGACTTCCGGAAAAAAAAAAAAAAAAAAGCCCAGAAATTCATGGTTTAAAGAAAAGGTAAGAACAAAGTAAGGCTGCTAACATCCAGCTCACAAGCCCAAAACTTAACCGTGTTGCCAGGGTAGTTAGGAATGCAAGCAGAGATTTAAGTCAATTATGCAATGTTATCCAGCTAACCAATGGAAGAACTAAAATCCAATGGTGCAATATCACGATGGGAGAAGAGGAGGTAAGGAGTGGTGGGGAGGAGGGTGGGTACTAAATCCTTGTTATACTTTCAGATAACTGCCTGGGTTCAGAGTCAAGAACTAGAGGTGAGTAGAAAGGGAAACAGACACAGTGGGAGTGGCCTGGGGTGGGAGGCTACAGGGAAGCGCAGGCTGCCACTTCCATACTAGCTGCCCTCTTGTAGTTCATGCATTGCCTTGGACGTATATTACTTTCATAAAAATAAAAATGTAGAGAAACCCCATAATGTGCAATCCATCAAAAGTATTCACATAGTTACTGTGAGTAACACAACGATACAAAGATAAAAATAAAGATCCAGAGGCAGAAAGAGTGAAAACAAGAGAAGGAAGGAGAGATTTGTTGTGGAAGTAGGGTTGAGAAGATAAAAGGACAGAGTAACAGGAGGTAACACAAGCTCTACTGGAGACTGCCCGAGAGCACCAAGCAGGGGGTGATGCAGAGGATGGAGTTGCCTCTAATTCAGGGAAACGCTTGGTTGCTTGAGCGTTTTAGGTGCTGGTGAGCCCAGTTCTACATCTGAAAGTGGATTCGATAAGTGCTTTCAGACGCTGGAAGCCTGAGGAATCTGGACGCCCAACCATTCTCTGGCTGGATGCCTGACAGCTCTCAGGTGGATCAGGGTGAAATCTCCATCCTCAGTTTCTAAAGATCATAACAAAAATCCAGAAGGTGTATAAAGTAGCTTGCCCCCACTCCTGCAAAACATTAGGAGTGGCACAATGTATATTTTTAAAAGAATTCCGTGGCTGGGCGCGGTGGCTCACGCCTGTAATCCTGGCACTTTGGAAGGCTGAGGCGGGTGGATCACAAGGTCAGGAGATCGAGACCATCCTGGCTAACACGGTGAAACCCCACCTTTACTAAAAATACAAAAAATTAGCCGGGCGAGGTGGTGGGTGCCTATAGTCCCAGCTACTCGGGAGACTGAGGCAGGAGAATGGCGTGAACCCGGGGGCTTACAGTGAGCTGAGATCGCGCCAGTGCACTCCAGCCTAGGGAACAGAGTGAGACTCTGTTTCAAAAAAAATAAAAAATAAAAAAGGGAAGAAAGAAAAGAAAAAAACTAAAATAAAAGCATCACAAAATGTGTCTTAAAAGGAAAAATTCTGCCAAGTTCTCTTTAACCTTTAATCTCAAAATACTCAGATAATTTAATGAGGCGAGAATAGCACTTAGACATTTTTCTCCCTTGACGCAACTGTTTGGCGGTTAGGAATAATAATACCAACGATCTAGAGCTATTTTTCTCAAAAGCCCATCATCTGTCAAAACGCATCTGGCAGAGCCTTGCGGGAGAAGGAGGATGAGGAAGGGAGAGGAAGGAGAGCCCCAGCCCATCAGCAGCCTAAGTGCAGGGTGTTCTACTCTCTGCTGTAAGAACTTTAAATTTCAGAAGAGGTGGCAAGTAGCAGAGAATAATGGGAGCTACTAAGTACCTGCTGAGAGAACAAATGTATTGCTGTAAATTATTTAATGAATTGCTTTGTTCTAAGAAACTGCTTTGGGAAGTGGGGCGCTGCTGATGGGTGAGAGGAGCGGATTGCAAAGCAGCTGAGAGTCTCATAAAACCCTCAGGTCGCCTTAGTAAAGGGAGGGAGCAAGCAGGGGGCAGAAAACAGTAAGCTGCATGACTAAAGAATAAGGAAAGTAACATTTACTGAGCACCACCTGTGTGCAGCACTGTGCTTGACTTAGGCAAGTGGCTCTCAGCTGTCTGCTCCCTGGCTGACAAGTGCCCTGGTGGGAGAAAGCATTGAAGTGGAAGGAAAGGCAGGCAGCTTGAGTTCAGCCTCAGCTCTGCCCTAACATTATAAAACCATGATGGTGTTGACAAAAGCAGTCAAACTCTGTCAAATATTTATGGAGATTTATTCTGAGCCAAACATGAGGACCATGACTTCTGACACAGCCTAAGGAGGTCGTGAGAACATGTGCCCAACGTATACCTCACATGTATTGATTGATGCCTTATGTCTCCCTAAAATATATAAAGCCAAGCTATAACCCATGGAGACATAAGACTTCAGTCAATCCATGTGAGGTATACATTTGGTCCTGAAAGGTGGGACAACTGGAAGGCAGGTGGAGTTGGGGCTCACAGATGGATTCAAAGATTTTCTGATCAGCAGTTGGTTGAAAGAGTTAAGATATTGAGAGGTGACAATGTGCTGGCAACCCTCACTCTCAGTGCCTCCTCAGCCTCTGGCCTCGAAGTCCACTCTGGTGGTGCTTGAGGAGCCCTTCAGCCCACCATGGCACCGTGGGAGCCCCTCTCTGGGCTGGCTGAGGCTGGAGCCTCCTCCCTCTGCTTGTGGGGAGGTGTGGAGGGAGAGGCGCGGGTGGGAACCAGAGCTGCGCTCACAGACCAGTGTGACTTCTGGCTGGCGCCAGTGTGGGCTCAGCTGGCCCTGCACACGGAGCGGCCAGCCGGCGCTGCTGCCCAGAGCAGTGAGGGGCTTAGCACCCGGGCCAGCAGCTGCAGAGGTTGCGACGGGTCCCCCAGCAGTGCCGGCCCGCGAGTGAGGCACTCAAAATTCTCACCGGGCCTTAGCTGCTTCCTGGCGGGGCAGGCTTGGGACGTGCAGCCTGCGATGTCTGAGCTCCCGCCCTGCGATGGGCTCCCACACGGCCTGAGCCTCCAACCGCCCCTGCTCCATGGACCCCTGTCCCATCCACAGCCCAAGGGCTGAGGAGTGCAGGTGCAACTTGGGACTGGTGGGCAGCTCCGCCTGCAGCCCTGGTGCAGGATCCACTGGGTGAAGCCAGCTGGGCTTCTGAACTGGATGGGGACTTGGAGAACTTTTATACCTAGCTGGAGAATCCTATGTGCACCAATCAGCACTCTGTATCTAGCTAACCTAGTGGAGATGTGGAGGACTAGCACTCTGTGACTCTGTGTCTAGCTCAAGGATTGCAAATGCACCAGTGAGCACTCTGTGTCTTGCTCAAGGTTTGTGAATGCACCAGTTGGTACTCTGTATCTAGCTAACCTAGTGGAGACTTGGAGGACTAGCACTCTGTGACTCTGTGTCTAGCTCAAGGATTGTAAACGCATCAGTCAGCACTCTGTGTCTAGCTCAGGGTTTGTAAATACACCAATTGGTACTCTGTATCTAGCTAACTCGCACTCTGTGACTGTGTCTAGCTCAAGCATTGTAAATACACCAATCAGCACTCTGTCAAAGCAGACCAATCAGCTCTCTATAAAGTGGACCAATCAGCTCTCTATAAAATGGACCAATCAGCAGGATGTGGGTGGGGCCAGATAAGGGAATAAAAGCAGGTTGCCCCAGCCGGAACCCCTTGGCTTCCCTTCCACGGTGTGGAAGCTTTGTGATTTCGTTCTTTGCAATAAATCTTGCTGCTGCTCAGTCTTTGGGTTCACATTGCCTTTATGAGCTGTAACACTCACTGTGAAGGTCTGCAGCTTCACTCCTAAAGCCAGCGAGACCACAAACCCACCAGGAAGAAGGAACAATTCCAGACGTGCTGCCTTTGAGGGCTGTAAGACTTACCACGAAGGTCTGCAGCTTCACTCCTGACAGCGAGAGCACTAACCCACCCCACCAGAAGGAAGAAGCTCCAGACACATCTGAACGTCTGAAAACTCCGGGCACCCCATCTTTAAGAACTGTAACACTCACCGCGAGGGTCCGCGGCTTCATTGTTGAAGTCAGTGAGACCAAAAACCCACCAATTCCAGACACAATATTATCTAAAGAGTTGTAGTCAGCAGAAAGAAATGCTTGGGGTTAAGATAAGCGGGAGGTTATGGAAGCCAAGGTTCTTGTTGCATAGGTGAAATTTTTAGGTGAACTCTTAGAAGCAATAAATAGCAAATGTTTCCTGTTTAGACCTTTAAAAGGTGCTAGGCTCTCAGCTAATCTCTGTAGGATTGGGAGAATCTGGAAGGGAAAAGATCTAGTTACATGAATGCAGTTTTTATTTTTTTTTTTTTAAGTCTCAGTTTGTCACGTAGGCTGGAGTGCAGTGGTGCAATCTCGGCTCACTGCAAGCTCCGCCTCCCAGGTTCACGCCATTCTCCTGCCTCAGCCTCCAGAATAGCTGGGACTACAGGTGCCCGCCACCACGCCCGGCTAATTTTTTTTGTATGTTTTAGTAGAGACGGGGTTTCACCGTGTTAGCCAGGTTGGTCTCTATGATCTGAACTTCTGATCCGCCTGTCTGGGCCTCCCAAAGTGCTGGGATTACAGGCGTGAGCCACTGCACGCAGCCAAAATTAGCCACTTTTTAAGTAAAAAGTAATCCTGGCTGGGCTGGTGGCTCACACCTGTAATCCCAGCACTTTGGGAGGCCGAGGCGGGTGGATCATGAGATCAGGAGATCCAGACCATTCTGGCTAACATGGTGAAACCCTGTCTCTACCAAAAATACAAAAAATTAGCTGGGCGTGGTAGCGGGCACCTGTAGTCCCAGCTACTCGGGAGGATGAGGCAGGAAAATGGTGTGAACCCAGGAGGCGGAGCTTGCAGTGAATCGAGATCGTGCCACTGCACTCCAGCCTGGGCGACAGCGCAAGACACTGTCTCAGGAAAAAAAAAAAAGGGAAGAAAAAAAGAAAAAAGTAATCCTAATCCCTTAGTGTTTTCCCCTCCACTGTTCCTGCTTATAACTAAGGTTTTGCGGACCTTCTCCTTTTTTTTTTTTTTTTTTTAAGACAGAGCCTCTCTCTGTGGCCCAGCCTAGAGTGCAATGCCACAATCTTGGCTCACTGCAACCTCTGCTTCCTGGGTTCAAGTGCTTCTCCTTCCTCAGCCTCCCAAGTAGCTGGGATTACAGGCACCCGCCACCATACCCGGCTAGTTTTTGTAAGTTTTTAGTAGAGATGGGGTTTCACGACCAGCCAGGCTGGTCTTGAACTCCTGACCTCAAGTGATCCACCTGCCTCGGCCTCCAAAAGTGCTGGGATTACAGGTGTGAGCCAATGTGCCCAGCCCTCCCCTCCCCCCCACTTTTTTTTTCCAGCTGCAAAAGACTTCTGGAGTTTAAAAGGATGCTGGAGACCATCAAGGGATAAGCACACGTCCAGATCTAGAGTCTGAAACTGAGGAGAGTTGACAGAGTGGATGGAAAGAGAACAAAGTAGAGCCAGCGAAGTATGCTGACCGAGTATCCCCTGAGGGGTTTCCAAAAGGGTCCAGGAGCAGTACCCAGTCTCTGGTCTTGTTGCTTCCGGCATCTCTGGAAGTGATGACATGTCTCTGCCATATGGGTAGCTTCAGCTGGGATAAATCAAGTCTACTTTCCTCTCTACCTTCATTCAGATATTACTGGCCATGGTTCGTTCTTCTTCATAGGGTTTGCTTTTGAAGTCACGGTCCTCATGGCCCAGTTTCAGGGAGACTGGATCAAAGAAACTCGGCCTCAGTAACAGAAAAGAAATTTCAACATACATTATTGTGTTTTTAGCTTTGTAAACAGGATATTTAATCTGCAGCAACTTTCTTTTCTTCTTTTCTTTTCTTTTTTTTTTTGAGACAGAGTCTCTCTCTGTCACCAGGCTGGAGTACAGTGGCGCAATCTCAGCTCACTGCAACTTCCACCTGCTGGGTTCCAATGGTTCTCCTGCCCCAGCCTCCCCAGTAGCTGGGATTACAGGCGCCTGCCACCATACCTGGCTAATTTTTGTACTTTTAGTAGAGACGGGGTTTCACCATGTTGGCTAGGATGGTCTCTATCTCTTGACCTCGTGACCTGCCTGCCTCAGCCTCCCAAAGTGCTGGGATTACAGGAGTGAGCCACCACGCCCGGCCAGGAACCATTTTTAAAACTCTCCTTTTCTTGTCAATTTATATTTAGGTGAACACATAGTTTATCATTTAAACTAAGAGGAAGCACTAGTGATAATAATATCATTCAGGGCTCTACTGGAGAAGCAAGCCTACCAGGAATGATACAGAGGAAAGAATTTATTGTAGAGCCAACCTCTGCAGTTGTGGGAGCTGATGACCAAGTCCTCACAAGGTTGTTACACACATGGACCGGGGCATGCAGCTGACACACTTCTGCCTTCCAAAGTGTGCTCACGTTTCTCTTGTGCCCACCCTAACCTGGAAACGTACAGGAAAAAGAATTCTGGGAAATAAAGCTCCCACTTAGCAAAATCGACAGGATGCAAAGTCACCAGAACAGAGCACATAGGGCAAGAGTGCCCAGGCAAGCTGGATGGCTGCACCCACCGGTCCCCCAAAGCTCCTGGGGCGCCTTCCTAGGAATTCCTCTCTCAGTTTTTGCCACCTCCATGTCTGGGTTACAAAGCCCAAAGAACTGGTCCGAAAAACCTCGTCTGTGAGGGTGCTGAGGGGCAGACTTGGAACTCTGGGAGACTCAGACGTCAGCAAATTCAGTCCCTCTGTGTTGGGATATGATTGGACAATTCAGGCTGCTGCTGGGCATAAGTGCTGCCTAATTCTTACTGTATGCTTTCACTTTTCCAACTCCCCCTATATTACTTGGTCCATTTACCTAATACATATGCTCTGTGCTAGGCACTGTCTGCTTCCTGCACTAGACAGGAGGGATTCTGTCTCAGTGGAAGCTCTGTCTTCTACTGAGGAGACAATCACTTCTGACAGAGCCACATGGAACCTCTCCTCTCAGATCCTGGAGATCTGAGTCTTAGCACTGCGCTTGGCTGTGTTCAATATGTCTTCTGAATGAATCTGTGAGTGAATGAATGAACCAATAAACACAATTGAAGAGCAGGGCACCTTTCCAAGAAGGTTCATTGTTTTGTCAATGAAAAATGGGGAGAGGCCTGGCGCGGTGGCTCACACCTGTAATCCCAGCACTTTGGGAGACCGAGGCGGGCAGATCACGAGGTCAGGGGATCGAGACCATCCTGGCTAACATGGTGAGACGCTGTCTCTACTAAAAAATACAAAAAATTAGCCGGGCATGGTGGTGGGCGCCTGTAGTCCCAGCTACTCTGGAGGCTGAGGCGGCAGAATGGCGTGAACCAGGGAGGCGTAGCTTGCAGTGAGCCGAGATCGTGCCACTGCACTCCAGCCTGGATGACAGAGCAAGACTCCGTCTCAAAAAAAAAAAAAAAAAAAGTGGGGAGAACTGTTCCGAAACTCTTGCCCCAGGGCACACGATTCAGGCCTATGTCACTTGTGATCCAGGCACACATGGAATGCAGGGCACAGCCGACCTGGGGAGACTCGGACACAGTGAGAGTTCTAGCTACTAATTTCATTCAGGACCTTAATGGCATTTTAAAATGGCTTTTGTATTTAATTATAGATAACATAGGTAAGTATAGGCAAGTGATTACTTAAAGGCATGCAGACACAGGAAATCCAAGAACACTAATAGGTTTTTAATGACCAGTTATTTATTGTATTGCAAGTTTAATTAAATTGCTTCCTTCAAATGCAACACAGTGCTGATTAATAAAAATATGTTTTCTATTTATGTGATATGAATACTTATTATCCCATCATACTTTACAGACAAAATAAGACTTCATAAATGTGGATGCAAATTATATTTAACTTGTACCAATAGATTAGAGATTCAACTACACTAATCTTGATGCAATTAGGTGAATTTAAAAGGACTTTGAACCAATTTTATTTTCATGAAGATAGTAGTCTTGGAATGATTCTCACACTTTTCTATGGCCCTTATGTTCTCATCGTTATAAAAAGAATGCTTGATTTTAAATTCTGCCACCCCCAATATGGAAAATTGAGCATGCAACCCCCCACCCCACAACCCTCCTTTCCTTTGGTTCTGTGCTGAAAGTTGTTTAGAACAGACTCTGAAAATAAGAGACAATCTCAGGGAGTTGTTTAGAACAGACCCTGAAAATAGGAGACAATCACTTCTGACAAGCCACATGGAACCTCTCCTCTCAGATCCTGGAGATCTGAGACCCCTTCACCTCCTCACTTAATCTCCAGATCTTGCTTGAGACAAAATGCTGGAATATAGAGGAGGGAGGCTAGAGTCTAGTACACACAGGGATTTTTGTGCAATGGCATGTAGTAAATTGTAAATGAAATCCTAGTTGCCCAATAATGCCCTGGTGTCTATCCTGCTGGGGTCTTTAGTAAATAGGAGTCATTGTTCGCCTTCCTGGCAAGCAGCGCTTATGCTGTGAGTGGGTGAGACTGCTCTGGGGGCAGCAGAGTTAGGATGTTGGAAATTACAATGAGGCCTGATCGTCTCTGAACCACTAACCCAGGCAGATGGCATCTACCATCATTGGAACTTGGCTGATTTCCAACATATCCGTGTCCTTAATCTTGCGATCACTTAGGCATGGCATTTAGAAAGGGCTGGAAGATTTGCGAGCTCCCTTTCAAGCCATAAGGTAGATCAGTAGCATCACCCATAAAAATAACACCTGGAACTGAGGGAGACATCCTTCCCACCCACTGTCTTGGCAAGATTTAAAATTTAAATATACAGTTGCTATAAGTATAGAATCTTAGAGTTGTAGAAACCTTAAAGATAATTGGCCCAATCTCGCAGCCAATGCAAGAGTTTCATCTGCACTCTGTCTAGGACAGAGGTGGCAGGCCAGTCACATCATGTTTCTGTTCTCTGGTGTGGAGTTGTCTGGGAGACAACTGTCCATGCCTTCTTGGATGCAGGTGAGATCAGGTGGCTAGTTCACACTAGTGGGTGGAGTGGAAGTGACATGTGTCACTCAGGCCTGAGTTGTTGCTGTGCACAGTCCTCTGGCTGGAAGCAGAGGACTCTAAGACCCTACAGTGTGGCAGGGCAGCAGGATGGGGTGTGAGTTCTGCATCATCATTTGCAGGGTAGACATCTACTGACCATGATACTGATCATGTCCATGCTGGACATGATCGGAAACCAACTTTCATTGTGTTAAGGCATGGACATTTTGGGGTTGGGTGTATTACAGTTACTAGCATTACCCTAGCTAGTGCACAGATGATCGTCCAGTTACTTCTTGAATATCGCATGCTGAAAAACTTACTGCTTTACAAGGTAGCCCACTCTATTTCTGGATTAATGGAGCAGCATTCTTTATCATGAATCAAAATTCCCCTTCCCACTACCTACCATGCACTGGCCTCAACTCTGCCACAATTCAAATTCCATTTTTTAGAAGCAGATCTTGTATTTTCAAAGGTTTATATTTACTGATAGTTGAAATACAGCTTTATTGTGGGAATACTGAAGGACTAGGAATGGTGTTATACACCCATTGCACCACTAAGCATTTGAATATCAGGATGTGACTAGATCAAGCTTATGGGTGAAACTGTAAGGAATGAATCATAGCCCTTAAGGATGAAATGCACAGGCTTAGATCTGAACTCTACACCCTGCCACACACACTCTGAGTGTCCCTTCTCGCCTTCAGCATTTTAGCAGAAGCCCATCTCTACAATGGCGTTGCAAACCCACAGCATTTGGGAGCTGGCATTTTTCCAAAAGCAAAGCTACAGTAATATTTTCGATCCTGTGTATTCTTCTTTTTTTTTTTTTTTTTTTTGAGACGGAGTCTCGCTGTGTCTCCCAGGCTGGAGTGCAGTGGCGTGATCTCGGCTCACTGCAAGCTCTGCCTCCCGGGTTCACGCCATTCTCCCGCCTCAGCCTCCCAAGTAGCTGAGACTACAGGCGCCCGCCACCACGCCCGGCTAGTTTTTTGTATTTTTAGTAGAGACGGGGTTTCACCATGTTAGCCAGGATAGTCTCGATCTCCTGACCTCGTGATCCACCCGCCTCGGCCTCCCAAAGTGCTGGGATTACAGGCTTGAGCCACCGCGCCCGGCCAATCCTGTGTATTCTTCTAAAACCTTGTCCACTCTCATCAAAAAGTGGAGTCTATTTCTCTGATCCTTTCTCTGGGTGTGCTTTTGTAACCACCTTGAGGAACAGAATGCAGAGGAAGTGCCACTGCCTGCCCTCTGAGGCAAGATTGTAAAAATGAGACTTGGCTCACTTTCCAAGGTTGTGCCACCCTGGTGCTCAGTTAACATGGAAAGGCCACATAATGGTGTCTGGCGAAGATCAACCAGCACTGACTGCCAGGCACACAGGCCTTCTGTGGACCCCCATATCCAGCCTTTGAGCTGAGTGGGGGAGAGATAAGCTGTTCCTACTGAGTCCTGCCCAAATGGTAGATGCATGAGCAAAATAAATACCACCATCGTTTTCAACTACCATGTTTTTGGGGTAGTTTTTTACGCCACAAAAGACAACTGCAACATTTCACTCTGACATCCTGTGACAAAGCTATACAAATGCTGCTCCTGTTCTTCGGTGTGTGAGAGCAGGCACGACAACACAGCTATCCCAGGCCCACCAGATGATATTCTCGCAAACAGCAAACAAACAAAAAGTTGAGGTATTGCTCGTCACAAGAGGGCATTAGCTGTGGGAGTCTGCCCGCAGACCCTGACCCAAATGACAGATGAATGAAACGTACACTGACACACAGATACACTGTTTTGCCAGTCCTGCTGAGTGTCCAACCGCCTACACACCAAGAGAGGTTTGTCGCTGTGGCTGGCCACTCAACTGGACTGGCAAAACAGAATATCTGTGTGTCAGTGTATGTTTTATTCATCTGTCGTTTGAGTCAGGGTCTGCGGGCAGACCCCTGAAGCTAATGCCCTCTTGTGAGGAACAATACCTCAACTGGTGCCCTCTCTGAGGTGCACAATACCTCAATAAGTCATGATTTCAAATATTTGGAGGGCCATGTGGACAAGGGACCAGATTTCATTCCCAGTTGCTTATAGAAGGAAAAACAGATAAAAGTTCCTGAAAGATGGACACAGGCCTGGTATGTGGAAGGACTTTCTAAGTCGTGGGATCCCGTAATAAACCAGACCGTCATTTGAGGGGGTGAGGCTGGCAGTTCTCCATCACTGGCAATGTCTAGGCAGAGGGGGTGACCACCTGGCTGCAGGGGTGGTAGTGTGAAACCAGGATGGTTGAATGAGGAAGTTTTAAATTTGACTCTGTGATTCTATAACTGACTTGCCTTTGCAACGTCCACCAGGCTTTTCTTAGAAGGCATCATCCTAGGTGCCATGAGGCTCTGACCTGAAGAAATATCTGAGAGCTTGGTAGGAGCTCTGGGGAAATGCTAAGACACTTTCTCAGGTGTGGAGTTCCTGGATAGAATGGCCACTGAGGCACTTGCAAAGTTCAACATGCATTTTATTCTAGAAAGGTCTAGGTATTTAACTACAGAGCAGAATGGACACAACTCTTGGCACATTCGCAATCCATATCTCTCTCATAAGGAGGGGACCGCCATTATCTGGTCCGTGAAACGGTCCCATTGCTCTTCCCCCGAGGTTAGTTATTCCACTTTAGCCCTATATCTTTCATAAAGGATTTCACATTTTTCTAAAATACACATGAGTATTATTTATAATTGACAATCTCCCCTTGGATGATTTAGGATATACTTCTGCCAAGACGAGAATTCAGATGTTAAATATTATTCAATGTCAATTATGCTGTGATTATGCTGGAAGCTTTTTTTATATTCAATTTTCATTCATTCTGCTTATGACTGTAATTTAAATAAGGGATTTTCTTTATTGCATTAAATGTATTATCAATGCAGTGCTATAGCTTAATAACTGTACCATGCATACAAGTTTAAGTATTTTCTAAGATCTTGAGCCAAATTAAAATAAAGTATATTATGTCTCCAAATTGGAGAAGAAAATTTATTATAATTCTTTTGAAGACTGCAAAAGAAAACATAGACAACTGCAGGATTATTTTTAATACTGAAAAAGATTTTGAAATATTTTCGTCACAGTGCTATGGAAACTGCAGTTGGTAACAAGGAGATACCTCATCAGAGTAAAATGTACATTGCTTTAAAGTTGAAAAAATTGCCATTGTTTATTAAGATTTTTATGGACCAAAAGAAACGTAATTGAATGATGTATCCCATCAATTTAAACAATTTCATATTCAAAATGTTCTTAATGTTCCAAGTAATCATTCAGGCCTTCACCTGATCAGATTAAGAGAAGTTCAGATATTTGTCTTTGGTCCTCCCTCTGAATTGTCCAAGAACTATGCAGCCTGAAGGGGCTGGCTCCAAGGCTGTGCAGAGTGGGAACTTGAGGATGTCACCACCCACAGGGCTCCTCATGGCATCCCTGCTCACTGCAGGCTACTTGTAGGGTGGAGTCACCCTGCCCAACTCATTTGTAAGAGGAGGCACTCTGAGGTGTGCCTCACGCTTGATAAGAGACTTTAAGACTGTCGTATTAGGAATAGGCACTGAAACGACAGCCGATCATGTGTGCCAGGCACTGTACGTATGTCATCCTATTTATCCAAAGAAGCAGATAGGGCCAGGCGCGGTGGCTCACACCTGTAATCCCAGCACTTTGGGAGTCCGAGGCGGGTGGTTCATGAGGTCAGGAGATCGAGACCATCCTGGCTAAAATGGTGAAACTTCGTCTCTACTAAAAATACAAAAAATTAGCTGGACATGGTGGCAGGGTACCTGTAGTCCCAGCTACTTGGGAGGCTGAGGCAGGAGAACTGCATGAACTTAGGAGGCGGAGCTTGCGGTGAGCTGAGATCGCACCACTGCACTCCAGCCTGGGCAACAGAGTGAGACTCCGTCTCAAAAAAAAAAAAAAAAAAAAAAAAAAAAAAAAAAAGTGAAGTTCTACCTAACCAGGGACCCAGGTGTCTAAAAATTAAAAAACAAAGTCTTAATTTTTATTCCTTTCCAGGAATAAAAAAACCCGTCACTTGCACTGATGATATTTACATTGCAATTACCTAGAGCAACTGCTTTGAAAGCTTAAATAGGTGCACAGCATCTATTTCTCAAGCTTAAGAACTTTCCTCTGTCACCTTCTCTGTCATGGGAATGGCAACATTTGTGTAGCACTAAATCACATCTGTAAAGCATTTTGCAACCTGCAGATGGAGAGTGTTCTGAGCAGCTCAGTGACTGATGAGACCCCCTGCTGCAAGTTCCCCCTGATCCCCTGTCCTCTGCTTAGCTAGTGGGAAAGGCTCTCCTGCAGTTTCCGGAGTAAAAACCAGGGGTTACTCTTCCTCTTGGAGGCTTCATCTATCACCTCCAGGAAAATGACTCCCAGATTCACACCCCTAGCCCTGACCTCCCTCTGGAGCCCTGTTTGAATCATATCCCTAACTGCCAGATATCTGTACCTCCCTGCCTGCTAGCACCTCTAACTCATGTGTCTAAAATAAAACTTCTCCTCCTGCTACCTCTGGCATTTAATCAGTGGCCGAGGAGGCTATCTTTTTTCATGTGTGTATTCAGCAGGTGTCTACTGAGTACCTGCTGGTGTAAAGCACTGTGCTTGTTAGTGGGGAGGATACAAGCTTGAGTCTGCTACTCAAGGAGCTCAAGTTCAAGAAAGCAAGATAAGGCAACTGTGAGAGAGAGGGATCAAGTCAGGATGAGAAGAACAGATGTGGTTTCAGAAGGGATTCAGGAGGGAACACGCTTTTGTTGAAAGAAATTTATAGGTAGTGAGTGCCCATTGTTTGCTTAGTATTTTCCACACTGCTGTCGTTTCCCAGAAGCAGATCTTAAGAGAAGGATTTGTGGCCAAGTAGTTTATTTGGGAGGGGACCCCCAGGAAACATCAACAGGGATTGGAAAGGGACTTAGAGAGGAAGCACGAGCAAATCAGCAGGTTCACTGTGGGCAAGTTAGCTTGTGTGAGGCTTAACCCTGCTAGGGGACAGTGTAAAGCTATCCCTCCTGAAGGACAGGATAGCTGTCATCTGCCATTGCTGAGGACTGCCCCTGGTGTTTGCAGCCTGTGCATGTGGGCACAAGCCCAGAGATGTTGGGTAGCAGGGATAAGAGGATTCAAGTGTGATTTCACAGCCTCCACTGTATGAGTTTTGTCTTACTAAAGCCCCCATCAACACAGTAATTTAGGCCAGGTGTGGGGGCTCATGCCTGTAATCCTAGTACTTTGGGAGGCCAAGGTGGGAGGACCACTTGAACCCAGGAGTTTGAGACCAGCCTGGGCAACATAGGGAGACCTAGTCTCTACAAAAATTTAAAAAATTAGCCAGACATGGTGGCATGCGCCTGTGGTCCCAGCTACTCAATAGGCAAAGGTGGGAGGATCCCTTTAGCTCAGGAGTTCCAGGCTACAGTGAACCATGATTATGCTACTGCACTCCAACCTGGGTGAAAGAGGGAGACCCTATTTCTTTCACACACACACACACACACACACACACACACACACACACACACACAAAAACAAAACAAAACAAAACAAAACAAAACACCCAAGGCCAAAACCAAACAATAAACAAGGTAATTTAACACTGTGGTGTTTAATTCCTCTCACCTCAAGTTGTGTCTTAAGCAGCCTTGATAACTTGCACAGTGACAGTTAACAGGCTTGAACCCTAACAGGAGAAACAGGCTTGAACCCATGCCTGGTGGACTATGTAGCCCACAGTTGTGCCTGACATCACATAGCTGGGAGATCATGGAAGACTGCAGGGAGGAGGAGGCATCAGAGAAGAGTGGTGAATGCGTGTGGCCATTCTCAAGAGTGCAGGTATCAGCCATGGCTCAGAGTTAGTGACACCCTCATATCCATCTCCCTCTGGGTGTTAACTAGACAGGTGCCCTGAGCTCTCACCACCCTCTTTTGCTCTTTCTCAAGCCCTGTGTCATCCCAACTCAGGCTTCCTCACTGAGGCTTTCCCTCCCTCTCTCCTTCTCTCTCTCTCTCCCCCTCCCTCCCTCCTTCCCTCCCTCCCTCCTTCCTTCCTTCCCCTGAAGCACGGTGCTCTCTGGGGCTCTGCCCCAAGCATGCCTTTCTCTCTTCTCCATGGATGAAAGCATTTGCTCCCCTGGGTCTTCCTACTGCCTATATGCGGATGAATTCAAGTCTGTATTTTTAGCTCTGGTCTTATTCATGAGCTCCAGGGGCTGGGTGGATGTAAAATATAGACTCAAGTTCCCCACTTTGGATGCAAGTCTTGACTATTCCACTCAGCAGCAGTGTGACATTGGGTTGGTTACATAGTGTCTTTTTGCCTCAGTTTCCTCACCTGTGAAATGAAGGTACCACATTAATACTTGCCTCATAGGGCTGCGTGGAGGAAGAATGAGTTCACCAGGACAGAGAGCACGGTGCTGTGGCTGGCTGCCAGTTCTCACCCATGGCTGCACCTGTTTTTGACAGTTCCATCCTGCCCTTCTAGAATGCCAGTGTTTCAAGGGAAGGTCTAAGACCTTGCTGGTATACAGTTGGTGCTCAATTTATAGGTTGTTGAATAAACTCCCATGGACATAACTGAAACCAAGGTTCTTAGCACTGGACTCTTTACTCCTCTGTTATTTTATTTTCAGTTTTATTTATTTTTTATATATATATATCCACACACACACACACACACACACACACACACACATATATATATCTGTATTTTTTTTTTTTTGAGACAGAGTCTCACTCTCTCACCCAGGCTGGAGTGCAGTGGTGCGATCTCAGCTCACTGTAAGCTCCACTTCCCGGGTTCATGCCATTCTCCTGCCTCAGCCTCCCGAGCAGCTGGGACTACAGGCGCGCACCACCATGTCCAGCTAATTTTTGGTATTTTTTATTTTTAGTAGAGACGAGGTTTCACCGTGTTGGCCAGGATGGTCTCATTCTCCTGACCTTGTGATCCGCCCGCCTTGGCCTCCCAAAGTGGTGGGATTACAGGCGTGAGCCACCGCACCTGACCATTTATTTATTATATTTTTGAGACGGTCTAGCTGTGTCGCCCAGGTTAGAGTGTGGTGGTGCACTCTAAACATGCTGCAGCCTCCACCTCCCGGGTTCAAGTGAGTCTCATGCCTTAGTCACCTGGGATTACAGGTGCATGCCACCACATCTAGTTAATTTTTTTTTTTTTTGGAGACAGAGTCTCGCTCTTGTTGCCCAGGCTGGAGTGCAATGGCATGATCTCAGCTCATTGCAACCTCTACCTTCTGGGTTCAAGCGATTCTCCTGCCTCAACCTCCCAAATAGCTGAGGTTACAGGTGCCCACCACCACATCTGGCAAATTTTTGTATTTTAGTAGAGACAGGGTTTCACCATGTTAGTCAGGATGGTCTCGAACTCCTGACCTCATGTGATCTGCCCGCCTCGCCCTCCCAAAGTTCTGGGATTACAGGCGTGAGCCACTGTGCCCGGGCTAATTTTTTTTATTTTTATTTTTAGTAAAGACAGGGTTTCACTATGTTGGCCAGGTTGGTCTCGAACTCCTGACCTCAGGTGATCCGCCCGTCTCAGCTGCCCAAAATGCTGGGATTACAGGCATGAGCCACCTTGCCCGGCTGCAGTTTTATTTTTAAAATTGTGGGAAAATACATAACATAAAAGTGACCATTTTACCCATTTTAAAGTGTATAGTTCAGTGGCATTAAGTGAATTTGCTTTGTTGTCATCCTGTGTTAGTTTTTAACCAGTAACTTCCAATTTTGTGTCTCCCTGCATCAGATTTTTTCTTGCCCCAAATGAGCACATTTAGGGTTGCCTGACTAAACCTGCTTCAACCCCACACGGTGCAATGCCTGGTAGAGATCCTCCAGGGTTCTGCAAATGGAGCTGCTGCTCAGTGCAGTGACGCCTGTCTCATATAGAGGGGCTTTGTTGGTCGTAAATAATGTGTATGAATTTGGTTTCCCAGTTGAAAACAACAAAAATGGACTCTGGTTGATTTAACAAAAAAGAAACTAAGGAAATGAAATTGGGAAATCCATAGGATCAACAGCAAGACCAGGAAAGCAGTGAAGGCTACAGCCCAGGCTTACCAGGCGGTCACGTCCAGGGTTGGCCTGTTGCCAAGGCGTGCCCCCGCTCTGAGATGCTACAGGCCACTCTGCCCACCAGGCGGGCACCAGGTTGCAGGCACTGCTGCTGCTGGCCACCTGCCCCACAGTGGCTGAACTCTCGGTGCTTCCTCTGCTCAGGTCCCTCTACTTCTCAGAGTGTTGTTGGGGAGGGGAAGCTTTTGACTGGCTGAGCCTGTCACATTCCCACACCTTAGCAGAGTGGGGTGGGAGTTAGAATTATCTGACTATCACCACGTGGAGCATCTTCCAAATCTAAAAAGAAGTTCAAATTTTGGGCAGCCAAAAACCTGACATATAGCCGTCCAGTCCTGTTTCCTCTGAGCTTTTTCTCCTCTGGACAGACGCCCTGTGTTCCTTCAACTGAAACTCATGGATGAGGCCTCCGGATCCCTTACCACATTGTCATTAATTTTTGGTACCCAGAATTGGAAGTAATCTCACAAGTCTGAGGGACAATGGGATTATTTTTTTCCAAACCCTGACCACCCCTCACCTTAACTTTCATGAAGGCATCTGAAGATTTCATTACTTCTCTAGTCAGCCGCACTACATAGATGACTCATGTTGGCTCACGGGATGCTTGTGGTCAACTGAAATCCCCAGATCTTTTTAGGAATGGCTGTAAAGCCAGGTCTTCTCAATTATTTACTTATATAATTGGCTTATTGAACATGTGCAAATGTAACCGAGTAACATAAGACCGTATTTGTAATACTTCAACTATTTAGTTCACACCCTTAAATTCCCTCACACTGTAGCGTAGTGTACTTGGCGACTTCAACCAGAAATTGGAGACTGGCGGTCTATGGGCCAATCTGAGCACACATTTATTTTGTTTGGCTAACATGGTGGTTTTTGAGAACTGAATCGGTTGCCAACTGTTGAACATCAGGAGATGTCATGCAAAAAGCAGCACTTCCAACTTCTCTTGAAAGGTATGAAGATCTAGCAACATTTGGTCATCATTTCCCCAGGGCTGGAGCTGGGCAGCAGCTACTTCCTCTGAAAGGTGCAGACGAAGCTCACTGCAGTCCCCACCAGGCCCTACTGCCTGGGGTTCACCCTGCTTCATTAATTTCATGCCCTGCCCAGTCACTGTGGACATCTGGGTGCATAGTCTGTGTGTCCTGTGGGTGCTGGTTATGGCAGGGGCAAAAGGGGTAAAGTGGAGGCAGAAGAAAGCTGGGAAAGGTGGGCTTCAGTAGCCCTCTCTTGCTCTTGTCTTAGGTTGTGCAAGATAAAGATGTACTGAGGGCAGAGATGTGGCGGTGAGCTTCTGGCACGGGCATCTGTTGTTCTGACTGCCCAGCATAGCAATTCTTCTGGAAATTCTTGCTTCTCCTGTGTGACTACAGAGAGTGCTGCCAGGTTGCAGATGATCCTGCTCCTGTGGCCAAGGCACACGGGTCCAAAGAATGACCACTGGTCCATGCTAGTGATAAGAGTTTTAGAACTTCCAGGAGTGGCTCATGTGGTTGGAAGAAAGGCTTATGGAGCTTTGACCATGTTTTTTGTCACGTGGGTTGGGAAGCAGAGGCAGCTGGTGCAAGAAAGTGAAGGGTCGAGTCATCAACTAGAGACAGGGTCAGCAACACACAATGCAGGCTCTCTATCTGTGTTAATCTGGCCCAGCTCTTAGCCTGGGATCCTATGAGATGCCTCTTACTATTAGTGTATATTCTGCTTCCTTTAAAATCTACCTAGAGTTGGTTTCTGTTGCTTGCAACCAAAATCACCCGGGGATGTCATTACAGGCAGTCCTTGCTCTCTGTGAGCCCTCCCAGTGCCTGACGGGTCCCCTCTTTATGCTCCCCCTTGGATGCTGTGTCTACCATCTGCTCTTGGATCAAATATCCTGGGTCCTCTCAAAAATTCCCCTTATTCCTGAGCAAGGGTAAGCGTGAAAGGTGGTTCATGTGAATATGTTTCCATGCACTGCAAGGTGTGTGCCTTTCCTTCAGCCCTCAAGGGAAGCCAGGCAGCTCTGGGATGCCTTCCATCTCACCCTGTTGTTGGCGCTGATGTAAATCATACAGATGGAACTCCACACTGCTGAGAGACATCTGGGTTAGGAAAGCCACCTGCTGCTATCAGAAGCAAAGTTTCCGGGACTAGCATCCTGATATAAGCACAGGGTATGTGTAATTGAGATACTAAGATCTGCCTTCAAATCACGAGAAGGTGGAGAGAGAGAGAGAGAGAGAGAGAGAGAGAGGTGTCCTTTCATTCATTCTCCAAGTATTTGTTGAGCACCTACTATATGCTAGGCACTGCCCTAGGCACTAAGGGTATTATAGTGGAAACGATCTGTAGCTTACAGAGAGCTTACACTGTAATGGCATGTCAGCTTTATGTGTTAGTTCTGGGGATACAAAAATGAAAATTCAGCCCCAATGGCTTTACAAGTATGAATATCACTTTCTTCATCTGTAAAATGAGTTTAAAATAATTATCATAGGTTGGGCATGGTGGCTGGCCCCTGTACTCCCAGCACTTTGTGAGGACGAGGTTGGAGGATCTCTTGAGCCCAGGAGTTTGAGACTAGCCTAGGCAACAAAAGGAGACTCTGAAAATTTAAATTAAAAAAAAAATTAAATTTAAAATTCAGCCAGGCGTAGTGGCGCACCTGTAGTTTCAACTATTCAGGAGGCTGAGGTGAGAGGATGGCTTGAGCCCAAGAGTTCGAGGCTGCAGTGAGCCGTGATCGCACCCTGCGCTCTAGCCTGCCTGATAGAACGAGATCCTGTCTAAAGCTATGTAAGTAAATATAAATAAATAAAATAATTATCTCGCAGAGCTGTTTAGAGGATTAAATAATATATATAGCACACTTTTGGCCTTTCAGCCTCAATAAATACTACTTTTTTCCCGAATAACAGAAAGATCATACAACTTCACAAACCACAAGGACAGGCTGGCCGGTAGGCGGGCCCTCCGCGACTCTTCTGATGTTAGCCGTGGCTGAACCCGCTGTGGAGCGTCCAGCCAGTCCTGGTTTGTGCTGGGCCCCGGACGGGAACCCAGCCGTTCCCGACGGAAACGCAAAGCGGCCACGAGGGGGCAGCGCACGGCAGGGAATCTTCGCCGCCGACCCCAGCCCACCGCCAAACTTCCCTGCTGCTCTCGGTTCTCCTGTACGTACTTCCGTTGCTCTGACGCTCCCAGAAGCCGGGGCGTCGGGAAGGAGAGCGCGAATTTCCCCTCCTCTGCGCCTCCGTAGGAAAAAATTGGAGCGGGGTTCACGAGACTGCGCCACAGCGGGCGGTGGAGCCCCTCGTACAGCACCGCCAAGGGTGCGGCGCGAGGCCGGGCGCCTGGCGCCAGGGTGCTGGTCGGCGGGCAGTGGCGCCAACCTACGACCCGTGACTCCGGAGAGCCAAGGCTGCACCGGGAGGAGTCGGCGCGGGCCCCGGGGTACCCCCTTCAACCGGAGCGCCTTCCCCTCCTGCCTTGAGGGACATCCCCACACCTACACCCGAACGAAGCTTCGGGGCTGTCACTTCTGCACGCCGCTCGGAAAGGAGTCAGCACCGGGAGCGCTCCGGGGAGTCGTTGGGGAGGATGCCCGGGCGTCGGCCGTGTCCCCAAGCTGCTCGCCAGCGCTGGCGAGGAAGGCAGTCGGGATAACGCCGCCCAAACTTTCCTTCGCAGCAGCGTTGGCAGGAAACGTCCCTCTCTGAGGCTCACGAAAAGCCGAAAAAGACTCGGAAGCCTGGAGGAGGCAGGGCCAAGCCTGCGCAGGAGGGGTTCCCTAGAGCCCTGGCAATGTCCTAGGGGACGAGGCTAATCGCCTGCGTGCGCGGCGTGCGCCCAGGCGAAGGGAGGTCCTGCAGGCGCGGCGCCTCCTTCCCTGCGCCCCGCAGTGACCGTGACCTCCGCGCGCACCCCCGCGCACGTGCTCGCGGCCGAGGAAGAGGAACGGTCCGGCTAAACCCTCTGGAGAACAGCGACTTGCGAGCAGGCCAGGGGCGCATGGAGGTGCCGCGGGGGCGGTGCGGCTCGCCAGCTGCGCGGGGGAGCGCGCACGCCGCGCCCCGGCCTCCCCGGGGACCTGGCCGGCCGCTGCCCGCACTTCCTGCCGCTGGTCTCCCAGGCGCGAGCCACCGCTTACAGCACAGAACCCATTGAGCTTCGGGCCCAGCAGCACCCCCGGTCCCCGCGCGGGGCGGACGCGCGGCGGGACAGGTGTAGCCGGCAGCCGCTGGCGCTGCGCGCAGGACTGGGCGGGCTCGGCTGGCAGGGAGTTAGCTCGCTGCGCGCGGAACTCAGGTCCCCGCCACGCAGGCCGGTCGGCGAGCCACTTCACACCGCCACAGCCCTAGCCTCGGGCCACCAGCCGGGGTGAAGAAAGTCACGGCGGAGCCCGGCTCCCCGGTTCTGATGCCGGCTGCCGGTGGCGGGCTCCCCGCCGGCCCTGGGACCTAGGCAGCCGCGCGAGACCGCTGCGGGCGCCTCCCCCATGCTGCTCGGAGCGTCCTGGCTGTGCGCATCCAAGGCGGCCGCCGCTGCTGCGCAGAGCGAGGGCGACGAGGACAGGCCAGGCGAGCGGCGGCGGCGGCGGGCGGCGGCCACCGCCGCGGGGGCGGGCGAGGACATGGACGAGTCGTCGCTGCTGGACTTGCTGGAGTGCTCCGTGTGCCTGGAGCGCCTGGACACCACGGCCAAGGTGCTGCCATGCCAACACACTTTTTGCCGCCGCTGCCTGGAGAGCATCGTGTGCTCGCGCCACGAGCTGCGCTGCCCCGAGTGCCGCATCCTGGTGGGCTGCGGCGTGGACGAGCTCCCCGCCAACATCTTGCTGGTGCGCCTGCTGGACGGCATCCGTCAGCGGCCCCGCGCGGGCACCAGCCCCGGCGGCAGCCCGCCCGCGCGTCCCGTCCCCGGCCAGAGTGCGGCCCCCACGCTCGCGGGCGGCGGGGGCGGCGCGACAGGCAGCGCCCCGGGTTCCCCGATTTTCCTCTCCGCAGCCGCGGGCAGCGCCACCGGCAGTCTGCGGGAGCTGGCGACCAGCAGGAGCGCACCGGTGGCAAAGGTGGGTATCTGTCTCCGCGGAAGTGGCCACGGCACGTGGGAGTGTGTGGGTGCTTCAGCGTGGGGGCAATGATGAGGTGTGGAAGAGACCAAGCGTGGCCTGGTGTTGGCCCACTCCGCTGTTGCTCTTCCTCCAACTTCCCTTGCTCGGTGGCGGCATCCGGTCCCAGGGCACCTCGTCGCTTGTTCACGTGCGTCCCGTCCTCTGCGGTGTGGGCACGCCTTCCTGTCCCGCCGCTCACCCCCGATTCCTTGGCCGGACTTGTTACCCTGCGTCTTCAACTTAGCATCACCCTTGCATCTCTCTAGAAACGGGGACCTTCTTCCTCTGGATCCCCAGGCACTCCCTCTGCACACTCTGGGCCTGCCGGGAGAAAAGTTAGAGCTTAACGTTTGTGACCGGGCTCTGATGGCTGCATTGGGAAGCCGGCGGGCCTCCTGCCTGCGGTCTGGATAAGGAGGGGAGGGCAGAAGGCAGAGTAGGACTGGGGTTTGGAAGAACGCTGATCGCAAACTCCTTCTAGTCTAGAAGGAGTTGATCTGGAGGCTCCAGGAGCCTTTTGACCCAGCCCTTTTTGGACTTGGCAGTGTCTGACCAGAAGCCAAGGTTTTCTCCTGGGCTCCCAGGCAGGGTTGCATTCCCACGGGGGTTATTTATTTTTATTATTATTATTTTTGGTACAGCCGCATTTTAGGGCCTTCACTGCTTCTGTTTAGACGAAGGACCTTCTCTGGATGGCTTCAGTGATTTGGTTTTAAAAGCGTCTTACAGCTTGTCTTTACACACCCTTGCCACCTTGTGAACTGTCATCAGGGAAGAGGGCATGGGATGCTGATTTAAGTGGGAACAAAAGGACCCGGGTTTTGTTAATTTGTTTAAAAGGAGAAAAGCTCTTAAATGTTAAAAGAACAAAACAAAACAAAACAAAACGTCGTCTATTGGAATAATCATTTGCTTTAGAAACACAACTTTATTCCTCTACTTTTGACTATTTAAGGAGTTGGTGATGCCTAGTCCTTCCACCATGTGTAATCCTGAAATGCTGGGAAAATTCTAGCACCTGGTTTAGGCAGTACTGCCAATCTCTAAGGTTAAGGTGGGAATTGGACAATGAGATCACTTGGACACAGGAAGGGGAACATCACCCACCCGGGCCTATTCTGGGGAGAGGACGGGGCGAGGGATAGCATTAGGAGATATGCCTAATGTAAATGACGAGTTAATGGGTACAGCACACCAACATGGCACGTGTCTACGTATGTAACAAACCTGCACATTGTGCACGTGTATCCTAGAACTTAAAAGTATAATAATAAAAAAAAAGGTAAAAAAAAAAAACAAAAAACTTTTGGATGTTGACCTTGAGTTAAATGCCATTCTTTGCTGCAATGGGCTTTTTTTCCTATGGATCAGGAATAATGGCGACAGTCAGGGGTAGTCACTGGGGGTCACCTGGGGGCGCTGCCTGCCGAAGGGGAATTTTTTTTCTTTGGTTTTAATTGTGATTAAATCTAGCTAAATGCTTGCGTTAGAAATTTTCAAACTCTTCCTTCCTGGCCTTGTTGCTGTTTTTGTTCTAAGGTATTTATAATTAAATATCTTTATTTGCTGAATAGGCGGATTACCTTCTTCTGTTCTGATATATGGTATTTGGAGCCCTGCTTCTGGTAAAACGCTGGGACATTCTGATGACCATCTCTTTACAGATGTCCTCCTAGTTTATCTTGGGGGACTTGTGTTTGACCAGGAGGTTAGGAGGTAACCTCTGAAATGTAACAGGCTGAAGCTTTGATGCCACTCTGGGAATTCTGTGGCATTTGTAGTACCTTTTAGAACTTATCAAAGGGGTTGAAGATTGGAACTTTTTAGTAGTAACATTTAGTAGTAGCAGGAAATTGATGTTTTACTTACCATATTTTGAGACCCTTGGTTGACTTTCCTTATGGGTACATAGTCATGTTCATGACTTTTTGTGTTTGGGATGTTTCTGGATGTTGTTTAATAGATGAGCACTTATTTAACTAATAACCAGGAGTCCTGCATGCTGTATTCACACTACACTAGCACTGTACTACCATGTTGGGATAATAGCATTAGGTCCAGCACATGCTTCAGGGGTGGGAAGGATTGTAATACCGTATCGGGCATTGAGCAACCCTATACATTTGGTTGACAAAGATTTCAGCTGAAAATGACTTTAGATACTTTACTGTCCATTGGAATTGCTTGACTCCTCCCAGGAAAGTTGAATGCTGGGTGTTGTTGCATGTTGTTTAATAGGGGGACACTTACTTAACTAATGTGCCATGATAGGTAACCATAAATATGACAGTCCCATCATTTCCCAATTAGAAGCTCCTCACATCTTCTTTTAGATGTCAATTAGGATATGTATACTTTTTTAGGTAAGAAGGTAAGTATTTGTGTAGCTTATTTTATTAATTTTGTTACAGTTAGACCTTGTGACAACATTATTTTCAAAAAAGTTTTAGTTTCTATTTGCTTTTACTGGCAGGGCACGAAACTGTTTTCCTGAACTCTTTACCTGCGTCTTTTTCATTGGCTTTGGTGATCGCCAGAGTACTTGGAGTCCCCTGACGTGGTTAGCAGAACCTCTCAGCTGTGCTTTCACCTGAGCCGTTTGAGATAAAGCACGTTTTTGGAGTCAGTTAACGCTGCTGCCCCGGAAATCATATACCCAGTGACGAGTACCCATAGCCTTAGATCGGGACTTGTTGGTGTTTTTATATGCCTGTTGGCAAATACTGTATGTGTGTTGCTTCTTTGTTACTCCTTAAAATGACCTTTAAACAGTCCTGTTTTAATGGTACTATCCAACCCTTGCAGTTGCTAATGTATGCTAAATTTCTCAGGCCAACTTGTTTGTTTATTGTTTTGTTTTCACTATTTTGCAAGAAAATCCCTTTAACATCCCAAGCTAGCATCAATCAAATTGTTTCAGTGCAGTGAGAATCTTGCTAAAAGGGTTTTGTGGTTCCACATTGACTAATTCAAAGCATGCTTTTTAATGTAAGTGATTTAATAAGGACTGGAATATAAGACAATTCCTTTTTTTTTTTTGAATTTTTAAAAAAAATCCTTGACTTATATTTGAGCCTATACAGAACATCTTCTGCAGTTCACCTGGACTGTACTAGGCACTATTATAGGTGAACAAGACTGGCTTGGGCTTTCTTTTTTTTTTTTTTTTTTGAGATGGAGTCTCGCTCTGTCACCCAGGCTGGAGTGCAGTGGCGCGATCTCCACTCACTGCAAGCTCCGCCTCCCAGGTTCACGCCATTCTCCTGCCTCAGCCTCCCAAGTAGCTGGGACTACAGGCGCCCGCCACCGCGCCAGGCTAATTTTTGTATTTTTAGTAGAGACGGGGTTTCACCGTGTTAGCCAGGATGGTCTCATCTCCTGACCTCGTGATCCGCCCATCTTGGCCTCCCAAAGTGCTGGGATTACAGGAGTGGCTAGTGTCACTCCAGAATTCTGTGAGGGTTATAAGGAAGGACATTGTCACAAATTAAAGAACTCTAGAAAGCTTAAGCAGTGCCTTTGATGATACAAAGGTAGGCATTAGAGCCTAATTAGTTTATCTGCATTTTGTATCTTGAGGTACAGTGGTATATGTTCACATTGGGTCTGTTTGAAAGTCTCTTCCATGTCTCTTTGACAATGTGACTGGGACTTAATGGAAAAAATATTTTAAGTTGGAGAATCATAAAATTATATATGTTAAATATTTTATAAGCACACACATGTGTGATGCTTCCACCATTTTTTGAGTACAGGGCTGAGGACCTTTCTTTCAGTTCCAGATTGTCTTTTTAGCTGAAACCACAGTCACCTTTTATGATTTTCTATTTGTTTCTTTCAAATAGAGTGAAGACTAAGACTTTCAAAGGATTCTGTGTAGAGCAGCTTTTAGATTTTATATAGGTCCTCCCTGATAATGTTTGATGTTCTCATTTACACCTGATTTGACCATTTTATCAGTGTTTGAGTCTTTCCTACATGGTCATCTTGATTTCCCAAGGGGCTTTTTTTTTTTTGCGTTCAAACTTCTTCCCCTGTTACAAACTATTGAATTATGGTGCATATTTAGCATTATAAGTACAAGTTGCATTAGCATAGTTGGGAATAAGGACAACAGATCCCTGATAAGCACAGGCCTCCCCAGGCAGGAGTGGCTGGCCCAGCCTTGCCAGGCTGTAGTCTCCGGTGGGTGTGGGTGACTTTGGCTGTGTTACAGAGGACGTAGAAAGTTGATTAGTCCAGCTGGTCGGCTAGTGGAGGCCAGGATAGAGAGGGTGTCTATGGTATCTGGAAGCTAGTTACCATGTTCTTTGGCTCTCAACAGTTGAACTGCTTATGTACCCGAGATTTTGTGTTGAACGTTTACTAAGTACCTGCTGCATGCTGGGCACTTTGACTTATATCACCTTGTGGAAAGTTGACAATAATCCTGCCAAGTGGCTGGTCTAATTATTATTTTGAGGCCCAGAGAGATATTTGGGCAAGTCAGAGAGCTAGGAAGTGATTGAGTTAGGATTCCGTTCCTCTGCCCTTCTGTCCAGTTTGGCTGGATGGTTGGGGTGTTGTCGTGGTTTGGTCTTGGATGTCATAAGGACTCCAGAGGAAAAGACCAGCACTTGGGGGGCCTCACAGAAAACCAGACAGCTCACAAGAGAGTAGACAAGTGGTTGATATGACAGCTGAGTTACAGCAAAGTCCTTTTCAGAAGGCGCCTGAGCGTGGAAACAGCAGTTTGTAGCCAGCGAGTGGATAATCTAAATTATTATTCATTGAGCACCCACTGGGACCAGGCGTGGATGAAGCCTCTGCTGTGGGCTAAGGGTTGAGCGGTGTTGAAGTGTGGCTTATCTGGCCCTTACTACAACTTGGTGAGGTTGCTAGTTATATAGGTAGGGAAATTAAGGCTCCAGAATTTCATTGCTGAGCGGCACGCAGTTAATAGGGGTGTTTCTTGGAAGATTAACTTTGGCCTTGGTTAGAGGAGTCCTCTTACTCTACCACAGGCTCAGCTTGTTAGTGGCAAGATTCTAAACATAAGCAGTGGCCACCCCTTCCATTCACCACGCCTCAGGGCTGCAGATGCTCTTCTGTGCAAGGCTGCTGTCTTGTAAACCCACAGAGTGTGCAGAGCGGCGTGGCCCACAGGAAACAGCATCAAATCTGTTGTGGCTTTGGCCACAGGTGCCAGGCAGCTCTATTAATATGTAAGTGACATGAACAGGACATTAGCCTGAGTGGCCGAGCTGGCTAACGCAGCAGCTCTGCCCTCTCCCCACTGATCCATACTTGGTGTGTCCTTCTGCTCTGCTCTTGTGTTGGCTTCACTTTCATCCCTACCCTGTAGGTCTCAAAGAGAGGCCGTGGCTTCAGGTGTCACAGTCCCATGACAACACCCAGTAGTGGAGACAGTAGGGTTTCTTCCCCTTGTACTTGGTCTCCCAGTCGGTGAGCAAATGGTACCCAGCCCCAACCCCATGTTTCCTATCACACTCTTGGGGACAATGTTGCCTTCCAGGCTGGTATCTGAAGCCTGCACACAGGACTACCTTTTCTCTTGAGGCAATGTCCTGCCACCTCCCCCAGGACACGTGGAAGGAGGGGAAGGACTGGTGGGAATCCCACTGAAGGTGGTTTTAATCCTGGCTTCCACACTTTCTCACTATGTGCCCTGGGCTAGCTTTCCTGAGACTTCTTATCAGTGAATTAGGAATACTGTCTGCTTCGTATTTTTTTTTTTTTTTTTTGAGATGGAGTCTTGCTCTGTGGCCCAGGCTGGAGTGCAGTGGCGCGATCTTGGCTCACTGCAAGCTCCGCCTCCCGGGTTCACGCCATTCTCCTGCCTCAGCCTCCCAAGTAGCTGGGACTACAGGCATGCGCCACCACACTCGGCTAAATATTTTGTATTTTTAGTAGAGACGGGGTTTCACCGTGTTAGCCAGGATGGTCTCTATCTCCTGACCTCGTGATCCGCCTGCCTGGGCCTCCCAAAGTGCTGGGATTACAGGTGGGAGCCACTGCGCCTGGCCCTATCTGCTTCTTTGGATAAATAGGATGACGTACATACAGTGCCTGGCACACATGATTGGCTGTCGTTTCAGTGCCTATTCCTAATACGACAATCTTAAAGTCTCTTATCAAGCGTGAGGCACACCTCAGAGTGCCTGCCTGGCTGCTGGTGGATTTGTGGTATTTAGTATTCTAAGGATGTGTGTGTGTATATGTGTGGATGTGCATGGGTGTGTGTGTGTGTGTGTGTGTGTGTTGTGAGTCTGATACCACGCTTTGCCTCTAGATTCAGTCAGCCCATGTTGTGCAAACTGGATTGTCAAGCATTACTGGGCATCTATGCTGAGTAGTTGCTTGAATCTGTTGGTTTCCTTTTTTAATTTGCTCCAAGTTTATCTTTATTATCAGAGGCAGTGTTTCTGATTCTTACAAACTTCATTAAAAGGGAAGAAATGTCTAAGCCATAATCTGCTTTAAAAAAAACAGCAGGGGAAAATAATCCTGCTCAGTTGCTGATCCAGCCTGTTGGCAGGCTGTCCTGAAAACGAGCCCACCTCTGTCATCCGCAGGACACAATAGCTTGTCTACAGCTGCCTAGAATCAGGCTGCTTGCTGTGATTGAGCTGAGCAGAATTCTATCCAATTGTTTCTTCCTCCTGGCTTTTGAGAGCCTGCCTGCTTGCTGGAGCATGACAAATTCGGGGCTCAGTTTCGCAATTGTTTCTAGTGTGCATTTCAGTTCAATCTGTATTTAATCTCTATCTTTTACAGTTAACATGATCTTTCTTGAGGTGCATTAAAAAAAAACACACATCAGCAAGCATTTGCTGAGGAAAATGCTCTTGATAGCACCAGTTGAAGAGGCCAAGGTCAATTTTTATCAGATTTGCCTTGCTTGGGAGATCTTCAGATTTGATGAATGTGAAATGCATGCTTGATGGGTATCCTATGGGAATTTTAATTAACTTTGAAAGAACAGGGTGTCAAGCTAAAGGTATTGGCAACAGTGAATGGTTTACAGATCATGCAGGCACCCTGTAATGTGGGCCTCACTTTTCCCATTGAGTGAAATTGGGATGAAAAAGTGTATAAAGTTGCAGCACGATTTGGATTCTGCCTTCTTTAGGCTCCTCTGGCCCTTGATGGCTCTGCACATCCTTGGAGGGCATTTAGAGCTGCAGCTGTCCTTTGGGAGACCTGAAGGAGGCCTGAGAAGAGTCACCGCTCTCTTGGGTAGCACGTGTTTACATTTTTTAACTGATAACAAACATGAAGATAGGATGGTATTTGCATTTCCACTTAATGGAATGTGTGCATAAGGCTCACATGAATTTATGTGAGTTTAAATGAATTAGGATTGACCACAGGAATTCGGGTCAGGAGGAGGCGTGAGAGAATTTAGAAGCCTGCTTGCACCGAGCACCTGTAAATGTGCTGGGGCCGGGCTCACTGAGAGCAAGACCTCACCAGAGAATCGGGGAGTTCGCAGGGAACTGTGTTTACCCTGGTTCAAGGAATGGGACGCTGATGCTTTTCTCTCTGGCTTCACTGCACACATATTTAAGTACCTGCTGTGTACCAGGCACCACAGTGGGCACTGGGGGCTCCAGGGACAGCAGTTGCATTGGTCTCTATAACGAAATGTATTTTTTTTCCCATTTAGTTAGGTGATATGCTGCAGAGGAAAACATGTGTCTATATCTTTGTATTCTCTGTTTATCTGACAGGAATTTCTAATGAGGAAAGTGGCATCGGTGCGATTTGGGGCTTTGTGAGTTTGCAGTGGATTCTCACCTCTTTTCGTTTCTTCTTCCATAGTCTAGATTTGCCAAAGGAGGACTTTGCACTTCCGCTTTCTGAATCTTGCTGACTTTGTGGTGGGGAGTGACGATGGTGAGGTGGGTCCATCCCACAGCTGGAGGCTTTCTGAGAGCAGCTTGGTGTTGCGGGCAGCACCTTTCAGAGGTGTCTCCCGGTTGCTGGCTCTTGAGCAGATGCTCTGGAAGTGCCACATGCTCAGGAAACAAGAGAACTTGCTGCTGTGACTAGAACGATGAAGGTCAGGAGTGTCCAGCACGTTTTCTGAAGCTTCTTTTGATTTTTGTTGGCCATCAAAGCACACCACCTTAGGTGAGAATTATTTGGATTTATCATTTAGGATCTAAGACACATTCATGGGCGACTGCATGCCGTTTGTTGCTTCAGGATGGACCCAGAGATACTGGAGAGAAAGAAGAAAGATGAGGGAGGCTTAGGCACGTTTCAGTAAATAGTTGCAGGTTAACTAATCTCATCAGACACCACCCGTCCTGAGCAGCCGTTGTTTTTGCGTTCAAAGACTAATCGGTTAATCCTCCAAGCTTTGCCTGCCAGTGTTGCTGTTTGATTTGAAGGGTCAAGGAATCCTTCAGATGATTACTGAACACTTGGAGTGCTCACCCATGTGGGTTGAGGAAAGTACTGCTGGGGCTGGGCCAGCTGAATCTCGGGCCAGGCCGTCTTCTGGACGTCTTGCCTGTGTGGAGTGCCTTTGCCCATAAATGCAATGGCAGACACGTACGTTTATTTCTCAGATAGAAATTTCTTTTCTTTTTTTTTGAGATGGAGTCTCGCTCTGTTACCCTAGCTGGAGTGCAGTGGCACGATCTTGGCTCACTGCTACCTCTGCCTCCCGGGTTCAAGCGATTTTTCTGCCTCAGCCTCCCAAGTGGCTGGGACTACAGGCAAGTGCCACCACGCCCGGCTAATGCCCGGCTAATTTTTTTATGTTTTTAGTAGAGACAGGGTTTCACCATATTGGCCAGGCTGGTCTCGAACTCCTGACCTTGTGATCCGCCCACCTTGGCCTCCCAGAGTGCTGGGATTACAGGTATGAGCCACTGTGGCCAGCCTCTCAGATAGAAATTTCTAAAAAATATGTAGGGAGAAAGTAATGGGGCTTCAGTTTTGCTGTGAGAAAAAAAGGCTTGGGAGTTTAACTGTGAAAGAATGGACAGTTGCTGCTGTTGCTGGGACTTCGAGGCTGTTTTAAAAATTAGCTTGGTGCCGCATTTGCTGGCGAGGTGGCAAGCAAATTTTGAGTAATATTCTGGACTTCATGTATTGTATTGAACTGGGTCTTTCAGAGAGGGGTCAGGGCAGCCCCTGGGCAGCCCGCTGCTGGTGGTTCATTCTAGTCTTCCCCTTCATCTGCAGCGGGGAAGTGGGTCACTCTTCCTCTGGGTCTGCACACTCTTCCAGAAGGCTGCAGCTGTAGGGAACACACAGAATGAATGGTGGCCCAGGTGCTGGGGCTGTGGAGCTGTCACCATGGCCCTCTGTGAGTGCTGCTCTTGAAGTCTGGCCCATAATGAGTGATGTTAGGAATTAATTCAGTCCACACATATGTACTGACCATCCACCCTGTTGCAAACACTGTGTTAGGCACTGGGATATACATTGGTCACAAAACCAGAAGTGATCCAGCCTTTCTGCAACTGACCATTCAGAGGATACTGTAAACAAATAGCCAATAGGTATCTCTTGACATGTGGTAATAAGAGACGTGAAGGCAAGGGGTACAGCCTGGTGATGGCAGGGGACGTGGAGTCATGGGTGGTGTTTGTGGATTTAATTATGCAGCTTATTTTATTTATCAAAATGTATCCACGTATTTACTTTTTTATGGATAAGCCACTGAATTCCTTAACTCTTTATAATCATATCCCAAATCTGCATAACTTAAAAATTGCATCCTATTTTCTCTTCCCAAGCACAGCCAAAGGTAATTAAAACCAGATGTGTTTGCATGAGATAATGCGTGCAGAGCATCAAGAATGTAGATGGTGCTAAATTAATGTAACCTCAACAAAGATAGCCAATGAGACTAACCTTTTTTTTAATTAAGTACATGAAGCCGATGGGTTAATTTTGTCACTAACAGTCATTGTCCGGACCAAGTTTGTAGTCTAAACATGTGCAGTGTGAAAGGTGAATGCTCTCACACAGTCACACTCCTAATAGAAAGATAATACTCTTGTATCCTGAGCAGCAGCCCTCTTGTGCCTTCTGTGGCTGAATTTGTGTTGTGGACTACAGCAGGGGGGAGACTTCCAATGCTAGAAATCTGGGTTTTAAAAATTAATTTTAAAAATGTGATCTTTATGGAATTGGGAGTGTGTCTGCTGTCTCGGTTTGACAAACTAAGCTCTGACTTGTGCACAGTAGGAGTTTTCCTGGATTTAAAGTCGTCGTCCCCAGCATACCAAATGAGGTGACGTATGTCAGATTCTGTGGTTGGGCCTCACAGTGCAGAAGGGTGCCTGCTGTGGGTCAGCAGCCCATTGAACAATGGAGTTTAAAACTTGCAGTTTTTGAGCTTTTCAATCACCTGTTTGCCAAAGACCATTGTGTCCATTGCTTGGCAGTTTGACATCTGGAGTTGTGTGGACAGGGGTCTGCATCCGAAGGGCAGCGCCCCTGGGGCTTAATTTGTTCAAATTTGTGTTCCTAGGCAGATGGAGGCTGTTTGTCTCAAATATAGCTGCTTTAAAGAAACAGAATGGTTTATTGATCAGAGGTAGTGACTCATGACATATTGAAACTGTGCCTACATAACTCACATGACAAGGCTGGGGTGAAGAGGACAGGTCTGCAGAAGGCTTTCCGCTTAGTCCTGGGAGGCCCCTTTTTCCTCTATCCACCGTCCCCTCCAGCACCATCACTGTTGCTTCTTTTCTGAAGGCTGCATTGATGCACGTGGTTGGTGCATGTGGTCGATTGATGCGTGTGGTTGCGTGTGGTTGACGCACGTGTTTGGACTTCTCTCTCTCTGTTCCTGAGATCAGCTGCATCCAGCCATGGACCCTCTCTTTCGCTGGTTCTTTGCAAATCATAAATCTGCTTACAATGCCTTTACATACTGATGTTCTTTTTCTATTTTTCCCAGACTTCAGCAATTTCTTGCTTTTTAAATTTATAGGAAATAGAATTTTTTTTCCCCTTCTGCAAAAGGCCTGTGTGCTCTACACGCGGTTAATAGCCAGTCTGTGCAATGTGATTGATGTTAAAGGTAACATCTCCTCTGCGTTCCCAAACTAAATGCCCCATCTTTGAGTATCAACACCTACACAGTCTGGCCCCAGGGGTATCGATTTTCCACTCGGTGCTATCGTTGCCGTAAACATCTTCATGGGCTGAGAAGCCCTTGCTTTCATCACCCCCCACCTTCCGTCTGGGGCTGCTGTGAACTGGACATCCCTGAAGCACCCTGACAACCAGACCCCTGTTGGGTGGTCTCTGGCTGGTGTGAGCCATTTATATCAGCTGTATTGAAGGGATCAGTGCTATGCTGGGATCCACCCTTGGTGACCCCATTTTAGTCAACTTTATCCAGGTGGACAGATGTAACCACACCCCCAGAGCCCAGGTTTCTGCGGATTCCTCTCTTTTGTCTCCCTTCTGCGCAGTTTCTGTCTCTGTTTTTATTTCTTCAGGCTGTTTTCAGTGACTCTTCCTCACTCTTCCCTTCTGTGGACTGTGCGCATTCCTGGCAACCACTGCTCTGTCAGCCTTTGTTGTTGCCACCGGCTGGCTTTCCGGAGGCAGCCTCTCATCTCTGCCTGGGTCCCTCTTCCTCCAACTTGCTCAGTGATGAGTGGGGCTCAGATCCTCAATCACAGGCTGTCCTCGGCACCATGCCAAGCTCATGGGAGGGGCTTGAGACCTCTGCAGTCCCTGGGCACATGCCTGCCTTTCCCAGTGACCAGATCCAGCCCAGAGCTGAGCCCACAGCTGCAGAGATCACCAGTCCCCAGGCTGACCAGTTCTTTACAGGTTTAGGCTGAAGCTCCAACCCACTGCATCTTTCTCTATCATGAAATAGGATGTGAATTTAGGGTGCAGGTCCCAGGAAGAACGATGACGCCTGCGTCTTGACAGAAGAATTAGGACCCAAAGCCAGCATCTCCCAGGAGAAAGCAAAATACTCATTTTCTAGACCCCGGGGAACAAGTCTCCTGACAGTATCAACGGGAGGGGGTACTGGTTGGAGAAGGAGGTCAGGGTGATGGTCGTGTCCAGCTCAGCAAAGCCAGGTCCTCGCCTCCTTTCATGCATGGGACCCCCCCAGGTGTGCCCAGTCTGCTGTCAGCTGCCCACTTCTGCCACCCCCTGCAAGCTCCGCAGGCGGCAGGGCCCTTTCTATACTCACAGAAGTCTCAAGGAAACCTCCTCTGGTGTGTGGCCATCATTTCCCAACCTCCCCAGTCCTCTTCTGGGGTCCTTGAGTCTCTTGGGGGGGTGGGGGTCTCAGGTATGTGCCTAGAATTTTTGCCACAGCCCCTGGCTTGTCCCCTGGGCCCCACCCCAAGCCACCTGCCGGGAGGGGGTCCCTGAGCCCCTGGAAAGCAGCAAGGGAATGCTTCCCACGGTCCAGTCCCCCTGGGCAGACTCTCGTGCCTTTGTGACTGGGCGAGCTGTGCGCTCCCAGTTCTTTGCCAGCTGCCCCACCTCCCTACCCACATTCCTTCCACTGGTGTTCTTAGGAATAGGTGTTTATGGTCTTAATTTTTTCTTAAAAATTCCCGTGCATGTTATATTCTACTCCAAAATGTGCTTCCTCTGATTTTAATAGAACCTCTAAAGCACCCTATGGGGTTAGCTCCACAAACTTGGAATCAAAAATATGTCCCGTGACTTCTTCCCATTCCCTGGCCCCCAGCACCCACACAGACACCCAACTTGCAGGCACAGTGGCTGAGAGTGAGGGAGGGGCTGCCTCTCGGGCTCCCCAGGGACAGCGGGGCACTCTGCTCTTCCCAGTGGCTGAGGGAGGAGGATTCTAGTCTTGTCACCAGAAGCTTCTCTCGGTTCTCTGGGGGCCGAACACCTCTGCTGGGCTGCACCTCGGAGCCCTCCATCCTGGAGTCATCTGTGAGGTCGGCTGAGCGGAGCATGGGCTGTCGGGCCAGGGTTTATTTTCTGATCGTTGGTGTCCTCTGGTTTCACCTGCCAAGGCATGGAGGATTGTTGTTGAGTGACGGAACTGCTATAGGCTCGTCAGCAAATGTGGGGAAAGGTGACTGTCATTGCGGGACGCTTTCACTCTATAAACTTAAGTGGGAAATTTCTGCCAGGTTGAGGAATTGTCAAGGATGTCGACTTTCAAGGTGACAATTGTCCTGCTGACAGATACAGCATGCGGGTGGTAATGGAGTGCCGGGGGCTTGGGGCTGGCGTCCTGGCTGCTGGAGTGTGATTTGACACTAGAGATGAGGAAAGGGAAAGCGCCCCTGGGGTGCTGGCATTCCTGGTGGTGGCCCTGAGCCCAGGGAACCCAGTGTGGGGGACCTGCCATGGTGGCCACAAGGTGACCTCAGGAGGAACCTGGGAAACATGTTTTATATTAAAGTTTCTGTTTAATAGTCCTTTCTATTTATGTCAAGTGGTGCATATAGAAAAACTGTGGTAGTTGCGTGGAATTTCATTTGGAAACAAATTTAAATGAAAAAATGAGTCAATTTGAAGGGACTCATTAAGCTAGTCTTGTGAAAGTGAGGCTTGGAGGACAGTAGTTTGGATAAAAACTGCCTTGAGCTGAAGCGAAATCAGAACCTCAGCATGAGATGTGCACTCTCACGTTCATTGCAGCATTATTCACAGAGCCAGGATCTGAAAGCATCCCAGATGTCCATCAACAGATGAATGGATAAAGAAATTGCAGGCCGGGAGCGGTGGCTCACGCCTGTAATCCCAGCACTTTGGGAGGCCGAGGCTTGTGGATCACGAGGTCAGGAGATCGAGACCATCCTGGCTAACAAGGTGAAACCCCATCTCTACTAAAAAAAAATGTAAAAAATTAGCCAGGCATGGTGGCAGGTGCCTGTAGTCCCAGCTACTCAGGAGGTTGAGGCAGGAGAATGGCGTGAACCCGGGAGGCGGAACTTGCAGTGAGCCGAGATTGTGTCACTGCACTCCAGCCTGGGTGGCAGAGCGAGACTCTGTCTTAAAAAAAAAAAAAAAAAAAAGGAAATTGAGCTCGAGACCAGCCTGGGCAACATAGCAAGTCCCCGTCTCTACAAAGAATAAAAAAGAATTAGCTGGGCATGGTGGTGCACATGCCTGTAGTCCTAAATACTTAAGAGGCTGAGGTGGGAGGATTTCTCAAGCCCAGGAGGTTGAGACTGCAGTGAGCCATGACCGCACCACTGCACTCCAGCCTAGGCAACAGAATGACACCCTGTCTCAAAAAAAAAAAAAAAAAAAAAAAAAGCAGCCTGTGCTGTATACACACACACACACACACACACACACGTATATACACAAATAATGGAATATTATTCAATCTTAAAAAAGAAGGAACTCTTCCCATTTGTGACAACGTGGATGAGCCTAGAGGATATTATGCGAAGTGAAACAAGCCACAGACACAGAAAGGCAAATACTGTGTGATCTCATTCATATCTGGAATCTAAAAACATTGAATTCATAGAAGCAGAGAGTAGAAAGGTGGTTATGAGGCGTTGGAGGTGTAGGAAGAGGAGATACTGGTCAAAGGGTAACACTTTTGGGCCAGGCATGGTGGCTCACACTTGCAATCCCAGCACTTTGGGAGGCTGAGGCGGGCAGATCACGAGGTTGGGAGATCGAGACCATCCTGGCTAACGTGGTGAAACCCTGTCTCTACTGAAAACAAAACAAAACAAAACAAAAAACTACAAAAATTGGCCGGGCATGGTGGCAGGTGCCTGTAGTCCTAGCTACTCGGGAGGATGAGGCAGGAGAATGGCGTGAACCTGGGAGGCGGAGCTTGCAGTGAGCTGAGATTGCGCCACTGCACTCCAGCCTGGGCGACAAAGCGAGACTCTGTCTCAAAAAAAATAAAAATAAAAAAAAATAGGGTAACACTTTCAGTTATAAGATGAATGAATTCTGGAGTTCTACTGTGCAGCATGGTGACCATGGTTAACAATACTCGATTATATACTTGAAATTTGCTAGTAGATTTTAAGTATTTTCAGGACACCACAAAGGCAACTATGTGAGGTGATAGATACGTTAACTGGAATGTATACGTATATCAAATTATCATTTGTATACCTTAAATATATACCATTATTTGTCTATTATACCTCAGTAAAGCTAGGGAAATACAAATTTTACATGATAATGAAAGGTATTTAAAAAAATACATAAAACTGCCTCGAGTAATAGAACAAGCAGACCTAGCTTTCGCCACGGCGTCTCCAGGTTTGTCCTTTCAGCCCTGGTTTCCTGCGTGTCTGAAAGCTGGAGCCCAGCTATGGATGTGCTAAGGGTTTGTATGAGGGGAGAGGTTGAACGAGGTGAATATGAGGAACAGGGCAATTTTACGCTTACAAGCAGCATTGGGAAAATTGCTTTGTTTGATTTCTACTTTTTTTTTGAGATGGAGTCTCACTCTGTCGCCCAGGCTGGAGTGCAGTGGCACGATCTTGGCTCCCTGCAAGCTCTGCCTCCCGGGTTCATGCCATTCTCCTGCCTCAGCCTCCCAAGTAGCTGGGACTACAGGCGCCCGCCACCTCGCCTGGCTAATTTTTTGTATTTTTAGTAAAAATGGGGTTTCACCGTGTTATCCAGGATGGTCTCGATCTCCTGACTTCGTGATCCACCCGCCTTGGCCTCCCAAAGTGCTAGGATTACAGGCGTGAACCACTGCGCCCGGCTGCTTTGTTTGATTTTTAAACCTAAATAGCAAACCCAGCCTTTGGGATTTATTTTGGGCTGAAACTATCAGTGGGGCAAGAAGTGTGACATGCGTTCCCCAAATCCTTGTGCCACTGCACTGGGTCCAGGTTGGGCCCCTCCCAGGCCCACCTGCAGCCAGTGAAGCATGCCTGGCACGGAGCCGCCTCACACCTGTCTGCATCAGTCAGGCACCAGGCTGGAGCCTGAGCCACAGCAGAGCACTGACCCGGGGTTGAGAACCAAGAGATGGGCAGGGGGCAGAAGGCATGGTGGGAGTAGGCCTCGCTCAGCAAGCTTTGTTCCCAGAGCTGGGGTGCTGGGGCAGTGTGGACAGTGCACACTGTGAGGTGAGCATGTTCAGTGCCAATCTCAGGGCAGCAGGCTCACACCCGGCCCCTGGGCTCTAACAGATGTAGCATAAGAAACTCAGGGCTCCGTGTCAGGAAGGGCCCTTTGGAGAAGCTCATAAGCAGAATATTAAGGGCCCTCTTATAGGACCTAGAGTCATCTTTGAGTCTTCTTCCCTCACTGGCTCTGTCTGTGTCTCCAGGTTTGGTCATTTCTTTCTTTCTCTTGAAAAGGGCGGTTCACTCCTGCCTTTCTGCTGCTTCTGAGACAGAGCCGTGTCCTGGCTGGGTGCTTCCTGACCACGGTCTCCCTGGTCCATCTGTGCCCATGGCCCTGGTGATTGTCTTAAAATGCTGTTTGGTGGTTACAAGCCCACTCAGCCCCCTTTTGGCCTGACTTCATGCCAGGCTCGAGGTCCCACGGCCCTGCTCCCCGTGACCCTGGGAGCCCTGCCCCTCTCTTATTCCTGCACTGTGCGTGCATTCCTGCTGTTGGCTGTTTGCTTATGGAAGACCGGTCGCCTTCACCACTGGTCTGTCTGTCCGTGAGGGACTGCCGCCTCCTTTCTCATCTGTGGGAGGCTGCAGAGAAGCCCTCATGAAAGCGGCTGCTTCCTCACACATCCTCTACCCCTAGGCTGTCCTGGGGGCCTCACTGCTCCACGCATGGTCGAGTGACCCTTGGCACTGCTCTCGCCATGCGTTTCTAGATTCTCATGGACTTCTTGGAGCACTGTTCTAGAATTCGTCTTCTGGTTGTTTTACAGGTCTTGGGTGTTCTCACAGGTCAGGACCACACCATCCATTGAGCCTCCCCATCTGTGAAAGGGCGGGAACCCAAGAGCAATATTGGTTTGTTGATTGGCATGGGCTCAGGAGCATAGTGGCCAGTGGCAATGCTTCCACATCACTAGGCTGAAAGGCAGGACGGAGCAGCAGAGCTGGGGAGGCTGCGTAGGGCTGTGGGTGTGCGTGGAGCCCTGGAGCGCGAATGCCTGGGTTCACGTCCCCCTCCCCACACATGTTTGCTGTGTACGCCTGAGCAAGTCAAGGGCCTTGGCAGTGTGACCTCCAGGCTGCAGTGTCCTTGTCTGTGTGGGCTGAGGGAGTCCATGCAGGAAAAGCGCCAAGAGAAGTACCAGCTGAACCGTTAGCTTTGGTAAAGGTGAGGTGTCACCACCATTACTGTTCTTGAGTCTTAAATTTTCATTAGAATACATATTAGAATGCATGGTACAATAATAATGGCCATTATTATTGGAGCTCACACTTGTTGGTCACTTAGTGCTGGCTGCTCTTACAGCCAGATTAAGGGCCAGGCAAAGGGCATCAGTAAAGGTCACTGAAATGTCACTGGGACAAATTGCCAAAGGTGGCCAGGGCCTCAAGTGCAAAACAATAGTAGTGACTAATCCCTCCTCTGTATTGCTGGCCCGTTTCTGTGGAGTCTGTGGAGTCTTCTTGCATTAATTCCATGCCAAGAGGCCTCCAGTGTGGTGGAGAAGCTCATGGGTCCCGTGAACGCCCAATGGCAGGAGGATGGACACTTCCTAGCACTTTCTTGTTTCTGTTTAGGAGCCGAGAAGCCTACCTCTGAAGGCACACTTTCCCCACCGCCACCTTCAGGCCCAGTCCTTCCTCCACCTTGGGTCTGCACCGTGGGTGGCCAACTGACCATCTCCCTCTGCTTGAGGCTGCTTTGGTCCCCAAAGTCAGGCTGGGACCCTGAGAAAGGACCTGGATGGGGGGCCCCATAGAGTCTACATCTGAGTATCTTTTTTACAATCCTTCCTTCGAAAAATTGTGTCTCTCTCCTTTCTTTAGTGTCCCCTTTCCTTCTGTTTTTCCTCCGCCCTCCCCTTCCTTACCCTCCACTCCCCTCCCCTCCCTCTCTTCCCCTCTTCTCTTCTTTTTTCCCTCCCCGACACCCCCCCCCCCACCCCATATCCTATGAAATCCTCAAGATTCCTGATAGAAAACACTTCTGGCAGTAACTGTTCCCATCTTTCCTCCTGGGGCCTTCCCTGGGGCTCATCTCCCAACCTGATGACCTCTCAGGCTTTCTCCTAAGCAGAGGCTCTCCCCTCCCCAACAACTGTCCAAACAAGTTCTCTTCTTCCCTGTCTCGTGTGTATTCGTTTTCCCCCTCTTGGTGACCCTGGAGTGAGTCAGAGAATGGGTTTCTTTTTGTCCAAAATACAGAGGTGTTGACTGGCACTTCCTCAAGGTGCCTGGGAGAAAAGACCAGGATGCCTGGTCTTTCTTGGAATTACAGCTGTCCACTGCTACTGAGAGGTTTGCTCAAAAGACAGACGTAAATACGGGGGTGGGGGCAGGTGGTGCTCCTCTCTCCCTATCAGAGGCACATCGGGGAACCTCAAATGCTTTTGTGGACGAGACTGTCTCTGCGCTGACAAGCACCTTGCTGTTGCTGGGGCCAGAGGAAAGGTAGTTGTCGAGTTGCAGCTTCAGTGTGCTGTTTGTATGTTAGAGAAACATCGTATTTGTGCGTATTTATTATTTTCCATCTACCGCTTGGTCAACAGAGCTGATAAGAAGCCCACACTTGAGGGAATTAGTGCTAAATGGAATGCTAAACATAGTACTGTAAATGGTCCAAAAAGAGGCCTAGTCAATTATTCAAGAGGGGCATATCAAGGTCTCATAGTGCATTATTGATTCCCAGTTCTCTTGAAAATGATTTATTTGTCAATTGCCCATCAAGTGACCTTTCTAGTATATTTTCCTGCTTCTGGGTCTTAGGGCACTTTGGTTTTGTAATTTTAATTTCTCTTGTAAGTATTAAGAAGTTAACAAGCAGTTGCTTTAGCTAAAATGTCCCGAATTGGAGCCTAGCCCTTTCATCTTTCATTCAATAACTCATGCAGATGAGTATGCATATGTATTTCCATATATAATATATACAGTTAGACCTTTTATGAACTCTGCATTTGTAATTATTAATTGATTGGCTGTTCATCTCTTTGAATGAAGAGTTTTGGGGACTAGCTCATTTCTAGTCTGATCTTCACAGGTTTGCTCAAGATCTGTGGGCGCCTCAAAATCCATTGTATCATGGACAAGGTCAGTCGGGTGGTTTGCTGCATGGTGACTGTGGAATTCAAGTTCAGGGAAGGGCCCATCTGGCTGGGCTGCCAGCTGGGTCCTAGACAGCCCCCTTTATGTGGTCTTTTGGTCTCATGCAACCGGTATGCAGTGTGTTCTCACCGACAGTGGAAACCTGCTTCTCCCACCTGCCTGCCCTAGGACTTAGGCAAATTGGGTACCTTCTGCAATATCTGTTTCCTCTTGTGAGATGGGCCCTGATCATGCCACATGAGCAGACCATGGGAGGGGATCCACCGGGACGGTGTGCAGCAGCCAGCCCAGGCCAGAGCGCCATCCGTGGTTCTTCCTGTCACTGTGGCAGAGCTTGTGAGCCAGCCATCATAGGGAGGGCTTCTTAAAGGCGTTCTTTTTTTTCCTTTATGGACAAATTGGTAAGATGCTGTAGCTCAAACTGTGTACAAATTTTTGCACGTGTGGGCTGATACTTGGGAAGAATGAAAGAAGGGTTGAGTAATTGGCTCTGGGGAATATTACTGCTGACTGGTGCCATTTTGATGAGTAATAGACCCCATTAGATCACAGTGAAATACTCGATTATGTATAATTAAAGATGGCATTAGTCAGGCAGAAGCCACAGCGTTTAAAAATGTGAAAGGGATAATTTCTAATGCTGAAAAGTGCATTCATGGCTGAAGAAGCAGAGCATAATGTGTAGTGCATTGAGTTCTGAAGTTACTGGGGCTCGGTCATAGACAGATGCTTGTTTAGCAGGGCAGCTGGTGTTCTTTTATTTTTAGGTCTTAAAAATGTGTAGGGACAGCAATCATGGCAGTGTTTTTTTTTTTTTTTTTTTAAAGTATTTTAGGTGAATTCGTGGCTTGTGGAACAATTCTGATTGGTGGTTTTACCCAAAAAATCAAGTTCTAGACTTTATTCTTTGCGGAGCAGACAGAGCCCAGGCAAGCTTTGGGAATTTTTGTTTCCCTGTTTGTACTTCTGGCTTTCAACTGCAGATCCCTCTTCCTCTTCTCATGTATTCATTTGTTCTTTTCTGCCTTCAGAGGCTTCAATTGAGTGCTTCACGCAGGCCAGACACTGTTCTGGGCTCTAGGAAGGAGCAGGGGGCCAAGCTGAGACTGGCCGAGGGACCTCACATTGATGGAGCAGGCAGGTTCAGGGAAGGACCACATTGCTGTCCTTGGTCCACACCCACCACTCTTATTCGGACTTCTCTAGCAGACACTAAGAAGGTTCTATGGTCCCTCTGGGACCGGTTCTCTAGGAGATCCGTTGGCTTAGAGCTGAGAAGTCTCTGGCTTGACTTGAGCTCCTCCACTCCATTTAATCAAGAGTCAAGTGTCTGGCAGAGACTTCAATTGTTAATAACGTAGCTATTAATATTCACATTGACAGTCATTTGCACTTCTAAACCTCTTTCATCTCAGAGGTTACCACAGCATTTCATGGACCTCAGATGAATGGCTTCAAAGGAAGGCACAGGGCTCTCTATCATGAGGACCCGGGGGAATTTGCTTGTTTGACAGAGCAAGTGCATTAAGGCAGCCGTGCCTGGGTCTTGTAGGACGCGCTGCGCCTGTGACCTGGCATGCAGGGTCCAGCAGGAGGACAGCTGAGCATCTCCCTGCACCTGTCCATTCAGCACCCACATGTCCTTTGGCTCTCTGTGGCAGCAGCAACATTGCAGAGAGCAAGATACAGTCTGGCCTTGTGGTGCTTACATTCTAGTCGGTGCCATGGGGGCTCTGTCAAGATGTTGTGAGTAAAAGACAATTGGAAAACCTTAACTACCATGGAGATGCTTTGTAATGCAGGTATTTTTGTACTCCAGTTGGACTTAATTAAGATTAAAGTATCGGGGGTTCTTTTTCTACTCGTGGATATTTTTTGTCCCAGTGGAACGTTGAAATCACTTTTTAATTGCAGCTGTGTTCTGTTAACCACTATTAAACTAGTGGTTCTTGACTTGGACTGCATGTTGAAGTCCCCTGGGGAACCTCCCCAAACACAGAAGTCTATCTCAGTCCGGGGCCCTGTGATGGGTCTGGGTGCAGCCTGGCATCAGGTTCAAAGGTCCCCAGGTGATGCCAGCGCTGGGGTGAGCAGCACTGATCTAAACTGCGGAAGGCCAGCAAAAGGTGGTGTAGAGGAAGTGGTTGTGAGAGTCAACACCTGGAGAACTCTGCCAGATCTGCACCTGCAAGATGAGTTGGACATGGCCAGGTGAAGAGAGAGGAAGAGTGTTCAGTGGAGGGAATGGCAAGCATGGAAGCCTAGGGTCCTAAGGAGCTTGGAGCAAATGAAAGGAGAGGAAGGGTCAGGGGAGGGAGCATGAGGATAGAGAGGATGGCCGAGGCAGGTGGTGCAAGACCACACTACGGATTTTTGTCCATAACCTGATCGTAGTTGAAGCCATTTTATTTATGAGCCTGTCACTGCTCTGCTCATTATTTCACTTAAAAAACAATTTCTTAGAAAAATAGTTTTTTATGAAAACAAGGAATTCAACTTATTAATTCACTTAGTCTTTTAAACACAACACAGTGGGATAGGTACAGGTAGGTACTGTGATTACCCCCATTGTGCAGATGGGGAAAGTGAGGCCGAGAGAAGTTTAGTAGCTTATCACACAGCTGGTGAATCGTGGAGCTGGGATCTGAGCTCAGGCTGCCTCTGGCTCCAGTCTGGCTCTACGTTTCTGTGGGATTGGCGCGATGAGCCTCATTTCACAGAGCAGGAAGTGGAGGTGTGGGTTGGGGTTAGAATTCTGTTCTGACCTCCTCAAATCTCACACTATTACCTCCTTATCAGGCTGTTCAGACTTGGGGAGAGATTAAAAAAAATTTTGTGCTGTCTTTTACCATTCTATAAATGTGAAAAAAAAATATGGGCATGTAAGTCAGTGGGAGAGCTTCATGGCAGAACATAAGGAGCATACAGATAAAGAAGATAGTTATTTCAAGGTACCGATGGGGAAAGTCAGGTGGTACCTTGCCCATTGCTGAAACGCTGATGAAGGTCGACCCTGCTTATGGAGTGCCATGGAGAGGCTTTTATGGATAATATTGCATCATTGCACAAAAGCCAATAGCCGCACCAATGTATTTGCCCTGCATTTGGTGAGGGGCGGTGGTCCTTGGGCTCTTGCTTATGTTTGATGTGTTCTTGATTCCCACAGTGCAATGAATATATTGAAAATATGTGTCCAGTGGCCCAGGACACTGACGTATCCATGCTATCTTTTTGTCCGAGGCTTTTTCACATAGGTACTTCTCCTTGCCATCTGGGTCTGCTTTCCTCAGGAGCGAGTGTCAAAATCAGCCCCAGTGTTTGTGGGGCTCCATGTTTGTGGCCATGGAAACAGACTGAATACAGAATTTTTTCCTTCCTGGAAATCCGTGCCTACGCGTCTCAAAAACATTTATGAAAAGCTAATGGTTTAACAGGTGTTCAAATAAACCATCCTTTGATGGTTCAAATTCCTAATTTTATGCTCCAAAGCAGCACCGTCCAATACAAATAGAATTTGAGCCACATATGTAATTTAAAAATTTCTAGTAGCCACATCACACATGGTAAAAAGAAATTGGTGAAATTAATTTTAAGAATATATTTAACCCACTGTATCCAAAATATGTCAGCATGTAATTACTATGAAAACTTATTAATGAGCTACTTTGCATCCTTTCATCCATGCCGAGCCTGAAGCCCATGTGTTTTTCACCTCTGCAGCACCTCTGAGGTCACACTCCTTGGTTTCCAGGGCCCAGTAGGCACGTGGTGCCCTTGGGTGGCGGCTGTGTAGAAAGGCTCAGCTCTGACAGATCAGACCACTTCAGATATCATAATAAAGTTGTGGCGCCAATGCACTTTTTATGACTCTAATAGATTTGCACCTGCAAATTGTGGTGGTTTATAGGCAACAATATGACGTTTCCCATGATTTCCGAATTGTCATCATGATAGAATCTGCAGAGGACTGCAGGAATTTTCAGTTTGAAGTTAATATAATAACAGCCTGGAGGGCTTATAAAATACATGCTGAGAAATTGGTCTGAAATCCAGAATGAGCATATTTTTCATACCCAGCTGATTATTTAAATTTCCCAACGGGAAGTTATTACTTCTCTGACAAGTCTCATCAGCAGTCTATTTTCAGTGGTCTTGATGGACACGGAGTCTAATTTTGTTTTTCTCCTAGCGTCTTTTTGGTGGGGATGAAATTTGGTGTCTGGATTTACGTTTCTTCCTAGGAAAAGTGCTCAGCATCTTAAAAATAAATTATCGCGAAACTGTCACCTGTCAGGTGGTTCATTTTCCAAGGTGACAGGCAGTACCTATAATCACGGGTGTGGGCATGTTCCCCTTGTCGTTGTGGTGTGTCTTTATAGTTCTGGGTAATGTGGGTGGGTGGCCTGCACTTTCCCTGGTGCATTTGGCAAATCCCTCGTACGGTGCTTTTGTTAGCTCACGTGTACAGCAAATCAAATAAATAATTCTGGGCTTCGATCTCAAGTTGAGAACGAGAGCATGATAGCCTTGTTCCGGGTGCCTGATGGGCCTACAGTGGTATTACAGCATTCAGAGCGAAAGCTCATTTACTGGAAACAACGAGTGTTTGAAAGTTCACTGCATGGAAATTGGATTTTTGCCTTTTATTATTTACATTGTGTATTATCAGATTTATATTTAAAGCTGTGGGGATTATCATTCTCTTTAAACGGCATTATTTAATAAAGAGTAAGGATTTCATGGTTTCAAGACTGCTGAACCCAGCTCATCATTGGAAATTCAATTAACGGGTTCAGTAGGCATGGGCAGAGGGGCGGGGGGACCCAGTGTCCCCTCCCAGGACTGATGGCGGGGTGCCCATCATTGCCTCCCACATGGGCACTCTCACAGTGAATATCTCCTGTCTTTCAGACTCGAAGAGTAAATCTTAGTACTTGCTCCTCATTCTCGATGGAGTCACCCAGTTGAAAGCTTTAATCTCTGGGATGAACACTTCTGGGAAAGGCAGCACTTTAGCCTGAAGTCATCGCTGTTATAATGCAGCTGAGCTTGAGCCTGTCTTAGAAGCACGTTTTGATGGGCAGAAATGGACCCAATCTGCAGACAAGGGACCATCTGCAAAGACAAGACAGTCATTGTGAAGCTTTTGTCAGAAAACCCATTCCCAATGGGGAGGAAGGAAGCAGTGGGGCAAATATTTCAATGGAACAGAACTAGTGTCTAAACTTACACACTGCAGCGTTCCACTAAACCCTGCTGTGGGTGAGGCTGAATGAGTGCATTCATTTCTAATAAAAGAAATTACATTTATTCTTGAAGGGAATGTAGGTGTTTAAGCTGTCACTGGAAACCCATTTCTGAGAAGAAGCTAAAATTGTGTGTTTTTTTTTTTTTTGGTCTTGCTGCTTCTTAGTGATTTTTAAAAGTTTGTATTTTTGCTGAGGTTTGGAAAGGCAATTATGCTGCTTTTGCCCAAAATTTGGACAGATTAGTTCTGCCGAGAAAGAAGTAACGAAGGTATGAAAGGGCATAAAATAACTGAGACTTGCCAGGAGAAATATTAAGGTCCAAAGCAGAGGAAGCACGGGCTTGGCTGTGTGCAATGCCTGATCCCTGGGTCATCTGCCCCAGGAGGCGTGCGCGACAGATGCCCTCTGTGTGTGGAAGGTGCCGCTGTGGAAGAGTGTGGCATAGTAAAACATGAGATCACCCCAGGTATTTTATTTCTGACACATTGGGAATGAATCTGGATCCAGTCTGCAGGGTGTGTACTTCTCTGCTGTGCATTTTGTGCTGAGCTGGGTTCTTGTGCATTTTGGCTCAAGCCACATTAACCCCCCTCCCCGACGCCACCATCTTGATGGAGCTGGGATTTCCTGCAGACCTGCTTCCTCAGGGCTGGCTCCCGGTCTCCCACTGCTCTGGGACATTAGCAGTCGGAACTTGCTACACCAGTTGCAGGGCCGAGGACAAAATGAAGTGCAATTATAAAATTATGAAGAATTTCATTATGTGACCACAGAGCATTAAGCCAAATTTGGGCGGTAGCCAAGTGACCTGGTCAGTGATTCTGGTTGGTGGACATGGAACTGCAGACGAGAACCTTCTGTGTTGATGCTGTCAAAGTATAAACACTGTCAATATGCTGTGGTTACCAGACTTTTATCTCGTGTGTTTAAAACTGGTTTCCAGAGCTTCGTCTTGGTTAGGGTTGAAAATGTCATCCCTGCATGGGGCTCGGCCGGTGGGTCTAATCAGGCCTAGCATCCGTGTGGTGCTTTCTGTCATTTCTGGCCTCACTTGGGTGACCACATTGGATGGAAGCTGGGAAATGGAGGGACCAAGGAAGGGAGCCCCCGTTTCCCAGCTTGGGAAGATGATTGGGGTTATCGTGGAGTGGTTTTGGGGAAGCTTCTGGGTAGGGACTACAGATACACAGAAGGCCCCCAGCCCTGCTGCCATTGCCTGCCAGTGTTGAAACTGCGGCATCATGGGCATGGCTCCTGGGAAGGGACCACCAGCCTTTTTGAGGGTTTGGGCCTTGAGGCTTCCTTAACTTGCTTGAATTCTTCACTGGCCAAGAAACCAAGGCTCCCTAAATTGGAATTGGCCCTAGCTAATGGCCAGAAGCCCACTGAAGGTCGCCGTGCCCTGGGGTCTGTCTTTCTCTTTGTCCTGGCCCTCCAGGCCTCCAAACGAATACTTTTGGCCTTGCTGTAGTGCTGGCCAGGGTTTGGACAAGGTCAGGTGGTACCAGGGTTTGGACAAGGTCTGTGGGGAGTGGTGGTAGGGGCTTTGGGCCATCCCTTAGAAGTCTCAGAGCGTATGTGTTTTTGGAGACCTGTGGGGACGCCAACCTGCTGCATATAGCCTTCCGAAGCCCCACTTTCTGCTGTGGCCCTGGATTGCCCTAAGGAAATTCTTTGGGAGCAGAGTGAGCTCCAGCTTCCTCAGGTGGCCTTTGGAGAGCATTGGCTTTCCAAATCACGACTTGTCAAAAGAGGCTTTCCAGATATCAGGGCATGTTGGATTGATAACCAGCCTTCGTAGGAGTCGTTTTTCTGTTGGGTTCATAAAATAGAGTCGAGTGTGTTCTGGTGTGCTCATGGAAGCTGGGGCTCTGGCCTCCCTCCGGGCCAGGGCAAGGGTCCCATGAGCCATCTAAAGGCGTTTTGCAACCTGCAACTTGCTATGCTGATGGTCAGTGGTGTTCTCATTCGTGAGCACCTTGCATCTATGCCTATTTTATAGTATATGTGGAATAATTTTCCTATTTTAAGTGATTATAGAGTTTTGAAGTTGGATTTTTTTTTTTTTTTAAAGAGACGAAGTCTTGCTCTGTCACCCAGGCTGGAGTGCAGTGGCGCGATCTCGGCTCACTGCAAGCTCTGCCTCATGGGTTCACCCACCATACTCCTGCCTCAGCCTCTTGAGTAGCTGGGACTACAGGCGCCCACCACGATGCCTGGCTAAATTTTTGTATTTTTAGCAGAGATGGGGTTTCACCATGTTAGCCAGGATGGCCTTGATCTCCTGCCCTCGTGATCCGCCCGCCTGGGCCTCCCGAAGTGCTGGGATTACAGGCGTGAGCCACCGCACCCGGCTGGATCTTTGTTTTGATGACACAATTTTGGCTATTTATGATTTATTTCAAGCAGAGCCTGGCCTGTAACTCCATCCTGAATTATAACATTGTTCCCATGGGAACTTCGATAGGGTTTCTAGCAGTACTTGAGAACAAAAAGGGAGCCCCGCCAATGTGGATCATAGCACACGTGCTGGTGTGTGTGAATAACGTAGAAAGGAAGATATTCCAGAACTAGGTGGTCACCCTTCAAACTGCTGAAGCTTTGTTATGACTATTTTGGTAGCTGTCTTTCTAAGATGGTCATGCGTATTGTAACAAGTACTATATTGAATCGGGCTAACGTTTCCTTGGCAACTCAGGATCATTCTGCATGCTGTCACTGAGCTCTGCAGGGATTATGTGGGGCCCCAGAGCCCCACATTTCCATTGGGGTCATTTTGTCCCTGTCTGAAATCACCCTTACTTTGGGAAGCTGGGTCCTCTCCTCTTTGGCCTTTCAGGATGCTGCCTGCTTGCTAGTCATCCTCCCAGTTTCTGCACTGTCTGATTTGCAGTCCATCTTAGCAGTTTGGAGCTCAGCTTCTTAACTCAGTAAATTAGCGCTGGGGGTTGAGTTGTGGGTGGGGGTGTTGGCAGTGCTGCCTTGGCTCACATGCAGTCCGACCACCGGAGATGGAGTTCCTATCTCATCTTCAGTGTTTTCTCTGTCGCTTGCATCTTCCCCTGTTGGGACTGTGCTTTCTCTCCTAGATGTTGATCTTGCAGGAGAAGGAAGTATCCACTCGCGTGTTTGTTTCTGAACTTTTTTTTTTTTTGAGACGGAGTCTCGCTCTGTCGCCCAGGCTGGAGTGCAGTGGTGTGATCTCAGCTCACTGCAAGCTCCGCCTTCCACGTTCACGCCATTCTCCTGCCTCAGCCTCCCGAGTAGCTGGGACTACAGGTGCCTGCCACCACGCCCTGCTAATTTTTTGTTTTTAAATAGAGACAGGGTTTCACCGTGTTAGCCAGGATGGTCTCGATCTCCTGACCTGGTGATCCGCCCGCCTCGGCCTCCCAAAGTGCTGGGATTACAGGTGTGAGCCACTGCGCCTGGCCGTTTCTGAACTTTTGAGGGATTCAGGGGAGAGAATACACTAAGAGATGAATTTTAAGTGTTTTTTTTTTGAGATGGAGTTTTGCTCTTGTTGCCCAGGCTGGAGTGCAGTGGCTCAAATCTTGACTCACTGTAGCCTTCACCTCCTGAGTTCAAGCGATTCTTCTGCCTCAGTCTCCCGAGTAGCTTAGATTACAGGTGTCCACCACTATACCCGGCTAATTTTTGTATTTGTAGTAGGTATGGGGTTTTACCATGTTGGCCAGGCTGGTCATGAACACCTGACCTCAGGTGATCTGCTCGCCTTTGCCTCCCAAAGTGCTGGGATTACAGGCATAAGCCACTGTGCCCGGCCTGACTTTTAAGTTTTTAAAAAAGGGATGGGAAGTGTTGCTTTAGGAGATAGAAATGTAGGCTCTCTGCTGACCTGATTCCCTGTTTAAAACTAGACCTACTCACAGAGCTGAGGAGTAGAGGAGGCAGCTTGTGATTTATTGCTAATGGCTAATGGAGGCAGTTAATGCTCTTTTTCCAGTTCAAATACTATCTCTTATTTAAAGACTACCAATAAGTTAATAAAGGCTTTTATTTCCCTCTGAAATAACACATAGATTACATATTACTCCAGGTCGTTTTTCCATCAAAGGATTTGCATCATCTGACCCTGGGAAGGGCTCTCTTTGGTAAACACAGGTGGCTCCAGGCTCATAGCACCCCCAGGACCTTCTTAGGTTTTAGGATGAGAGCACTTGAATTTGATGTCCGAGAGTGTTAGAATGTTATCAGAGGGGATCATAGTATTGACTGGGGATATTCACTGTCTCTTCTACTCCTCGGCTCTGCCAGTAGGTCTAGTTTTAAACTTGCAATCAGGCCAGCAGAGAGCCCACATTCCTATCTCCTCCCACAATGACCCTTCACAGCACCTTTTTAAAAACTTAAAATTCAACACTGCATTACAAATATTGCGTTCACTCTATTTTATAGACTCTTACGTGCCATCCATAAAAATCATTTAAAAAGGTGAATATATATAATGTTGCCTTGAATATAAGTGATATTTTCGGTCTGTAAAAATAAAATATCTACATTTCCATACTGTCTGGATATCCTCTGGATCTGAAGCAGGCCTTACAGACAATCTCATTGGGTCTTTTTCCTTCAAGAGGAAAAAGACTTCCTTGGTCTCATCTGACTGTTAAAAGGAGATTGGAACTTGGGCTTCCTGAATCCCAGTCTAATGTGCTTCACAGCCACCTGAAAGGAATGTGAAGATGTGATTCAGTTGGTTACTGAGCTGCCTGTTTTATCACCTACAATTGAATTTAATAGCATGAATCATCCTAGGGTGACATACAAAGTTCTTGATGTCATCAACAGGGACTTTGCCCTCATCATCCGGAGTGTAAAAGGACGCCTTTATCATGACTGAGGATTGTACGGGAGGAGCACTGCAAAGCATGTCCAGGATCAAGGCCACGCAGCTCTCCTAGGAGACCCTCAGGATGGCTTTTCTCTGTGGCAGCTGCTGGTGTTTGATTTATAGGCTGCTAATACAAATCCACTGTTTAGTGACAAGGGAGTACTTGCCTTGCTAGTAAGTGAACCTCCTTGAGCCCGTGGTATGCTCCAGTTCTGGGCTGTGTGCTTCAATTGCATGGTGTCATCTGAGCCTCTTTGGCTCCCAAGCCTGGAACTGGACTCCCATTTTACAGACAAGCAAACAGAAGTGGCAAGAGGGTCCCATAGCTAGTGAGATGCCAAGACAGGACTGTGACCCAGGCGTGTCAGACTTCAGAACACACGACTGCACACTGTGCCGGAAAATGGTCGCTCTGGGGAGGACACTGTCCTCAGGCTCCTGTGGATGACTGACAGGAAGTCCAGGGCCACCTCCAGGCTCCCGGTTGCCACTTGGCTCTTTCTGGTACAGGTGAATCAAGGATGGCTTTGGGGACTCCCTCAACCCTTGGGCGTCCTCTCCTCTCATCCCGAGGAGAATCCACTGTGTATGTGCAGGAGTCTCCATGGCTTGCCTTCGTGGGTCATTGGGCACCAACCTTGGGGGCAGGTTCAGCTGGAGGCAGGTTCAATTCCCCAAGGCTCAGCCACTTCATCCTTCACACTGAAAGATGCCTCGGCTGGGGGACCTGAATGGTGTTATGTCCGGAGGCGCCCAGGGCTGTCTGACTTGCAGACAGAGGGTGTTCACCTCACCACCTGGAATGATGAGGCTTGTGGTTCAGGACTTTGAGGCTTGAGGGATCTTAGTCATGAGAACATCCTTGTTTCTTCTGATCAGAGGTTTGAGGACTTCTGAGAATCAGATGTAATTATTCCACATCGTGGATGAATGTTTTAACGCATATTCTGGAAGTTGCTAAGTGTTCCTTTCAAAGCAAGTAGCAATGGCTGATTCCCGAGTGTGCACTCTGGACCAGCCCTGCTCTACATGCTTTATGTGTGAAAAATTCCGTGTGTCCTTATGACAAGCCAGTCAGCTGTGAGGTCAAGGCGGGTGGATCACCTGAGGTCAGGAGTTCAAGATCAGCTTGGCAAACATGGTGAAACCCCGTTTCTACTAAAAATACTAAAAAATTAGCTGGGTGTGGTGGCATGTGCCTGTAATCCCAGCTACTTGGGAGGCTGAGGCAGGGGAATTGCTTGAACCCAGGAGGCAGAGGTTGCAGTGAACCGAGATCGCACCACTGCACTCCAGCCTGGGCGACAGAGCGAGACTTGGTTTCAAAACAAAGAAACAAACAAAAAGGTGCCCTTACACACTGTTCACCCATGAGAAGGGGACTCAGGTGCAGAGCAGGGTTTGAGCTGTGGTGCCAGACTCTGCTTTGAGCTTGCCTTCCCTGTGCTCTGCTGCTGGCCTTCCTGCATGAGCTGTATCCTGGCTCAGCTGCCAGTCCCTTAGGACCATTGCTGTACCTCGGTTTCCTCGTCCTGCCGAGAGGGTGCTGCCTGCCCTGCCCAGCCCCAGGGCGAGGGTGTATGCATGCAGAAGGGACTTGGGAACCAGGGCGGGCATGAGACGGTGGCATTTCTGTAACGGAGGCCGCCTGTGTTCCTGTGGATTTTAGTGGGGGAAGAATTGGCTTGTTTTACAAGTCAGCTTTCCTTGTTAACACAGGACTCCTGCTCACAGCTTACTGCCCGTGTACTGAGTACAATTGAGAAATCTGGCTGTTATTTATGACAGGGGTCATGATACCAGTCTGTGCCCTGTTAGGAACTGGGTTGCACAGCAGGAGGTGAGTGGTGGGAGAGCAAGGAAAGCTATATCTCTATTTACAGAAGCTCCCATCACTCACGTTACCGCTGATTTCCACATTTTGTCTGATCAGATTCTCACAGGAGCACGAACCCTATTGTGAACTGCACATGTGGGGGATCTAGGTTTCACGCTCCTTATGAGAATCTAATGCCTGATGATCTGTCACTGTCTCCCGTCACCTTCAAATGAGACTGTCTCCTTGCAGAAAAACAAACTAATGGCTCCAACTGATTCTACGTTATGGTGAGTTGTATAATTATTTCATTCTATATTACAATGTAATAGTAATAGAAATAAAATGCACAATAAATGTGATGTGCTTGAATCATCCCAAAACCATCCCCCCACCAGGTCCGTGGAAAAGTCATCTTCCATGAAACCAGTCCTTGGTGCCAAAAAGGTTGGAGACCATTGATTTATGACATTATCAGTCGATTTATGGACCCAGAGTGTCAGACATGGGACAGGATCTGCGTGGGTCAGGTGTCACCAGGAAGTCACATCTCTGCCCTCAGGAAGCTGAGGGTCTTGTGAGATGAACAGCCAGGTCAGTTGGTGGCTGCTGAGCAGGGTGACCCATGTGTGTGACATGGAGTGACACACAGGCATGAGGTTGCTGCCCAAGACAGAGGAGGCCAGAGAGGGCTTTCGTGGGGCGCAGCCCATACTTTGTTGGGTGAGAAGGCAAGAAACACATTTGTGTGCCCAAAGCAGGGCAGGGCTAAAGTTGGAAACGGAAGTAAAGGAGCAGGTAGTCATGCGGCCTTGTGCTTTCAAGCAACAGGGTGGACACTTGGTCCCAAGAGGACACAGCTGAAAGACCCTCTGACAGGGAGAACATCTGAGGACTCTGTGATGGGCTCTGGGCCGTGCCTCTCTGGCTTCATCTTGTCTGATTCTAGCAGTAACGCCAAGATGCAAGGATATTTGTGAGTCCTGTTTTCCAATGGAAAAGCTACATGAGGCCCACCAGGTCCCAGAACTCAACAACGGTGGGGCTAGGGTTCAAAGCCTCTCTGACTGCAGAGGCTATGCTCTCAGTCTGTATCTGCTCCTGCACTGGGAGCTGGTCTGGAAGGGTTTGAGGACTGGCTGAGAAATGTGAACATCCCCAGGGGTTGAGGTGTGATGCTAGAAGAGGTTCATTTGGGGACAGTCATAGCTGCAGGTGGGCCCCTGTGGCAGGAGTTGTTTGAGTGTCTGGAGATTACAGGATTAGAGCCTCAGCCAAGGTTGTGGCTGAGCGGGGGCGGGGCAGGGGCTCAGAGAGGTGGGGGATCGCTGGGAGAACTGAGCCTGGTGCTAGCTTGGATGTGAAGGCTGTGAACTTAGAGAGAAATGGATAGGCAGAAGTAGGCGAGGGTGCTTGTGATCACAAAGCAATCGACTGTTTATTTAGAAGAGAAGCGGTTTGAGGCTTCCTGATGTATCCTTGTTACTAGGCATAAAGCATGGGCAATGCCAGCGAGACTGGTTCTTCCGGAACAATAGTTAAATCCTGGGGGCAGGTGAGAGGTGGGGAATCCCCACCTTGTAAGTGAGGCACGAGTCTGCAGTGATGAGTTGAGTTTAGTTCAGGGTGCAGCAGAGTTAGGAGTGTGTAGGAAGACAAGGTGGGGCTAAGTGTGGTGTGCACAGGTTCCTCTCTCCCACCCACCAGGTGGGTGACTCCAGGAGGAGGGGAAGCCTCCTGAGCCTTCGTTTCCTTTCTGTCCAGTGAAAGTGTGATGCTTCTTGATGGTCTGTTCTTCCTCTGGACACCCTCCCTGGGGCATGGTTGGGTGCCATGCATTGCATATCAAAAGGCGATGTTTCCTGGGGAGGGGAAGGTGTCTTATAGTCCAGCACCTACCTAAATCTGGGGAAGTTATAAAGAAAAAAAGGTTTATTTGTGTCACAATTGTGCTGGCTGGAAGATTGGACAACTGGTGAGGGTCTCAGGCTATTTCCGCTTGTGGAAGGCGAAGGGGAGCTGGTGTGCAGGGATCATACAGTGAGAGAGGAAGTGGGTGGCAGGGCGTGCCAGGCTCTTTGTAATAACCAGCTCTCAGGGGAACTAGTAGAACAAGAGCTCATTCACCACCACCCCCTGGGAGGGCATTAGTCTATTCATAGGGGATGCAAATACCTCCCATCGGGCCCCCTCCAACACTGGAGATCACATTTTAATACAAGGTTTGGGGCACAAATATCCAAACTATAGCCTGTCACCACTCAGTGGTGCCTCCTGGGGAGGGTTGGCGGCTGTGTATCTCATATGTCGCAGGTGTCTAAAGTGTAGATGGTGTCAGAAAGCACCTCCCCTCCTCCAGCCCCCTCCTTGGGATGTGTCCTCAGGATCTAGAGGGAGTTTATGGATGCTGATTTGGGAATTCTGCTGGCTGGCAGAGACAGGAGCTAAGGATGGATACCTGCTTGCTTTCCTTTACAAATGCTTTGGCTCTAACATCGACCTGGAAAGATCGAAGGACGCCAGGACAGATACCATGGACCTCACTTTATGCGTGCCTAGACTTGATCTCCTTAGAAAGTCTTGCTGAAGACAAGTGATGGTGGAACATCTCAGTGGAGCTGTTAAAATTCTTGCTAGGCGCTGGCGTAAATACAGCTACTGCGAGAAGTTGCTCTGACACGTAAGCCGTCAGAGAGCCGGGCCTCTCTCATTTGTTCCCTCTTAGGACTCCTCAGCCTTTTAGCAATGAGAAGAATGTTTAGCCCCTTGACTGGGTCCTTTTCTCACCTTGATATCACAGGGTTAGAGGTACAGATGATTACTAGAAAAGCCACCTCTTCCTTAGCATGGCTTGGTGGTAAGAGTCTCTTGGCTGATGCCTTTCAAGATAGCTGAAATTGTCACCTCTCCAAGGGATTTGCACCCTCTTTGACTGAGGGACTCCTTTGATTTGGAGGGAAAAGTCCCCTAAAGTCTATATAGTGATGGCTAGGGCACGGATCCCGCCAAATAGGAGGCCGAAGTTGAGAATAATAGAGCCTTGTTGACCTTGGCAGCTTTTCCACAGTGGAATTGCAGGACCCAGCAAGGAGATCCCACAGAATCTGAGAACAGAGCTCACCTCCGAGGCAGGAATAGGAACTTGTGGGCAGCTTTGGCACAAGCCCAGAACTATTTTTGGTGTGTGGTGTGTTGACCGTAGGGCTCTGTCATTCATTTCCTCTCTAATGAAACAGGTGATTACCGTGTTGAAAGAAAGGAAATTGCAAGTGCAAGTTTAAGGGCCATCAAAGGGCAGACTGGAGTTCTCAGTAGATTCACCAAGAGAAATATTCTTACGCTTGGAGACTTTACGATTCCACAGTGAGTAACTGGAATCGCCATCCTGTGTGCAGTCGGCAGCTCAGGATAAGAATGAAACTTCTTAATAATGGCCCTGCTTTCTCTCCAAACAATGTGTTTTCCATGATCTCTCTGGTCTATTACCAACTATTTGTGGTTGGACCAAGTATGAATGAAAGAATGCACTTAGAGTTTGATAGATGGGCTAGGACTGATTTCAGTTTTGTGATCTGGATATGTTTTTGCTTCTTAACGTCCTTCCCTTCCCCCTACCTCCTCTCCAGGGCTTTAGTTTGTTTGGTACAATGAGATGCTACATGATTTTTGTATTTATAAATTTGCTTCTAAGGTGAACCCCACTGGCTGTGGGGGATGAGGGGGCCCTACTCTTCTCTTATGTCTGTTAAATCCTTAAGGAATTATTTTTGGTCCAGGAAAACTCTCATGCCTCTCTGTTTTTTTTTTCTTTTACTTTTTTTAAAAAGAGTTATGGCCTTGCTCTGTTGCCCAGGCTGAAGTACAGTAACACAATTGATCATAACTCACTGCTGCCTCGACCTCCTGGGCGCAAGTGATCCTCCCACCTCAGCCTCCTTGAGTAGCTAGGACTACAGCACAGGCTGCAACCCCTGGCTAATTTTTAAAAATTTTGTTAGAGATGGGGTCTTGCTGTGTTGCTCAGGCTGGTTCCAAACTCTTAGCCTCAAGCACTCCTCCTGCCTCAGCTTCCTGAGTAGCTGGGGCTGTAGCTGTGAGCCACAGTACTTGGCCCCTTTTTCTTTCTCCCTTCCTTCCGTCCGTCCTTCCCTCCCTCCCTCCCTCCCTCCCTCCCTCCCTCCCTCCCTCCCTCCCTCCCTCCCTCCTTCCTTCCTTCCTTCCTTCCTTCCTTCCTTCCTTCCTTCCTTCCTTCCTTCCTTTCTTCCTTCCTTTTTCTTTTTTTGAGGTGGAGTCTCGCCCTGTCGCCCAGGCTGGAGTGCAGTGGCACGATCTCTGCTCACTGCAAGCTCCGCCTCCTGGGTTCACGCCATTCTCCTGCCTCAGCCTCCTGAGTAGCTGGGACTACAGGTGCTCGCCACCAGGCCTGGCTAATTTTTTTGTATTTTTAGTAGAGACGGGGTTTCACCGTGTTAGCCAGGATGGTCTCGATCTCCTGACCTTGCGATCTGCCCGCCTCAGCCTCCCAAAGTGCTGGGATTACAGGTGTGAGCCACCGCGCTCAGCTGCCCTTTTTAATTTTATTTTTCTGTAGACTCTTTGGCCTAGCCTGGCTGTTTCCCAGTTTGCAGCTAGTATTTACTCTTCTACCCATTCAAACTTTCACCTTTTCTAGAACTCAGCCAGGCAGCAATGTGATGGTAAAGGTGTAAAAATTGGATCTTTGGGAGGAGGAAAAAAGAGCACTGACTTGTATTATCTGTCAATATCCGAGGTGTAAATACTCCTATCATGATCAATCAAGCTACCAATGTGATATCACCTGGCTTGCAGAACCTCTGCAATGTAATAGTCAGCCCTGGCAAGCTGGCAAAAACTGCCACTGGCACCCTATTGATCCAGGAAGTGAGTTTCTAACTTCCCCTTTTCTTCCTGTTTCTAATCAATGCTGCAGGTTCCTTTAGGGTTTCAAAGGCACCTATGGATGATGGTCACAACACTACAACTGGACCATTGCAAATAAAAATGACAATGGGGACCGGGTGCAGTGGCTCATGCCTATAATCCCAGCACTTTGGGAGGCCAAGGTTGGTGGATCACGAGGTCAGGAAATCGAGACCATCCTGGCTAACATGGTGAAACCCCATCTCTACTAAAAATACAAAACAACAACAACAAAAAACAAAATTAGCTGGATGTGGTGGTGGGTGCCTGTAGTCCCAGCTACTCAGGAGGCTGAGGCAGGAGAATGGCGTGAACCCAGGAGGTGGAGCTTGCAGTGAGCCGAGATCGTGCCACTGCACTCCAGCCTGGGCTACAGAGCAAGATTCTGTTCCCCCTACCAAAAAAAAAAAAAAAAAAAAAAAAAAAAAAAGACAGTGGGGAGGTTGTAATTGTTTTTCTTTTTAAAGCCTCTTCTTAGTCAGTCTTCCTTGGAATATGAATGAGGAAGGCCAGTTTCCTTCACGGAATCGTTTTCCATCTCTGTTAGCAGTGGGCCTGGACAGAATTCTGTGTTCTCATTCCCAGGGTTAGTTGTTCCAGGCTTTCCCCCTCCTTTGGTAAGGACAAATGAACTTAGGTCATCCACTTGCTCCCCAAGCCACATTAAATCATCACCCTCAAAAGCTGAGGGAAGACTGTGGTAATCCTGCAAAGAAGTCTTCACTAGGTGTATCAAGAAGGTTCAGAGTCATTTTGGAGGAAGGAGTAACTGCTGGTGCAACCAGCAGGGCCACTGCTTGTGTTTCCTCATTCCCTCCCTCCTCCTTCCTGCTGCAAACAGGAGATGTTGGCAGATGCTGTCCCTTGACACAGTGGCTGGAGAAATGAGGATGGCGTGCTCAGAGACCCCCACCACTCCTCCTAGAAGGAAAATTATGTTTGGATGGAAGGGGAATAGGGAAAAGCCTTAAGATAAGAGCTGGCAAACGATGACCAGCAGTAGTTGGGACCCAGCTACACATGCTCACAGATGCCTTGTCTGCAGGGGACTGTGTGGCCAGCAAAACCCAGAACATTTTGGCCCTTGACAGACATTGCTAACTCTGCCTTAGAGCAGCATGCCGCACTAACTATAGGAGTGAAAAGGCCATACTTGGAGCCCACATAGCGGGTCCCCCATGGCCTGGTGGTATGGACGGGTGGGGAGGCTTTCTGCTGCCCCTACCCTCCCCACTCAGATCGTTCTTTTTTAGTTACTTAAAAATCATCATATAGCATGAGTGAGTTAAATGAGTTTATTTTAGCACATCTCAGTGCATCTGTGACTCACCCTAGACATTCAGTGCTCTCATGTGTGCCCAGGCCGGGTGCCTGTGCAAGACCATGTTGTTTGTGACATGGATGGTCACTAGTTTTATGTTTTAGTATCTGACTTTAGCTCTGTCTTCCTTTCCTCTTTTTCCTGCTGCTCTTGCACTATTCATTCATTTTTTCCTTTTCCCCTAATTTGCTGCTCATTCTGTAGATACATACCTTGGTGAGCCTCACTGGAGAGCTGTGGCACCTTTCAGAGTGGAGACATGTAGCAGAGAAACATTTATTAAATGTTGAACATAGGATACAAGGTGATCACTCTAAATGTGGCATGGGAGGGAAGTCTGTTCTGTGCAAAGTCTCTGTGGGACTTTCATTTTCAAAAATGAAATCATCCTACAAACCCAATTAAGACAGGGCTTTTATGATGCGTTGAGTGCCTCCTTGTTAGGCTTAAATTATGCGCTTTCAGGGAGCCAAAACAGCAATGAAGACTGTGATTTGCAAACATTTCATCATTGGGTTACAAATTGAGAGCTTTTCTGGAGAGATCAAAACTATACATTTCACCACCTGATGGGGGTCTGGGTGTGACTGTTGGGAAATGACATTCCTGCTCTTGCATTAATTCTGGTCATTTGTTGAGTGATCTCAGAGTGCAGTGCTGCCTTCATTTGGAATCCGGCTATCAGGAGTGAGATGAATGGAAAAATATGATGACTTCAAAAGCCTTGCTAATACTAGCTAGATGCCTGTGCTTGCGAGATGGGCTCTTGGCAGGAGGGAGAGGGCGAGATGGGCTCTTGGCAGGAGGGAGAGGGCTTCCCTGTTCAGACGGGGACCTTTTGCAACAGATCCTTACACTTGACCTTAGTCTCCCCCTACTTCTAATCCTCAGACTGTGATGTTGCCCAGACTGACTGATCTGGCCATAGGTGGTAAGGATCTTACAAATCCATGCCATGAACTGGCAGCTGCTCAAACTGAAAATCTTTCAGTTCAGGAGTTCCCGTCTCTTAGGTCTGTTGTGATGCCTTCTGGCACTGGCTTGTGAGAGGCCATCAGCACTGTTGGCCCTTCTCATTGCCTTCTTCACAGTAGGAATTAGGCCTGAACGGTAGATCTCTGTCTTCCCAGTGGGCAACTGTGTTTTTTTAAGACCTCAGTGAGAGTTGTCTTTGGAAACGAATGGAACATTGCACGCTGGTCTGTTCTTTGCTGTATCTTCAGGACTCCTGAGCCAAACCTGATTTCATCGTCTTCTCGAGGGCTCGGTACGCATTGAGCTGTCACCTGTGGTGTGTGGCCTGGATGAAAGGCAGCTCATGAGTTTGCCTAACAGGACTCTCCATTGGTCACTGAGGGCTGAGAAGTGGCACTAGGAACCACCACCGAGGCAGACTGTGGAGGAGCCAGAATTCTCTGGAGCAGGATTGCTGGTCGATTTGTTAGTTGTAAAGCCCAGATCTCGGCACATGTACTATTTAATAATACTGAATTGTGACTTTATTTGTGGTTAGAAAACGAGCTGTGGGACGAACAGTGCTGGTTTGTCTCTAAGCATTTAAAATCATTTGGAATGTGTTCGTACTTGCTGAGAGGCGGGTATATTATTTTTCCCAAGTTCATAGTACCATCCATTGGTGGTATGAAATTAATTTCTGAGCCCACCGAAGTTTCAGGAAGGGTCCCTTGCTCCGTGCTATGATGGTGATGATGTGGATGATGATGCTGTACTGTTGAAGAACACAGCTCAGCTTCCTGTGGTGGAGGAGGGTGTTGAATTGTCAGGGAGGAAGCTGGAGGGAGTTTCTTATCTCTTGCTCTGTGCTCTCTTGTGCATGGGTCCATTTTCATTTCTGTAGCTTCTAAGGGGTCCAGGCTAAAGGCATAAAATAGCTTTATGCTGAACAAACTGACCTAGCTTTAGCAAGTAGGATAGCTCTCCATAAGTTTAATAGGGTTGGGCAATGTATATGAACATAGCATGTGTTTAATTCTTTTCATTGTTTCATTTTATATATCTATACACACATATATATAACCAAAATACATATGTATAAAAAAACCATATATATATATGACCTCCCAAGATCAAATAGGCTGTTAAATTTTGTAGATTACTCAGAAAAAGATAAGTCACATAGCAAGTGGGCTATATAAAACCAGAACTTCCATGAACGCAGATGCTCCCTCCCACTGGCACCTGGCATGCCTGGCAGGTGCTTTATATTTAAGAGCAAAAGTATATGAGTTTTAAATCTTCAAGAGACTTTAATGTTTTAATGGATAACAAAAGAAGCATCACATCCTATTTTCCTGAATAGTCTTTTATCTTCATATGGCCCATAACTGTTATAGTTTTGATAATCATGGCATTTTGGCTAAAACACTTTGCCAGAAACTATAATTCCCACATCTTTACAAGTTTCCTTAGGCTATGAAGGTGTTTCAGAGGATCATAATTTTACATACACCTAATACCATCATTGACTCTTGTTTCCTTATCTGCAGATGAACGGGATGTTTTCTTTCCCCCTCCCCTCCCCTCCCCTCCCCTCCCCTCCCCTCCCCTCCCCTCCCCTCCCTTCCCTCCCTTCCCCTCCCCTCCCCTCCCTTCCCCCCCTTCCCCTCCCCTCCCCTCCCCTCCCTTTCCCTCCCCTCCCATCTCTTCCCGTCTCCTCGCCCCTCTCCTCTCCTGTCCTCTCGCTCTGTCACCTAGGCTGGAGTGCAATGGCGCAATCTCGGCTCACCACAACCTCTGCCTCCTGGGTTCAAGTGATTCTCCTGCCTCAGCCTCCTGAGTAGCTGGGACTACAGGCACATGCCACCACGCCCGGCTAATTTTTGTATTTTTAGTAGAGACGGGGTTTCACCATGTTGGCCAGGATCATCTTGATCTCCTGACCTCGACCTCCTGATCCACCCGCCTCGGCCTCCCAAAGTACTGGGATCATAGGCGTGAGCCACTGCGCCTAGTCAAACAGGATATTTCCTAAGGGTTCATCCTGCTCCACAGTCTGAGTTTGTTATTTGTTAATTAAACAAATATTTGTTGGGCATCGACCATGTGCCAAGCACTGGGACTCAAGGGGTACGGATGACCCATCTGCTTGTCTCAGGAAGCTGACATCCGGGTGCACAGGGCATAGTTTACCTGTGAACAGAGAGGGTACTTTTCTCCCCTCAGTAAGCTACCTTGCGTCACCTTCCTCTGTTCAAAGAGGACTGATAAATCACCTCACTAAGCAGCTGTTGCCTGCAGGTGGCCCACACCAGGCTGGGTGCTGAGGCACACAGGCACACGGGGCGCTCCTCCCAGGAACCACGCCTGGGAGGCACACCTGCGTGCCAGGTGCTGTGGGCTGGGGGACTCTGTGTCCTGGTTTGGTTCATGGGCATCCTGGTTTTATGTAGCCTACTTGCTGTGTGACTTATCTCTTCCTCAGTAATCTACAGCACCTAGACCATTCAGGTTTTGTTTTGTTTTTTATATATGTGTACATTTTTGGTTTATTTATGTGTATAAAATAAATGCATCACCAAATATAACCATATTATGGCTGTATTTGCTTACATAGATTGTTTTTGGTTGTTTTGGTTATATACGTAGAGTTGAATGTCCTTTTATTTCCTCATATTTATTTCTTATCTATAGCCTGTTAAGAATTCAAAGTTTTTGTCATCTCCATACAAAATGATGGCAATTTGCTGTTAGTTACTATGAATATTCGGAGAAAATTATCTGCATATTGACTTGAAATACTCTTCCTACCAAAAATGCTTCCCTCCTCCTCCAGGCTTGTCCCCCTACCCCGACCCCTTGCTGCTGCTGGGCTCGCGGGCATGGTCAGCGCCCTGGCTTCGCCCGTGGTGGGCCAGAGAAGCACATTAGAACACGGAGCACACGGAGCTATTTCCTTCTCGCCACCCGCGGTCTGTGCAGAGCTGCCTCTGAGACACTTCCTGTGTGGGAATGAATCCAGGGCTCCAGGGCTGTTTAGTCTGGGCCTTTGGGAGTTCGGTGCAGCTAATGCCTTCCAGAGGCCCAGTCCCCGCGCCTGGCGCTGCCCTCCTGGTGCCCGCCCCGGCTGGCTCCCTGCGCGCGTCCGGGCCACGCTCGCTTGCAGCGGAGAGTGGCTGCCTGCCCCGAGCTGGCCTGTCATCCAGGAATGAAGACGTTCTAATTGTGTTTTATATGGATTCACTTTGAAATGATCATTCTGTGTTCCCATAAAGGGCATGCATGTGCCGAGCCCAGCCCCGACTCCCTCCTTTGGCTGCGGTGAGCTTGTTTATTTTCAGCGTGATTCTCAGCTGAGTCGCCCCTGTTTCCCAATAAAAGGCAGCGCCCAGCGCTGTGGGCTCCACGAGGGCCTGCTTGGTTGCTTGGTTTGGAGCACGAGGGAAAACTTGATATGCACGTCATTTCCCAGTTCCAGGCAATGACCCGAGGCAGAGCGGGTGGGGAGCGGGTCTCTCAGAGCCATCTGGAATATGCCGATGAGTGAGCTGTGCATTAGCTCTCAGACCAGGGTCCTCTAGCAGCCAAGCCTCTGAGCACAGCGTCTAGGCGTCAGCTGCCACAGGGATCTGCGGACAACAGCCGCATGTGGCCTGTGCCGTTTCTTTCCTGACAAGGACCTCGCAAATGGCGTGGAAACGAGCGAGCCAGCGGTCAAACCCCTCTTCACCATGCACGGAGCTCAGCCGCCCTCTCCCTGCTCCTGGAGGTCTTCCTTTTTCTGTGACTGTAACCTAAAAACATTAAAATACGTTTATTGAGATAGCAAACTTTTGTTCTCATGGTCTTTGGAGTGAAAATAGTCCTTAATGGTGTAATTTTCCCATCTTCCCTCCCTCCGCTTGTCCCATCCTAGCTCTGTTATTCCAAACAGTGTGGATTACTGGGCTGCACCTGGCCTCCCAGGCTGGTGTTTTTAATCAGCAGCGTCCCCTCTCCGGAGCCCATAGCAGGAAGCAATTGTATGGAATCTGCTACTGCTGGGCTCTCATTTTCCTTGTCTTGGAAATGGGGACACATGTCTGCCCATGTTGAGCTCTGGCAGGGATGCTGGACTTTTTGTCCTAGCTAAGAAACCAAACTGCATGTGGGTCACGGAAGTGGTCTAAGTTTCCCAGTTCCAGCACAAAGCCTCGACTGGTGAGTATTGTAGAAGAGCACTGCCTTAGCTGAGTCCAGTATTTCTCTTCCAAAATAAACGTGCATGATCAAAGCGATTACTTGTCTGTGGGTATAACTGTTGTGTGACTGGCAGCTGTGGGAACATAGCGAGTGTCATGTTTGACCTTGCGCTTGTCTTCACACAGATGCCAGCAAGACTTCCAAAGCCTGTGTTAGTCATCCCTGGGTGGTGGGATTTAAGGGAAAATTTTACTTTCTTCTTCATATTTTCTGGTCTATTTAAGTTTCAATAAATGAACATCTTGTTAACTCAAATTTTATAAATTTGTAACTTCTAGGGCTTTGAAATCTTTTTTTCTTCATGGAAATCGAACACAGACTGAGTCATGGTTCTTAGAATTCTGTAATTATCAAGTTGAAAAGAACCTTAAGAATTGTCTGGCTCACAACCTGTGATTGAGATGAGAGCCGCCTGAGCCTGCACTTGGATATTCTCCTCGGCTCCTTCCTGTGCTCTGTCCGTTATCAATCGAGTCGTCCCTGCCTGGGTTGTCTATCGTGTGACTGTTTCAGATAAAGGCGGGTTGTCTTGGTTTGGAAGACTTTGGATAAGTGACATAGTTCTTCATTGCCTCTCCAGTTAACTGTGCCTTACCCACAGGCAGATTTAAGACCAAGGTTGGCACACTGCCTGCAGGCTATGTATTGTCTGTGGCTGCCTAACAACAGAACTCTTAACAACAGAGCTGGTGGCTGCGGGGAAGACCACACAGACCCCGCGGCCTGCAGTGGTTCCCCTCTGGACCTTTCACGGACCCCTCCTGAGACTCATTAGACAGTGGGATGTGAGCAGGAGACCCACGGCAAAGATGGTGAAGTAAGATGGGAAATCCGCTGTCTGGAGGGGCAATGTCTAGGGGGAGCAGGGACTGCGGTAGCCTGCCTGTGGTGTGTGCCGTGAGCTCAGTGTCGGCCCCTGACCAAAGGCATGCAATGGGGCTGGAACACTGCCGTCGTTCTTGGAATTGGATGTTCAGACTCAGCTCTTTTGCTGTTGCTTCATCTGGAATGTTCTTGTTAGGAATGTGAAATCCGGTATGGGCCAGTTCTTATGCCCTTTAAAGCAGATGTCGGGTTCAGGCTGTGGGCACTGAGTCCTGAGACTGACATTGGTGGCGGAAAGCACTGGGCTCAAGTCCTTGATTCAGAGAACGCACGGCAGTGCGGTCTGGTGGCTGCTCCCACAGTGTCCCCACAGCCTTCCCTGCCTGTGCAGTGGCCTCAGGACAGCGGGGCTATGCCATAGAGCAGAGCCTCCCAGCCAGAGGCTCCAGGATGCTGTGGAGTTCACAAAGGTAGCCATGGATGTCCCTGGCCATTTTACTGTTTCAAAGAGTAAGGTGGACATCATAGTTATCTATGACTGGGAAACACAGGCAGAGAGAAGAACTAAGTTGCTTTAGTTTTGGAAAGAGGGGAGAGGGAACAGACGTGTGGGGATGCTTCCTGTGTGCCAGACTGGGTGCTGGGTTTTTGGCCTCCTTTCGTTTTTTTTTCTTTACCATACCTCATGCAGTTGGCAGCCAATACTCCACAGCTGAGGTGTGGGCGGGGCCAGAGTGGTGCCCTGATCAGAGTAGGCACCAGGCAACACTCACTCGGCTGCTGCCAGGCCCAGCCAGGGTAACAGGCAGTCCTGGAATCAAAGCCTGTGGTCTTTCTACAACAACCTGTGGTGTCTGGAATTCCCTCCATTGTGGCTATGGTGTTCATTTCTAGGTGGCTGAAGCCTTGCTATGTTTGATAAGGAATGGGAAGATAAGTGGTTAATAAATGTAATTTATTTGGAAGATAATCTTTTCAGGATAGGGCACATGCATTGAGGTGGGAGATTTTAACAGCGTCTTTGGAGGAAAAGTTGGAAATGATGCCTTGTGTGGCTCACTTGCTGGAGCCCTGTTGGCAAACCCATGAGGGCAGAGGCTTAGCACACACGTTTCAGAGATAGGATAGCAGGAGCACAGGCAGTTTCTTTCTGCCCTTCTGTCAACATATTTCAGATTCTCTTTTAGGCTTGTCCAGCACTGATGCCATCTAATGGGGAGAGTCTTTGCATTTCCCTTAAATAGGGCATATTTAAAGAGTGATTTATACCTTTTTCCAAAACAATATATTGCTCAGCTGTCTTTCAGCTTCCTTGAGTAGTCTTTATTTGAGTTGCACAGCAAAATCCCATATTTAAATGATTTTGAGATGCTGCTAAGAAGTGCATTCATGCCTGCTAGTAGTCCTCGTCATCATCAGTCTCACTAAAGCCTGGGGCCTAGTCCCGGTCCAGACTAGAAATCGGAGTCCATCATTTCAGAGTCAGTGGTGAGGTCAGTTTGGTACCATGGCCTGTGGTGCTTCCTGTTTTCTTTGCCTGACACTTGTACTTCATCCTTTCCCCTGTTGGCACACTAATCTTTGCATGGTTTTATCTTGATGAGATGTCTGAGGGGTTTGTATTTCATCCTGCAGCACAGAAACAAAGGTTAGCTCATTGAAAAGCAAACACTGGTGAATTCAGGCACGCTTGGAAATAAATGCAGACTGTTTGGCAGTCGTCTGTGTAACCAGGAAGCTTCATGAGTTGGCAGGTGGTTTTGCATCTGTTTGTTCCTTTACTCAACAAGTATTAACTGAGAGCAAACAAGGGTGAGCTTGTAGCTCCCCTGAATGAGACCAGCACTGTGGCTGCTCAGGTGCAGGAGCTGCAAATCTGAAATCTTAGGTTATTGCTTTGGCTTAAAAGTGCAGTCTCAGTGGAAACCTTATTTTTAAGGATCTCCAGAATCAGTAATAGGATACATTTTGGGTTGCCTCAACTAAAGGACTTTTCTAGGTAGAGTGTACATGAAAGTGAAGTGAGTAACTTTGAACAGTGTAATCTACTGGCTTCAAAGACAGTCTAGATAGAGTAAGGAGTAATTCATCTTTTAACAGCTATAAGCTGCCATGCCAGTAATAGATTTTTAAACATGTCTTTTAGTTTTGCATCTTAATTATTTATTGGGTAGGCACTAATTAATTTTTTTCCAGGGAGTTCTTTGAATATTTTATAGTAATACTTTATTTTTCTGGATCGCTTGTGTTGAAGCAAATCAGAGAGCAAGCAGAAAAGATCCACGTGGTCTAAGTGATATTCTGCATGTTATATCCTTGAGACTCTGTCTTCACTGGGGCCTAGCTCCTTTGGGTTTTGGTCAGCACCCTGGAAAGCCTCATTCCGTCCACCTGCCATTTCCTAGGTGTCTGCTCTTTACTTGGCACAGTGCTAAATCTTGAACATTCAAAGGGTGATAACCAACATACAACTCGTGGGGGAAAAGCAGACTTATGCAATGATTATTTTGTGATTCTTGAGTCAAGTAGCAATTGTGGAGTTTCATAAAATAGAAAAGGGTACAGAGGGGGAAGCCAATTAATTGAAAGGTTATTTCATTGAGGGCTGGAAGGAGGTGTTTTGAGAGAAGGCAGCTGAACAGCAATGAGATACTCTGAGAGATCACCATGTGCAAAGGAATGCTTTGTTTTTAGGAGCCCAGTAGTTGCTCACAATTTCTTGATCAAAGGCATAGGGGCCAGCCATGGTGGCTCATGCCTCTAATGCTAACACTTTGTGAGGCCAAGGCGGGAGGATCACTTGAGTCCAGGGGTTCGAGATCAGCCTTGGCAACATAATGAGATTCTATCTCTACAAAAAATTAAAATAAAAAAAATTAGCCAGGTATGGTAGCGCATGCGTGTAGTCCCAGCAACCCAGAAGGTTGAGGCAGGAGAATCACTTGAACCTGGGAGTTTCAGACTTCAGTGAGCTATGATGGCACCACCACACTCTAGCCTGGGTCACAGACCCTGTATAAAAAAAAAGGCATAAGGGCGTGGTCACAGGAATGGAGGCTGTTCCACTGGCAGAAGTTAGGCTCAGCCATGAACCTTATGTTACAGGTGACACAGCACTGTTGAACGTTTTTCAGCCCATGATGTGTATTTAGGGGAGAAAGATCAGTAGCTGAAGGATAAGGATGCATTTGTCAGGGTTAGACTGGTGGAAAAGAGATCGATCACTTAGGAGATTTGATATTTTAGGTGAGGTATGATGGCCTCAGGAGAGCCCTGCACTGGGGTGAGCAGGCTTCTCCCCAGCTTTGTCAGCCACTTGCTGTGTGACCTGGTGGGAGTTACATTTAAATGTTCCAGAATCTGAGACAATAAGCTCTGTTTACTGGAAAAGTCACTTGTGTGGTGCTAAGATTAGCCATCTGCCTTTATCTTTTCTTTACAGACACACTCAGCCCAGAGTCAGGATAAGGGGGACTGTGTTTTCAGATGCAAAACCAGGGACGATGATAGCTCCTGTGCAGGATCGTGAAGCAGGAATATTAAATGCCAAGCCTGGGGCTGGTGTAGAGAAGGAGCCCAATGCATGGTGATTTTCTTTTATATCTACTACGAAAGATACTTAGAGTGGTACAAGGGACTGTAACTAACCAGGCTTTGCCATCATAGCGTGAATAAGTTGGACATGAAGTAGTCTGGGGCAGAGATTTTTTAGATTTGGGGCCTGTGATCTACCAGAGCGTTCATGCATGGACTTGGCAGCTCCATGACTCCTTGGAACTGTATGTGAAGCCGCTGTTTAATCTCTCTGGGGAGTGTGACTGTCACCTGCCCTGGGGTGCACCATTCCCACAAAGTTAGCATCAGTGGTCCAGAGAAAGAACAAGGCCACACAGGGTGTTGAGGTGAGGGTGAGGGTGAGGGGAGAAATGATAGTGTCTGGACCACGCGGAGATCCTGCATGTGTAGTAATCTAAAAACTCTTTGAGTAACTTAGGACATGTAGACTCCCCAGGAAAATACTAAGAACTCCCTTCAACTTGATCATCTAGTAGATTTTCAGATGTAAGAAATATTAAAGCCTGTTAGACAGGGCAATTTGTTTAATTTATTCTGGCCAACTGCCAGATGGCTTGTAGGTCAAGAGCAAGTAAAGTTAGTTGTTTGTTTAATTCACCCTTCTCCTTTGAGGTAGGATTTCTCTATTAAATTGGAAGTTTTTAGCAGGAGTCTCATTTGATTTGCCAACACATCTCCCAAATCATCTAACATAATCAGAAAATTAGACCTAAACAAAAGGCCTAAATCTTTTCTCCCAATAGTTCAAGTATGTTTCTGTGCTAAGGTATAAGCAAACAAACAAGCCTACCCTAAAACTAAAAGTACTTTCTCTTTCTATATCCATATCAATCTGTGCTGCTATACAACAAACCTACCCCTTCTTTGAGTAAGGAAAAAATAAGAGGCACCAATGTACCCAGCAGAATATTTTCCTGTGTATTTCATGCATTGCAGACTCATCTTCTATACATTTTGGGAACATAGTTGTCACTTTTTTATCTGCCTCTTTGCTTTAATTTTTAGAGCTCTTTTTTGAATGTTCTCCATTGCAATTCATTGAGCCCCCATGAATAATACTGCTTCTGCTGGAAAAGATATATGCTCAGTGTGGTGGAGGAATATTGGTGGTCTGCTTTAATTTGCTTTTTTTTATTGTTTTGTGAGCTCTAGAGGGTCTCCTGTAGCAGGTCCTCCAGAGATGTTATACTTGGGTAGTTTATATTCTCTAACTGTATTTGTCAGAGATTATTCCCAACATTGCTATGTATTATTTATGTCAACTCTTTAACCCAAAGCCTTTGGACTCAAATGCGGTGTTTTTCAGAACCAAAAGAGTCTGTAGTGAGACAGCAAGGCAGGGCAGTTGGCTTATTTACGGATCATGCTCCTCTTCCTGTCCTCCCAGGAATTCACTTTGTTAAAGTTCTTGTGTTGTCCACTTAGATCTAATTAACATTTTTGATTGGTGTGTCATGTAGTTCTGGAAACTGCTTATTAAATTTCATAGGTGTCTCTGGCAGCACAAAATGTTTAATGCGCAAAATAATTGTGTTACAGTGAAATGAATATGGACATATTCACTGAATTAATAAATGAATTAAGTGATGACTTCATGGAAACCTCCTGAGAAAGTAGTTAGGGACAATCTTCCCCATGTAAGATATTCAAATTGACTTTTTGTGTTTGTGTGAAGGTGTTGGGGAAAATACTTTTTTTTGTTTTAAAGTATAATAATGTGTGTGTGTGTGTATTTTTAAACCAGAATGACAGTCTGTAAGTAAACTGAGATTCACATTCTTTAATGGAGCCTCATAAGAGTCTGTGAAATGTCATGGCAGCTGAAAGGAAGCGAGTAGGATGTGCAATGTCCCTGACCAGAGAAACACATATCTTGCAGCTGCGTGGAAATGGAGATAATCAAAATTAGGTTCTACTTCCTGTTCTGACATGTGGTCCTTTTTATCCTCTGATTCTGGAGGTGATGGCTAAGGAGTAAGAGGATAAGAGAATGATATAAAGAAAGGCAGTCTGTAGATTTTTGGAGCTGCTGACCGTGAGTCCAGACTCTTCTTGTGTTAGATGAAAAAGCAGAATGTGAGAGGACATGACTTGCTCACAGTTGTGGCTCGGAGCTGGGGGGTAACCCAGAGATCTCCTAACTGCTGCCCAGCCTGGTGTCCTTGTCTTAGTGTGTTTTCTGTTGCTCTAATGTAATACCAAAGACTGGGTAACTTATAAAGAAAACAAGTTTCATGAGCTCACAGTTCTGGAGACTGGGAAGTCCAAGAGCATGGTACTGGTGTCTGACGAGATCCTTTCTGCTGTGTTGTAATATCGTGGAGGGCATCACGTGGTGAGAGGGCAAGAATGTGCTAGCTAAGGTCTCTCTTCCTGTTCTTCTAAAGCCACAAGTCTCATCATGAGGGCTCTACCCTGATGACTTTGTGTAATCCTAATTACCTCCAAAGACCCTACCTCCAGATGCCATCAACATAGGAATTTGGAGATTGTGTTTTCAACACATGAGATCTGGGGGACACATTCAAACCATAGCCCTCTTGGCTAAACCACGCTGTCTGTTACGCCTCAAAGTGTTCCTTATCGCAGGAAAATACAGGGACCAGAAAAGTCACTGATGAAAGAACTAGAGCTATTAAACAAGACAGAGGCTGGATCATTTGGGCCCAAAGGTATTTGCAAGAATCAGACCCACTCAAATTACCTCAAGTAGTGGGATCTTCCTGTAAGGTTTCCCCTCTGTGGGGACCCGGGCACAGCTGAACAACTGGGCCTCAGTGGGGTTAGGAACCACAGGAGAAGTCATTTTTTTTCTAGTCTGCCAGCCACACAGCTGTGCCCTGTTCTCTGTCTGCTTCCCTCTCTACCTGCGCTGCTGCTGAACCACTGCCCTCCACCAGTGTTCCCCACCAGTCAGGGCTTCGGACTCCTTCCTTTGCCCACGATCTCTGCTTCTCTCTGACTCCAGCTCTGCTGCCTTTCTGATTTGGCAGATGCTATTGATGACTTCTTGTCTGTTTCCTGATTCCATTCCCCAAAAGGGACCATCTCATTGGCTCAGGGAATTATTTCACAGCAGGTCCACAGAGCCAATGATTTGGCTCCTCAGGAGTCAGGTGACTTCCCCTGGCTCAGTGATATGGTTTGTGTCCCCACCCAAATTTCATCTTGAATTGTACTCCCATTATTCCCACGTGTTGTGGGAGGGACATGGTGGGAGATAATTGAATCATGGGGGCGGTTTCTCCCATACTGTTCTTGTGGTAGTAAATAAGTCTCATGAGGTCTGATGGTTTTATAAGGGAGAAACCCTTTTTGCTTGGCTCTCTTTGCCTTCTGCCCTCTATGTAAGATGTGACTTGCTCCTCCTTGCTTTCTGCCATTATTGTGAGGCTTCCCCAGCCATGTGGAACTGTAAGTCCATTAAACCTCTTTATTTTGTAAATTGGCTAGTCTTGGGTATGTCTTTATCAGCAGTGTGGAAACAGACTAATATACCCAATCAGCTAAGAGTGTGGTCACAGGGGCTTCTGGGGCTGAGTCCAGGGCAAGCTTAGTTGGAAGGGACCACCTCATGTAGAGAGCTCTACAGTGGGATTTGTCAGCAGATTTCTCCATGCAATATGTTTACCCTGAGCAAGCTTCCTCAGATTGGTAACGTTCCAATCCTGCTTACCAATTTTCCCCTTCTTGACAAAGCCTTCTGAGGGGCCAGCCTGCTGTGCGCACACTGAACTCAGGGCCGCTTGTCAGCATGAGCATGTGGAGGTGGTGAGGAGAAGTGATGGTGCAGCCAGGCTCTTCCAGCTCGTCTGTGTTCAGCGTTGGACTTCTGTGTCACAGGTTTTCAAATAAACCTGTTATTTGGGAATGATTTTAGATTTATGGAAAAGTTGAAAAAACAGCACAAAGGATTCCTACATACCCTTTGCGCAGTCTCCACTAATGTTGACATCTTATGCTACAATGGTACATTTGTCAAAACTAAGAAATTAACGTGGGCACATTGCTGTTCACTAAATTACAGACTTCACAAGGGTTTCAGCAGTCTTGCTACTCATGTCCTTTTTCTGTTCCAGGATCCAGTAGAGAATGGCACATTTCATCTAGCTGTGTAAGGGTTTGTGTGAAGAAAGGATTCCACTGGTTAACACACATACATACACACACATACTAACAACCACAGCAGAAAAGTCCCTAAAAGTTTCTTTATCCTCCAGTCCATACCACACTACTACTTTCACCAGATTCCTCTCTATTAAAAGTTAGGTTTTTACCTTCCCCTCTGGCCTAAGGACCTACAGTAGATGTGTGTTGCTGAACACACCAAAATCCAAATTTCCCTCCCAGCCACAGGGCACTCCTATTCTCTGAGTCCGCTCTCCTGCCTCCTCTTTCTTCTCCAGCCATGGCAGTGGATGCTGGGTTCCATCTGTCTCTCTGACTTTTTGTTGACATCTCTAAGCATGCTTCATCCATGCCATTTTTCCATGACCTACACCTTTTTTTTCCATCCTGGCGGGAATTGGGTTTATGTTGTTAGTATATTCTCTGGTTTTCCTTTTAGGTTTTACTGTAATTATGTTGTCATGGCTGTAAGGACCTTGAATGAGCAACCAAAGGCCAGTTTAACGATGTTTGCCCATTGCTCAGGGGAGGAGGAGCCTGATTTTGAACTTTAAAAAAATTATGTGATAAACATGTATGTTGTAAACCTGAATAATTTTTTAAAAGTGGGTAATTGCTTCACCTGTTGAAGCATGAAGAGGTTTGTCTTAGTTTTCTGCTGCTATAAAAGAATAACACAAACTGGGTAACTTATAAACAATAGAAGTGTATTGGACTCATGATTTTGAAGGCTGGGAAGTCTGAGAGCATGGTGAGAGTCATGCATGGTGAGAGTCATCCCATGGTGAGAGTCATCCCATGGCAGAAGTCATCCCATTTGGTGAGAGTCATCCCACGGCAGAAGGCATCGCATGGCGAGAGAGTATGTGTGCACGTGAGAGAATGGGGCTTAACTCCCTGCTCTTGTAACTAGCCCACTCCCATGTCAACGGCATTAATCCATTTATGAGGGTGAAGCCCTCATGACCTGATCACCTCTTAAAGGTCCAAATCCTCTGCATCCGGGATCAAATTTCCAACACATAAACTTTGGGGTACACACTCAAGCCATAGTGTCCCAGAAAGGTGTCTGCATAGGATAATCTCGCATAGTCAGGTGTTTTTCTTCCTGGATGTGCTTGGGACATAGAAGCCATGTGGAACTTGCAGAAGAGATATTTTGCATTAATTGCAAGAATGAATTGATGTTGCGTGAATTGGTGACTAAAGGAATGAACGAGTGGATAAGTAATGGCTCCAGTTACATTGTAATGCTTTGAGGCTAGGCTGGTATTTCCTTGGTGTCAGCTGTCGCAGTGGTCTACATATAAAGTAATTCTCAATTTAAATGATTTCTTGTTTTTAATTTTCATTTTAAAATTAATGTGTCAGGCCAACTCGAATATTTGAATTTCTAGGAAATAGAATGCTTAACTGCCTGTTTCTAATATTTAGTTTATTTCCATATGCATATTTCCATATAAAATTATATTGGTTTTCACTCTCATATTTCATAAAGTAATTTAAAAATTTCCCACGAATGTTTGACATTGGTGTCTTCCTCATCACAGGACCCCATTTGGGGTCTCCTAACAGGCTTCAGAGCTCATCGTGCTTCCACATGACTGTGTTGTGAGATGTATTTTCTAGTCATTTTTATCCCAAGCCACAATGACTAATTTATTCAGCACTAAAAATTAACTTTTTAAAAGTAATCTTTAGAAGATTGTGTACAAAACTGTCCAGCACTGTCCAAAACTGACCCCGAATTGTGAGTCACTCCTTTTGGGTTAATTACGGAGTCTGTGTTAACTTGCCTTCTTGTATACTGATTCTCAAAAAGCACGTCCTGAGATGACTACCAGTTGAGTCAGTTTCAGGCTTGTGTATTTTCTCCGTATACTACTTTGGTGTTCTTAATAAAGTATCTGGTAGAGTGCTTTGCAAGGTGAGAGTCTACGCAGGGAACCAAAGAGATGGTGACCTCTCCCTTGCTGCTGGGGATTTTGGAAACAAAGCTCTACCTTATATCTAGATGCATATAGTAGTTCAACTCCCACACAGTAAAGATCTGGAAATTGAAGCCTGGAGAGGGAGAGGTTTCAGTGGCCTTTTGAAGGTAGTGCCTTTTGTGTATAAACCAGGACTGGAACATTTGAGTCTTACCCCAGCTCTTCACAATTCAGCCTTAACTTTTATTTTTTAAATCAAAAAATGAGAAATTAACTTCTTTTATCCTGCCTGTCCACTCACTCTTTGATTCTGAAAATGTACAGTTCGTTCCTGAAAGCAAAAACAAAACTAATGAGTCTCTCAGCACTTTCCTACTTGGAGCATTTGATCCTACCAGCAACTCGGTCGGGTCAGGAATTATTTATACTATTTACATATAAGGAGGTAAGGCCAAGAGGGTTAAGTTACCTGTCCAGGGGCCCATACCAGGCCACTGTGTTGTCCCTGGGCCATTCTCTCTAGGGCATTGTCCCAAGGAAAGTGGGCTCTGGAATCCCAGACACCGGTGCCCCTGCACCTACCAGTTGCTCCTCAAAGCCTCAGTTGTTCTCTTCTGTAGAGTGGAGCCCTGCGGTCCTCAGTGGGGTTGAGTGACATGGTGTGTGTTGAGTGCTGGGTGCTGTCCAGCGTATCACGATCTCTCTGTGGATGTGGGGTGTTGAGCCCACGCAATGGTTCCATGTGCTTGCAAGTCTCCTGCATGTGCTTCAAGGTGCTGTCCCAGTTGCCTTGGCTGGCCCTGTGATGTTTGGGTAGATCCATCTCTCCTTCCAGGTGGTCTGAATTTCTACACTCTCCCCTGGGAGTTCTGGGGGCTTGTATAGGTGACTGGTTAAAGCAGTGTTCAACTCTGTTCCTTCTGCCTTACTTCAAATGATCAAGTTCATATCCTCGTTCATAAAAATAAGATGTTTATCGCACAAAGGCCAGGAGTTTCCTAGCAGGATGAAATAAAGGCAGCTTTTCAGGTGATGAAAGCAGATATATCAGATGTGGTCTTTGCTACTGTTATGGCGGGGCCCTGGGAGAGCTCTGGTCCCCCTCCTGTCCTAGCCATGGGTCTGCTCAGAGTCCTGTGGGGATAGAGCTGCGCTTGGAGGCTGAACTGTTGCTCAGCTTTGAGTCCCTTTGATCCAGGTTGTTGGCTTCCCCCATCCAGTGCTAGGGTGCTCCTGTGCCTGTATGGGCTTCCCAGAGAGAGTGAGCTGATCCCCCCAGAGGCCCCACCCCACACTGGGCTGCCTGCTTCCCCTGCCACCAGGAAGCAGCCTCTCCAGGTTCCTCCTGTGAATGTGCAGCCTCCTGTTCTACCAGAACTTTCTGGTTGGGTTTGCAGAGTTCAGAGAGTTGTGCCACGTTCAAGAAAGTATTTGCCAAGCCCAATGAGGCAGTTACGTGGTTGTCCAGAAAACTGGGCAATGATGGTCATTGAAGCTGGTCCCTCAGCGACAAAGGCCTCTTCAAACAACAAAGAGTGTAAGAAAATACATACATTTTCCATTTATTTCCACCTGAAAAATAGGAAAAGAATTGTAGGTGTCTGTGAATGTGCCCATATTGTAGCACCACCCACCTGATTAAAATATGGAATCTGCTTATCTGTTTGTGTATTTCGATTTCTTTTGTTGGGGCTGTTATACCATGGAGATAGTAAAATGTGATTAGAGTGGGATATATTCATTCGTAGACAGTTCGAATTGCATCTGAGATATTTTCCTGATTGTTAGAATTTCTCTCCCATTGGGATTTAAAGGGTGGTTATTTTCTCATATATTGATCAGGTGGAAGAATAATTTGACAGGGACATATTATCAGATAAGGCATCTTTCCTAATTGTTGTGAATAAAATCCCATGTAAGAGAAGCTCAGTGTGTTTGCATATTTTTTTAAACAGTAAAAGATTGGATTGTTAGAACATCTGAGAAGAGTGAAGACAGCTGTGCTTTTTATTGCAGGAAGCCTAAAGAAAAATTCTTACTTTAAATCCCTGATCCAAAGAGGCGAATTAATTTAACAAAGTAAACTCCGGACACATCACATTTACTTGAGTCACAGAGCATGTTGAAAGGTGCAGACATCACAAGGCATCAAAGGATTTCACAGAATGCTGGGGGTGGAGTCTCTGTGTCTTTGGCCAGGCGTTGGTTTTCCTGCCCCTGAGGATGGCAGAGAAGCCGGAGCCAAGTCCCTGGACAGGACAGCCCTCAGACACCGCTGGTTCACCTTAGTTCACTAGGCACATGGCTCTTGGTGGAAAAGACGATTTCTGGAGAGGAAGTGGGAGACTTGAGACAGACAAAACTTATCCAGGAATTTATATTGTGATTTCAAATTAACTTGGCACACTAATACTTCAGTTATTAATCTTCTATAGCATGGTAGGAGAAGTGAGGCGACAGTGTCTTGTAATTAGGGACATTCTTGTGCCTGTCAAAGGGGCCAAGTCGGGTGGTGTGGATGCATCTTCCCCTGGCTCCTGAGACGGCTGGCCCTGTGGCCCGTGCCCCGTGCCCCATGCTTGGCCAGCACAGGCCTGGCTTTGGCTGTCACGAGCCCATTTCGTACTGTTCTCTGAACCGTTTTTATTCCCTTAGTCACTGGGATCCTGTTTTGTACCTAACCTAGTGTCTTCACTTGTGTTGTACATTCCCAGGGTGATTTTAACTTCAGGAGAGAGCAGGCCCTGTCTCTGCGTCCTTGAAATGCTTGTTTTATTAATTTTCCCAGCGTTTGAAAACGTCATTACTGAGACTTCTGTTTTTGCCTCACTGAAAAGAAGATGAAGAGAACTGAAGTGCTTCCCGTGTACGAGATGCTCGCCTTCGCATTTGCCCAGATGAATTCCTATAATGCTGGCTGCAGCCCTAGCGGCAGGTACTGCGATTATCCCCATCCTGCAGATGAGAATGCTGAGGCACAGAGAAGTTGAGTATCTTGTGTGAGATCACATAGCATTAAGAGGCAGAGCCTGGATATGAACCTGGGGAGTGAGGCTTTCGAGTGCAAACACTTCACCGCCGTGCTGGACCTCCCGTGGGAGTCCAGTAAGGTGTGTGTAAAATAAAAGCATGTAGGGCCAATTACCCAGACCTTGATTTAGAAAGTTACTTCTGTTTTTGACATTTCCAGCAACCAGTAAAGCAAACAAATACCCTCCTGCCCCCAGTTTATTAAAAGACAGATCCTATTGGAATGGGGTTTGAGGTTGGGATAGAGCATCCTAGGAAGACTCTGCCGGAAATGCGTCTTACTAGCTTTTCTCAAAGGAGCCACACACACAGCTTTGAGGTGACCATTTTTCTTGGGGTACTCTGAAGACTGGGCAGCATGTGGGAATGCAGAGGCTTCAGTGAATATCGCTGCCATAGGTTCCACCTACAGCGCCAGCACCGGTCTCACCTCCCCAGCTGTGGGGTCAGAGTTCAGTTTCATTTTCAGTAAATGTGTGATTCTGTGGGTCCACATATTCACCCAGTTTATAGCAAAAAAGCGTGGTGGAACTAACTGGAGACGTAGAAGCCACGATGCTGCCTCCCCAGCCTGTGCCCCTAGGAAGTTTGCTTGTCTCCCAGAGGCAGAGCTGGGCCCAGCCCTGGCACCTGACCCCGTAAGTGCTGGCCCCACCTGTCACGGATCATTTAAGCATATTTCTCTAGCATCATGGCCACACTCTGTGCTGCCTCCGGAGCCACAAGGTGAGGGACAAGGACTCTCTCCCCAAGGTGCCGACCACTTATTTGTCATTACAAGAAATTATTCCCAAAGGCATCAGTTTACTTGTTGTTATCTTAGGTTGAGTTTTCAAATCTACTTGAATTCCTGTAATTGTGCAATTTAAAAAACCTTTGATCTGACATGACCTGTTTAGTCTTTTCTGTTTAGTCTGAATTAGGAAAGCTGTTTTCTCCAGAGTACAAAAGACAACCAAAGACGACGACTTCTTCTTCTTCTTCTTTTTTTAAGGCATTGTTTAGAAAAAGCTAAGATGGTGCTTAAGGCCACACACACGTAAATACGGTCATGTACTGCATGAAGACGTTGCTGTTGTTGACAGCTGCATATATCGTGTGATAAGATTATATCTTTACTGTACCTTTCTTGTGTTTAGATACAAACATTTACCATTGTGTTCCAACGCCTGAGGTGTTCAGTACAGTCCATGTTGCACAGCCTTGTAGGCTAGGAGCATAGGCTGGGCCACATAGCCTAGGTATGTCTTAGGCTGTGCCATCTGGAGTTGTGTATGTACACTCTGATGTTCACACAATGATGTCACCTAAGGACTCACGTTTCAGAATGTATTCCCATTGTTAAGTGGTACATGACGGTGTATATACGTCTGTATGTCCACACATAGGCACACAGGTGGTCTTGCTTCAGACTTCCCTCTGACACCATCTTCTGCCATTGTGACCAGGACCCCATTCTCAGCTCATCAGCACGGACTGGGTGCTCTTTTCCTGCTGCCCTCACCGTGGGTGTTCAGCCTGCCTGTGTTGTGCCTGTCAGGACTCTCAGGACCCTCTCAGAGCAGCCTGTCTTTGGAGGGCAGTAGGGATTGTAAGGAAGGGGTGCACAGCAGGGGCTGCCTCTGCACCATCTCACCTGCTTGGGTGGAGTCTGCACCGGCTTGCGGCCCACCCCGTGAGTGCAGTGAGTGGTTCCCAACTGCAGATGTGTGCTCTGTGCGGTGCTCTCGGACATCTAATGAGCCTGGGAAACAGGACATGACTGACAGCGGTGTATTAACTTCCCGAGAACCAGACCTTGCTCCCTGGGCCCGAAGGGCTTCCCTGCTGCAGCTTTGCCATGTAGCAGGGGTGCCTCTGAACACCCCACTGCCACCCCAGCAGACAACTGTGCCAATCTTTCTGTGGGATCTGGGATACAGAAAATGGAAGCTGTCTGGCCTGGAGCCTGGTCTCTTGGTCCTGTCTTCCTCACAGTGATCACCACCTCCAGGGTTCCATGTGGGGGGTGCTGCTGCTCAGCGGGGGCTGGGACCCCGTGGGCCCAGCCATCCACACAGCAGGTGTGGATGAAGCATGCACATTGGTTCCCCCTGGGGTTTGTGCTGTCCCTGGGTTTGGCTCTTGGTCTGAATGAAAGAGACCACGTGCAGAGAAGCGACATCCCCAGTCAATGTGACTGCATCCCTATGGAGGGGCAGGGGTCCCGTCCCCTCTCTGGCAGCAGTTTGCCTATGGTGAGGGTGCAGTCATCCACCTGGGCCGGGTGCTGAGGTCTGGAATGCAAAGTGCTTGGGTTTGCTCCTGACTTTGCAAGACCACCTCCCACCTGATGGTGCTTGCTGTCAGTGTGTGCTTTGAGACTCTGAGAGACACCATTGCAGAAGGCAAGCATTACAGTTTGGTTATTGACATCCACGAACAGATTAAAAACTGTTCCTGCTTTCTAGGGTGCTTCTCTCTGTGCAGTTGCCAGGGGGAACGTGTTCACTTTGCTGGGGCATTGTGTAGCAGCTGGCATTTAGTCTCACACCTTTTTCTTTGTTTAATTAAAAAAAAAAACTGAAAATGTTTGTGAAGTGCTCTTTTCATCTTGTGAAATGGAAGCTGCTTCTGAGGGAAGCAGACAGCCTCTGTCTTCACCAGCCCCTTCCATCCTCCCATAGGAGTCCCTCCAGTGGAAACCAGCTCATCCCCCCTTGAAGCCACTCTCTGAGAGAGATGCCCCCACTGCCCTGCCAGCAGAGGCGTCCCCAGGCTGTGACCTCGCTGACAGTGTCGTGTTTCTTCGGGGATGGAAAATGCTGCTTCTGATACCCCCGAGATAGAGGAGGCTCTGGTGTGTTAAGAAGGAGGTGGCGTGAGGTCTGGCCAAGCTTGATCTGGAGTTACCCGGCCTTGGCATTCTGATCGTCAGGCTCCACCTGACACCCCTCCATCTACCAGGCAGACAGGAAGGGTATTTATGTGTTCAGTCCTTTGACTTTTTTTTTTTTTTTTTTTTTTTTTTTTTGAGACGGAGTCTCCCTCTGTCACCCAGGCTGGAGTGCAGTGGCGCTATCTCGGCTCGCTGCAACCTCTGCCTCCCGGGTTCAAGCAATTCTTCTGCCTCAGCCTCCCGAGTAGCTGAGACTACAGGCACACACCACCACACCCAGCTAATTTTTGTATTTTTAGTAGAGACAGGGTTTCACTGTGTTGGAAAGGCTGGTCTCGAACTCCTGACCTCATGATCTGCCCACCTTGGCCTCCCAAAGTGAGTCCATATTCTCTACTTTAAAAATTTACTCCCTATCAATTTAATCGATTGTGTAATAATCAAAGTTGAATGTAAAAGCCCAGTAAAGATAGCTTTTAGGTTTGCATCATTATCTGCACTGTCTGGAGCTTCAAGCAGATCTTTTAGAAATTCCCCAACAGTGAGACCCACTTCTCAACACTGGTCAGAGTTCTCAAGCTGACAGTGGCCAGAGATCATGGTCTTAGGCACATCTAGTGGTTGGCGTAAGGTTGGAGCGATGTTACTTTCTGCACTTGATTGCATAATGGATGCCTCCATGAGGTTGGATGCAAACTCTGTTTGTGTGGGATGTTCCCTTGGTGTTTCTCTAACAGATCTGTTCGTGGTTTATCATGGAAGAAGTCGACAGAACTAAAAAGAAGAGGAAACTTCCAGGTGCTCTTTGATGTTGTAATTGTCGTTGCTTTCAACTTTGCCTGTAATCGTGTGGGATGATTCTGTGTAGGTGAATTTTAATAAACACTGTGATAAGAATCTTTCCCTCTATTACAATCACCTTGACATCCTATTTTTTTTTTTTTTTGAGACGGAGTCTCGCTCTTGTTGCCCAGGCTGGAGTGCAGTGGCGTCATCTTGGCCCACTGCAACCTCCACCTCGTGGGTTCAAGCGATTCTCCTGCCTCAGCCTCCTGAGTAGCTGGGATTACAGGCACCCACTACCATGCCTGGCTAAGTTTTGTACTTGTAGTAGATGTGGAGTGTCGCCATGTTGGCCAGCCTGGTCTCGAACTCCTGACCTCTGGTGATCCACCCGCGTTGGCCTCCCAAAGTGCTGGGATTATAGGCGTGAGCCACCGCACCTGGTCGACATCCTATTTTTATAGATTGTTTCTGATGCGTTGTAATCTTCCAAAATGTTGATTGTGTTTCCTGTGGAATTGTGTAACACCTGAGTGAACAGATTGTTAATGGAGATGGGTAAATTACCAAACTCCCATTTCACCTAATTATGTTGCAGCGACTTGGTGAAAATCTTTCTTATTGTTTCATTTCTACGTCTATGTGCATTTAAAATCACCTGCAAATTGTCTTTAAAAAAATTCGCTAGGTGTTGGGTGTCTCCCTTCTTTTTCCAGTCATGTGACTCACACCCTTAGAATGGGATCACCCATAGGTGTTGCATAGACCTAGGCTCAAATTAATCATCTTAAGGGACTGTTCAATTCAGAAAACATCTGGTTAAGCACTTACTGTATGTAAAGCACTATGCTGTACCTAATCAGAAAATATGAAGAGTATTGTGATACTTTGCCCGCTAGATGCCAATATTTTTGTGGGGGAGATAATTCTTTTTTTTTTTTTTTGAGACGGAGTCTCGCTCTGTCGCCCAGGCTGGAGTGCAGTGGCCGGATCTCAGCTCACTGCAAGCTCCGCCTCCCGGGTTTACGCCATTCTCCTGCCTCAGCCTCCCGAGTAGCTGGGATTACAGGCGCCCGCCAACTCACCCGGCTAGTTTTTTGTATTTTTTAGTAGAGACGGGGTTTCACCGTGTTAGCCAGGATGGTCTCGATCTCCTGACCTCATGATCCACCCATCTTGGCCTCCCAAAGTGCTGGGATTACAGGCTTGAGCCACCGCGCCCGGCCGGGGGAGATAATTCTAATTCATTTTAATAATTGCGTCAGGCGAGGAGTTAGCACATCCTTTCTGTAAAGGGCCAGAGAGTAAATATTTCAGGCTTCTTGGGCCACATAGAGTCTAACCTCTTCAGTTGTATTGGGAGAGTAGCTGTAGACAACATATAAATGAATGGAGAGAGATCCAGAGGGAGAGATTGCCAGTGAGAGTAGAGGGTTCCCACGTGCTATCAACCGGGTAGGAGGAAGGATGCAGTGATGCCAATGGGATGGGTGTTGCGTAGGACACGTGCTTAAAAAAGTGGACAGGAAGGTTGTTTCTGACACCGAGAGGAAAGGGAGCTGTTGCAAATGGAAAGGAAGTGTGCAATGCCCTGGAGAATCACTGGGGTCTCCGTGAGGACGCTGGAGGGGCCTTGCAGTCCCAGCGGAAGTGCTGGTCAGCTTACTCTCTTGCATACCTATTATGAATGCTATTTAGCAGAAAGTGGGGTGAGTTACAAATCAATGTGTTTGGATGTGGCCAGGCCGTATTGTTGAGTGATTCATCTCCCATCCTCATTCTCACAGCCTGGGAGAGGGGTAGGGTGCCACTCCTGAGGGTCTGCTCAGGCTTGACGCTGCCTCCCGCATTATGTGACTTGGGCAGGCATTTCCCACCCTTTCACATGAAGAAAGTGGAGTTACGGCAAGGGCAGTCCCAATAATTGGAGCCACTTGCCTGTGGTCGTGTAGCTGGGTGGTGTGACAGTGAGGACCAGCGCGTTTCTCCTCGAGGTACTGATGCGAGGGGAAGCCCTGAGCCAGGCTCCAGCAGTCACAGGGATCGCAGTCACAGTCACCTGTTAGGCAAAGTCCCCAGGTTGGGACCGAGGATTCCTCTTCTCTGTGGTTATAAAAACAATAACCCGTTAAGGTCACTGAGACCAGCGTTTTTGAAACCTTTACTATTATTATTTTCAACAAAAGACCCTTCTGCTTAACAAAAACAGTTGAAAGTGGTACTTCTCGGATTGATAAAAAGGGCCTCATACTCCAGCCCCTACAAACCCTCCCCCTCCCCCTTAACCCCCACAGTCATTTTGGCAAACACAGTTTGAAAAGCATTGAGTTTGTCTACCTGCGCCTTCACTTTGCAAACCGAGCGACAGAAGTCAACACTGGTTAATTTTGGACTCAGAGTTCTTCACGGTGCCCAATATTGGTTCTTTGAGAGTGACTCGACACATGGCACTGACTCGTCCACTCCACAGGCTACTTCACCTCTTTATGATTCTGTCTGTATCTAAAGAGGGAGCCTGTCCCTGGCACTGCATCTCATGGGATGTTTGGAGAAATCATGGCTTATTGGAAAGTGATTTGAGATGCTTCGATACGAAAAGCAGAAAATGAGTTTTAAAAAATCTCTTCTTTGAGCAGGCCTCATTCTGAAAATGTAGAGTATTTATAGCATATGTTACTCATAGGAGACATTAACTTCCCAATTATTAAGAGGAAATGCACTTTTATTATTAGAAATTTAACTTGTATTAGCCTAGTATACATTTGTGTTGGATCAGAGTAAGCCTTTCATATAAAGATTTGGTAATTTATATGCCTGTGCCAGCATGGTCCTCGTGTGGAATTTCTGTCTTGAAACGGCATGGAATAGTCTGTGAGATGAAGACAGAAGCTGGAAGTAAATATACAGAAGGTAATGAAAATAGGCCTTCCACCTGCAGAGGAAGACTCTTATAGAGGACTGCGTTTTTCAAGGACTTTAATTTTAAAATCTGGAAACTTATTTCAGTCCCTGGAGCCTCCAGTGCAGCCACCCATGGAGGTCACAGCAATGACAGACAAGTTCAGACTTTGACAAATATGAATGGTCACTGGGATGGCTTTGATTCACCGTATAGTTCTCCAGCACCCGTTTCTGTGCCCTGATTTTATGAGTTTTCAATTTATGACATTCCAGTAAGATGCCAGTTGCTACCATCATAGCTGTGGTTAAATTAAGGGCGTTTTGCAAAAAGGAGAGGTATTGTGATGAACCTTTTGTGACTTGGAAACCTGCAGGTTGGAAAAGTTATAATACAGATCCATCAACAGATGTCAACGTGCAAAGAAATCACTTAGTGTGGTTCAAAGGTGAGTACATAGAAGTCAAAATTGTGAGGGAACATTCTTAACTCATAGCAGTTGGATTTTGGATCCCAGAGGAAATGCCAGAGGTCTCACATTTTAAGAGAACTGGAATCAGGGCAGATTGTCTGCCCTTCCTGGGAAGATGAGCTGAGTGAGTGAGAGAGAAATAGGTTCCTGTCATTTAGCCACTATTTACATTTTTTTCTTTTAAGGCTTTTTGAGACAGAATTCACATACTGTGAATTCATCCATTCAAAGTGTACAGTTCAGTGGTTGTTTTAGTACATTCAACAGATACGTGTAGCCATTGCCACAGTCAATCATAGAACATTTTTATCACCTCTAAAGAAACTGTTCTCCTTACTGTTACCTGAGCCCTGGGCAACTCTGTGGGTCTCCCTATTCTGGACTTTTCGTATGAATGGAATCATACAGTTTGTGGCCTTTTTATATCTGGCTTCTTTCATACGCCATGATGTTTCCGAAGCTCACCTGCGTAGTATGTGCCATTCGTTTTTTTAATGCTGCGTAATATTCTGTTGTATGGATGCACCACATTTCTTTCTCCATTCATCAGCTGATGGACATTTGAGTTGTTTCTACCTCTATGTTGAATGATGGTCTAGAAAGATCAGTATATAGTAAACATTCTGACCCAAAGCATTATTTTTCTTGCAATTAAAGGGAAAAGAACATTTGTGTAGCGCTTAGTGCCTTAGAAAGGTGTTTCCTACCCAGCACCTGATTTAAGTCTTCATCTAGCCCCGGGGATGGGTTTTCTGATAATCTCAGTTTACAGGGTTTGGCAGTCTGCGAACCTTGCCCCAGGTCTCCTGGCAGGGAAAGAGTGAGATCAGTTGGAGTCCAGCTGCCATGCTCCTTCTGGGGCACCAGAGTGAGCGACTGACTGCTGAAAATAAACTTTTGAAAGTTTTAGAACAGTCTGTTCTGCCTGTGTGTGTACACAGTGTGCCAAATCTCCAGGTCAGGATATTCTGATAAAAACTCCCCAAGACGCTGGATGCATGGGCAGTTGGCTGTTGATGGACTCACTGCCTCACATGTGTCCACACCCTTCCCAGCACTGGTAGGAATCCTTGAAACAGGCGCAGGCACTTCCCCTTCAGACCACGTTTCAGGAACTTAGCATCCGTCAGCCTCGTAACACAGGTGGATTCATAACACAGATGCCGGTCTTGTGTTTCTCACCTGCGGGAGACTTTCAGAAGCTTGTGCTGCGATGTCCCCAGCTGTGCCCTGTTTCCCTGATCTGTGTGTCTCTGCTACCACCGCTGCTTCCCAGTGGGCTGGGCCTCAACCCCTGCCGTCCACAGTCTTTAGCCACGCTCTCAGCTGCCTGATGGCAGCCGTGTTGGGGCTCTGTAGAGTGGAGAAGTCCTCTGACAGGTGGGTGGTGCACATCTGAGGAGGAGGGGCATTTGCTCCAGCAGCACTGAAGGGCGAGGAGCACCCCCACTTTCAGGGCCCGGCAGGTGGGCTGGGTAGGGAGGGCAGGCACACATGCACACACGAGCACTCTGTATCTTCTGCATATACAGGAAGAGACGGGTTTGGTGATCATCAGAACTTAGGTTTCATCAGGGCAGGTGCTGAGCTTCATTTCCTCCACCCTAAACACTGCCCTGCAGGCCGGGGATGCTTCCAATCCTGAATGCTCCAGCTCTGCCCAGAATGTGGTTGTCAGGGCAACCAAAATTCACAGGACGAAAAGATCCAGAAGCTTACAGTGCTTGACATGCCACATAGAGAACCCCTAGCTTGCTACAAACTCAGTTTTTTAAAAATGCTCCTTGAAAAAGAAAAAAGAAAAAGAAAAAATCCAAGGAAGGGAGAAAGTAGAAGAGCTGGGAAGGGAACCTCAACTCTAGGATCCTCGTTTGTGGATTTTGAGAACACACTCCTTTTTTGAAGCGAGGGAAACAAAAATGGAAAGGGAAGATGGTTTTTAAAAGGAATCCTAATACCTTGGTTCTTTGAAAAGAAGAGCATTTTGCAAATATATTTGTAGCTGGCAGATGGATAAAAACTAATAGGAAAAAAAAGGACAATTTGGTTCTCTCTGAAGTAATAAGCTCATGGGAGACGGGGCTAGGAGAGTGATAGGACTAGGACTAGGACTGCCCACACGAGGACTGCAGTCCATGGGAACAGGGAGGTGACAGGAGGGTCCCATAGCTGGGGTCATGTGGCAGGCAATTCCTGGGAGGAAGGAGGGGTTACGGCCAGGACAAGGGGCAAGTGAGGAGCTGCTGCCAAGCTTCCTTGCCCTCCGGGAGCAGGCAGGCCCTGGCCTGTGGACACCAGCACCTGCCACTCAGGCCTGAGTGTCAGCTGTCAAGTATCCCCACCCCTTCTTGGCTTTGCCACATAAAGAGCTGTGTGCTTTATTTTGGAAACCCACGTTCTTTAGAGGCCTGCTTAATTAAGTTTCCCATTTGCACCTAACCCTGGCATGCTTGATGGGCTTCCCTTGTTGGAGCTATTTTTGCATCGCTTTCTGGAAGGATGCCTCTTTCCCCGCAGGCAGCCTCTGACCGTGTGCCAGAGAGCTCCGCGTTTGCATCTTATTTTTCTGAGCACTTGCTATTTTTATTTTTTTGGTACTCATTTGACCTGGGCTTCTGATAAGGCGTTTAAAAATAGCCTTTGGACTTCCTGTGGGTAATTGGACTTCTGAAAATCTCCCCTCTACTTTTAAATACCTGCTGATTTGTGTCGCCTGATCCCGGCATGGAGTCTGGCTGTGCGTTTAGAAGGTCTCTCGAATTTCCCTTCCACCTCTCAGGGTTGCATTGCCTCATTACTGAGCGCCCCGCCCTGCGGTGAGAAGGGCCGGGTACCTTGTCCATCTTGCGGGCCTTCTGGAGACACCACCAGAAACTCCCATTTGCTGTAGCAAATCTGTACGCACACCTGTTTTTCCAAAGTGGGAACCCAGGTGATGTTGAAGGGCCCCAGAGGGAACGCAGACCACCTGGCTCTAAGCCGCCTTTGATGGGACGAGGGACAGAGGCCGACAGGCATACGTCCCACGCAGGGTCACATGGCTGGTTCGCCATGGCAGAGCTGCAGCCTGGAGGCCTTGTCCACCCTTGAGGCCATGTCGGGGGTGTTTGGGGTGGCAGAGACTTTGCACTCTCCTGTACCCGCTGCTCTCCTGGGTCCCTGGGCTGCTCGAGGCCAGTAGCCCTGGATCAGTGCAGCTCTCCTGGCCCCAAGGCCTGGCCTTAGGCTGTGGCTTTCAGGCCTGGCTCGGTCCTGCCACTGGTCCTTACTATCATTTAATCCCGTGGCGGGCAGCCTTCTGCTGTGACATGGCTCCCACAGCCCTTCCTCCATCCTGGGCAGCCCTGCAAGGGAGAAAGACACAGGTGACTCCCCTCCAGTCTGTTTGTAGAGTGTCTGGGACCAGCTACTTAGCACCTACGCTGAGAAGTCTGTGGTTTATCCTCCTGCAAGAGTGGCCCCACATCGTGTGGCTGGATGTGGAGTTGGCCTTGAAACTCCGAATGCTGCTGCGCTGTGGTTGCAGCTGTACCTGGCCTGGCTGGCTGAGGTCTGCTTGCAGTGAGGGGCTGGCCGTGTGAATCCTGGTATGAAGTGTGCCTCCTCCAGTAGGAGGGAGCTGCACCACCTGCCCTGCGGCTTTCTGGGTCTACTTGTGGCCAAATGAGATCAGGCGCCAACAGCATACAGTGTGACTGCTGATCTTTGGCGCACAACTCACGGGGAGATGCTGTCGAGAGGCAGAGGTGGGCCTCGATGGACTTCCTTTGAGGACCCCGGCACATCATAGAGGCTGGCACTACTTGCTGAGTAGTGCGAAGGCTCCCCCTACACAGTGCTCCCCTGTGCTGGGCACTGGGAACAGGTGCTTAGTTTGATTTCCCTTAGCCCTCACCATAGCCCTGTGAGTGGGTGCCACTGTTTTCCCTTTTCTGCACGAGAGTACACTGAGGCACAGAGAGGTGGAAGAACTGGCCCAAGGCCACACAGCTAGTAGAGGCAGAGGTTGGGTTTGAACCTATGCAGATGGCCCCTGAGCTCCTGCTGCAGCCCTGCGGCCCAGGAAGGCAGTAGTCTTGTTGCCCTTCCTGCCAGCCCACTGCAGAATCTCAGGGACCACCAGGTCGAGGGGCTGCCAGGGTAACTCATTGGTCGTTAGGGATGCCGGGATGCCCTTGGCCTCATTCCGGGAGGGCTGCTGTTCTGCCTGACACAGGAGGGGTTAAGAAGGGAAGGGAAGAGCCAGACCCACTTGGACTTCAGTCGTTCCTCTGCCACTTGTAAGCTGTTTGTCCTCGGACGGGTGGCTTGATTTCTCTCCTCTTGTTTCTTCATCAGTAAATGGGGATGAGGCTCTCCCCAGCCCCAGCAAACGAGACCCTGTTTGTGAAGGCTACTCAGGACTCGGATGCCCATATTCCCACAGGCATCCTTGATGCTGGTGGCCGGGGAGGGGTGGGAGGCCCTTTTAGGGGGACCTGTGCTTGGGGTTTAATGCTCTGCAGTTGCTATCTTGAGATTCTTGGTTATTTACCTTTGCGTTTGTGTTTTGTGAGGTGTGTTGGGACAGTAAGCCTGCCGGGGCCCAGTAGGGCTGGGTGTGTGCCCTGCTGGAGTAGAAGGGTGGCCCTGGCCCCTATGAGGCTGTGTGCTGGCCCTGCCTGAGGAAGCCTGGCATGAAATAGCAAATTAAAAAACGCTATGGTGGGTCGGGGAGGGACTCTAGGAGAAAGGAAACAGCCTTACTCTTACTTTTTGCACAGAAGACTTCCCACTTGCCTTTTGCATCAAATCCCACAGAGTATGTAGCCTGCCCCGTGGGCAGCCTTGGTTATTTGTCATCTGGGAGAGGCCCAAGAGGTCGGAGGGGTTGAGGTTTTTCACGGAGTTGGACCTGTAGTTAAGTAATGGGCAGGTTTCCAGCAGAGTTGTGGCTAAGCGCAGTCCCCATGCCGTGTGTCAGTCGGGGGTGCTTGGGAGTGTGGAGCCTGCTGTGATGCTCGAAGTCTCTCGGTGCCCTGTGCAGAACACATAGAAGTCCTAGTCCTGCCCAGTGCAGGGATGGCCACAGCAGGGACCTTCTGGACCCCGCAAGACATGGCCTGCGTAGGTTGTAAATGGAAGCAAACCAGCCAACCAGCCTGTGATCTAAGCCCTGTGAGATCGCAGCTGCAGTGTCGTCTCTAAATGGCAGAAATTTATGACCCTGAGGAATAAATTATCAACAGTGCAAGACAGGATCACTTCAGACACCCCTGTGGCAACTTAAACATAAAACTCAGTGACCAAGGGGTGTGTGCAAGAGGCGGAGGGGCACAGTGGGCTACCTCTCGGGTACCCTGCCCAGCGCAGACTGGAGGATGCCAGCTGTCTGAGTTTCTCAGGCTGCTATAACAAAATACCATACACTGCATGGCTTAAACAACAGACATCGATTTCTGTGAGATGTTTGTTTCTCACAGTCCTGGAGGTGGGAAGTTCAAGGTCAAGCTGCCAGCAGGCCTCATTCCCAGTGCAGGCTCTCACCCTGGTTTGTAGACAGCCAGTGTCTTGCTCCTCACATGGTGGAGACAGAAAATTTTTCGTGTCTCTTAAAAGGGGACTAATCCTATTCATGAAGGCTCCACCCTCATGACCTAATCGCCTTCCAGAGGCCTCGCCTCCTGACACCAAACCTAGGAAGTACAGCCTTTGACACTCCTAGGCTACCTGGCACAGCCTGTGTTCCCTGGCTACAGACCAGTGCAGTATGTGACTGTGCTGAACACCGTAGGCCGTTGAGACATAGTGGCAAATGTTTGTGTAGCTAAATGCAGAAAAGGTACAGTAAAAATACAATCTTATGGGGCCCCATGGTGTATGCAGTCATCATGGACCACAGGTCTTCACATGGTGCGTGACTGTATTTACATGGTGGCCTTAAGTACTGTCTTGAGTTTTTCTACACAGTGCCATTTAAAAAATTGTCTTGGGGGACCAGGCGTGGTGGTTGATACCTGTAATCTCGGCACTTTGGGAGGCTGAGGCGGGTGGATCACGAGGTCAGGAGATCGGGACCATCCTGGCTAACACGGTGAAACCCTGTCTCTACTAAAAATACAAAAAAAACCCCAGCTGGGCGCGGTGGCAGGAGTCTGTAGTCCCAGCTATGGGAGGCTGAGGCAGGAGAATGGCATGAACCCGGCAGACAGAGCTTGCAGTGAGCCGAGATGGCGCCACTGCACTCCAGCCTAGGTAACAGAGTGACACTCCATCTCAAAAAATAAAAATAAAAATAAAACAAAATTGTCTTGGGGATTGGGGCTTAGATGTAGAAAGCTGAAGCGTACAGAACCTTCAGTCCATAGCACCAGCTGTACAGCACGTGTCTCCAGGGACGTTTGCAGTGTCTGGGGACAGTTTTGGTTGTCACAACTAAGGTGGGGTGGATGCTGCTGAGCATGCCGTGATGCATGGGACAGCCTCCCACAGAGAAATGTCACCAGTGGCCAGGACAAGAAACCGACATTTTCCTTCCAAGCCCTCGTGATGTGGAGGAAATGTTGCAGATGTGCCCCACGTGCTCCTAGGGTGACTCTGTTGGTACGGAACATTTCTAGTTTACAAGAGAACATAGTAAGAAACTCCAGAACGCCCCATCCGCAGAGTTGCCAGAGGGACCCTATCCTGCACCTGTAGTTGGGGCTTTCAGCAAGGTGTTCTCAGTGGGTGTCTGTCTGCTCAGAGGCCTTCCCAGACCCAGACCCTTCCCAGACCCTGCCGCAGAACTCCCCAGCGTCCTCCTTTCCATAGGCTCCTTCGTGGGGTTGCCTGTAGTTTTCCCAACTTGCCTTTCTTTCTTCCCTCCATCTCTGATGTCTCCTGTGTCCTGCCTGGTCCCCGAGTGTGGCTGTGACCTTCATTTCCTTTGTAGTCCCCTGTGTCCTGCTCAGTTGGGGGATCCAAGCCTCCCACTCTGCCCTGTGTGCAGAGCCTCCAGGCTCCCAGCCTCCAGCCTTGCTCTTCTAGGCACCCCCGACCTTTTCCACCTGGAGCTGCCACAGCCTCTTCAAGGGAGCTTGTCCCAGGTGCCTGCCCTACCCCCACCTGGCCAAGCTGGAGGCCTCTTTTCTCCTGGTGTCCCCACACTCCGGTTGGTTCACCGGTTCACAGGTTCTATTTCTTGCTGCCCCTCCTCACCCCTCATGCCCACTCCATGACCAGGTCCTTTAGGGCCGGCCGAGCACAGAAGGAGAACACAGGGCCCTGAGTTCACAGGACAAGAGAAAAGCCTTTCCCCTAGGTGCGGCCTCTCAGCCTGTAATGGGGTTTCCTGTGCGCTGTTTCATGTCACTCCTCCTTGGGCTCTGGGTGCTGTTGGGAGAGTGCAGACCTCACAGTGGCCTCGGACCCACCCACACTGGCATCCGGGATGCTGCTGGGGACAGTGGGGCGACAGCAGCAGCTAAGTGGCTGTGGGGACCTGGGTGGGAACCTGTGAGCTGGAGCTCCAGACCGAAGCAGCCATGCTCAGGGACTCTCAGTTCTCTCCCCTGTCCCTCAGCGCAGCCCTTATTTTATACCAGATACGGCACTGGCTTCACACGTCTTCCTTCCAGCCCGTCCTCTGCATGGCTGCAAGATGCACGGTCCTGAAATGATGCTTTAGTTTTGCCTCTTCTGCATTTAAAAACTCATTTTGCAAAATGAAAATTTTGCTGGCCTTGGGTTTGAAGCCTTTCACAGGCAGACCCCAGCCCTGCTCTCCCACAGGCCTCTCTGATCTGCAACCTGGAACCCACAGGGACATGGCCTGGGCTTTGGGCCTCGACCCCTTGCCTGTGTACAAGCTGTTTCTCGGCTCTCTCTGTCTCCAGGCACGCATCCAGGTATCTCAACCGCCACAGGCCAGCAGTCCCACCTCTCTCTCTCTTATCTCTCTCTCCCCCTGGCCACCCCAGGCCACCCTTGCTGTCTCCTGCTAGAGTCTCCCCTCCCTGGTTTGGAAGTTGCTTTCCTCCTCTTTCAGTTTTGAGGTCTCCAGCCCATCCAGCAGCATGGGAAGCGCTGCACCTTGCACAGGGAGCCGTGCACAGCCCAGGGACACAGCCAAGCAGTGAAAGGAGCATTGGTAGGAACATGGGACATGGGAGTAAATACTGCTCAGCTGATCTCTTGGGTTCTTTAAGTGGGACATAGTGCCCTCCCTCCAGGGAGAATTACATCCTGTGTTGCTCAGCCTCCTACCAATGTGTCTGACACATCTGAAATCAATACAAGGACCCGTGGCAACATAAAAAAACTGGTTGAGAAGCAGATGTTTTAATTAAAGTGACCTATAATATGTTCAAAGGAAACGGGACACAGGTACAGAACGCAGGCCACATTGTATTTGCCTTGGAGCCTGGCTGGGTCTGGTGACAGCACAGCAGGGAGGAGGCACACAGCCTCCCCTCGAGGCGATCTCGGCCACTTTCTCACCTTGACAGATCAGCAAATGGACGCACTTAAACAGCTTGTAGATGAACACAGGGAAGAAAACAGCCCTCCTCCTCCCTCCCTTGTTTTCCGAGCCGCCTGCAGACTGCAGAGCGAGGACGTGGCCCCCACCTTGCCTCCGGTGCTGCCTCCCAGGTCCATCTCGGCAGCGTCCGGACCCCTTCGGAGGGAGCGATGGATGATGAAACTCCCTAGGAGTGTGTCTCAGCTGCTCTGGGCTTTCCACTCTCTGTTTGAGATTTTGTAAAGGGACATCTTAATTGCCTGAACTTAATTATACTTTGTAGCACAATTACTAAATGTAGTACAATTACAATTGCACGGTACTTTTTTTCTTTGTTCCTGGGGTGCATTCCTGTTCCTCACATGTCTGGGTAGCTGGTGGCTGGTCAGCATGGCTGCTTTCCCCTCCCCCTCCCAGCAGTCAGCAGTGATTCTTCTTTAAAAATGGAGAATTCCTTTTTCAGAGCATAGAGGGTGAAGCATCGGCCTGGCCCCAGGAACCTGGTTCCTGGGCAAACAGCCAGCGCACAGCCTTGGGTGAGCACCTTCTATCCCTGAGCCTCAGTTTCCCTATCTGGAAACGCCACGGCCCTTCCCCTGGGGCCGTCGACAGCCTTTCCCATACTATGGAGCTCTTGGGATCATACACACATTTAAGTGAAGGGGGTTGAGAGCACCATTCCCAGGAATGGGCCCAACTTTAAGTGTTGCAGAATTTATGGACTGAACAACTGCTTGGCTGATGAGCGCAGTTGTATCAGAGTGTAGGTGTCAAGGAAGGAATGCAAACACAATGGGAGCTGGTCTTGTGCTAACACTTGTCCCTGAGGATAGTGGCCTGGCCATGGTCCTGCAGTGATTGGAGGGGAAGAGGCTCCCAGGGCTGCAGAAGCTCTGTCGAGCCTGGGACACTGTGGTGGCCCTGCATGGTGCCCTGGGCCTATCCTCGTCCTCAGTAGTCAAGGAGCACTGCCCACTCATTGAGGATGCCTTGCCCACAAGAAGGACCCCGCAGAGAGCCGGGAGCCCCTTCAGAGAGCCCCAGGGCAGCAATGGGATGAGGCAGGCTGTGTGGCTGTCATTAAGAGGCTACAAGTGGCTCTGTCAGGTGGATGCAGCAGACAGTGGTGCAGATGCAGAGGAGCTTGCTAGTCCTTATACTGCCCTGTTGTGAGACGGATGGCCTTGGGAGGGTGTTTCCGCGTCCCTGCGAGCGCATCAGCTGTGGTCAGGTGATCTCTGTATCCCCGGCCATGACATGTTCTTTAAGTCGCATCTTGGTTCCGAAGTCCCACAGCTCCCCATTGCCTCCTGAATGCAGTTACTGTGGTCCCAGGGCCTACATCTGGAGCCCTCTGGGACTGCTCTGTGTGGTTCACCCAGCCCTCTGGAACACTGTTCTCCACTTTCCCTTTGCATGACAAGTATCCTGGCCCCGTGTCTCTGTGCACCCTGCACTTCCACCCCTGGGCCTGGAGCCCCATCTTCTCTCCATGGGTGTGCTCTGCCCAGCCCACAGAACCCACATACCCGCCACACCCTCGGTCCATCCATTCCTGCCCTTGGTCTCGTGCACGCCTCGACTCTGAAGCGTTCGCTCTCTTGTGTGGGTGCCTCGCTACCTACCCCGGGGCCCTTCTTGTTCCCTGTGCGTCCTGTCAGCGCTCGATGGCAGGGCTGGGGTGTGTGCTGTTGTGGCCCCAAGGCCTCCCAGCAGAGCTTCCGCACGGGGCTCCAGTGTGACGTGTTCGCGGGCTTGAAGGGGCTCTGAGTGCAAAAACCCGAGCAGTCTACACCTGTGAAACGTCAGGAGGCCATTCGAAAAGTGCCTGGATTTGCACCTCCTGCCCACTGGCCGTCATGAACAGTCTCAGACAAGACGAAGAGGGGAAGGAGGATCCAGCGAAGGCCTGTCTCTTCTCCATTTAGATTCAGCCAGTAACTCTGCCACATCTGGTCTTTCCTTTTATCTGTCTATATGTCTGTCTGTCTGTCTGGGGCGAACCATGAAACTTACTTTGCTTATGCCCTGTTGCTTCATTCCTAGATAATTTAGCAGACACCTCTGCAGAATAAGGGCACTCTTCTGTGATCCTGTTGACTCACCTAAGAGAGTTAGCAGGAATTTCCTTATCTTATCTCTTAAATCAATGTCAATACCAGTTCACATTCAGGTTTCCTGATTGTCCCTAAAAAATCTTCTGTCGTTTTTGTTAAAACTGGGTTCACTTGCGGCTTTTGTTATGCCCCTTCAGTCTCCCTTATTCTAGATCAGTTTCTCAACATTGTACATACATTTGTGTATAATGTACAATGTACACATAAATGTGTATGTTCAGCAGCGTCCCCGGCCTCCATCCTCCAGGTGCCAGCAGCACCACCTACCCCACCACCAGGTGTAACAACCCACACATTGCCAGGGCCCTGCTGGATGCCCCATTGGAGAACTGTTCTAGCAGTCTCCTACTTTGCTTTTCAAGGTATTGACCCTTTGAAGAGACCAAGCCGATTACTTTGTCAAATGTCCTGCATTGTGGATTTATTGGGTCATTCAATGGGTGGTGCCATTGAACTTGTTTTTATTGGGTCATTCAATGGGTGGTGCCATTGAACTTGTTGCTTGATTCCCTGTTATTTTCTGTAGCGTGGAAGTGGGGGCTAAACTAAAGGCTTTCTTATGTTCCAGGGAAATAATTTGAGAAGTCTGACTTTTAAAGTAGAGCAGCTGCGTGGGCAGGGTGGCTTACCCGTAATCCTTGTGCTCCAGGAGGCTGAGGCAGGAGGATCACTTGAGGCCACGAGGCTGAGCCCAGCCTGGTCAATATAGTGATACCCTGTCTCTACAAAACTAAAAATATTAACTGGGCGTAGAAGTACATGCCTGTAGTCTCAGCTACTTGGGAGGCCGAGGCAGGAGGATGGCTTGAGTACAAGAGATTGAGGCTGCAGTGAGCTGTGTTTATGCCACCGCACTCCAGCCTGGGCAACAGAATGAGACTTTGTCTCTAAAAATAAATAAATAATAAAATAAGATAAAAAAAATTACGGCTACTTATGTGACTTTTTTTTTTTTTTGAGTCTGAGTCTTGCTCTGTCGTCCAGGTTGGAGTGCAGTGGCTCAGTCTCAGCTCAAGTGATTCTCCTGCCTCAGCCTCCTGAGTAGCTGGGACTACAGGCATGCGCCACCATGCCCGGATAATTTTTTGTTTTTGTTTTTTGTATTTCTAGTAGAGACAGGGTTTCACCATGTTGGCCAGGCTGGTCTCGAACTCCTGACCTCAAGTGATCCACCTGCCTCTGCCTCCCAAAGTGCTGGGATTACAGGTGTGAGCCACTGTGCTCCACCTAACTTATGGGACTCTTTATGCTCACACAGAAAGTACATACTAGGGGTGGAGAAGGGTATATTCATCAGATGGGAGAAGGCCTCGGTGAGAATCACATGCCTCAGTCTGCTGGTGTCAGGCCCCTCCACCCTGTCTGCCCCAGAGCTCTGGGCGAAGGTATTGTTTCGGGGCAGTGCACCTCGCTCGCTAGCAGGAAGGCAGCCCCGCTCTGTGTAGCCTTCCTCAGCAGCCTCCCTGAAGCAGCGGGGGGATCAGAGACAGGGAAGCACGCTGTGTGTGTAAAATACTCCTGAGCCTAAAGTTGGAGTTTTCTCCTTTCTGCTTCCTGTTTTTTCATAGAAACCAACTGAAGGGTTATGAGTTATTTGTTGGCTGAAAAAAGTAGGTGTGTGTTTTTCTGAGCTCCGTGTCACATTGAGATGTACCATGTTTACTCCAAAAATGTTTCAAGGCCAAGTAGTAGTTGGAGACTAACTTGGTGAACTGTCACTTGTAGCCTGAGATGCCATTCCAGCCACTGTGCTGGGCATTGTATGACCTGAACGTGCATGGATGGGTGACCCAAGCCAGCCCTCTCTCCCTGGAGGTTTTGCTTGGTGTAGAATGTTATTCTGGGGACATGGCACCGTATGTTTAACTATGGTCAAGATTAAAGGAGGCTGGGCCAGGCATGGTGGCTCATGCCTGTAATCCCAGCACTTTGAGAGGCCGAAGTGGATGGAATATGGTCAGGAGACTGAGACCATCCTGGCTAACGCGGTGAAACCCCGTCTCTACTAAAAAATACCAAAAATTAGCCGGGCATGTTGGCGGGTGCCTGTAGTCCCAGCTACTCGGGAGGCTGAGGCAGAAGAATGGCGTGAACCTGGGAGGTGGAGCTTGCAGTGAACCACACTCCATCCTGGGCGACAGAGCAAGACTCCGTCTCAAAACAAACAAACAAAGAATTAGAGGAGGCTGGGTGTGGTAGCTCACACCTGTAATCCCAGCACTTTGGGAGGTCAAGGAGGGAGGATAGCTTGAGGCTGGAGTTCAAGACCAGCCTGGGAAATGTAAGCAAGACCCTGTCTCTACCAAAAAATAATTTCTAAAAATTAGCTGGGCATGTTAGCGTATGCTTATAATTCCAGCTACACAGGAGACTGAGGCCAAAGAATTGCTTAAGCCCAGGGGTTCAACGCTATGATTGTGCCACTGCACTCCAGCCTGGGTGACAGAGAGAGACACTATTAGTTACTCAACTCTGGCATTTGCTATTTCTGCACTAGTTGTCAAAGTTAACTCAGCATTCTCAGTGCCCCTTCTGCCCAGTCATGGGCCACAAGCTTGTGTTTGGGTTAGCATGTCCCTGTGTCATGTGTGGCTTGTTACGGTTGCCTGGAATGAACTTAGACGCACCTCTGTTTGGCTGAGCGCTGTGTTTGCCGGAGGTGAGAACTGTGAATGACCACTCAGGGCCTGAGGCAGAACCGGACTATGCTTATTTGGGGGAGAGGGCCTGGGGAACTGAGTGGACTCAAGAAGAAGGCAGATAGGGCCCTGTGTGCTATCGAGGATGATAAACTGGGGGTGAGTGTGCAATGACGACACAGTGCCACATTTTAGAACTGTGCTGTCATCGTGTGCAAACAGGTCTGTTTACAGCAGTTCATTTTTATGAGTTACAATGATTATTTCTGGATAATTTTGGTGTATGGTAATCATTAGAGTAAACCATGTGTCTGATTCAATAAAGAATTTGTCTCTAATTTATGCCAATTTAAAGATGTCTTCTGTATTCTGTTTGTCTCTGGGGGAGGGAAGCAGGTTGCTATGGAGACAACATAAGAAAAAGTGACAGGCAAGAAGGCTTAGCAGTTTCGATTTTGAAAATATTTTGTGATGTAGGTAATTATATATGTAATAATGTTATGCTGCAGAACCGTCTACCTTTGGAGAGATGTGTGTCCTGGAATTTCACGGTAAAATAGTGTTTCTCTTAGGAACAAAATGTTCTTTGTGTGCTATTAAGATATTTAAATTGTGGACAATAAAGATGCGATGGAGCCCTAAGATTGTTTCCAGGGGTGCAATTGCTGTATGATGTAATGCGCCACCTATAGAATTTGGAAAGCTATTTTCACATGGAAACAAAACATTTGTATAGGAAGACTTAGCTGAGACTGAATTATTTTATGTTGTAAATTGCTAAAATCAACTGCATTCAGGTTAATAACTGATTTTGATCAGTTTAAGTGGCACCGTTTTCTGTTTTTTAAAAAAATTAAACTATACCTCATATTGTTTGGGGACCAATTTAACAAATTGGCCTATGGCAGTTTCCCTGTATCATCATTTTCCCAGGGATCTTGGCTTAATTTTGCTCTAATCTGGAATTCTTTCTTTTACTGTTATGCAGTTGAGCATTCCCTCTCCCCCATTTTTAAATTCTGGTGAGATTTAAAAGAAGAAACTTTAGCATGCGACTTGTTAAATTTAACAATTCTGCAAATATTTATGGAATGCCTGTGCTGGGCAGTGCTGAGCCCTCAGACACACATGCTCCTGTCCCCATGGGCTCCGAGTCTGAGCTCGAGCTCTGTGGAGACAGCATGCAACTGCCCTGTGGCACCTACGTGGCTCTGCTGGCAGAGCAGAGCTGAGGTTTTAGTTCACATCTTCATGTGATGGATTTGATATGGTTGCAAAATTGCGGATCCACAGACACTCCTGCCACCTGCAGGTGGGGCATATCCCTTTCCTTAAACCTGGGCTCCATGGCTGCTTTGACCAATCAAATACAGCAGAAGTTTCCCACGCTGGGTCTTCAGGGATGGGCAGCTTATGCCTTCTGTATCTGGTAACACTCGCTCTCTAGGAGCCCAGCCATCATGCGAGGAAGCCCAAGCAGCCCTGTGGAGAAGGGCAAAGGCTCCCAGTAACATTTACAGCTAAGCTCTATGTGATTGAAATTTCTTGGAAGTAGAACCACCAGCACCAGCCGACCCACCTGCAGCAGAGATGAGCTGTTCCCACCAAGCTCTGTTCAGGTTGCATGTTTGTAAGCAGTCACTTGACTGTTACTGTTTTAATACACTAAGTTTGGAGCAAGTTTGTTATGTAGCAATAGATAACCAGAATACTCAGTTTTTTTTTCTGTAATCCTGTACTGTTGCAGCGGGAATATGCCAGTGTCTAATTTCCTTGTCAGAGGAAGTGAGGTCAAGGGAATCCTGCCCTAGAAATGCATATGTTGAGCAGGTATCTCAAGCATGAGATACATAAGCATCTCCAGGAAAAGGCAAATTCAGGATCGTTTTGTCTTACAGGCCTGCTAGAGAAGATCCTTAAAAAGGGACAGTGTGGGCGTCTGGAGAAGGGCTGTAGGATCCAGGCCATCAGACAGAGGTGCCTTTGACCATGGGCAGGCAGGGTTCATGTTCACACAGAAGCCCAACATAACAGGGACATACGGACCCAGAGTGAGCAGTCCTGGCCCCAGCACCTGTAGATCAACACCAGCTTTCCATGGCAGTCGGTACCTTCAATAAATCCCACAAATATCGCCCAACTTTTTCTACTGCTGCAGCTGGGGAGTGGGTCCAAACCCTCTGTGCTGTGGTCTGCCTGGGCATCATAGTTGTGTACCTGAGGCTGGTGGTCTCATATGCTGCAGCGTCATCACCTGTTTCTGGGCAGTAGGAAAACCGAGAGGTCATCAGATTCAGAGATCCCCCTGTGCCAGGTCCTGTGCGGGTGATTTTAGTGACCATGACTGAGTTTTCTTGGCTCCAGCGCTGTGCTGGCAAATGTTTAACAGTTGGATTTCTGGGAAGATGCTCCGAATGATAGTGTTCGTCCATTTCCAGGGTGTAAACACTCCCCCCTGGCCAATTCCAAGCTGCTTATGTGATGCCATGGGTTGGGAGAGCTGCAAACACTCCTGAGCTGGGAGAGCAGGCCCCGGATATAGCAAGGGAGGCGAGAACTGTGCAGTGTGTTATCTGAGGAAAGTTCCCAGCTCTCATGGGGAAGATTTTCCTTCCTTTTGAGTTTTCTGTCCACTTCCTGCTGTGTAGGTGGGGAGGAAAGGGAGAAACGCTGTGAATCAGTCGGCTGCTCCTCTGGCAAGCAGGACCCATTTCTAAAGCATGAGTCACTGCAAAATGTAGCTTTTTAAATGGAAAAATCTATTTACAAACCCTAGGTGAGAGTAGATGGTTTGTTCAGCTCCTGTGCTTACTTGGTAGAATGACAAATTGGACACTGCGGTATTCCAAGATTTATTATTGTGACAAAACATACATCACATAAATTTTACCATTTTTAAGTCTATAGTTCAGTGGCATTAAGTACGTCCACACTGTTTTGTACCCACTGTCACTATTTCCGAGCAACACCTTTCCAAACTGTGTCCCCATTAAACACGAACTTCTCCACCCTCAGCCCCCCAGTAACCTCTGTTCTATGTTCTGTCTCTGTGAATGACTGTTCTAGGGACCTTATATAAGTGGAGTCAAACAGTATTTGTCCTTTTGTGTCTGGCTTATTTCACTGAGCACAGGATCCTCAAGGTTCCTCCACATAGCTGCATGCGTCACAATCTTCTTCCTCTTTCATGCTGAATAATATTCCATTGTATGGATAGATCACATTTTGTGTATTCATTTATCTGTTCACAGACATTTGGGTGTTTCTGTCTTTTGACTATTGTGAATAACGTCACTATGCACGTAGGTGTACAAACATCTGTTTGAGTCCTTGCTTTGCGTTTTTTTGAGTATAGACCTAGCAGTGATATTTCAGGATTTTTAATGTAGACAGTCTGTGAAGTCCAAAGCAGGAAAAGCTGGTCTTTTCTGCACCCCCTCGTTTTGTCTGTAGGCATGGAGCACAGTGAGGCTATGTGGTGTGTTCAGAGTTGCCCAGCTAGTGGGTGGCTGGGGACTGCTGGAGCTGCATGCCAGGGAGACACCAACCAGACCATCAGATGGGACATCTGGGGCTTTAAAGAGTTCGGGGCAAATGGCCTAAGCAGGTGGCCCTGCAGGTGTGGGTTGTGTCCAGCTCAGGGAAGTGTCCGGGCCTGGCAGGGCCTGGAGAAAGGGGAGAGGTGGGGTCTGAGGAGCTTACTGCAGGTGGGAGGCCAAGGAAGGACGCTGGGTTTTCCTCCCGGGGTTCTCTCCGGGTGTAGGCAGGGAGGAAAGGGAGAAACACTGTGAATTAGTCAACTGCTTCTCTGGCAAGCACGACCTGTTTCTAAAGCATGAGTCACTACAAAATGTAGCTTTTTAAATTTAAAAATCTATTGACAACCTAGGTGAGAAATCTTTATTTTAATTGTGAAGGAAAACACAACCCCACTTGACACATGGTGGAATTGCTGCTGTCCTTTCCCGTCAGAGCCTCCCAGTGGGCTGGGTTTGGGAAGGAGTGGGGTGCGTGCCCGCGCTGCTCAGTTCCTCCTTCCTGCTGGCACACAGGGGTTGATGACAGCCCTTGAGTTGAGTCTGTTTTGCTCTGTCTGGTAGGGAGCACACCTATTTGGTTAATACACCCGTTTATGCATGTCTGTGGGGCCTCTGGAGAAAACGTTACTTGCAGAATAACCTCAATTAAAGGAGAGGCGAACCCTGCTGACCTGAAAGCAGGTGGGGGCTGCTCCTTGGCTGGGATAAAAGGCAAGGAGACGACCCTGATAAATGGCAGCTGGCTAGGTGGGGAGGTGATGTCCTGCCATTTGCAGCAAGGTATTGGTTACAAGCCTGGGTTCTGTTTAACATCTTTATTAATAATGCTGGAGGCAACAGTAAACAGCAATGTAATGAAATTCACAGAAGATGCTAAATCAGAAGGTGTTATAAACAGCAGGGAAGCCCTGGCGAGGTGGGAAGCATGGAGAGGAAGGAGCAGGGGCCTTGTCTGAGAAGAATGTAGATGGGCGCAGCTGTGGGTGGAGGGGGAGCCCAGTCCGCCAGGTATCTGGGAGGAGCGGATCAGCAAGCTCCAGGGCTGTCACAGAACAGGCGGCTACACGCTGAAAAGCACAGCACTGGGGAGTGTTAGACCAACTGATGCACATGAGCCCTTTGGCCCTTCCCGCATTTCTTTTCTTTTCTTTTTTTTTTTTTTTTTTTTTTGAGATGGAGTCTCGCTCTGTTGCCCAAGCTGGAGTGCAGTAACACGATCTTGGCTCACTTCAACCTCCGTCTCCTGGGTTTAAGCAGTTCTCCTGCCTCAGCCTCCTGAGTAGCTGGGATTACAGGCGTTCACCATGCCCAGCTAATTTTTGTCTTTTTAGGAGAGACGGGGTTTTGCCATGTTGGCCAGGCTGGTTTCAAACTCTGGACCGCTGGCGATCCGCCCTCCTCAGCCTCCCAAAGTGCTGGGATTACAGGTGTGAGTCACCGCGCCCGGCCCCTTCCCACATTTCTGTTACCTCTTTCTAGAAACCTGAATGTGAATGCCACTGAATTCAATCAATGACCGAGCACCTGCGTTGGTGCAGCGGGTGGGCTTTGCGGAATTCCAGGGAGATACTGAAACTTGGAGCAAGAGCTGGTGAATGGGTGGTTGGTGCGGCTTGCCAGGCAGTGGTCCGAATCGAGCCTCTGGGTGGCTGGCTGTGGTTTTGTTTGGCTTCTGGATGACTTGTCAGGGTACCAGCCACTGGTGTCTGGTCTGGGATTTTCTTCCTCTTCTTGTCGACTCCTCACTTCCCTCCAACTTCATGAAATGAGGCTGCCCAGACAAGGCTGAAGGAAGTCAGTTGGCTCGCTATGTAGGAGGGGCAGTTTTCAATTAGAGTCTGATCACGTTGTTGGAAAAGTAGGGGACTGCTTTGGCTGGTTATATGTGATGACAAATCCCAACTTGGACAGTATTTCATTTAGAATCCTGACAAGGAAAAACAATACAAAAGTCTCAAAATGAAATGGTTAGTAGCCATCCGGACTGCACTGTGAGGCTTCCCGACAGCTCCAGGGAGGTTGGCTTGAGGTAGCTTTGCCCAGGTGGCCGGAGAAATGAGATCAGGTGGAGTGGCTTGAGGAGAAGTCGGCTGACCGCACATTTTACAGATCTTTTGGGTTCATTGATCTTTGTCAATGTTTCTTCTCCAGATAGCAACCTCCCTTTTCTTGTCTTAAATCGACTCACCTGATTTTAATCACAAACCAATTGTTGTATATAATAAAGACCCATTCTCTCTTTGCCCGTGGCCCAAAGCGGCCTTCTCCCCCACCCGTCAGTTCCCTCTGCCCCTACTGTCTCCCCGCTGGAGGAGTTAGACCTGCTGGTGAGCTGGTGTGAGGTAGGTGCCATACCAGGCTGGGCACTGGAAGAACAAGGGTGGATCAGACACAGTCTTGGCCTTTAGGGAGCTTCTGTTGGGTCTAGGAGAAAGATGATTGGAATATAATGGATGATGAGAAGACAGACTCTGCCCACACATCGCGGGGAAGCCCCGTGCTGAGCGGTATGCAGGTGTCAGCAGCGGGGTAGGAGTGCACTCTGAGCAGGTGGAGGATGCAGTCCTGGGAAGGCTTGGAGGAATCTGAAAGCACTGTCAAGCAGATGTGTCACTTTGGGTGCTCTTGGCTGCAAGTCATGAACACCCAGCTGAAAGTGGTTTAAACCACACGGGCGCGGTTGCTCATTATCTTCCTTGGCAAGAACTCTGGGAGTAGGTGGTCTCAGGGCTGCTTCTGAGCTCAGTGATGTATTCAGGACACGGCTCTTCCTCTCTTTCTGCCCTTCCACACCCTGGTATGTTCATAGCATAGGGCTATGTGTATGCCACACGCAGCCCGGGCATCTTGTCCTTCAGTGATAACTGCTGGGTGACAGGAGGGACGGGCCAGGGCTCCTTATACCTCCCTCATTTTATTAGGGAAGAAAGTGTTCCCAAAAGCAGCCAGGACACTTCCCCTAATATCTCATTGGTGAGGACGTGGCCGCAGGATCTGCAGGGAGCCTGGAGAAGGGCGTATCTGCCATCTGCAGCCTCCATCACCTAACAGGGGGCTGGCCTCTTAGAGCAAGGAAGATGGGGGGCATTGCGTGGACATCAGCTGTGTCCAACACAGCAGGCACCTTTGAGCCATGTCAGGGTGGCAGACTGTGTGTCTACATAGGCATGCAAAGGTCAGGTCAAGGTGGCTTCATCTGTCACGTGTCAGAGCCTAGCCTTTATCCTTTACCTTGAGTGGGGAACATGGGGATGGTTTTAAATAGGAACGTGACATGGTCTGTCTGTGGTGTGGTGTAGTGGATGGGCTGGAAGGGCAGGGTATAGCCCGTGGGTTGTTCTGAGGTCACTGAAGTAACCCAGGCCCGTGAGGCAAAGCCTCCCAGGACCCTGGTGGCAGAGTGTGGAGGAAGCTGACTCAGTGACTGCCCTTAGAGGCCGGGAGCAGTCCCTGCAAAGGACCTGTGGACTGGGGCGCCATGGAGAGCAGGGGAGGGAGAAGCTCTGAGAGCAGCCCTGCAGTTCTGGTTGGAGGAAATGGAGGGCAGGCAGTGGTCATTGGACAGCGAGGAGGAAGAGTTCTGGTTGGAGGACGTGGAGGGCAGGCAGTGGTCATTGGACAGTGAGGAGGAAGAGTTCTGGTTGGAGGAAGTGGAGGGCAGGCAGTGGTCATTGGACAGCGAGGAGGAAGAGTTCTGGTTGGAGGACGTGGAGGGCAGGCAGTGGTCATTGGACAGTGAGGAGGAAGAGTTCTGGTTGGAGGAAGTGGAGGGCAGGCAGTGGTCATTGGACAGCGAGGAGGAAGAGTTCTGGTTGGAGGAAGTGGAGGGCAGGCAGTGGTCATTGGACAGTAAGGAGGAAGAGTTCTGGTTGAAGTGGAGGGCAGGCAGTGGTCATTGGACAGCGAGGAGGGGTATTTCTGCCAGTTGTCTTGGCTGTGCCAGGTGCCTCCATGCTGTGTCTATGTAGGGGCCTCAGCAGGCTGTTGGAGGTGAGGCTATGACGCAGACTGGAAATGACTGGAAATAAAGCTGTCAGCATGCGGTTTATGGGTAAAACCACAAGAGATAAGATCACCCAAAGGGAGTGGCTCCAGGAGCTGGGGCAGAAGGACTTGCCTCATTCTCCCAGGAGCATTGCTGCCCTGGCCGAGGAGGGGCCTTGGGGCTGTGGGGGCAGCAGTGGGCCAGGGCCACGTGTGCTGAGTAGAGACTCCTAGAAAGGAGTGAAGCCCAGGCCGGCCAGGCCCCGCAGAGAAGATCTGTGAGACAAGGACTAATAAATTTCATTGACATGAAACAAAACGGGGCTAATTGAAAGACAGCCAAACAGGAATCCTTTTTGAGGAGGACATCTGAACAGCCCTGGAAGAACGTCTCTGCCGGATACTCTTGCTGGCATCTGCGGTCTCTCTCCGTCCCATGGAGAGGACAGTCAGAAGACGGGCTCTGCTCCAGCTGCAGCTCTGGTGATGATTAGCTGTGTGGCCTTGAGCCCGTGGCTTCACCCCTCTGGGCTTGTGTCCTCACCCCTAAAAGGGAGCAAGATCTATGCACATCAGAGACTGAGCTCCAAGCACTGCTGGGGGTGACGCGGACAACAGTGTTTTGGGAGATCTGATACTTGGAGGGCGGTAGGCACTGACACCACTGCCCAGGAGCTCTGTACCAGATGCAGTGAGCTGAGGAGAGAAGGGGCACGTCACTGAGCTCGCACATCTTGGTGGAGGCAGAGTGAGATCTCAAATAATCTGGGAAAACAGCTTTTGTACTTCTAACCAGTAAAGCTGTCCTTGGAAAAAATGAGCAGTGTTAAACCTTCAGTGGGACAATTAACCTCCACACACATCACAATTGACCATGTTAAGCATCTATGTGTCTTTCTGTGTTTCTGTCTCTCTCTCTGAGCATTGCTCGATTCTAGAATAAGACGTCTGTAACCTTCCCTCATGGTCTCTGCCCCCTTGATAATGTCAGGAGCAGAGGAAGCTGGAGGGTAGGGGAGAAGGCCACGTTGGGCCATGGGCAAAGAGAGAATGAGTCTTCATTATACAATTGTTTTGTGATTAAAATTAGGAGAGTCGATTTAACACCCGAGAAGGGAGGTTGCAATCTGGAGAAGGTATGTAGATAAAGATCAGTGAACCCAGATGCTTTGTAAAATACTCAGCTGACCCCTCCTCAAGCCACTTTCCACGATCAGAACAGCGGTGGGAGGCAGCCGGGCCCCGATTTCAGCAGCGTGTACTCGGAGTGCACTCCTGCTTCTGTGTGGTTTCCTCTCGGGAGAGACCCTGTCTAATGTAGTTCTTTGCCTGTGATGTGCCTCTCTGGGTAGAATTCTTCCTCAGTGATTCCGGATGCCAGGAAGGGTGCTGGGCTCTCACCTATGATTTTACTGAGAAGCTGCTAGGACATCTAACAGGGGACATCGCTGCACAGTTGTGCATCTAAGGATGGAGGGGTGAGCTGGGATTTGCCCTGTGTTCAGGTTGCACGAGTTTGTTCCTTTTCTTTCTTCTGACATGGAAGCAGATGTTAGGAGTGCCGAGGAACCAGCGCACAGAGGGGTCCACACAGAGCTGCGAATGTGGAACTGGGCTTCTACCGTGCCAGCAGCCACGTGAGCTTGGTGCCCACGTCCCATGGCTTACTAACTTCCGAGTCTCGAATTTTCCCTTGGCCATGACTACACCCATTCGTGGGGGAGCTGGGGCAGGAACAGGTAAGAAACCAAGCAGTGAATCTGAAGAACGGAGTCTGTCAGCTGCTGGAGGAGGGAACCCGGGGGGCATCGTGGGGTCTGGTTCCCAGCTCAGCATCAGTGGGGAGTGAGTTGGGAGAGAGAGTGAACTGGGATTCACTAGGCACCTGCCCATCATTGCATCCACTGCTGGTTCCCTGCCTGCTTCCAGGTCCTGACTACTTTCTCTCTGACCAGCTCTAGCCCTGACTTAAAGGGAGGGGAATTTAAGGAAATAGCATTCCCAGCTTAGTGATCCCAACTTGAGGACGGTGTTTCCACACCTCACAGCGTATCATTTATTTAGCTCCAAAACCACCTTCTGTGTTAAAATGGTGAGTTCCACTTTGTAGAGGAGGAACCTGAGTCTGGGGGAGTTGGTCACTTGAGGGTGGTGCAGGGCTTGTCCGTGGAGAAGTGGCAGTGCACGCCCACCTGGATGCAAAGCTTAAGTGCCTCGCTTCTGTGATACAGAAAGTCATCAGAGAACACACAGCCTGAAGCTGGAGGTAGGGCAGAGCGTTTCCTGAAGGAGAGATGGCCAGCCGTGCTCTATAGGCTGATGGGTGCCCTGGGGCTGGCACCATGCCACCAAAACCCACCCTGCATGCTCGCTGGGACCTCCTGCCCGCTCTAGCCAGTGCCCAAGGCAGGGTGAAACTGTGGGGTCACATGCTTGTCTGATCATCTGCTAGGACCTGATTTAAATTGGCATACAAATATATTTTTTAAATTGTGGAAAAATATACATAACATTAAAATTTACCATTTTAGCCATTTGTAAGCGAACAGTTCAGTGGCGTTAAGCACATTCTCATTGTTGTGAAACCATCACCACCATCCATCTTCAGAACTCTTTCCGCCGTCCCAAACTGAAACTCTGTCCCCATAAACACTAACTCCCCATTCCTCCACCCTCCAGACCCTGGCACCCACTCTTCTACTTTGTTGCTATGAATTTGGCTGGATTTAAGTGGAGTCACACAGTATTTATCTTTCTATGTTGGCTTCTTTCACTCAGCACAGTGTCCTCCAGGCTCATCCATGCTGCAGTGTGTGTCAGAATCTCGTTCCTCTTTAAGGTTGAATCCTTTTCCATCGAACGGTCATCCACATCTTGTTTGTCCATTCATCTGCTCATGGACACTTGGGGTTGTTTTCTGTAGACAATATTTGGGAACAATCACTCTTTTAATACAATTCTGTCTTCCATTGAACCTTTCGGGTATCTTTTATTACGGTTTTTGAAATACAGAGTCCTTGGAGAACCTTGGTGGTTCTCTTTGCAGATACATAGTTGGAACTGCAGTTACCATATCGTGAATGAGGCTACAGGTCAAATTCCCACCTGAACATTACCTGTTGATGTCTCTTAGTTTCCTCTTCTGGGGTCCCCCACGTCCCCTGGGCCTAGTTGCAGCCGTCACCCCGGTCTTGACCTTAGTCTGCTCACCAGATTGTTTCTCCCAGCTCCAGGTTTATGGCCACAATTGGTAAATAGACTCACCCCACATCTTAGTAATAGGAAGAAGTCATCCCGGGCTTCCCCAGACCTCAAGTATCTTTAGAATGTTGAGCGTCCGGCAGATTTTTCTCTACCAGGACCTACCACATCCTGCATGTGTTATAAACAAAATCAGTCCACCAGAATGAGAACAACCTGCCAGTGATGGGAATGAGGTGAGGAAGCTGTCTTACTGACTAGGAGACCAGATGTCCCAAGACCTTTTTGGGGGAAGTGGCGTGTTGCCTAACACCAAATAACTATGGTCACTCAACTAACAGATCATTCTTCTCCCGCCTGCGTCTGATTGCTGGCCTGGCTGTGGTGCTGGGCAGGCTGCACACCACCAGCTTCCCCCAGGCAAGGGACCCCCTGTCTCCCCCATACAGGGGGATCTCTGTTGTGGCCTGGCACAAGGGAGCCGGCCTGGCTGTGGGATGCCTTGCAAGACACCTCAGCCAGGACCTTTCCCTCGAGGGCTCTGCCTTGCTGCTTCTGGTTGCCTTCCCACAGTTGTGCAGACTCTTGAGCGTGCTTGGATGGAACCAGGTGCCACAAGTGAAGCGGGCTGCAGACAGCTGCGGGGAGGGTTGCTGTGTGGTGGTGAGAGTAGTCAATAGAGGTTTTTGGAAACTGAGTAGAGACAGAAAACCATTTTCCTCTCCTTTTCTGTTCTATTAAAAACAAATCCTGGCTGGCCTCACCAGTTTCTGAGGCATGTGACAAAGTTTAGTTTTCATCAGGGTCCTTCATGTGGCATGGCACAAAAAAGGACATTTCAGTATTTATTTGAAACTTTCTTGGCTCTCTTGCCCTTGTTTTTGTGGCTTACAGGAAGGTGTGGATTTCTTCTCCTTCACCAGAATTGTCCTTTTAATTCAAAATATGGGCTTCTGAGTTGCTGGATGAAATGTTCTAGAAACAGTCTTTGAGTGAAAATGTTATGCTTAACGAAACGAGCTTCAGTTTCCACTTCCTTTCTGCTCTACAAACCTATGTGGTGCTGCTTATTAGGCAGAAATAGAAGAGCAGATGGAAGGGTGTGTGGTACGGACGCCTTCTGACCACAAAATCAAACAATAGACCTTTTCATCTCTCGGTCAAAATACAGCCTCATCACCGCTCCTCTCAGCCAAAAAGCAACACAGAAATGCACAGTTTGGGCATAGGAGCAGGTCCTGCCGGCCAGCGGGAGTGAGGGGGCTGGTGTTTTCTTGCCCTTTCATCATGGCTGGACTTTGGCACTTTGTTCTCTAAGTGAAAACAAAAATAGCCGCTGACTTGGGCTCTGGCTATATTTGCTATTTATTTACTGCTTCTCTTCCTTGATAAAAATAAATTCGAGGTGATAAATCAGGCACACACACAAACACACAATCAATGCAATTAAAAATATATAGGTGGAGAAAAACAAGAACCAAGTGAGAGCCCTGCCTTCCCTGCAGGGACCAGGCTTGTAGAGTGGTGTGTGTCTCTTCCTCACTGTTTCTGTTCTGGGATAATGCCTGTTTTGGGCACTGACCTCTCTTTCTTGGCTGCAGTGCCGTTTGGGGCTCCGTCCTCATTTAGCTGACCTTAATTTGGATTGTTCCCAACTTTCCCTCAACTGGCATTGCACATGACTGACTTCGTGGAGTTCCACCTCTCTCGCTCACACCCCATTCACAATGGGGATAGAGGGGCCACCGCCTGGAGCATGAGAGGATCCTGAACTTGGGAGCTTCCATGAGGGCATGTATTTGAGTTGTTCTCAGACTGCTGTTTTTGCTCAACACTTTTTTGGGGGGCTTAGTATTGTTTCCAAAACATTTTGTGTAACTACATAAGGTTTTTACTTCTTTAATTTGCCAAGTAAAACGTTACAGTTTTTTCACCATCAGTTAATAAAATAAGGAACATTTTAGTATTGCAGAAGTAGGAAGGACAGCTATTTTTATCCAACATAGAATTGGAAGCTCTGGACAGAGAAATTAGGCAAGGAAAAGAAATTATTGGCTGACACGATCTTATGCATAGAAAACTCTAAGGAGTTCTCAAAGTTTTCAGAGCTAACAAATGAATTAGGCAAAGTTGCAAAATATAAAATTAAAGCTCACAGTTCAGTTGTATTTCTATAGACTCGAAATGAACAATCTGAAAAGGAAATAAAAAATTCAATTTACATTCTCATCAAAAAGAATAAAAGACTTGGGAATAAACTTAACCAAAGAGGCGAAAGATCAGTACACTGAAAACTACAAAGTGTTTTTGATACGAATAAATGGAAGTGCATCTTTTGTTCATGGATTGGAAGACTTAATATTGTTGAGATGACACTGCTACTCGAAGTGATCTACAGATTCGGATTGGAAGACTTAATATTGTTGAGATGACACTGCTACTCGAAGTGATCTACAGATTCAGCGCAGTCTCCATCAGAACCCCAGTGGCGTTTTTTAGAGAAATAGAAAAAAAGCACTCTAAAATTTACATGGAATCTCAAGGGACCCCAAATAACCAAAACAATCTTGAAAAGGAGGAGCAAAATTGGAAGACTCACACTTCCTGATTTCAAAATGTACTGTAAGCAATATTAAATCAAAACAGTATGTTATTAGCGTAAGGGGGAGATCTATAAACCAATGGAATAGAACAGAGATCCCGTAAACGAACTGTCACATGTATGGTCCACTGATTTTTCAACAAAGAAGCCAAGATCAGTCAATGAGGAATGGGCAGCCTTTTTAACAAATGGTGCTGGGAAAACTGGATATTCCTATGCAAAACAATGAAGTCAAACCTTTAACACGGCCTGGAAAATTAACTCAAAATGAGTTAAAGATCCCAACATAAGAGCTAAAATTATAAAACTATTATAACAATACACAGGTAAAAACCTTCATGGCCTGGAATTAGGCAGTGATTTCTTGAGTGTGACACCAAAAGCACAGGCAATACAAGAAAAAAATAGATAATTTGGATTTCATCAGAATTCAGAAGTTTTGTGCTTCAAAGGATACTATCAAGAGAGTGAAAAGATAACCTAAAGAATGGGAGAAAATATTTGCAAATCATTGTTTGGTAAATGATCAATATCTGGAATGTATAAAGAATTTCTATAACTCAATAATAAAAAAAACCCAATTCAAAAATGGGTCAAGGTTTTGAGTAAACACTTTCCCAAAGATATGCAAGTGGCCAGTAAGCACATGGAAAGATGCTCCACGTCATTAGTTACTAGAGGAATGCAAATCAGAACCACAATGAGAAACCATTCCCACCTGTTAGAAGGGGCATTTTCCAAAAAGTAGAAAATAACAAGGGTTAGGATGTGGAGAAATTGTAATCCTAGTGCATTACCAGTGGGCATATAAAATGGTGCAGCTGCGGTGCAAAACAGTGTGAAAGGAATTTGAACATACAATTACTGTATAATTTGAACACAGAATTACTATATAATCCAGCAGTTCTATTCCTAGGCTTACACCCAGATGAATTGTAAACCGGGACTGAAACAGACATGTGTACACCAATGTTCATAATTGCGTTATTCATAATAGCCAAATGTCCACTGACAGATGATGGGATGAACAAAATGTGGTATGTACACACAGTGGAGGAGTATTCAGCCGTAGAAAGAAATGAAGTTCTGGCACATGCTGCATAGATGAACTTTGAAGTCATTATGCTAAGTGAAATAAGTGAGGTGCACACAAGTCAGGCACAGAGGAACCATGGACCTGGAATAAAAAGTCAGTCTTCCACATCCTAGTCAGCCTCTCTTAATTTTTTTCTTTTCAACAACAGCCATTCTAACTGGGTGGAGGTGATATTTTATTGTGGTTTTAATGTGCATCTTCCTGGCTGAGTGAGGTGACTCACGGCTGTAATCCCAGCAGTTTGGGAGGCTGAGACAGGCAGATCACTTGAGCTCGGGAGTTCGAGACCAGCCTAGCCAACATGGCAAAACCCTGTCTCTACTACAAATACAAAAATTAGCCAAGTGTGGTGGTGCACGCCTGTAATCCCAGCTACTCGGGAGGCTGAGGCAGAGAATTGCTTAAACCTGGGAAGCAGAGACTGCAGTGAGCTGCAATCGTGCCAGTGCACTCCAGCCTGGGTGACAGGGTGAGACTTGATCTCAAAAAAAAAAAAAAAAAAAAAAGTATACATCTTCCTGATGGTTAGTAATGTTGAGCATTTTTTCATAAATCTGTTGGCCATTCCTGTGTCTTTTGAGAAATGTCTCTTCTTGTCCTTCCCCATTATTTAATGGGATTAAGGACGTGGAGAAAAGGAAACTCGCGTATAGACTATTGGTGGGAACATAAGTAAGGCAGCCACTATGGAAACCGGTAGGAAGGTTTCTCAGAAAACTAAAACTAGAACTACCATATGATCCAATAGTCCCACTGCTGGGTATTTATCCAAAGGAAAAGAAATCACTATATCAAAGGGATATCTGCACCCCTGCATTTATTGCAGCACTGGTCACAATAGCAAAGATGTGAATCAGCCAATGTGTCCATCAACTGATGAGTGTATTAAAAAAAAACAGGGGATACTATTCAGCCTTTCAAAAGAATGAAATCATGTCATTTGCAGCAACATGGATGAAACTGCAGGTTGTTATGGTAAGTGAAACAAGCCAGGCACAGAAAGGCAAATATTGCACAATCTAACTCATATGTGGAGTCTGAAAAAGGTGCTCGCATGAAGGTAGAGAGTAGAGTGCCAGATCCCACTGTCTGGGAAGGATGCGTTGGAGGTAGGGAGATGAAAAAAGGTTGGTTAAGGGTATAAACATACAGTCAGAAGGAATGAATTCTCATGTTCCATAGTACAGCAGGGTGACTAGTTAACAATAATTTATTGTATATTTTAGAATAACTAAAAGAGATTTGAATATGTTCCCAACACAAATTATAAAGATTTGAGGTGATGGATATGCTAATTATCCTGATTTGATCATTACTCATTGTATCAAAATATTATATGTACCCCATACATATGTACAATTATTATCTATCAATAAAAGTTCCTCCAAAAAAAAAAAAAAAAAGAGTCCAACAAGAGGGAGTGCATTGTTGGAAAGGCAAGGGTGAGAGTCGGGAGAGCAGGCCCTGGGCTTGGCCTCCAGCATCCACAGCACACATGTGCCCTGGACTGGGCCTGGGAAGGGGGGTGCCCTGGTGGCCTATGCTAGCCCTGCGGAACCTGGCCAGGGCCTCCCTGCACCTCCTCCCTAAAACCCTGAGATGGCGTGGGTTCCTTTCTTCTACCACTGACATCCAGTGTTTCTGTTAAATTAGGTGGTCTGCCTAAGGACTTTTTGGTTTGCTAAAAGACAAAACAAAACACAGGAAATAAAGCACATTTTCTAGTTGTCAGCCAGCAGCTCAGGTCCTCTGTGACCACATGGCATCCCCACAGGCATCTGTGTGTATCCCACATGGGGACTTGGCCAGCTGTGAGAGGGATGGACCTGCCCTTGCCTGGGGCTGGGGTCCCCATGCTCTTCTGTCAACAGGTCTGCGCTCACTGCACCCCTCAGTGTGAAGAGGGCGGGCACTGTCCTCCCCTGTGGCCATCAGATGGCATGATCCCACCTCTTGGCAGAGGCTGGCACCACACCCTGATGCTTCTCCATCCCAGACGGGGAAGCAGGTGGTTGGAGAGAGGTGGGAAGATGAGGTTGCCACCTTCTCCTAAAACCAGTGTGGGTGCTGCTGCCACAGATCATGAACGCTTTGTCCCCCTTTGCTGCCATCCCATGCAGTCAAGTGCCCTTATAACCAGGACCTGCCTGTCTCCAGATCCAGATCCCTCAAGGGCCGCGTGATCAGCCTACCTGGTGTGTTTCCCAGAGCTGACAGAGCTGAGAGGGACGCTCTGAAGCCTGGAGAAGCAAGAGTGGCCACTGGAGCTGCCGTGGACTCGCTGTGATAGAGTTGCTGAATTGCTTTAATTCCTCAGTTGTTTCAGGCGTTGTCTCCCTTTGGGAGTAGGCATGACCTGCCCATGTCAGTCCTAGGTCAGTGGCTGGAAATGAGCAGAATGGAGCCGCAGGAAGGGCTGAGGGGTGTGAGCACGTGCTTCAGCTGCGGGCTCCATTCAAGTGTCAGTGGCGGGCAGTAGCATCATGCAGACACCTGGAGCTCCTCAGTGCCCCCTGGGCGGCCCCATACCTTTCCATGGCTCTGCCCTGAACTCTGCCCCCCGCGTGATGCTGCCCTGACGTGGAGATCCGGGATGTGTCATTGTCTTTCCTGGCAGAGCCCTGGAGGACAGCGTCTGAGCCGCCCCTGCTAGTCTCTGCTCCTGGCACATGAAAGTGTTCAATACATGTTTGTGCAGAAAGTGAAATGAAAATCTGTCCACTTGGTAGCTGAATGTGGTGGCACACATCTGTTGTTCCAGCTATTCAGGAGGCTGAGGTAGGAGGATCAGATCACTGGAGCCTGGGAGATGTGGGTTGCAGTGAGCCATGATTGTGCCACTGCACTCCAGCCTAGGTGACGGAGTAAGACTCTGTCTCAAAAAAAAAAAAATTCAGTCAATAAAATCTGTCCACATGGCTCATAAACAGATAGAATGTTAGAGCTGGAATAGCCTCAGAGTTTACCTAGCCTAACCCCTAGTTTTACACAAAAAGAAACTGAGGCCTGGTCTCCCACTTCTGTGCCTGCTTGGCAGACCTAGAAAGTGTGGGTGCATGTGCAAATGGAGGGGGTGTGGGCATTGGGAGTTTAAACTTGGCTTGAATAGCTAATCAAATCTATCAAAATTAGGTTTTTACCAAGCATAGCAAAATAAGACTTGTTTGGTATTATTAGTGATGCTAAAACTATATGTCACATATTGGACAAATAAGCACATATTCAGATACGCATGTGGGATTTTGATTGCATGCTGGGTTTAGTCCAAGATTAAATCTGCATTTTGTTCTGATGTAAAAGGGACTTGAAGCAGTTTTTGAGGTCATGTGCATAGCAAAAGTGGTGGATATGTCCTGTGTCTGCTCTGTTCAGTACGGTAGTGACCAGCCACAGGTGACTACTGAGCTCATGAATGTGGCCAGCGTGGCTCAGGAACCGGCTTTTTAAATTTCATTTTGCCGGGTGCAGTGGCTCACACCTGTAATTGCGGCACTTTGGGAGGCCGAGGTGGGCAGATCACTTGAGATCAGGAGTTCGTGACCAACCTGGCTAACATGGTGAAACTCTGTCTCTACTAAAATATAAAAATTAGCCAGGCATGGTGGTGGGCACCTGTAATCTCAGCTACTTGGGAGACTGAGGCAGGAGAATTGCTTGAAACCAGGAGAGGGAGGTTGCAGTGGGCTGAGATCATGCCACTGCACTCCAGCCTGGGTGACAGAGCAAGACTGTCTCAAAATTTTTTTTTTCATTTAATTCTAGTCAATTAAAGCTGAAATTTAAATAATTACCTGTGGCTACTGGCTACTCTAATGGACAGCTAGAGAACTGCAGCATAACCTTATCTTTTTAAAAATCTTATTTTAAAAATAATTTTGTGGGTTCGAATGAAAGATTATCTGGAAGAAGGAAGTGACTGAGACATGACTTTTTGACACCTGGCCTGGAGCGTTTTCCTTTAGACCAACCGACTAAGCTGGATTACACCAGCATAGTCCCTTAAATTCCCTAGCCTCAGTTTCCTCTCGTGTAAAATGAGGTTCTATGGTTTCTGCTAGTTCTAAGATTCTGTCTTGCCCCATTCTGGGCAATTGGGTTTTGAAGAACTGTTTTAATAATAATAATAATAAAGAAGGCTTATTAAACAGTGGGGGTCCGGCTGAATAGTCCTCAAACCATTGTACTCAGCTGAGTGGAGAGACCTGAAAGTAACCAAGGACAGTTTCAAAATGTGGGTTTCTGTGCTCCACTTAGACCCATTGCAGGGACTGGAAATCTGCATGTCAACAGGTTTCACAGCGATTCTTACACCAACATCTCCCTTTAAAGATATAGGCCAGGCCGACTCCCCACTGGGGACTGGGTGGGCTGACCCACCTGGCCCGCTCACACTCACCATGTGGAGTTAGGCCAGGGAATGATTTCTAATGCGGGATGCTCCACGTTCTCCTCTGGGGCTTGCCAGTTGCAATGGCTTAAGTCACTTTCATGTTTGAATTTAGAAAATCGAAAGATGACCCTCTTCTTTCCTGTAAATATCATGAACAGAGAGAAGAGCAGGTGGGTATTTGTCCTAGACTTAATTTTAATATTTATTTTTATAAGTTAGTTTCAAGTTTGCTTTCTTTCGTTCTTAAAATTGAGATAGGGTCTCGATGTGTTGCCCAGGCTGCAGTGCAGAGGTGCGATCCCGGCTCACTGTAGCCTTGACCTCCAGGGATCAAGTGATCCTCCCCCCTCAGCCTCCCAAGTGGCTGGAACTCTATAGTCGCGTGCCACCATGCCAGTTAAAAGTTTGCTTTCAAAGAGTCCCTATTCTAATCTGTTGTTGGAGCTCTCCACAATGAATCACCAAAATACCATTTTAATATTAGAGTAGTATTTTGTCAGGAAAAAATAGGCCTGACCCTGAACAACTTATCTGCATAGCTGTAATATTGTCATTTTTAACTCAGGCTAAATCACTTGTTAATTTTAGGAGGAAATGTCAGAGGAGGTTGTTCCCAAATAGCAGTTATTTTCTGTTTCCCAGGTTTATGAACGCAATACACAGCTCTGCTTGTTAACATCTGAAGAAGGAACTTAGAGAAAGCCTAGCTCCTTGTACATTTTTTTTGTTATAATAGTTAATATAAGAGCAGTTGCGTAAACAGATCATTAAGCTCATTTTGAACATGACCCTGCCAACTGTTTCAAAGCTAAAGTCACATTGACTCAGGAACATCAGCTGTTTCATCTGCAGTGTCTGTGGTCCATGGAGGAACTGGAGTCATGTGAGGTCGAATGACACATGTGGCCCATGTGCAGTCCCCATCATTAAGTAAGTACCCTACTGACCTCTTAAGATGTAAACCAAAAACAAACTGTAGCAACCACCTCTTTTTAAGTCCCTTTAAAGTTTTAGATTTTTACTGTTCTTAGGGTGACTCTTAGCTTTTTCTCATTGCTTCTTGAATCACTCCCCTTTCCTGAGTGCTTCTTGGTCGGCCATCTTGACTCCTCCCGGGGCCATGTATCTGCTCCCTTTGTGGCTCGGTTCGCTCCTAGGTTTTTGCAGGACCTCCATGCAGAAGGCGTGGTGCTGGATCTTTGGGGGACATTCAGATGTAGACATGCTTTGTGCCATTAAGGAGCTTGTGGCTTAGCAAGAACAGCTGGTTACAGAAATGAACCAGGACCCCTTTAGCTGCAGGAGAGGAACTAACCGGAGTCAGCCAAAACACAGAGAGAAGGAAAGCTGTGTGGTGGCCCAGATAACCAAGGATCCTGAGGTAGATGCATCCACCATGGCTGGGTTCATGACTCAGATGATGCCATCAGGACTTGGCCTCTTTCTAGCTCTGAGTCCCACCAAGCCTTTCTGTGGTGGCCTAGCAGCTCCACTGTCCTCTTGACAGGTGCAAGAGGGCTGTAGGGGTCTTTGTCATGTTTCTGGGGTCTTTGCTGGAACATCTGCAGAACTCACGAGATTCATTCTGGCTGAGTGAACTGATGGCAATGGCAGCAGTTGACTCAGACCTAGGGTGTGTGTTTTCTCCTGAAATTGAAAGGATCCCACCCAGGCCCTAGGGGCTGAAAGCTGGGGGAGGGGGCTAAGAGAAAACTGATGCCTGTAGCTAGAAGAAGATCTGTGAATGTCAGGTACACAGTGCTATACATCCATGCCAGAAAGTCGCAATACTAAAGGACTTCACGAGAGTCACAGGCAAGTAAAAACTAAATGTGATTGGAGTTCTGAGGATGGCGACATTGGAGCTATTGGGGACTGCTTCATGTTGGGTTCTTTGTATGGGCTCCTGGGTCTGCCTGGGCCCTGCCCTTCATCCCTGTCTGCTTCTATGGGGGATCCCTGGCTCTTGGGATTGTCTGTGTATGGGAGATTCCCCTGGATCTGGCCTGGCCATGCCCACTGGCTTTATGGGATACACGGCAGCTCCCCTCCAGGTCACAGGGTCCACTTCTCTGCGCGTGCCAGAGTCTTGCACAGTCCTTTCAGGTCCAACGCAAGTTCTTTTTCTGGGTAGGTAACCCCCTAGCCAGCTGGAGTCAACACTTCCTTCCCTGAATTCCCGCTCGCTCTGGCAATCTCCCTTGGCCCTTCGGTCGCTCTGTCTTTCATCGGTTTGTCTGCAACCCCAGTTCCCTGTAGGCTCCATGATGGTGACCGTCATTCCTGATGTTTCCCAAATGAACGTGCATTGGTGCTTTTCTGGCTCAAGGGCGTGGGATTTACATTTGCTGTGGGTAGGAAAGAGTGGGGAACAGCTCAGTGTTTTCCTTTATTTGTAAGAAAGTGATGCCCAGACACAGGTACGAGTGTCTGGTTTGATACTTTTGCTCTCTCCTGACACATAGGTGGTCTCTAATGGCTGCGTTTTCATGCTACAAATGATGTACTTGCAATGTTTGGCAAACATTGCGCCACTTGCTTATAATATTGTCAGAAATTCAATCAGCGGCCCTCCTAGTCCCCAGGAATGTGCTTGGTGGCAGGTGTTAGCTGTGCGTGTCTATCCCCCAAAGCCTTTTATTGTCTCATTAATGAGCAGGTGCAATAAATGTGTTGTAGATAGCATCTTTGTTAGTCTGAAGATGTTTGGGATGTGTGTTCTATCTCCACATGTCACCCTGTACAGGAAAAGCAACTGTTTTCCTCAATACTCACACTGTGCCCAGAACACTTCTGATACCAGATGTGTGTGTGGGGTTCTCCCACCCCAAGCAATTCTCCAGTTGTTTGCAGATGCCAACTGGGTATTTGGTTCAGTTCTGACCCCTTCCACATGGAGCTAGTATGGACCCTGCAGGTTACGGGCTGAGTCTCACTAGGCTGCCCTCACTTCAGAGGCCAGTAGCGAGAGGTGTCTCCAGGTTACCTGGAACTGCTGTGTGGCGTGGCTGCAAATCTGGTTTATTATATTAATGGAGGGCGTGATAAAAGATACAGGCAAGCAGCCAGATGGAGAAGTACGTGGGGCGAGGTCTGGAAGGATCCTGAACACAGGGGTTTCTGTCTCTGTGGAGTTAGGTGTACCCTCTCCAGGTGCGTGGATGCATTCACCAACCAGAATCTCCCCAAACCCCAACCTGTAGGGATTTTTATGGAGGCTTCGTCACATGGGCATGATTGGTTATCGACACAGTCTCCAGCTCCTCTGCCTTCTTTGGAGGATGGGGTATGGGGCTGAAAACTCCAATTTCTGGTCATGGCTAGGTCTTTCTGGTGACCAGCCTTCATCCAGGAGCCACCAGAGTCACCTCATCAGCCCACAAAAAAGGCTTTCATCACCCAGCAAATTCCAAGGGATTAGGAGCTCTATGTTAGGAACCCCAGTCAAAGACTAAATATCAGAACAAAAGATACTCCTAGCCCCACTGTCACTAAGAAAATTACCAGGGGTTTAGGAGCTCCATGCCAGGAACCAGGGACAGAGACCAAATATGTATTTTTATTATGTCACACAGCCGTTCCCTTCCCTCCTTTTAGTATACTTGTTATTTAGAGCAGTGGTGAATAGAGTATGAGGAATTCTCACATTCACACATCCCACTTCCTCTGTTGTTAACATCTGTCATTAGCATGGTACTTTTCATACGTTAACAGTGACAATTCTCCATTTGGAAAGCTGTACTTTTTCCCTACCGTCCTTTGTCCCAGGATCCCACACTGCATCACAGTTGTCATGTCTCCATGGGCTCCTCTGGCTATGACAGCTTCTCAGACTGGCCCTGGGGGTGCCATGGCAGGTGGATAGTGACCTGGAGCTTGAGAGCCCGATATGGGAGCTCTTTGGGATGTGGGCTCTGAATTGGTTGGTTTGCATTAAAAAGGCACACTCATGGGCAAGCTGCTCGCTGTCTCTAGGAATTGGCAGCCCTCCAGGGTCAGGAAGGCCCCAGATGTGAAAGCATCAGCATACAGAAAATAAGACACGGTGACTACATCTAGGTACCTCGTATAACTGGAATCATAGAATATTTGTCCTTTGTGTCTGGCATATTTCACTTAACATCATCCAGGCTCATCCATGTTTTGGTATGTGTTTAGATTTTTTTTTTTTTTGAGATGGAGTCTCGCTCTGTTGCTCAGGCTGGAGTGCAGTGGCACAGTCTTGGCTCACTGCAAGCTCCACCTCCCAGGTTCACACCATTCTCCTGCCTCAGCCTCCTGAGTAGTTGGGACTACAGGCACCTACCACCACGCCCGTCTAATTTTTTGTATATTTAGTAGAGACGGGGTTTCACCATGTTAGCCAGGATGGTCTCCATCTCCGGACTTTGTGATCTTCCTGCCTCAGCCTCCCAAAGTGCTGGGATTACAGGCGTGAGCCACTGCGCCCAGCCGATTTTTTTTCTTTTTAAGGCTGACTAATATTCCATTGTATGGATATACTATATGTTATTTATCCATTCAAATACGGACATTCCTCAACTTGGGATGGTTTGACTTAAGAGTTTTTGACTTTATGATGGTGCAAAAGCCATGTACTTCTAGTAGAAATCCGTAACCCTGGCCAGGCATAGTGCCTCACGCCTGTAAACCCAGCACTTTGGGAGGCCAAGGTGGGGGACTCTCTTGAGGCCAGGAGTTTGAGACCAGCCTGGCCAACATGGTGAAACCCCATCTTTACTAAAAAAATACAAAACTTAGCTGGGCATGGTGGTGCATGCCTGTAATCCCAGCTATTCGGGGAGGGTGGCGGGGGTGCTGAGGCAGGAGAATTGCTTGAACCTTGTAGGTGGAAGTTGAAGTGAGCTGAGATAGTACCACTGCATTCCAGCCTGGGCAACAGAGACAGACCATCTAAAAAATAAAAAATTAAAAAAAAAAAAAAGGAAAGAAAAGAAACTGTAACCCCATTGTAAGTCAGTCTTCCACTTATGGTGGGGTTATGTCCTGATAAACCCATTGTAATGTCAGAAATTCGTAAGTCAGGGATTATCTGCTATGTCACCAGCATTAAGTACATATTTTGACTTAGGATATGGTTGACTTACAATGGGTTTGTCTGGACATGACCCCATCATAAGTGCTGGAGCATCTGTATTTGTTTCTAGAGAAGACAAAAAATTCCACTTCATTTCTAAATCCCCTAGGAGTTCACTGGCCAGTAGAACTCCTTTTGGGGGCTTTGGGGGCTTCTCCCATCTCGGCTAAGGGACAGCTGAAACAGGAAGGCAGGATAGGTCAAACTCGTTTGCAGTAGGAGTTGGGTGGATTGTGTAAGACAAAAGTGTACTTTGTTACGTGTGATTAATTGTCACAGTTCCCGAATGTCAGCATGGATAGAGCAGCAGAGTTGGCTTCTGGGACACAATTTCCATCTGCTGTCCCTGCCTGGAAGGAGGCTTAGGTGGCTTGCCTAGCGTGGGCTTAGTGACCCCACCTCCTCCCCTCCCGGAGCCAGGCCAGAGTGGCTTTGCCGAAGTCTCGGATGAACTGTCAGGCTGGAGCAGTTCTTCATCCAGGGGCTGTTTCCTGCTCTAATTACTGCTCTTTCTTCTACAGCTGAGAGGAATTGGTGGGCGGATGTGGGAGAGGCGAGCTAATGTGATGACATTTTGACAAGTGTGTTACAATAAAAAATAACTCCCCTGGGAGAAGGTTAATGCAGTTATTACCACGTTCATGTTGGCAGCCTTAGATCTGTGCCTGGTTGGGGCAGGATGCTTTGCTTTTCTTGTGCAGACCAAGTCTTACCCACATTCTAATGGATAGTGCTTAAATTTTTTTTTTCCAGAAACATCTATGAAGAGCGAAGATTGTGCTCTGCTCATAGATTTTTCCATTTGGGCTTTTCCTATATTTCTTTACTGCATGATAAGCTACTTCTTTCCACCTACTAGTTAAGTAGGCTGCTTCCCTCTGCTCTCAGATGACATGTGGCTGAGAACTTCATACTAATTCTAACATTAGCCTAAGTAAAAATATAATTAATATTTTTAGTCTGCTTCCAAATTAAATCTTACCGTGCATGCTAAAGGCGGCTACAGAGCATTTGGGATTTATTTGTTGTGTTGAATCTTCTATTCCTTGTTCTCCTCTTATTCATTTTTAGTAATGTAGAATTTACTCTAGCTGGATTAGGTATTTGCCATTAAAAAAACCAGCTTTATTGAGATGTAATTCACATGCCATATAATTTGCCCTTTTAAAGTGTTCAATCTGGTGGCTTGCAGTGTATTCACAGAGTTGTATCCATCACCACAATACATTGTAGAATATTTTATCCTTTTTAGTACTGATGTGTATGAATCTGCCATATTTTATTTACCCATTCATTAGATGATGGACATTTGGGTTGTTTTCACTTTGGGGCTATTATGAACAATGCCGCTACAAGTATTTATGTGTAAGTGTCTGTTTGGACTTACGTTTACATTTCTCTGGTAGTGGAATGGCCAGATCATGTGGTAACTCTGTTTAACCATTTAAGGAACTTCCAGACTATTTACTAAAGTGGCTGCATCACTACCACCCAACAACATAGGAGAATTACAGTTCTCCATATCCTTGTCAACACATGTTTATGAACTGTCTTGTTGACTGTAGCCATCCTAGAAGGATCATTTTTTCAGAGTTGGAAAATGGGAGAGAGTAGTTGCTGAAAGTATAAATGTGGTTCAGGTTAGTACTTATCACTTACTAACTGTGTTACCTGGCTGAGTTGCTTAATTTCTCTGAGCCCTGGTCTGCCTATCTATCTGTAAACAGGAGATGGTTACACCTGTCCCGTAGGGTGCTTGTGAGCACTGACTGAGGGCGAAATGAAACAGCACAGCATCTCCCATCCATAATGTTCAGTAAGTGTGGACCTTTCTCATCATGCCTGAGAGGAGACCAACTGTGAGTCTCTGCCCCTCCTTCTACCCTGTCCATCCCTTTTCTGGAAAGGGGTGATTAACTAACAATATGTTTTAGAGAAGTGTGGGATCATCCAAAGCAAAGATGAGTGGATAGGAAGCATCATGGTGACGGAACCAGGAGTTCTATGAGCTGTTTCTGGATATTCCCTGATGATACTTAAAGGGTCCCCTAAACACAGCTGAGACTTCCATTGTATACTTGAAAACTAAATTTTAATGCAAAATTTTATTGAGGTTCAATTTATATACAGTAGAATTCATACTTTTTGGTTTACAGTTCTGTGCATTTTGACAAACAGCTGCAGTTGAGTGAGTGCCACTGAGACAGGAGAGTTCCCTTACCCCTTTGCAAGACTTGCAGTAGGGGTGTGGCTTGCTTACTTGGCCACCACGGTGCTCAAACTCCTTGCAGGATGGGAAGCACGCAGGCGACCGGGTGCTAGGGCTGGAGCTAGTGGTTTTGGGCTCCATCCCCACAGCAGTGTCTAGGGGTGTGTTACAATTAGTGCTCCATTAGCAGTTGCCGTCCGCGGATGGCAGTGTTTAGGGGTGTGTTGCAATTAATGCTCCTTTAGCAGTTGCTGTCCATGGATGGCTAACTGTTAACTGGCTCAGTGGAGAGTCAGGGTGACAGCTTTTTACACCTTATCCTCTTGGTACCCAGGTTCTTGTCCAGCATCCTGGAAGAATCAGGTCTCAGGGACTTGAAGAATGGTGAATGCAGAGGTTGTATTGAGTGATGGAGGTGGCTCCCAGTGGGATGGGGAGCTGGAAAGGGGAGAGAGTGGGAAGATAATCTTCCCCTGGAGTTCAGCTGTCGCCAGCTGAACTCCTCTCTGACCATCCCCAGCTGAATTCCTCTGAATGTTCAGACACCTCCTCTCTTCCCTCCTCTGCTCTACTGCTCTACTACTTCTCTGCCAGTAGAGTTTGGGGTTTTTATAGGTACAAGATGAGGGTGTGGTGGGCCAGGGTGGTTTTGGAAAAAGCAACATTTGATTGGGAAAACGGGGATAACTGTTATCATTTAGGGCCATGGTGTCCAGGTTTGAGGGTGAGGCCTTTGCCGGGGAACCACCCTCTTCTACCCAGTACTTCCCTGCCTCCTGTTCATATCACCACCACAGTCAAGATGCAGAGCTCCATCCTTTTGGCTCAGAACATTCATCAGCTGTGGCCACCCTTGCAGTCCCACATCAGCTTTCTGTTCCTGCAGTTTTGCATTTCGAGAATGCCATATAAATAGGATCATGGAGTATGTAGCTCTTGAGTCTGGCTTCTCTCACTTATGTAGCACATTTGTGATTGGTCTGCATTGTTTTGTCTATCAGTAGTGTGTTCCTTTTTATTGCTGCATAATATTCCATCATATGGAGGTACCACAGTTTGCATATCCATTTAACACTGAAGGATATTTGGATTGTTTCCAGTTTTTGGCAGTCATTGATAAAGCCATACTAAACATTCACTTGAAGGTTTTTGTGTTACTATGTTTCCATTTCTCTTGGATAAATATTAACATTTAGGAGTAGAATTGCTGGATCATATGGTGAATGTGCATTTAATTTCCTTATAAGAAATTGCCAGATTGTTTTTCAAAAGAGCTATACCATGAAATTAATAATATTTTAACCAATAATAGGCCATCGGAATCTCTGAATTTGTTATTAATCACTTAGTTAAGAATATGCCTGTATCTTGATATTCATGTATACTTTTCTGAATGGACTAGATTCTGCAACTGTTAGTAAGGATGCCAGTAAATGCACCTTCCATGGACAGTTCATGTAGGAAAACTTTAGGTAAGACAAAGTGAAACGATTTCTTTATTGCAGGATACTTCATGCCTAAAATATACAACCCTTAAGGGGATAAATGAAACAGGCAATTTCTCTAAATTTTTTTGACCATGAATGTCTCATGGAGCTAGTGTTCTTTGGAACCAATTTTGGAGGACATTGGGCTAGAGAACACACATTCTTCTCAGCAAGTAGCTTGTATTTTATCTGAAACATCTCTGTATTGGTCAGGATAGGCTCTGTTGTGCTGCAGTAACAGGCTGCCCTCATTGACAGCTGTTTAAAACAATAAATGTTTGTTTCTCATTCGCACTGTTAGATTATCTCAGCAGGCAAAGAGCTCTGCTTCTTGTTGATCTCACAGGGGTGCGGGCTGATGAGGTGAGAATGAGGCTGATAGCACATAGGCTCTTGGAGTCTTCTGTGTGGGAGCAGCACACTCCATGTTTATTTGCTGAAACAAGTTGCATCTTCACACCTGACTTCCTGGGGAAATTCAACCATGATACGTTCCTGAGAAAAAGAGTAATGGAATGTTGAACAGTTCTAGTTACCACCTCAGATTCTAAAGGACTCAGGGCAAAGTAGTTTTTTCCATTTTGTGTTTCTGTGTATCTGACTTGTTATTTGAGTGTCCTAACCTCAGCACCTGTTGTCACCAGATCCCAAAGTTTGACTATCACATATCTTTATCTGACGTCTTTAAAAGCTGCTCTGGTCCCTTCAGCCCAGTAGGCCATCATGTTCTTGTTTATGGTGAGGCAGAGCTTTAGAACCAGACCACAGAGCAATAAGCAATATGGTTTTAGAGTTAGGAGGGGGGCCCTGGGAGACTGTCTGGCCCATGGTTTCTAAACACTTCAGAGCGGGAGGAACCTGTCTTCTAATGAAGGTTTACAAGGACAGTGAGCATGTAAAATAGATAACTCTGAATGGTTCTGAGAGAACTGGTTGGTAGGTCAAGAATTCTCACTGCAGGGTCTTTCTTCTCCCTCTCTCCCTTCCTGCCTCCTCCTCATCCACCCCAGGGATCTCTGAGGGCCACCAAAGAGACCAGTTTGAGAGACCCTAATCTTTTCAAAGCCTTTGTGTGTGTTAGCAGAGGAGGGTGACTAGGTACCATACAAATCAGGTTACTTTTGAGAGCAAGGGGCCCTATTAACCCTCATACCAGGACAACAGGTGTGGTGGCACATGGGGCCATCTGGTCACCTGGACAGCAAGAAGCAGGTGCTGCTAGAAGTGACTGGTAAGATGGCCCTGCTGGGTTTGAGAGATGCCATGGCATGGGCCTTGAAGGCTGTTGTTTGTTTGTTTTGCTTTTGCTGTTTTTTGGTGTCATTAGAGGGAGAGAGGGAGAGTGGGAGAGTGTACATGTCTACCAACACAAAGACTGACGGTGTGCAGTCGAGGCATCCCTGAGGGAAGTGTGAGCTCTGATGACAACACTTGTTAGACTCTCTACTGAGCCCCTCTCTGCCTGTTGTTGTTTCATCTTCACATGCACTCGGCACCGAGTGGGCCTCCTGTCCTATGTGCTTGACCGATAAAACCGCTTAACCCTGCTAAGCCATATTGCACAGGAGAGGGTCTTCTAAGCTCACTGCCCTTACTGTAAGAGGCTGTGGGGTTGGTTTCACCTTGACCTATTGTAATATGCATTAAGTTATTCACACTTGGAACCTCTCCAAGATAAATAGTTTATTTCTGGGGGACATTTTTAGAGCTCTTAATCACTGCCAAAAGAAAGAAAACTTTCCGGAAGTGAAAACTGCCTACCAACAACAGTGTAATATACTTGCCTTTGGACCTCTTATTAATGACCAAGGTCGAAGAAAGGAAATCCCAGGTGACACTGCCCCTTGCTTTATTCTTACAGCCTGACATGCATGGACTGTTTCCTGTTTGCAAACTGGAGCTGTCCTGAAATGAGGGGTGAGCCTCCTTAGCCAGGAAACAGTCTGTACATTTAAGAGGACTCTCCTCAGAGATCAGAATTGCAGGTACAGTCCCAGGCCGTGAAACGCTGAGGTGACCTGTGCTTACAGCTCAGGGGACAAGGCATAAATATAGTTATAGGACAGGGAGAGGCAGTCCCTAGAGAAATTTCAACTGCCCTAAGGGTTTAATATTAAATACCCCGGACACAGAAAGATCAGGGGAAGCTAAACTTAGGAGGTAGAGAAGCCAACACAAATGAAAGCAGTGACATCATCTCACTGCAAACAATGTTAAAATAAGAAATAAACAATACTGTCAGGCCCAAAGACAAAATACACATGGAGGAAAGATATTCACGGAATAGATTTTAAAGAGTTAATATTTGTAATATATGAACACTCTGTTAAAAGTGTTTGTTTAAAAGTTCTAAAACCAGACCACCAGCAAAGAACGTAAAGAAAGAAGTCATAATAAAGGAACTGACAGTAATTAATGTTGGAAGACATTTATCTTTATCTGAAAACATGGAGAAATGTTTGATCTTGGTAATCAAAGAGGTACACATTGAATAAAAATGTTAGTTCTCAGCTTTCAAATTAACAAAGAGTATAAAAAAGTGCACAGTCTTAACAAGTCTATGGAGAAAGTTGGTGGAAGGCTGGTCAGATAATGCTTTTGGGAACCAGCATGATGGATTAGAAGTCTTTAAGACAAGCTTGTCCAGCCCACGGTCTGCAGGCTGCATGTGGCCCAGGGCATGTCTTTGAATGTGACCCAACACAAATTTGCAAACGTTCTTAAAACATTATGAGATTTTTTGTGTGTGAATTTTTTTAAAGCTCATCAGCTGTTGTTAGTGTTAGTGTATTGTATGTGAGGCTCAAGACAATTTTTCCAGTGTGGCCCAGGGAAGCCAAAAGATTGGACACTCCTGCTTTAAAATGCCCATGTCTTTGATTTAGCGATGACATCTGGGGATCTTCCAAAAGAAAATCATCCTCAAAACAAACACAAAAAACAAATACTTTCTATACAAAGTTTTCATTTTAAATAAAGCAAAAAATGAAGAACGACTTGGATATATTAATAGTGTGGAGATTGCTAAATAAGCTATGGTGTATAAATTAGCTTAGGGTTATGCAGCCAAATTAAAATGGTTTTTATGATCATGTGGTGGCTCATGCTTATAATCCTAGCACTTTGGGAGACCAAGGAGGGAGGATTGCTTGAGGTCAGGAGTTCAAGACCAGCCTGGGAAACATGATGAGGCCCCATCTCTACAAAATATTAAAAAATTAGCCAAGCATGGTGTATCTGCCTGTAATCCCAGGTGGGGCTGAAGCAGGAGCATTGCTTGAGCCTCAGAGTTGGAGGCTGCTGTGAACCGTGATCATGCGGGTGCACTGTAGCTTGGGTGACAGAGTGAAGCCTGCCTCTTAAAAAAAAATAAAATAAAAAGGTTTTTATGAAGACTAATTTAATAGAAAAGTGTTGGCTCTTAAAATGAAGCAGGATACCAGATGGCGTGAACACTAATATCACTGTATTTTTAAAAACCTTGTAAATCTATGCACAGAGACGAGGCTGGAAGACAACTACCAGAGCATGACAGCTAGATTGTGAGTGCTTGAAAAAAATTTTCTCTTTCTCTTTAATTTATACATTTCTTGTTTGTTATGTATACTTTTGTGTGTGTGTGTGAGACAGAGCCTCACCCTGTTGCCCAGGCTGGAGTGCAGTGGCGCGATCTCGGCTGGAAACTGGAAACTTTGGAGGGGACATTTTTTCAGGAATTCTTTTTAGCGTTATGGATGCTACTGTTTCAGAGTTTCTTAAACCCAGAGTGTGATGGATGGAGGAGGAGAGCGCTCACAGGATGGCCTCACTCCACAGAAGATGCCCTTGTTGCTCAAGCCTTCCTTCCCCCAGGCAGCTGCTACGTGCTTGTGTCCTCCGTGGCTCTTGCGATACAGAGGGGAGGCCCCAGATGAAACCCAGCAAGGGATGGTCTGTCCTGGAGGACAGCAGCCAGTGTGGGGGGCAGTCCCTTCTCTCTGTCCCAAGGGAGGACACAGCTCCACGGTGGTCACTGGCTCTATGCGAGTAGGTGCATCCATCGAGAGACAACAGATGAGAGGGCCCTTCAGTTGACTTTTCTGCCTCCAGTTCTTTCTATTCATGAGAGGAAAAGCTAGTGGTAGATAGAACAATGCTAAATGTAATAAAAATAAGCAAGTTCCCTGGGTTTATGCAGTGCCAGATGTCATGATGGTTGTATACAGGAGAAGATGTCCAAGACACGTCTCCTCCAAGTGTCCCAGAGCTCAGAACTGTGTGAGCACTTTGAGGTTCTCCCAGACCTCTTTCTTCCCTGGGTGTGAGCCCTGCACAGTGCTCCGCAGAGAGCTGGGGTCCGTAAATACGGATGGCAAACAGCTCACCTGGGTTTCTCATGTGGATTTCTTTCCTTGGGGGCCTCTGTAAGGAAGCTTTTACCCACTCCTAGGGGTCTATAAGAGTATTGTTGTTAAGATTCAATGGGTCATTTCCAAAGTAGTCATTTCTTTCTCCTCACACAAAAATGAACGAATAAGGATACAGTTTTCTAGTGGAAATTGTGGCCTTCCCTGCTCCCAGCCTCCAATCAAGTAAAAGTTTTAGAACAAATGGACTACACTATTCTGAAGTAATTTTGAATTTGGCCTTGTATTTGACTCTGTAGTCTGATGAGGGAAACAGGGTTCGTGGGCAGACACCCTTGTTTGCACACACGAGACTGGGTACGGAGCCAGGCATGATCATCCTGGAAAACAAGGAGGAAATAGAGGCCGATGAAGGCACTGATTTTTAAGAGCTTTCTTGCTGGAGTAATAGATTTTAGGAGGGGGCTGCTCTGCCAAGTGCTTCAGCTTAAATGGAGCCAACTGTGGAGAGGAGCTGGCGGCACTGCTCTGGGAGTCCCTTGTCTTTGGGAGGGGGTGTTTCACGGCCACCTGCCTTTCATCCCCACAGCTCACAGCAACTTACCGAATTTCCGACACTCTCCTTGGAGACTTGGAGAAATGTGTGCTGAAGGTGAGGAGTCACTCAATCACTGGCAGCCAGGCGGAGGTGACTGATGGGCAAAATGTGCTCTAGTTGCAGTGGGGCTTGCAGGCGGGTATCCTCTGTGGAGGGCTTGCTGGCTCATGATAGATGAGTCACTTGTCTGTAGTGGTGGCCAGGGCTGTGGCCCAGATCCTTCTCTGTTTTCTTATGTGAGTGAAGGCTGTTGCATTGCATAGTGGGTGAACCACACCTGGGGATTCTAGACTTGGCCCTGCCCTCTCTTCTTGTGGAACCATGGGTCACCCATTTACCATCTCCGGGCCTCAGTTTTCTCACATGCAAAATCAGGATTGAAGCCAGGCACGGTGGCTCATGCCTGTAATTTCAGCCCTTTGGGAGGCCCAGGAGTGCAGATCACTTGAGGTCAGGAATCCAACATGGTTGAAACTTCATCTCTACTAAAAATACAAAAAAATTAGTCAGGTGTGGTGGCTCATGCCTGTAATCCCAGCTACTTGGGAGGCTGAGGCAGGAGAATTGCTTAAACTGGGAGGCGGAGCTTGCAGAGACCCAGATCGCACCACTGCACTCCAGCCTGGGCGACAGAGTGAGACTCCGTCTCAAAACAAACAAACAACAACAACTAAAACCAGAGTCAGGGTTGAGCTTGATGGTCCCTATCAGTAGCAGAGTCCCCTGGTGTGGCACTTTGACTTGTGGATAAATAGGTTTTTCATTGCTGCAGTTTCAAACCTTCAGCTTCTCTATATCCCCTGCCACTGACGATTATTTCACACGAACCAGAGAGGCCATTAGGTGAGAATGCCTTCATCTTCCCTCCCTCCCACTTCTGAGCGCCCTTTTGTTTCCTTCTGAGCTTCTTCCTATTTCCTCCTGTCGTCCTTCTCTCTAGACCCTGAAGGGTTTCTCTTCTCTTCTAAGACTACTTCTTCCTACTGGACTCCTGACACCCCCACCCCCACCCCTACCCTTGGGAACTTGATTCCATCTCTCTCTCTCTCTCTTTCTCTCTATTTCTCTCTCTCTCTCTGTCTTGCTCCCCGCTTCTTTTCTCATGTTCCATCTTCTTTCTCCCTCACCTCCTTATAATCCACATCCAGACAAGTCCACGTCTCCCCAAAAACCCCATGCCTCCCTTTTGGCCAAAAAGAACTCTATAGAGCATCAGAAGAATAATTACTAAAAATATATGTTTAAAATAAGTGGCCTTAGTAGTAAGCTCTGAGAATGAGAAGACTCGCTGTCTAATAAGTTAATACAAATTAGTTGAAGTCAATGTGACAAGAAGAGAGCGAGACAAGTTTGTACTTCTATGCCTCAAAACAAAAACTCTGAAAAAGCAGTTTGTCTCTTGAACTAACACTTTCAGCCTAAGAATATAACAACAACAACAACAACAACAACAACAACAACAACAACAACAACAGAAAAGACAAATGCATTTGTAATAATGGCCATTATAAAAGATGGAAGGATATTGGAGCATTTGAAGTGGAAAAAAAGGATACGAAATTCATCTTGTGGTGGGACCCTCTTTCCTTTTCCAGGGTCATATGGGTATAGATGCATTGGGGAAAAAAATGCCTGGAAGGAATACTTTAGGAATGTCCTTTTTTTTTTCTTTGTATCTTTTGAAATTTCCTACATGAGCTCGTATTACATTTTGTTGGCAGAAAATAAGATTTATAACCATCCTTCTTCCCTCCCACGCAACCTTCTTCCCTCCCACTTGGCCTCAGGCATTGACCTTTGGCTTTGTTCGGTCAGGTCTGCTGGGAGGGCCTCTGGGACCCTCTGTCTCCTGGTCTCGCCACGGTGAGGGTTCGGCAGTTCTCTCCCCCAGCCCCTGCAGTCCCTCTTCTCTGGCTTCTGTATCGGCCAGTTTTCTGTTCCCACCCTTCGTGTTTCCCTAGTCTCTTGAAGAATTTTTTTACTCTGCTTGGACCTGAGACACGATGTTCCCCAGAGTGCTGCGCTTGTGGTGCTTTTCCTGGCCTGACACCTGTGAGTATCAGACTGGGAAAGAGGATTCCATTTCCCTGTCCTTCCTCCTGCAAGTGACTAGCTCTGGTGTAGACGGGGCTGTCATAGGTAGCCTGCCACACAGGTTGGCTCCTTCTCCGTTCCCCTCCTGTTTTCCCTGGTCATGGCAGGGTCCCTGAGGAATCACTTCTCCTCTCGTCTGTGTTGGTGTCCTAGCTTAGGTGGCCCCTTTTCCTGCTGTTCTCAACTTTGGTAGCACCTTGGCACCATCTGGGGAGCTTCGTAGTCCTGAGGCATGGGTTGCCCCTAGCAGTTTTAAGGTCATCGATTGGGTGGAAGCCAGGCCTGGGAGTCTGGAAGCTCCCTGCTGAGTCTGCCGGCAGCCACACTGAGGACCTTGTCTCCTGTCTGTGTCATGCCTCGTTGTAGATGGTCACACACATAGAGCAGCCCGTGCCTAGAGTCCTGGGCCTTGGGGCTCAGGAATGGGGCCAGGCCTACCTGCTGAGCGACCCCAGTGCCACAGGCACTGATTGGCCGCTGGAGAAGCGGGAGTGAATGGCAACAAGGCCAAGTGAGAAGCCTGTGTCTGCGCTGACCACCGTGCCCCAGGCCGGTCTAGTCCAAAGAGACCTCCTGCTTTGACTTTCTGTACTCGGCTATGCCTACCTTGTGAAAACCCCAGTAAAATTAATCCAGTGGCTGCTTGGCCAGACAGTTTGGACATGTTTCCCGAGTCCTGGTCTGGGATCAGAGGTTTGGAGGCCGCAGCTGGACCTTGATCTTCTTTCCCCAGTGGCATCCTTAGGCTGGGGTGTGGCAAGCTCGGAGAGGATGGGGACCCTTACTGTGTGTCCCAAATAGAGCAACAGGGCCTTTTTCTTCTGCTTCAGAATATCTATTCTCACAAAGGGAACAAGCATCCAAAAACCTCACAGAGTAGCATTAGGAAATCAGGGATTGCAGCCAAAGGGACTCTTGTCCTCTGTGTGAGGCTGAGTCGGACTTCCATGACTCATGGTTCTGTTATTCTGAGAGTTTGAGACTATTAAGGAAATTGAATTTAGAGGGTCGTGATTTGTGAGAACAATGAAATAGGCCATTCATATTCCTGTAGCATCAGCAGCGGATGAGATGGGAGGTGTTGTCTTTCGGGCAGACAATTGGGAGCATTTTGCATATTGCCTTGCACAGATGTCTTGTAAGGGCTGAGGAAAGCTTCTTGAGGTCTGGGCAGTAGTCGAGAGGCCTGCACACCCCCCTTGGGAGAGGGACCCATCAGCAACTGCCATTCCTGGGCCAGACATGGTGTCAGCTGTACGCCGCATGAATCCTGAGACCCCTGTGTGCTTTCACAGCCCTGAGACTCCGTGTGCTTAGTCTCCTTCTGTTCACCCCTTACCAGATATTCCCAGGACACATGCTGGGGTGCCTGTCCTTTCTTCTTGCATCGAATGTGTGGTGGCAAATGAGGAAGGGATTTTCATATTCTCCTAGTGTGCGTTCCAGCCAGGGAGGCCAATGAACAGGAAATGCTCATGAAAAAAGTCAGATGGGGCAGGTGACATACAGGTAATTAACACCATGGGATCGTATAATGGAGAATGACAGAGAATGACTTTTATGTTTGGTGGCTGGAGAACATTTTTAAAGAGATGTTGTCTAAGCTGAGAGCTGAGATGTGAGTAGTGAGATGGGGCCGGGGAGGCAAAGGTCGGGGAGGACCGCCTGGTGCAGGGAGACTAAGGAAAGATTGAGTGTGGTGTTTTCAGAGAACCCTGGCGTGGCCCAAATGGTTTTGCAATCCAGGAAAGGAGTTTGGTACCTGTTCTCTGTGCATTGGGAAGCCATTGAAAGGCTGTAATCAGGACAATACGGGATCTGGTTTGCTTTAGAAAGATCTTGAGTGAGTAAATAAATGAGTGAGTGGTGAGTGAGAGAGGCTTAGACACCAGAACAGCTGGTGCCACCCCACATGCAGCACGACAGTCACGGGCACTTGGTGGTTCTGTTTGCCCCGCCCAGCTCATGTGCTCATAGGTGAAGTTTTTGCTGTCAGCAGTGATCATTAAACAGTGAGATGGGTAATTGTAGCGAGGGTATTTTTTTGTTGGTCCTAGACTGCCTAGAATCCTGATAGAAAGAATAGTTTTCCTTGAACTTAAAATTCAGCAAATCCTCTGTAGCTATTTTTTTGTACTGTTTGAAGGATGTACTATTTATGGACTGCAAAACAATAGATTCTAATCTGAGTTGGAGATGAAACATGACGGGGGCATAAAACATTTAAGAAGCACACATGAGGCACAACAAAGCATTATGCAACAGCTTCTTCAGGAAAATGTGCACATTTTGCATCTGGGAGCAGCTGAGAAAAGTGACACAGAGCAGAATTGTCCTAATATATAAACCTCAGGTAGTATTATGAAAGTAAATACTATATTCAGTCTTTAGGCACAGCCATCAGTGCTGGTTTCCACCCATGAATGCAATTCTGTCTTGCCGATATGTTGGAACTGCCCCCAAACAAATGCCAAATGTGAGATTGAAAATTAAATGTACAGGGCCCTAAGCTGTTTGGAACTGTTTTTAAGATGAGAGCTGTTCCACCTAATAGTTGCTATAGGAATAAGCTGGCAGGATGAGGAAAACCCAAGAATGCCAGTTAGCAGGAGAAGATACCGGAGTTTCTGTTAGGCAAACACAGGGAGGAAATATGGAGATTGTATTGTCTGCGGCACTGAGAATCACAGCCTCCAGAGACAGGAGTCAGAGTCACTCAAAACCTCAATACCCAGGCCCTTCAGGCAGCCTGTGGCCCAGGGCAGGTGCCCCTTCTGCTGCTGGCCTTGGAGGGGTGGCCTGAGAACAGCCCTCCCTGCCTACACCAAGGGAGATTTTACACACCTTTCCCACTGCAGCCTGCACCATCGTCGTATTCTGCAGGGTGTGGACACAAGTTAGAAGCAAGACAAAAGTGGCTGGCCCGGAGCTTGCCCTTGGGTTTCAGACCTGATCCAGTGCCAGTATCTCTATGGAGGGCTGTGAGTACAGTTCTTGCTGTCTTTGCTGTTGGATGGCATCCCCTTTAAATGTTCAGTCCTGTTGTCTGGGCAACCTCGTGCTGAGGGACCCATTGCTGAGCACAGTCTGCCCAGCTCTCAGCAGATGGAATGAGAGCCCCTGCACCATCTCATGGGAAGCTCCCCTGCCGGGGCCCAGTGGGTTCTTGCCATGTGGCCTCCATGCTCCTGGTGAATGTATAGCTTCTGTCTCTCTAGGGTCATCTTACTGGCTGCTCTGAGGTTTTCAGACCACAGAGACAGGAGAAAAGCTGTCTACTGCCATGGTCAAGGTGAGGCCGATGCCTGTGGTCATTCCTTCGGTCCCCAACCTGGGGACAGTGTCAACCTCTGCTGTAACTGGACTTCCCTCTTGGTGCTTTCATGTAATTTTTGTTTCTTTGTGGTTTTCCTCTGGATATTCAGACCCTCAGAGTCTGGCAGAATAATTTGCACATTAGTTCTTCCTATGCAGGGTGATTATTTTCCTTTCTAAGAGTCAACTAGAAATAAAAAGTAAATTAATTTTTTATTTTCATTGGACAAACTGCACCTCTAGCCTGACATGTTATTGTAGGAACTTGGGCTTTGAGGAGACAAATTTAAATCTGTATATAAAATAACTTTATGAGTTTTCATATTTGCTTCCTATCCCTTGAACTGAGACCATATTTGTTAAGATTTCTCTCTGACGTTGGCCACAATAAATATCTTAACAAATTCAGGAAATTCATTCTAAGTCATCATTTTTGCTATAATTCCTGGACCTTCAAGTTTTTCTGCTTAAAGTTGCCTCAGGGGACCCTCAGATCTCTTATAGAGTTTGTAAATCCATTATGAGAGATTGAATCTAGAGTACTTAACATTTGAAATCAAGAGTACTTAACACAATCCTGGGCATCATTTACTGGTCTCAGGAAATCCTTTGAGGGAACAAAAATATTACTGCTATAATGAAAGTCTCTAAGCTGGCTTATTCACAAAAATCCAGTGTGGTGAAGCAAAAAAGAGCGTGAATTTTTGAAATCAGGACACCTGGATTCATACTTCAGTTTTACACCTAGGACTGTGGTAACATTGGGCAAATTACTTAGCTTCTTTGACTTCCATTTCTTCATTTGTGAAGTGGGAGGATGCCTGCTTGGCAGGGTGGTTGTGAGGTTGACAGAGGCTGTCTTAGGCTCTTCAGGCTACTGTAACAAAATACCATAAACGCAGTGACTTATGAGCAGCAGTAATTTATTTCCCACAGTTCTAGAGGCTGGAAGTCCAAGATCAAGGCACTGGCAGATTCGATGTCTGGTGGAGACTGGCCTCCTGGTTCACAGATGGTGCCTTCTCACTGTGTCCTCCTGTGGTGGAGGGGGCAAGGCAACTCTCCGAGGCCTCTGTAGTGAGACACTAATCCCATTCACGAGGGCTCCATCCTCAGGACCCAGTCACCTCCCCAAAGGCCTCAGCTCCTAATAGCATTGCCTTGGAGGTTAGGATTTAACATATGACTTTTGGGATGACACATACATTCAGTCCATTGCATACTCCAAGGAATATCATGCCTAACAGGATGGCTGGAAAGTGTAGATGTTCCACCACTGTAGTCCCCTCCAGCCTTCCCTTCCACACACAGCCAGAGTATCTCCCTGCAAGTGTCTCATTTGACCTGTGGAGTTAACGTGCCTGGTGGAATTGCCCTGGCTCATCCTAAGGCTGGATGTCTCAGCTCAGATGGACTGGGAGGCAGTGGGGATGCAGGGGTAGAGATGATACCTGAGCCTGGAGAACCTCGCTTGCTCTGAGTTGAACTGCAGTCACACGCCCTGGCTCGTCCATGTGCTTCTGATCTGACAGCGATGCTGGGGGTGTCTTCCTTCCATTCCGTGAGTGTATTTGACACAGACTGAATGCCAGGGTCCCTCTGACTTAGGGCTCCAGGCCAGTGCTGCAGCTCGGCCTTGAGGAAGAGTTCCCAGAGCATGAGGAGGACTCATGTTGGAGGATGCTGGTTAGTTTCTTTCTGGTCAGACCTTCACTTTTTGAGTTGATGTGGCATCTTTCCTGTAATCACAACTACATTCAACTGTAAAACCATTTTAATTTTTCATTTTCCCATGTTTGGGGGACTATAATCCCATGGGTGTATGGATATTGTCCAGAGACATGAAACATGGAGTTTGGATTTGCAGAGGACAAGGAAGCTATGAGATATGGGAGAGCAGAATGAAGTCACACCCCACACAGATGCCCACAGATTTTGTGCTGCAGTGAGTTCTTAAGTCCTGCAATCAGTGACACATCAAGGATGGCTTTCAAGAGCTTTCTTGAGCCATTTCTCCAAATCTCCGCAGTCTCCTCCCTGAACTCCCGTTAGTCTCCAGATCAGTTTACTTCCTAAGTAACTTAGCAAACTTGCAAGACCAGCTGAGCTTCCCAGACGAGGCCCGCACATCACAGCTCCTGACCCTTCCTCTGAGGACACTTCCTGGGAGTTTTTGTGCAAAACCATTCTTCTTCCCACCTTAGACAGGCATGGGTGGCCACGTGTCAGTCCAGCCCGCTGTGCTCTTTCTGTGCAGAAACTCTTGCCTGGTTACACTTGGTAGCTTCTCTTTATAAACAAAGGTGTGAGTGTCCTTAATACCTTTGGCTGCGTTAGCTCTTCCTTTGTTAGTTTCTGATGGCCAGTGAAGGAGAATCCTATATCAATCAGGATTTGCTGTATAACAGACAACCCAAAACTTAGAGGCTTAAAACAATACCCGTTTACGTAGCTCACAGTTCTGTGTGTTGGCTGGGATTACTGGGGCAGCAAGGATGGCCTGGGTTCCTTTCCACATGGTCTCATCCCCCAAAGGCTAGCCTGGGCGTCTTCATGTGGTGGACTGAGGGTCCCAGTAAGCAACAAGAAAAGGCAGACTCCAATGTGCAAGCACTTTTTAAACCTCCATCTGCATCGTAATTGTTGTTGTCTCATTAGCCAAAGGAAGTCACAGGGCTGTCAAATCTAGAGGCAACCTTGGATGGAATATTCCAAGGGCCTGGATCCGGGGAACATGAATCAATTGGAGGCTGTTACTGTACGATCCACCACAATGTCCATTGCCTGTTTTCTTTTGATTGTTAATCTTTTATATTAGGAGGAGTTTTTTATATATTCTGGATACTAATTATTTCATTGCTATATATGTTGGTTTCAGATGAATAGGAGTTCTTAATTTTAATAAACAAGGTCACTTCTCTCAATCTTTTTCTTTTCTGATGTGCTCATTTTGGTTATTGTTTTAAAAATCTTCCCCAACCTTGAAGCCATACAGATATTCTTCTATATTGTTTCCTGAAAGTTTTATGGTTTTGCCTCTTGTGGTGATGTGTTCTCTCTCTCATTCTTTTCCTTTTGGTAGGATAATTGAGAAGTGTTTTTATTAGGTAAGCTCCATTTTCTCACCGCATCCAAGTCGTTTATGCAGGCCTGCTCTGCAAATGGCATTTTCCACGTGGAATTAAATGGATGTTACTACCCTGTAGTTAATTCCAGTCTAAGACAATTGCAATGCAGACAGAAACCTTGAGACATTAATCGACCAAACATGTATTTTAAATAGGTTTGAATATTCAAGTGCAAGCAAATAATTAGTACATTTTGTGAGTGAAGAGAAAAATGAAGTACTGCACTTCTTTCCTTTCTTTCTTCCTTTCCTTCTTTTCCTTCTTTCCTTCCTTCTCTCTTTCCTTCTTTCTCTCTTTCTCTTTCTTTCTCTCTTTCTCTCTCTTTCTCTTTCCTTTCTTTTCCTTTTTCTCTTTCTCTCCCCTCCCTCCCTCCCTCCCTCCCTCCCTCCCTCCCTCCCTCCCTCCCTCCCTTCCTCCCTCCCTCCCTCCCTTCCTTCCTTCGTTCCTTCTTTCCTTCCTTCCTTGTCTTGCTGTGTCACCCAGGCTGAGATGCAGCCTCTAACTCCTGGGCTTAAGTGATCCTCCCAGCTCAGCCTCCTGAGTAGCTGGGACTATAGGTGCATGCCACCATGCCTGGCTAATTTTTAATTTTTTGTGGAGACCACAGCTCACTATGTTGCCTAGCCTGGTCTTAAACTCCTGGCTTCAAGCAATTTCCCTGTCTTGGCCTCTCAAAAGGATTGATTACAGGTGTGGGCCATGGCGCCTGGCCAAGAACTACATTCGTTAACTTCAGCTAAGCAAACCCCCCACTCCTATCCGGTACTTTCTTCAGGTTTCTGTTGAAAAGTTACTTGGTAAAAGAAGAGGGCCTGAGCAGTGATTTTTAAGATAGAGGGAAGGAAACCTAATACATAATCTTCGCAAAAATCCCCGAGCAAGTTGGTATTATTGCCATGGCTCCATAAGAAAACCAGAGCTCACAGGAGGCTGCCAGAGACTTGTCTGAGGGGATTGGGTGGTCGGTGTTCCAGCCAGATCAGACTGAGCTTCTGTGGTATCCGCCTGTTTTCGTTGGGTATCTGGAGAATCGTTGAGTAAGGAACCGTTCCCTCCTGCATGAGATCTTTCTTCCTTTATTCCTTCTTTTCCCTTTCCTTTCCTTTCCTTTCCTTTCCTTTCCTTTCCTTTCCTTTCCTTTCCTTTCCTTTCCTTTCCTTTCCTTTCCTTTCTCTTTCCTTTCTCTTTCCTTTCTCTTTCCTTTCTCTTTCCTTTCTCTTTCCTTTCTCTTTCCTTTCTCTTTCCTTTCTCTTTCCTTTCTCTTTCCTTTCTCTTTCCTTTCCTTTCTCTTTCCTTTCTCTTTCCTTTCTCTTTCCTTCTTTCCTGTCTTTCTTTCTGTCTTTCTGTCTGACAGAAGTTTGCTCTGTTGCCCGGGCTACAGTGCAGTGGCGCCATCTCGGCTCACTGCAAGCTCCACCTCCCAGGTTCACGCTATTCTCCTGCCTCAGCCTCCGGAGTAGCTGGGACTACAGGCACCTGCCACCATGCCTGGCTAATTTTTTGTATTTTTTTTTTTTTTAAAGTAGAGATGGGGTTTCACCGTGTTAGCCAGGATGGTCTTGATCTCCTGACCTTGTCATCCACCCGCTTCGGCCTCCCAAAGTGCTGGGATACAGGTGTGAACCACTGTGCCCGGCCTGCACCAGATCTCTTTCTACAAAATTTTAAGTCAGTGAAATATAAATGAAAACTTAGTATATTTACCATGACTGACATCAGTGTTTTTGAGGGTAAAACAGTGTTTCTTTTTTTTCTTTTTTGTCTAATTAGAATTCTTGTTTTTTTCTGTCCTTAAGGTTTTTCTCCACTCCTAGGAATGTTCCCTAAGGTTTTGATATAATTCAGGAATTTGTATTTAGGGAAAGGCACCTGAACCAAGTTACAAGAATTTTTAGAACATTGGAAGCCCTGGGGAAGACGTCTCACCCATTGCCGGTCGGACAGAGCCAACATGGGGGCTTCTAAACATGCATGAACTAACAGTCTCCATCAGCTCTGAATTCACCTCTGAGCTTAGCAATGTAAGCTTGTATTATATACGACTTCGTTTCTTCATGAAACGATCATTGTAATTTTGATGTACTCGGAAAACTTAGCAGGCTTAAATATTTATTAATATTAATAAAATAAATGGAGTAATAATGGACTGGATTTTAAAGGATCTAGAATTTGTTTTTCAAAACATGATAAATACAGAAAAACCTTTAACAAAATAATAACAGTAGTAATAATAATAATAATAATAATAATAATGATGATGGTATGTTTCCTGGGCTAAATTTAGAAAACTTTTGAATATGAGCAAATATGGAAAACATATTTATATCAAAGGAGGACCTAGAAGCACACTACTAAAACTTGCCAAATTCAACTTCTATGTTTGTTGTAGTTTAGTAATTAGCTATTTTAGAAAAAAAAAAAAAAGTGCTTCAATAGGGAATTAAGATTTTCAGGATTTTGAAGCCCTGGGAAATAATTATATCCAGTGCTATTTAGGTAGAACAAAAAAGTCAAATCACTTACCTGGAGTAAATCCAAAAAAGTGAAACCATGTTAAAAATTACCTTTTTAAAATTTCTAAATTAACGTTATTTAGGCATATACATTGTATTCTGCATAGCTTTTTTTTTCAAATTTTTATTATTTTTGGTTTTTTTTGAGATTGAGTCTCACTCTGTCGCCCAGACTGGAGTGCAGTGGCGTGATCTTGGCTCATGGCAACCTCTGCCTCCCAAGTTCACGTGATTCCCCTGCCTCAGCCTCCCAAGTAGCTGGGATTACGGGCATCTGCCACCATGCCTGGCTAATTTTTTTATTTTTAGTAGAGACGGGGGTTTCACCATGTTGGCCAGGCTGGTCTCGAACTCCTTACCTTGGGTTATCCACCCGCCTCAGCCTCCCAAAGTGCTGGGATTAATTACAGGCGTGAGCCACCATGCCCTGCCCAAATTATCTTTAATAAAGAATTAGAGAGACACAAGACACCGGGCCTACTGTGGGAGCATGAGGGAGGCCGTGCATTATGTTCCAAGGCATCTGTGAACCCATGGAGTAGACACCATGAGCAAAGCTCACCCTCCCGAGTTGAAAAAGTTTATGGACAAGAAGTTGTCATTGAAATTAAATGGTGGCAGGCATGTCCAAGGAATATTGCAGACATTTGATCCCTTTATGAGTCTTGTGGTGGATGAATGCATGGAGATGGCGACTGGTGAGCAACAGAACAATATTGGAATGGTGGTAATATGAGGAAATAGTATCATCATGTTAGAAGCATTGGAACGAGTATAAATAATGGCTGTTTTGCAGAGAAACCCATGTCGTCTCTTCATAGGGTCTATTTTACTATGATGTAAAAATTAGGTCATGTACATTTTCATATGATACTTTTTGTTAAACTTTTGTAATAGTAAAAAAAAATTAGATATACTAAAAAATACCAAATATTTAATATTTTTAATACCAGTTTTCTAATCCCTTTAAAATACATAGTGAGTTTTAAGAGAATGGGTTCCAGGGTTCTAGACTTTGAGTTCTCAACCTTATGTTCTTAAATTGGCAAAAAGTACCCCCCAAATAAAACAAGATAAAACTTTGACCGAACACAATGGATCTTGCCTATAGTCCCACCACTTTGGGAGGCCAAGGCAGGAGGATCACTTGAGCCAAAGAGTTAGAGATCAGCCCTGGGCAACATAGTGAGATGCCATCTCTACAAAAAATACAAAAATTAGCTGGGTGAGGTGTCACAGGCCTGTATTCTGAGCTATTCAGGAGGCTGAGGTTGGAGGATGGATTGCTTAAGCCTGGGAGGCAGAGGTTGCAGTGAACCAATATTGCACCACTGCACTTCAGCCCGGGTGACAGAGTGAGACAGACCCTGTCTCAGAGGAGGAAAAAAAACCCCAAACTTTCAACATTATAATTTAAAAAGATGTTTTAGGCTTAATTTAGAAGTTTACATCGTTCAACAGAAGCAGAGTTTATTTTCAGAGGAATATTTGGGTGCAAACTGTCAAAATTTTCTGAACTTAATGTTTACTTCTGAAACTGCTTCCTCAGGTTCGTTTTATAAGCTTTGTTTTTTTACAGGCCTTCAGTTTTAGCTTTGTCATGGGTTGATCAGCTGTCCTGGTGTTCCTGGGACTGAGGAGTTTCTTGGGATGTGGGACTCTCAGTGCTAAAACTAGGGATATTTCAGGCAAACTAGAATGAAAGAATGAGTTAAGATGGGTCATGTCCCGATAAACCCATCAGTCGTTGGAAGTATCATAAGTTGAAAATGCATGTAATACACCAAACCTACAGAACCTCATCGCTCAGCCTAGCCTACTTGAAATGTACTCAGAACAATATACATTAGGCTGGCTAATGTAATCAGCCTACAGTTGGGCTGAATCATCTAACACAAAGCCTGTTGTATAATGAAGTGTTGAATATCTGTGTCATTTACCAAATACTGTCTTGAAAGTGAAAAACAGTGGCTATGTAGCTATGTGAAGTATGGTTTGTGTATTGTATTGTACCATAATAAAGTGGAAAAGTCCTAAGTCAGCCCATCGTAAGTAGGGGACTGAAGTAGAGGACTGACTGTAGTCAATCACCCTAGTCTTCTTGAACCTCAAAAAGCAAAATCCATCAGTTTGAATTTAGACCCACATGTCTAGCCTTTAATTTCTTTTCTTTCTTTCTTTCTTTTCTTTCTTTTTTTTTTTTTTTGGAGCTGAAGTCTTGCTCTGTTGCCCAGGCTGGAGTGCAGTGGTGCAATCTCAGCTCACTGCAACCTCCACCTCCTGGGTTCAAGTGATTCTCCTGCCTCAGGCTTCCGAGTAGTTGGGACTACAGCCTTGCGCCACCACGTCTGGCTAGTTTTTGTATTTTTAGTAGAGGTGGGGTTTCACAAGGCTGGTCTTGAACTCCTGACCTGAAGTGATCCGCCTGCCTCAGCCTTCCAAAGTGCTGGGATTGCAGGCATGAGCCACCTTGCCCGGCCTACCCTTTAAATTTGATTAAGGTGCTTTGATTAGTTCATTTCCTTGGGAGGCAGAAGTGTTTACAAAGAAAGGGGCCCCAGGATAGGCTGTGTCCATGTGGTTTCAGGACGTGGGCACCGCTCTCTGGGTGGGCTGGCGAGGGCATTTTTTGCTGCCCAGCTCTCAGGTTTCCCAGGCTTGCTACTTGTTTTCTAATCCAGGCAGCAGAAACACCACTTGTGTCCATGATTTTCATGCTGGATCTAAGATGTTGAGGCAGCAAATTCTTATTCTGACTAACAGTCTTTCGGTTTAGCCTGTGCTTGGGGCTGTGCTTAGAATTTTGATAAAAATGATTGTATCTGGGTCATTTGGAAAGGAATTAGGCTGTCTGGAAAATAGACCATATAATAGAACAGGTGGTTATTAAACCACCAGGCCAAGTGGAGACCATGACTTCTCTTTGATTTAGATGCAAAGACTACTATAGAGGTTGACACACAAAGATTTGTAATTTGTAATTTAAGAAAATAATTGTTCAGGGAGCAGAAACCAGAAAGTAATATATGAGTATTTTGTCTTGAACTGCATTTTCTTCTTTCTAAAAGCATGGAACTCTTTAATTCCCCTCCCACAGCTCTTAAGGCTGTCAGATGTAGTGGGAATGGTGCCTGGGCCCTGAGATGCGTAGGTTATACACCATACAACTCAGGGGCCAGGCACCATTCACGTCACATTTATCCTAGATTTGTCTTGAAGGGGTGCTTTTCCTAACCCACATGAGAATTTCCCTGGGCTAGTGGCAGCCAGCATGACTGCCTCGCCAACCCCTCTAGCAAGGACACTTAGAGGAAAACATGAAGGAAATCACATTTTTCTTCTCCTAACATTTTCTAGACTTCTTCATATCAGACCTTTGGATGTCTGACCTGAGGACAATCAATACGTTTTTCTAGAGTTTTTAACATGCAGCAGCATAGTGGCTTAGAGTGCAGACTGAGGAGTCAGTACTATAATTTTCTAGCTGTATAATCCTGGGCAAGTTGCCGCTCTGTGCCTCAGTTTCCCCATCTGTAAAGTGGGGGCAGCACCTTCCTCGTTGGGCTGTTGGGGAGGTTAAATGGGTTAATACTGTAAAGTACTTAGAATGGGGCCTGACGCATTGTATGTAAATGTTACCAGCCTCCTTCAGCTTTGCCTCTGACACTGGGCTGATGCTCCCTTGGGTCTGGCAACACGGCATCGGAGATGCTGATTAAAACTTGAGACACATGAAGAAACCATGACTATTCCCATGACCCTGGGAGAAGAAGACTGGGCAGATAATTTCATTGTCTTCTGCCGGGTTTCACTTCCTGCTGTCTCAACTGCACCCCTTAACGTTGGTGTGCGGTTGTCTCTTTCTGTGCCAGCCGCTCCCATGAGAGGAGCCCCTCATTGCTGGGACTTTAGTGGCTCAGGGCGGTGCCCCATGAGCGCTCCAGTTAAGCCAACAGATGGGTACTTCGAGGCTGGAGGCACTGCCTCTCCAGGGCAGTATCTGCCCTCTGTGGATGTCCGAATTCTTGCGGGTGGGCTCAGCGAGGCAGTGCTCTCCACGTGCCCCGCTCTGGTCTCAAAAGCTAGAGAAATGCTCTGGAAGGATATTGAACACCTGTGTGGGGCTCTGTGGTTCAGGTTAGGTTACTCCTTTAGGTCATTTCTCTCTGGAAAGAGCAGAGATGGCTCCAACACTGTACAAGCCTGCAGGTCCTCCTAAGGCTAAAAGACACAAGGTGGTACCCGTGTCATGGTGGTGGCAGTCTAAAGATTAGTGTTTGTGTGTGTGTGTGTCTGTGTGTACATGTGCAGGTGTGCAACGCTTGCTTTGTGTGTGTGGCATTTCTCTTTCCCAATCAAATTTAGGCAACCTGTTGGGGCTTCAGAATAGTGTATCTAGGTTGGGAGTATCTCACAGGGAGTGGGTCACACTGGGCTTGCAGCAGACCCCATACCACCCACTGGTGAAACTTGAGCCAAGCTCTAAGAATACAGAGCGTAGGAGCAGTGCTTTATTCAGTTAACTTCACCACCACCAGTGAATGTCTGAGTTGTTCTCATTTTAAGGATCAGTATGAAGGTTTGTGGGGTTGTGGACACATTCAGGGTTGGACGGGGGTTCATATTAGTGAGCCAACTGGGTATCTTTATTCACAGAAGAGGCCAAATTAGCAAATAACCCCATCAAAATCATCCTGACAGTTGTTCTCACCAAGGTTGCTATCACCTCTATAATTATGAAAATGTGGTATGAGGTAGGCTTGGGAATCTGGACACCTTTTAAGAACTGTTGGAACAACCTTCTCAGTTAAGTAAAGAAACTACTTACCAGAAAACATGTGGAGGACACTGGGGTGATAACTCATGGTCATTTCCGATAAGCTACTTCTGGGGCCAGAATCTCTGCTGAATCTCAGCTTCCTGATTTAATGAAGACAAGGAAATGAAACCATCCTGCCGACTGTTTGTGCTTTGAATAGGCAGAGTTTTCAGAAAGAGAAGACAGTTAAATTGGTTTTCGTTTTTGCCCCTTTCATTTTTGCTGCTTCCGTCCTGCAGATTGAGGCCTTTGAAAGGAAGGGGAAGAGGAAATGTTTTCTTGCTTAGTGAGTAGGATGCACCTTTCCCCTGAGGAAGATTCCCTGTGTGTGCTTGTATGTAAATGTACATACTCTCTTACTGTCCTCTTTTTCCTCCTCACAAATGTAAACCTGTGTGTGCTTCGTATTAATACCTGGCCTTTCCATGAGACTGCGAAGTCTGGAGGGAGAGGCCAGGCCCGTGCTCCTGGCCGCTGTGACTGAGGACCTGGTGGAGGCCCCTCACTGAGCCCTGTCCCCTGAGTGGAGGTGAAAGGTAGACAAGGAAGACCCCTCAGTTGGAGAGCCTGCCATGGACAGGTCGCCCATTGTTTCACCTGGGTCTGGTTCAGCGTTTTCCTGGGAGGTGGGGGAAGTTGATGCTGTGACGTAGTCCTGGGGCAAGCTTGGAAGGTGCTCTGGGCTTGTCAGTTGACAGTGTGTCCTTAGGGATATGGGCGGCAATGCGATGTCCTGCTTGCAAGGAAGGAGATGTTTCAGACTTACCGTTGACTGAAACAGGGAGACAAGTGCTCTCTCCTGGAAACAGGGCAGATTCGGGATCAGTCACTAACACCAAGGCCCAGGTTCAGTCCACTCCTGGACCTTTGAGGGTCTAGTGTGTAAAGGGTACAGGAGCCCCTTTGCTAGGTGCACTGGCCTGAGAGCTTCAAGGGGATTTGCCAATGGGATTGGGCCACAATCTTTATTACTTTTTCCCTAGTCCTCATGGTCTAAGTTTTGTTTTCATCTTTCTTTTCTCATCTTTGTGTGGAGTTAACTTTTAATCAGGGAAAGGGAATACATCAAGCTATTGATGAATGAATCACTGGAGAAAACAGTGAAGTGGGATTTTTATTTCAGGGTGTCTTAGGTGGCAGTGCCGGGTGGGCAACAGGTGGGGGTGTCCCTTGTCTTCCATTGTCCCAGAGACTGACATCAGCCTCTGCCTAATCAAACAGCATTTTTATGTGTTTTTCATGAACAGTGGTGGATGGAGATGGGTGGGGAACTAGCAGCTCTTCATGCTGGAGGGAGTTATTCCACCTCTGCCCTCAGACAGCCTATGACCAGGCACGGGTCACATTGCTGCCCAGGACTTGCCCTCTATGGTATTTGAATGTCATGTAGCAGCGCTGTGTATTTCAGTGGCTGTGTCTAGGCAGCCCAAAAGCCACCGAATCCCTCTTGTCTACTCTGCAGCCGACATTCACTCAGCATCCTGGAAAAGTGCCCATTGGGGCAGGAGCTTCTCTTGCTCATGTGGACATGAAGGTAAGTCCTTCTTGGACAGGCAGCATCAAATCATGCTGTTCGTTCTGTGGCCAGGAGGTATTGAGTCAGCTGTTCCTGCTTTTAAATGATGTGGGCTTAAGGAAGAGGGAGGGAGGAATGATGGAAAGAAAGGAAGTGAGGAGGGAATGAAAGAAGGAGAGGGAGGGAGAAGGGAGGGAGAGAAATGGAAGAAGGGAGAGGAAGGGAAGGAGGGAGAGGAAGGGAAAGAGGGAGAGAAAGGGAAGGAGGGAGAGGAAGGGAAGGAGGGAGGAAGAGAGGGAGAGAAAAGGAAGGGAGAGGAAGGGAAGGAGGGAGAGGAAGGGAAGGAGGGAGGAAGAGAGGGAGAGAAAGGGAAGAAGGGAGAGGAAGGGAAGGCGGGAGAGGAAGGGAAAGAGGGAGAGGAAGGGAAGAAGGGAGAGAAAGGGAAGGCGGGAGAGGAAGGGAAAGAGGGAGAGGAAGGGAAGGAGGGAGAGGAAGGGAAGGAGGGAGGAAGAGAGGGAGAGAAAGGGAAGAAGGGAGAGGAAGGGAAGGAGAGAGAAGAAGGGAGGGAGAGAAAGGGAAGAAGGGAGAGGAAGGGAAGGAGGGAGAGGAAGGGAAGGAGGGAGAGGAAGGGAAGGAGGGAGGAAGAGAGGGAGAGAAAGGGAAGAAGGGAGAGGAAGGGAAGGGAGGAGGGAGGAAGAGAGGGAGAGAAAGGGAAGAAGGGAGAGGAAGGGAAGGAGGGAGAGGAAGGGAAGAAGGGAGGAAGGGAAGGAGGGAGAGGAAGGGGAGGGAGGGAGGAGGAAGCCCCATGGCTTTCCTGTAAATGGCAGCTGCCCTGATGTCTGTGAAGGGCACACCAAGAGTCTGGCTGGAAAGTTGTCAGCCCGGAAACTGTGGCCCAAGTTCGTGGTGAGTGAGGAGTTACTTTCTCTCCTTGACCACTGGAGCAGGACGGACTCTGCCTGCCACGCGTCCCAGGAAGAAGACTTTCCTTCTCAGTGCCTTGGTTTGCGCTTCAGGGAAGCCACTGACACCTTCATTGCCTGTTTTCCTGAATTACACAGCTAGAGCTCCCTGTCTCAGTGTCCGAGAAAACCAAGGGTCCCCAAATGCAGAAACCAGGGCTAAGAATGTGTGTTTTACAGACAGGAGACAGCCAGCCTGTTTGAGTGGAGGCTTTTTTGGAAATCCCACTTTCCCAGTGAGTCACAGTAAACACAGACAGCACACTGCTTCCCTGTCACCAGGGCCAGGGCTGTCCTGGGCTCAGAGTGAATTAGACCAGCTTGGCTTTTGTGTTCGCCATTCTAGCGTTTCTTTCCCTGCTTGGTTGGCACCACATGTGCACACACATATCCACATGCCTTTGCACACATGTACACTTTCTTATTTGCTGACCCTGGCAGCCCTGCCATCCCTGGGCTGCCAGGCAGATTTTCTGATCTGGAGCTTATCCGGCCCAGACATTGGAAACACCAAGCAACTGGCGGCCGGTAAGACTTACCCCATCAACCGAGGCTTACGAAGTAATAGACTTACCTTAATAATGCCTAGTGGCAAGGTTTCCAGGAGTGGGGGACAGCCTGGGGCTGTTTGTAGGGGCTGAAGGAAATGTTTACTGAGGGGTTCCTGATGCAGTGGCCACTGTGACAGCCAGTCAGGGGGTCTTGTCCCCATTTTAAAGAGCAATAAACTGCAGAGCTGAGAGGACCACAAACCCTTGTGCAGCCGGGGTTTCTGCAGGGGTCTCTGTAGCTCAGAGCCTCTAGGCCTTATCACCTCCTGTGTATTGGAGCCTTCCTTGGGCCCTCAGCACAGCCCACACCTGCCAGGGCCAATCCAACCATGTAGGCTGGCCAGGGCGGTGAGCCTCTGAACAATGTGTGGGTGGTGCCACCAGTCCTTGTCCTCACCAGGAATCCAATCGGTCATTCCGCAATTCCCCAGGCTAGGCCACAGCTGGCTGTGCTCCTAACATCCCTGCACTGACCAGCAGGTCACCAGTACCTCTGGGAGCCTGACTGCGGCAGCCGTGTCTGAGTGATGACTGCCAGAAAGTTCTGGTTTGTAATTCAGACATGCAAGACGTGCTGCTTTGAGGACAGTGGGCTGCACTGCTGTTGTCCTTTCTAATAGTGAAAGGTCAGAGCAGGACCCATCCAGGGGCAGTGACCTGTGCCGAGCTCCTTGGCTGTGCTGGATTTGACCAGAACGCTCTGCGGTCAGGGGTTTTGCCTTTCAGCTCGAGCTGTTTCCCCAGATTCTGCCCACAGAGCATCCCCATGTGCTCTCTACCTGGGTGACCTGCCTCGGGAAGGAGGGAGAGCCTTGTGCTGGCGGGGCACTCGTTTCTGTTTGGCTTCATCAGAGACTTTCTGACACGTACCTACTGCCAGATCCTGTGTAATAGCCGTAACACGCTGCGCGGCTTGCGGCTGAAGTTCCTTACAAAAGCCAGGTTGGGGAATCCATAAAGTGTAGGCTTCTCTGGCCTTCCTGGGTCTGATGAAGGGGTTTCCTGGCCGTGAGGAGCACCAAGACCTGCAGCTGCTGCTGGCTCCTGAGCAGCTGGCTCTTAAGTGTGCAGAGGGCTGGCTCTGACAGCTGAGCCTACCCAAGGCCCCCTGAGACTAACATCCAGAGCTGGGGCATCCTACATACCTGCCTGCAAGGGGAGGCTGGAACTCCAGGCTACTCTGTTGTGATTTCTCCTGGGTTGTGTGACAGTGAGGCATGGGCTGTCGTGGGCCTATTGGTGGACTAGAGTCCTTGATTTTCCTTCTGTGCAAAGTCAGGGCTCTCCGGGGCCCTTCATGCCTTAACATCCCAAGGAGCTTGTTTTGTTATTTTCTTCCACAATGTCCTGCAGTTACCATGTTTGGGTGGTGTGTTATTTATGGAGACGTTGGTGACAGGGAGACCGCGATGTAACTTGAATTGTGATAATGTCTATACTTGCTCTCACGTCCTACGGAGGAAGAATTTGTTTTTCTTGATTTGGTTCCTTTCACTACTTTTGCTTCATGGAGGCTTAACATAGATGCGTGTGGAATGAGCTTTATTCAGACAAGTTTCCTTGACGTCTCTGGGAGGTCTCTGTTTGCCCGGCTTCAAGAGCGTCTGGTGTTTGGACAGCCTCTGGGCCAGGCACTGTGGGGATGGCTCTAGAAACTGTCAGTCATGCGTGTGCTACGCCGTGCACAACAGGGGCTCTGCAGACGACGTCCATGTCCTCAGGTGCCCAGGGGCTTTCTCTGCTTAGGTTCTCTTTTCTCCCCTGGCCAGAGAGATCTTTTCCAAGTAGTAATTGTAATTTTTCTTGGTGGAGGGCTATTTGTGATATTTATCTCAACCCTGGGAATACCTTTTTGAGAGCAGAGAGGCTCTCTGGGATCTTTTCATTTTCTAAATTCTCAGTGCATTTAGGGAATAAATGCATTCCTGAGACTTTCCTGGCGGTTGTTGATAAGCCTGCAGTGTGCTAGTGACCTTTGGCAGCCCTGTGATTTACTTTCCTCTCCCTAGTGGAAAACCATGCAAACTGACGCCTAAACCCAAGGTGCCATGCACAGTCACTGCTGACCTCAAGTGCTAGGCAAGGCCCAGGTGAGGTGAGTGAGGGGTACCTGTGACCCAGGGTCAGGGAGCTGCATGTGCCCTACCTGGAACCACCAAAGCGGGAGAGTAGCTGCAGTTGGCTTGAGTGGGTTCTGGGCCAGAGAAAGGTGGAGAAAGCATCTAGAAAGCATCTGCCTCCCAGTGGCTGTATCTGGGTTTTAATTCCAGCTCCATACTTACCCTCTGTGGAACTTGGCACTTTTGCTTGTAGGGTGGGCACAGGGACACCTTGGTCATAGGCAAGAGGGCTCCCGATCTTGTATGTGGAGTGCCTGATGCAGGATCTGACTGGGCAGGTGGCCCATGGCTGAGAACTGAGAGGCTGTCCAGGGCCAACAGATGCCCATGGGAGAAGCGGCCTGCAGAGGGTGAAGAGAAGACTTGCAATCTTATGGCCTGATACTGTGCACGGGCAATCCAGGGACAGAACGCACCGAAGCTTCCGGTGACCCTAGCGTGTGTCTGAACCAAGTTCCTAAGTGCATGTTTCCAGGGGAGGGACTTCTTCCTCCCCTGTAGAGAGGAATGGAAGGTAAATGGACCAAGCCAGGCAGGCAGGTGACTTCGGAACCCCATCCTGCCTCTGCTGTGAGAGGAAGGCCACTTTGTTTACAAGCCAGTGAGGCTGGTCTGTTTGAGGTGTTCTCAGCCCCGTGTGCCCTTCTCTGGATGGAGAGCCTTTCCCTCCCTTTAGAGGAGGCTGTGTCTGCAGGAAGGAGGTCAGTAGCATGAAGACTTGACCTGAAGTGGCTTACATGGGTCCCTTTCTACCAAGATGCCCAGTGGGGGCCCAACAGCGGGGGCCGTGAGCTAGCCTTCTGTTGTGTGGACACATCAACATTTCTGGCTCTGTCACACATATATGGTCAGGGCCCTTTGTAGTTGCATAGGTGTAAAGTGAGAGCCCTGGTTGATGGCTCTTCCGGTCATGCAGAACAAAGCAATGATGTGGAGGTGATTGTCCTCTCCCCAGGGCTCCAGGAAGCCTTGATCCTCACACTGTGCTGAATGGCACACAGCAGGAGCTCTAGTTAATCACGAAGACTGCATTTTGTTTGTTTTCATTGTAATTACAGCAGAGCAGTAAAATGTGCAGTCTGTGAAGCTGGACAGGCAGAGGTCAAGAATGTTTGCGTCTTGGTTTCGGAGGTGTCAGACGTGTGTGAAATATGCTCAGCTGACCCATGCACACATACGTGCATGCCTCCCACCTGTGTGTGCAGCAGCCAGGCACCTCCCATCTCCCAGGGACAAACACAAACAAGTGCATTTGAAGGGAAGGGTGTGCCCAGAAAGAAGTGGCATGGGGCTGCAGGTGGTGGTCAGGGTTCATTGAGACTCTGATGGCTGTGTGCCGGCCAGGCCCCCCGTGATGACAGGTAAAGCTTAGGACTCTTGTTGAATTGGCTCTTGTTGAATTGGGTGTGTATTTAAAATTTGGCTCATTGAGAATCAGTGTCATCGGCGGGCATTTCAGGCCTTTATCATGGATTTATACAGTGTTTGGGAGGTGGGTCACCCTACTGGTCAGCCTCCCCACCCCTTCACTTACAGTAGGGAAACTGAGGCTTGCCTTTGTATTTTATTAATTGGGCTGTCTGCTGATACGAGACATTTTGATGCATTAAGTGTGGTGTGTATTAAGATCTTTACTGGATGTGTAGCATTCCACTTCATTACATCAGAGGAAGGGCCACAGAGCTCTTTAAAACCAGGTGCCCAAGAGTGGCCAGAGCAGGAGACAGGTCGGTGGCCCAGCTGCTGATGCATGAGCCCCGACGGTGCCAGCAAGCATGAGCAAGCCCACAGGTGCCCCTCGGCCTCGGGGCAGGAAAGCCCTGGGAAATGCTTATTATGACAGTGCTGGGGTCTTTCCTGTTATGGTTACAGTTGTGTTTGTCTAACAGTCTTATTTAAAGAAGACCAGCGTCATGATTCTGCATATAGCCATCTGAGGCTTGAAAGCTCAGAGAGAAACCAGTTGTCTAAGTGGTTTTGTAAATGGGAGAGAGAAATGTTTCGAGTAACCACAATGGAAAACACCAGAAGGGTGGTGCTTTCACTGTACCCGGGGGCGGCCATGCTGACTGCAGGAGCTTTGGGGTTACTGCCTTCAAACCCTGCTTTTGATGCCCTGGGAGCCTCTCATGGCACCTGTGGGGTACCCGAGAGCCCATAGGACAGTGTCTGGAGGCCCCACTCTCTACAGCCAGGTAAACCTACCCAGACCCTTTCCTTGCGGCCTCATCCTTCAAAGGTTTTCTTGTTTTATTATTTTATGTAACTGTGTTTCCTTTAAAGAAGCTGAGAAATGAAAGAGCAATTATATGTCTTCAGTTTTTGTGATATTAACCTTATTTTGAATTTCTGGTTTTCCTCATTTGTGTTGGTGTATTCAAGTCATTATCAGGAGATAATTCTTTACCCCCAAACAGCTTTGTTCTCACTCACCTCCTTGGTTCCATTATTTGAAAATATATTACATTTATGTATGTATTGGGCCCAATGATACAATTATATTTACATTTGTATACAGTACTTTCTTATTTATTTATTTATTTTTGTGAGACAGAGTCTCACTCAGTCGCCCAGGCTGGAGTGCAGTAGCATCATCTTGGCTCACTGCAACCTCCGCCTCCCGGGTTCCAGCAATTCTTCTGTCTCAGCCTCCCATGTAGCTGGGATTACAGGTGCCCACCACCACATCCGGCTCGTTTTTTGTATTTTTAGTGGAGACGGGGTTTCACCATGTTGGCCAGGCTGGTCTTGAACTCCTGACCTTAGGTAATTCACCCACCTCGGCCTCCCAAAGGGCTGGGGTTGTAGGCGTGAGCCACAGCGCCCAGCCGCAATCACTTTGTTAAATGAGTTAAGAGACGCTGAGACGGCCGGGTGTGGTGGCTCACACCTGTAACCCCAGCCCTTTGGGAGGCCGAGGTGGGCAGATCATGAGATCAGAAGATCGAGACAATCCTGGCTAACACCTGGCTAACGCGGTGAAACCCCGTCTCTACTAAAAATACAAAAAAATTAGCCGAGCGTGGTGGCGGGTGCCTGTAGTCCCAGCTACACGGGAGGCTGAGGCAGGAGACTGACGTGAACCCGGGAGGCGGAGCTTGCAGTGAGCCGAGATTGCACCACTGCACTCCAGCCTGGGCGACAGAGACTCGTCTCCAAAAAAAAAAAAGAGGGAGTCAGAGACATGTGCATTCGTACTATCTTTTATAATGACCCAGTTACCTTTACCAGTGCTCTTTGTCATTTTATGTTGATTTAAATTATTATCTGTGTTCACTTGATTTCAGCCCAAAAAAGCTTTCTTTGATACTTTCTATAAGGTGGATAGATCAGTAGCATCAAATTTTCCCAGTTTTTGTATATCTGGAATGTGTTTATTTTGTCTTTGTTTTTGATAGCTAGCTTTCCTGGTTGTAAAATTCTTGGTTGACAGCCTTGAACCAAATAAGTCATGAAGTAGTAGCTAGAATATGGAGACTTTAAAATGCCCTCTGTGGATTAGGGGGCTGATGCATAGCAAGATTGATTCTCTCAGTTTTATTCCTAGGGAGCCAGGTAGAGAATTTGCTTCTAGGAGGTGGATTTTCATTCCTTGAGCAAAGCCAATAGATGAACTTAGCGTATTCTGCCAGGACAGCCCATCAGTGGAGAGACTGTGCTATTAATAGAAAGGAATGTGAGCTGGACATGTCAGTCCCTGGTCAGGACACTCCAGAAGCCCTACATGGTTTGCAAAGCCATCTGGGATGTTTCAGCTCCTCCCTGTCTTTAAGCTGCAGATCTCAGTCTGTGGGTGTTACCTGTCCACCTCCCCAGGATCCACCTCGAGTCTGTGGGTGCCCCCCATCCACGTCCACAGGATCCACCTCGAGTCTGTGGGTGCCCCCCATCCACGTCCACAGGATCCACCCCAAGTCTGTGTGTGCTCCCTGTCCACCTCCCTGTATGTCCTGCTAGGTTTCTTACCCTTAGAGGTGCTCGGTAGATAGAAGGTGGCAGAATGAATCAAGTCTCAGGGCCAAAACCACACTTTTTGTAAGATCTCAAGGCACGATTTAAAACCATGTGCATGAGCTGACAGTTGGAAGTCGGGAGGTAAGGAGTCTAGGTGGAAGTGAATTTTACAACAGAGATAATAACAGCCCCTCCCACTGAGCCCAGTAGATGCCAGATGTTTCCGTAAAGGCTTTCTCTGTATCCTTAGCCAGTGCCATTCCCAGGCCCACCAGGTGGGCATCTCATTCTCCTGAGGGCCGCAGAGCCTGGGCATCGCCTACCGTGCATGCCGGACCCTCCTGAGGCTTTCTGGAGTGTGCTATTTTCCACTTGCTGTTGGACAGACATCTTAAACATCCTCATGTTTTCCAGACATCTCAATCTGCCTTCCTAGCACAATTGTTCTTGTAAGAAATGTAGGATTTTGTGGTGGGGGGGGGGACTAGAGAACATGCATCAGGGATAGCCCCATGCTCTGTCTTAGAGGCATCATCTGCCTGGGGAACCTGGCGGGCTCTTGTGGACCGCAGTCTAATTGACCTGCTCCCTGCAGAGTGAGTGGGCTGCTTAGACTCTGCCCCCTGAGGCTTTGCCAAATTGGATGGTGTTTTATTTTGTTGTTGTTGTTTTCCTTGTTATTTAAGAAGGAACATTGAAGAGAGCCAGGAGGGTTCCTAGTGGAAAGGAAGGCAGGGAGAAGAACAGCTACCCATTAGGATTAAAGGGCCAAGGCAGGACAAGGCCAAGGGAGCTTGGAGGGCAGCTCGTGGGCTGTGTTCGCCAATGCTGGAGATGGGTGAGATGCGGAAAACAAGCAACATACTGCAAAATGGAAGAAAAACTGACCTTTCCTGTTACCCTTTCTCCTCACAGTTTATCAGATGGTGGAAGGAAACACTATAATTCTAGAAATAAGCCCCATCCTGACAGTGAGCCCCCACCTCCCAGTGTGGAAATAAGCCACTCAGGGCAGTGGCACCCTGCTGCCCACACTTAGGCTGCTGTAGGCCAGTGTAGGCTGGGGTCCCTGCAAGCCCAGGTCTCCTTCAGGGCAGGTGTGGCTCTTCCTCTCCCCGATGACTCAGAAAGCCCCCCAGGGGCCTGCATGGGTCCTGCCAGGTGGCCAATGCTGAAACAGAATGTGTCTTTGATTTGGGTTGAAGTTACAGCCACAGGTCATCTGATTATAGTCAGAATCTCTGAAGGGAAGTTACAGGGTTTTTAGCAATAAAAAATGTTTAATGTAAAAAAAGTGATTGGCACATAAAAGCTTTTAGTATGCAGGGTTGCAAGGACAGAGAGAAATAATGAGAGGTCCCGGGTGGGTCAAGGGGTGCACACCACTGACCTGGGGCGTTGAGACCCTGCCAGCACCAGCTGTGCCCAGTCTGAAGTTTCAGAGATTGAAGGAAACTTCAAATTACCCACCGAATCCTGGAGAAATCCTTAAGAGCCCAGATGTTTGCTTATGTGTGCATGTGTGTCATATGTGCATGTGTGTGTATTATGTGTATATGTGTATTTGGTGTGTTGTATGTGCATGTGTGCTGTGTATGGTATGTGTTGTGCATGTGTGTGTTGTGTACATGTGTGTGTTGTGTGTATGTGTATTCAGTGTGTTGTGTGTGCATGTGTGTGCTGTGTATGGTATGTGTTTGCTTTGTGTATGGTATGTGTGCATGCATGTGTGTGTTGTGTGCATGTGTGTGTTGTGTGTATGTGTATCCAGTGTGTTGTGTGTGCATGTGTGCTGTGTGTGTTGTGTATGGTATATGTGTTTGCTTTGTGTGTGGTGTGTGTGTTGTGCACGTGTGTGTTGTGTATGTGTATTCAGTGTGTTGTATGTGCATGTGTGCTGTGTGTGTTGTGTATGGTATGTGTGTTGTGCATGCATATGTGTGTTGTATGTTTCACACATGTGTGTATTTGCATGTATTCAGTGTGTTTTGTGTGCACATATGCTGTGTGTTGTGTGGTATGTGTGTTGTGCGTGCATGTGTGTGTTGTGCACGTGTCTGTTGTGTGCATGCGTGGTGTTTGCATGTTTGTGTTGTTGTATGTGTTGTGTGTGTGTTGTATGGTGTGTGTGTTGTATGTGTGTATATACACAGGATCCACTCTGCATCTGATAAGAGGCTGCCCCAAGCAGGAGCATCCTCCGATACAACAAGACTCGCAGGAGTAAGTCTGAGGACTTGACGAGGGACACCTACGTTTGGGAGTGTCCCAACAGCATCCTTCATCTGCCTCTTCAATGCCTTCAACTCTCACTGTTCAAATACAGCGAAATCCTTAAACCACTGGGGACACCAGGGACGTTTTGTGCCTGACACCTATCACTGAGACTCGGAGTGCAGAGCAGGGCTCAGCTCAGCAGAGTCCTCAGCACAAAGGGCAGCTCAGGAGCCAGTGCTCAGCCACGGATTGGGAAGGCTTCCAAGCCATGGTCAGTGGGCAGTGACATGGCCCACACTTCTTCATTAACAGTCTAACGAGACAGGGGTGAGCGTGTGCCCGCTCGCACGTGCATGTGAGAGTCAGGGAGAAAGTCACCTCATGTTATTTAATCACCCTCCAACTATTCAGAGCTGGAGACCACTGCTGCAGACCGCCTCCCACTAAGGACAAGCTGACGTATGTCCCTGAGCAGGAGAGGATGTCAGCGAGCTGGCTTATTCACAAATTCGTGTAAGTGGCAGTTCTTAATTTGCAAATCTACGTCTTTATAAGACTTGAAGAAGAAACAATAATATCTGCAGACAGAGGTGGATAAAAGCATTGCTCAGTACTGAGATATATTATCAGTGAAGGCACCCTGAATGCCTCTGGTCTCTGTTGGGGATCGCTCAGTAATCAGCCGGGGAGGTGGTCAAACAGGATGGGAGTTGCTTCCGATCGGTGATTTCCCCATGTGTGCTTAGGTTGCGTAATATTTTTTAGGAATCTCCCTTCCTCTGAATAGGAAGTACATGTCAAGGCAAACAATGGAACCAGACAGAGCTTCCTGTTAGGTCTGTGGGAGGTCATGGCTGGCGAAAGGGCAGGATCCAAACACAAGCACGACCAGGGGAAGAAAACCCAAACAGACCCCGAAGATGATCCCTGTGTGCTCTGTACAAGTGCTGAGCTTGCCCAAAGAAAGAAAGAAACGCAAAAGAGAAGCAACACCGAGGAAGCCTGGCTCCCGGGCTGCTTTTCATAAAGACAGAGGCAGTGTTTCTGAGACACAGGTGGAAAGTCTTTGTGCTTACTTCTTTGATCAGACCTGCTCCCTTCCAACAGAGCCTATCCTAATGAGGGCCCCTGAGTGCCGGCTGTGATGGGTGGACCAGGCTGAGGGAGGGCCAGGAGCCAGGGGAGCCTCTCCCAGCTGCCACCCCTGAGGTCTGGGAGGCAGGAGCCCCATGCATAATCCCCTTTCCCTTCTTTTACTCTCCCTTCCCTGTTTCTCAGTGCATGTCAGGGAAGCATCAGACAGAACACAGTCCCTGGAGCGAGACCGAGTCAGGCCCTGTTGGGAGGAGAGTCAGGCCCTGTGGTCAGGCAATGGGGCCAGGCTCCTGCTGGACAGAGGTTGCTTGGGAGGCCACTGAGGGGAGAACAGAGCTGCTGCAGCCACACTCCTGGGCCCCTGGACAGGACGAGATGGGAGAGAACAGAGCGCCCCAGCTCTCAGCCCTGCTGCAGTTGTGTGGGGGAACCGGACATCCCCACTAAGGGTCCTTGGGCTCTGTCTCCAGTCCTTGTGGGTGAGGGGGTCTTCCGGCCTGTCCCGCAATCCCACCTGGAGCCCAGAGAAAGGGCCGATGAGGAGGAAGGGGCTGGGTGGCTCCACTCACCTCCTTTGGTTGTCACTTTTGCTGATGTTTATGATGTTAAAAGAGATGGGAGGAGACGGGCAGGTTGGAATAGGTTTATCTCCCCCAGTGGTTTCTGTGTGGAATTGAAAACCCTGAGCCCTGCCTGCTGAAGTGAGGTGCAGGTGGTCCCCCACTTACCGTGGTTCCACTTAACGATTTTTAACTTCAAGATGGTGCAGAAGTGATACACATTCAATAGCATCTGTACTTTTGAGTTCCCACACAACCACTCTGTTTTTCACTTTCAGGGCAGTGTTCAATAAACTGCATAAGTTATTTAATACTTTATTATAAAATAAGGCTTTGAGTCCGATGATGTCGCCTACTGTAGGCTAATGTGTGTGTTCTGAGCATGTTTACGGTGAGCCAGGCTATGCTGTGAGGTTTGGCAGGTTGGGTGTATTCAATGAATTTTAGACCTAATGATATTTCCAATTTATATTGGATTTATCAAAATGTAACCCCATTATAAGTCAGGAAGCATCAGTATCTTTTTCCCTTTTCTGGGCGACACAAATGTCCGAGGAGGACTTTCCGAGCCCTAAGACATGCCCAGGTGATGAGACTTGAGGACAGCTCCTCCCAGGCACAGCCCTTTCTCTTGGCCCACACTGTGCATGGAGCCACGAGGCACAAGGGCCGCATGTGGATTTTGTGCTGAGTGGCGTTGGAAGCATGGCATCATAGGCAGGCTCCTTGGGAGAGGGACCAGAGGCTGAGGTTCCTCTCCAACCTTCGCCCTGGGAGTGGCTACTGTGATAGAGCCAGATTCCCAAGTTTTCGTTCATGGTATTTTGAAATGACATAAAGGGACTGACACCAAACAAGGCAGGATAGCCGCAGCCAAGATGGGAAAGCCTTACCTTCCCCCCGGAGAACAGAGGAAGCCTCCCCATACACCGTGTAATTTCCGGAAAACACCAGTGCTTCTCCATGGCTCTGCCGGCCGACCACGTCCTCCTAACCCTTTAAGAATCCAGCCCCTCTTTCTTCTGACTTTAAGCACCAGGTCGTGCTTAAAAGATAGTTGCCAAGCCAGGCGTGGTGGCTCACGCCTGTAATCCCAGCACTTTGGGAGGCCAAGGCTGGTGGATCACTTGAGCGCAGGAGTTGGAGACCAGCCTGGCCAACACGGTGAAACCCCATCTCTATTAAAAATAAATAAATTAGCTGGGCATGGTGGCATGTGCCTATAGTCCCAGCTACTCAGGAGGCTGAGGCAGGAGATTCACTTGAACCAAGGAGGTGGTGGGGATTGCAGTGAGGTGAGATCGTGCCACTGCACTCCAGCCTGGGTGACAGCGGCGGGGAGGGGTGAGGGGTACTGAAGATAGTTGCCAAGATACTGTGCATTTTAGGAATTGGGACCAAGACTGCAGAATGCTCATGTGCTTAGGCATTTGTTAATTACATCAGCCTCAGTCCCAGCATCCCCTCATCCCCTCCCAGGAAAGCAAAATGTAACTACTACTAATAAGCTGGTTGTACAGAGAATTCCTGGCTGTACAAAAATTAATGAAGCCCTAGGAAAGAGAATGTGATGAAATACTTAATAGATTACGGATTGAAGCCACTGTCTGAAGCTGAAGGAAGAAGGAGCTCGGCTGCCACGGGGCAGGGGCACCAGTCCCTCTTCTCTACCCTACCACCCTCCTCCCAGCAGTCTCAGCCCTCACCTGGGGGTGTTGGAGGAGGGTTTGGATTGATGATCAGCAAATTGGGGCAGCATGTGGCCTGTCACAAGGAAGATCTGGGGAGCGGAGGTGCTGGTTAGGCTGGGAAACCTGAAGCGCAACCTCCTTGAGGCAAGCCTGTGGTCGCCTGAGGTGACAAGCGGCCCTGTTGGAATGCCGGGCATGGGGAGGATTGCCATTCAGAGGCAGAAAGCTGCCTAGCGGGACAGGCAAGCTCACAGAGTGGTCGTAAATCCTGCTGTAGGACCGGCTGAGGGTGCCTGCAGCTGCCACAGGGAAGGACACGTTTCTTCTTGTTTCCACTGCCTGAGCCGGGGCTCTGAGCCACTGGACTTAGCTGGACAGGAGGGTGAGTAGAATCCATCCATTCCTCTGTGATCAGCAGTGACAGCCTGGGGCAGTGAAAAGCAGTCAAAGCGGACATCATCCCAGGAGGCCATGGGTGCAGGGCATGACCCAGAGATATTGGGTGCTAAGCAGAGGTACGACGTAGGTGTCTTGGCCCCGTATCTGGACCATGCAGGTGGTGTCTGGAGCATCCTTCGGAGACCATTCCTGGACTGTTACTCCTCTTACATAGATTGACCTTTCTCTAGCTGGGGATGCTGGGCCAGGCATACCTGCCCATGGAAAACCAAAACCATTACAGACAGAAGTCACAGAGACAGAGCGTTGGTAGGACGGAGTGGTCAGGGAACCTGTGAGAGGAGCCTGTACTGACACTGCCCACCTCGCACAGCATCAGGAGGGAGACACCGGCTGGGCCCTCTGTGGCTAAGTGGCTTCTGCTTCTGGATTGCAATTTCTTCTATATGTTTATTCCATTTCCTGGGTCACGCCTCATTGAACATTTACTTTGTGCCTGGCGATGTCCTGAGTATACATTAATCTAAGGCAGAGTCAATGTTGATCCATTCCTCCCCAGCTCAAGCACCCAGCCAGCGAACGGGGCGAAGTGCAGGCAGAGAGCCAGAAGCAATGAGGGCATGCGCTCGGCTTCCTGGAGCGTCTGCTAATGAGCAAAACAAGGTTTGCCAGCTCGAAATGGAAAAGCAACAGGAAACCAGGAATGAACTGCTCCAGAAAAGCCCTGGCTCTGCCCCCAGGAGTCTCCTACCTTGTTTGGTGTGAAATCTGTAGACATCTCCTTCCTCAGAGACACAGCTCCTCCCGGGAGGAACCTAGAGGGATGTGCAAAGAAAATCTTAACTCAAAAGCTCAAAATACATGTAGAGTAAAAACATTTAGCATTTGACTTTTGGAGTAAGAGTTTTAAACAGTGGATGCAGACCATATTGCTATTCACTTTCCCATAAATCAACGTGAGACTTTGCTGTCAGCCAACATGACAGCAGTGAACAGAGCCCAGGGGACCCTCAGACTCAAGATCGTCAAGTTGTAACTATGGCATCCCAGCCAGGACCTTCTGGAGTGGGGACCAACAATGGGGTGAGGCCACACGTGGTTCCCAGAATGCCGGAAGCCCCGTGTCGAGATACGTGGTGGGTGCTGCATTGTCGTTTAGGACCAAGAGCCTCCCTCTGCCAATTCACTGCCTGTTTGCACAGCAAGTCATGTATCCTCAATATTGGACTTCTGTGGTATCAGTATTGAGGCCCACAATGTATCTGACCACCTTTAAAGTGCTGTACAAATCTGAATTGAATATGAGTATCCTGTAACTTGAGTATTGACTGTGGCCAGATCATCCCGAGGCGGAATTGAGATTCTAACCACTACGCACACACATTCACAGCCCTGGATCCTCCTTTGTGTGTGTTCTTTCAGCATGGTGATGGATAATTTTCAGATCATGGGGTCTTTGGGTGCATCTGGCATGGGTAAGCCCTGTCTTGACACTGAGTGACATTGGGGTGCTGCCCTGTCCCATCCCTGTGTCATCACCGGGCCTCCTGCCCCCACCACTCAGCGCAGCCCCTCTGTCTTTGGCCAGCTGTCAGGGCTGGACTTACCTCTCCCTGGTCTGAAGAATAAGATGTACCCTTGGGTCAGAATCTCCCACAGCCCTCTGCAATGACTGTCTGACAGCCTTTTTCCTAGTAAGCTGCTGCCTGCTTGTCTAGGTGAAATCTCTAGCAATTGCTCAACCAAAAACTGGGACTTAGAGCTGATGGCTACGCATCCCCTGAGGGTACCTCTGAAAAGCAAGACCTTTTCAAGGCTGGAACCCTGAAGAGCCGGTGTGGAAGCAGAACTGTGCAGGCACCATGAGGGCAAGCATGAAGCCAGCCATCTGCACAGACGCATCAGCATCCCGCAGCTCCACACCGCTTTCCTGGTGTGCGGGACGCAGGGAGCCCCCTTCGCCTCTAACTGTGCTGCACTCACAGGGGCCGAGTAGTGCCTGTTTCTTTTGGTGAGGATGTCTACTTGGGCTGAAGGCTCAGAGTGCTCGTTCCTTTGGACACCCCTCAGCGGGCGAATGGTGAGCACGTGCTTTGCACAGACACAGCTGCCAACAGTCCTCCTCCAGACCAGCGCTGAGCTGTCGTGGAGACGATACAGGCTGGGCTGTGTGTGGTCAGCAGAGGGGCACTGGCCCAGCTGGATGGGTGTGCGAGAGGATTGTGAACCAGCATCAACGCATCTCAGTTAAACAGCCCCCAGTGCTGCCGCGCACACAGGACGTCAGGCTTGGTGTGTCTGGGTGCCTGGCCTGGGGTTCTGTCGGCACACACTCTCTAACATCCCGACTCGTCTCCCTAGTAATGCCAAGACAGTTTCCTAGCAGCCTTAATCATGAAAGGAATCACAAAGGACCCATGTTTTTTCCCTGTTAAGCTACTGTAAGAAATTAAAACAGGGAAAGAAAATGGTTACCTTTAAAAGTTGGCTTTAATTTTACCAGTGGGAGAGAGACCAGTAGTCAAATAGAAGTTGTTTACTGAGTATTTTGGGTTGAAGAGATACTGGTTCTTGATGACCATCTGGATGATTTAGGATGCATTTTAAAATCTGCTGTATAAGAAATTAAGGCAGTGCTCATTAACTAGGAAGATCCTAGGCCTGTCCTGAGAATGATTGCACAGTCGTCTGTTCAGTGCTGCCTGCCAGGCTGGGAAGGCACACGTGTTTCTGTGGATGTATCTGTGGGGCGCTGAGGGCCCTGGAGGCAGAGTATTCCTGAATCTGTCTGGGAGGAGTGCTTCCCTTGGGCATCCCAAGCTCCACTGAGCCTTAACCCATGGATGAGGGGAGGCAGGTCTCCAAGGGGACCCTGAGACCCATTCCTACCCCCAGGAGGTATACAGGGGTGGATGGAGATGGGGAGAAGGGAGAACTGAGAGCCTGAAGGATGTGCCAGTGGAGGACCAGGTGAATGCAGACCCCACTCACTGGGCACGTGTTTAGTGAATGCATGTAAAGTGCCAGGTGTCATGCACAGGTGGGGAGTTTTGTGGTGGGACAGACTCAGAGCCCTCCTCTGCTAGAGCTTATGTTATGGCTTCATCTGACGACAGGCGTTAAACATGCGCAACTGCTGATGGGGACACAGGTTGTCAGGGACACATGAGATCTATCACATTGCAGGGTAGGAATCACATTTAGAAGGTCATAGATGTCCCTTTTATATGGTGACAGGGTATGCAAGTTGTGACTGAAGTCCAGATACGCTGCTTGAGACTAGGCTCAGCGTAAATACTGGTTGCTTATAAACGGGCTGCTTGATGTGAAGGGAAACAAGTAGGCTAGCAGATGAAGAGTGTGGGCTCTGGTGTGATAGGACTGGGTTTGGTGCTTGCTTTAGGGCTATGTGATTTTCTCCATGGAAAATGGAATATTAATTATGCTGGCAAGGATAATACCATAGTTCTGGGCTTATAAGAGAATGTCAGTCATATTACCTTCTCTGTGTGATTATTATTAACATTACTGCCATTTTATTATCTTTATTGTCATGGCAAGGAAAATCATTTGTGGTAATATGTCAAAGGCAACTTGTAGTTTTGGAAATCTTCTAGGATCTGGATTTCTTAGAAAGTTAAAAAGTCATTATTCCTTGGAACACACATTATGGAGATTTGAGATTTCAAGTTCATTGGTCCTAAATATATTACCATTTCTTTTTTGTATATCAAAAGTGAATTATAGTAATTTCACTCCCAGGTGTGTGCCCAAAAGAATTGAAAAACAGGTGGTCAAACAAGTATACAAATGTTCATAGTAGCCCTATTTACACAGTAGCCAAAAGGTGGAACCAGCCCAAGTGTCTATCAATGGATGAGTGGATAAACAAAATGTGGCCTGTGCCTACAGTGGACTTTTATTCAGCCATCAAAGGAAATGAAATTGTCATATATGCTGCAACTTGTGTGAACCTGGAAAACATTATGCTCAAAAAAAAGCCAGCCACAAAAGGTCACATATTGTATGATTTCATTGGTATGAAGTATCCAGAATAGGTAAATCCATGGAAACAGAAAGCAGATTGGTGGTTGCCATGGGCTGAGAGGAGGCGGCTATGGAGTAGAATTGCTTCACGGGGGTAGGGCTTTATTTTGGGGTGATAAAAATGTTCCGATAGATGTGGTGGCTGCACAACATTGTGAATGTAGTAAATGCCACTGAATTGTTCACTTTAAAATGGTTAATTTCATGTTATATGAATTTTGCATCAATAAAAAAGCTAGTTGTAAGCACTATTTATACTGTAATATTTGTAGATTACCATAATGTAAAATTGTCCCCTTAGAACATCTCACTTAGAACAGCTTCCACCTTTAAAAAAAGAAAATGTGTTCCATGCTTGTCTGCCTTATCACCACCACAGCAAGAGCCTGAGATTGACCTTTCACGAAGCTTTGCACAATCATCGTGAAAAGTGGTTTCTCGTACTTTGCTGCATACGGTGAGGCCCACAGTCTCATACGTGAGACTGATATTCACCCTACCCTCTCTCGTGATCCAGAGAAGTAGGAGAGCCTAGAGGCACGCCAGGGGAAATCAGATCACCAGGCTTCACTTTACGTTTGTGATAATGTTGGTAAGTTGCTCAGAGCCATGCCTGTTGGTGAGTGCGATGTGGCCTGAGCAGGGTCCCGTGACCCTCCATTCAGTAGGACAGACACCGGAAGTCTGCTGTAGGCCAAGGCAGCAGCTGAATCAGGGCCTTATTTGTTTATTCTGGGTTGTAGGCTGTTCCCGATGACCTAGCTGACTAGAAAGCATCACAGGAAATGTGCAAGTCGGTTGACGAGCACTCAAAGAGCGCCCTGCACCCACCGTGCTTCTGCCTTTTTCCTGCTTTTCCTGCCCTGCCTGGGGGACGGTTGCACTTTCAAGTTCAAGGATTAGCCGAGGTTGTCTGGATGCTTGATTAGCGCGTCCTTTTAAAAGGTTCATTCCCCATCTCGCTGTTTGCCGGTGTACCCTTCCTCTCCCGGACAGCCGCACCTGCTTCCCTGTGCTAATGACAGTTTATGAAGCGAGGCACAGTGAGAATGATCTGAAGGGTTCGCGGGGAGCTGGTAATAGGATCTAGGCTTTTTCCTTCAAGGTCGGTTGGTTTTTTGAGTCCGCTCTAAGTTTATGGAGAGGAAAATTCATTATAATCTGACATTATTTGGCTATGAACATGGAATGGATTTATAGCCGACATCATGTGCAACGGGGTGAGGGGAGATGAACATGCCCCCATTTGGCCTCCCATCCCAGAGAGGATTTCATGGTTTAGTTGGCAGAGAGGAACCCAGCAACCCTTCATTCAGGGGGCAGTGCTCTTCCCAGGAAGGGGGATTCAGACCCAGAGATGGTAGAAGGCATTCTTTGGCTGAACCCACAAGGGTTCGAGTTAGGAGTGGGCATTCGACTTAAGACCTGAGAAAACACCAGCGTTCTCCCACATCACCATATGTGTGAGTTTGAACATCCCTGGAGGTGGCATACGCTCATGTCTTAGAAGAAGAAAAAGTTATTTGCTCTAGAAAAGGATCATGATTAGATGGATATGGGATTTGTCCTTTGAGCTAGGAATGCCACTGATGGCAAATACGTGTCCCGTAGTAGATGTAGCAGCTGTCACTGGGTGATGGTCTGAGACTGACTGTCAGAGTCCAGGCCCATCTGAAGGCTGTGACTGTCCTCCAGGACCTAGGGAGGGCAAGAAGCCTTAGCCCAGGTGTTGCTGCATGGAAGGCCTTGTTCAAGCCACTTAGTGATGTATTTTCTCACCTGGAAAGTAGACGTAATAGTAACTGGAGAAAACTTGTGTTTCAGTTGTATATTGTGAAACTAAATGGCATGGTTGTTATTGTTTTGCCATGGTGCTTTGGGCTGAGGCACTGGACAAATCTGAACTCTTACCGGACAAATATTCTAAGTTGGATGGAGACCTTTTTTGGCTTGTTGTAAATTACATTATTCCAGCTTTTGTGATACCTCAGCCTTCTCTGTTGTTCCGCTTCTAGAGAAATCAGTTTTGATTTACATACATATATACTACCTTTTTCCTAAAAGGATCTAAGGGGCCTTATACAAACAATATAGTTAAGCAAGATAAAATAACCTAAATTCACATGGAAAAAAGTGAGGTGAAGAGAGTAGAGATGACCAAGGTTCATGTTTGGGGGAGGATGTAAGAGGGGGAGTCCTGAGCTGGAGGACTCAGCTTCTCCCTGAAAGGAGTGGTGGGCAAATGGACAAAAGTCAACAGACTTCCCTTGAGCACCTGTCAAATGGTGGGCACCGTGCCCTGTGCTAGGATAAAGCTGAAGAACGCCGGTGGTCCCGCAACTGTCCAGAGCCCGCAGGGCTGGAGGAGGGGGCATAGGGTGGCAGGTCAACCTTCTGTGTCTTCAGTATGTAGTTAGAAATAGTTCCTAGAATTTCAGCCACATCTGTGCCAGGTGTGCCCTGCATTTCGGGTGTGTCACGCTCGGCCCCTCCCTCACTGTACAGGAACCTGGATGTGACTCTGGAATCAGGATCACTGAGGTTTGCAGATGATGGTTTGACTGGATTTTGAAATGATTACAGTGTCATTTCATTTACGGCTCTTTACGTGACCCTGGCCTTGGTGATGGAAATCAACTTGGTGTTCTCAATTACTACGACTGTATAATTTAATAAGATTTAGTATCTCCCGTGAAGAGTCCTACTTCTGCTAGGACATCAGGCAGCTGCCGCATCTCCGAGCAGTCGGTGGAATACCAAGTGACAGGCGCGGGTCTGTTGAAAGTGCCTCCCTGAGACCGATGTGTACATTGTCGTTATGCATCACCCTGCACTCCTCCGCGTGCGTAGCTCAGAACTGACTCTGAATTAAACAGGCAGTGCTTGGGTTTGGATGGCCTCTCCCACTCAGCGTGCCTCCCATTCATGAGGAGCCCCAAGTGTATTGTGTGACAACAAGATCATTACCACAAGCGTGGCTGTGGGTGGATGTGTAGGTTTTGGGAAATGATCACTTGGAAAATTACATTCTTATACCTGGCAGTCTCACCTCTTAAAAGTGGAGAAACAGTGGCCAGGTAGACCTTGCTGTGAATTACAAGGGCATTTCTTCTGCTGAAAAAATTTCAGGCCAGGTGTGGTGGTTCATGCCTGTAATCCCAACATGTTGGGAGGCTGAGGCGAGAGGATCAGTTGAGGCCAGGAGTTAGAGACCAGCCTGGGCAACAAGGAGACCCTGTCTCTAAAAAAAAAAAAAAAAAAAAAAAAAAAAAGGCCAGGCATAGCGGCATGCACCTATAGTCCCAGCTACTCAGAAGGCTGAGGTGGGAGGATGGCTTGAGCCCAGGAGGTCAAGGCTGCAGTGAGCCATAATCATGCCACTGCAGTTCAGCTTGACTAATAGAGCAAGACCCTGTCTTTAAAAAAAATCCATTTCAGTAAATTCACTGGGACTGTTTTCTCTGCACTCCTCTGTGGAGGATGTTTCCCGGAGCCCACGGTGGGCACTTTATTGGCAGGGCCCTGTGCTTCAGCCACCCAGGTGCACACGTAGCAGCAGGCTGGTGCCCGTAATGGGGGTGGGCCCAGGGGCGTCCCAGTGGGGCTTGCTAGTCTTCAGTGGTGATGACACTTCTGAAGGAATGGGAGAATTTCATCTAACTTGGTGTTCAGTGCTCTCTGTTCAACTAAAATAAACGTGCCTGATGAAAAAAGACTCATGGCTGATGATGAGGCACAAGGATTCAATAGAAGGGACGGCCAACCCTGGGGTTACTGGAATGTCAGGCACTCTGTGTGGCAGCCAGGGCCCCAATGTCACTGCATAGCGATATATCCCAGGAGTCAGCGGCATATAGGATAAGCACCTACTGTTCACAGTCACTTGTGAACATCTGCTTGGCTTGGCTTCGAGCTTTGATTAGGTCCAGGTCTGTTGCATTTTACCTTCTTTGGACCAGCAGCTTCCAGAGCCGTGTTTTCATGGTGAAAGGCAGGTCCCCAGGGATGCAAGCCCATCTGTACCCAACTGAAACCCATGTTATCCTTCTCCTGTATCTTGTTGGTGGGTATTGCATCGGCCAAGGCAAATCTTGTGACTGAGCCCAGGGTCAAGGGTGGGGATGTGCACTGTGCAGAAGTGGAGGGTGGGGATGAGTGTTTGCTGGGCAGTAGTATACCCGAGGCTCTGTGAGAATGTCTACTTTCGGTAGCCAAGAGAAGACACAGATTTTAGGCTTGCAGGTTTCCTCATTCCAAAGTTGGTGTGCTTGTGCTTGACTTTGAAGTGATCTTTCTTCCAGGGTGAGGGGAGAGCATGAAAGTAAGAGGATCTTGAGAACTGCTGTGCCCATTAATTTTATGGCAAATCCATGTATCACCTGGAAAACCATCCATGGGGTATTGAGTAGCGGACCAAGAGCTGTGGTCCGGATTCCATGCATACATTTTGGGAAGAGGCTGACCTGAAGTGTGCTGTTAGCTTGTTGAGAGCCCTGCTCACTTCTGAATGTGGCTTAGCTCCAGCCATGTCCTTTGTTCTTCCAAGGCTAACCACTGCAAAGGGATTTCAGTGGCCATTGGAGGGCTAGTGAAGATTCAAGCACACCGACAATTAGGCTAAATCGGCAGTGGTAGGTTCTTGCATGGAAGTTGCATCAACCTGCTGGAGTGACTGTCCCTTGATCTCCTCCTGTCTACGGGGTCTTCCTCCACCTCTCTTTAATGCTGCTGTGCTGCTAATGAGAACTCAGGCTTTAACTGGGAAAGTCGCCACTGCCTCCTCCATCACCCATGTCCTGCAGGTCAAGCTGGAACGAGGAGCACTTGTGGTTGCCTAGTGGATGGGATTTCAAGGAAACGGGATACCTTCCTTCCCCACCCCTTCACCTTTTCCCAGAAATGCTCTCATCACTGTTTCCTTTTGGAATTCTGTCGCTGGAATTTCCTGCTTTTGCAGCTCTTGTCAGCTTGCGTTTCTTTTGAAATTCAGTACCCTTGGGAGCAGTGACGCGAAACTGTCACAGACGCTGACCTTGCTGACAGAGCCAGGCCGGGCAAGAAGATGTCCGGGAGGATCTATCAGGCGTGTGGGGTGCTGGTGGTGCCTGCCCTGTAGCAAGACTTAGGGTGCGGGCCCCTGGGGGGTGAGGGAAGACAAGGGATGAGAGTTGGGAGGTAATGGGGGGGTGGTAAGAGGTGGAGGGTGAGGGGTGAGAGGGCCCCCAAAACACACCCCCTGGGCCATGGTTTATCTTAGGCTGCACTGCCCCAGGGTGGGAATAGAGAAGATTCGGGACTTCAGAATGCCAGCCAGGTTCCCCTCTTATTTTTTTTCTATCCCAGAAACAACAGAGTTCTTTTTTCTGCGTGTTTTTTGGGGACTCCTCCTTTCTTGCTGCAATGCTATCAGAATCATAAAGAGCTGACATCTATAATTAATTTCAGTGGTCTGCACTCGTGCGTGCCTGTGGCACACAGAATACCTGGCTGTGGAGAAGCAGCAGCAGGACCTAGCGTGTTGGCACTGGAAGGAAACACAGAGGCCCCTTGGTTTAATCT